>NC_060130.1:709425125-710675125 GCF_021461395.2 Schistocerca americana | reverse complement strand
GCTAAAACGAAAAAAATTAATGTTTTATTTACAAAATGTGAATAATTCACAACTGGAGTTAATGAAGTCATAAAATACATAGATTTAATAATTTGTTGGGATATGAAGTGGAATGATCACATAGGCTCAGTTATAGGTAAAGGGAATGGCAGATTTCCGTTCATTACTAGAATGTTGAGAGGATGCAGTCAGACCACAAAGGAGGTTGCTTAAAACGCTCGTACAGCCCGCCCAAGAATAATGATCAAGCCTGTGGAACCCGTATCAGATAATACTAGCAGGAAATATTGATCGAATACAAAGAAGGGCAACTCGAAAGGCCACAGGTTTGTTTGGCGCGTGGAAGAGCGTCATGAAGTTGCTGTAAAACATGAACCGATTGACACTTGAAGATGGACGTCAGCTATCCCGCAGGAGCCTACCTACTGTCATAATTTGAAGGAACCAGCATTACGCGAAGAATTTAAAAATATAATATAGCCCACTAGATAACGTTCCGTAGGACTCGATTAGACAAACTTTGATTAATTACAGATCACACAGAGACGATTAAAAAGTCATATTTCCCGTATTATATTCACCAATGGAACGGAAAGAAACCCCAATATATGGTGCAATGGAAAGTAAACTCAGCTATGCATTTCACAGCGATTTACGGAATATGGCGGTAGATAAAGATGTAAATATGCCTTCACTTCATAATGAAAGCACATTTCACTGCGCTAAATCAAGCTACAGAATTACGCCATTCTCATCAATATAAGCGTTGCAAATTTCCTGTTTTAGTGACGTATTCTTTTATTTATATGAACTTCCACCATGTAAGAAACTGGAATTTTTAAATAGCGCAGCTGCAAATCTCGGTAAGTACAATCGCAGAGAAATTCGTTCTTACAACAGTAGTTTCTCTGACAGAAGGAAGAGAAGAAGAGATGTGGAACGATCGTATTTACAATGATCAATCTTTCATGTGGTTGAGATAGATCATACGCCGTCAAAAGTAAAATGATGGAGAAGTGTAGAAGAGAAGAAGAGATGTGGAACGATCGTAGTTACAATGATCAATCTTTCATGTGGTTAAGATGGATCATACGCCGTGAAAAGTAAAATGTTGGAGAAGTGTAGAAATTGTTGGTGACATTATCGCCGAATGCTGTGAAATCAAGAAGAGTGATGGTGTTAGGAAGCAGTATACACCATGTAAGTGGCTCCTATGATTATCACTGTGTGAGCTGAAAATAGATAATGAAAGAACTCGTGAACAGTTTCTCACTGTATGAATATGAAAGCTTTATTTAAAAAATTTAAGTTTTTTTAGTTTAATGAACTAGCTCTGTCGAGATAGCCGTGATGCATGTTAGGCAGAGCACTGAGTGTCTATTTGAGAGTTGCCTGGATTTTGAATAGAAAACGATGCATGTTAATGGGTGTTTGAATAACTACAAACACTACACACACCTGTATTTGTAGTGGTAACTTTCTTCAGTTTCAAGCACACTGTAGTAAGCCGCGCGGGGTAGCCGTGCGGTCTGGGGCGCCTTGCCACGGTTCGTGCGGCTCTCCCCCCCCCCCCCCCCCCCCATCGGAGGCTCGAGTCCTCCCTCGGGCGTGGGTGTGTGTGTTGTCCTTAGCGTAAGTTAGTTTAATTAGTGTGTAAGCCTATGGACCGATGACCTCAGCAGTTTGGTCCCATAGTCCTTGCCACAAATTTCCACACTGTAGTAAGTCCCCAAGTTACTCATACATTTTTCTTCGTTTCGCCACATTTGTTTCTAACAGTAGCCTTTCCGTGCCGATCTCGGTATCCCTAACGTTTCGTGCCACAGTAGGTACACACGAACACATGGGATGAGATCACAAGCCACCACATTTCAAACAATAGAATGAACACCGTGCGAAACGCAGTTTTTTCATAGGAACCCTAAACTTTGTTGCAGGTTGAGACCTCTTTGGATAGCTGCTTTGTCAGATCAGTCAGCTACTAGGGTAGAAATATCTTTCTAATGTGCACACACAGAGGAAACTCGAAAGTACTATGTTGAATAGCTAAGCTCTGAAATGGAAAATAAGTGAATTAAGACTGGACATGAAGTGAAAGATGTTGTCATTTTTGAAGACGAGGACTTACCAAAAAGAAAGACACTGTGCGTTTTCACTTCCCTTATACTCGGGCGACAGAAACCACGCCCTACTGCCGGGGCGCAAAACATTGTTTCTTGCAAGTGTCATCAAGAAGCCTGAAATAAATACAAAAAAAGTGGTTTAGTACACCAGATAAAATGTCACGTTGTTAATGCTATTTACCAAATAACCATATCATTTGTCTGTAGAATTTGCTGAATAATTTCGGTTTCACAAGACAACCAAGAAAGAAATTGTATGCTCGCTGGTAGCTCCTCTTTGAAATGAGGAAATTTTTGCATTTTCACCTTTTTCTGTTCCAAGCGTGTGGTCCTGCGTGTTGGTTCGCGTCGCTTGTCCGGACACACGCTCCCAGTCGATATCGTCCGTGTTATCTCGAGCCCCTGTGTTGCTCCAGCCACACTCGTCAATTTCGAAAGTACAGTCTCCGGGAATAGCAGCAGCAATTTGTGGAGTCGCTTTATGAAACAAAACACAAGTTTGACATACAAAATCTGCAACAATGAAGTTCTACTGACGTTTTCCACGGAGAAAAGGTGGAACTATAAAAAAACTGGAAAATTTCTTACAGAATTGCGAGTGGTGTGCAGTGGTTCTCGGGATAATGTCACTAAAACTTAAAGGCCTGAGTTGTAGGGAACTACAAGAAATATTCGTCGGGCGGAAGGAAGGTTAGAGTTTCAACCGAGGCACCTCGAAGGAATTATCCGAATGGGATGAAAATCGGTAGATGTGATGTACATAAAAGCCAGAAGTGGATCAACGCATTGTTGACTTGCTCAATTTGTTAAGCTCTTTCTCTTGAATAAATAATCCAATTTTTCTGAAATTGTAACCCCTTGTTTGTCTGTACATGTACATCACATACACCGATTTCCTCCCCATTTGGATAATTACTTTGTGGAGCGTCCCTTTTTTTATTCACCGAAGACAGATTGTTCCACACAGTTCTGCCCGACAAGTAGAGTCTTCTGCGAATGATGAAGAGATACCAAGATTATTACCAAACCAGAAATGCAAAACAATGTAGAGGTCTTCCTAGATGAGGTAACGTGTTGAAATTATGAGGATGGGCGTCGGACATTTGTATCACATGAGAGAATGAACCATTCAGGTGAAACATGGTGTCCTGAATATCCTGGCGACATTGCTACCTCCGATCTGTTCCGCGTCTCGCGGCCAGAGGTATAAGAAACTAAAACTATGATGAAACACACTCTAAGACCATCCTGTGATATTCCGCAATGAATCTGTCGTTTGGTGTTAGAAATTCTCAATACGCAGATGAGCTGCTCATCTGTATCATCTTTTCGTGACTGAAGAACGCTATGGCGTTCATGCCGTCATAGGTTATTCCTATCTCAGCCGCATTCTGTTATTTAGTTAGTTACATGTTCCATAGATTATTTTGACGATTCTTTTATCGAAATGATGTGGAATGAGTCAGTTTAAACGATATGTATGTATTATTAGTGTTAACATTAACGAACATACTGTTATTTTAGCTCTACTCTTGCAACTACAGTTAAATATCATGTTTTTTTCATTTTTCTACTTTTATTTTTACTGGATTCCAGTTTTTAAGTAAAAATTCATCAGTGGAATTGAAGAAGCTGTCTAGAGGAAATGGTTTTAAATTAGATTTAAAACTTTCTTCGCTACCTGTCAGACATTTTATGTTATTTGACAAATAATCAATTTTTGTTATTGCATGTTTAACTCCTTTCTGAGCCACTGACAGCTTTAATAATGGGTAACAAGGCCCATTTTCCGTCTAGTGTTATAAGTATGGGCATCACTGTTCTTTTCAAGTTGTGAGGGATTATTTATGACTGATTTCATTTGCGATTACATGTGTTGTGACGACGTAGTTAAGATGTCTGGCTTCTTGAAGAGGTACCTACATGATGTCCGTGGGTGAACATCACATATTATTCTTACTGCTCGCTTTTATGCAATCAATACTTTCTTTCTGTGTGAAGAGTTACCTCAGAAAATTACTCCGTACGACATTGCTGAGTGAAAACATGCAAAATATGTCAGGAGACTGATACATTTGTCTCCAAGATTACCAATTGTAGGAAGAGCAAAAGTGGCTTAACTTAATTGTTTGAGGAGCTCAATAATATGCTTCTTCCAGTTCAAGTTTTCATCAACATCCACACCCAAAAATTTGGAGCATGAATTACCTTATTTACTGACTCCTGTTTATGTGCTACATCGGTTGTTGGTATGACTCTATTTTTTGTACAGAACTGAATGTACTGTGTTTTCTCAAAATTTAGGAAAAGTCCATTTTTCAGAGAACCACTTAAAAATTCTTGGAAAATATCCTTTACCAACTCTTCTGTTGCTTTCTCTCTGATGGAATTTATTATAAAACTAGTACCGTCTGCAAAAAGTACCAATTTTGCTTTTGAATGTCAAGTGAAAGGTCATTCACGTCCCACTGTTCCTCTCTCCTTGTGGCATCACACAGAGTATTTTCCAAGGGACGAAATAAGGCTATAATTGTGCGTTCTATCGACGAAACACAAGTTAGCATTGACAATGGTGAGGAAGGAAATCAGTCATGACTTTATTTAAGAAATTGTTCCGACATTTGCCTCTAGAAAGATTTAGCGGAACCACAAAAGATCTAAATCAGGATTGCGTGACACTGATTTGAGCACCGCTCTCCACAAATACAAGTGCACTGCCTTAGCTACGGTATCAGCTCGCCGAGTCGTTCGACAAGTTGAGCAGTCTGCCTACTCTAAACCGACGCTGCAGCCTCCTGCAGATGTTTATAGTAGACACAGAATGCAATCAGTTCTCACAGAAACGTAATTAGTGAGAACTGTCGTTACAATTATCGACTAAAGTTGACATCTTGTTGGTGTAATCTCTCTTCTCGCAAGTAGTATTATCCGAATGTATTTGCCACATTTAATTCCACTGCACACGACATTCAAAACTGACGTGCGTCCATACTCTCTCTCTCTGCTCCGCAACCTGCTATTTTAGTCAGATATACTTTTAAGAAACTATTACGCTAAATTACGAGGAATTTTCGATAAGTAATGCAACATATCTTTTTTCTGAAAGCAAATTGATTTTATTTTGGATTACGATACACGACATTATTCCCCACACTCTGAGCTACAAAACCGTAGTTTTCAACATAATCTCCCTTGAATGTGACGGCCTTACGCCACCTTACTTGGTGGGCCACTATGCCTGTGTGCTACCAGTCTACTGATCGACGTCGGAGCCAACGTCCGGCTGCATTAATAATCTCCCCATCATCCTCGTATTGCTTCCCGCGGAGTGTATCCTTCATTGGGCCACACACATGGAAGTCGGAATGTGCGAGATCCTGGATGTATGGCGGATGAGGAACAACACTGCACTGAAATCTTCTGAGCTCCTCCCAGGTGCGCAGACCTGTGTCAGGCGTTGCTTTGTCATGAAGGGAAGTTCGTTTGCATTTTTATGGTGATGAACACGCTGAAGTCCAGCATTGCAGGAGTCACAGCTGTGTGAGGCAGCAGGCACACGGGGAACTGGACAGGTTTGCGCGACCTTGTTGCTATTATGACAGATGTCTCGCTCAACGACTCACAGTGCTTTTGTTCACTGCCTGTTCTCCAGACACTCTGCAAGCGCCTATGAACATCTGCGATGCTTTGGTTTACAGCCAAAAGAAACTCAATGGCATACCTCAGTTACAGACGCCAATTTGAAGCCGACTTATAGAGTCGCCACCTATTGGAGCTTCGTGAAACTTTAGACGCTGCAGCGGGAATATTCCATGATATCTCACAACAAATGCTGCATTTAGCAACCTAAACTGGCCGACAAAAAAAAGTGTTACATTAGTTATTGAACGCTCCCGTAGATTCAGAGTCAGCTTGCTCTTTCCCTTTTTCTACAGTGATAAGCACCACCATCATTTCACGAATCTCTTAATGCCAGCATATTACAATGTATTATTGTGTCGAATGTTTTTGTCTCTTTCTCCTCATGGTCAGTTCTGGTGCTTCTGCATTTCCGGTTTTTAGATCTGTTCATACGTCCAACTCATTTTTCAGCATTAACAAATTTTTTGTTTCAGTATCTTCAATGAATATGTCAATGTTGTAACATTAAATTCATATCTTCTAATAATATCCTAAGATTACAATACCAACAGCAAATGTAATTTTTTCCCTTACTATCACAAGTGTTGTTTACATGTTTGTAAGCCTGAAATAATGGACTGAACAACTTGAAGTGATATTGTGACGTAACTGCAAAGTTTCTTTGGCATTGGCCGATTGTTTTTTGTGTGCTATTCGTATGTAGTTGGATGTAAATCAATAATAAGTCTTGTTGCAACCCTTGTTCACAGTACGAGCAGCCCTTAGCGGCTCATCGCACAACTATTCATGATGTCGCCTTTCTGGCTTAGATCTTTTTTAATATGTGACTCGTAATTACTGCATCTTTTTCCAGTCAGTACAAACTTTATTTTATTAATGTATTATATACCTAATATGTTTTAGAACAGTTAGTCTAATTCTGAAGACGACACTCATAGTAGCGTCGAAACCTGGTCAATTTTAACTTAATATTTGTGACCAAGGGCTTATTTGTTCTAATATAACTTTGACACGGTCAGTGAGCCTTAGCAGCTATTTTCAAAGTTTTTTTTTTAATAATAAGAATAAATGCTGAAATCTACTTTGTTGCACTAGTTGCTAAATGTGGATACTAAAACAAGAAATTAAAACGGAACCACTGAATAATAAAATGGCAATAATAGAGGATAGTGTGAACATCTGTAACAGATGCGAAAAAAGTGACATCGGAAGACTGAGGAAGAAACGGGCATTGCAACAGCCTGCACCATAGCTAAATACTTAGAGGGCAAGAAGATCCTAAAACATTAGTAGGGGGGTAAGACAGATTCTGAGCCATCTTGTGGGTTGCCTACATAAGGTGCAGGTTTGCCCTGAGTGCATACGTGCCCCTGATGTAGGCAACCCACAAGATGGCTCAGAATCTGTCTTGCCCCCTTACTAACATTATTATGAGAGGTATCTTCAAATTACTGCAACCAACCGCCTTCTGTCTTGTTCTTCAATTCTTTTATTATCCCATTACCAGTTTCTAACCACCTAGCAATTCATCATCAGATGGGACATATTTACTGATTGTCTGCAGCAGTGTGGGTGCCATGTAGCTGTGGCAAGATGTATGGTTTGTTTACGTTTTGTAAAGCAAGTGGAACGTGTACCCTGTAGCTAAGTGTGTAGAGTGCAGTACATTGAACGTCACTGGGAAACATTCATTACGTTTTCCAGAATACTGTGTACACCAGCATACAACAAACGGATACGTTTGTACATCTTGCCACAGCTACAGGACTCCCACACTGCTGCAGACAGTCAATACATATGTACCATCAGATGATAACTCACTAGGCGGTTCGAAACCGGTAATGAAATAATAAAAGAATTCAACAATAAACAAATGGCGATGAGTTGCAATAATTTCAAGATACCTTTATTCATCACTGTGGCAGTGTTGTTCATCCATAATGGATAAAAGCATTATTGTGAAAAATCCAAACCACGGAGTTTCATACAGAAATATTGTACGATCATGTAGGGGAAGTTAATTTTACTCTGCATATAAAGTTGGAACTCAGAATACAAGAATATTTGATCTAAAATTTTACAGTCATCCAAATAATTTAATTTAAGCGTTAGAACGACGAATATTATAACTTTTCCAATAAAAGTTTTTCTTGCTATCATTATCATGTTTTAGTCAGTACTGTAAAAATAATAAAGGCATTGTGTCTGCTATAGTACTACACGTCTATCTTTATCGCCTTGTGGCCTAGGAAAAGTTAATGCATTTAATGTGAGAATAATAGCCCAGTGCCTTACTTGGACAGCTGCCAGGTGTAAGCGAGACGTCATCCAGAGCGATGTCACCCAGGCTGTTGCGACCAACTTTACCAGCAAATATTATCTGTAGTAAGAAATTTTCAACTTCAGTACAATAAATTTTGTGCCATGCTGAACTTTTTTACACTAATAACAGTACATACACTAATATTTTTTTGCAAAATTCATTCTTTTAACATCAAATCATTTCCTATTCGTGATATAGTGCCATTATACCATTCACAAAGCATGTATTTTATACATAATGGATGCAGGTGAACTCCGTGACTCTTCCTTTACAGGGTGTAGAATAATAACCGCAATTAGTCACTAAAGGAGTTGATTTTATTTAACACACAACCCGTTTTGGACTTGTGCCATCTTCAGGCGGTTTACACTCAAGTATACGTTTCCATATTCAGTGTTGGATATCATGGACTAAATAAAAAACAAATAATGTGATAATGACTAAATAGACACAAATGAAACATTTGGAAGTGGCTAAGCAACTTGCAAAATATTACAGCTCTTACGCAAAGCTGGTGTATCCATATCATTTTCACATTGCATTTGTCACACTTTTGTGCAAACATATTTCGTTTTTTATTCGTTAACTGCATATTAGTCACCATCCTAATTATCAGTGCTCCCATATTATGTATTTGACAAAGTAGTATCACTTAAGATATTGGTAACTTCAGACATAATATGGAAGCTCCAATAATTAGCATGGTGACTAATAACGAATAAAAAAACGAAATATTTTTGAACAAAAATATGATAAATGTAATCTGAAAACAATATGGATACTCCAGCTGTATGTAAGTATTGCAACATTTTGCAACAAATGTCGCTTAGCCACTTCCAGATGTTTCATTTGTGACTATTTAGTCAACATCACATTACTTGTTTCTGATTTAAACAATAATGTCAGACACTGAGTGTAGAAACACACACCTGAATGTAAACCACCTGAAGATGGGCAGAAACCCGAAACGGATCATGTGTTGAATAAAATCACCTTTTATTGCGACTGGTAACGAGACCCTATTCACAAAGCAGTTTTTCATAATTTCTGCAAAATACGAAATATTCTCTGAAGACTGGTCGTATTATACGCAATACTTAGTACTGTAAGTCTAACTGGTATAAACTTAATTACTATAAAAGTAGAAAGCGTAATAGATTCTCCTAAATGCGTGAAATTATTTCTTGACTTATTTGTTTCTCCTTGTTCATATTTTTTCGAGATTTTTGCAAGATTTTTATTACAGTTTTTCTTTATAAACATTTACATCTCACCCGTGATAAACTACTGTATTTCTCTTGAATTTGTCACATTAATTACGTCCAGTGCTCACTTCGATTTTGTATGTATGCGGTATTCTTACCGTTTAGTTCGTCTATCACATGAACGGATAAAAACTTCTTACAGGGGTTGTAATGTTAAATCTTCGTCTTATTACAATTTAACACAAAGTAGTTCTTCCAGCTTTATTTAGTCATCATGCAAAAGTTTTACGTTATGGAGTCAATAAATACTGATTCTCGAATCGAATCTCTAAATTAATTTACATTTCAGAGTGCAAAACTGAATCTTACATTATGGAATAGCAAGGAAACATCAAATGTCGAAAAACGAAATGTTTTCCTAAAGAAGAAACAGATCTATAACTTTACATTTCAGATAAACTGCAGCAGTGAGAAAAACATTTTGCACGTCATTTTGCAAACAGCTCTGTGTTGCTCTTGGACGAGTTCGTACCGAATGAAAAAATCATCACAGATTGGTCTGACATATTTCCTGCCATCTACTGAATGAAGGTTACTCATCTAGTTTGATATCTGCATTTACAAAAATCACTGATTGTGGCATAAATTTCTACAAAAGGAAGACATTAAAATTAAGCTGTTTTTGTTTAAAAAAACTAAAAACTTTAAGTAATGACATCCGTACCACTATAAATCTATGATCTCTTTGGTGATTGGCTGCTTACAATAACTATGAAGAACTTTGTTGCACAAGTACGGCTTTTGAAGATTGATGTGACTTTTGAAAAGGGTCGGACAATAGCGGTCACTGATGCTAACGTATTGTTCTGTAATTTATTAATGAAGTATACCTATAGTTATGGATCAAATTTAAGTCCAAAATTGACTGACAGTCTACGAAAGAGAGATCTCAGAAAACATTTCGATTATCGTCATCTTATAGCCTATCTTTCATATACTGAGAATATAAGTCATTCGTGCGTTAACTTGTGCGTGTTGTCGTTCCTTGTCATCTGATCCGATTTGCTAGAAAATCTCCTTCAGTTCCATAATTCTGCTCAGAGCAGCGCCATATAAGGCTTCGTAATAAATGCAAACGAAAAGCAATGAAATGAATCTAATATCTCCCGTAACAGCGGCTAACACCACTTTTCGTAAAAAGAGTTACAGTTACGTGGAGTAAGTATCTAAATCTCACAAAATAAGTCCATTTATGACCATACACTAATCAAATGGTCACTATCATAGGAATGGCGTTCAGAGTCTCATATCTGCTTAAAAAAAATAAATAAATAAAAAGAAACAGTGTTTGGAAGAAAACCTTCACTTCTGTGTATCCCTGCAAATGAAACTCCCAAGATGTATTCATAGAGATCGTCAAATGTTACAGACAATCAACAAAGCCCTTTAGTTAGATATGACCAGCACATTACCCTGGAATCGTGTTCTTCAGAAAACAATGGTCGTTCGAATGCAAGTGAGGTGTCCTATGATCTTACACGAAAATTCAGCTATTTGGATCTTCAGTGAGACTAAAAGGAGACTATTGTTGTTTTGTAACACGTCTTGATAAGAAAATCATAATGACAGGAAAAAGTCCATCAAGTTCTCGTACATATACTACAAAAACCACATTCACTTTCGCAAGCTTCTCATGTTCGTCAAATATGGAAAGATTTTAACTGTTGTACACCTGACATCTTTCTCTTTCCTGACATATTGCGACGTCATTTTTTTTACTGGTATGCAACCTGTTCGACTCATTCTTATTTTCCATGTCTTTTTGACACAGCTCAACTGAGTAGGCAGAGTCTGCCTTTATGTCTTTTACTCGTAGCGACGGAGAGCATTTTGTTTTTCCTCGCCGCACACAAGACGTCGTAGCATCATTTCAGTCTGCATTGAGTAAACCTTTCTGTAATTATTGTTATTTAAAAATATTGCTTATGCAGCCGCTGGTGATTTTGTCCTCATGGCAGTTCCAGATAAAAGGCGCAACACACACATCCTTCGCTCAAGTATCTTCTTCATCAACCTCATCTCACTGCTATGCATAACTGCTGGTCGACTGACTGCTTTGAATACATTAAGTTTGCTCCTAGTGGTCAATTCACTGTCACAAGGGAGTGTGCGACGTTTATTAGCGTTACGTCAGTGGTTCATGAAAGATTCCTACAGGATTTTGGAAAATCAGGCAATTTATGATTGCGTTGCACAAGAGAGCTACCTTGATGTACGCCAGCGCTGGCATGAATGCTTTCTTATGGTCCCTCTGGGCATACTTAAACACATTTACAAAAACCTCTAGATAATACCCAGAGAAATTTTATGCTCTCGGAGGCCGCCCTATTAATGATCGGTGCACACGATCAATGGCTTTCTGGAAATTATTAAATACTAGCTATATATCATGTTTCTTTACACATACCTGTACCATTACCTTTGTTACAATACACACTCTAAAACAAAAGAAACGGGTTCTGTCCCCAGCTGAACGCGCCGATTGGACAAAATTCTTCCACGATATCCTTCAGGAGGACATATAAAAACTCTATCAATCAATGCCAAGCCGAACAACTCTCTGCATAAGGGTCCGAATGGCCCAATCCTTTATTGACTTGCTCAGTTTGTGAAGATATTTCTCTTGAATAAATCATCCGATTTTTCTAAAACTGTAATCATTTATTTGACTGTACATACCTCAGATCTTCAGATCTACCGACTTCTGTCCCATTCGGATAATTTCTTCACGCTTTTTTGGTTTTTCTTTTTTTTGTGTCTTAGAATGTATATTGTGTCTCTGATGCCTTTGCCGAGCTACTGCAAAATTGTTTCCAGCTAGGTTAACAGAGCGAGAAAGACCTTATTTAACACTATTTCCTAGAGCTTTATGCCAACTGAAATAACTTTTACTACTTCGTAATTTCCTCAGTTACACGTCCAAAAAACAAAAGTATGATTGTTATTGTTGTGCTTCTCAGTACATTTTCGTAAATTCTGTTGGGAAAAACTATACGCGCTATAGTTTTCTAACCGTATGTCGTAGAAGTGTGTTCAAAATAAGTTCTTTCTTGGACAATCTGCAGTTCTTGAATATTATACTACTGAACTAGAACATGCCATTTCCCTTTGAGACTACTGGATTACGTGTCGGTTCTCTTTATCACTGAAATTTATCCATATTGGGTACTAGTACGCTGGCACTGATGTTAGTTGTTAGTCACTAACCTTGTATACCGAAACTACAGAGTTTTTACGTAATTAATTTTAAAATTTTAGATTTTTCTAGACTCCGAGCAAGGTCAGCAAGGCCACAGTCGCTACAGCAGACAGAAATGTATGTATTCAGTGAGCTGTTCCGTGATGCAACTTTTCTACAATGGTCAAAAGTTGATAAACTACCTCCACTTTTATGTCTAGATCTTTTTTCAAACAATCAGGCCAATTCGTAGAAATTCAAGGGTAGTTGGTAACTTTTGTACGAGGGTGTTTTGAAAAGTTCTCGGAACGGAATAGAAAAGAAGTCCTTACATCAGTAAAACTTTTTTTATTTTTCAATGTAGTCTCCTTCTAGATTAATGCACTTGATCTAACGATGTTCCAGTGCCTTGACCCCATCTCGAAAATTGGTTTCGTCTAGACCTGCAAAATAGTTGTCAACTCTGGCTATCAAAATAGTTCAAATGGCTCTGAGCACTATGGGACTTAACATCTGAGGTCATAAGTCCCCTAGAACTTAGAACTACTTAAACCTAACTAACCTAAGGACATCACACACATCCATGCCCGAGGCAGGATTCGAACCTGCGACCGTAGCGGTCGCGCGGTTCCAGACTGAAGCGCCTAGAGCCGCTCGGCCATTCCAGCTATCAATTCATCGTCTGAAGTAAATCTTCGTCCACCAAGAAGAATTTTCAGTTTTGGGAAGAGATGGAAATCCAACGGAGCCATATCAAGTGAATAAGGCGGGTGTGGCAACAATTCATGCCTTAGTTCATGCAATTTTGCCGTGACAACTTCACATATGTGCGGGCGCGCAAGAGTCGCGGCACCCATCTTGCACATAATTTTATCATTTGTAATTCTTGTCCGCCCCTGGTAGCTGAATGGTCAGCGTGACAGAATGTCAATCCTAAGGGCCTGGGCTCGATTCCTGGGTGGGTCGGCGATTTTCTCCGCTCAGGGACTGGGTGTTGTGTTGTCCGAATCATCATCATTTCGTCACCATCGACGCGCAAAGTCGCCGAAGTGGCGTCACATCGAAAGACTTGCACCTGGCGAACTGTTTGCCCGACGGGAGGCCCTAGTGACGCGAAATTTCTAATTCTTCAGTTAAAATGTGATATACCATTTCAGATGACATCTGGCAAGCGTGAGCAATATCACGCACTTTCAATTGGTAATCCTCCATGAACATTTTGTACACTTTTGCAATTATTTCTGGAGTAGTGAGTGACACATTTCGGCCCACCACTGCGCGGGTCATCATCTAAGCTCTTCCGACCAAATTTGAATCCATTTGTCCAGTTAGCAACAGTTGAATATGAAGGAGCAGAGTCACCCAGTGTATTCTTGAAATCGGCATGAATGTCCTTTGATTTCATACCTTTCTTTACGAAATACTTAATCACTGCTGAAATCTCGATTTCTTCCATCTTCGCAAATCAGTACTTGGGAACAAAATGGCCCTGAGCATTATGGGACTTAACTTCTAAGGTCATCAGTCCGCTAGAACTTAGAACTACTTAAACCTAACTAACCTAAGGACACCACAGACATCCATGCCCGAGGCAGGATTCGAATCTGCGACCGTAGCGGTCTCGCGGTTCCAGACTGTAGCGCCTAGAACTGCTCGGCCACTCCGGCCGGCTACGCGGGAACAACAACAGAGCCACCTTACCGCCACAGCTCTCTTCCAAGAGCACTGACGTAGCACGTTTTTACAGGCAACAGTCCAATTAATATCACGTGAACAACTCGTTGCGCTAGCGCTGACCTCTCGCGGTGATTCCGAGAACTTTTCAAACCACTCTCGTACATTGATACGAGTCCTATCGGTAACACTAGAACTTTTCGTAAATGATTTAGGTTTCTAAAAACATGTAGATTACTGCTTGCGTAGCGGAGCCTGTAATTCTGAACCTTTTTGTTGCAAAAATGTACTGTGAGTTAGAGAACAAACCGATGTAAGCGACACAAATCACCTTCCAGTCAAACATATGAATTTGGAATACTTAAAACCGAAACTAGTGTAACTGTCAAGAATATTACAGAAGTTATGCACTGTCCAGTCACATTAATGTGACCACCTGTTAAAAGCCTGAATAACAACCTTTTGCAGCGCCGACCTCTGCGAGACGTGAAGGAAGAGACTGGTGAGGTTCTGGAAGGTACATCTACATCTACATCCATACTCCGCAAGCCACCTGACGGTGTGTGGCGGAGGGTATCTTGAGTACATCTATCGGTTCTCCCTTCTATTCCAGTCTCGTATTGGTCGTGGAAAGAAAGATTGTCGGTATACCTCTGTGTGGGCTCTAATCTCTCTGATTTTATCCTCATGGTCTCTTCGCGAGATATACGTAGGAGGGAGCAATATACTGCTTGACTCCTCGGTGAATGTATGTTCTCGAAACTTCAACAAAAGCCCGGACCGAGCTACTGAGCGTCTCTTTTGCAGAGTCTTCCACTGAAGTTTATCTATCATCTCCGTAACGCTTTCACGATTAATAAATGATCCTGTAACGAAGCGCGCTGCTCTCCGTCGGATCTTGTCTATCTCTTCTATCAACCGTATCTGGTACGGATCCCACACCGGTGAGCAGTATTCAAGCAGTGGGCGAACAAGTGTACTGTAGCCTACTTCCTTTGTTTTCGGATTGCATTTCCTTAGGATTCTTCCAATGAATCTCAGTCTGGCATCTACTTTACCGACGATTAATTTTATATGGCCATTCCATTTTAAATCACTCCTAATGCCTACTCCCAGATAATTTATGGAATTAACTGCTTCCAGTTGCTGACCTGCTATATTGTAGCTAAATGATAAGGGATCTTTCTTTCTATGTATTTACAGCACATTACACTTGTCTTCATTGAGATTCAATTGCCATACCCTGCACCATGCGTCAATTCGTTGCAGATCCTTCTGCATTTCAGTACAATTTTCCATTGTTACAACCTCTCGATATACCACAGCATCATCCGCAGAAAGCCTCAGTGAACTTCCGATGTTATCCACAGAGAGGGCTGCGGAGCCAAGCCGACTCCAGTGGCATGGCTAGCTGTGCTGGGTTTCTCGGTGGATGACTCATGGCGCGAACAGCTCGATCGAGATGGCCCCACAGATTCTCGATTGAGTTTAAATCTGGGAAGTTTGGTGGCCAGGGGGTACGGTGAACTAATCCTGATGCTCTCTGACTCACACACGTACACTGCGAGCAGTGTGACGTGTTGCATTGTTCTGGAGGTAGATGCCATCGTGCCGAGGAAAAACACTGTGCGTAGGGGTGGACATGGTCTCCAAGGATAGATACATACTTGTGTTGATCCGTTGTGCCTTCCATAATGACGAGATCACCCACGGAAGACCACGGAAATATTCCCAGACCACAAAGCTCCCTCCTTGATTGCTGTCAGACGTTTTAACGTCGTACACGCCAACGGCCTTCTGTCCGATGAGGCATAAAACGTAATTCACCTGAAAAGGCCACCTGTCGCCAGTCAGTGGACGTCCAGTTGCGATACTGGCGCGCAAATTCCAACCTTCGTCGTTGATGAACAGCAGTCAACATAGGTGTGAACCAGGCGCCTGCTTCAGAGGTCCATACGCAGCGAAGTTCGCTGCATGGTCGTTGGTGAAACGCTGTTGGTAGTACCTTGGTTCATCTGGACGGTCAGTTGTTCCACAGTTCCACGTCCATTCGCCCATACGCATCTTCGCAGCCGTAGTTCACACCTACCATCTATGGCCCGTGGTGCGCCACAGTTGCCTCGGAGCCAGTTTTGAATAGCGCCATTTTGCTACGCACGGTATACGTTGGCCACGGCGGCACGCGAAAAATTTACAAACTTAGTCGTTTCGGAAATGGTTCCACCCTGGAAGATAATGATTATATCTTTCTGGACGTCAGATAAATACACTACTGGCCATTAAAATTGCTACAACAAGAGGAAATGCAGATGATAAACGGGTATTCATTGGACAAATATACTATACTAGAACTGATATGTGATTACATTTTCACGCAACTTGGGTGCATAGATCCTGAGAAATCAGTACCCAGAAGAAACACCTCTGGCCGTAATAATGGCCTTGATACGCCTGGGCATTGAGTCAAACAGAGCTTGGATGGCGTGTACAGGTACAGCTGCCCATGCAGCTTCAAAACGATTCCACAGTTCATCAAGAATAGTGACTTGTATATAGTGACGACCCAGTTGCTCGGCGACCATTGACCAGACGTTTTCAATTGGTGAGAGATCTGGAGAATGTGCTGGCCAGGGCAGCAGACGAACATTTTCTGTAACCAGAAAGGCCCGCACAGGACCTGCAACATGCGGTCGTGCATTATCCTGCTGAAATGTAGGGTTTCGCAGGAATCGAATGAAGGGTAGAGCCACGGGACGTAACACATCTGAAATGTAACGTACACTGCTCAAAGTGCCGTCAATGCGAACAAGAGGTGACCGAGACGTGTAACCCCCATACCATCACGCCGGGTGATACGCCACTATGGCGATGACGAATACACGCTTCCAATGTGCGTTCACCGCGATGTCGCCAGACACGGATGCGACCGTCATGATGCTGTAAACGGAACCTGGATTCATCCGAAAAAATGACGTTTTGCCATTTGTGCACCCAGGTTCGTCGTCGAGTACACCATCGCAGGCGCTCCTGTCTGTGATGCAGCGTCAAGGGTAACCGCAGCCATGGTCGCCGAGCTGATAGTCCATGCTGCTGCAAACGTCGTCGAACTGTTCGTGCAGATGGTTGTTGTCTTGCAAACGTCCCCATCTGTTGACTCAGGTATCGAGACGTGGTGCACGATCCGTTACAGCCATGCGGATAAGATGCCTGTCATCTCGACTGCTAGTGATACGAGGCCATTGGGATCCAGCACGGCGTTCCGTTATTACCCTCCTGATCCCACTGATTCCATATTCTGCTAACAATCATTGGATCTCGACCAACGCGAGCAGCAATGTCGCGATACGATAAACCGCAATCGCGATAGGCTACAATCCGACCTTTATCAAAGTCGGAAACGTGATGGTACGCATTTCTCTTCTTTACACGAGGCATCACAACAACGTTTCACGAGGCAACGCCGGTCAACTGCTGTTTATGTATGAGAAATCGGTTGGAAACTTTCCTCATGTCAGCGCGTTGTAGGTGTCGCCACCTGCGCCAACCTTCTGTGAATACTCTGAAAAGCTAATCGTTTGCATATCACAGCATCTTCTTCCTGTCGGTTAAATTTCGCGTCGGTAGCACGTCATCTTCGTGGTGTAGCAGTTTCATCGGCCAGTAGTGTAGCTACGTTTCCGCATTTCGTCAACGAGTGCACTGTTTCCCGCATCTCTCCGACGCTCGTGATATGTCCTCCAGCGCTTGTGCTGCCACCTGCCGTCAGTGAATGGTTTATTGAACGTTGACGTCTAGCATATGCGGTGGTCAGATTAATGTGACTGGACCGTGTATTAGCTGCAGTGCTGGTAACATTATAGTGAGAGGTTACAGTACCTTGTAAGGATTGAGTGACGAAATGGGAACTTCCGCCTGATACCAGGCATTGCCCGCCTCACCTGACAGGCTCCACAACAGTTTCTCTTGGCCCTCACGTGCGTCGCTGAGAATCACACTTAGCGTTCCGATACCATTCCCGTACATGTGTGTCCAAAATCGAAGGCATTTTGGAGAGTCAGGCCCTATAAGAATAATAGAAAGAGCAAGACTTTGTTAACAGAGAACAAATACATGTCATCGTAATACAGAAAAAAACACTCAACAACTTCAGTATTTAATTCCCCTCACCCTCCTCCCCAACAGTAAAAGTTCAAAATTAAACTCCGTCCGGACAGGCCTTGAAACCCCAACGGTACCGACCGGCCGCCGTGTCATTCTCAGCCCACAGGCGTCACTGGATGCGGATATGGAGGCGCATATGCTCAGAACACCGTTCTCCTGGCCGTTGTTAGTTTCGTGACCGGAGCCGCTACTTCGCAATCAAGTAGTTCCTCAATTGGCCTCACAAGGGCTGAGTGCAACCCGCTTAGTAACAGCGATCGGCAGACCGGACGGTCACCCATCCAAGTTCTAGCCAAGACCTACAGCGCTTAACTTTGGTGATCTGAGGGGAACAGGTGTTACCACTGCGGCAGGGCCGTTAGCACTAGAAATTTATTGTGTTCCATTTTAATAAACCGAGATACTGAAAGATTGTCTGGAACTTATTCTGAGAGTCCATTAATGTAATATAAGACGAAACTATAAAAAAGTGTGTTAATACACTATGATGAATTGTTTGCTATCTACGAGGAGGAACAAGTTCTGTTTACTTTTTGAATAATACCATTTGGATGGGCTTGATGACACTGCTGTTAAGACAATGAACTTGTGTGCTAGAAGAAAGCAGCTGAAATCTATCTGGCTATCCTGACTTGAGCTTCTGTGATTTTTGCAAGTAATTTAAAACATGTAATGGGAAGGTTCCTTTGATAAGGCTTCTTTCCCCTATCTTTTCTCAACTAGGTTAGCTTAAATTTACCCATACCACTGAACGAGGGGGCATTGTTCCATATGGAGCCAAGTGTGAGTGATTTTATCCGATCTCTGCGAACAGAACTAGGAATGTCATGGTTAGATTGTTAATTTCACTATATGGCGCTTGCTGTCTCTTACCCTGGTCAAACAGAGGGATTGTAATCTGCCAGTGAAAGTCACATTCTTCAGTTAGGTCACTTCTAAGGGCACCTTTGGCTGCTTATTCAGCTTGTTTCTCTCCCCTTATCCTCATACGCCTGCCATGTAGCGAAATGCAACCTCTCTCCCCTGCTGTTATGGCAAGAAAATCTTTATAATTTTTGGTCGGACTTGATGGCACTGTTGTTAAGGCAATGAACTGTCATCCTGGAAGAGAGCCATTAAACTGTATCTGGCTATCTTGATTTGAGGAAGAAATGGTGGAAGCGCTCCTAGAAAAGGCATCTCTCCCTTACACGTTTTCAACGAGGTGAGCTTGAAGTTTCCGACAGCGCTATGGGAGAGGGGGGGGGGGATGAAGATGAGTGTGACTTCATCCAATCTCTGTTACCAGTAGCCAGAAGTAGGGATGCCATGTTAGACTGTTAATTTTGTTTTATGAAGCTTGTTGTCCATTAGCACCAGTGCTTCTAACTCCCGTTTCTGCACAACCTGATTAAACAGAGTGACAGCAAATCTGGAATGCACATTCTTCAACTGTATCACTCCTACAGGCAAAACGCCCGGTATATAGCAAAATACAACTCCCCCTCCCCGCTGTTGTAGCAAGACAAGAGTCTTGCATATTCTGGACTATTTTGGCTGCTACAAGAGTGGGGGAGGGATATAAGTAGTGGGATAAGAAAATCGGAGGAGATGTGAAACTGAAACCCTTTGCAACACCTCATCCGCTCATGTGGTTTCCCGATCAGTTATAACTGATATTTCTGTATAAGAGGACAAGAAACCTATTCCGGATAGGGAGAAGAAGCATTTAACTGGGCAATGCTGCCCCAGATCGTACTAGACAGTGCAAGTCTTGTAGTCAAACAGAAAATACTGGCACACAGTACAAGTTTTCGTCTGTAGATCAAGATAGTAGTACAGGTGAAGACAGAGTCGAAGGAACTCAGCAAAATTTACGACTCAACGGTACACAGAGTTTCCAGATACTTTCAAATTAAAAATTACTCAAGATAACGCAGGAACATCTTTAGAAAGGAACTTTCTTAGCGAGAGTGCGGGAAAAGGGGGCGTTGTGCAACAGCAACAAATTATCTGAACTGACTAGTCAGGTGTGTGTATAGGCTACGCCCAGAGAAATGTACTCCGAGCGTAGAACGTTTTGGTGCTGGGCCTGCAGGTCACTCAGAGCTCTGTATATGAGGACAGACGCAGTGGGAACCATTGTCACTAATGCCAGAGGTCCAGTCTTGTCATAGGCACACAGCTGACAGTCATCCAGATATGCTGCCTGCCAAAACACATGCACAACCACTGACCATGTCAGCATGTCAGCAAGCACTGACTGATACACTAAAGCAAACAAGTAAAAGTACATCTGACAATGCTCTGTTTGGCTCACAGTAATAACCAACATCCACCAAAGCAACCCTGAGATGATTACTAACACAGTTGCCATTTTATGTTTTCTTTTGTTTTTAATCTTACAGGAGGAGGCCACGACGTTCGGATCATGGATTAATTTCAAAATTTGTACACCTTTCGTAGGCCATTAAAACAACACAATGTGCAAGTAGTAAGGTGCACTACTCTGGCAATTCCGACAAAATTGCACGAGAAGTTTTACGCGTCGGTTATATAACTGATGTATCTGTGGGTAGGTGATGCATGTTACAGTTCATGGTGATGAAGTGGTTAGCGTTCGAGCTTTGTAAAACGAACGTGTTTATAGCGACGCTTCCACTCCCACTCATTGTTAATTTTCAATGCATATTATTTTCATCACTGGCTATATTATTTAATTTACATGACATTTGAGAAGTAATATAATTCAAAAAACCACGTGTATTTGTACGAAGTTTTAGTGAATTTAGTGTTGTATGACTAATTACTGTTTTTAATTAAATTTAATTATTAGATCAAATATATTTATAATTATCAACAAGTGAGTAAAGAAACGCATAGAGATTTCCGGAAAATGGGTGCTTGTCGTTATTTGCGAAATCCCTTATACATGCAATCTGCTAAGGTATCTGGAATTACTTTGCACCTCGCTTCGAGCTGCAGACACAGAGGCAGTCCCCATTTGGCAGTCAACCTGTGTAGAGATGAGACGTTGCTAATGTAGCAAGAATGAATAGTGTATCTACATTTAATCTACGTGATTACTCTGCTATTCACAGTAAAGTGCCTGGCAGAGGGTTCAATGAACCACCTTCTCTCTACCGTTCCATTCTCGAACGGCACGCGGGAAAAACGAGCACTTAATTTTTTCTGTGCGGGGCCCTGGTTTCTCTTATTTTATCGTGATGATCATTTCTCCATATGCAGGTGGGAGCCAACAGAATTCTTTCGCAATCGGAGGAGAAAACTGGTGATTGTAATTTCATGAGAATATTCCGTCGGAACGAAAAACGCCTTTGTTTTAATGATTGCCACTCCAATTCACGTATCACGGCTGTCACACTATCTCCCCTATTTCGCAATAGCACAAAACGAGCTGCTCTTCTTTGTACTTTTTCGATGTCATCCGTCAGTTCCACCTGATGCGGGTCCCACACCGCACAGCAATACTCCAGAATAGGGCGGACAAGCGTGGTGTAAGCAATCTCTTTAGTAGACCTGTTGCACCTCCTAAGTGTTCTGCCAATGAATCGTAGTCTTTGGTTTGCTCTACCCACAATATTATCTATGTGATCGTTCCAATTTAGGTTATTTGTAATTGTAATCCCTAAGTATTTAATTGAATTTATTGCCTTCAGATTTGTGTGACTTATCGCGTAATCGAAATTTAGCTGATTTCTTTTAGTACTCATGTGAATAACTTCACACTTTTCTTATTCAGGGTCAATTGCCACTTTTCGCACCATACAGATATCTTATCTAAATCATTTTGCAAGTCGTTTTGATCATCTGATGACTTTACAAGACGGTAAATGACAGCATCATCTGCAAACAATCTAAGACGGGTACTCAGATTGTCTCCTATAGACCAGGAACAACAGAATGCCTATAACACTTCCTTGGGGAACGCCGGATATTACTTCTGTTTTACTCGATCACTTTCCGCCTATTACTACGAACTGTGACCTTTCTGACAGGAAATCACGAATCCAGTCGCACAACTGAGGCGATACTCCGTAGGCACGCAGTTAGGTTAGAAGATGCTTGTGAGGAACGGTGTCGAAAGCCTTCTGGAAATCTAAAAATATGGAACCACTTTGGCATCCCCTGTCGATAGAACTTATTA
Source organism: Schistocerca americana (assembly GCF_021461395.2). Classification (NCBI taxonomy): domain Eukaryota; kingdom Metazoa; phylum Arthropoda; class Insecta; order Orthoptera; family Acrididae; genus Schistocerca; species Schistocerca americana. The sequence goes on along the minus strand of NC_060130.1, from coordinate 710,652,612 downwards.
CTTCATGAGTATAAGGAGCTAGTTGTGTTTCACAAGAACGATATTTTCTGAAACCGTGCTGACTGTGTGCCAATAAATCGTTTTCTTCGAGGAACTTCATAATGTTCGAATACAGTATGTGTTCCAAAACCCTACTGCAAATCGACGTTAGTGCAAATTTTTTGAATATCACAGAATTTACACTTGGACTACAAACATGAAGGTTTGAGCACGTGTCGAACCATCGCTTCATAAATGTTCGTCTTACGTACCTCGAACGACACCCTCTGGACCACCATGCCTCTAATTTACGCCCCCTACGCACAGATACATCAATTACATGGCGTATAAAACGTCTCTTGCGATTTTCTCGGAATTGCCAGGGTAGTGCACCGTACTACTTGCACATTAAGTTGCTTTAATGGCCTACTACAGGTGTGCAAAGCCTGAAGTAAATCCGTGATCCCAACGTCGTGGCGTTTCTTTGTTAGTGTGTGAATGAAAGACGATAAATGATCAGAATAAGTTCTACAAAGGATAACAGCTATCAGTTTATCTGTGCTCTAGTACGAGATGAAATTACAGTATATCTAATAATATACTTAACTGCATTTCTGCACCTGGCATGCCCAATTCTTTTATTTTATATTGACTTGAGGTGCCACACTCTAGTGCAAATTTTCAGTTGATGCAAGAAATCAATGGAGAACAGTTTCTCGAGTTGGCTAAAGTAAAAATCCATTACCACACAAATTTACTTCAAAGGTGGACTTGGCGAAAAACAAAATTGCCCATTACCGCAAACTGCGCTCACTGTGGAACTCTTAGCAAAATTACTCACTGCAACTTTGTACTCTGTGGAAGTACCCGAACAGATGAATCATGAAGATATGATCAGAAAAAAACATAAAGCAGCCAGTCATACTGTTTTGAGTTATCTGAATACGTGATGTTAAAACTGTAAAGTTCGTGTACAGTACTATGAAAGCCAGATCTAAAATTTACATTCCTAAAATTTGTCAAATTTAAAAGAATTCTGCGGCCTCCTAAGAATCCAAAGTAGTAATTTATTCCAACCCTGAGGTAAAATAGTAGTATCCCCTCTTTACACGAATCCCAAAGTGGCTTGATGGTTTCAGGTCGTTACTAAAGAGTGGTTGGATGGCCAACAGCTAGTTAAACAGAAGCCTGATGTATGGAATATATTTCATATGCTTGTCGCACTGCGAAGAGCTGCCACTCAATGTGACGTTTTGGTTCAGCACCCTTTCACTTAGAGCCTGGGAATGGATGTGGTCGTAAAGGTCCAGTAACCAGCATAATACACTTACGGTGCATTGCATTCAATACGTTCAGGCACGATAGTCTGGCGGACACACACACCATACCCCACAGCTAAATCAAAAGACGCAAAAGTTCTATAAATCAAGATTGGACGGGTTTTGTTTGCTCTGCACGTAGTAACTGTAATGAATTTTTAAATATTAAGTGCTGTTATCGACATTGTTATCAGGTCCCTGGTGTGTGGTAGTCATGTAATCATCTAATCACTAATGAAGCCGAGAAACCACATCATCTCCTGAAAAAACAGGTTGGTCAGAAAGAGTCTGAAAAGCTTGTAAGTTTGTTGCAGGGCAGGTTGTGCTGAGAAATAATTGTTAAGAAAAAATCGATATGTTGCACCGTTTCAGAGTTCATTAGCCAATCACGCCACTGTGCACGCAAATTCAAGCTAGCCGCCAGATATGGTTAGTCTCAGTTCTTCTCATAGCGGAGATGGTAACGCAAGAGACTGCTCAGCCTTTGCTCGGGTTTGATCCTTGCTATCGTCCTATCAAATACACCAAAGTAATAATTGAAAAATGTTTTACACCCCAACAGCAACATTATTTAATAAAGTCTGGCCATAATCACTAGATACCCCAATCCAAATCAACGATAACCGCTTTGCGTTGGACTTCGTGGGTTGGTTTTACCTCGACACCAGTTACCTTCTACACAGCAAACCAAGAGGGAACAAATTTGGCAACATCACTACCGCACTTCGTGGATCTCCATAAATAAATAGTAAATGGGAGCTGCGACTGCCACGGCTCAATTGGAAAACTGTGGAAAAATCTTGCGCCCAAGGTTCTACCTGAGAGCGAGTGTGTAATATAGTACAAGGTCGTAAATCGCACTATCCCGACAAGCTCTAAACTCTCTTCAGTTCACCTAATCCGATCAAGTGAATGCGACATGTGTGCGCAAGAGAATACAACTGGACACAGTTTTGTGTGCCATAAGTTTCGAATAATCTGCGACGCAGCAAGAGACATGCTGCGTTCTATGAACAGTCGCTATGCAACACATCACAGTATCAGACGCCATCATACCACAATGGAATCCCCACCTCAAAACAAAGAAAAATGTTACGACCTGAATTATGGGACACACAATTCACGCAATATTCTCTCTAAAAACGTCTGATAAATTAGATTTGTTGGAACGTTTGTGGAATCAACATGGTAAGGAACAAACACCGAAGAAATATAGCGAAAACTTCAAAAACTTCCTGAAAATATCACTGCAAAAACAAATGGTGATATGGGACTATAACTTATTTGTTCCATTTTTTCTTTTGTGTTTTTTTCCCTTCATCTAATGTGATTTCGTGATCTGTTGTGACGTCTGAAGATCTTATTTGCTCTCCTATGTTCCATGTGCTGACATTCTTTTTTTCGTTACATAACACTTTATTAAAGGCGCACTGATAGAAAAATAGACACAGGAATCTTGCCTCAAGATTGTTGTTGACCTGCTTGGTGTGGTGCACATTCAAATACATGTATGTTTGTATATTCAGGATAGGAGGCTGGTCTACTGAATGAAACTGCCTAAGACTGGGCCTGTAAAACAGGTAGAAGAAACTTCATTTCCTTTATTTAAGGTACATTTTATTTCAAAGCAGGATGTAAACTTTGGAGGTGAAAATGTACTTCGAATGTCTGCTGCCAGTTTATGTTCCTTCTGGCTACATATTTCCGTCAGGAGTCTATTGATTTAGAAGATGTTTATTTTGTTATCTACAGAAAAACGTTTTCGACGAAGTGCTTTGATGATGATTGTTATTTCCGTACAGCGTCCAGCGAATTTTTTATTTTTCCATCTGGCAACCAAGTAACGACCCAGGCTTTAAGCTCTTATAACGGACCGTCGATGCGACCATCTGCTGACAATTGCGTTTTGTCCTTCGTTCTACTATTTTGAATTCAGAAGAACACTATGTTAAGACATTCGTATATAAATTTGCATTATCAAGAAATGAACTTTCTGATCTCGTTACACATCACGCAGGTTTCAGTTTTCAAAAGGAATTCTCGCTTCGGCACATGGACTCTGAGGAACATTTACAGTTTCATTTCATACGCTTTATTTCCTGAATACGTTCTTTATTGCTGTAATGGCGAGAAGATTATGGATCTCCTTTGGTCGTTACATAACATTTTAATCTTACGAGGCTCATGAAAGTAAATATTGTGGGACATTCTAAAACATAAGCTAATGTTATTTTCAACACAAGCTTACATTTTTTTAAATAGACCCCACGTATTATTTTCTTTCGGTAACTCGAAAAATCACAAAAAGAATGGCGTTGGTTTCATCGCAAAATGTCAGCTACATCCCGAGTAATTGTAAAGTGAAGTTGACGCTTGAAATAAACGAAACGCACCGCTATTGCACATCTCGAGATACAAGCGTGAAACACATTACTCGAAATCGCGATGTGATTGACGTACTACGATGCAACACACGCTGTACTTATTGCTATTTACGCTGTTATTAAATGGATACAAACAATACAGATGTCAAGCCACACACCTACGTAGAACTACCTCATGATCTCTATTAGATCCTGGGTCAGTCATTAATTATATTTATCGTGGCCGGTGATATTTGGATCTTCGTTACTGTTATGTACATTCTATTACTGTAGTAAAGATCAATAAAGCACGAACGAGTAAATCATTTTCTTATTTTTCATTGTGTATGACTGGACATCTGTATTGTTTCCAGTCCACTTAATAACAGTGTAAATCGCAATAATTACAGCGTTTGTTGCATCGTAGTACGTCAATCACATCGCGATTACAAGCAACGTACGGTTCGTGCTTGGATCTCAGTACGTGCAATAGCGGCGCATTTCGATTATTTCAAGCATCAAATTAGCTTTACGATTTCTTCGGATGTAATTGGCGTATTGCAATGGAACCAACGCCATTCCTTTTGTGATTTTTCACGTTAGTGATTGCGTAAAAAACAATATGAGGTGCCCATTTAAAAAAAAAAAAACGTAAGTCTGAGTTGAAATTAATATTTGCTTACGTTTTAGAATGTCTCATAGTATTTACTTCCGTGAGCCCTCTCAGGGGGATATATCGCTGTCTTGTTCGGTTTTAGGAAACCAAGCAAAGAACACATTTGGTGACACCGTCCCTGGAGGGCCACTTAAATGTTAATTAACGTGGAAACGGCGCAACGCATAGAATTTTTTCTTTAGAAATTATTTCTCAGCACAATCTGCCCTGCAACACCCTTACAAGCGTTTCAGACTCTTTCTGACCACCTTGTATTAGGCCGCCAAGGAGACAGAAACATGACAGTTTAAAAATTAAGACTGTTTTTAGTGCCCCTTCTGTTAATTCCCTAATTATGAGTAGAGCTATCAAATGATATTACGCCCTCAATTAGTCGAAATTAATTTGATGACATCAGCTGTATTAGGTATAGATCTACAAGCCAATAGTGATATATGAAAATTTGTGCTGGGCCAAGACTCGAAATCGGATTTGCTGCTTTTAGCTATTGTTCGCCTTAATCACTACAACACCGCCTTCATCCTTATTATCTGGGCTCGAGTCCCAGATTTTCATATGTCACTATTGGGTAGTAGATTTATACCTACTATTGCTGATGTCAAGAAATTCATGTTCAGCAAATTAATTTCAAATTATTCCGTTCATCTGTAGATCGTCAATCGTTTCAGTTGTGTCATATGTGCATGTGAGTTTTACAAGCCTAAACGGGACACGACGATAACAACATTGATCTCCGTACCTCGTTGCCTCCTTTTCCCTGCTACAGGAATCCAAGTAATGTTGCGAGCATTAGGTGATGAATTCAGTAGACTGCGATATAAGAATGTAAACAGTGTGATATATTCGATTGTGGATCAGTCTACATCTACATCTACATCTACATCCATACTCCGCAAGCCACCTGACGGTGTGTGGCGGAGGGTACCTGAGTACCTCTATCGGTTCTCACTTCTATTCCAGTCTCGTATTGGTCGTGGAAAGAAGAATTGTCGGTATGCATCTGTGTGGGCTCTAATCTCTCTGATTTTATCCTCATGGTCTCTTCGCGAGATATACGTAGAAGGGAGCAATATACTGCTTGACTCTTCGGTGAAGGTATGTTCTCGAAACTTTAACAAAAGCCCGTACCGAGCTACTGAGCGTCTCTCCTGCAGAGTCTTCCACTGAAGTTTATCTATCATCTCCGTAACGCTTTCGCGCTTACTAAATGATCCTGTAACGAAGTGCGCTGCTCTCCGTTGGATCTTCTCTGTCTCTTCTATCAACCGTATCTGGTACGGATCCCACACTGCTGAGCAGTATTCAAGCAGTGGGCGAACAAGCGTACTGTAACCTACTTCCTTTGTTTTCGGATTGCATTTCCTTAGGATTCTTCCAATGAATCTCAGTCTGGCATCTGCTTTTCCGACGATCAACTTTATATGATCACTTCATTTTAAATCACTCCTAATGCGTACTCCCAGATAATTTATGGAATTAACTGCTTCCAGTTGCTGACCTGCTATTTTGTAGCTAAATGATAGGGGAACTAGCTTTCTATATATTCGCGGCACATTACACTTGTCTACATTGAGATGCAATTGCCATTCCCTGCACCATGCGTCAATTCGGTGCAGATCCTCCTGCATTTCAGTACAATTTTCCATTTTTACAACCTCTGGATACACCACAGCATCATCTGCAAAAAGCCTCAGTGAACTTCCGATGTCATCCACAAGGTCATTTATGTATATTATGAATAGCAACGGTCCTATGAGACTCCCTTGTGGCACACCTGAAATCACTCTTACTTCGGAAGACTTCTCTCCATTGAGAATGACATGCTGCGTTCTGTTATCTAGGAACTCTTCAATCCAATCACACAATTGGTCTGATAGTCCAAATGCTCTTACTTTGTTCATTAAACGACTGTGGGGAACTGTATCGAACGCCTTGCGGAAGTCAAGAAACACGGCATCTACCTTGAAACCCGTGTCTATGGCCCTCTGAGTCTCGTGGACGAATAGCGCGAGCTGGGTTTCACACGGCCGTCTTTTTCGAAACCCATGCTGATTCCTACAGAGTAGATTTCTAGTCTCCAGAAAAGTCATTATACTCGAACATAATACGTGTTCCAAAATTCTACAACTGATCGACGTTAGAGATATATGTCTATAGTTCTGCTCATCTGTTCGACGTCCCTTCTTGAAAACGGGGATGACCTGTGCCCTTTTCCAATCCTTTGGAACGCTACGCTCTTCTAGAGACCTACGGTACACCGCTGCAAGAAGGGGGGCAAGTTCCTTCCCTTACTCTGTGTAAAATCTAACTGGTATCCCATCAGGTCCAGCGGCCTTTACTCTTTCGAGCGATTTTAATTGTTTCTCTATCCCTCTGTCGTCTATTTTGATATCTACCATTTTGTCATGTGTGCGACAATCTAGAGAAGGAACTACAGTGCAGTCTGCCTCTGTGAAACAGCTTTGGAAAAAGACATCTAGTATTTCGGCTTTTAGTCTGTCATCCTCTGTTTCAGTACCATTTTGGTGACAGAGTGTCTGGACATTTTGTTTAGATCCACCTACCGCTTTGACATAAGACCAAAATTTCTTAGGATTTTCTGCCAAGTCAGTACATAGAACTTTACTTTCGAATTCATTGAACGCCTCTCGCATAGCCCTCCTCACACTACATTTCGCTTCGCGTAATTTTTGTTTGTCTGCAATGCTTTGGCTGCGTTTATGTTTGCTGTGAAGTTCCCTTTGCTTCCGCAGCAGTTTACTAACTCGGTTGTTGTACCACGGTGGCTCTTTTCCATCTCTTACGATCTTGCTTGGCACATACTCATCCAACGCATTTTGTACGATGGTTTTGAACTTTGTCCACTGATCCTCAACACCATTTGTACTTGAGACAAAACCTTTGTGTTGAGCCATCAAGTACTCTGAAATCTGCTTTTTGTCACTTTTGCTAAACAGAAAAATCTTCCTACCTTTTTTAATATTTCTATTTACGGCTGAAATCATCGATGCAGTAACCGTTTTATGATCGCTGATTCCCTGTTATGCGTTAACTGTTTCAAATAGTTTGGGTCTGTTTGTCACCAGAAGGTCTAATATGTTATCGCCACGAGTCGGTTCTCTGTTTAACTACTGAAGGTAGTTTTCAGATAAAGCACTTAAAAAAATTTCACTGGATTATTTGTCCCTGCCACCCGTTATGAACGTTTGAGTCTCCCAGTCTTTATCCGGCAAATTAAAATCTCCACCCAGAACTATAACATGGTGGGGAAATCTACTCGAAATATTTTCCAAATTATCCTTCAGGTGCTCAGCCACAACATCTGCTGAGCCAGGGGGCCTATAGAGACATCCAATTACCATGTCTGAGCCTGCTTTAACCGTGACCTTCACCCAAATTATTTCACATTTCGGATCTCCGTCAATTTCCTTCGATACTATTGCACTTCTTATCGCTATAACACGCCTCCCCCTTCACTGTCCAGCCTGTCTCTGCGGTATAAATTCCAATCTGAGTTCAGAATTTTCATTACTGTTTACGTCTGGTTTCAGTCAACTTTCTGTCCCTAGTACTATGTGGGCGTTGTGACCGTATATTAATGAGAGCAGTTCTGGGACCTTTCTATAGACGCTCCTGCAGTTTACTATTAGTACATTAATATTGTTATTCCATGTTGCATTTTGCCTACACCTACCTTGCCGCGTCTCAGGAGGCGCCTTGTCGGCCTTGGGAGGGAATTCTCTAACCTAAAACCCCCACATGTGCACTCCACACGTACTCCGCTACGCTTGTAGCCGCTTCCGGCGTGTAGTGCACGCCTGACCTATTCAGGGGGACCCTACATTTCTCCACCCGATAGCGGAGGTCGAGAAATTTGCACCCCAGATCTCTGCAGAATCGTCTGAGCCTCTGGTTTAAGCCTTCCACTCGGCTCCAAACCAGAGGACCGCGATCGTTTCCGGGAACGATACTACAAATAGTTAGCTCTGATTCCACCCCGCAAGCGAGGCTTTCCGCCTTCACCAATTCCGCCAACCACCTGTACGAACTGCCGGCCGAAGTGGCCGTGCGGTTAAAGGCGCTGCAGTCTGGAACCCCAAGACCGCTACGGTCGCAGGTTCGAATCCTGCCTCGGGCATGGATGTTTGTGATGTCCTTAGGTTAGTTAGGTTTAACTAGTTCTAAGTTCTAGGGGACTAATAACCTCAGCAGTTGAGTCCCATAGTACTCAGAGTCATTTTGAACCTGTACGAACTGAGGATGACCTCTGAACCCAGACGGCAGGAGTCATTGGTGCCGACATGAGCAACAATTTGCAGTCGGGTGCACTCAGTGCTCTCTATCGCCGCCGGCACGGCCTCCTCCACATCTCGGATGAGACCCCCCGGCAAGCAGACAGAGTGAACACTGGCCTTCTTCCCCGACCTTCCCGCTATTACCCTAATGGGCTCCATCGCCCGCCTAACGTTGGAGATCCCAATAACTAATAAACCCCTCCCCCCGTGTGCCTGCTCGGACCTTGCTGAAGGAGTGGCCCCATGTCCACTCACAGGCAGAGCGAGCGATGCCACACGGCCAGCCTCCACACTGACCTTCCGCCTCGTGCGCCGCGAACGCCGCTGAACCCGCCACTCCCCTTGGGGAGAGGGTGGCCCAACCGCACCCAGTACCCGCGAAGATGTCTCGACAGCAGGGACAGTGGGTGAAGCATGTAACACCTGGGGTGTACCATGCGACGCACCAGACTCCCCACTGCCGCTACACTCCGAGGCAGCAGCCTGAAGACGGCTGACCACGGCCATCAACACGTTCAGCTGTTCGCGAACAGTGGCCAGCTCCTCCTGCGTCCGTACACAGCAGTCACACATCCTATCCATCCTAAGAAATCAATTTACTGTAGAGAGTTAATCAACTTTTAACTAGACTGCTAATTCACTAAAGGCGGCTGATTGTTGACTGAACTGTGCTTGCTAGCCACTTCTTGTAGAAAACAATGAAAATAGCACTACCTGTCTCTGGACTGTATTGAAAACAAACACTAGCACTACTGGCACTATGGTTGACTAAAGGGACTCTCTCTGACTGTATTCAAAACAAACACGAAATCTATGGAACACTATTACTAGCACTCGACAATTAAAGCTTCCTAAAAGCAAAAACACATGGAAGAAGAAGTGACAAGTAGGAAAAATACAGTTAATACTTAAATTAAGGTAGCTCGCTGCACAGCAGACGTGAAGCAGACGGCAGTTACGACGACACTCCAAGCAATGTACACAGATAGCCGGGGTTGTTAAGGCGACCATTCGCAATAAGTGAGAAATACGAGTTCGATTCCTGGTCCATCACAAATTTTCATATGTCAGTATTGGGTAGTAGATCTATAACTCATACAGCTGATGCCAAGAAATTCGCTTTCTGCGGATTACTTTCGATTTGTTTCTGACAGCTGTGGGTCGTCAACAGTGTCTTTCAGACACGCATGTAAGCTTCAGTTAGTGTTGTAGGACTTCTGTGGGTTCAGAGGAACTTCTATTGTGGCATAGAAAAGCCTGTTCAATAGCCGTTTCCAACAGAGATATATTATCAACAATAAACTGGTATCTCCTGAACCAATGCTGAAAGCGAATAAGTAATCATCTGGATTCTAGCATATGCACAAAGCGACGATGGACCAGTCTACCCACTCCCAGGACTTTCCTGTGCAGCTGTAGTCGGGTCCACGAACGATGGCGGTTGGCGCAGGTCGAGACAAGGACGGGTAATGTATTGTTGCCGGTTCCAAGCGACAGTTGCGGTTCGCGCATAAGCGTCCTTTGGGCTTGATGTAAGCGTGTGTTCCGCAAATCATGTCTCTCACTTGCTTGTGTAGAATTTCTCACTTACCGCTACCATCAGCCATGACAACTCGCAACAAATTGAATAAAAATTCAATAAATAACTCTCTGCTATCACGTCAAATAGTCGCACTGCAAACAGTATTCACAGCGCAGCGCTCAGAACACTGCTGCACGCTCACTGGCTGTCGTGGAACGCGTGAGGTTGGTGCGCAGAACGACCCTAAACTTGACCGCCATCGTTCGTGACTCCAACTATAGTAAGGTAAAAGCTTCTCAGATACGCTGAGTCTCTTTTTTTTTTTTTTTTTTTTTTTTTTAAGGAAGCGAATCAAAATCGTTTTCTCCGTACGAGCAAGAAACTGTCCTGTCTTCAGTATGAAGTTAGAAAGATCAGAAAACCTTTTGTTAGCCTTTCAGTCAAAATACACCATTTTACTTTGCACATATTCTCATATTCCTGATCTAACGCAACATAAAAGCTGGTGTTTGGCTTTCAACCAGTTCTGTTAAAATAACGTAATGTATGGTACGATTCCAGAAAGATAATGGAACGATCTTCTAGTGCGCTGAAAACGTCATAACCATATCCAAAAATGATTCAAATGGCTCTGAGCACTATGGGTCATCTGAGGTCATCAGTCCGCTAGAACTTAGAACTACTTAAACCTAACTAACCTAAGGACATCACACACATCCATGCCCGAGGCAGGATTCGAACCTGCGACCGTAGCGGTCGCGCTTCCAAACTGAAGTGCCTAGAACTGCTCGGTCACAGCGGCCGTCTATAACCATATCAGTTCGGTTATAATAATAACAAATTCAAACGCATTAGGCCTATATAATCGGTGCTCCACGTCCTACGTAAGATGGAAGAATGCCGTTTTCAATAAAGTAATGGCCACGCCGGCTTGCTGTCTGTATCAGTTAGTTTTAGCGACGGATCGGGATTATGCGAACGTCCGTCATCAGCAACCCCCTTTACAGAGGACAGAACATACCGTAGAAACAATTACAGGCATGTGTGACACAGAAGACAAAGAGTCTCGTCTATGGTTATACCTGTTATCAGGTAACCGGCTGAAGACAACGATGCACCAAGTTCCTGTTATCAAAATGGTTCAAACGGCTCTGAGCACTATGGGACTCAACTTCTAAGGTCATTAGTCCCCTAGAACTTAGAACTAGTTAAACCAACCTAACCTAAGGACATCACACACACCCATGCCCGAGGCAGGATTCGAACCTGCGACCGTAGCGGTCTCGCGGTTCCAGACTGCAGCGCCTAGAACCGCACGGCCACTTCGGCCGGCCTCCTGTTATCAAACATGCAGGCTTTATGCCAATAAGGATCTGTACAAGTTTAAACACAAAAGATATGTAATGCTTAATAGTCTACTTCCGTATGTTTAATCGAGTTGTTGTTTCCATTTTATGCAGAATACCCTGAGATGAAGAAAGTCATGAGAGACCTGCAAATATCGTGTCGGACCTCCTATTGCCCGGCGTAGTGCAGGATCTCGACTTGGCGTGGACTCAACCATTCCCTGGAAGTCCTCTGCAGAAACATCGAGCCGGGCTGCCTCTATAGTCGTCCACAACTGCGAACGTGTTGCCGGTGCAGGATTTTGTGCACAAACTGACCTCTCGATTGTGTCCGATAAATGTTAGATGAGATTCAAGGCGGGTCATCTGGGTAGCCAAATCGTTCGTTCTAACTGTCCAGAATGTTCTTCAAACCAAAAGCGAACAGCTGCGGCCCGGTGACATGGTCCACTGTCATCTGTAAAAATTCCGTCGTCTGGTAACGTGAAGTCCATGAATGGGTGAAAATGGTCTCCAAGTAGCCGAACATAACCATTTCCAGTCAATGATCGGTACGTTCCATGTAAACGCAGGCCACACCACTATGGACCCACCATCAGCTTGCACAGGTCCTTGTTGACGACTTGGGTCTATGGCTTCGGGGCGTCTGTGCCCTACGCTAACTCTATCATCAGTTCTTATCGACTGAAATCGGGACTCATCTGACCTTGCCAAGGTTTTCCCGTCGTCTAGGGTCCAAACGATATGGTCATGAACACAGGTGAGGCGCTGCAGGCGATGTCGTTCTGTTAGCAAAGGCCCTAGCGTCGTCCATCTGCTGTCATAGCCCATTAACGACAAATTTCGCCGCACTTTCCTAAGGCATACATTCGTCGTACGTCCACATTGGTTTGTGCGGTTATTTCACGCAGTGTTGCTTGTCTGTTAGCACCGATGCATCTACGCAAACGCCGCTGCTCTCGGTCGTTAAGTGAAGGTCGTCGGCCACTACGTTGTCCGTGATGAGAGGTGACGCTTGAAATCTGGTATTATCGGCACACTCTTGACGCTGTGGATCTTGGAATACTGAATTCTCTAATGATTTCCGAAATGGAATGTCCCATGACTCTAGCTCCAGCTAGTATCCCGTATTAAAATTCTTTTAATTCCTGTCAGGCGGCTATAAGCAAGTAGGAAACATTTTTACATACGTCACCTGCGTACAAATGGCAACTCCGCCAATGCGCTTTCCTTTTATACCTTGTGTTCGCTATACTACCGCCAGCTGTATATGTGCATATCGCTATGACATGACTTTTGTCACCTCACTGCATTTGAGCGACCGATCCAGTCATCCTCTGCACGTGTTAGATGTTGTGCTGTTGCTTTTACTCACAACACCTATAGAAGACGAATGTCGGTCGTTGAAGTGCTGCGCATTAAATGGAAACCACAACTCGACTGATAACCCGGAAGCACGCCATTAATCACTCACGCCCCAGAAAACGTGAGCATTTTGATGTTTCCTTAACAGCAAAGATCACAGGCAAAGCTAATCCGACCGCTTATAATGCTTTCGGTTTCGTTTAACAATTCATATTGTTCGTGTTTTGAAGATTACTATTTTCACGTCACGTGTGTTGTAGTGGTTACATGGTAATTGTTAAATCTAAACGTCCATGAGAAGGAAGAAAGATTACGTTTAAATTCACCTCCACGACGAGGTCTTAAGAGACGGATTATATGCTCGGATTGGGGAAAGATGGAGAGGAAAATCAGCCACGCCATTTCAAAGGAACCTTCCCGGAATTCGCCTCAAGAAATTTTGGCAAATCAGAAAAACCAAATGTGGATGGCTAGAGGGTGATTTGAGTCGCGTGCTCCCCATAACGAGTCCAGTGACTAGCCACTGCATCATCTTGCCCGGTCGAAAGGCCCATGGTTTGATCCCACTTCGTGAATATGAAAAGCATCAATTTGCATTGTGGTTAAGATTCAGTATTCAAACAGTGGGTCTCCTTATAATTGTTTACATAGGTCGTCTCTTACGGCAGAGGAAGGCAAGAGTATATCACCTTAATCATGGCTATTTGTAGTACTTATTGGCTTGTCCCAAGCAGCGTGTGGTAAACCAGCAATTCAAGTCACAGGTATGCTCAGAATTTTTGACGTGCGTAAAGTTTTCACACCACAGTGACGAGTTCAGTTTGTTTCCTCTTGATCTGTCCACGAACAGCACACGCACACACACGCACACACACACACACACACACACACACACACACACACACACACACACACATGCAATCCAAGGTATGCTGGCGCTGTCAGGATCTAACACTCTTAATTGTTCCCAGCCGACAAATATATGAACATAACGCAATTTTAAAATTACTAACTTTCGCAGAAAAGAATTTCTACATTGAAACGTAGAATGCCTGTAATGTTGTATTTCTGTACATTGCACAACATCAGCTAGAGAAATTTTATTATCATTAACAACGTATTTCAGTCAGATCAAGACAGTAACTAGATGAACGTACAGAATCAGTTTAAAATATGATACTGAAGAGAGGGTTAAGAGCTGCTGAGCATATCATGAAGATGGACGACAACATGTTGATGAAGAATATATGGAACACTACAGGCTTGACAGGGAACAGGTGGATGAAAATAGTCAGGGAAGGTTGGAAAAGTAATGCAATGAAGGGAAAAAAATCCATACACAGCAGTGCAGGGAAACGGTGGAAAATTACAGGTGGAGTGATACTAGGAACACGGAAGGAGAGAGGATCAGGAGGAATGAGAGAATGGGGAGATACTGGGAAGAACGAAAACGTACTGAACAAGTCACTCGTCATTCTAAAGGAGTGAAACCAACCAAAATATTATAAATATATCACGGTTAAATTTCTATTGAGGAACATTATTAGATGGATCTGTAAGTACATGGTCAGCTGTAAGTCTGCATCAAACAATGAAGAAAGCCATGCGCTGATCAACGGTGACTGATCGTACCTCCCTGACTACATACTGATAACAAGAGTCGTTGTGGCTACGAAAGTGGATTTGTATAATGGGCTCTTCACGTAAACGTTGCGTGTGTGACCTAACGCAGGTCAAGTGTAAAAAAACTTTGTGTTCTGCCTTACGGTAGGTCTTGTCATGGGGGAAGCCCCGTCAGAGAGGTCCACCGTATGAGCGTCTAGGGAAGTGATTCCAGTGGTGGTTTCCCGTTGCCTTCCACTGGTGACGATGAAATTATAATGAGGACACACAACACCCAGTCCCTGAGCGGAGAAAATCTCCGACTCAGCCGGGAATCGAACCCTTGGCGTGGCAGATCGCCGTGCTGACCATTCAACTATCAGGGCGGACAGGTCAAGTGTAACCACTCAAGAAAACATTATTTCTTTTGCTTAGTTCTCGGTGAAGGATATTTCATTTTATGTGGGGTACTGTGTCGAGGTGCCGACGTAGCTGAGAAATTTGTGGCTTCACTTTCAGGGGCAGCAGCTCACCTGTCTCCTGCAATTCCATGCTGGTGAGTCGTGCTACGTCTCCAGGTCTGCGCGGGTACGAAGAATCGATGAAGGTGTAGCCTCCCTCCAGGCCTCCGTGAACGAAGCTCGTTCTGTCCGATGCTGGGCCAGTGGCGGGGTTATGGCTCCCACGTCCCTGAAAATTGTGATTTGTGTCAGGAGCCGTGAATGGTACCACTGCGTGCTTACTAATCGCAATTCTGCAAAACACTACAAAATTAGCAGAATTAACTGCACAGACAGAATGAGATTTTCATATACAGTAAGATTTTTTTTTGAAAAAAAAAAGACAAGGTAGCTAGAATTCTGTTATTTCACGCAGTTACGGGCTACATTTCCTTCGAGGTCGTGAGATAGTCCGTATGCTTACAGCATAGTGCAGCATAGTTGCTAGTAAGTGTATTCGGCTTGGGTCGACCGGGCCGCCACGGTTGTTCCTGCCTAGTGAGGTGCCGCCTGCAGTAATAATAAAAACTTAAATTAATGAACCAACGCATTGTCTGACGTGCTGTCCCATGCCACCTGAGCTGGCGAAAAGGCCATCCATTGGCACAGCCTCACTTCTGTACCGGTCGCTTTTGATGAACATTCCTATCTGAAGCAGCTAAGCTGTGCTGACTGTGCCTACATTTACTGACTGTCGATCACAGACTCCTCTATGTATACAGGGTGTTACAAAAAGGTACGGCCAAACTTTCAGGAAACATTCCTCACACACAAAGAAAGAAAATATGTTATGTGGGCATGTGTCCGGAAACGCTTACTTTCCATGTTAGAGCTCATTTTATTACTTCTCTTCAAATCACATTAATAATGGAATGGAAACACACAGCAACAGAACGTACCAGCGTACTTCAAACACTTTGTTACAGGAAATGTTCAAAATGTCCTCCGTTAGCGAGGATACATGCATCCACCCTCCGTCGCATGGAATCCCTGATGCGCTAATGCAGCCCTGGAGAATGGTGTATTGTATCACAGCCGTCCACAATACGAACACGAAGAGTCTCTACATTTGGTACCGGGGTTGCGTAGACAAGAGCTTTCAAATGCCCCCATAAATGAAAGTCAAGAGGGTTGAGGTCAGGAGAGTGTGGAGGCCATGGAATTGGTCCGCCTCTACCAATCCATCGGTCACCGAATCTGTTGTTGAGAAGCGTACGAACACTTCGACTGAAATGTGCAGGAGCTCCATCATGCATGAACCACATGTTGTGTCGTACTTGTAAAGGCACATGTTCTAGCAGCACAGGTAGAGTATCCCGTATGAAATCATGATAACGTGCTCCATTGAGCGTAGGTGGAAGAACATGGGGCCCAATCAAGACGTCACCAACAATGCTTGCCCAAACGTTCACAGAAAATCTGTGTTGATCACGTGATTGCACAATTGCGTGCGGATTCTCGTCAGCCCACACATGTTGATCGTGAAAATTTACAATTTGATCACGTTGGAATGAAGCCTCGTCCATAAGGAGAGCATTTGCACTGAAATGAGGATTGACACATTGTTGGATGAACCATTCGCAGAAGTGTACCCGTGGAGGCCAATCAGCTGCTGATAGTGCCTGCACACGCTGTACATGGTACGGAAACAACTGGTTCTCCTGTAGCACTCTCCATACAATGACGTGGTCAACGTTACCTTGTACAGCAGCAACTTCTCTGACGCTGACGTTAGGGTTATCGTCAACTGCACGACGAATTGCCTCGTCCATTGCAGGTGTCCTCGTCGTTATAGGTCTTCCCCAGTCGCAAGTCACAGGCTGGAATGTTCCGTGCACCCTAAGACGCCGATCAATTGCTTCGAACGTCTTCCTGTCTGGACACCTTCGTTCTGGAAATCTGTCTCGATACAAACGTACCGCGCCACGGCTATTGCCCCGTGCTAATCTATACATCAAATGGGCATCTGCCAACTCCGCATTTGTAAACATTGCACTGACTGCAAAACCACGTTCGTGATGAACACTAACCTGTTGATGCTACGTACTGATGTGCTTGATGCTAGTACTGTAGAGCAATGAGTCGCATGTCAACACAAGCACCGAAGTCAACATTACCTTCCTTCAATTGGGCCAACTGGCGGTGAGTCGAGGAAGTACAGTACATACTGACGAAACTAAAATGAGCTCTAACATGGAAATTAAGCGTTTCCGGACACATCTCCACATAACATCTTTTCTTTATTTGTGTGTGAGGAATGTTTCCTGAAAGTTTGGCCGTACTTTTTTGTAACACCCTGTATACGAATATGATCAGGCAAAGAGGATAGTGGGCACAAGATCCATTCCAATAAGGAAGTAAAGGCATGCTTTAATAGAGAATGGTACTAAATCTGGTACAGGACAGAAAGAGCGAGGAAGACATACCAGACGCTCCCTAACACAAAAAAGGTCAAGAATATCATATTTCCTCCCGACCATAGGAGCTATACACTAACTGTCGGGACATGGTTCAGTTATCAGCTACTGTACGTATCAAAAACTTATGAATGTGGGGCAAGCGGCCCCCGAACCACATCCTCTACGTGTGTGCCATTAGACGAAAATTTACAGACCAGAATATGAAAGAATTTGGTAATACACCAGTCTACAACATTATATGAACTGTGGAACTGCGGTACAAGTTGTACTTGCTGACAGTTAAAATATCAAAAAAATGTGTGAAATCTTATGGGACTTAACTGCTAAGTTCATCAGTCCCTAAGCTTACACACTACTTAATCTAAATTATCCTAAGGACAAACACACACACATACACCATGCCCGAGGGAGGACTCGCACCTCCGCCGGGACCGCTAAAATGTCAGCCACACGGCCGAGAGACGACCAAGAACAGGCTGTGAGATAACGGGCGAGTTGTGGCGCCCTGGAAATATTTAAGTTCAGAGTTGGCGGCCACAGCTCGGGCCGTTCGGCAAGCCGCGGCGTGAAACCTTAATGGCAGACATTTCACAGTTCGTATAGACTAGAAATGAATAGTAACCAGATTAATAATGATTCCTCAAAAAGAAACATGTACGCTACCATTATTTGCACGACGATTCTGATGGTGTAATCAGATTTTCAATATCTTTATTAGTTTAAAGTTTAGTGTCTGACGATAAATTGTACAATTAACACCCAGCAACGAATTTCCAACATCTAAACGGTTCATCCGATTTTGTCGATTGACATGTCTTTAGAAAGCTGTTAGTGTAAACCTAAATTGGTATAAATTACAGGCATGTAACTTGAATAGTACATGCGTTATTGGAGGTCAAAGTGGCCGATTACTATCGATCGCGTCAGGCCATAAGTACTCCACAGTTACAAGAAAAAAACGGTAGCAACATGCTTATAAATATATTTATTCGTCTATATCTTTGTTTATATCCGATATATACTATTCATGAAGAAATTGGTCAATTATTTACTGTGTCTTAGAAAGCACAGAGACATTCGGCTACTGGCTTACTACTGTTCTATTCCTTTGACATGTGTTTATTTAATTTGTTTATGTATTTTATGATTTGTGTTCGAGTGTGTTTATGGTCTAGCCATAGGAATATTTATTTAATTTGAGGTTATTTAAATGTAAATCCAGTATTTCGAATGTGTTTCATTATTTTTGTGAGTGCGCGTTGGCTTGAAGAAATGGCGGGGGCGCTCTAGCCAATCACAGCGCTCGTTAATGGGGAGACTGTATGGAAGTTGGGGAGTACGGGACAGGACACGAAAGGTGCTGCACGGAGAGTCCTGGACAGTATGGCGCAACGGACGCAAAGTCGCGGGAAAGACTTCGAGAGTGGAGCAGTTTGCACGTGGTCGCGAGAGATAGAAATATTCCGTAGTGCCGACTTGTGAACTTGTGAGATTTTCGTGGCTTCTGCAGTGACGACGTAGTATGCGTTTAGAAGTGAATATCTCGCGAGCTATGTTGTTGCTCATAACTACATGAAGTAGGAATCTACTGTTTCCCTGTTATTCAACTTATATTTTATTTAATTGCTGGACCATCGACACCAATAAGTGTTTTACAGTAATAAAGGGCATTCTTAAAGATGCTATCGTACTCATCATTTAAAGTCGTTAAAATAGTACCTGCAGAATTTATTTAATTACAATTTTTCATGTATAAATGTTTATGTTACGTTCAAAATTCGCAATTGCCGAGTGATAGGAACCTTCGACCATTCGATTCTTGTGTATATTCATATTGTATACCGTAAACTCAGCAGTATTTGGCTTGTGATGCGGCAACTACGTATCCCAGCCCCTAGACAACGAAACCAGCCAAAACTTTCAATATTTCAACTCTGAATCGGAGGGTATGTAGTTGAGGGCCACCACACCACATCATTTTATTTGAAAGCCCGCGGCCGGCCGGAGTGGCCGAGCGGTTCTAGGCGCTACAGCCTGGAACCGCGCGACCGCTACGGTCGCAGGTTCGAATCCTGCCTCGGGCATGGATGTGTGTGATGTCCTTAGGTTAGTTAGGTTTAAGTAGTTCTAGGGGACTGATGACCACAGCAGTTAAGTCCCATAGTGCTCAGAGCCATTTGAACCATTTTTGAAAGCCCGCAAGACCATACATCGTGACCAGACGCACCACAGCAAAGCATCCACCTACAACAACCTTCCGGAAGCAGCATAAAATTGTGACAAATGACACTAGAGTGGCCGTCGCGAAATTAAGACGCCTGAAGGTCACACCCGCTCCCTGCAGTGCGCAGTTGCTAAGCGCTGTTAAGAGTGCAGTTACGTCGTGAGAATCTAGATGTAAGCATGTGTCTTGATTCTCGTAGAAAGGGATGTAAGTGAAAACGGAAATCTACGGAAATTGACGATTTTCACAAAAAATTAGTGTGGAGAACTGTACTTAGATACCACGACCGAAGAGAGTATCCGACGACTAGAAAAATACAGGGCGATCCGGACAAAAAATTTTACACTCACTTGGTTTTTGATTCAGAAAGTGTAATAGTGGACAAAAATATTTAATGGAATGCAGAGACATTGCAGCTGCAAGAACGAAGTTTTCTATGCAATGCGCTTATTTTCACTCTGCAGCGGAGTGTGCGCTCATATGAAACTTCCTGGCGGATTAAAACTGTGTGCCGGATCGAGACTCGAACTCGGGACCTTTGCTTTTCGCGGGCAAGTGCTCTACCAACTGAACTACCCAAGCACGACTCACGACCCGTCCTCACAGCTTTAATTCCGCCAGTACCTCGTCTTCTACCTTCTACGAGGTATGCAGGAGAGCTTCTGCGACGTTTGGAAGGTAGGAGACGAGGTACTGGCGAAATCAAAACTGTGAGGAGGGGTCGTCAGTCGTGCTTGGGTAGCTCAGTTGTTAGAGCAGTTGCACGCGAAAGGCAGAGGTCCCGAGTTCGAGTCTCGGTCCGGCACACAGTTTTAATCTCCCAGGAAGTTTCAATGCACTTATTGTTTGCTGAAGACAACAATCTTGTAGTATACTTCTATGAGACTTTGGTTTCACAAAACCATACACAGAAATATATTTGCTCGACCTCAGCGGAATTGGTGGCCTGAAAGTACCTACAGATACATTTGTATAGGGTATATCGGCGATTTGGGTGATGGGTGCAGTGACGAAGAGGCAGTAAGATCTGCAAACGAAACATTTTCTGGAGGTGGGGAATATTCTCGGTCCTATCAAGGCGAGCTGTCGGAACAAAAATCCTGGCTGCGGCATACAAGTACTCGCGCATTGCCGTGCATGGAGCCTCTTGTAAATAAAATGCGTTAATAGGTGACACGACACGATAATAACGTCCAAGATGTTACCAAAATTAATGTTTCTTTTTAACATATTTCTTGCTGGAAGTTTTTACAACGTCCAACAGAAGGCAAATTCATCAGTGACGACATTTTTCGATGGTATTTTACTTTTTATCTCGGAATATTTTTACGTTTTTACGATAAAATATGTGTCACATGCGACTATAAACTTTCAGAATGTTCATATTTTTTTCAGAACAGCTATGTCAGTAGTTATGTTTCATCCACAGGTTGAAGTAAAAAATATTTTTCTTCAAAACTTTTTGTACCGTTGGTTTTATTTTATTTTTTTTTTTTTCGTAGCAGCTGGCAAAAATTTACATTTGGGAAGTACTGCGTCATATTGCAGACTAAAAATAGAGATCTCTAATAGTTTTCGGAATTTTTACTAACACTTGAAATTATCGCTAATTGGCAACGCTGTAAGACGGTGAGATGACCTCGAGATGCCTATTTTCCTGACGGCCGCAAAGGCCTTTATATGGCAGAAACAAAACGTTTTTGTTTCTGATACGTAAAGGTTGGTGTCGTTTGTAACAAGTTCATGCTCTGACATGTTCTTTGTTACCCGTACGACTCTTCAGGTAATGCACTGATGATGACTCTGTTACAGTAGGAATCCAGATCTACAATAAGTTGCGATATTTTGCGACTGACTGCTGTCCTTTAAATATGAATCTTTCCTTTGTCAGAGTCTCTTTTGTCAGTTTTTTTTCCCATTTGCTGCTCAGTAGAATGATTCTCCATATATCCCTGCTCCCTTTATGCAGGGTGATCAGGAACAGTCTGAAAAGCTTGTTAGGGTGTTGCAGGTGAGGCTGTACTAGGAAATAATAAAATTCGACACGTTTCGCTGTTCCCGAGTTATTTAGCATCGACTTTAGTCAGGTAGTTGTGTGCGCAAATTCAAGTAGCCTGTCAGCGGCGGTGTCGCCAAACGTGTTCTTCGTTTGGTTTCCTCAAACCGAACAAACGTAACTTTTCCTCACCTTCCTTAAATTTATCACTTCCTAAAATGACACAATTTGATTGGTAATGAGCATTTCAACAAGTGGTAACTCAGGGCCCCGCAGATGTCTGTGAATTACCGCATTTATCGCGTGCAAGTGCTTGAATTTGCGCGCGCAACGACCTTATTGTCAAACTTCAATGCTAAATAACTAGGAAACAACGCAACTTATCGAATTTTTTCCTTAAAAATTATTTGGTAGCACAACCTCTCATGCAACACCCTTACATGCTTCTCAGATGTTCCTGGCCACCCTGTATACTCTCCTTGTGGTGGTCATAATGCTTTGACTCATTAGTTTTGAACGGCCAGTGTCGGTTGGTCACAGTCAGTGTGCTCCCTGCCGCCGTTGGATAAGCAGCTGCAGCAGCAAGTCGTATACTCCTAGCTCACTCATTTGTTACATAGTTTAATTCTTAATTTCTTTGCGTGTTTTTGGTACTTGCATTGTTTAATTCATAAATTTCGGGCGTATTATAGTATTTGAGAGTTGTAGCATCGCGTTTTAGTACCTGAATAGTGTAAATTCGCGTAGTCTCCTTCCGCCGCCGAGCAGTGTCAGCAGTGCGCAAGTAGCAGCATTACTGCATTTACTAGGCAATCTTGTATTTTAATAACCGTTTAAATTTTGTCGATTTGTTTGCGCTCTCTGTAGATTAGTTCAGACGTTCTTTGCAAAACAGTTTTTAGCATGGATAGGGACTGCAACTGCTGTGTTCGGATGCAGGCTGAGTTGTTATCCCTTCGCTCCCAGCTTCAGGCAGTGTTGGCTTCGGTCACTCAGCTTGAGGCTGTTGCCAATGGGCATCACTGTGGGGGTCCGGATGGGGGTTTGTCGGGGACGGCCAGCTCGTCCCACGCATCCCCCGATCGGACTACGACTGTGGTTGCCCGGGATACTGCACGCATTGAGGCTGATCCCTCACCTGTGGTAGAGTGGGAGGTCGTCTCAAGGTGTGGCAGGGGGCGAAAGACATTCCGGAGGGCTGAACGGAAGGCCTCTCCAGTTTGTCTGACGAACCGGTTTCAGGCTCTGTCTCAGGCTGATACTGATCTTCGGCCTGACATGGCTGCTTGTCCTGTTCCAGAGGTTGCCCCTCAGTCTGCAAGATCCGGGCGGTCGCAGAGGGTGGGCTTACTGGTAGTTGGGAGCTCCAACATCAGGCGCATAATGGGGCCCCTTAGGGAAATGGCAGCAAGAGAGGGGAAGAGAACCAATGTGCACTCCGTGTGCATACCGGGGGGAGTCATTCCAGATGTGGAAAGGGTCCTTCCGGATGCCATGAAGGGTACAAGGTGCACCCATCTGCAGGTGGTCGCTGATGTCTGCACCAATGATGTGTGTCGCTATGGATCGGAGGAAATCCTCTCTGGCTTCCGGCGGCTATCTGATTTGGTGAAGACTGCCAGTCTCGCTAGCGGGATGAAAGCAGAGCTCACCATCTGCAGCATCGTCGACAGGACTGACTGCGGACCTTTGGTACAGAGCCGAGTGGAGGGTCTGAATCAGAGGCTGAGACGGTTCTGCGACCGTGTGGGCTGCAGATTCCTCGACTTGCGCCATAGGGTGGTGGGGTTTCGGGTTCCGCTGGATAGGTCAGGAGTCCACTACACGCAACAAGTGGCTACACGGGTAGCAGGGGTCGTGTGGCGTGGGCTGGACGGTTTTTTAGGTTAGATGGCCTTGGGCAAGTACAGAAAGGGCAACAGCCTCAACGGGTGCGGGGCAAAGTCAGGACATGCGGGGACCAAGCAGCAATCGGTATTGTAATTGTCAACTGTCGAAGCTGCGTTGGTTAAGTACCAGAACTTCAAGCGCTGATAGAAAGCACCGAAGCTGAAATCGTTATAGGTACAGAAAGCTGGCTTAAGCCAGAGATAAATTCTGCCGAAATTTTTACAAAGGTACAGACGGTGTTTAGAAAGGATAGATTGCATGTAACCGGTGGTGGAGTGTTCGTCGCTGTTAGTAGTAGTTTATCCTGTAGTGAAGTAGAAGTGGATAGTTCCTGTGAATTATTATGGGTGGACGTTACACTCAACAACCTAGCTAGGTTAATAATTGGCTCCTTTTACCGACCTCCCGACTCAGCAGCATTAGTGGCAGAACAACTGAGAGAAAATTTGGAATACATTTCACATAAATTTTCTCAGCATGTTATAGTCTTAGGTGGAGATTTCAATTTACCAGATATAGACTGGGACACTCAGATGTTTAGGACGGGTGGTAGGGACAGAGCATCGAGTGACATTATACTGAGTGCACTATCCGAAAATTACCTCGAGCAATTAAACTGAGAACCGACTCGTGGAGATAATATCTTGGACCTACTGATAACAAACAGACCCTAACTTTTAGACTCTGTAAGTGCAGAACAGGGATTCAGTGATCATAAGGCCGTTGCAGCATCCCTGAATATGGAAGTTAATAGGAATATAAAGAAAGGGAGGAAGGTTTATCTGTTTAGCAAGAGTAATAGAAGGCAGATTTCAGACTACCTAACAGATCAAAACGAAAATTTCTGTTCCGACACTGACAATGTTGAGTGTTTATGGAAAAAGTTCAAGGCAATCGTAAAATGCGTTTTAGACAGGTACGTGCCGAGTAAAACTGTGAGGGACGGGAAAAACCCACCGTGGTACAACAACAAAGTTAGGAAACTACTGCGAAAGCAAAGAGAGCTTCATTCCAAGTGCTAACGCAGCCAAAACCTCTCAGACAAACAGAAGCTGAACGATGTCAAAGTTAGCGTAAGGAGGGCTATGCGTGAAGCGTGCAGTGAATTCGAAAGTAAAATTCTATGTACCGACTTGACAGAAAATCCTAGGAAGTTCTGGTTTTACGTTAAATCAGTAAGTGGCTCGAAACAGCATATCCAGACACTCCGGGATGATGATGGCATTGAAACAGAGGATGACACGCGTAAAGCTGAAATACTAAACACCTTTTTCCAAAGCTGTTTCACAGAGGAAGACCGCACTGCAGTTCCTTCTCTAAATCCTCGCATAAACGAAAAAATGGCTGACATCGAAATAAGTGTCCAAGGAATAGAAAAGCAACTGGAATCACTCAATAGAGGAAAGTCCACTGGACCTGACGGGATACCAATTCGATTCTACACAGAGTACGCGAACGAACTTGCTCCCCTTCTAACAGCCGTGTACCGCAAGTCTCTAGAGAAACGGAGGGTTCCAAATGATTGGAAAAGAGCACAGGTGGTCCCAGTCTTCAAGAAGGGTCGTCGAGCAGATGCGCAAAACTATAGACCTATATCTCTGACGTCGATCTGTTGTAGAATTTTAGAACATGTTTTTTGCTCGAGTATCATGTCGATTTTGGAAACCCAGAATCTACTATGTAGGAATCAACATGGATTCCGGAAACAGCGATCGTGTGAGACCCAACTCGCTTTATTTGTTCATGAGACCCAGAAAATATTAGATACAGGCTCCCAGGTAGATGCTATTTTTCTTGACTTCCGGAAGGCGTTCGATACAGTTCCGCACTGTCGCCTGATAAACAAAGTAAGAGCCTACGGAATATCAGACCAGCTGTGTGGCTGGATTGAAGAGTTTTTAGCAAACAGAACACAGCATGTTGTTATTAATGGAGAGACGTCTACAGACGTTAAAGTAACCTCTGGCGTGCCACAGGGGGGTATTATGGGACCATTGCTTTTCACAATATATATAAATGACCTAGTAGATAGTGTCGGAAGTTCCATGCGGCTTTTCGCGGATGATGCTGTAGTATACAGAGAAGTTGCAGCATTAGAAAATTGTAGCGAAATGCAGGAAGATCTGCAGCGGATAGGCACTTGGTGCAGGGAGTGGCAACTGTCCCTTAACATAGACAAATGTAATGTATTGCGAATACATAGAAAGAAGGATCCTTTATTGTATGATTATATGATAGCGGAACAAACACTGGTAGCAGTTACTTCTGTAAAATATCTGTGAGTATGCGTGCGGAACGATTTGAAGTGGAATAATCATATAAAATTAATTGTTGGTAAGGCGGGTACCAGGTTGAGATTCATTGGGAGAGTGCTTAGAAAATGTAGTCCATCAACAAAGGAGGTGGCTTACAAAACACTCGTTCGACCTATACTTGAGTATTGCTCATCAGTGTGGGATCCGTACCAGATCGGTTTGACGGAGGAGATAGAGAAGATCCAAAGAAGAGCGGCGCGTTTCGTCACAGGGTTATTTGGTAACCGTGATAGCGTTACGGAGATGTTTAATAAACTCAAGTGGCAGACTCTGCAAGAGAGGCGCTCTGCATCGCGGTGTAGATTGCTCGCCAGGTTTCGAGAGGGTGCGTTTCTGGATGAGGTATCGAATATATTGCTTCCCCCTACTTATACGTCCCGAGGAGATCACGAATGCAAAATTAGAGAGATTAGAGCGCGCACGGAGGCTTTCAGACAGTCGTTCTTCCCGCGAACCATACGCGACTGGAACAGGAAAGGGAGGTAATGACAGTGGCACGTAAAGTGCCCTCCGCCACACACCGTTGGGTGGCTTGCGGAGTATAAATGTAGATGTAGTATATTTAAACTACCTTCGTTTTGCCGATAACATTGTACTCTTTGCTTCTAGTGCAGATAAACTCCTTTAAGAGGAGCGTAATAGATCAAGTTTGAATGTTGATGTGAATAGTAATTGCAATAATACTAAAATAGTGTATAATGCACACATGGAAAAGGAAGTAGTCGAATTACCCACTGAAAAAATGGAAATAGTTGAAAAGGACATTTCGAAAGGCCCAAAACTGACCCAGATATTGTTTCTGATTTAAAAAATATATAAAACAGTAAGAAATAATGTTTTACAAGCATGTAATATTTAAACTTCCTAGCAGACTAAAGCTGTCAGTCGGACCGAGATTCGAACTCGGGATCTTTATCTTTTACCAGCAAGTGCTCTACCGACTGAGTGACTGAGCTACCCGAGCACAACTCACAGCTTTATTTCCGGCAGTATGTCGACCCCTACCTTCCAATCTTCACAGAAGCTCTCTTGCGAACCTGTGAGAGGCAAAGGTTCAGATTTCATGTCTCGGACCGGCACACAGTTTTAATCGGCCAGGAAGTTTTATATCAGTGCACACTCCGCTGCAGAGTTAAAATTTAATTATGTAATATTTAATTTATACTGTTTTGCACATTTTACATCTTACTCTTACAAAATATTAAAAGTTATTACAAAAACCTTATATTCAGAGCTTATATTCACCGCCAACACAGGTTCATACTGAGCAAAAAGTATCAGCGTTTTTGATGAGGAAATGCACGGGAGAAGCTCTAATTCAAATTTTCCAGAAGACACGCTGTTTCGTCTTTAGCACTCGATTGTTTGAAATTTTTCTAGAAACTTAGACGCTTTTTGACGAGCTGCTTTCTTCTTCTAGAAGGCACTACTGCTGATCTACGTCACCGTTGATGGCTACTTTCGTGTTCGCTGTCCAACTTCCCTGGCTTTTGTAACTTTTTTAGCTTCCGCCAGTTCGAATTTATAAGGAGTAAACGTGATGGCCGTGGAAATCTTTTTGACCTCAATTAGAGGTCGTCTTTTTGATTTTTGGAATGGTGATGACGTGAAACGCGCTTATCTTAGATATGTTGAACACTGAAGATCCTCAAGTGTAGCTGATGACAGAGGAGCACCCAGACCAGCCAAAGATGTTGATGACTAATTTGAATGAGACTCTGCAATAACTTGTGGTTCCTTCACATCACAGCTTTCGGTGTTGCCTAGAAAGCTACGATTTCTTACTGTTTGTTTCTTTAACGCATCTTGATAGAAAGAGAAATGTAGGTCATTACTTGCTTCTTAAATTTGTTCTGTATTTGAGAACATATTCTTGTACAGGGTGTCTCTGTTTGTTACTTTAAATTCATTGGTTGCTATTTTTGGTGTTTGGCATCTAATACTGGGTCTGCTAAAAAGATCCATTGTATAGAAAGTACTGACAGCACGTTCATTCTGCCTTAACCACTGCCGAAGTTCCTCGCTTTAATAAACTTTGAGACAAAAGTTATGTAGGATATCGGTTGTGCAATATCTGTAATTACTAATTTCTTTATCTTCAAGATGAGTAGAATTACTTTTCTCATTTTTTCTAAATTTGTAATCCACAAATAATCTGTGAATGTCATTTTCAATCCATTGCCCATTGGTATTATACAGGATGATTCAAAAGTCGTGATCCACAGGACAAATAGGGTGACCAAAACTCAATCGACAAGATTTCAGGGGTGGTGGTATAGACCAACACAAGAAAAAAATGTGTAGTAAACATGGGCTCTAAAGTACATACTTTAAGAGCTATGAACACTTCTGTACACTGTGAAACAATTCTCTTCTAGTGCAAGCACTTTGGTTTCCATGTTTTGAGAGGTGGTAGCACGGACGAAAAAAAAGTGCAATAAACAAAGGCTGTAAAGTACATACTTTAATAGTTATAAGAACTTTTCCTCTTCACTACTGTGAAACACATCTCTTCTACTAAACAAGTGCTCATAGCTCGTAAGGAATGCATTTCAGAACCCATGTTTGTTGGTCATTCTTTTCTTGTTTAATACATGTAGAAAAACAGAATGCAGTCAAGAAGACACCAGAGAAGAGCCTAATGGCGTATTAAAAGTATGGTTGAAAGAATAGGAAAAAAGATGTTCTGTAAATTATGTAATAATAGAACTGTTTCGGAATAGGCATTGGGAAAAAAGAAAGTTCTGTAAACAATGCAATATCACAATTGTTTCGGAACACGACATGGAGGCTTTTTGCATTGAGTTACATGTATAGTGTGTTTCCGTGGTAATGACATAAACGCCCAGTAATGATGAAGAGGCTTAAATATATCATTTTTATATGGAGAACAGTGGGCAGAATGTGAGTCTAATGCTCAAAGTGAAAATGAGGAAACTCAAATTCAAATTTCTTTTAATTATATTATTAAAAATCTAAACAGACATACTATTCTAATATTTTTATTTATCTTCCAGCTTTCACAAGGTGTTACGTTATATTCCAAAAATATGGGGAACTGGTTCCTCAGAAACAGTGTAGACTTGATCAGATAGGTATCTGTTAGCCATTCACTGATTATTCCCGTCCAGATGTTCATTGCAAGGAAAAAGAATATTAAAATTTAACGTGCCGTCGACGACAGGGTCATTAGAGACAGAGCACAAGCTCGGTCTGTGGGAGGACAGGGAAGAAAATCGGCTCTGCCCTTTCATTGCAACCATCTCTGGACTCACCATAAGCGATTTTAGGTAATCTCCGAGAACCTAAATGTAGGTGACTAGACGGTGATTTGAAAAGCCGTCCCCTTCAGTCCATTGTTTTACCACAACGCCACCTCACTACAGATCGGTGTTCATGATTCTTCTCCACTGTAGCCTGGGGATTGTCATCGGTCAACGCGTGACTACTGAGCCTAGTAAACATTTCGTTTCTGGTGAGACATATTTTCATCGGAAAAAAGTGCATACACAGGAAAATGGAGGTCGAGCGGTTCAGTACTTAGAGGCTCAACACGATCCTAGGTTCCAAGGTGGCATCAGAGATCACACTTTCTACACCTACATTTGCGTTGATACTCCGCAACCAACAACTAACTAGTGGAGTGTGGCGGCAGGCACCTTGTGAACCACTGTCACTTCCCCCCTCTCTTGTACTAGCTGAGAATAGTGCGCAAAAAATGGTTCAAATGGCTCTGAGCACTATGGGACTCAACTGCTGAGGTCATTAGTCCCCTAGAACTTAGAACTAGTTAAACCTAACTAACCTAAGGACATCACAAACATCCATGCCCGAGGCAGGATGCGAACCTGCGACCGTAGCGGTCTTGCAGTTCCAGACTGCAGCGCCTTTAACCGCACGGCCACTTCGGCCGGCAATAGTGCGCAAAAAGAATGATTGTTGGCCATACTTTGTATGACCTCGATTCTTTCTACAGGTTCAATCA
This sequence comes from Schistocerca americana, assembly GCF_021461395.2. Lineage (NCBI taxonomy): Eukaryota > Metazoa > Arthropoda > Insecta > Orthoptera > Acrididae > Schistocerca > Schistocerca americana. The sequence continues at coordinate 710,622,815 of NC_060130.1, read as the reverse complement.
CATTAATGTGACCACCGTCTGTGTTCGACGTCAACGTGCGATAAGCACTTACAGACGGTCGATGGTAGCGGTGGAGGGTACATGAAGCGTGTCGGGGGAATGCGGAAAACAGTGTAGTCGTTGTCGTAATGCGGAAACGGAGTGATTTATCTAACATCCTAAAGAACAAGATCATTGGCTTTCGGGGCAAGGTTGGAAGCATTTTCGGACGGCTAAGTTCGTAAACTGTTCGCATGCTGCCGTGGTAAATATACCATGCATGGCAAAATAGCGCTATCCAAAACAGGCGCCGAGGCAAAAGTGGTACACCACGGCCCGTAGCAGATAAGGGTGAATGACGGCTGCAGAGATGTGTACGGGCGAATAGAAGTGCAGCTATTGAGCAACTGACCGCCAGATGAACCAAGAGGCTACCAACACTGCATCCTCAATGACCGATCAGCGCCGTTGCTGTGTCCGGAGGCCTCTGCAGCAGGCGTCTGGTTCATTCAGCCTTGCTAACTTGTTCAACAGCGACGAAGGGTGGAATTTGGACGCCACTACCGCAGCTGGACGTCCACTGAGTCCTTTTCAGATGAATCACGTTTTATGTTCCAACAGACATATGCCCGTTGGTACATATGGTCGTACAGTAATTGTCGCAAGGGTTCAGGCCGGAGGAGGCAGCGTTATGTTCTGGGGAATGTTTTCGTATCATTCTCTGGCGTATGTCGTCATTCTGAAAGGCACAATGGATCAACAAAAGCATAGTTTTATACGTGGGGACCATATCCACCTCTACAGGCAGTTTGTTTTTCCTCGGCAGGATGGCATCTGTTAGCAGGACACTGCAATGTGTCACATACCTCGCTGTGTACATGTGTGGTCCGAAGAGCTCCAGGGTGAGTTTACCGTACTCCCCGGATTGAAACACTGTTCAAAAAGGTTCAAATGGCTCTGAGCACTATGAGACTTAACTTCTGAGGTCATCAGTCCCATAGAACTTAGAACTACTTAAACCTAACTAACCTAAGGACACCACACGCATCCATGCCCGAGGCAGGATTCGAACCTGCGACCGTAGCGATCGCGCGTTTCCAGACTGAAGCACCTAGAACCGCTCGGCCACTCCGGCCGGCCATGAATCCTCAGCCGAGAAACCTAGCACATCTGGCCACACCACTAGAGTCAGCGTGGCTCCATATCCCTGTCGGTACTTCCCGGAATCTCAGTGACTCTCATCCTGCGCATTCCTGCTGCAAAAGGTTGTTAGTCAGGCTTTTGACAGGTGGTAACATTAATGTGAGTGGACCATGTAATTTTACGTCAGTGTCTATTTTTGGAAGATGCACGTAAGAGGTAGCAATTTATTGGCTGAGTCTTCTAGGAATGTATCCTCTCAGAATTTTGACAGTAAACCATATCGTGAGGCACAACGCCTTCCGTGCAGCGTATGCCTCGGGTGCCAGATGAGCATCTCTGTTGCACTTTCGCACTTACTAAACGAAACTGTGACGAAACGCGCTTTTCTTCTTTATATCTTCTTTGTCGCCACTGTCAAACCTATTTGGTAAGAATCCGAGACGGATGAGCAATACTAAGTTATCAGTCGAACGAGAGTTTTGTGAGCTACTTCCTTCGCGGGTGGATACTTTATGAGGATTCTTCCAATGACTCCAAGCGTTGGCTCTGCCTTACCTACTGTTAGTTTTATGTGACCGTTCCACTTTAAGTCGCTCTTTACGAATATTCTGAGATATTTAGTGAATGTGACTGCCCCCCAGTCGTTTTTAGCAGCCGAAGAACCAGTGGTCTGTTAAGTAGATAGAAATCTGATCTCTTGTTCGTATCAGGCGTTATCTGAGTGCTTGCAGGTAGGAACGACATTCAGTTTCGGTGGCGCAGGAACAGTGAGAAATTACCTGTCTCGCGAGTCAAAGCGACATTGAAGACCCTTATAACAACACATTTACGCCTAGTTAAGCTCCATAAGCGATTATGAGATACGTAATTTACACAAGAACCTCTACAAATATGTTCACCTAATCGTATGTCTTCATAAATTCTCGAAAAACTAACGGAATTAGTTGAAAATAAGATCCACATTATTCGAAATTTCTTGGAATTGTAAAGATATGAAGCACGCATAGTGACACTATGGCTAAGCCATGCAATTTTCAATGAACGGAGATCGACTCTTACAAAGGAACGGTCCGTTCCGACATGTCGAAACTTACCCTGAAATTATACAGGAAGAATACACCGAAAAAAAAACCCAATGTCAAAATTTTAACTGCTAAGACACGCTACAGGTATTTAAAAAATGTTGAAAACTGTCATACTCGTAACTCAACAGGCGGCTGGAGAAATCTACACCCTTACCGCAGTTGATGCAGACTGCGCACGCGCAACACGGCAGTCGCCTAGCATTGATCGGTAAACAGATAACACGGCGCAACGCAATGTAATTTTTCAAGTGAATTTCAGGTGATAGTTTCAGTTTCTCTGACGCAATTGTTCATGCAATAGACACTTCACATTTTTGTGACGGCTAGGGAATAAAATAAAGTATTAAAAACCTATCATAAAAACCATGCTGTAGGAATCGTTGTAAAGTATTGCAAGTCAACAAATTCAAGTCCCGATTGACGGAAGTCGTCTGTAATGTAACATCACACACTGCCTTGATTTTCTTTCCTCTGCTAGTCACTTGTGTAACAATTACATTTGCAACAGTTTAGCTGTCTATATGACCTGCAATCTTTCAAAAAATCAATGATTTGAAACACTTTTGTACGGTTTAAATGCTATAATTTCGTGTGTATACGCGTGTATATACGAGTCTCTTGTCACGACTGCGTCTGCTTATTCGCCGATTCCGCGCTAGTCAAGAAAGACTACAAACTGCTGTTATAAGTGGTTCTTCGTGCGGAAAAAATTAGTAACTTAAACATTTCTTAAAAAATACTTGCAGTGCACCTTAGCGAGTAAAATTTTGACAGTGCATTTATTTTGCTGTATTCTTGCTGTGTGAAAAATTTCAGGGTATGTTTCGACTGTCAGGCTGGACCATTCCCTTGTTAGATCCCCCGTTCTGTGTAAGTTTCTCGTTGATTCCGTTAGTCATTCGAGGCGAATACCAGGATGGTTTCTTAAAGAAGGCAATTCATTCTCCTTGCCTTCTCCTTACCTACACAGCCGAAAGCCAATCTTGGGATGATTGCTCTGCAAAGGACACGACCAATTTCCTTCCCAGTCCGAGTTTGTGCTCTGTTTTGAATGATATCCTCGTCGACGCGGCGTTAAACCGTGATCTTCCTTCCTTGCTTTTCCATGGTATATTTAAATCACTTCCGACGAATGCCGCGATAGTTTTTCAACCAAATTACTGTGATTTCTTCCTTAAATTCAGCTTAACCGATTTTTGCACTACCTTAACACTAATGGGACATTAAATTCTAAGTTGTTGTCATCTCTACAAAATTTTGAGCTTTCATACTTAAATTGATGCTAGTATATGGAAAAGTGATCAGTCCTTATGGCAATTTTCTTTATACAGTAATTAATGTTGGGTATTTATGCAGCTTGTTACTTTAACCATCAGTATACAGAAGATAATTAATTGAAAGAAATGTAGTGAATATTATAAAGCGAAAAATGTGATTCAGGAGAGAACAGCAATTCCGGAGCCAAAACTGAACATGGAAAACAGTGACTTTGAAAGTATATTCTCTAAATCTGCAAGACATAGCAAATATGTGATTCGTTTGTGGGCGCAATAGATGAAGATGTAGCAGCGAAAAACTTACTAAGCTAACTGGATCGCCTGGTCGTGCATTATAGTAGGCGGTAGAACGAACAAGCCATAGAGGAAAACGACAGAAGGTACGAACCAGATTATGAAATATGTGTATTGCAAGTACGCTGAATGTTACGAAGTGACATGTAGGCATCCTAGCAATAGCCAGCGAACCGGGACTACGAAGAAACGTGGGTAGAAAGAAGACCCATCCATCATATTAAGTCACTGAAAACATGATTATCTTACTTGGTGTCTTTCATATTCAGTGGTGGTGCGATTTAAATCTATACAATTAGTGGAAACCTACTGTTTCGTTGAAACTCACGGACAGATTAAAACTGTGTGCTGGACAGAGACTCGAACTTGGGACCTTTGCCTTTCGTTGGCTACCGACACTGAGGCACGACTCACGATCCCTACTCACACACCCGCTCTGACAGGAGTGCTAGTCCTTCAAGCTTCGCAGGAGAACTTATGTGAAGTTTGGAAGGTCGGAGATGAGATACTGGCGGAAGTAAAGCTGTGAAGGTTTCAAATGGTTCAAATGGCTCTGAGCACTATGGGACTTAACATATCAGGTCATCAGTCCCCTAGAACTTAGAACTACTTAAACCTACCTAACCTAAGGACAGCACACACATCCATGCCCGAGGCAGGATTCGAACCTGCGACCGGAGCGGTCGCGCGGTGCCAGACTGAAGCGCCTAGCGCAGGTTTGAATCCTGCCTCGGGCATGGATGTCTGTGATGTCCTCAGGTTAGTTAGGTTTAAGTAGTTCTAAGTTCTAGGGGACTGATGACCTCAGAAGTTAAGTCCTATAGTGCTCAGAGACATTTGAACCATTTGAAGCACCTAGAACCGCTCGGCCACACCGGCCGGTGTGTGAGGGTTTGTTGTGAGTCGTGCTTGGGTAGCTCAGACGGCAGAGCACTTGCATACGAAAGGCAAACGTTCCAAGTTCGAGTCTTAGTTCTAATCTGCCAGGAAGTTTCATACCAGCGCACACTCCACTGCAGAGTGAAAATTTAATTCTTCTGTTTCGTTGCCAACAGCAGGATATGTACACACTCTCCATGTCCTTCAACAGTGAGAAGCTTCGGTTGTCCGATAACTTTTGGGGTTCGAGATCTGGGATTCCTATTAACCAGGCATGTATATAGTTCTCAGTCCTCTATGTCTGAAGATTTTTGAAAAGATATTTCACGAACTAACCATTCTCCGCCAGATAGAAATACTATAAGGAAAAAATGTGGAGGCACAAGGAAAAACATTAAGTAGAACCTTCAGGTCAGAAGTTCCTAAACATGAAATGAGAACTTACATTCGAAGTAGCAAGCGCTTGAAAGTAGTGGATTACTATAGTTACCAGCGTCCAGTCAAAGTCATCTTCTTCATCGTTTGTCCAGCCACAGAACCCTGCTTCGAATGAGCAGTGCCCTCTGCATTCCGTGCCTGGCTTCAGAGCGACGTTGTCGAGAGCTACGTAGCCCCGGAAATGGCGGTACGTGTCTGTCGGCTCCCTTGCTAGCGCCTCGAATACAACCTGCAAAATTACACGTTTGTTTAGTAACATAACTTTGAACGAATTTCTTGTGAGATACGCCTGAGATACATTTAGCTCGAGCTCATTTTGAAATCGTTCATTAGTCAATCTGTAAGAAACATGTTAAAACAGCAAGCTACATTATTACATCTGGATATTAAGTAGTCACGTCTAAATACAAGTTAACTGTTGTGTTTCGAAGTGAAATGAAAAATCTAATAACCAGCGCATCATGAATCGTTACTGCTGTCTCTTATGCTGGACATTTTGATTAGAAAACAAAGACAAACGTTAACCATTAATAATACATTGAAGTACACTATCTGATCACAAGTATCCGGACAGCTGTTACTGAACATTAATAAGGGGTGAGTCAACCATGACGACTTGAACTCTGCTGGAAACACTTTCAATGAGGTGTTTGAATGTCTTTGGAGGAATGGCAGCCCATTCTTTCTCAAGAGCTGAAACCACAGAAGATAATGATGTTGGACGCTGCGGTCTACCGAAACGAGTAAACAAGACGAAAATGTAACAGGATACACAGAGGTAGTATGCTATAAAAAGCTGTACTGGTAGCACAATGAAAAACGATAAAACTCCATTGTTAGGCACTTGCAATGCTCCCAGTTCAATCCGTATACCTAAATTAACAATAATTTTTTGTATGTCGTGTAACAATTGTTTCAAAAGGTACGGATAGATAATTGAATATTTGTGCAAGTTTAGGCAGGAGATGAGAACAGTGTATAATAACCAGATCTGGGTATTACAGCCATACATAGAGGTACACCAGTATTCAGACACTTACACATAGGAGGAAAATAGTGACATAGTTTTATACGCTGAGCGTTCACATCCTTCTGAGTGGCACCTGCCGATACTGTCAGTTAACTGTGCTATGGTCTTCTCCTGGCACTCTACTTACCAAGAACAATAGATTAGCAGCGCACGGAGCTATATCTGGATATTGGCACTATTAACGAACTCGTACAATATTTTATACGTTGGATGCTAACAAGATTTGGAGGCTGCTTGGGAACTGATGGCCAACCGCCCGAAGATTACTTGTAAACGCGTTGATGTGGTACGCGTTCCGAGTACATTGCAGGAACATATGGTTTGGATCGACTACCTCTCCGCAAACACAAAGAGGGGAGGCGCTTAGGTCGAGCAGATAGTGGTGTGTGTTGAACTTCAGTGATTAAATTTCAGCTATAGCCGTCGTGAAGCTCTTCTATGTTGGTGTCTTATTAAACCATGGTACTCTTTCAATCGAGGAATGAATTAGTAAGTAGAGACTGTCTTTGATTTTAGATATCCTCGACCATTCCTCTTCTCAGTCCGATAGTAACTGTTTTCTGAGCATGGGTATCATATCTGTGAGAGTAAGGTGATCATATTTAATAGCTCCATGTAAAGATGCTTGCTTTTCTGGGACATCTGCTTGTAAATTTGCAGTTATCCCGGAGTGGCGTTTCATCTATACCATCACGATGTTGTGATAGTTCCGCTGCATCCGAAACACAACGTCGACAATTGCTGCAACTATGGGGTTGGTACAACTATTATGATGATTTATAATCAGTTGTACAGCTGACATATTGTCAGAGATTATGATTATTCTGTCTGCTGTGGTCGTCGATGCGAATAGCAGGGCTTCCAAAACGGCAATCAGCTCGGTTGTCAAAATAGTGAAGTGTGTATCCTGCTTGCAGAGGCTTTGTCATTTGCTCCGGGATACCCAATAGGTACTACCAGCTCCGTCACTACAGCTGGACACATCTGTGCCAGTATGAACCACCCGCGCATCTTGATAGTGAGACAGGAATTCCATTGCTGTGCTATTGTTGGGTCCTGGTTTTGAAATGTTAAAATAGTCCTGGCATCGAACTGCAGAGTCGACGTTTCGTATGGCCTGTTGTAAAGCGGTGTAAGAGGACTTTTCCACACCTTGTGCGTTAATGCCTGCATCTGCATATATTCAGTCACGATGGGTAAAGTTGCTCATTCAAGAGCTGCGAGGGGTGGCCGCCGGGTCTTGGCGCATTGCCACGGTGAGTTATGATAGTATCTGGACACACAATTTTACGTCAAAGCAGTGCTGTTCTGCCCCATCCTATGGGACGAATTATCCTATCACAAAAAAATACATCGTAATACTTTCAGAGACACACTAGGGATGTATGTTCTTGCACGAAGTAACCGTAAGTCTTGTCGTTAATTTCTAGCTCCCTGAAAAAATCTGCCGTATGTTGATACCATATCGACCAAAAGTTATGATCTGGTGGAAAAATATCGATCTAATAATTCAAGTTGCACTAATGGCACATCACACATCTGTTTTGACCCCATGCGGTAGCTCTTAATATCGTCAGAACTCCAAAGTCTATTGTGTTGCAGGTTCAAATGCATCGATAAATGCAGTCATGTTGCATCAGAAAAAAGAGCATTTCCAAATACACATCTCCATAATGTCCGGACTGAAGTAGGCGAACACAGTACTGATGACGACCAACAGTACTGAATTGCTCGATTTTTGCATTTCCGTTGCGTTGGAAGGTTTCAGTATCCCTCTGTGGACAGGTCTGTAACCAGATGCTACTTATATATTAATCTGAAGGACTTCTTTACATGTTTTCTCCCAACTTGTCTATCTTGTTCTCGGTTAAAACCGAGACGCCACTTGCCATTGAATCCGAGCAAAGGGCCAGCATGACATGAGGCGATCACAGCTTGCCTAGGGAGGTATCAGATCCCGCGCAACGCCGGAGACAATACTTGCGTTGTACATTAAACATCGGGTACATGGAATGTGTGATAGTGCTAAGTATCTAATTCCTGAAGGGTTGTACATTAAGCATCTGGTATATGGGACCTGCAGTAGTAATATGTATCTAATTCCTGAAGCACTTCAGTGCACCGTTAAATGGTTAAAGCCGTCGGCACACGGACCGTGCATCCGAGCGTTGAGCGTTGAGCGTGCCGAGTTTCTGACGTCATAGCGTGGAATAGCACGCTCGGGAGTCTTTCCGAACGTGCAGAGCAATATCTGACATGTCAGATATTCTGAGCGTGCGTCTCAGCGTTGACCAATGAGATGGCACAACGCCACCTACGTCACACGCACGCCGTCTCCCTTCAGTACAGAGTTGTGAGGCGCCATATTGGCATTCATTTCAAGCCTATATGTATATATGCCGTTTCTGAGCACCAGCAAATTGAGAATCACTGGAAAGTCCGTTGTTAACTGTGTGATTCGTTCCAATAAAATAATGAGAAACATCGTATTCGTGGCGAACGAATTATTGTAACTTGCGTATTATGAGAGTAGGCTATTTGAAGCCAGCGACACAGTGAAGATCTACGCAAAACGCAATTAAACTTCAACTAGTAACGTATCTACGATTAAGGTATTTTACAGGTACTAACATGCTATGATTAGAGATTCGGAGTATGTTATTGCTGTAGCGTAGTGACCCCTATAGTTTAGTTTAATGGGGCGGTGGTTCGCGTCTTGCCACTTCCAATTTTTTTTCCCAACATTCGCGTTTTTATTGGGTTCTGATACTTTATTATTAGTTTAATATAAGTATATACCATAATATTTAATGTTATGTAAATATAAGTTCACCTTTTCTTGAGGGGTGACTTTGTTCGATTGGCTTAATCTACAGGACAGCTTGCGCTACTTGTATAAAGATATTTTGCTCCTTTTTCTTTTACGCTTCGTAATTCACATGTTGCAAAGATTCTGCTACTGGGTAGGAACACTGATCAAGTAAGACTCACCTTGGAGTTTTACTAAAATGTGGGAATGGTGAAATAATGTTTATCTTATGCGGAGAAGTATTCCAAATTTGTACCGCACTGTTTATAATGGAACTTTTATAAACCTGTGCCCTTATTGATTGGACATCGTACTTTCCTTTTCGTGGACGATGGAGGAAATTTGCGTTTTAACAGAGCTGACGTGGGAATCTTACGCGCGCCCGTTGAGTAAACAATGAGATTTACGGACTAGAAACATCCCTCAACTGCCGCTGGAGTGCGTTGCGATCGCGTATACCACGTTGGGGCCCACGTACCGCATGCACAAGTCGCATCGTTCCTGAGCGTTCAGCAGCACGTTGAACTTGGCACGCTCAACGTTAACGTTCGACAGCACGGCCCGTGTGCCGACGGCTTAAGGTTGTTCTCTGTTTGCCTCAGAAAAACTTCGACAGAAAAGAGAGTAATAACTCTTCATGACGCGCTGGGTATTCATTTTTCATTTAAATATGACACGCTCCACTTTATTTATATTTAGACCTGACTACTTGATAACCAGAAGTAAATATGTAACATGCTGTTCTAACATGTTTATTACATACTGACCAGTGAACCGTAATAAAACTGGTAGAAGCTATACGTACACTATGTGATCAAAAGTATCGAGACACTCCTATGTTATGCGGAATTGACCACTAGATGTCAGGGGAGGCGGACCTGCCAATACAAAAGGAGGAAGGGAGTATTCTGCCATCAGCAGAATAACAGTAACGGAAGAATGTTCTGGTCAGGAGAGCTTAGTCACTTCGAACGTGGACTAGTAACTGGATGTCATCTGAATAGTAAATTCATCAGGAACATTTCAACCCTTCTAAGGCTGCCCAAGCCGACTGTTGGTGATGTGCCTGAGGGGTTGTGACTGTGAAGTGATAAAGCGAAGGAACAACAACAGTAAACAAAGACTGATCAGCCACCATCTACTGATGGACAGGGGCCGTCTAGCATTACGGAGGGTTGTTGTAATAACTCTCACGAAATCGGCGGAAGGAATTACAGGTGAGTTCCAAAGTGCTACCAGTAGTCCAGCTAGCACAATGACTGTGCATAAGGAGATAAAAACAATGGGGTGCCATGGCAGAGCACCTCCTCATCTGCCATACTTCCTTAGTCATTGCGAGACGACACTTGCGGTGGTGTAAAGAGCGATTTATTTGGACAGTGGGCGACTGGAAACGAGTGATTTGGGGTCATGAATCCCGATACACCCTGCGGAAATCATATGAAACGATCTGAGAACGTTAACTGTCATCATGTGTTATGTCAACAGTGAAATACCGCAGTTCGTTCCGCGAAGCGCAAGGGATAACATCAGCGCGCTAATACGGTATAAACACTCCCTACTCGGGTAATGCTCTTTTAGTATAACTAGCGATAATTCGTACCGGTATTTTTTATGCTTCTACAGGCTCTGCCACATCGTTAAAACTTGGGCTACGCTGCGATCACCACCATGGGCGGTAGCGATTGCAGTCCCCCGCTACACAAACGCACCAAATCAGCCGCATAGTGTCGCAGTGGATACTAGTGCACATCATGTATCAATCAGTGAAGTGATCAGGGATGCAATCATGACGCCGCACAACACAGACACACACCAACCTGTTCCACCTGTCGATGCACCTACAAGAGACCTGCAGCCCACGCTGAAACGTCAACATGACTGCTCAGAGAAGGGAGAACAAGAGGACCAACGGGACAAAATGGAGAAAGTGTTACGTGTAGATGCCACTCAAGATGAAACCATCAGCCACCAACATTTAAGTTGCACTGCTAACTTTACTCAACTACTGAGACGGACTTTTCATCTTTTTCTGTGAAAGTAGAGACGGAAACACAGGCAGGCACCAACCTATGGCGCTACCCAAACTTACTAGATGGGGATGTGAGTTATTATTCAAGTACATAATCAGTATTACGTCAGTCTGCCTCCTTAGTTTGGAAATTTGTGGTAAGGTATTATGGGACCAAACTGCTAAGGTCATCCGTCCCTAAGTTTACACACTACTTAATCTAACGTACTCTAAGGACAACACACACGCCCACGCTCGAGGGAGGACTCGAGTCTCCGACGAGGGAAGCCGCGCGGACCGTGACAAGGCGCCTTAGATCGCTCGGCTAACCCGCGCGGCCCTCCTTAGTTAAATGGAGCCGGCGCGGTAACTCTGTGTGTTCGGTCAGAGGGTTAACTGCCCTCTGTAATAAAAAAACTGAATTAGTGGATCAACAACGAACTGAAACGGGTGTCTTGCGACGTCCGCCCCGAGCAGATACAACGAACGAAAACGAACAGAATGAGATAAAAATTTAAAAAATTGGTCAGCGAGTCTAACTACCATGCAGTGAGCCTGAGTTCGATTCCCAGTCAGGTCGAAAATTTTTCTCTGCTCGGGGACTGGGTGTTGTGGTGTCCTCATTATCATTTCATCATCATCGACACGCAAGTCGCCCATTGTGGCGTTAAATTAAAAGACTTGCAACACAGCGGCCGAACTTCCCCCAGGTGTAGACTCCAATGCCATACCATCATTTCATTTCCTTTCAATATTTCGGCGGCAGGGAAAAACGACGTGGAAACTGAGACTATGTTAGGGTTAACTGCCAAAGCTTGGTTCAACATTATTTTCTAGATAGAATAAGTGTGGAGGCCTATAGTCCGAAGATCTTCACTTTAGAACAAGGCATCAGCATGTTGCTGCGAAGTTATTGCGATCAGGTGACATAGTAAAACCATAAACCTGAATCGTCACAATGTAACAAAGCCGTCAGTAGTTTGTGTTGTGAAATTTAGAATACAGTGGCTCCCACATTTTGTTTATATTCATGAAGTTCACTGTCCAGTGGACGTGTATGTACCATTCGTCTTACAATGTTATAATTGTTCGCGATTTGGACATGGCAGCAAACAGTGCAGAAGTAACCCAAGACGTGCGTACTGCGCAGGCCCACACAGAAGTGATGCCTGCGAGAGGGCCAATCAACCAACCTGTATTCATTGTACTGGTGGTCACAGTGCCCTATATATAACCTGTCCATTGTATCTAAAACACAAGGAAATTAACAAAATTATGTCTCTCAATAATATTAGCTGTGGGGTCCCGCGCACTCGTCACTTATAGGGTCCATAAAGGATGCTGCGTTCTCGGAATGCTATACAACAATTCAATCAAAATCACACTAATAGTTTTTATTAAAAATAAGAAGAATGACAATACTTAACTTGTATTAACAACAAGTGATCGCAAACGATGAGCGACATGCAAATAAGTGTCCTTTGCTATATACAATGTTCGTACAAGGTTGTCACACAGTTTGTGGATCTCTAATAACTGCTATCGTAACGTTCTCTGCTAGGCCTGTCCATATACTGAGCGAATACTGAGCCGATGCTGAGCGTCCAATGCTGGTAGGAGCGGCGCTTATATTCTCCTCCTGTAGATGCCGCTCCTGTCGTGGTGCGGTCCTAATCAGCGCACCAATGGCCGACGTCGTTTCACCGCCTTTTCTTCTCTTGCGTTCTTCACCTTCGTTCCGGCGCTTGTGATTACGCCAGAACATTATCTTCCGAGAAGCAGCAGCTGTGTTTAAAAACAGGTCTTATGAGAATACAGTTACTTCTTCCCCAAACATTTGGAGACAGGATACAGATATATCATCCCTTCCGACTGAACAGCCGCTCAATGCAAATATCAGCACCGCCACCTACGATCTGCAACATCCAACCCATGCCATAACGACAATACCGCAGACGTCATGAACGGTGGTGCTCCAGCGGATTCACCGCCGATACAACATCTCCTTCCGACTCCACAGCGGCTCAATGTGAATACCAGCACCGTCACCTGGGGTCTGCAGCAACCAACCCATTCCCTGACGACACTGCCGCAGACGTGGCTTCAGTGGATTCACCGCCGATACCACCGGCCCTTCCTTTAACACAGCATGCCCAACTACACCACCAGAAATGCGTAAATTGTGTAGAACAAAGAGGACCCCACGAAAGAGCTGTCCTCGGAGACCAACTGTACCTACCAGAACTCTGACTTCCTATTGTTCCATTGGGTTCCAAGCATTACCCACCACAGTTTCGCAGACTCAACCAACAGAGTGATGTTGGGAACTAACTCTTTAACGTCATTTTAAGTATAATTATGGCTGTGATGAATGATATAGCGTACCAAAAGGCTATTAATGGGCTCAGTACAGTACTACAAACAGATTCGATCCGGAAGTCAATCCAGAACATGTTGAACCCGCTTGTTGTACCCAAAAACTACTATAAAACCATCCAATTGAATGCAAAATCACTCAGGGCAAATAAAGGCAGCCTTCGATATTTTCTGCTTAAAACGGAAAGACCCGACCGCACTGTCAGACTAATCTGTCATTAGAGAAGATAGGAATGATAGCTACGGCAGTGAAGCGTTGTTGGTAAAACAACATATCTACTTTTCCGTTGTCAAAACTGGCACCACATTGTGAATGGTAGATATCCGCCTGCTTCATCTGAATTTGATCTCAGCATACAAAGCACCTAACATCAAACTTTCCAAACAGCAGCTAACAACAATACCTGACTCCATCGGGAAACCTCTTCTGCTACTAGGTGACTTTAACGGCCACCGTATACTATGTTGCTGCAGAACTACCAACGCAGTGGGAAAAATTCGTAGTGGATATATTAGATTCGGAAACTCTTTTAGAACTAAATGATAGCTCACCAACACGAACAGCCCGACCAAATGAAATACCATCGGCTATAGACTTGAGCATAGCATCCCCTGCACTGTCTACCGGAACAACATGCGAAGTGCTACCGGGTACTTTAAGTTCGGATCGCTTGCCAATTCAAATTATAATAAATGATCAAAATAGGGGGACTGTCAAACTCGTAATCAGCCGAAAATGGAACACAAACAAAGCCAATTGGAACCTATACGAAACACTACTGGAAGAAAAACTGAAATAGATCATTGAAACTGGCGATCCAGAAAGAGACTATGGTGTCCTGTTATCCCCTATCAATGAAGCAGCGGAAGTCTTGATACCTCAAAAAGGACTGGAGCGGACTCCTGACAGGCCTTCACCCTGTTGGTGGATTCAGAATGTGACACAGTCCTCGAGGAACGCAGGGAGGCATTATAAAATACAAAAATCTCTCTAATGACACGAACTTTATTGCTCTCAAAAAGGCACAAGCGTCAGCCAAGAAAATTTGCAACTGCAAGAAAAGAAAGTCGTCGAAAAATTTCTGCACTGCGATCTACAAAGAAACACAATTAACAAGGGTCTGGAATGTCATAAGGGGCATTAAAAAAACTCTCTGACAAAGGGTATACACTCAACTCCACCATCCGACGAACTGTTAGAATCGTTGTAGTGTGTAATAGCCCCACCTGACGTAACGGACAAGGAAGACGAGGCGAAAAATGGAGAGAACAACAGTATAACTACACAGCTCTTTTCGCCTGTAAAACTCCAGGTTGCGCTCTCCCAAGGCTAGGGTACTGCACCTGGTGCGGATAGTCTTGATTACCCAGTGAAACCGCGCGGGATTAGCCCAGCGGTCTCGGGCGCTGCACTCATGGCCTGTGCGGCTGGTCCCGGCGGAGGTTCGAGTCCTCCTTCGGGCATGGGTGTGTGTGTTTGTTCTTAGGATAATTTAGGTTAAGTAGTGTGTAAGCTTAGGGACTGATGACCTTAGCAGTTAAGTCCCATAAGATTTCACACACATTTGAACATTTTTGAACCCAGTGCTCTGACAGACCCCACACAAAGGTAAACCGATACTGCTCAATATTTATAATAGCGTATGGACTCAAAAGACTCAAATCGACTAGCTGAAAACACGTCGTGCCGTCCCCATCCACAAACCTGGAAATAGATGTGATAAACACGAGCCGTGTCGGCCTATTACCTTACAACCGTGTTAGGTGAAGGTAATTGAAAGGATTATTAAGCATCGCTTAGATTGGTGACGTGAAAACAAAAAAATATTATTGGAAAACCAACTTGGGTTTCGCAAAGAAAAAGGGACAACTGAAATACTTTTACGTTTAGATACTGATATACAGCTAAATTTCTCTCTGATTACTTATATGATAGTTACGTTCATAGACTTGACGAAAGCACACGACAACGTCATCTTGACAGTCTTAGAGAAAAAACTGGAGAAACTTCAGATTCCATAGCCACACGCCCGTAACATCTTAAGCTTCCTGAGCAATAGGAAGCCAATATTTTGCAATACGGAACTACACTAGGACCTAGAGAAACTATCAAAGGACTCCCAGAGGCCTTTGGCTCCCTTATTATTCAATCTCTGTACTGCAGACCTTCATGACATCTTTGGCAGTGACATCCAAACATTATAATAGCAGACGACGTATGCACCTGTTTCGAAGACTGTACTCTTTAGTCCCGCCTACTGAATATGACACTGCTCTCATGCGTCTGCGTGAGTGGTGTACAGAACATGGCCTCGAAATATGTGATAGTAAATCTACTCTAATTATCTTTACTCGCCACATCGACCCACGTTCCCAAACAATGCAAATGGAACAACATAATTTTCCAGTTGCGAAAACAACACAACACCTTGGGATGATTACCGACGATAAACTAAGATGGGATCATAATATCCGACATATCATTACTATATGTGAAAATGTATGCAGCCTTATCAGAGCTACGACTGGAGTATGGTTGGACTCTGATCGGCGGACAGCGAAACTTTGTACCGGTCTCTACTAAGTACAAAAAATGGTTCAGATGGCTGTGAGAACTATGGGACTTAACATCTGAGGTCATCAGTCCCCTAGAACTTAGAACTACTTAAACCTAACTAACCTACGGACATCACACACATCCATGCCCGAGGCAGGATTCGAACCGGCGACGTAGCAGTCGCGCGGTTCCGGACTGCAGCGCCTGGAACCGCTCGGCCACCGCGGCCGGCCTACTAAGCACACGCTTTGACTATGGACAGATGTGCTACGAAGCAGCGTCAGGCACCACGCCTCAAAGACACAACACTATGAAGTACAAAGCCTTACGTATAGTTACTGGGCCGTTCATGTCAACACCGACCAACGTATTACTGCTTGAAGCGAATGAACCACCGTTAAAGCTATGACGAATATTAGTTAGCAAGAAATTTCTTCTGCAGCCCTTTCTTGACGAATATGGGCCCCTTTTCGAAAATATTCAGGAATTAACATACTACTGTGTGAGCGGACGATATTGGATGAACAAGTGGTGGTGATAAGTTCCTATGGGACCAAACTGCTGAGGTCATCGGTCCTCAGGCTTACACCATACTTAATCTAACTTGAACTAACTTACTCTAAGGACAACACACACACCCATGCCCGAGAGAGGACTCTCGAGCCCCCGAGGGGGGCAACACAATAGACTTTGGAGTTCTGACGATATTAAGAGCTACCGCATGGGGTCAAAACAGATGTGTGATGTGCCATTAGTGCAACTTGAATTATTAGATCGATATTTTTCCACCAGATCATAACTTTTGGTCGATATGGTATCAACATACGGCAGATTTTTTCAGGGAGCTAGAAATTAACGACAAGACTTACGGTTACTTCGTGCAAGAACATACATCCCTAGTGTGTCTCTGAAAGTATTACGATGTATTTTTTTGTGATAGGATAATTCGTCCCATAGGATGGGGCAGAACAGCACTGCTTTGACGTAAAATTGTGTGTCCAGATACTATCATACCTCACCAGTAGTGGTTATTGTCTGAATTTGTCGTAAATTAACTATATTTTCGAGTTAGTCATGCAAGTCTTTTAATGAGCATTGCACTGACAAAAAAAAAAAATTCGAGACAGAATGTTCCATAGATTCATGAACTCAGGAAAATTTGTCAGGGGTTTTTCTCTGGGTAAATTACGAATCAAATTCATGAGCGTTGTAACTTCAGTTCTGCAAGGTAACTTTTAATCCTTGAACCCCCAAGGGGATCACATCTCTTCTGTGAGTACGTGCTTGGCCACCAACGGGCCCCAGCCCTTGCAGTGCTACTTCGCTTTCTGTGTTGCAAGGCTGTCCTTCTACTATTCTTTTTTCCTCTCTGCGTGTCCATTGGACGGTCTTCTTGGTGGCGATTGTGCTTGGGTCTAGTTTGTAATTTTGAACACTGGCTTTCATCCCTTCTGGTATTCTACAACTTCTCGTTCTTAACAATATGGTCCCCTTGCTGGATGTGACTTACTACTCCTTTTCCAAATTTTGCCGGGATGCAGATCATGCAGGTACTATGCTCAAAACCACATCGTCAAGTACCTGCATAGTGGCCGCCCCTGACCATGCAGGAATCACACTGTTCATGCCTGAAATGGAAACTCCCCAAGCAAGCCGAGGAGTATGTGCCCATCATGGCTGAGGTACGGGTACTCCACGCAACAGTTTACTAGCCAGGTAACTATTGCTGTGGCTGGGTGTCGCCTGCAGGGAAAGCTTCCATTCTTAGTGGGAGGTACCATGGCAGAAGATTCGCTTATGAAGTGAATTAAACTTCCTTCCGCTGGCGGAGGCAGGGCCCCAGCAATTTCTTCAGATAGAAAAGATTATTACAATGCAAAGCGATACGATTCCGTGACGTTTCTTTCCCTGGCTAGGCTGTGGGAAGAGGGAGAAGCCAGATATTTGGGAACGAATACTGCACCCAGTACTTGGAATGTACCCTGATTGACTGGCATACTTTTACTGCAAAGAAACGATTATTATTTGAAGAAAGCATTGAAGAAAAATTAGGAGAAGTTGATTCTGTGAAATGGTTCGTTGTTAAGTAAGCCTTCCTCAGCTGCCCAATCGATATCTCTTCAGGCATGTGTATGTCTAAGTGATATACCTATGACCATTCTACCATAAAAACTTTGAACAAGCTCTAAGGAATCATTTTCCACAGAGATGTTACGCTCCAAACAGATTAGGAGCCCTGGACTAACTTCCACCAGCGAGGCATACATTTTCTCAGACGTGTACAAAAAGGGCCCAATGATTATTGTGTGGATACAGGTGCCTTTGAGAGGAATGTCCTCCTGGAGAAGATTAAGGTCATGGGATACAGGTGTGATGAGAAGTATATGTCACACCGTCTACAAAGTGATTCAGATGTTCGTGCTTTGGGCATATGTCATCCCACTGCACGGCAGAACCAAAATACAGCAACTGTGGACGATCAGAACACGTAAGTAATACTTGTGAACGTCGCCTTTATGTGACATCTTTACTCAGTATCCCCTCCACATTTGCCAGTATGCCCAGTTTTCGAGAAAGAATAGAAGTTGCAGGAGAACAAACCTATCATATAATGAGGCACAAAGGAAATATGAATGCCTGCATCTTGTGGACATCACGATCAATTACGCTAAAATCACGACTGTCGCGTCACCCTTCCTACCTCTACCTTCCCCAAACCAGATCTCCCACCACCCTCCTTCCCCATGTCCTTTTGGAAGCACTTCCAGCATCTGGCCAGAGATTTCTTCTTCTTCTTCCTCTTCAGCGTCCAGCAGTGACAGGGCTTCCTCTCAGGGTACCTCTCCCTGACAGGGGACAAGAGGCGAGCTGCCAAACAATGGCTGAAAGACCCATGGCCTGTGTGTCCCAGGGCTGCCCATTCTTCATATGCCTCTTGAACCAATCTTGCCCACCAAAGGTTAAGAAGGGAAAGAAGGGGAAGAAGAATAATCAGGAGAAGGCTCCCTGGAGGGTCCAGGTCCCCCCAAGCAGTCGGATTGTGAGCTGATGTTAGTGGATGTGGCTCAATCCCTACTGGTGATAGGCAATGATCCCACAGTGTGATCAGTCCTACTGACCCATACAGGACTAACCTGGCCGCCAGTTATGTGATCGTTCTGTGGGATTTCAGTGGGCGCTACAGTCACATGCCTGAACTCAACATCTTATCCTCTCTTCTGCTGTTTGCTGCACTCTCCTAAAAATGCATTTCACTGATGATCATTCTCCAACATTCCATGGTCATTGCGCATTCTGTTGGAGCCATGCTGGTCCTTAGAGGCCATCTGGAGAGGTCTGTACTTTAGTTTGTACAGATGTTGTCAGTGAATGGATTCCACTTTGTACCTCTTTGGAGGCAATAGTGGTCCGGGTGCAAATGACCTCAGCAATTACCGTTTGCGACATTTACCTACCACCAGGGAGGGTACTGACTTATGTTGAATTGACCATATTAATTCAACGACTTTGCACCCTTTTCTCCTGCTTGGGTAATTCAATGCTGTGGAGGAGTACCACTTCATCTTGGAGGAGCCTTCTAATTGACCAGCTTCTCACAGACCGTGATCTGTGCCTCCTCAGTGATGGTTCTCCTACCCACTTCAGTGCTGTCCATGGCAATTTTTCAGCTATCGATCAAACAAACATTTCCCCTAAGCTTGTGGCACCACTACATAGGTCACTACACGACGACCTTGTTGACAGTGATCACTTTTTGATCACCCTGGCGTTTCCTTGCCACCTCCAGACAGACCAGCTAACATGTTGGGTACTTCACAGAGCCTTCTGGCCTTTGTATGCCTCTGCAATGGCATTCGCCGCCTCTCTGTCGGATTATGTTGATGAGGTCGTGCAAGGCGTCTCAGACGCGATCATCCATCCACTGAAACTGCTGTTCCCCTTTCTAGAGATCCCCATGGCCAGTGCCATGGAGTACAAAAGACATTTCAACAGCTATTTAATATCGCCCACAAGGCCTGCAACGAATCAAACGACTTCCTCCGCAGACCAGCCTTATCACTTTTCAACCACTTGATGTCAGGGCCCACTACATAATCAACACATTAAGAAGGAATACTAGGAGCACAACGTCTCCTCCCTGGAGTTGTATCCCTCTTCATCTCTGGTGTGAGTCAAGCTCCATGGTCTTAATGAGCCAACAACGATCAAATCTGTCCTGTGTCTTGTCATATATGGTGGTCTCTGTACCAGTTCGGTGGTTCTTGCAGAACATCTTGCGACCCACTGTGCGAGAACATCGATGTCCTCTTCCTCTCCGGCTACCTTTGTACTGCAGAAGCAACAAATTGAAGACGTTCCCTTACGTATCACACCTCCCCAAGCTGAATACTGTGATGAAGCCTTCATTGACTGAGACCTAATTCAGGCTCTTTCTTCGTCTCATAACACAGCCCCAGGCCCTGATCCTATTCCCAATCGTATGATCCAACACCTGAATGTTCGCCAATGGCAGCATCTACTCAGTGTCTTCAACCGTATCATGTTCCAAGATTCCTTCCTTTTGCAATGGCGGATATAGGGATTAGTGAACACAAGGTCATTGTAGCGAGGCTCAATATCATATCAATCAAAACCACTAAAAATAAACGCAAAATATATGTATTTAAAATAGCAGATAAAAATTCG
Organism: Schistocerca americana; assembly: GCF_021461395.2. NCBI lineage: Eukaryota > Metazoa > Arthropoda > Insecta > Orthoptera > Acrididae > Schistocerca > Schistocerca americana. The sequence goes on along the minus strand of NC_060130.1, from coordinate 710,602,251 downwards.
CTTAAAGCCTTCATAAGAGAGCGTCTCCATTCCTTCCAAGCTAATCATGTAAGTGTAGACCAGATAATGCTTAAATTCAATGATACAGTATCGACAGCAACAGATAGATCGACACTGCATAAGTTAATAAGAGACGGGACTGATCCACCGTGGTACACAAAACACGTCAGAACACTATTGCGGAAGCAACGAAAAGAGCATGCCAAATTCAGAACAACGCAAAATCCCCAAGACTGTTTAAGTTTCACGGAAGCTCGATATTTAGTGCAGACGTCAATGCGAGATGATTTTAATAGTTTCCACTATGAAACGTTGTCTAAAAATATGGTAGAAAACCCAAAGAGAGTCTGGTCATATTTAAAGTACACAAGTGGCAAAAAACAGTCAATACCGTCACTGCGCGATAGCGATGGAAATGTTACCGATGATGGTGCCCCTAAAACGGAGTTACTAAATACAGTTTTCCGTAATTCCTTCACGAAAGAAGACTAAGTAAATATTCCACAATTCGAAACCAGAACACCTGTTAGCATGAGTGACATAAAAGTAGATATCTTAAATGTTGCGAAACAAATCACTTCAGAAAGGCAAGTCTTCCGCCGGCCGCGGTGGTCTCGAGGTTCTAGGCGCGCAGTCCGGAACCGCGCGACTGCTCCGGTCGCAGGTTCGAATTCTGCCTCGGGCATGGATGTGTGTGATGTCCTTAGGTTAGTTAGGTTTAAGTAGTTCTAAGTTCTAGGGGACTGATGACCACAGCTGTTAAGTCCCATAGTGCTCAGAGCCATTTGAACCATTTTTGAGCAAGTCTTCCGGTCCAAATGGTATACCAATCAGGTTCATTTCAGAGTAGGTAGACACAATAGCACCTTTCTTAGCAATCATATACAAGCGCTCACTTGACGAAAGGTCTGTTCCTAAAGACTGGAAAGTAGCACAGGTCACACCAATATTCAAGAAAGGAAATAGGAGTATCCCATTGAATTACAGACCAGTATCACTGACCTCAATTTGCAGTAGGATTTTGGAGCATACACTGTACTCGAACATTGTGAATCACCTTGAAGAAAATGACTTATTGATACATAACTAAAACGGACTCAGAAAATATCCATGAAGTAATGAGTGCTGTCGACAAGAGATCTCAGATCGATTCCATATTCCTAGATTTCCAGAAGGCTTTTGATACCGTTTCTCACAAGCGACTATTAATCAAATTGCGTGCATATGGCGTATCGTCTCAGTTGTGTGACTGGATTCGCGATTTCCTCTCAGAGAGGTCACATTTCGTAGTGATAGACGGTAAACCATCGAGTAGAACAGAAGTGATATCTGGCGTTCAGCAAGATAGTGTCATAGGCCCTCTGTTCTTCCTGATTTACATAAATGGTCTAGGTGATATTCTGAGCAGCCCCCTTAGATTGTTTGCAGATGACGCTGTAATTTACCGTCCGGTAAAATCATCAGACGATAAATTCCAATTACAAAATGATCTAGAGAGAATTTCTGTATGGTGCGAAAAATGGCAATTGGCACTAAACAAAGAAAAGTGCGAGGTCATCCACATGGGTACTAAAAGAAATTCAATGAATTTTGGGTATACGATAAATCGCACAAATCTAAGGGCTGTCAATTCGACTAAATACCCAGGAATTAAAATTACGAGCAACTTAAACTGGAAAGACCACATAGATAATATTGTGGGGAAGGCGAAACAAAGACTGCACTTTGTTGGCAGAACACTTAGAAGATGAGACAAACCCACTAAAGAGACAGCCTACATTACACTTGTCCACCCTCTGCTGGAATATTGCTGTGCAATGTGGGATCCTTATCAGGTAGGATTGACGGAGGACATCGAAAAAGTGCAAAGAAGGGCAGCTCGTTTCGTGTTATCGCGCAATAGGGGTGAGAGTGTCACTGATATGATACGCGAGTTGGGGTGGCAGTCACTGAAACAAGGGTGGTTTTCTTTGCGGCGAGATCTATTTACGAAATTTCAATCACCACCTTTCTCTTCCGAATGCGTAAATATTTTGTTGACACCCACCTATGTAGGGAGAAATGATCCTCATAATAAAATAAGAGAAATCAGAGCTCAAAAGGAAAGATTTAGGTGTTCCTTTTTCCCATGCGCCATTCGAGAGTGGAATGGTAGAGAAGTAGTCCGAAAATGGTTCGATGAACCCTTTGCCAGGCAGTCAAGTGTGAATTGCAGAGAAACTATGTAGATGTAGATGGAGAGATAACGTAGTCGTCCCAGATCTTAAGCCACGCAAGAAACCAATGTACAGACAGTCATTGGCCGATTAGCCTGACCAGTGTACTATGCCAGTTGCTTGTAAGGATGGTTGTCTGCAAATTATGCCAGGTTCTCTAATCTTCGAGCCTTTTTTTCCATCTATCAGTCTGATTTCCGGGAGGGACAATTCACAACTAACCGTCTGCTTAGGTTGGAATCTGCAATCTGAAGGGCATTTTCTAAATCCGAACACCTTATCGCAGTCGTTTTTGACCTGCATAAGGTATATGACACAACTTGGCGACATCACGTTTTACTTACCCTCCGCGACAGGTGCTTTTGAGTCCCATACCGATCTTTATTCGTCAGAAAATCCGACCGGTTGTTCTGGGTTAGAGTCGGCACTTCACTCGGCTCCCCACGGATCCAAGAGAACGGCATCCCACACAGCTCTGTGTTGAGTGTCACTCTCGTGCTCACTGCCATCAATGGACTAGTCACCTGCGATGGGCTGCTGGTCACCCCTGCATCGCATATCGACGATTTTAACATTTGGCACAGCTCCCACTCGGTAGCCTCTACTGAACGCCAGCTCCAAGGTACCATCAGGCAGACCTCTGCATGTGCTGTTTACCATGGTTTCCACTTCTCTCCAACGAAAACGTAGGTCATACACATCTGCCATCGTACCATGGTCCATCCTGAACCAGAACTTTACTTACATACCCAGCACCGCTTCTTGGGCCTCCTTTTTAGTAAAAAGTTGAGATAGCTGCCATGTATTCGCCATCTGAAGACTAGCTGCATGCAGAAGTTTAACACTCTCTGCTTCCTTGTCCACACATCTTGGGGTGCAGACTGTACTACTCTTATCCGTATTTACCGGACTCTGTCTTCGTCCTGACTAGACTCTGGTTGCCAGGTTTATGGTTCGGCAGTTCTTTTAGCTTTGAAACTGTTAGACCCATTCCATCATAGTGGCGTGTGTCTGACCAGTGGTGCGTTTCAGATTAGTCCCGTCGAAGTGAGGGGGAGGGGGCGGTCTTCCCTCTTCAGATTCGACAGTATCAGCTCTTGTTCTCCCATGCAGTCACCATTTGACAATTCCCTGATCATCCCACATACCCTACCCTCAGGTACAATTAGCAGTTGGAATGTGCCTCGCTTCCCTCTTCCAAGGTCTCCATTTCACATCCTTGGACTGTACTCCATATTTCTTTCTTAGGTACTCACCCTTGGATGACGCCTAGGTCATAGATTAGGACAGATCTCTTCTAAGATCCTAAAGTCTCTGTTAAACGTCTGACCTTTTGGCATCTGTCACATCCAGTTCTTTAAGAGTTCCAGTGTGCTGCCATCTTTTAGGCCAACAGCTATAAAGCTGGGTAGTAGATGGGATATGCTTTTACATCTACTGCAAGTATGGAACGCCATTCGCTAATGGGGACATTTAGTGTGTTTACAGCGGAACTGTCAGCCATTAGCAGAGCCTTCCACTTTATTAAATGGGCCTGCCTTGATCATGTTTTAATATGTACTCACTCAACGACCAGTCTCCGTGTTTTTGATCAATGTTATTCTTGACAACCATTGGTCTGCTGTTCATGACCGACTCTCTGACCTTCGTCGTGCTACCTGCTCTGCTGTCTTCCTCTGCGTCCCAAGTCATTTGCATATCCCTGGGAATTAGCTGGCTGACCGTTAGACTAGAGGAGCACATACTCGCTCACCCTTCGTTTTGCCAATCCCAGATGCGGATTTGCGGGTTCACATAAGATCTCTGTTCACTCTGAAATGGAACGACATCTGGTGAGTCACTGCCCGATCTAACAAACCCCACACACTCAAGGAGACTACTACAGCATGGTGCTCTTCCTTCCGCTTCTTCCAAAAGGGATCCACAGTCCCATGTCGTCTCCACGTCGGTCATATCAGGTTAACCTACAGTTTTATTTTTCGTAACTAGCTACCCTAACATTGTGGTTGTAGAAACTTGCAGACAATAGCTCTCGTCTTGGGGGAATGCTCCCTCTTTTGGTCCTCTGTGCTAAATATGATCTTCCAGACTCATTACCTTTGATGTTGGCGGAAGATTCGCGGATGGCTGACCTTGTTCTCAGCTTTCCTGGTGAAAATGGTTTTTAGTCTCAGTTATAAGGTTATAGTCTACATCCAGATCAGGAGCAGGGTGGTTGGGAAAGAGGTGTCTCGCACTGTTCACTAGGTCTGGGGGCGCCTTGACCCTACCTTCTACTGTTTAGCCATCTTTTGCTGTGTTTTAATTGCTTTTAGATTCTGTTTACCTCCTTTCTGGAGCACCAAATTTTATATTCTAGATGTTGCACTCTGTTCAGTATTGGGCACTCTTGATTGCAATAGATTAGGAGTGTGACAGCTGTGGGTAGGATATTTTCTGTACGTGCTGAGTCCCGTAGACGTCCACCTGCTGACTTCTATATTTCCGTCATCTTCCTTTTATTACTGACTGTACAACAGATGTCCATTATGTTTTTAGCATTCTCACTTTTCTGTATGAACCTCCCGACTAGATCACAAAAAATTCTCAGTGGAAGTCTCTACTTCTAGATGCACCATCCGTGGATTGAGGGACTCATGACCTTGTTGGCTGGTCCCTTATCCCCGCCTCCCCAACCAACCAACCAACCAGGCAGTCTGGGATCTGTACCAGATAAGGTGCTAGAGGAAATAGAGAAGATTCAAAGAAAAGCATCATGAAGATGCTCAGCCAACTCCAGCGTACCATTTGTTCCTGGAGGTGGCAACAGCCCCCCCCCCCCCCCACCCTGCCGCACATGCACACGCTATCAGGCGACCTGATGTATATAGATGTTGATGTAGATCAGAACCATTCTTTTCCTCCGAATTTGTCTGTTATGAATGTGGTGTCACAGCCAGACACCACACTTGCTAGGTGGTAGCCTTTAAATCGGCCGCGGTCCGTTAGTATACGTCGGACCCGCGTGTCGCCACTATCAGTGATTGCAGACCGAGCGCCGCCACACGGCAGGTCTAGAGAGACTTCCCAGCACTCGCCCAGTTGTACAACCGACTTTGCTAGCGATGACTCACTGACAAAATACGCTCTCATTTGCCGAGACGATAGTTAGCATAGCCTTCAGCTACATCATTTGCTACGACCCAGCAAGGCGCCATGTTCAGTTACTATTGATATTATGAATCATGTACAGTCAAGGGCGACGCTCATTATTAATGGATTAAAGTTAAGTATTCCACCAGCTACGTCCGTTTTTCTAAAGTCTAAATTCCTTGTCCTGTTCCAGACCTCAGGCCAGCCTGCATGAGCTAAAACGCGTGCCTTTTGGCTTCCTCTATTACCCCAGTGCTGGCTCTCCTGCCAACCCACAACATTGGCGACGAGGCAACACCGTATTCGTAACTATACTGCCCTGATTTACTTGTGTAATGGCTTCGCCACCATCTCCCGATGTAATGTCCGAATTTGATCGCTTACAGAATCAGCAGACGCAGGCCTTACTGGATGCCCTTGGACAGCTCGTCCAGGGTCAACGTGCAATGCAAAACGACGCGGCAGCCGCCGCTCCACCGCTCACGCAGCCACAACACGCGGTTGCACCAACTTTTCGTCCTTTTGATGCTGCACTGGAAAGCTGGACGGAGTGGTCACGCCAATTTGAATCCCATCTCGCCGCCTACAGAATTCAAGGTAACGAGCGGCAGCCTTTTTTGTTATCCTCCATAGGGGTGCACACGTACCGTGTGATAGTCAAATTATTTTCCGAACGCGACGTAGCAACTCTGTCCTACGACGAAATTTTGTCTGCATTAGATGCGTATTTCAAAGAATCAGTCAATGTAGTTGCCAAACGGTATACCTTCTTTTGTACAAAACGTGTGGCAGGTCAGACTAATCGGAAGTGGGTTGCAACCTTGCAAGGCCTTACTAGGGATTGTGCTTTTGAGTGTCAATGTGGACTCCCTTATTCAGATACTATTGTACGTGATGCAATTGCACAGAACGTTTCTGATGTTCGTATAAGGGAACAGATTTTGAAACTAGTCAATCCCTCCCTTCAACAAGTGATGGACATATTGGATCGGCAGGCCACACTTGACTTTGCTCAGGAATCATTTGAAACTTCGCCACACATGTGTCAGGTTAACCAGCCCACCGGGCGAGCTGCACGGAACAGTAAATAGTCCTCGCGCCCGGCCGCGCCACTGCCACCAGGCTCTCAGCCACGTGCACCGCGCCGGCAAGCAAATGCAGTGCTAAAATCATGTCCGCAGTGTGCTACTAGGCATTCGTGTGAGAATTGCGCATCACGCCAGGCTATTTGCTTTTACTGTAATAAAGAAGGACACGTTCAAAGTGTCGTCCAGAAAAAGCTCAGATCAGAAGCTCAAAACCATTCCAGGCCCTTTGCTTCGCGCCGGAATCGAAATCGAACCAAGGATACTCAGGCTCGCGACACTTCGCGCATGGAAATTCATATAGTTCATGCCACTCCGCCCAGTGCCACTCTCTCTAACAGTGACTGCGTTCGTCCCACAAATAATGTGCGTCGACGTCGCCGGCACTCCCGTCAAGTCGCAAGTGATTTTGTACCAGTGTCAGTTCACGTTGCTCGAGACAGTCGCTCTTGTCGTCAGCAGGACAATAAACTTTTTGTGGACTTGGACATTAACGGTAAAGTTATACCATTCCACCTCGATACCGGGGCTGCAGTTTCACTGATCAATCAAGGCACTTACAAACTGCTGGGCACACCTCCGTTGCATGCCACAACTGTTAACTAGCTATGCAGGTCCACAGATCCCTGTGTTAGGACAGTGCAGCCTGCTTGCAACATAAAAGGGACAAACAAAACTTGTGTCATTTTATGTCCTTCGTTCTTCTTCTGCAGTGAACTTGTTTGGTTTCGATTTATTTCAGTTGTTTAACTTGTCTATAGTAAATAAGGTCCTATCAGTGAACCAGACTGTGCCTTCAGACAGTGTTTCTCGTCTCTGTGAAGAATTTGCAGACATTTTTGCACCGGGCCTCGGTTGCGCTAAGAACTATAAAGCACATTTGGAACTGAAAGTAAATGCGCAACCGAAATTTTTCAGAGCGCGTAATGTTCCCCCCGAATTGCGTGATGAGGTCGCAAAAACATTACACGATTTGGAATCACAAGGTGTAATTGAACGTGTGCAGGCTTCTCTCTGGGCCTCACCCTTAGTAATTTTGCCAAAACCTTCGGGAAAATTGAACTTTTGTGTGGACTTCAAGGCAACAGTGAATCCACAACTAGTGACTACAACTTTTTCTTTACCCCACCCGGAAGATCTTTTTGACAAACTGTGCCCGGGTAAATATTTTTCGAAGTTGGACTTAGCAGCAAATACCGATGGACGAAGAATCCCAGCACGTTTTGGTGGTTAACACGCATCTTGGTTTGTATCGATTCAAACGACTGCCATTCAGGTGTGCATCCGCCCCTGCATTGTTTCAGCAATATCTACAAACTGTTTGTGCATCGGTCCCTGCTGCAGCAAACTATCTGGACGATATTGTGATCTCCGGAATGACGGAAGAAGAACATTTAGCCAATCTCAGAACATTATTTCAGGTCTTGCGACAAAATGGTCTTCGTTTGCGGAAGGACAAATGTGTGTTTTTTGCTCGTGACTTACCCTATCTGGGACATGTACTCAATGCCCAAGGCATACATCCCAGTACAGAGCACCTCCGTGCCATACAAAACTTGTCTTCGCCGCAGAATTTGATGCAGCTACAGAGTGTGCTGGGCAAAATTCACTATTACCATCGCTATGTTCCCCACGCCTCTTCCATTTCAGCTCCGCTTCATCGCTTATGCCATAAAGGCGTTCCGTTCGTCTGGACGACGGAATGCGAACGCGCCTTTCGCCAGTTGAAATCTGCGTTGCTTTCCAATACTTGCCTTACGCCATTCGATCCCCGGAAGCCCCTTTTGTTGATTGTGGATGCATCGGATTTCGGGATCGGTGCTGTGCTTGCGCACAAAGATGGTTCGCACGATCGCCCTATTGCCTTTGCGTCCAAATTGCTCTCGTCTGCGCAACGAAATTATTCACAGATCGAGAAAGAAGCATTGGCTCTCGTATTTGGTGTTACAAAGTTTCATGATTTCTTGTATGGTCGTCACTTTACCATCATCACAGACCACAAACCTTTGACATCACTTTTTCATCCGAACAAGCCTGTACCTCCACGTACAGCGCAGAAATTCATTCGCTGGTCTCTTTTCCTCTCGCAGTACCGCTACGATATCTTGTATCGGTCCACTGCTAAGCACGGAAACGCCGATGCGTTGTCCCGTTTGCCTGTTGCTGAGGATAGAGCATTCGATTCCTCCGAACTTGCTTGGATGTTCATTGATTCGGAAACCGATGACGTGGTCGAATCGTTTCCGATTGATTTTCGTCATGTCGCTACAGCCACAGCTGCCGACCCTGTCTTTGCTACCGTTCTGCGTTTTGTTGCTACGCAAGGGCCCTTGTCAAAGTCACGGATCGGGGATCCGTTGGTTCGCCGATTTTTTGCTCACAAGGAGAGACTTTTTGTACGACGTGGTGTCTGCTGTTGCGTTCTGATAATGATCAGTCCAGGGTCGTGGTCCCACGTTCGTTACAGCCCTCTATCTTACAGCTTCTCCACCAAGGACATTTGGGTATAGTGAGAACGAAACAACTTGCTCGTGAGCACTGTACTTGGTTCGGAATCGATGCCGCGATTACGAATATGTGCTCTTCTTGCATAGTGTGTGCCGAACAACAATCAGCACCACCGCGGAAATTCTTTGCATGGCCAAAAGCCACTTCCCCTTGGCAACGCTTACACATCGATTTTGCTGGTCCATTCTGGAATGCTCGATGGTTGGTTGTGGTAGATTCATTCAGTAATTTTCCTTTTGTTGTCCAGATGTCTTCCACAACGTCATCTGCCACCATCCAAGCATTATCCGCTATCTTTTGCATTGAAGGTCTTCCACAGACTATTGTTTCCGACAATGGCCCACAATTCATGTCCGCAGAATTTCAGTCATTCTGCAAGGCCAACGGTATTCAACATCAGACGTCTGCGCCGTTTTCGCCACAGTTAAACGGTGCCGCTGAACGATTGGTCCGGACTTTCAAGTCACAGATGTTGAAGTTGAAGAGTCGCATTGTCGGGAGGACGCGTTATTGCTCTTTTTGTCCTCGTATCACTCTCAGCCCCGAGAAGGTCGCTCGCCGGCTGAGTTGCTTCACGGTCGCCCTCATCGAACCTTGATGTCTTTGCTACATCCGCCGCATCAGGTTCCTGTGCAGCGGCAGACACCTGCTTTTGCCCCAGGCGACGTTGTCTACTACCGCCACTATCGAGGTTCACGGCGTTGGCTCGAAGGGCGCATTCTTCGCTGCCTCGGCCGCGCTATGTATCTGGTTTTGGGGGCCTCTGGTGAGGTGCGTCGGCATCTCAATCAGCTGCGCCTCTGTCGTCGCACGGGATCTGCCGCTCCCCGTCTGCTTTCAGCGACGGTGCCGTCCGGTCAGCACCCTGGGGACCCATCTACTGGCTCGCCTCAGCCCCAGGTGTTACCGACGATGCCTTCCATTTTGCCCCATGGCGACGCACCGCCGTCGCCACCGCTGCCGCCTGTTCTCCCGCCGGCGACGCCCGCAGTGGACGCGTCGCTGCAACCGCCGGGCGCCTCCCTGGGTCACGCGCCGCCGATCGCTTCCCGTGACCAGTTGTCCTCCGACATGGAACTCTTGCCCGCTCCGGACCATACGTCGTCTTCGCCCGTCGGGTGCCCCGGCCCGATGGAGGTCGACCCTTCGGCCCCTCCTGCCTCTCTACGGGCGCATACACCGCATGTTGGCGTGCACCCTGGAGCAGGTTTTCAGGCGTTTCCTAGCTCCCCGCGGTCCGAATGGCAGGGTGCGGGTGGCACAGCCTCGCCTGTTGTTAGGCTCCCCATCTCGTCGCATACGTCAACATAAGGTCCTCCCCACGGCGGGCGGAAGGCTTATGCCACAACCGTCCGTCGATTTGCGGGGGAGGAATGTGGTGTCACAGCCAGACACCACACTTGCTAGGTGGTAGCCTTTAAATCGACCGCGGTCCGTTAGTATACGTCGGACCCGCGAGTCGCCACTGTCAGTGATTGCAGACCGAGCGCCGCCACATGGCAGGTCTAGAGAGACTTCCCAGCACTCGCCCAGTTGTACAACCGACTTTGCTAGCGATGGCTCACTGACAAAATACGCTCTCATTTGCCGAGACGATAGTTAGCATAGCCTTCAGCTACGTCATTTGCTACGACATAGCAAGGCGCCATGTTCAGTTACTATTGATATTATGAATCATGTACAGTCAAGAGCGACGCTCATCATTAATGGATTAAAGTTAAGTATTCCACCAGCTACGTCCGTTTATCTAAAATCTAAATTCCTTGTCCTGTTCCAGACCTCACGTCAGCCTGCGTGAGCTAAAACGCGTGCCTTTAGGCTTCCTCTATTACCCCGGTGTTGGCTCTCCTGCCAACCCACAACAAAGAACATGTAAGTCCAAAGCACAATGGATCTTAGTTATAGAGTGAAATGTCACCCCTTAGCATTGTTATCACCGTTCGCCTATATCTCCACGATTAATCCCGATTAATTGGTGTACCAGTTGACTGCTTGTTTCACAGCTGTAATCAGGATCTAGTATGATGCTTCCAGAGCTACATGGAATGAGATCTACTTCTCTGTACTCCAAATTTCAAAGAAATTGGTGGGCAGGATATGTGTATAGCTACACTCTTTCTTTGTTCTTATTCTTAGCAGATGTGTAGTAAAATTCGTATCGAATAGTTAACAGCTGCATTGTCTGAATTCTAGAATCCAGGGAGCTATGCACTCGTGAGTGGCATCATTTCAGAAAAGACATCACCTGTGTCTTCTTCAGAAGACCTAGCATACGATGGACGTCTCCCCATCGTTATGTGAGCTTCTCTCTCTCTCTCTCTCTCTCTCTCTCTCTCTCTCTCTCTCTCTGTCTCTCTCTCTAAAAGTTTTAGGTACCTACAATTTGGTGACATTCTGTTAGATGAATCCGGCAAAGCGATTAATTTATTTCAAGACAGTGTTTTAACTTCTGCTGTCCTTGCTGTTTCGCTTAAAAATATGGATTCCACAGCAGTTAGGGCGCCTTTAGGACTCGTTTCTCGTTGGCAGTCATTTTCTTCCTAGTTTTTCAGACATAGCAATAACGACTGACGAACAGATCAATTTCTGCATGTCCTTATTAACCAAACAAGTTTTTCTTTTGTTTAGAGGATTAACTATTGTGATTCCCCAACTCAACACACCTGTGCAGGAAGCGTGTCTTTAATTCCTTGTTCAATTTTTACTAGCTGAAGTTTGATAAGTCTTATAGGCGATGTGATTCTCGGAAGCGATATAATAAGATATTTGGTGGTGCCGTAGACCGCGAAGCGTGAGTGTGAATGTTATTCCTTCACCCATAAGCTGGAGAAAGTATCTTTATACCGAGATTGTGAAAAATATTGTTTCAGCAATATTTTTTTTGTATTCGCTGGCATATAAGTACATTGTATAGTTACAGGATACTTGTTTAGAAACTCTATTGTCGATCTCGATGAGTGAAAGGAGTCTGGCGTTGATGACGAGGACGCGAATTTATTCTCCTTGGCTTCTCCCTAGTGGCCTGGACTCCTTGCAGCGGACAGGTCGCTGCGTACTGGGGCACGTATCGATTACTGTTTCGACGGCGTCTATGACCGCTCCTCATATAAGTAACGTCGTGCATGCCGCTTTCCTATCACTCCGATCCTCTCTGTACCTACATCTTTTAACAGTTGCATTACAACACTTACTATATTCTGGCAGTCTTCTATTGTATATACGGTACACTTGAGAGCACAAAGGGTTACTGTGACCTAAATTTGAATTACTCGTTCTGTCATCCTGGAGCCTTTACGGAGTTTACTCATAAAAACACACTTGTGATTGTGAGTGTAATGCAGGGAGTTATGCGGTATTCACCCTTAGAACGAAGCATACACACACTAAAACGATACGACGAAATATGCTCCTTGTCATTCCCGGGATTTCGGATGTAGGAAGGGCACTTGGAGTCGTGAGGTGGAGTCAGGGGCGGAACAAGAGTAAGAAAAATCTGAATATTGTAGCTCTTACTACAGTAACTTCGTAGTTAGGTGACGTAGTCGACACGCACAATAAACTGCATGACACAGAGGAGGGTACAAAAACCCTTTCAGCAGTTGTTTTTTGTTTAACAGCGTCAACTTGTTTCATCTATAGAACTCACGGTTCCCAATAAATTGGTAAAACGCGTCCTCGTGGAAGGCCAGTTTGAATTCTAGTGAAGTGCGGTAACACTCGAAGCAATACTGACCCCACGATTTATCTTATAAGGCTAGTCGAAGAAAGGCAAATCTCCGTTTGTAGCATTTGTAGATGTAGAGTAAGCTTTTGACAACGATGTCTGATATTCACTCTTTGAATTCTGCAGATAGTATGGGTAAAGTACAGCGAGCGAAAGGTTGTCTGCAACCTATACGGAAACCAGACTGCTGTGGCATGAGCCGAAGGACATGAAAAGGAAGCCGTAGTTGAGAAGTGACAGCGTTGTAGCCTATCCCCGACGTTAGATCTTCTGTAAGTTGAGCGAGCACTAAAAGAAACCAAGAATAAATATATAAAGTGGAAGTAAAGTTCATGGAGGAGAAATAAAAAGTAAACAGTAATGGGGATTAGTGATTAACTTTGCATCGAAAATGAGGTCATTAGAGACGGAGCACAAGCTCGAAATATGGAAGGATAAGGAAGGACATCGGTCGTGCTCCTTCAGACGAACCGTGCCAATTTACTCCTTAGGCAATTTAGGTTCAAATGGCTCCAAGCACAATGGGACTTAACATCTGAGGTCATCAGTCCCCTAGGCTTAGAACTATGTAAACCTAACCAACCTAAGGACATCACACACATTCATGCCCGAGGGAGGATTCGAATCTGCGACCGTAGCAAAAAATGATTCAAATGGCTCTGAGCACTATGGGACTTAACATTTGAGGTCATCAGTCCCCTAGAACCTAGAACTACTTAAACCTAACTAACCTATGGACATCACACTCATCCATGCCCGAGGCAGGGTTCGAACCTGCGATCGTAGCGGTCGCGCAGTCCCAGACTGAAGCGCCAAGAACCGCTCGGCAACTCCGGCCGGCTGCGACTATAGCAGGCGCTTGGTTCCGGACTGAAGAGCCTAGAACCGCTCGACCACAGAGGCCATCGACGATTTATGGAAACCGTGGCAAACCTAAATTTGGATGGTCGGACAGGGAGCTGAACCGCCGTCCTCCCGAACGCGTGTCCAGTGTGCTGACCACTGCGGCACCTCGCTCTTTAGAAACCAGCGGAAAATGCTCCTATCGGAGCACAAGTATTGCGAGTATATTCCTGTTTATTTTAGAAGACTGACTGAAAAGTGTGGTACCAGCTGTCTCCTTATATCTTCTTCAGCACCTTTAAAACGTTTTCCAAAAATTTTGGCATGTGAACTTATTCGTACTTTTCTTTGCATGCAACTAACCTCAAACTCCCACAAGCTCCCCAAGCTCCCTTTACTGTAACTAACACCCACCTGTCCACCCATTCCTAGTTTCCCTTTCTCACTCAATCGTTCAGACCAAGTCGTTACCAATATCTCTTCGTGGCTCTCTGTCATTGTCTCCTGTGTCACGACCACAGTTGCCTTCGTTCTGTTCAAATGTTCAAATGTGTGTGAAATCTTATGGGACTTAACTGCTAAGGTCATTAGTCCCTAAGCTTACACACTACTTAACCTAAATTATCCTAAGGGCAAACACACACAGCCATGTCCGAGGAAGGAATAGCACCTCCGCCGGGACCAGCCGCACAGTACATGACTGCAGCGCAATAGACCGCTCGGCTCCTCCCCCCCTCCCCCCCCACCCAGGCTCTGTCTCTTTCACTCTTTAGCACTGTTTGTCATTTTGAACTACATCCCACTGTCACTTGTCCCTCTCTTTAATTCGCACTGCCATGTCTCCTTTGCTCCTCCCATAACACAACCACTCTCTACTAACTTGCAGTATGTATTACCTTTCCGTCTTATTGCCACTGCCACTGTCTTCTTCTCTCTCAGCATAAAAAAGCGTAAATATGTTCGCATGTCAAAACTTTTGCAAAAAATTTAAAAGGTGTTGAGGAAGGCAGAATGAGGCAGAATGAGGCAGATGGTACTCCGCTTTTCAGTCAGGGTCTTTTAAATGAACAAGAAGATATTCGCATTTTTGTGCTCCGATTGGAGCATTTTTCTGCTGGTTCCCTTCTTTTCCCTTCTGCGCCAGCGCATGTAATTCAAATCAAAAGAAATGTATTGGTCAGTATAATTTTGATAGTTTATTTACGTGAAACTGAAATAACGCAAAATTAAGTTTACACCTCATACCGGATTTTAAGTATAAGAAAAATTTGCATGTGCTTCAGTACTACAACATGGGGTTCGCAGATGATAACGGAGACACTTTACAGCACGTTTCTCCGTGCTACGTCACTTTATAACCTATGGTTTTGCTTCACGCCAGATTTTACGTGTCTATTTTACAAGTAGTGTAACTTTGAACCTCTGTACCTCGGAAACGGATAAAGGTATGAAGAACATTTTCACGGCTGTTCGAGATCGTGATCTTAGGAACACATCGTAAAAATTACAGCTGTTTGGTGTGCATAGCCGTCTCGGAACCCGCGGCTGGGTTTTGGTACCCAAAAAAACAAGTTTTTGGGGTGTTTCTCGATAACGGATAAAGATTTCTGAAAACGGGGAATTGTTCTTCTAGATAAAGGTCTAGAAAATATATCTTTAAATTTGAGCAATTTGCTGCAGTTATTTATTATTTAGATTTCGCATCGTACCAGATGTTACGTGTATAAGTAGGGTAACTTTGGACCTCTGCGTCTTGGAAACGGATAAAGATCTCAAGAAAATTTTCGAGGTTGTTCGAGCGGGCTGGGTTTTGGTCCGCTGGTGACAGCGAAAATGTAGTGAAAAACCTTTTTGTGGGGTGTTCCGAGAAACCGGTCATGAACTAAAGGTGCCTCCATAAGTCCCATCAAGCCCACCGTAGATCACATCCTCTCCGTAGATCACATCAAATGCAAATAGAACCAACCGATTTGCTTCATTTGTCTAAGCAGGAGGAAGCGTGTAATATTCATACTTTGACCTAGTACTGTAGGACAGTGACACTAAGACGATCCTTCTGTTGGGTATAAAAATGATCCGTAGCGCAAGGGCTATCGAAAACACTTGAGCCTTTCTTTTTATCGCCAAAAGAAACCAAGGTACGGGCACCAGAAAATTCCGCTTTTATGAGCTGTGTTTTGGAACATAGTAGGTACGCATGCTGTCAAATGCGTACCGATGAAAAATTTTAGACTTGTCTGCTTTGGAGAACAGTTTAATGAATTGAATATTGTCATAAAGGAGGTTGTAAGATGAACATCAGCAGAAACAGAACAACAGTAATGGAATGTAGTTGAATTAAATCACGGGCTGGCGATAGAATTAGATTAGGAAACGAGATACTAAAAGTAATAGGTGAGTTTTGTTATTACGATTTAGTGAGTACCGTTGGAGGCTTCATAGCGCTATCCGCGGACGATGCTGTTCTCTGTATTTCTGGTGAAATAATTTCAGAAGAAATTTTTGGGAACTGTTTTCAGTTTCGTTACTGTGCCATTAGACGTTTGATTTTCTTTCTGTGTTAGTCTTTTGTTATATTCTCATTTGCTGTTGATCAATACTGCTAATAATAGTAGTTACTTCCCTTGTAGAGTAAGTTTGTGATTATTGTAGTCAGTTTTTTAACATCTTCTTATTGTACTAGCGGAACTTAGATAAAGTAGTTTTCTTGTTTCAATAACTGTAAAATTTTACCATGAGTGAGAAGTGTGGGCTTTGACGTAGGTTCGTGAGTAGTGGATTGCGGTGTGAGACTTGTTCTAAGTATTTTCACTGGGGGGGAATGCAGTGGGGAAGCCAGTGGGCATTCTAGTGAGATCCTCTCCTGGAACTGCAGGTTATGTAGCAAGAGTAAGTTGATAGAGGAGCAGGAGCGTAAGATCTGTGCCCTTCAGGTGCAGTTGAAAAACGCACAGGAGGAGCTAGATAGGATGAGGAGGGAGAAGGGGGTTGGAGAATGGGAGCTGGCTGTTGGCAAGAGATCTGCTAGGAGAAGGAGATTTTCACATAGTTTTACTATTGGTGTTTGCAATAGATATGACCAACTGTAAGAGTATAGTGGAGAGGAATCTGTAGTAGCTGCAGATGTAGGAAGTATGCAGCAGACCAAAGCAGTTACGGTGGCTAGGACAGTTGCAAAGTCTAAGCGAAAGAAGAAGGTTCTGCTGTTAGGTATTTCTCGTGGTAGAGGTGTAGGCCAGCAGTTGCAGGAAGTGTTGGGGAGTGAGTACCAGGTCACCAGCATTGTGAAGCCTAATGCAGGATTGGCTCAGGTGACTGTTAACATAGGGGGGTTATGTAGGGATTTTACTAAAGAGGATCAGGTAGTGATTGTGGGTGGGGCTGGTAATAGTATTGATAGGGATGGGGAGTATGACATAGATGGTGACCTGGAAGAGATAGCCACTCAGACTGGCAACACGAATGTGCATTTCGTGGAACTGTTTCAGCGTCACGATCGGCCTCATCTTAATACAGCTGTCAAGCGGAATAACATGAGACTTGGGGGTGCGCTGATGACAGAAGGCATGAGTCACATTTCAGTGGTGTCGGTGGAATCTATCAGCAGGACGGGTTTCACTAGACATGGCCTGCACCTCAACAGGTATTGAAAGGGAAGGTTGGCAAAGCTTATAGGTGACAGCACAGGTGGGGGTGGTGGGATCACTCATGGGAAAATTCCTGTACTAGTGGGTGTTAGAGCTGCACCTTTTTTAGATTGAAGTCAGCTGATAGGTATTCCTGCTTAAGGGAAGTCTCTCTAACAAAGAAACCACTTTAGACAAAGCTTAGGTATCCGAGTAATGAGGGAATTAGTATATTTCATCAAAATATACAAGGTATTAGAGATAAAGTTAGTGAACTGCTTATAGATGTTGACTCTGAAATTATTGGTATATCTGAACACTTCTTAAATAAGGAGATAATTCAGAGGCTTCCTTTAGCAGGATACAGGTTGGCTGGCAGCTTTTCTAGGAGCTCCTTGCGGTGTGGGGGAGTAGCCATGTATGTGAAAAACGGTATCCCATTTGAGTCAATTGATGTTTCAAAGTACTGCACTGAAAAGGTGTTTGAATGTTGTGCAGGTGTGGTTAAATTTAGTGGAGTTAAACTTCTAACTGTTGTTATTTATAGATCCCCAGACTCCGATTTCACAACATTTTTGCTAAAGCTAGAGGAGGTTCTTGGTTCACTTTATAGGAAATACAAATAGTTAGTTATATGTGGTGACTTCAATATTAGTTATATAAGTGATTGTGCAAGGAAAAGGATGCTGGTAGACTTCCTTAATTCTTATAATCTTATGCAAACCGTATTCTTTCCAACGACAGTGCAAGGGAACAGTAGAATAACCATACACAACAGTTTTGTTCATTCCTCATTACTAGAAGGGCACTCTGTTAGCAAAAAAGTGAATGACCTTACAGATCATAATGCACAAGTTTTAACTCTAAAAGATTTTTGTGCTGCAACACATGTTAAATATAGTTATCAACGTTTTAGGAAAGCTGATCCAGTTGCTGTAGAGACCTTTGTAAACATTATCAAGGAGCAAGAGTGCCAAGATGTTTATAGCGCTGATACAGTAGACGATAAATATAATGCTTTCCTCAAGACTTTTCTCGTGCTCTTTGAAAGTTGCTTTCCGTTACAACGTTCAAAACGGGTACTAGCACAAACAAGCAGCCTGGGTGGCTGACTAGAGGGAAAAGAATATCCTGTAGAACAAAGTGGCAATTATATCAAAACGTTAGAAACAGTCAAAATCTAAATGCAGCAGTCCATTACAAACAGTATTGTAAGGTGCTTAAAAAAGTTATTAGGAAGGCAAAAAGTATGTGGTATGCAGATAGAATAGCTAAGTCTCAGGATAAAATTAAAACCACATGGTCAGTCGTAAAGGAAGTGGCTGGGCTGCAGAGACAGGTCGACAACATAGAATCAGTGCGTAGTGGGAATGTCCGTGTTACTGATAAGTCGCATATATGTACATTATTTAATAATCACTTATAGCAGCTGAACTAAATAGAAACCTAGTCCCAACGGGGAATCATATAGCGCTCGTAGAAAAAAGTGTTCCGAGACTGTTACCTGAAATGCTCCTCCATGATACTGACAAGAGGGAGATTGAGTTAATAATTAAATCACTAAAGACCAGGAACTCTCATGGATATGATGGGGTATCTAGCAGAATACTGAAGTATTGTTCTATGTATGTTAGCCCAGTACTTAGCCATATCTGTAACTTTTCCTGTAGGAGTGGTCGGTTTCCTGACCGATTTAAGTTCAAATGGTTCAAATGGCTCTGAGCACTATGGGACTCAACATCTGTGGTCATAAGTCCCCTAGAACTTAGAACTACTTAAACCTAACTAACCTAAGGACATCACACACATCCATGCCCGAGGCAGGATTCGAACCTGCGATCGTAGCTGTCACGCGGTTCCAGACTGAAGCGCCTTTAACCGCACGGCCACAACGGCCGGCTCCCGAATAAAGTACTCGGTAGTGAAGCCACTTTATAAAAAGGGAGACAGGGATAATGTTGACAATTATAGACCTATTTCTATGCCATCGGTGTTTGCTAAAGTTATCGAGAAGGTTGTATATACAAGGTTACTGGAGCATTTAAATTCACATAATTTGCTGTCAAATGTACAGTTTGGTCTTAGAAATGGTTTAACAACTGAAAATGCTACATTCTCTTTTCTCTGTGAGGTTTTGGACGTATTAAATAAAAGGTTGCGAACGCTATGTGTTTTCTTTGATTTAACGAAGGCTTGTGACTGTGTTGACCACAAAATATTACTGCAGAAGTTGGATCATTATGGACTAAGGGGAGTAGCTTACAATTGCTTTGCCTGTTACTTTAAGAACAGAAAGCAGAAGGTAATTCTCCGCAATATTGAGAGTGGTAATGATGTTCAGTCCCAATGGGGCACTGTTAAGTGGGGCGTTCCCCAAGGGTCGGTGCTGGGGCCGCTGCTGTTTCTTATCTTTATAAATGATATGCCTTCTAGTATTACAGATGATTCAAAAATATTTCTGTTTGCTGATGACACCAGCTTGGTAGTGAAGGATCTTGTGTGTAATACTGAAACATTATCAAATAGTGTAGTTCATGAAATAAGTTCGTGGCTTGTGGAAAATAATTTGATGCAAAATCACAGTAAGACTCAGTTTTTGCAGTTTCTAACTCACAATTCAACAAGAACTGATATTTTGATCAGACAGAATGGGCATATTATAAGCGAGACGGAACAGTGCAGGTTCCTAGGCTTTCGGATAGATAGTAAGCTGCTGTGGAAAGTCCATGTTCAGGATCTTGTTCAGAAACTAAATGCTGCTTTATTTACCATTAGAACAGTATCTGAAATAAGTGACACTTCAACACGAAAAGTAGTCTACTTCGCATATTTTCATACGCTTATGTCATATGGTATTATTTTTTGGGGTAATTCTTCTGATTCAAAAAGGGTATTTTTGGCTCAGAAACGGGCTGTTCAAGCTATATGTGGTGTAAGTTCGAGAACCTCTTGTCGACCCCTATTCAATAGTCTGGGAATTCTGACATTGCCCTCACAGTATAAATTTTCTTTAATGTCGTTTGTTGTTAGCAGCATTAGCTTATTCCCAAGAGTTAGCAGCTTTCACTCAGTTAATACTAGGCTGAAATCAAACCTGCATGTGGAATGCAGTTCCTTGACTCTTGTGCAGAAAGGAGTGCACTATTCTGCTGCATCCATTTTCAATAAGCTACCACAAGAACTCAAAAATCTTAGCAGTAGCCCAAGCGCTTTTAAGTCTAAACTGAAGAGTTTCCTCATGTTTCACTAATTCTATTCTGTCGAGGAGCTCCCGGAAGAGCTGAAAAATTAAGCAAATTCCAGTGTTACATTGTTGATATTCGTTATTTAAACTTACGAATTGTCGCCTGAATACGTTTCTTGTATTTCATTTTATCTGTTTCTACTAACGTGTTGTAATTTCATGTATTGACTCGTTCCATGACCATGGAGGCTTCTCCTTAATTTGGTCCCACGGAACAATAAATAAATAAATAAATGAATAACAATAAATGTAGGACTGTAGGAAAGACCTGCAGAGGGCCGACGCGTGGTTAAAGGACAAGCAGTTGACCGCGAACGTAAATAAATGGAAGATATTGGACATAAATATGCGAACTGGTTCACTACTGTTCGATTATACTATAGACTATATCACTGTAAATAGTGAAAACCGTAAAACATCTGGCAGATTAGGAGAATGGTTCAAATGGCTCTGAGCACTATGGGACTTAACTTCTGAGGTCATCAGTCCTCTAGAACTTAGAACTACTTAAACCTAACTAACCTAAGGACATCACACATATCCATGCCCGAGCCAGGATTCGAACCTGCGACCGTAGCGGTCGCGCGGTTCCAGACTGTAGCGCCTAGAACCGCTCGGCCACCCCGGCTGGCGATTAGGAGAATGTTAAGGAAACGTAACTCGTCCACAAAATTGACTTTCCAAACACTTCTTCCACCTATTCTTGAGTATTCCTCATCAGTCTGGGACCTGTACCAAGTTAGATTAATAGAAAACACAAAAGATTCAACGAAGAGCAGAGAGGTTCATCAGGGCATCGTTTAGTCGGCGTGAGAGTGTTACGGGTATAGTCAATAAACTGTAGCGGCAGGCGTTACAAGAGAGGTGTTTGCATCACGAAGAGGTTTACTGTTGAAATATCGAGAGCGTACGCTCGAAGAGGAGTCGAGAAACATATTACTTCCTCCCATATAATTCTCGCGAAATGATCATGACTAGAAAGTGAAAAGCTCATATGGAGGTTTATCGACAGTCGTTCTTTCCAATTACCATTCCTGAATGGAATAGGAAAGGAGGGAGGGAAGGAGGGGTAACAGTGGTCCACAAAGTACTCTCCGTCACACATCGTTAAGTTGGCTTGCTCAGCGCAGATGAAGGTATAATCCACATACAGTCATGGCGATAGGCTTTCGGAATCGCTTCTTACTGAAACGTCTTGTGATCTGATCGTCAGTCGTTTAACTAGAGATATTGTATCCCCGACTTGTCTAACGGTTATAGCTCTCAGAGAACACAGCTGTAAGCCAAATATTCTCTGACCAATGGTTCTGCCTGACTGGCCACCAAGGTCACCGTACTTCCCTCTGTCATATAATTGTTTGTGGTGCTACATGAAAAGTCAAATACGCAGGTATCAAATGAACTGTACACATGACTCATCATTTGCATTGTAAACTTCACTCCCCCCCCCCATAAAAATAATTTCAGAAGAGCAATCCTTAATATTGTGCAGCAAGCTGAGTGCTTTGTGGTCAATGGTTGGAAGGAAGATTAGGATTCGACTCCTCATCGACAACGGTGTCGTTATAGACCGAGCACAAGCTGCGGTTGGGGAGGAATAAGAAAGGGAATAGACGTGTTCTTTTTATAGGAAACATCCCGCCATTTACGGAAACCATAGAAAATGTAACTTATGGGAATTTCCAGCTGCTGTCGTGCCGAATTTAAGTGCCATATCTTAATCAGTGCATTCTCTCGCTTGGTACGAAGTCGATAATGGACATTAAAAAAATAACTAAACCGGTAAACATAGATTACAAAAAAATGGCTCTGAGCACTATGGGACTTAACATCTGTGGTCATTAGTCCCCTAGAACTTAGAACTACTTAAACCTAACTAACCTAAGGACATCACACACATCCATGCCCGAGGCAGGATTCGAACCTGCGACCGTAGCAGTCGTGCGGTTCCGGACTGTGCGCCTAGAACCGCTAATAGATTACAGAGGATATTTGTGTGCCCTTCACAATTTTAGTGAGATTTCTTTTATGCTTAAAATTAAGACAGCTGTAAAGCTGTCCTCACAGAGGACAGGGCAGCTAATGTAGACGTGGACGCGGGTGGCTCATCAGACTTCACGAGATAGCGCTGTCGACATACAGGACGAGCTGGTTAACGTGATTTTGTGCTCTCAGCACTCTCCAGAGGCAGTTGTCGGCTTTATCTGGCACGTAAAGCACACAGTTTGTGTACGAAAATATACAGGTGTAGAGATCCTATGTTTGTTCTATTAAGATAAACTTTTCTTTCCTTGTCCATATTCTATTAGTCGTCCACAGTATTGTTGCACCTGGGTGTGAGGGCGGCTCGGTCGGCTTATTGTGAGTTTTTATCGTGAAATATCATGAGGACACGCTGAACCGCTGGATAGTATATGCACAGCTGTCTTGAAACCATTCACAATGTGAGGCGTTTTCCTTAGTCACCACTGCACTTGTTTACTGTAGTAAGGCCACCGCGTATTTCCGATAACGGCCACGGGAGACCAAATGCAATAATATCGAAGTCGGCTAGTAGTCGTGGTGTTCTGTCTGTAATATACATAAATAAAAACTTCACTATCCATGAACATGAAGTAAGACTAAAAGAAAAGATACATATCTAGTAAGTAAAGACAACCCCTATAAAAGTTTACAAAATCGAACAAACTCAGCTCCTGACAAGATAGCGCACAAAACAGATAGAGAGGAACACGAACCAGCGACTCACTGTAACATAACGTGACTCCCCTATCAACTACGCTACGATAAAGTTATGCAATGAGCGACCTTGTATTTTCTGTTTTAGTCTTCTGATGGTTTTAGTCGCATATTCATAGGATGCAAGTTACAACATAAAACACAACAAATATGGGCTTCAGCTGTAAACGAAAAATACAATATAAGGCGTCCCGGAAGTTCTGCTTGTGACGTAAGAGCATGCTTTCTTCTTATTGATTCTACATTACGTGGTACGTAATGTCGCAGAACTTATTTTGTATTTCACGTGACGAAATGCCCCATCAACATGAAATAGCAGGAAGCGACGCGTGAGCGTTAGCTAATTCGTCCCATAGGACGACGGCTTAACTGTTAGGACGTGGACAATAAACAGTACAGACAAGGTTAGAGAGGAGACTTCTGACATGTGGAGCTGCAGACGCATGCAGATTAAATAGGTAGATCGAATGACTATTGGCTCAAATGGTTCAAATGGCTCTGAGCACTATGCGACTTAACTTCTGAGGTCATCAGTCGCCTAGAACTCAGAACTAATTAAACCTAACTAACCTAAGGACATCACACACATCCATGCCCAAGGCAGGATTCGAACCTGCGACCGTAGCGGTCGCTCGGCTCCAGACTGCAGCGCCTAGAACCGCACGGCCACTGTGGCCGGCGAATGACTATTGGAGAGGTACTGGATCCAATTGGGGAAAACAGAAATTTACGGCAGAACTTGACTAAAAGGAGAGATCGGTTGATAGGGCACTTTCTGATGTGTCAACGAATAGTCATGTTGGTAACAGAGGGAACTGTAAGGAGGGTGGGGAAGTAAAAATTGTAAAGGGAGACCAAGGCGTGACGAAAAGAAGCAAGTTCAAGTAGATGTAGGCTGCAGTAGTTATTCACAGATCAAGAGGCTTTTTCAGGAGAGACTAGCGCGAAGAGGTGCATCAAACCAGTCTTCGGACTGGAGGCAGACACAACAACAGCAACACATCTTACGCAAACATAACATTTACCATAAAACTTTTGAGTGTCAAGTCGTGTCAAAATTAAATGAAAAGCATATTTTGTTACAGAATCCTTATCCAACACCGTCTGTTTCTCTTCCGTTTCATTCACCTTCCTACGTATTTCTGGTTATTGTAGCACATGCCCCCCCCCCCCCCCCCCACATGCTTCGTTTTTCGATGCATTTATGTAAACCTTTTTTCTCAATTCGTTCAACGATCTTCCTTTAACGTTCCGTTAACGGGTTGACACACTATAATTTCTCTGTTCTTAAAGAACCTTTATCAGCGTTAATATCATTTTACATTTATATTCTCTCGAACATTTATTTCAACGTGTATTTTCTAAGCTCTTTTCCGTCAATTTAGTCTCGTCTCTGCACATCCTCATAAAGGTTTTCTTACCCTCAATCTGAACGCTATACTAAGTTTTTGTTCGTATCATTCAGCAGATGTTCTTCTTTCCTTCGTGGGCGGAACTTAACAGCGTCACTCTCAGCCCCTGACTTTCACACCCTTTGTACCTACTTCTCACTTCCTTCATTCCTTCTGGGACGTAAAAAGTTTAGTCGTAAATGTGATGAGCTACTTCAATGTCCAGTCCCCCGAGACTGGGGCACTCGACTTTTCCACAGAGACAGTTTTTCTCAGTTCGTGCTGTGTTTTATCTGCAGCGCACGTTCTATAATGAAACTTCGTTTTTCAGCATCGTAGGACCACGTTTATCTACATCATATTGGTGACGTTGACCTGTAGTTTTCTAGGCTTTAGCATAACAGTGATCATGTTGGTGACTCGTAGCAACAGATTACTGTGTTTAAGAACCTTCAACATCGCAGCGCGTCAGCAATCGTTAGTTAGTATATTAAAAAACTAAAAACCCGCCTCGATTGCGATAAAAGCACCTAGTGTTAAGTGTTAACCCAGGTTTCGGCGTAGATAACTACACCTTCTTCAGATGTAAATGAGCGACCGTTAGTAGCTGCAGTTTATGGCGGGTCGTGGCCCATCGAACATAGGCCGGTGTGAGGTGGAGCGTACACCATTAAGTTAATTAGTGTTTTTGAGTTTGTACATATGTACTGTTTGTGTTTTCCTTTGCTTTTTCGTTTATAAATGTATAGCTATGGTGTTCTTTTAATGATTGACACAGATCTTCTTAGGCACTTGTGGGTTTTATTGTTGTTCTGAAGAAGGTGTAGTTATCAACGCCGAAACCTGGGTTAACACTTAACACTAGGTGCTTTTTTCGCAATCGAGGCGGGTTTTTAGTTTTTTAATGGATTATTGAGTTCACATTTTTTCTGTCCTAGATATCAAATAATCTTCATGATATTAAGTAGCTCTGTTTTTTGCCGTGGCGGATACATATGAGAGGAGCCCCCCCACCCCCTTACCCCTTTGCGGGGCCACCAGCATTGCCACCCGCGCCGTCCCCGCCAGTCAGCCAGCACGCTATTCGTTTCTCTTTCCAGTCGGCTCGACTGAATCGAGTTATCGAGTAGTTGTACCTTCCTATGTAGCACGCGCCATCGTATTTTAATGGGGGTGATTCTTCAATACAAGCAAACGAATGTAAATGACCTTAATGATCGTGATTCTGTTATGCAAGCGTTGTCTGTTTGTCCTAGATCTGACAATCCTACTTTGCACACGCTGTACAAAATATTTGCTTGCCTACCTGCATCTACTGTTACAGTGGAAAGAAGTTTTTCAAATATTGCGGCGTACAAAGACATGGCTGAGGTCGACAATGAAGGAGGAGCGACTTAATGACTTAACTCTGTTGAACACTCACCCTGACATTGATTGTCCCATTGACGATGTAATTAACCAATTTGCCAGGAAGAATACGCGCATGGAATTCATGATTTAAGGAAGAGAACCACAACTAAAACTTTTTTTGTATCATAAGATGGCATCGTCTTGTATACGTGTATAATCAGTTTAAATGAAACTTTCTTAAACTTGGCACATGACTTGATTATTTTTTATTACGGTAAAAGTAAAGATATGTTCAGCTACAACTTATCATATTAATAGCGAAAGATCCTTGTACTAAAAAACGCATAATTTAGTCATGTATATAATTC
This sequence comes from Schistocerca americana, assembly GCF_021461395.2. Classification (NCBI taxonomy): domain Eukaryota; kingdom Metazoa; phylum Arthropoda; class Insecta; order Orthoptera; family Acrididae; genus Schistocerca; species Schistocerca americana. The sequence continues at coordinate 710,576,025 of NC_060130.1, read as the reverse complement.
AGTTAAAAAGGTTCAAAATGGTTCAAATGGCTCTGAGCACTATGGGACTTAACTGCTGTGGTCATCAGTCCCCTAGAACTTAGAACTACTTAAACCTAACTAACCTAAGGACATCACACACATCCATGCCCGAGGCAGGATTCGAACGTGCGACCGTAGCGGTCACGCGGCTCCAGACTGTAGCGCCTAGAACCGCACGGCCAGTTAAAAAGGAATGTACTAAACAAACGCTGGAAACTAATATAAGGTAAAAACGTCTTTTTCAGTTGATGCTGTAGTTCTTATCAAAAGTAACAATAAGTGGCATCCGCTGAAGCAGTAGAATCAGAAATAACAGCTTTCATTAACAAAAAACCAGTCTACCTTTTGAAATACAGCCAGGGAAATGATTGTTAAATCTATTATTTTAAAGGCTTTTGACGCTAAAACGTTAGATGGCTAACAAAAATGTGCAGTAACACAGACTGATAAAAAAATTATTTTCTGAGGTGCGCAAACCATCATAAGTCTAACTGAAGCAACAAGAAATAAGAACTGAATACTGCAAATGGAGAAATGAGCTGTAGACTTTGAAGCTCAGACATATGTATATGGCAATGAACTGGCAGGTCAGCAGGCCAAAGACGCATTTAGATAACAACAAGAAATCAGCTACAGTAAAATTATGGAAAGTTCGTGCAACGAATGTTACGAAATGCAAGATGGGGCAATATATTCTCAATAGACTGCGTAAAAAATGATTGCAAAAGAATATTTTCCAACGGTCTACGAAAGACTAACGATTACATTACCAATCTCTCTCCAAACTTCACGCGTGCAGTTCAAGGCATAGTATCATTGATCCAGAATAACCAACGACGCCATATATCCTTGCACTGGAGGTAAGCAGACTGTGGCCTGATTGCAAAAGAATATTTTCCAATGGTCTACGAAAGACTAACGATTACATTATCAGTCTTTCTCCAAACTTCACGCGTGCGGTTCAAAGCATAGTATCATCGATCCAGAATAAGCAACGACGCCATATATCCTTGCAGTGGAGGTAAGCAGACTGTGGCCTGTTTGTCACTGGAATGTAGTTACTTGAAGAGGGAGAGAAACAAACTACTAGAAATTGTACTAATGGGAGGCGGAGATTGGCTGACTACCAAGTATAATGACCTGGTACAACTATTTTTAAAGGCTTAGATCATTTCAGTAATTTGTACGTGTTGGAATTTCCTTCTCCTGCTTAAAACAAGCCCAGAATGAAGTATAAGACACTAACAACTGTACAATCATGTACTGTTTCTGTAATGTACTAAATTTGTGTCTCGTTGTCTCAGTAGGTAATTCCCAAATTACAAATGCAAAGATTTTTGGTTCGATTCTGCGGAGATGTGTGTGGTTAGCTTCGCCACATGTTATATGCTATGCTACACACATTGGTTACATGCATGTTCCTGATAATGGCGTATCCCAATCAATATTCTCATACAGAAGTAGTGTCCTCAGCTTGTGGACACTGAAAAATCAAGACCTTTGAATGGAAGTTGGTTCGCTACTGCCTTATTCTGTCTCAAATAGGTCTAATTCTCAGGATATTCGCGTTATGTTTCGCAAGTGCGATTTCTGTTGCAAGGTAAAATACTGCGCGTTATGAAAACTGTTTCGTGTTCTAGATCTGCAGAAGGATATCTAATACCACATTTAGAAAGCTGTAGCAATCAGGAATCATTTGGAAAGAAACAGGACAGATAAGAAAATGTATCACTAATACAATTTAAAAAAGTACAGTACTGTAAGTCAGCACTAGGATTTTTCTATATTTTACGGATTCTTTCGCCTCTGAGATTTATTTGTTAATATGGAAAGTACTAAGTTACACCATGGTGCTGGGTCCACGTCTAACTGCATTCTCGCCCCCCTCCCCCCAAGCTCCCCCCTCTCCCTCCTCCCCCCTCTGCCCCCCCGCCCGCCACGAAAACATCGCTTTGTAAGTCAATCAATAAGTCGGAGGAGGACAAGGGTATATCGTCTCCAACATGAAGGAAGACAAAGCTTTAACGTCCTGTGGACGACAATGTCGTCAGAGACGGAACACAAGCTCGGATGGGGGAATAAAAATCGGCCGCAATTTCAAAGGAACCATCCCCGTAAGCGGTTTAGGGACATCTCGGAAAACCTGTATCTAGGTGTCCGGAAGGGAAGCTGAAAATGAGTCCAGTGTCTCACTATCTTCCTATAGGATGGTGCCTAAATAAAGCACTGTCGCATTTAAATCAACCACCGGGTTGAGTACCGCTTTACCTTCTGCATATAAAACATGTAATCACGTAAACCAACATATGTGGTGTTATTGTGTTATGGAGCATGTTAATCAAACACACATTATAATTTGATATTTTTCCCTCACTTTTATTTCCTTTATAGCGCTGCGCATCGGCTTGTGGCTACATTTAGGCGACGATTCACGAACCATCTCTCATTAATGTGGGTATATTAAAGCATTTTTTATCGTATGGACACGTAAAGACCGCCAAACCGGGATAATGGCGCTGAAGGAATCAAAGTCTTTCTCAAAGGACGCATCCCAGCGTTTGTGTCATTAGATTTACAAAGAATCTGATGTGAACATCCGCATCTGAGTAACATATTCGCAAAGTAAGAATCCGTTTCAGTTGTAATTTACGTAAGCCACGGAGAAGCTACGTCATGGATTTGAAACTCGCTGCGTACGAGACTCTCTCACTGCGCTCAGTGATATTGATTCTGTTATGACAGTCCACACATATGGGTAACACGCTGCACACTCTTTCTTCTCGATTAGCTGAATGGAAAATGGAAATGAGCGTTTGGCGTCATTGGCCGGGAGGCCCCTCGCGGGGCAGGTCCGGCCGCCATATCGCAGGTCTTATTACATTCGGCGCCACATTGGGCGACCTGCACGCCGGATGGGGATGAAATGATGATGAACACAACACAACACCCAGTCCCTGAGCGGAGAAAATCTCCGACCCAGCCGGGAATCGAACCCGGGCCCAGAGGACGGCAATCCGTCACGCTGACCACTCAGCTACTGGGGCGGACTCGATTAGCTGAAAGGATCAGCCTCACTTGTTCTTTCAATCATCGTTTTCTGACCTGGAAAAATTGTCCAGTTAATTATTTCATTTGTGTAGCATCTAACCTATTCTGAATACAGTACATTCTTATAATAATCATGGACATTTTGTTCTCCACAGCTGGATAATGAAATGTTAGTAAAAACAACCACACCCGTATTTCAGTAACTTTTACTATGCCATAGGCGATTTCGTTCCGAATGAAAACCTTAGGCGACGGAAAAAAAACTGACGTTTTTCTGCCACTGTATGAGAAACACTTGATGAACTTCCGGTTACCTGAAGATGTTCATTCAGAACGAAATCAGTTGGGGCGTAATAAACGTATTTAAAATAAAGATGTGGTGGTTTTTATTAAAATTTATATTTGTACAAACTGCATTTGGTATTTTGCTTGCGGGTAGAAAGACAAATAAGTTTTGTGGTTGTCCAACACGGGAACACGCTACCCAAAGTTGTTTGTGTGAGAAACTCGATTTTTTTAAGTTCACTCCACAACAACGGAATGTTTGCCCTTGTGCTTCACAGATGATCTTAGAGGAAATTGGAGACTTTAAAGCTGAAAGGTAAGGCAGTTGGAGGGGAATTCATTATATAAATACTGACTTGCCTTTCACTTCTACTGTTAATATTTTCGCTTGTGTGATGTTGCTTAGAACCTTTTTTGCCAGGGCATATCAGGAGCTTTGAGTGCATTTAGGAATTGTGTCGGGAAATTCATGCAGTCGTCTTGGTTTACCAGTGTATCAATGGATTTAAATACTTTTCTTCCCCTCATATCATTTTATGCATTCGCAAAAGTGTTCGTTGAATTACTTCATATTTGCAGCTCTCACTCTCAACAGCGTTCTCTTTTGTACATAGCAAACTCAGTTAACTAAAGACGAGGCTCAGGTAGGTGTAAGCGTAGTCAGTACTCAACAGACTTTCACCAGGAAACCAACCCTTTCAAAAACAAGTTGGAAGTAGAAAGAAAATTCTGTTGTTAGATAGTAGCCATGGAAGAGCTGTGGGCCAGATCTTGAAGGAAAAATTAGGTGAAAGGTATCAGGTCACAAATATTTTCAAGCCCAGTGCATGTCTTAGCCAAGTAACATAGTATGTAGGGTCATTGTGTAAGGGTTTTACAAAGCAGGATCATGTTGTGATAGTGGGTGGAATGGGAAACGGTATTGATAGGGATCAGGGCTACAATATTGAATGTGACCTGGTAAAAATAGCATCTGCAACAAACCTTACAAATGTTCGCTTGGTTCCTGTTTTCATGAAGTATGATCGAACCCAATCAGGAGGGTCAATGTGGAGCTAGATCAGCTGCTTCGTGCGGCTGCTATGTCAGCCATAGATTTGGTAGCTGTTGATGGTATTGGTATTGGTAGGTGGGTCCTTACAAGACATGGCCTGCATCTCATTAGGAAAGGGAGGGGTAAGTAGGCTGGGTCGATAGCAATATCTTAAGGGAAAGTCATGGGAGTACCTCTTTTTTAGGGTAAGATCAGTGTCCAATGATTCAACATTGAATGAAATTAAGCTGAATGAGAAGCTCAGACAGGCATATACTAGAGATGTAAAAATATTACACAATTCTTATAAAATTATAATGAAAAATAATGTTAGTATGTCACAAGACTCTCATAAAAGCATATTGAAAAATAATGTTAGTATATTTCATCAGAATATCAGGGGATTAAGAAACGAAATAGATGAGCTTCTTGTTTGCTTAGAAGATTTAGAAACTGAGGGTGGAATAGATGTACTATTCCTGTCTGAACATCATATAGTCACAGATATGGAGAAGGTAAATGTAGGTGGATATAAGCTTTCAGCACATGTAAGTAGAGACACTATTTATCATAGTGTGAAAAATTTAGAAATCAAAAATTTTTGAGTAGAGCAACATGCAGAAGCATGTGTGTGTGTGTGTGTGTGTGTGTGAACTTAAACTAAATAACGGCACTTTTATAATTGTGGCAGTGTATAACTTCCCATAGGGAAATTTTCAGCTATTTTAAGAAAAAAAGAAACTTGGATTCTTTGTTGTGCTGTTGTTCAGACAGGGAGAAGCAAATTATTGCTTGTGGGGATTACTACATAAATTTCCTAAAAGAATCCGATAGATATCTCGACCTTGAAGTATTAATTGATTCCTTCAATTTGATGTCAAATATTGATTTACTACTGGGGTGGTACAGGAAAGCAGCACACTGATAGATAATGTTTTTATAGACAAAGATAAATTCCTATTAAGAATGGTCTGTCTGATCATGATGCACAGCTAGTTACGGTATATGACGTAACTCCATACAGTAATGCTAAACAGTCCTCTAAAACAGTGCATTCAGTTAACGATTTAACAACTGCAGATTTTAGGGAAAGCTTGCAACACTTAGTGTGATATGACGTGTATAGGCAACCTGATGCCAATTTAAAATTTAAACTATTTCATGATACCTTTGTGAGTATATTTGAAAACAGTTTCTTTAAAAAAACAGCGAAATATAATTCTCAGAAACCACCTAAAATGCCATAGCTTACTAAAGGGATAAAAATATCTTGTAAACAGAAAAGGGAAATGTATCTTATATCTAGAAGGAGCAATGATCCAGAAACAGTGAAACATTATAAAAACTACTGCACTGTATTAAGAAAAGTTTTTAAAAAGTCCAGAAGTATGTGCATTATGTCTGCAGTTAGTACCTATGACAATAAAATTAAAACAATTTGGAATATCGTTAAAATGGAAACAGGGCAAATGAGAGTACAGAAAGACTGTATTTCTATCAAACTCAATGAAAAGTTTGTTAACAAAAAGTCAGAAGTAGAAAACATTTTTAATAACCATTTTTTAAGTATTGTTGAGAAAATAGGATCCACCTATTCGTTAGAAAAAGCGAGGCAGTATATGGAAGAAGCAATACCTATGCAATTTGATAAAAATGAAATTCAACACAACTCTCCTACTGAAATTAGAAAAATAATAAATTCACTCAAAAGTAAAAGCTCACATGGAATTGATGGCATTTCCGAGAGAGTACTAAAAGCCTGTATCCATCAGATAAGTAAAATTCTCAGCAACATATGTAATAGCACACTGAAACAGGGCATTTTTCAGATAGACTCAAATATTCTATTGTTAAACCATTGCATAAAAAAGGGGCTAGGTCTGATGCTAACAACTCTGGGTGGTTTTCGAGGTATCACCAACTTCCCCAACAAACACTGCATATATCGCAAAAAACTGTTTATGAGCGTTTTCACTTACACTTCCATATCCGACCATTACGGTAATGGATATAACTGGAGTGTGCGGTGGGTGAGAGATAGCAAAAAAAATGTGTGTGAAATCTTATGGGACTTAACTGCTAAGGTAATCAGTCCATAAGCTTACACACTACTTAACCTAAAATATCCTCAGCACAAACACACACACCCATGCCCGAGGGAGGACTCGAACTTCCGCCGGGACCAGCCGCACAGTCCATGACTGCAGCGCCTCAGACCGCTCAGCTAATCTTACGCGGCTGAGTGATAGCAGGCACAGTAGTATTTATGCCTGGTATAGCAAGAGCAAAACTCACAAGCGTCTCTATATTTTCACACGAAATACCTGTGTATGGAATACAGGGTTGTTCACGCATCCTGTCTCATCAAATAATACGTCTTCATCTATCTGAAATGTTGCACCTGAATCTACTGTCTTAAGAATTTTCAGACAATTTAAAAATTCAGGCCAGGAAACAGAATTTTTCAGTGTTATTCAATGAAATGATTTCAGAGGCTGACATGGAAAAGTTCACTTTTCTAAATAAGTCACAAAAGTGTTATAGAATAAACTGGTAATCATCTCGTTTTTTGACTGAGTGAAAATACCTTCATTTACCAAGTTTATTAAAATTGAAGAAATAACTGAAGTTGGAAATTTACTAAACTTCCTATTACTGATTTTTTTTTCTTTAAGCAACCTTAACGCCTCCGCTGATTCTGTAGCAGAAACCGTGGTTCTTTCCAATTTTTGGATTGAATTTGAAAACATTTTCAACCAACTGTGTGAAATGAAGCCAAAGAAGTGACTGTGGGTTCTCAAAAATCTGTTTCAGCATTGTAGGACACCTATCCTGAGACAGATAATAAAACTTCAAAGGTTCATACATCAGCAACTCTTGTAACTCCTGGCAACAATGACACCCATCAAATTTTAATTGTACCTGGAACTTGCTTGTATTCAGTATCAAGGAAATCACAGAATGATCTCAGTTCCTCCACACACACAGCGTAAATGTGAAAATATTGAAAAATTTGAATCACTTTTGTTTCTTTGTCAATGGTAAGAACGTCTGCACTAGTTTGAACTCCTTTGAGTACCACATGGGCACCACAACCGATGCCTTGAATGTTCATCTCGAGCACACAATACAGTTTGGAATTGACACTGTTTGTTCCTGCCCTCTTGTACTTACCAAAGTTGGTATTACAGCTATCTGCAAAACATGCGACGATCTTGTCAACTATACTTTGCTTTTTTTAAATATTTAGAATATAGCTAGTTTCTTCACCAATGTTACGGAGACAGATTACTACGCATTGAACACGTTTGCTAGCAATGAAATACCTAGCTAGAATCTGCGCTAGTTTTAATCCTTTGTGATCTGCTGTATCAACCATCACAGACACATACTTAGCATCTTTAAATTATGGCTGAACATTATGCGTTGCGTACGTTGATAAAACGTTTACTAAAACAGACTCGCGCTTTGTCCTATAACATGTAAATTTCTTCACATATTGCTCTCTGCTGAGAGCTGCTAGAAGTTCTCGCAAAAACTGCCAACAGGTGCATCTTCTTCTTATATCTGCATGTCGTCCATGTTCAGTAGAAAAAACTGAACGACACAACGTACATTCTACCTTTGTACTAGTAGTTCTCTTCAAGAAAGGAACTCTTCTTTCACGGATTTCGAGAAGAACACTTCCTTTTCCGCATATGAACGGGCACGAGATAGCTTCACACACAGCAAACGGCACACAATGGAGCGCAGTAAAGCAAGCTTGCTGAAACCAGTGGCCGGCCGCGGTGACCGAGCCGTTCTAGGCGCTTCAGTCCGGAGCCACGCGGCTGCTACGGTCGCAGGTTCGAATCCTGCCTCGGGCATGGGTGTGTGTGATGTCCCTAGGTTAGTTAGGTTTACGTAGTTCTAAGTCTATGGGACTGATGACCTCAGATGTTAAGTCCCATATATATATAAAAGAAAGAAAGAAAGAAAGAACCCAGTGCTGAAACTGTCCTACTGTTCATTGTTCTGTGTAACAGTCCGAAGATATCGTGTCTGTTGCATTTGCTGCAAATTGATGTCATCGACAGTGAATATCTAATTCGTAACTAGAAATACAACTGAATATTGACAGCTCTATAACGTTCTTTAACGAAAACGGATTAAATCCGTCCGTCATTTCTAGAGTAGAAAATAATCGATAGGAATCGCGAAGCTCACGCATAATACACTGGCAGTAAGCGTGATGACGGAAAATCTTCTGTTCACACATCTCCTCATTCCCTGATCAAAATAATGCTTCTTTATTCCATCTTGGCGTTCAAGGAAAAGCAAGACTCAAGAAAATGCTAAAAAAACCATGTCTATGGCACTAAATTGACGTATAAATAAATGAAAACACAAAATGAAGCAAAGAAAGATGAAGTTACTGTTGATTACGGTAAAGCGGGACATTTAGCGTCCCTTTGAATGTTTTGTGGGACAACGCCACACAGAATGAAGAAAAAAAGGGCAGTCCCATTAAAAACGGGACGTCTGGTAACCCTGTACTTTGAACATCAGTTATTTTGCTGCCCAGATAACCACTTTGAGTTTCATTTCCCAGTCCAGTCCATGCAGCTTCGACCGATTTCATTCGACTACGTTTCTTTTTGTTTCTCTTATGTGATAATTTACCGCCAGTACAGAATGCTCTGATTACATTCCATATTCTATGAAGCAGCTATATAGCCAACTGAAGATGAACTTCAACAAGAAATGGAAGAAGTTTGAAAGTAGCCTTTTAAACCTTTTGTATATAATGAACACATCAAAAAGAAAATTAGACAGATCAATGAAGAAGTTCTAGAAGCAGTGAATGAGTTTTTGTATCTATGTTATCTAATTAATCTTTCACCGTACGGACTGTATTGTTTAAAAGTATATTTCAACTGCGTTTTTAAACCAGTACACTTTAGTAATTTCTTTAATCTCCTTGGACAATTTGTTGTACAATTTTATTCCATGGTGGAAAAATACTGTTTAGAGTTTACTCTTTCTTCTTAACTGAAAGTCAAGTGTAAATGTTGGTACATGGGCAGGGATAGAGGTGTATGTACAGTAATTACCAAAATTAATTTTGATGTGGATAACTGAGTAGTATAAAATAAAATCATTGTAATAATATACACTACTGGCCATTAAAATTGCTACACCACGAGGAGGATGTGCTACAGACGCGAAATTTAACCGACAGGAAGAAGATGCTGTGATATGCAAATGATTAGCTTTTCAGAGCATTCACACAAGGTTGCCGCCGGTGGCGACACCTACAACGTGCTGACATGAGGAAAGTTTCCAACCGATTTCTCATACACAAACAGCAGCTGACCGGCGTTGTCTGGTGAAACATTGTTGTGATGCCTCGTGTAAAGAGGAGAAATGCGTACCATCACGTTTCCGACTTTGATAAAGGTCGGATTGTAGCCTATCGCGATTGCGGTTTATCGTATCGCGACATTGCTGCTCGCGTTGGTCGAGATCCGATGACTGTTAGCAGAATATGGAATCGGTGGGTTCAGGAGGGTAATACGGAACGCCGTGCTGGATCCCAACGGCCTCGTATCACTAGCAGTCGAGATGACAGGCATCTTATCCGCATGCCTGTAAAGGATCGTGCAGCCACGTCTCGATCCCTGAGTCAACAGATGGGGACGTTTGCAAGACAACAACCATTTGCACGAACAGTTCGACGACGTTTGCAGCAGCATGGACTATCAGCTCGGAGAGCATGGCTGCGGTTACACTTGATTCTGCATCACAGACAGGAGCGCCTGCGATGGTGTACTCAACGACGAACCTGGGTGCACAAATGGCAAAACGTCATTTTTTCGGATGAATGCAGGTTCTGTTTACAGCATCATGATGGTCGCATCCGTGTTTGGCGACATCGCGGTGAACGCACATTGGAAGCGTGTATTCGTCATCGCCATACTGGCGTATCACCCGGCGTGATGGTATGGGCTGTCATTGGTTACACGTCTCGGTCACCTCTTGTTCGCATTGACGGCACTTTGAGCAGTGTACGTTACATTTCAGATGTGTTACGTCCCGCGGCTCTACCCTTCATTCGATTCCTGCGAAACCCTACATTTCAGCAGGATAATGCACGACCGCATGTTGCAGGTCCTGTACGGGCCTTTCTGGATACTGAAAATGTTCGACTGCTGCCCTGGCCAGCACATTCTCCAGATCTCTCACCAATGGAAAACGTCTGGTCAATGGTGGCCGAGCAACTGGCTCGTCACAATACGCCAGCCACTACTCTTGATGAACTGTGGTATCGTGTTGAAGCTGCATGGGCAGCTGTACATGTACAGGCCATCGAAGCTCTTTTTGACTCAATGCCCAGGCTTATCAAGGCCGTTATTAGGGCCAGAGGTGGTTGTTCTGGGTGCTGATTTCTCAGGATCTATGCACCCAAATTGCGTGAAAATGTAATCACATGTCAGTTCTAGTATAATACATTTGTCCAATGAATACCCGTTTATCATCTGCATTTCTTCTTGGTGTAGCAATTTTAATGGCCAGTAGTGTAATTGTTGAAAAAGTTGTTCGCAGTTGAACACAGAATTCACAAATTTTCTTATTTGTTCACTAACTGGATTTCTACTACTTTATTTTCCAGTTTTTGCCCAATTATAACAGACTGGTACACATGTGCGGATCTAGAATTTCTATTCTGGCTAGTGGAGTGCCGCAGTTTGTTTCTCTCTCTCTCTCTCTCTCTCTCTCTCTCTCTCTCTCTCTCCTGGCAATAACAAATTATCTTCATCAGCGCTTAGTATATTGCTGTAGCATAACTTTGAAGGTCGTGATTCAGATAGATAAAGCATCTGAAAAGCTTTCGACGGTATTCAACAACTGCAACAGCAACAGCAACAGCAACAAGTTCAAACAACTTAACAGTGTGTACTCATCGCCATTATTATTTCACTTAGCACTACGACTGTGAACGCAAGTGTGTATTATAGCTATAGGACCATGTCAATGAAGGTATTGCTGTTTCTTTCAGTCGTTTCCGTGTACGTTTGGGACGTCAGCCTTTCTGTTAAATCTTATTTGTGGTTTCTTCAGTTACTTATTGGTAGAACGATTCCATATTTAAAGTTGAAAAACAAGCACTTTTTTGTTCTATTGTTTTTTGGTTATTTTGGTTATTTCTAACCAGAGTTCAGGCATTGGGCCAATTCGGGAAACAACTGACTAGCGTCTGCAAGGGACAGTGGTTCCTAGATAGACAAACATTACCACGAACGATACAATCCATTTGCACAGAATTCTGTGCACCAAACTTATTTTTTTAACGTTATAAATTACACTTTACGCAATGGACAATATTATACGCAACAAATAATTAAACTTCACAATATTGTAGTATTAACGGTTATACAGCGAGGTCCGGACATTGGTTGAGAAACTGTCAAACTGAGCACTCTTCGTTTATATTGTGCACTAAACATGTTTTTAAGCATAGTAAATTACACTTTGCGCACTAGACAATAATAAACACAATAAATAATTAATATTTTCACTGTGTAAAGTGTAATCTACAATGTTAAAAAACATGTTTGGTTCAAGCCATAAGTGAAGAGCGCTCAATATGGCAGTTTCTTAACCAATGTCACGACCTCAAAATCTTTAGGATTATAGCAGTATAACCTGTAGTATCATAATATTGTCTACATTAATTATTTAATGTGTTTAATATTGTCCATTGTGTAAAGTGTAATTTACAACGTTAAAAAAGTCTGGTGCACAACTTTCTGTGTAAGTGGATTGTACCTTCGTTAATATTTTGTTACCTAAGGAATAGTGTCCATTGCAGACGCTAGTCAGTTATTTCCTGAAGATGGCCCAGTATGCCGAAAACTAGTTAAAAATAAACAAAAACAGTTTACTTTCTATTAAATTTTTCTTAGTGGACTGTCTTCCCCTTTCTGTCTTGCTTTAGTCAATTTCCTGTGGTTTGTTGGGTCTACGAACCTTTTCGGATTTGTTGTTGACATCAGGCAAGCTGCGCCTTTGAACGCACGACTTTACCCAGCTGAAATGTTACGTGGCCTGACGAAGCCCTCGCGACATGTGGCAACCCTAGTCACACCACAAGTCCACTCGTGAGGCCATACCTTGACACAAGCAGCTGAAAATTATCGTGTGTTAAACTTAACTTGTAATATCTAGAATTTCTGGCCATTTTCGAGGCACTTAGTTTTCACAGCAACGCGTCTACGAAAGTTAGAAATGAAATATGATAACTACTATACGTAAACACAGAGACACTTGTACTAATGTGTCTTCTCCTTGTGGGCGAGGATGGAGTCAACAACCCCTGATGAATCCGCGCTTGTGTGGACAGATGTGTGACTGGCTCGATGAATTTTTGACATATACCAACAATACTATATACTGAACGTCGATTATTCAACAGAAACAAAAATAACAGCGGGCGGACAGGAAGGTAGGACCTTCAGTGTTCTCAGTATACATCAGCAGTATGTAAGATAGGGTCATGAGCACTATCACATTTCTTGATGCCTATGCTGTTGCCTATAGGAAGTAACATCGTTGGATGACCATAAGAAAATGCAGAAAGGCTTATACATAATTTACACTTGGTATAATGATTAGCAGCTTGCATTAACTGTCGATAAATGTAACATAGTGTCATAACGAAGAGTAAGAACCCGACAGTGTCCGATTACAACATCTGGAGCAGGTGCAGTTGCTAAATAAACAGTAAGTAGCGATACTAACGTTAAAGTAAGGTAAGCGAATGGAACACTTAGATTTGTGGGAAGGAACTGGGGTAATGCAGCTTGTCTGTAAAGGAACTCACATTCAAGACACAAGGGTATTGCTCCAGAGTTTGGAGTTCTAATAAAGCAATCCTTATTCTTCGAAAATTAGCAGAGGAATTAGGAAATTTAATTGTATAAAAATACAAATGCTTTTACTAAACCTTTTTTTTTTTTTTTTTTTGTTTGAAAGGGCGGGGGAGAAATGGATCGAGTCTAATGTTGCTCCCCCTGCCCCCACTCCTGGATCCGAACCTGTTGGGCCATGACATGAAAGTATACAGAAGTAATAAATTCGAACAGGACTGCAGGGTTAAAGTTGTGGCAGTAAGCTACTCTCAGCTGATGAGTATTAAGTCTGCTTCACACACGCAACAAAAGTGTGAAGTTGCATGTGTGAACTCCCAGTTTTGAGTGGCGCAACGTAAGATAAGCAACTTTTGTCACGCCACAAAAGTTTATCTTGGTTTTACTTTGCTGCACCACTTTCCTTTTCTCACTGCCCTTAGTGGCTGTATTTTGAAACACGAGCATTCTGTCGCAGTTACTGTGGAGTAATTGCTGCTGTACTCTATTAGATTTCAGTGTGTATTGCATTTTATTACTGAAAAAAGTCAAAAGAGTGGTCAGTGGTCAGCAGGTACAGTTTCGCAGCTTCTGGAACTACAAGAACAACAACAAATGTTTAAGTTTCTGTAGCAATATATATATATATATATATATATATATATATATATATATATATATATATATATATGTGTGTGTGTGTGTGTGTACAATATTTGCAAACCAATGATGTTTCCGACAGTCTTGAAAGATTTTTGGATGGATAAATAAATAATATGTAACCAAAAAAGCGATTCATTCGACCTTCGTGATTCATGAGACCAAGCACTGTATAAATTGTGGATTATGTGAGGGAAATAGCCTCCGAGTGTGATGTGGCAGCTGTTAAACTAAAACTTATTTATTCGAAATAACTACATCGACGAATACGATAAGATTCTAAAATCTTGGATGACTGACGTATCTGCAAGATGATATTTACGTGCCAGCTGTTGGTTAGTTTGCATATTGCAGACAGGATTTTCGTCTTCGAGTGTTGTTTCTTTTGTAACTGCATATGAGGCCCCTGGTTTACCCCTGGGCGAAATCTATTTTGGGATCCAACATTTGGGTTCGTCTTCCTTGTATTTAACTCTTGTCAAACTCTAATGCCATTAACATTGATATCAGCCAATATGATTTCAATTGACGCCATTCTGAAAGCTGTGAATTTACGTAGAACTTGTGGCGTCCTTTGCCACAACTAAAAGCCACTAGTTGTGGTGTGGCGGTAGTTCTGTGTGCAACCCGGCTTTAGTGGCGGAGAAATACGGAATATGCAGGCGAGGGGTATTTTCTGGGCCCGTGGAAATATACGCCGGGCGTTTCCCCGGCGCGGCGCCAGGTCGTGGGTGATGCGCGGGAGCTCCGATTACAGATGAAAGGGAGGGGGTGCGTGGATGGGAAACACCGGTTGGTAATTCGCAGCTGCGCGGGCCCGGACAGGTATTGATGAGTGGCCTGGTTGGGGCTGCGTTGCCGCTGCAGGTGTCTGGGCTGCCCGCACAGAGTTGCCAAATCGCGCGCGTCTGCTCAGCCGCTGTCTCTGATCGATCGGCCACCCGACCACTTACTGCCTGCCGCCTGCTTCCGCTTTTTTCGTAATCCCCCGTCGCCGAAATTTATTTTTATGTCGAATATGTTTTTTTTTTCCTCCTCGCAGTTCTACACTGTGTCCCGCAACTCCTCATGACCCTAGGTCAAAAATAGTATGATGCTATTTGCCAAATAAAGACATTATTAGACAACCACGGCTGTATACAAAATCGAGCGATTGTCTATGGGTATTGCAGAGGGAGTGTCTGTAGACATGTAGTTAGATAATGTATATACACAGTCTAGATACTTTGTGTTGTGTACACACCTGAATGTCCTCGATATTTGCTGATTATGACTGACCTTGTTGATCGCAGCTTGCGCAATGATAATAATGGATACTGAAAGAAATCGAAAGAGAAGGCATTGATGGAAATGTGAACTATTAGTGGAAGGGCCTCGTTTTAGGCCGTAATTTACTTTCAACTTTGAAAGAAGAAGACAGCATGTATTTTTTCTGCATAAGTCAGAGACAATATATAGTTGTTGCTAGCTCTTCGATGACCAGTTTCTTGTTGTTGCGGTTTTATATTCGGAGTTACTAACTTCCCACGAACATGAAGCTACATGTAAACCTTCAGTCAGATGCAACACTTTGAGAAGTTAGCCACATCTTGATAAGTGGTGTTCAACAATAAGAGAAACAAAAATAATAATAAACCAACAAACCTTTTTTCACGTCGCAAAGAGAGTAACTAGAGGCCATCTCTACCAATACGTCCATACCAAGAAATGTTGCGCAATATTGTCTAAGAATTGTCTCATGTCTCCCATTTCAAACTGTAGTCAAAAGTTCTGCAGTTTTGTTGCACAAGTGTGCCTGTCAGCAAAAAATGTCTCTCAGTTGTCTCTATACTAATTTGCTCGGTTGTCTATAGACACTGCCTACATACAAAAATCGCTCGTCATTTTATAGCGCGTTTCAGCATGAGAAACAATGGAGCCATGCACACTATGGCAGTGAGGCTGTGGGGAAACAGCAGCCGTTGTAGGTGAATGGTTCAGGACACAAGCATTAGCAACCCCACCAACAGCTGCTGTCAGCCTGCCATAGATGCACATGATATGAACATGGAATCGTTCATTGAAAGAGTGAAAAAATACCATGAAACATTAGGATATTTCTTGCAAGGAATGTCATGATAAGACTGAGAACCGTTTGGTTTGAAACGTGTGTAAAGTATTGAGAGGGTTTTGCTGAGAAACCAAATGAGGAGGAAAATTATATTTGTGACATCACAGACACTCTTTTCTGTTTGTGTTCTAAAGGTATCATTTTTGCTCGAATGTAGCCACTGAAAACTTGGAACACCACTAAGCAGCAAATGCTTTGCTCCCTGGCTCGGATGAACAAATCTTCTATTTACATAACAGTTTAAAATAAATTGTTACCTCATCCACTTCAGTGTCACCAATGTTTTATTGTATTGTTTTTTTCTTTATTGTATTTCGATTCCCCCCCTCCCAGAGGGGGGGGGAGGGGCAGGCTGGCAGCAGCGTAATACGCAGCTCTGCAGTCTACAGATAAAATTAAAAACATAATGAGGATACATAACATAAAAAGAGGCGATAAAACGGTGACTGTTTAAAACTGGTACATGGCGAAAAAGTTGTGAACAAAACATAAATAACAAAGAGGTCAGTCATGCTGATTAAAAACACTTGGGCCGTGTCCTATGTGAGCGACAGAAGCAAGCGACAGTGCGCGACACCTTCAGGCGACAGAACACAACCGCAGGTGTAGTTATGGAAGTGTTGTAAGTGAGCGACATCTGTGTCACTGCCTGTCTCCTGCTGCAACTGGCGACGTGTGAATTCAAACTGTGAATTCAAACGTGTTTGAATCTTGTCGCTGCAGCATGCACGACACAGAGCGACAGCCACGTCTCTTCTTGGCAAAGCAGTGGATCGGACGCGACGGCAGCTATAAATTTCTTAACATCCGATTTTAAGGAAACTATTCAATGAAAAAAATTGATTCTCCCGCAACCTATAGCTTGATATCGTTAAATGATAAAGGTCAAAAATTATTTTCGTTATTCCTCATAGTTCCTGTGCTACACGAAATTGAGTACATGGCTGCACGAAATTTTTAAGAATTTGCAGAGGTAAAATAACATTGTGTAGACTTTCCGTATAGTCATACATTATTGTGTGTGAAATGTAACCGATATAGCTAAATTGTATTTAAAGTTGAGGCCGGAATGATATCTCTTTTCATTCTTCCGAGATATTGGTTGTTACATCTGCGGACGGGTCGATCGCGTCGCGTCCGAACCTTTCTTGCGCTTTGGGAATCAAGCGGTCGTCAAAATCGTCGTATCTCATAAAAGGTTCAAGATATCGAAATGACGATTTCTGGAAATGACAGCACACAGAAAGGACTATTTTATCATTTGATTAACACTCGATACGTTTTTGTAAACGTGTGAGCAGAGCGAAAACAAGACTCCCTATAGCTTACACCATGAGATTTTGTCCAAATTTTCATAGGCAAACAAAGGGAGAGAAACAGGTAAACGGGGTATCAAAGTGACCAGCATGAGGTCTAGTTTGGCATGAAAATATTTAGCTGCTTGAAAGTAATCAGGGTAATGGACGAAAACTTAATTAATAAGCGGAGGAAAAATTGAAATATTTCGCAAAAAGCTGCTTTAAATGAAGTATCAAAAATGTCATCTGTTCAAGACCTAGCTATTTTGCACATAAAAAGATACATTGGTGCGGTATTTAAATGTCAAAAAGACTTCCTTTGAATCAAATACGTCAGGAAGGCAAATGCGGAGTCAGTAAGATCATGCTTTCTGAATGAAACTTGAAATTAAAAAATGGAAGAAATCACAAATATTTTATGAAATTATTTGTGTTAAAGGAATAAGTAGATCAGAGAAACGTTCTACATGCCTTTGAATGATGCACGAAATCATGAAATGAGGTGCACCAAATGAAAATGAGGTGAAAATGAGGTGCACCAAACGTTTCCCTAACATTTTTTATTTCATAATTTTAGACAAATCATTACACTAAACTTTTGACTTTCTTTTCAAAAATTTTGTAAGCTTTACTTTTACAGACTATTTAGAGTAATTGAAACGCTTGGCCTTAACAGTGATTGGTGATGAATTACATTCGCAATATCTGTAAAATTTTATGGTTAATTGTAACTTATTAGGAATTAAATGTGTGTGATATACTGGAATAGTTGTGAAGATCAAGTTCTTTGGCAAGACCTTAAAAAAATACTTAGCGATGCAGTGTAAATAGTATACATAAAACTTAGTATACAGAATCGTAATTGAGTCAGTAAAAATATAAGAATTGCCGGGACTTGAAGTAAGAACCTTCTTTTTTTTTTTTTTTTTTTTTTTTTTTTTTGACATCCGTTCAAGTTGATCGTTGTTTCTTTGAATCAGTTGTTTTTATTACAGAGAGCACGCAGCCCTCTGACCGAACACGCTGAGCTACCATGCCGGCTCCGAAGTAATGACGAACTGTATACCCTACCCCTACAGCACAGCTACCTGTTGTCCATGGATATCATTCTTTGTGCTTATGATTGTACTTAGCGTAGTTAGTCATGTAATAGTTATTCCTCCACATTTATTGGCTGCTAAAAGTTCTTGATCATGTGAAAAAATATTCGTATTTAGTTTATTCATGAGATAGTTGAATGCTCCTCTGCTCATTCAGGTGTATTTGAAGAACTTGTCTGGTGATCTTCGTAGCTGACGATACTTATGTAATTCTTTGTGGAGATTCCTCCCTTTGTAAATTTCATGCACAGCATTCCTTTTCGCTTTATTTTCTTAAGTAAACCTAATTCTGTAGCCTTACTCTCCAGCTACAGAATTCTACAATTTAAGGACGCCGATTTATAGAAACAGCTGGTTGGCTCTAAGCAGCCATCTTGTAACGTGACATGGTCGCTCGCACGCAGGACACCCAAGGTTTTCGCTCGATGTTGCTGCTTGTCACTGGACTGTTGCGTATCCAGAAGTCGCTCGCTGTCGCTCGCTTCTGTCGCTCACGTAGGAAATGGCCTTAGGAAATAGACAGGCTCAAATAAAAAACACAGCGACAGTCTGGTTTCTGTTCGCAGCATTTTAAAAAGGGGATGCACAGCACTGAACACTCATGGAAAACACCGCACTATAGAGTACGAAGGCATATGGGTATGGGGGGAGGGGTGGAGACAGATGAGAGGGGGACAGATGAGGGAGGGGGAAGGGGTGGAAGCCGATGTAGGGAGAGGGCACAGAAAAAGGGGGGGATTTATTGTACAGCAGCCACAAAATACATACGAGGTGCGGCTAGAAAAAAACCGGACTGATGCTGGAAAAAACATTTATTTACAATTATTTACAATTTCATGTTATCTCCTTCAATGTACTCTCCTCCTCGGTCTCTACACCGCTCCATACGAATTTTCCACTGTTCATAGCAATGCTGCAGATCATTTTCGGTAAGTCCATACATTACTTCCGTCGCTTTTTCTTTTACTGCTTCAACAGTCTCAAATCTAGTTCCTTTCAAAGCTGACTTGACTTTAGGGAAAAGAAAAAAGTCACAGGGGGCCAAATCAGGTGAGTAGGGTGGATGATCTAAGATGGGAATGTTGTGTTTTGCCAAAAACGTCTTCACTGACAACGCACTGTGAGCTGGGGCATTGTCTTGGTGAAGGATCCATGACTTTTTTCTCCACAAATCGTTCCGTTTTCTCTGTACTCGCTCACGTAGGGTAGCCAGGACGCTAATGTAGTAATGCTGATTCACTGTTTGTCCCTCTGGTACCCAATCAATGTGCACAATCCCTTTGATGTAAAAAAAAAAAACAATCATCATTGCCTTGAATTTCGATTTTGACATTCGTGCTTTTTTTGTCGTGGAGAACCAGGAGTTTTCCAATGCATCGATTGGCGTTTAGTTTCGGGATCGTAAGTAAAAAACCACGATTCATCGCAAGTAATAACATTTTGTAAGAAGGTGGGATCACTTTCAATGTTTTCCAGGATGTCAGAACAAATCATTCTTCGGCGTTCCTTCAGTTCAATTGTGAGACACTTTGAAACCATTTTTGAACACACTTTATTCATGCTGAAACTTTCATGAAGAATCTGCCTAACACTTTCCTTGTCAACTCCTGTTAACTCAGACACTGCTCTGACTGTTAAACGGTGATCTTGTCGAACAAGTTTACCGATTTTTTCAATGTTTGCATCAGTTTTTGCTGACAATGGTCTGCCAGTGCGAGTGTCATCACTGGTGTCTTCGCGGCCATCTTTAAATCGTTTAAACCACTCAAACACTTGTGTTCGCGATAAACAATCATCGCCGTACACTTGTTGTAACATTACAAACGTTTCACTTGCAGATTTTCCTAGTTTGAAACAAAATTTGATGTTAACACGCTGTTCTTTCTGTACACTCAACATTTTCCGACGCACAGACAAAACGTCAACTACTTAAAACAGACGCCACGGGCAGACTGAGTGCAGGAGGCAGATGAAACTCGAGCAGTAGGCGGAGCGAGAGTCACGTGACAGGCCACGCGACTTTCAGCCTTATTGCATTCGTTTTATTGTTTCACCAGTACTAGTCCGGTTTTTTTCTAGCCACACCTCGTATTTGTACACATTTGAATAGCGATATAAATTGAATATTGTTTCAGTGTTCTCTACAATTGAATACATGCGCGGGAAAACGTACTAACCCTAAAATTTAAAAGCTTAGAGATAAGTGTTGCCATTTGTTGCTCAGTTCAGGAACTATCAAAACTGACATACGTCTCCCACCTAAATATCCTGATGTGATATTTAGGGGTGAGACCAATGTCAATTTTGATAGTTCCAATACCCAGCAACAGATGGTAACACTTATCTCTAAGTTTTTACATTTGAGGGTTAGACAGTTTTTCCGCACATGTCTTCAATTGTTAGCGACCACATTTATACGCATTTGTCTTGCCACGGTGCTTCGCCAACATTATCTATAAAGTAATAAGCAAAAAAATTTCTACTGTTAAGTGACCTTTCTCCATGTGTTGAGGGAATTTCATTGTCCAGATCACATAGCTTGATTTTCAGATCTCGTCGCATTTCTCAGCCACCTTTCTTCTGTGCATTATGGTATGCTCTCTTTGTGCAAGTCTTCCCGCACAGCTTTACAAACTATTTTACACAGTTCTGTGTGGCCGATTCTGTACTTATAATGCATACCAATTAGAGTGCAACCAATATCCAGAATTCTGCAAAAGAGTATTACTTGACATTACACCTGTTGTTTTACAGTTAATTCATCAAACGACTGTATCTTCATTCGAAAATAAAGAATTAGCTTCCATCTTCTCTTAAATCTATAAACAGTGTCACGAACTGTCCTTTCAGCAACCATGAACTAACCACTGGATGAGTCCAAAATCTCCTGTTGCGTTTCTTAATGCATTCATGAACGAAATAAGCCAACACTGCTTTGTTCTGCCTACTTGCGTACTGGCTGGCTTCCAGTCAAGTAGTGATGCGGCGACTGCGATGCCGTGCTCTTGCTGGGAGAACGCACGGATGTTACTCGCTCTTGTGGGTCGAGTCTTATGAGACACACAGCAGTAACTAGCCACAATTTCGTTTGGATTTATTTTATTAAAATAAAATCACCGTTTAATTTGTAAGGAACAAATAATACATCCAAGTACGTAGTTAGCCTAGCTTTAGTAAACGTTTTCAAAAATATAGCAAACCTACTTAAGTCACATAAAATGAAAGTAGTTTTCTCCAAAAAATAACAAACATCAACGGAGCGCTCGCGGTGAAATTGGATGGTCAGACGTCATTACGTTACGTAAGGAAGTGCAAATATGCGCTCTCTTCAAACCAATGGCCGTGTGTTAGGTTCGCCGTACCCTTGGACGTGATGGCATATAGCTCATGGTGCAGTGCTTAGAGTGGATAGTAGCTCTTTATAAATCGATGAGAAGCAGCATTGTCACTGAATTATGAGCTTCAAAGACGAGGTCAGACACACCAACATCAATTTAAAAGACGTCAGTGTAGGATGACTAGTTAGAGCTTCTAGACCTACAGTGTCACCAGCAGTTGCGTGATAAGTTTCGCAATAAAATAAGTCTTGTAGAGTCGCATAAAAGCTTTCCTCGCCATAAATTTTCACGACTTTACAAATTTACATCTACGGTTATGTCTATGTTAGGAACTATACACTTGTGCGAGCAAGTCTTTCCCACAATGAAGACAACAAAAACTCCCAAACAGGGTCATTCACATAGTGCAACTTTCAAGCTTACCATCGAATTGAAAGTAGTATCAGACATTGAGCTTTAGTGAAATGCGATAGTAATACAATTTATTGAAATTCAGTGTATTATTTTTAACGTGCGAATAAAGTAGTCAAGAAAAACAAGTTCATGTAAGTTTAAAAATCTTCGACCGAAAACGACATTCTTAAGGCTGCACCATTCTTAAGGATTATCAGGTTTCGTACTTAGTTGTCCAGTGTTCTTCACCTCAGCAATTAAAGGAAATGTAATTTTCTTTTCATTCACATACCTTATCAATGTAACAACCTTAGGAAATAAATTTGCCACGAAAGGAAGTATTTGCCACCGCGAAGCGATACATCTCTGAAAAACTATCATTAGTGGCCTTAGAATAGATTCGTTGACGGTAGTTTCTTCTCCCTTCCCATCCCACCCCATCTCACAGTGTTACTCGCCGTGGCTGGCGGTTGCTCACTGCTGAGGCGTGAGTGTGAGTCATCTTACACTAGCAGATCGGTGAACGGGACTGATCTAGGTTGCTTACCTGCGTCCATTGCACCACACAAAACTTTGAATATAGTCCAAAGATGCATCATCCACAGAATTCTTATGCTCCTCACAGAGGAGGAGCTTTGAAGGGAATGTCCTCCTGGAGAAGATTAAGATCATGGTGTCCAGGTGTAATGTGAAACCGTATGTCCCACCGCCTACAAGGTGCTTCGTATGTTTGCGTTGGGGCATATTTCATCCCACTGCATACAGTGGGGCATACATTTGCCGTATTGCCACCCGCGCCGCCGCAGGCCAGTCAGCCTGCACGCTATTCGTTCGTTTCTTTCGTCAGTGGACTCGACTGACTCGAGTTACCGAGTAGTTGTACTTTCCTATAAAGAACGCGCGTCCGCGTCATCGTATTTTATGCGTTTGTGTCAGGCACATAGACAGTTAACACATACCTATAAGAAAAGTCGCGGCCATTCTAGTGATCTCGATACGTTATTCTGTTATATCTTTAGCGCCCCCTCCTTGAGGCTTTTCTGTATTCGCCATTGACTACATAGCGAACCCAAAATGCGCCAGCTGTGGGCAATCACTTCACGAAGGCAGTCCTTGTGAACATCCATCTTTGTGTGTCAAGTATATGAAAGAACAGACACCATGTATTCATATAATATACGCAATATCATTCTCCACGTTCGGCGGTATGCTCAATTTTCAAGAAAGAAGTTCCAGGAATACAAATTGTTGACCACATTCTGTATACTGAGGCACAGAAGAAATATGAATGCCTACATCTTGTGCATATGACGAACAACTACGCTAACATCATTAACATCGCCTTCCCCCTACCTCAATCTTCCCCAAACCAGATCTCCCACCACCCTACTCTCCTATGCTTCCCACAATTCCTTCTTCAGGAAGCACTTCCCACACCAACCTGGACAGGCATTCTCCTTCTTCAGGTCTACTGGTAACAGGGCACTCCCTTAGGATCCTTTTGCCTGGAAACTGCTGAACCGGAGGCCTCACGTCAAACAATGGCTGAAGGAGACATGGTCTGTCCCCAAACTTAATGCAGATAGTCCCTTGAATGAACCTTGGCCACCAAAGGATATGATGGATAAAGAGAGGAATAAGAATCGGAGCATGGCTCCTCCAATGCCCCCAGAGGAGGCAGACCCCCCATGCAGTCAGATTCTGAGTCAATATTTGTGGATGTGGTTCCATCACTACAGGTCACAGGCAGTAATCCTGCTTCACGACAAGTCCTCATGGCCCCTTCTCGCCCAACCTGGCGATGATCATTCAGTGGAATTTGAAGACAACTGTCACCCCCTGAAATTACACCTTATACCCTCTCCTTCTGTGGTTTCCATTGCTCTCCAAGAAACACACTTCATTGGTTCAAATGGTTCAAATGGCTCTGAGCACTATGAGACTTAACATCTGAGGTCATCAATCCCATAGAACTTAGAACTACTTAAACCAATCTAACCTAAGGACATCGCACACATCCATGCCCGAGGCAGGATTCGAACAAGCAAACGTAGCAGCAGCACAGTTCTGGACTGAAGCGCCTAGAATTGCTCGGTCACAACGGCCGGCCACTTCATTGGTGACCATTCTCCAGTGTTCCGTGGTTATCATGCAATCTGCCAGAATCATACTGGTCCTGAGAGGCCATCTGGTGGGAGGGGAGAAATTGTGCTTTGGCGCATACAGATGCTGTCAGTGAATGGATTCCACTGTGTACCTCGTTGGAAGCAACAGTGACGCAGGTGCAAACGACCTCAGCAATTACCATTTGCAACGTTTACCTACCTCCAGGCAGGCCTGTGACTTATGTGAACTGACCATATTAATCCACAAACTTTGCCCCCTTTTTCTGCGTGCACACCACGCCCTGTGGGGTAGTACGACTTTGTCCGGTAGGGACCTTCTAATTGACCAGCTTCTCACAGACCATCACCTGTGCCATCTTCATGGCGGTTCTCCTACCCACTTCAGTGCCATCCATGGCATCTTTTCAGCTATTGATCTAACGATCTCTTCCACTTGTATGCCTCTGCTGTTACATTTGCTGCTTCTCTCTCAGATTGTCTTGATGAGGTTGTGCAAGGCATCTTAGACGTGATCATCCATGCCAATGGAGCTGCTGTTCCCCTATCTACAGGTCTCCCGCCCCCACTGTCAGCCATTGCCATGGCACCAAGTGAGGTGGCACAGTGGTTAGTACACTGGATTCGCATTTGGGAGGATGTTGGTTCAAACTCGTCTCTGGCCATCCTGATTTAGGTTTTCAACGATTTCCCCAAATCGTTTCAGGTAAGTGCTGGGATGGTGTCTTTGAAAAGGCATGGCCAATTTCCTTCCCCATCCTTCCCTAATCCGAGCTTGTGCTCTGTCTCTAATGACCTCCTTGTCGACGGGACGTTTAACACTAATCTCCTCCTCCTCCCAATGCCATGGTGCACCAAAGGCGCTAAAATAGCTATTCAGGATCGCCGACGAGCCCTACAATGATTCAAACGACTTCCTATGCAGACCAACCTCATCACTTTTAAGCCAATTTGTGCTTGAGCTCACTATCTAATCAAACAAACTAAAAATGAATACTGGGAGCACTATGTTTCCTCCCTGGGAACGTATGTCTCTTCATTGTAAATGTACATCAAGCTCCATGGTCTTATGGACTGCCAACAGCCAACAGCTGTTATGGGTCTAGTCATACACAGTGGTCTTTGTACCAATTCATTGCTTCTTGCAGAACATCTTACAACCCACTTTGCAACTGCATCAGCGAAACCTTACCTGGCTACCTTTCTACTGCAGAAGCGACAAGGTGAAGACATCCCTTTATGTTCACTCTCCAGCAAACTGAATCCTATCATGACTCTTCACTGACTGGGACCTTCTTCACACTCTAACCTCATCCCATAAGACAGCCCTGGACCCTGATTCAGGTCACAGCCAGATGATGCAACACCTGAATGTTCCTCAAAGGGAAATCTCCTCAGGGGCTTCAAGCATATTTGGCTACAATGTGCCTCCCCCTTACAACGTCAGTAATGGGGCAGAGCTGAATCTGGTGCAGACTCCATTATTGCCAAATTTATTCAATATGCTGTCAGTAGATGTGGGAACATAGCAAAGATTACATCACCAGATGGCATCATGTGTTTTCCCCATCAGCTCCTCTCCACACCCATCTCTCCCACCACTTCGCTCCCCTACCACTCCCCTCCTCCTCCCATCTCCCACTAGGGAATTGGTGGGCAAAGCTCAGTCTTTGCTGAGTTGTTGGTGTGGAAGGATACCTTTAGTTCATCATCTGTTTGGAACGTATGGGTGTTATCCTCTTGGATGAATTTTGCAGTAGCGCCACAAATTGGTGGGAAAAGCTTAGGAAAGTGCAAGTATTCACCGTTGGGTCAAACAACAACAACAACATGCCTTAATTACACTGCTACAGATCATCAATCTAGATCAGTCAAAAATGATAAACATCTATATGCATAGCTATGGAGATCCAATACATATTTCAAAACAGTACAGCGAAAAACCTTACCTACAGATCGTATAAAGATTTGTGAAATACTGCAGAAAATGATACCAAAACATAGCTAAAAACTTGGCCTAAACTATACCTAGAAGTCATATAAAGATCTAAACATATTGCAAATATCGAAAAATATATTATGCCAACACTTCTAAACTTCACCTACAGATCGTAAACACACACCCTGCATACCAAAAATGGAGTCTAAAGATTGCACATAACATATGCACCTTCTGTGAACTGTCAGCGTCCTTGCTACATCAGCCCTTCCTGTCTTTGCATGAGCAGGTTCTTTGAGGGTGGTTCAGAGACATTCCCCAGCTTATCCAGCCTCCTATTCTTGTCAGAAAGACAGAGAACTTAAATGTCCCTGGGATAAATACCAGGATGTTGAACAATACACTTCCTGCAAGGGTGCATGCACATTTGAGTGCTGCCCACCACCTATACATTGACAAAGAATGAAGTGCTTCCTTTCATCCCACCTGAAAACTGAAATGTTTTGAAATGTGATTCCGAGATATGCAATAAATGCTGAGTCTGCGAACAATAGTAAAATACCTGTCTGCTGAACATCTCATCCCAAATGTTTACAAGCCTGCCGACCTAGCTTTCCCTCAGGATACCCTCCTGTAGAATGAGGATGGTTCAAATACATTCATCCACAGCTCATGATCTCACAGTCGCATTCTCGCTTCCTGAGCATGGGGTCCAGGGGTTCGATTTCTGGCGGGGTCAGAGATTTTCACCTGCCTCGAGATGACTGGGTGTTTGTGTTGTCCTCATCATTTCATCATCATTCATGAAAGTGGCGAGTTTGGACTGTGCAAAGGTTGGGAATTTGTACGGGTGCTGATAACTGCACAGTTGAGCACCCCACAAACCACATTCCTCAGTTTGTTCAGCAACCTATTCTTCTGAGAACACCTGGGTGCTTAAATATCACCAGCGGAATACCAGGACATTTAACAATATGCTAGTAGTGGGACAAAGAGAGCAGCACCCCATATTGCATTGTTTCCAAATTTATTGAAGATGGTGGATCCAAGATGGCGATGATAGATATGGCAATGTTGCAATGATGTCATGGTGGGAAGTTCAAATTTTGTCAGGAAGGTAGGTCAATTGGGAGGTTCAAATTCCAGCAGGACAATGCAACACACCATTGCTACCTCCACTAACCTAAGAAAATTGCGGGAAAATAGGTCTCTTGGGCTACCTCCACTAACCTAAGTCATCTGACCGCCACCTCTTCCTAGGAATTGGTGGGAAAAGGACTCAGCCTGTGCTAGGCTGCTGGATATGATGGATGTAAGTCTTTATTTTGCATGCAGTGTTTATTTAAACAATTTGAGCCAGTAGCTCCGTCCAATGTGTTCACCATGAGGTCTAGAGTCTAACTGACCTGGTATACACTACTGCCACCAGAGGGTGCTGCGTCCCTCCCATGACGTAATCCAAGACGGCGGTATCCGGGAGAAAATGGTGGGAAAAGGACTCAGTCTGTGTTGGGCAGCTGGATAGGATGGACATAAGTCTCTATTTTGCAGGCAGTCTTTATTTAAACAATTTTAGGCAATACAATAGTTTGTGAAGTATGTATGTAGATGTGAATGTAGACATAGATACAGTATTGTGTAAATATCAAATAACATGGTACACCTTGTAAAATTTCTGGTTCTTGAAGCCATAGTTTTATTCACACATATTACATCTCAGTTGTGCAAAGATGCAGTAACTGATGCATGGCATCATAAGGTGGAGTCAGGCAAGAATGACAGATGCTGCTACCCAGTTACAGCATTTGTGGAAAATTATGCCAAATGACTCAACTTGTGTTCCGAATGACTGCTGTAATAAAAGATGGAGGGATTATTCTCTGGCATGTGACTATAGTTCAATTCTTTTATCTTGGCGGCTCATGCATGCCCACCCAGACGTGGGAGATTGCTGCGTTGCCAGTTGCACACGACGCACGCGCCAAGAGAGGCAGCGCCATAGTATAGCATTATTTAGCATAGTTCGCAAGCTTACGTGTAGGGGGGAGCGCGCAGTTCATGAAGTAAAGCCACGACGGCCGCATTAACCCTTTCGCTGCTACAAAGACGTGCTCCCTGCATTCCGCGCTGTGCGCGATTTTGACACTGCACTGCTCGCCTGTGCAGACACATCGTGTTCCGACTGCTTTGACACACTTATCAATCGATTCCACAAAAACTATTTGGCCCAAAAATTAGATTTTTACACATCTTCTTGACTGATACCTTCCCCCCATAAATGACTTAATTTTGTTTCGATGTTCAACGCATTTATTATGCAGCATTAATTATAGTAAACCATTGCACGAAATTTTGAAGTGTTTGCAGAGGTAAAAGTCCATAGAGTATACTTTCCGTATGGTCGATTTTAGTTGCCACAACGTTGAGAATGAAATGTGGACAAGATACCTAAATTTCATATAAAATTTACTGTATAACAATAGCTCATTTAAGTACCACATAGGTGTCGTATATAATATTGAGAAATATTCCGTCTTTCGCGACTGTAACAAAAGTTGTATTTACACTGAGCATGTTTGGCTTTATTTTAAAACACTTCAATCAATCAAAAGGAAGTAGACAAAATACATTAAACAAAACTGTGGACTTACAAAAACATTAGGACTTAAATATACCGTCTATCAGTGAAGTGCTCTGAGCTATGTCAAATATAATTTTTGTATGTGGCACACACAAACATCATTTATTTGCTGAAACACTGATCTGCCAACACAAACGTTGAATATTGTGTTACCGCAGCACAAAACTACGAAAGGTGACTTGGCAATGGAGGAGACAAAATACTGTCCACTGAAGATGCTTCAAAAGAGAGAAACGCGTGTGGTCTAAATAAGCCCCTTATTACAGTTGCAGAAGAGGAATATATTTCAATACCATTGGTAAAACTGAAACTGTGGAACAAAAACGAGAAAGAGAACATGAGTACCATTGTGTATGTGCCATACCTTTCCTTGATTGAAGTGCTTTAAAATAAAGCCAAACGCGTCCGGTGTAAATAATACTTTTATTACAGTCGCGAAAGACGGAATATTTCTCAATATTACATACGACACCTATGTCGTACTTAAATTAAATGAGATATTGTTATACAGTAAATTTTATATGAAATTTAGGTATCTTGTCGACATTTCATTCTCAACATTTGTGGCAACTAACATCGACCATACGGAAAGTATACGCTATGGACTTCTACCCCCGCAAACTCTTCAAAATTTCGTGCAATGGTTTACTACATTTGATGCTGCATAATAACTGCATTGAACATCGAAACAAAATTAAGTTATTTATGGGGGGAAGGTATCAGCAGTGGGAACATCATGTGTCTGCACAGGCGAGCAGTGCAGTGATGACAAAATCGCGCACAGTGCGGAATGCGGCGAGCACGTGTCTGCAGCAGCGAAAGGGTTAATGAAGAGACAAAGCACTAGAAATTTCAAAAAATTGCATTAAAACGAATATAATTCGTGAAATAAGGCACTTCGATATTGTTTCTAAATAATGAAAATATTAAGCACTGCACAAGGTTTGAACTCATAACCTTTCACGTAGCAGCCCAACACCTTGGCCGTTCCTCTAACGCACCTTGTCAGACTACATAACGCCATGAGAAGTATAACACGTCACGCAAAATACTGATAAACACTGTTGGTATGACTATGAATTACTCACGCTTCGTCGAAGTACAATAGGAAATAAACAATTACCGCTGTTCTTTATTGCGAAAAAGCGGCTCGTGAGAGTGATACAAACACCTTTCCTTGCTATCGCCTGAATTAGGAGTCTTATGGCTTGTTTGGTTTAATTAATTAATAGAATATGAAGCAACTGGTATAAAGAATGCTTTTTCCAAACTTTCTATAAAAGAATGTCTGCTATCAAGACATTGCTTTTGTTCTATTACTTTATTTATGACTGAACGTTTCTAAACTGCTCTGCAGTCGAGATCTGGCAACGTCGTTCTCTGTTCATTGGCTGACTGTGTTTTGTGACGTCAGATGCGCAGAACGAACCTACACTCGGCCGCCAACATAAATAACGCGCACTTTAGTAGGGTAAAGGAGATACAAGTGCATTTTGTGAGTGTGACGTGACAAGTATGCATTCAGCGGCAAACCTGTCATTCTGTTAATTGATTTATGATCCCCTGGGGACTGATTTATCACCCCCTGGGGATAATCCATCCTTCTGGGGAAAACCTCATCCGTCCCTATCCCCCTCATCCCCCACCACTCTGATACCAAATTAATTGACTAATTAGTTAAACTGCTCAATTAATTAACCCTTTCCCCTGTGAGAAATCAATCCAGCCCTCCCCTCTCCTTCCCCATTCCCCTACCCCCTCCCCATCTGGAGATTGGTGGGAAAAAGACTTATTTGTCCTGGAGTGGATGGATCTCAGGATAGCAGAAGATGTACTGTTTGTTTATAAAATTCAATTTCAAAGAGTTGGAACTCTTTATTCTGAGGGAAAAACTCATGTCCAGCAACTACATGTCCAAATTATGTAATTACACTGCTGCAGATTAGAGGTGTTGTCTCGCTGGAAAATTTCTGACTTGCAGAGTGTGACTGAGCTTGTGCACCTTGCCACCACCACAGGACATCTGACCCCCACCTCTCACCCTCTCTCTCCCTACGTCTCTCAGGAAGTACTGGTGGGGAAAATCGTTCAGTCTGTACTGGCTGGTGGACTGTAAGGACGCCATTCAGGAAATTCAGCTACACTGCAGAGGGTATAATAACGTATTGTTTATTTATAAACTTAAGTGTGCATACCAATTCACAGGGTTGGAACTCTTTATTTTGCAGGAAAATCTTATCATTCTATGCTGTTTTTTTTTTTTAATTTGGAGGATACTGGTCTTGTAAAATACTCTCTCTCTTAAAATGTTACTTCTGGACCAGCAAGTGACTTTCATGTGCCACTGGTAACCACTTTAAACCCTCTTTTGTCCTGAGCTAAGGAGTGGATACTTCATAATCCCCAGCACTCCTCAAAATGTAGGGCTGTAGATGTCGTGGAAATGGTCTGTTTGCGCTAGCCCCACTCAGTCAAATTAATTGATCAATTAATTAAATCGATACCCCCTATGTGGGGCAGTTTTTTCCTGCTTCCTATTGGTGGATACTAGGACTGGAATATTTGGTGGGAAATTCTGGGACTATCTGGGGTTCGATTCCCCAACTACCAGGTTTCCAAGCCCTGCTCTTCCCCCTCAGGAATTTCCTTTTCTCCTATTGGTGGATACTGACACAGTTCGGGCTTTTGGTGGAAAAACATTATGATATTACAATGAAATCCAGACCATTACCTGCTTACAGGCGTTGATAAATATCAACAAGGACAGTTGAAAATGTGTGCCCCAATACGGACTTGATCCCGGGATCTCACAGGTTCGAGCCTAGGTCGGGGCACACATTTTCAACTGTCCGCATTGATATTTATCAACGCCTGTAAGCGGCTAATGATTTCGATTTCATTGTAATTTCATTCTTCGAGAGCTGAAAGATCGCAGACGGTATCTGTTATTCCAGACATGTCCGAAAGAACAGATACTGTCTTCATATAGAAATCCATTATGTTGGAGGTTAATGAAAATGGTAGTGAGAATTTGAAATTTCAGCTCAGTTGCGCTACATCCTTAAACAATTTGCAGAAGATAGGGCAGGAATTTGACAGGAGTGTGCTCGCAGTACCCCTATAGGAAACAATAAATTGTTCAATTGGGAATTTGATGTCGCGATTGTAAGTCGTGCTGTGTAAAAAGATAGTTTTCATCTCAAGTTTCGATCGGAATTTATACTGTCACAGTTGTGTAAACCTGACCACCTACAGGTCTACTAAGTGTATTTTTTAAAGCACTATAGATTTCCCAAGTTAGTTCTCTCTGCTGCACCAGGAAGAATGAGGGAGAAGGGTCTACTGTGTGATAGGATAGTAACAACAACAAATTCACCATTATTTAAAGAAATACTACTTCACGATTCCTCTGTAAGACAGAGTCCACTGCGAAGAACTGACAAGCACTCAGCGCCACACATAGCAGCCGTCACCACGTATGCAGGGCACCTAGTAAACACATGTACTTGAACCACAATCCATTCCGTAGTAGCTGTCATGGCTAGATGTTGGAGATAGTGGTGTGACCTCCCAGCCGTCAACCGATCAATTTATATGCAGGGAGAGGGGGGAGGGGGCAAGGAATAATTGTCCAGCACAAACACTCGCCATATTGAGCCCAATGGCGGCCAGTGAGCTTTAGATTAACAGGGGTGACATATCGGGCCAAATAATCACATGAAACATTTTGTCTCTTCAGAACATTTCTTGAACAGTGAAAATATAGCATTTAGTGTATTAACAAGTGACGTGATTTAAACCTTTACCTAACACAACTTACTCTGATACCAAAATATAAAAATGTATGCACAAATATTTAGTTTTTAATATTTTCTGCAGGCAAGGCACCATTCTCCTCTCCTTCCCTTCAGCAAGGTAGTAAATTAAAAGGTCATGAAAATTATACAAAATTAAAAGTGGTTTTTTTTTCTATAGAGGACATAGGTTTCGCACTCTGTCTCTCTTCTTTGATTGTATTTTAGTGAAGGCCTTTATTCTCTTCAGTGTGGAGAAACATCTCCCGCCCTCCACTGTTGCCTATGATATTGTACAAATTATTCGTAATAGTTTTATTGATGCCAGTAAAACAGCTTCTAAATTATTCTCAAAGATACAATGCAAAAGTGTTAAAAGGCCGTTTGGAATTTGGAAATCACTTCTACTGTTTATGACTGTCAATTTCTGTCACTGTTCATTTTCATACATGCCAAATAATTTACCTGTTGTCTAAAATTCTTTGTCAGCTTGTGTTTTGGAAATAAACATGGCTCGAATAATATAGCTGCCAACGAGTGCTTGCTAAATGAGAAACGATCATCAGTGTTAGCCGTAACAAGGTCACAGACTTCCTCCACAACCGTTCTACATGAACCTACAAAACGGAAACGTTTTTGGCGGACGATCTCTTCATTTTCATTCTCGTTACCCCATTGATGATCGAGATCGAGAGAATTTCTCATCACTTGTATCGATGACATGAAATCAGAGACGTTCTTAAGAGCTTTCACACTATCGACATCTCTACTTTGCAGCTGATTAAACAAAATGTCGGAATGAGGCAGGACCGTATGGAAAAACTCAAGCCGAAAGAGAAATTCTTGGTCGTTTCTGAGAAGTTTCTGAAGTCCAGCTGTTTTTCTCGTTGTTGAGTAAACATTGCTATCATCACCCTGAATGACCCCAAAGCACTCACAAAACAAGTAACTCAGCTGTTTCTTTCTTATACTTGAGTACGGCGTTCACACACCGCATTTCTTGAAATATATGTCTTCACAACATTTTCCAATATGATAGTTTTTTTTCACTGATTTTGAGAAGAAAGTAGAGTGTCCATGAAAATTACTAAAAATATTCGAAGTTCGTTGTGTTGCGCAGTGCTCTACAGTGAGGTTGAGTTGGTGGGCATAACGGTGTACAAAATTTTCTCTTTCATACACTGCTTTTACTCTTGCCTGCACCCCATTGTGCCTGCCACTCATGACTGAAGCTCCGTCATAGCTCTGAACTATCAGTTTTTCTGGTGAGATGTCAATCTTTAATCTGTTAAGTTTGTTGAACCCTTCACTACTTCTCACACAGCTGTATGACGTTTGGATGTTATGAAATTTATAAATATTTCGTATACTTCCCCTTTTAATTCATATTGAATAATAAATAAACCATGTGAGCTAAGTGTTTAATTTCTGTTATCCCATCTGTGGTCCAAGCACGTTCTGCAATATTCATTACCAGACACACGTAACAGAAGAAAGCATTTCTTATTTCACATCCACACACATAGTCCACATGTTTATATAAAGAAGGAGTAAATCCTCTGGTAAAACTACGTTTGCTTTTGGACGTATTTTGAGATTGTACAATGTTTAAATCAGGTCTTGGTGGTCCTAACCTTTCAGATCCAACTTTCTGTCAAAAGTAAGTTTTGACTACCAATGAACAAAATACTGTTTACGCTATTTACACCATTCACTTTAACAGTGTAATAAACATCGCAGATCGCAGTCGATAGTGCGAAAAGAACATGCGAGGAACTGGTGAGGAGAGCGGATGAGAGGACGTTCTGTGTACACATTATGTTACAACCGTATTGCCTGCCCCTTACGGTCGGATATACCCGTCAATGCGTTGAAATCACAATTCCTCGCGTCAAATCTACCCTCACGGCTACACATACGTAATATTTTACAGGAATTTTATCTGATCACTTCCCACACAAGTCTGGTGATGTGTCAGAACGCTAATCACAGTAACGTTACGTACCAACACCATAACATTCTCGACAAGTAGCGCGATTATCACTTATAGATGCACAGTGCCCGAACCATTATGGTATGTCCACACTTACACCAGCTGGATACCGTTTCGTACAGTCCACCAAGGCTTTCCAGTAGCAAAACCCTGGCGCTACATCGTTATTACAAGATATTCGTTAAGGAATAAACGGCGTAATTACAATTAAAAATCGCTTATAGTTGGGAACGAGTATGTGACAGCGAGAGGAATGCGAGAACTTGACGTGGAAACACCGGGAGCCAGGGAAGTAGGCATTTTTCGTGGACAACTATAAGACGGCTGGAATAGACTGTTTAACGTGTATGACCACCAAATGTAAAGTAATAAATGTATATTTGTCGGATCACAAGCCCAAGTGTGACATCAAAGTTATCGGCAAAAACTTTACAGATTTTTATAAGGAACCCCTAGCTAGAGAGCACTGTATTACCAGCTTGGAGATTACAACATCCAATGGATCACGTGATTGACCCCGTGTAAGGCTGATTCCTTTTTTAAAACTCTAACAAACTGTATTTACAATGTGCTTCTCTGTACTCTCTACCAAGCACAACGATGCGGTGTTGGCTAATGAATACCCGAGAGAAGAGTTGCTAGATGTTTTTTAACAACATTCTGCTGTATGTTTATTGAGGTAATAGGGATACATACAAGTTGACTGCTGTCTTTGACACTGAAAAAGAGAACCATCTGCCTCTAAATTGACATAGGTCTGGGTCAAAGGATGATAGAAAGTAGATGGAATAACCTGTTGACAGGGGTTGTAACAAGGTATAATTTAATGGTTGACTGATGATGTATTCTAGAAAGAGGGATATATTGCGGCAGGTTATTTGTAACACAGTTAATTTTTTTCTGTTGTTCTCACAGGCTGTATCAATTGTGTGATATGATGTGCGTTCGACTCGTATACAATAGCATGTTCTGTGTGTGACTTAGAGCGGTATCTATGTGCAATCGTTCTGTGTGTGACTGTGTGTGACTTAGAGCGGTATCTATGTGCAATCGTTAACACCGAACCTCACCGTACCACAGTCAGCCAAGGACTTCCAACGGATGTGTGATGACTCATAGCCACCAAACCGATGGAAAACCTGTTTCCGCACCCTCCTCTACGCGAACATAGATGAATGCAAAGTACTCCATTCCATTGCCACATCTCGGACATAAGCGAGTCTTCAACTTCATAACTACAGTGATTCCAACTTAGTGACAGGAATTTGTGAGGTATTTCAGTCCCTCTGTTTACATTTGCTTGACAGGTGTTGTGTGTAGAAGAGATTATGTTCTGTTCACGGAGTTAATGCAGCATGGCGTGTTATTTCATATGTCAAACACCGCTGCTACGAGTTTGTCTAATTCTTGTCTCTTGGATTTTCCGTTGCTGAAGATCACTTTATAGGACTAATGCGAACACAGCATAATTGTCAAACCATAATCGGATGTGAACAGTAGCCACTATACACTTCTGGAAAGTATTATAGCGCATGTATCACAAAGAATCTATGTTTCTTTTCCTTTGGTGTAGAAGTTAGTGTAGAAGATACCATTAAAGTTTCTCACCATACTGAGCGGGATAGAAAATTTGAAGGCCGAATGTATGGCAGGTTTTGAAAACTCATTTCCCGCATTTTTAGCATTAACATCATTTCATTCGATGTGACTAACACATCGGAAATCACACTGCTTTAACACTATAGCATGCTTAAGTGCAGAACCGTGTAGCATTTGGAGTTTGTGTTCATGTTCTGTGATCATTTTTATATTCCCACTTCTTTCTTTGTATGGAATCGAAACACTGCGGCAATACAACAGAATTGGTAACACAAGTGATATACGTAACATGTTTCAAATTCCTTCCGTCTGGAGCTCCATCATGCATGAACCATACGTTTCTTCTTCTTAATCGTCTGTTATGTAACCACAATACTCTCAAATTTATCAGGCTCGTACTTACTATACACCAATAAGGAGTGCTTACCTCCTCAGCAAGCATGCATCTAGAGAGATCATGTGTGATGTAGCACTTATGATGAAATCTGGATACTACAGTGACAGCTCGTTTCGAAATGGAGCACGGAGTTCTGCTACGGATATGATTCGTTTGTTGGGGTGGTAATCATCAAAGGTGACGGTGAAATCTTTCAATCCCCGACTTTATCCTAAGAACGTAAGAATACTTCGTGACTCGCATTATCACAGAGGCAGAGGGCAAATCGTAATAAAATCTTACCGAATTTATAAGGTGTTTAAGCAGAGGAACGTAGTTTTTGCGCCTCCTCTCTGCTCATAGCTATTTTCTAGGCTAAGGAACAGTATTTGTGTCATGTGATGTAGGCAATGTAACAGGGTTCATGATGTATCCACCTGTGTATGACCCTCGCAAAGTAATGGAGGGAGTGATTTGGCAATGATACAGAAATTGAGAACCATGCTGCAATGTCAATGGCAGATAGCATCACGAGATCAACGACATGAGATGTTTTGTTTACGTGACAACTCGTCGTGACTGGTGATTTGACCCTTGAATAATAGGTTGAAACGTGTTGAAATTACAGAAAACCAGATAAAATTTCGAACATTGATGGGAAATACGTAAAACTGATGAAAATACGACAAAATGTGGAAGGATGAGGTTACTTACATGCTCGTATGGGTGTACGAAAATCTTTCCATTCCTCCACAAGTGGGATTGACAATTTATAGTACATACTATCAACGATCTGTGGGTTGAAGTACTGCAGAATACCCCTTTGGTCCACATATGGTTTTGCGCTGTAAGTCATAAAAATGAAAGACGCAGTGTCCAAGGATTTGGAGGTCAGGATGACTACCACCTAGGACACCAAAACAGCTATCTTACACTTGGGTGCAACATGCGCCACCAATATGGGGAATCAATGCTCTGGTTCTCTTCGAAAACGGAACAGCAGACATCTGCTATCCTGTCGCTGTGGAAGATGAGATTAAATGTAGAGGTCATTGCCTTCGGACAGCTGTTTGGAAACGCTCCACTATGCAGCAAACTATTCCAGTTTCCATATATTGCGATGTCTTCCACATTTTTGTCAATAAGAAACACCGCCTCTGTCATTTATTTCAACCACACTGTGTGTTGTGGGAGTAGCTTAGTTTACACCATGCGATGTCCAGCTTTCTGTGAGAGCCAATGGATCGAAACGTGTTAATGTCGGTTTAACGCCTGTCACAGACCTCAAAGTCATGGTAAAGAAACAAAATGTATGGCTGTGTACACAGCAATAGTCATACACTGCTTTGATATGTTACAGCAAGAAACTGTATTAAACTGCTCATGAAACAAGAACCCTCGATGACTGATAGTCGGTGGGACATGGTCTTCCTCCAATACAGGCGTCAAACCTTTCGCGGGATCGTGGAAGCGACTTCGTTCACTAGCCACCTACTCCAGTGGACCAATACACCTATATTTAATGGGATCACCACATGTGGTCGATGTCAGCATACAGACAGTATTTATTACTGCTGTAGTGGAAGAGAGAGATGCAGTAAAATCTTATTGCGCTATCTACCAGGTGACGTTGGCGAAGTCCTTATAGTTCGTAGTTTTATTTCGTTGGATGTTACAAAAATGGCGAAGGGAGAGAGAGAGAGAGAGAGAAAGAGAGAGAGAGAGACTATGCTGTCCACGATGTCTTGAAAGTCGTATTTCTAACATGGTAATCATAGGAATATGATAAAGGAGCTTAGGACAAGTACAGGGGGATATTTATAAACTGTCATTTGACATCGATAAATTGTGGGTTTTATGCTTATGAATTTCCTTAAGGAGTCCACGATTCTGCATGGTTGTGAATTTCCTCCTGTAACTTTATGTCCTGTTTTTATCTTTGTCATAGCTCTCTACCTAGTCAGTGACGGGTGGAGGCCTAGACAGCCTTCTAACTATGGAACAGTGCTGTCAAAATGCGATGAGATTTCGTGAGAATTATCAAGGGTTCCTGACTTCTCTGTGGATGTCAGTTCTTCTTGATCTGGCATATTTGCCTATCGTGCAAGAACGTATGTATAATTAACATCAGACTCAAGGGATTTTTAATTGTAAATACGCCGTTTATTCCTCTACGAATATCTCGTAACAACGATGTAGCGGCAGGGTTTTGCTAGTGGAAAGACGTGGTAGGCCATACGAAACGGTATCCATGGGTTGTAAGTGTGGACGTACCATAATAGTTCGGGCAATATCCACCTATAAGCGAGAATCGCGCTACTTGTCGGGAATGTTATGGTGTTGGTGCGTAACGTTACTGTGATTAGTGTTCTGACACATCACCAGACTCGTGTGGGAAGTGATCAGATAACATTCCTGTAAAAAGTTACGTATGTCTAGCCGTAAGGGGAGGGTAGATTTGACGTGAGGAACTGTGATTTCAACGCATTGACGGGTGTATCCGACCGTAAGGGGCAAGCAATACAGTTGTAACATAAAGGATACACAGAACGTCCTCTCGTCGGCTCCCCTTACCACTTCCTCGCATGTTCTTTTCGCACTATCGACTGCGATGTTTATTACGTTACACCAGCCCATATCGGTGATGTCTTCCAATCCTTTCATCCGCGGTATCGCTGTTGGTTATCACATAGTGCCGGACGCCTGTACTTTACATCACTTGTTTGAGAGTGTCTTGGCGGGATGCAGCACCTTCCGGAAGGGCTGACTGGAAAATACCTGCAGTCTGTTCTCGAATCTGATTGGCTGGAAGAACCTAAATGTTAAATAATTTCGTAGAACTTAGGTGAATCGATACACCTAGGCGGTGTGCGTCTGTGGGCATACCATAATTTTTTCGGACGCTATACGCATATAAACGATAATCGCACTGCTTGTCTGAAATGCGTACGTGTTTTGGTGTTAAGTTACTGTGGTCAGTATTTTGACACGTGCAAAGAAAATGATGTGGGTGGGACTATGTCTGGTCGTAAGGGGTGTATAGATTTGACGTGGAAATTGCTGTTTCGATGCGTAGATAGCCGTAAAGAGTATGACGGATTTTACGTGGAAAATTATGTCCAGTCATAAGGAGGATATAGAAATATGTGGGCAATTGATGTTTCCAGAGCCACAGTCGTCAAAAGGAGCTATTTCCGATAGTCAGCTCATTGTTGAATATCACTAGATTGGTGCTGCAATTGTAGTATTTAGTTGTAATTACATGGGTGGTTTCCTAGCATGACACTGCTTCGTGTCCGGGTGCGTGACGGAGGTAGCTGTCTCCCGAACTGACCGGGCATGTACGAGGATGCAGTCGACCTAACCGTGTCGCCCTCTGGACGGGTGAATAGCGAACTAATATTCAGTATGTGTTGGGCAACCTTCGTGATCGCGTTTGCTGCGAGCATTCTTCGATTTTTACGTAGGAATTTGAGAGGGTTGAATATAGCGAGTGCCTGCACTGGACGATAATCCCCCCCCCCCCCCTCCCCGCTTATGTCATGAAAATTGACTAGCTGACGGCTGAGAGGTGACAGCGGCTGTCTCTGCGACCTCTGAACGTCCGGGCAATGAGCGTGCAGTTGCCGGAGTGACCAGTGTGCGGCAGGGCGCATGGTGGCGTGCGGAAGTTTCCACGATCTCCGACCTCTAGCCGTGACAGCTACTATGGAATCGATCGTGGTTTAAGTGTATGTATTTACAAAGCGCCCTTTTCATGTTGTGACTGCTTCTGTGAGTGGAACTGAGTGTTACTCAGTACATTCCAGTGGACTCTTTCGAACAGGGGAAAGGTGGAGTAGTATTTGTTAAAATAACGGTAGATTTGTTTTTGTTACAATCCTATCACGCAATAGACTCTTTGCACTCCATCTTCTTACTGCTGTAGCAGAGAGAACCAACTTTGAAATTCTATAGCGCTTTAAAAAACACACTTACTAGACCTGAAGGTGGTCGGAAGTTACACAACCGGGACGGTATAAATTTTCGTCGAAATTTGAAATTACAACTATCACTTTACAAAGCACCACTTCGAATCACGTCGTCAAATTCCCGATTTAACAATTTATTATTTCCAATAGTGGTACTACGAGCATACTCTAGTCATACCCCTGCCCCATCTTCTGCAAATTGTTTAAGGATATATCACAATTGAGCTGAAATCTGAAATTCTCACTACTATTTTCGTCTGCCTCTAACGTAATGAATTTCCCCTCCAAACGACGTAACTATGTCAATATCCAGCAATAGGAGACAAGGAAAATTCAGAAGGGGGAAGAGTAGAGCTTAGAAACTGGGCAATTGTGTAATCGAATCCTGAATGGCTCCAGAATTTCATGCCAAATACACCAGTCCTAGTATCCACCAGTAGGAAGCAAGGAAAAACTGGCCAACGCAGAGCACTCACTCCGTCTTCAGGCCACAAGTGGCCCATCGGGACCATCCGACCGCCGTGTCATCCTCAGTTGAGGATGCGGATAGGAGGGGCGTGTGGTCAGCACACCGCTCTCCCGGTCGTTATGATGGTATTCTGTGACCGGAGCCGCTACTATTCGGTCGAGTAGCTCCTCAATTGGCATCACGAGGCTGAGTGCACCCCGAAAAATGGCAACAGCACACGACGGCTGGATGGTCACCCATCCAAGTACCGGCCACGCCCAACAGCGCTTAACTTCGGTGATCTCACGGGAACCGGTGTATCCACTGCGGCAAGGCCGTTGCCGGCCAACACAGAAGGCATCGATTTAATTAATTAGTCAATTAATTTGACGGAGCGCAGGTAATTATATGGGGAGGGCTGGGGGTTTACCCAGTAAATGCCACTTTGTTCAGGACAAAAGTGGGTTTAGTGTTGTTACTGGTCAGGAAGTAACCTCTTGAGAGAGAGAGAGAGAGAGAGAGAGAGAGAGCATTTGTTTCGACAGGAATTTCCCAGACATAAATATGAAAGAGTTGCTGCCACCTGATGCTTTGTGCATCAGGAAATAACCGGACAGGC
Organism: Schistocerca americana; assembly: GCF_021461395.2. Taxonomy (NCBI): domain Eukaryota; kingdom Metazoa; phylum Arthropoda; class Insecta; order Orthoptera; family Acrididae; genus Schistocerca; species Schistocerca americana. Next base: position 710,534,348 of record NC_060130.1, on the reverse strand, counting down.
GAGAGGGTATTGGAGGAGGGGGTTGATGGGAGGAGTAACCCTGGGTGCAACCAGTCACATGCTCCTCCCTCGGTTAGAGATACGATTTTAGTATATACCCTGGATGATAGTCTTAGAACTGGTCTCTGCAAACTCAAGGACTTATGTCTACAAATTTGTCTCCCCATTATCAAGCCATTAAAACAGTCTCTTTTATCCTTGACTACTGTATAAAATCTCTCATAAGTGTTTGCAACTCAGACGACATGTCCACAAACTCAGTTGCAGACACTTGTCCATTCAGACTTACAAAAGACACAGCACCCATGCACTGTCTCCAACACTTTCCTTCCTGCAGTCATTGTTTTATCAGTCATCAGCAACACCAATACCATTACTAGAGAGTAAATTGCACCTTATGTGGGAAATCCGGACAGAGGGCCAAAGTGTGTCAATCAATTTTGAAGGTGTCGGTGGAGAGCACCTGAGTGGATCCGTCAGACATGGGGGCAGCAACATATCCATATGTATCCATACATGTCATATATTCAATCAGTGCTCCCACACTCTACAGAAAGTCTCATATTAACTGTCAAAATCAATAACATACCCATCTCCTTGCAAATAGGTACAGGGACTGCTGTAACCATTACCGATAGAGGCTCATAGGATAGTGTCAGGTCACCTCCCCTCCATCCCTTGGGTGCCCCAATGTGGAGTCATAGCCATGACATAAAGATTGATTTATAATTTCACAGCCAAGTACCGTATCAGTCACACATCATGGCCAGGATTTTGGTGAAGGATGCCCTGAGACCTAGCAGTTTCTTAGGCATGGATCTTTTTAATGCACTTGAGTTAGAAACTGGTGACTCTGCCACCAATGTCAACTCCCTGGGAACAAAGCTGTAACTTAAAGATTTTTTTTTTCTAAATTCAACTCTGTGTCTTCACAATCCTCTTTTGGTTCAAATTGTTCAAATGACTCTGAGCGCTATGGCACTTAACTTCTGAGGTCATCAGTCCCCTAGAACTTAGAACTACTTAAACCTAACTAACCTAAGGACACCTCACACATCCATGCCCGAGGCAGGATTCGAACCTGCGACCGTAGCAGTCGCGCGGTTCCAGACTGTAGCGCCTAGAACCACTCGGCCACCCCGGCCGACCCTCTTTTGGTGTTACAGACTTTGAAGCCCACATGGACCCCCTTTCATGGCAATGCCGAAATTTTTTAGGGATAGAAATGTTCCATTTGCGCTCAGGGATGAATTTCAGAGGGAATTACAGCGCCAGCAAGATGAGGCACAGGCACTCCAGTCTCCAACAGCCAATGGGCCACACTAGCGGTTAGTGTTGAAAAATCAAAGGGTACCTTACGCATCTGTGAAGATTTTAAGACAACCAGCAACGCCCAATGAATCATTGATGCGTACCTGATACCTAAGGTAAAAGACATCATGATCTGTCTATTGGGGGGAAAAGTGTTAGCAGAAATTGATCTGAGGGATGCATAACTTCAATTGGTATTGGATGGAGAATCCCGACGCAACGTAGTAATCAAACCTCTATTTGCGTTTTTCAGTATAACAAACTTGCCTTTGGTATAGCCAGCGTCCCGGGGATATTTCAACGATATATGGAGCACCTCACTCGTGATGTCCCAGGGACAGCGAATTAAGACATTCTCATTGCAGGCAAAGATGCCCTGTACCCCGCCAACAATTGGGACGCTCTATTGATACTACTCCAACAGGCCAATCCAAAATGTAACAAGGAAAAGTTTTGTTTCTTTGTTCCCCAAGTTCAATATCTCAGACACATTTTCAGTGCTTTCGACATCTTATCCACGTCTCAGTACATTGGAGCAGTACATAAACTTCCAGCTCCTACGAATACCAGCCAGCTGAAATCAATGTTGGGACAATTAAATTACAACTGAAAGAGTATTCTCTATGTCGATACCACTGCCAAACCACTTCATCGCCTATTGTGGAAAAACGTCCACTGGCAATGGATTCCAGTGTGTGACAAAGCTTTCAGACAGTTAAAACAGGTTCTTCTTTGCTCCTTATGCCTCACAGCATGTGACCCTACAAAACTTCTTATCCTCACAGAAGAGGTATGAGACTATGCGATGGGGGTAGTCCTGGCCCACGTGGTTTATGAGGTGGAACACTCAGTTGCTTTTGTGTCCAAAACCCTCACCATTTGTCAGAATGCCAATTTTGTTTGTTGTGATGACGATATCCTACACAGTAGCCCCCACCTAGAGATCCGAATGGGGAATATCTTACTCAAAAAGATGATATGATCATTAAACCATACAGTAGAGCTTCATTCTCTCGTGAAAAAAAAAATAACGGTTGTAGTTTCCGTTTGCTTTCAGCCGTTTGCAGTACCAACAAGCAAGGCCATTTTGCTAATGTTACAAGGCCACATTAGTTAACCATTCAGTATGCTGCCCCTGAAACTACTGAAACGGTCTGTTCAGGAACCATGCGTTAGTACGGCCGCTCCACGAATACTTCTCCATTGTGGCTGCACTTATGGTACAGCTATCTGCATCACTGAGATATGCAAGTCATCCCATCTCTGCAAGGTGCATGGTTCATGGGTATGCCTTCTCAAGAAGAGTATGAAAGATATCACAAGCAAAAAAAAAAAAAAAAAAAACAAAAAAACAAAAAAAAAAACATTTATTTCATGTGTGCTATTGATAACGTAAACGATATATTAAATTGGGTGCTGAACAATAATGACAAACGAACTTTAATCAACGGAAATTTGTGTGTTGCTTCCTTCCTTTTATCCCACGTCCCCTCCCGCTATATAAAGTGACGCATACTGAAGTCAATCGACGATTCACCACGAAGCACAACGCTTGATAACTAGTTGGGACATGAAGTTAGGGGACATGAATTTTCTGTGGCTGTGCATTCCGATGATGTATAAAATTTCTGAAACTTAAACGCAAATATGTTTTTCGACACAAATACATGGATCCTAAGAAGAAACTCTTGAAACTGTGCTATTCGATATTTCTGCGTTCCGTAGTAAACTAAAAGGCGATGTCGTAACTGACCTCAAAATCGAAGGCTATATATAGAGACAGATGTGTACGTTGTTGCAGATGTATCTGAGCAATTCTGGACTGTGTACCAGCCAACACACAATATGGTCCAAGGTCATATCGTTGTGCGATCTTTTTTCTATTTTTTTTAAAGCGTGGAACTCGATTTTAGTTATGTCACCTGCACGTGGATGTTAACAATTTATACGAGTTTTTCATACAGCATTTTCTGCTTACTGGAGAGTCCAATGGCTGACCTGTTAGGAAATCGACTGTGTAGACTTCTTAAGTGTTCCACACGTCTCTGATGTAGAGAATATCTTGCATGAAGGCTTGAGTATTCAATAGTTGCCACGACGACCACAAAGATTTGTCCTTATGCCAAGGGCACCTAGTTCCGCCAACATTCCCTTCCCATGCTGTTCACGACGCTGAGGGAGAAAATAAAGTATGTACTTCACTATCAAAATCTTCAATGGTGTCTTGATATGGGAATATAACCGGTTAGACATCACCACGTAGTTAAATTCAACGAGCGTCTATGGTTGAGCAGTTACATTGACTTGAATATCGCAAAGAAGTTCATTCGCAACATGTAACTTTGACAAAAAAATGGAAGCCAATGAATCTGGCCATTTTTAGCGCAAAGATAGTAAACGAAATATGGCGATGTTAGTTTGGTCACCTGTTGGGGAGGGAATGAAGGAGAGAAAAATCTGATCGGCAAATTCAAGCGGTCTGCCAGATACAATTAGCACTTTTTCGCATAGCGTAGATGATAGCGCACGAGACTTTCGCTCGGATTCGATTCCTACTATCGCCTTGTGTCCAATTTTTGTATCTCATTCTTGTTCGGTTTTAGCGAGCCAGACCAAGAAAACATTTGGCGACGGCGTCTCTGGCGCGCCACTTGAAATTGTGCGCTCAGCGATATGATGGGCTAACTTCAATGCTACTTACCTCGGAAATTGCGTAGATTATCGAATTTTTTTCTTAACTATTAATTATCAGCGCAACCTGTCCTGAAACACCCTTATGAGCTTTTCAGAATGTTTCTGACCACCCTGTATATGCGCTACCCTTCTTTAGTGGCTAAAGAAGAGATACTCTGGACAAGAGTGAAGACATGAGTTAACAAAAGAAAGAGGCTATATGCCGTATATGACTACAGAAGGGGTGGTTAAATTCCTTTTGTAGTGTCTACACTTGCAATGGTACAAGTACGTTTTAAGATTAGACGTAAATGAAACTGAACAATTACTGCTGATTGGATACAGAAAGGATTATTATTCTAATTTTTTTGTTCTTAGCTTCACAAAAATGTTACCTTGAATCCGAAGCCAAGATAACACTCTTTAGACTAATTGGAAAAGAAAAGTGGGAACTGTAGTTCATATGGTGAGATGTTATTGAGGAAATTTTATGAAGTGGAGGCTCAAATGGCTCTGAGCACTATGGGACTCAACTGCTGAGGTCATTAGTCCCCTAGAACTTAGAACTAGTTAAACCTAACTAACCTAAGGACATCGCAAACATCCATGCCCGAGGCAGGATTCGAACCTGCGGCCGTAGCGTTCTTGCGGTTCCAGACTGCAGCGCCTTTAACCGCACGGCCACTTCGGCCGGCTGAAGTGGAGGGATGATGGTACTAATGTACCTATAGTACTGCAAAATCTGTGCAATATTGTACCTACAGAACTAAAAGCCCTGCATCATGTAATTGCTTGTACATTCAGTGCTTGAAGACGTACCTAACTCGCGATCTGGGGCACATGTGATACGAAAATTTTACAATGTCCCAAATTGGAATTAAACTCATGACCTGAGAAGTAATGAGAGAGTTGTAGAAGACTTTAAAAAGCGGAAAACACAGAAAAGTGAAAAGTGAAAAAATAGCAACGTCAGCCGGCCGGTAGGGCCGAGCGGTTCTAGGCGCTTCAGTCTGGAACCGCGCGACCGCTACGGTCGCAGGTTCGAATCCTGCCTCGGGCATGGATGTGTGTGATGTCCTTAGGCTAGTTAGGTTTAAGTAGTTCTAAGTTCTAGGGGACTGGTGACCTCAGATGTTAAGTCCCATAGTGCTCAGAGCCATTTTTTTTTAGCAACGTCAGGGCTGGCTCTGAGCACTATGGGACTTAACATCTGTGGTCATCAGTCCCCTAGAACTTAGAACTACTTAAACCTAACTAACCTAAGGACATCACACACATCCATGCCCGAGGCAGGATTCGAACCTGCGACCGTAGCAGTCCCGCGGTTCCGGACTGAATTCAGTGTTCCGAAACTGTTTCACTGCGGAAAATCGTAACACGGTCCCTGACTTCAGCCGTCGCACGGACGCCAAAATGGAAAATATTGAAATAAACGATATCGGAATTGAAAAACAACTGCTATCACTTAGTAGCGGAAAAGCATCCGGACCAGACGAGATACCCTTAAGATTCTACAGTGATTATGCTAAAGAACTTGCCCCCTTTCTATCAGCAACTTATCGTAGATCGCTGGAAGAACGTAAAGTACCTAGCGACTGGAAGAAAGCGCAGGTCGTTCCCATTTTCAAGAAGGGTCATAAATCAGATGCAAATAATTATAGGCCTATTTCGCTTACGTCAATCTGTTGTAGAATAATGGAACATGTTTTGTGTTCTCGTATTATGACGTTCTTAGATAATACAAATCTCCTTCATCATAACCAACATGGATTCCGCAAACAGAGATCATGTGAAACTCAGCTCGCCCTATTTGCCCAAGAAATTCACAGTGCCGTAGACACTGGCGAGCAGATTGATGCCGTATTCCTGGACTTCAGGAAGGCATTTGATACGGTTCCGCACTTACGTTTAGTGAAAAAAATACGAGCTTACGGAATATCGGACCAGGTTTGTGATTGGATTCAGGATTTCCTAGAAGAAAGAACACAACATGTCATTCTTAACGGTTCAAAATCTGCAGATGTAGAGGTAATTTCGGGAGTACCGCAGGGAAGCGTGATAGGACCTTTATTGTTTACAATATACATAAATGACTTAGTTGACAACATCGGTAGCTCTGTGAGGCTATTTGCAGATGACACGGTTGTCTACAAGAAAGTAGCAACATCAGAAGACTCGTACGTACTCCAGGAGGACCTGCAGAGGATTAATGCATGGTGCGACAGCTGGCAGCTTTCCCTAAACGTAGATAAATGTAATATAATGCGCATACATAGGGGCAGAAATCCATTCCAGTACGATTATGCCATAGGTGGTAAATCATTGGAAGCGGTAACGACCGTAAAATACTTAGGAGTTACTATCCGGAGCGATCTGAAGTGGAATGATCACATAAAACAAATAGTGGGAAAAGCAGGCGCCAGGTTGAGATTCATAGGAAGAATTCTAAGAAAATGTGACTCATCGACGAAAGAAGTAGCTTACAAAACGCTTGTTCGTCCGATTCTTGAGTATTGCTCATCAGTATGGGACCCTTACCAGGTTGGATTAATAGAAGAGATAGGCATGATCCAGCGAAAAGCAGCGCGATTCGTCATGGGGACATTTAGTCAGCGCGAGAGCGTTACGGAGATGCTGAACAAGCTCCAGTGGCGGACACTTCAAGAAAGGCGTTACGCAATACGGAGAGGTTTATTATCGAAATTACGAGAGAGCACATTCCGGGAAGAGATGGGCAACATATTACTACCGCCCACATATATCTCGCGTAATGATCACAACGAAAAGATCCGAGAAATTAGAGCAAATACGGAGACTTACAAGCAGTCGTTCTTCCCACGCACAATTCGTGAATGGAACAGGGAAGGGGGGATCAGATAGTGGTACAATAAGTACCCTCCGCCACACACCGTAAGGTGGCTCGCGGAGTATAGATGTAGATGTAGAAGCGCCTTAACCGCGAGACCACCGCGGCCGGCGTCAGGGCTGGAAACTGCACAGATTCATCCAGGTGCAAATCTCTATTTAAGGGCTGTCAGGAAATAATGATATTTTGGAATTCTCACCGAAATGGTTATAATCTAATTAGTCATGTGGTGTCACAAGTGAAACTTGGTCATGGAATTATTATTTCTTGTATCCCTGCCACACAATGATGTCGATATGGGTTCTGTTGCCGGCATAAATACTGTACTAAACGACTCGTGGCGATGGTGGTCGTTCTGCACGCCGGTACGATCGCAGATGTGTGAAAGAGTCGGAACCAGTTCCACAAAATATCCAGGCACCGTGATGATCGAACCAGATTGTTGCTGTTTATGACGCTTAGTAGTTCGCGCCATAACTGTCTCCTGACAACCGCCCTGTCAGTGTACTTGGAATTCGCATTGGATATCAGTGGACTGTTTACGCAAGCTCACAACTATGGTATTCCCGCACTTCATTTGCACGTTAGAGATCCGGAGTTGGATGCATGTCGACTGCTATCTCATGTGTCGTTCGCTACGTACAGTGTTTGGATTATCTGCAGAGATACACAATTTGGAGCTCAAAAATTAGTATCTTGATATCGTATACAAAATTAAGCTAGTATAGATCAATGATCGTGTCAATATTTAATTTTTGACATACTATATATAGTTGATACGCGGGTCAGCTGTGAATAGATGAAAGCGGTTATATGGAGCAATGAAAAGTGCCATAAACTCACGTATCGAAGCAAACGAATAAAAGATAATCAAAAAACATAGTCAGTGTTGCAAATAGACAATATCGATATCCTTGGCATACCAAGGAAGTTAACTTGGTGAAGGTGCATACAGCAGAAACAAAAGCCCAGGTGGTATACCAGAGGGAGCTATCCAAGGAATCATAAGAACAGGCGTGAACAAGGTGATGCCATTTCACGAAGGTGATACCCCTGCCAATAAATGCCATACGATCATTTCATTTCACCATTGATTTTCAATTTGGTACTGGAGAAAGTAATTCGGGAGATGCGAAGAGAATATAAAGTGGTGAAGCTAAATGGAAGAACACAGCTATTGGGATATGCAGACGACACAGAAGACATAGCGGTGTAAGAGGAAGAGTTGGCAGAAACCGTAGAGGACTCCGGGTAGAATGTCAGTAAGATTGGAATGAGGATTAATATGGAGAAGACTGAAGTGATAGAAGTATCCAGAGAAGCTCCTAATAATGCCCCATTACAGGCAGGAATATGGAATATAACCAGAGTGGAAAAATTTAAGTACTTGGGCATCTTGTTCAACAGCTAAAACAAGAAATTAATCAACGTATTGTCAATTTCAGTCTGAAGCAGGTATTGTCATAAAAAATCTGTCAGTTAAGACCAAATTTAAAGCCTATATTCAGTGATGGTACTGTTGTTGTTAGATGGGACGTAAACGTTAATCACCACAAAAGAAGGAGAAGAGTACCTCCTGATCTTCGAAAGGAAAAACATGAGAAAGATCTTCGAACCAATCCACGAAGAGAACACATGGAGACGGAGCAAGAACCTCAAACTGTGCGACCTGATGAAACAACAGAATATCGTGCAGAAAATGAGAGCGGAGAATAATTCTGGTAGGGCACATAGACAGGGGGCCAGAAACGTGCGGGCTAAAGCTGTCCTTGTGGGAAAGCCTGATGGAACTCGTTCAATTGGAAGACCAAGGAAGCAATGGGAGGATGAATTGCAGAAGGACCTTCAGCAGTTCGGTATCCATGAGAACTGGATCCAAAAGTGCACAAGATCCCCATCTATGGAGGAACATCGTAAGATTGGCACATGAACTTCAGGCTCCGTGATCGCCGATATACGAGTATATGTATACATGTTTGCAAACATAGTGTATCATCAATCAGTATTAGCGCGTTTTTTGGGGTACGGTACGAGCGCGTGGGCCCCTAGATGAAATCTTTTAAAGATTGCTATGACAGTCAAAAGAACGTAACGGGGTGTGCTACTGAAGTTAACAGGCACCCTCTTCGTGACTCCAACGGATGAATTTGCTAGCCATAATAAGAGTATGACCGTTGGAGCAGGGAATCAGGAAAATACATGTCTTATATCAATTAAAGAAACGCAACGAAATGCAACTGCATAGAATAGAGGAAACTGAGACCCAAACAAAGATAGAAGGAAAATATTGCATTTCATATCCATGATAAAATGGACTAAATAATTCTGACACAAAAAGAGGAACTCACAAATTTCTCCGTAACATCAAGCAGACATCACAACAGATTCACTGTCTTGATGCATTGTCTATAAACAATATGTCTGCAAAAAATCAAAAATCCTCCCAGATGGAGTGTCTAATGCGTCTCACTCGAACATTGTGACGACAATTAAATGAACTGATACTGCGCGTCTTGCTCACCCTTTTCTCTTCCGTTCGACAATCAGGGCGGTGTCTGACAACAACCTCATCACGTGACACTAACCATTAAGCTCCGCCATTCTAGCCTCAGAGGGACCAAGCGGGACCGACAGACCGCAGTCATTCTCAGCTAATGGCGTCATTTGGATCCGATATGGAGTCGCATGGGGTCAGCACCAGCTGTCCGCGCCGTTGTCGGTTTTGCAGGCCTTTGAGTCGCTACTCCCGATCCATGTAACTTCTCCATTGACATCACGAAGCTGAGCAGATCTCGATCAAGTCCTACCACCGAGAAAAAATATCTGGTAGTACAGGAAAATGATGCTTGGCTCTCCGCATGGCAGAGTCAACTAAGCTGACCACTCAGCCACGGAGACGGCAGTCACGTGACACACAGAACTATTATTTTAGCCAGAGTAACAACAGCACTCTCATACCAACGCAGCAGGTTACTCCAATTCTATTCCTCGTGAATGGAATCGTCTATTGTTATCCATTGTCATCGTGATCCAATGTCACGACATTAAACTCAGTTTTGTCAGCAAGACACCTGAAGGTCATCATCAGAACTTTTACGTAGTGTTTCAAACTTTTAAGCTTACGGTCAGCCGTTTGTTTCTTAAAGCTGGAAGCAGGTTTTCGAATGGGCGCAATTCCAGATGACCTTCCCTCACTAACACCTAAGGCTATCGATAGAAATCTAATGCACGATCTACTGGTCAGTATGCTGCAATGGTAATGACTATAATGGTAAGGGATTACTTACATAATATTGTGTTGGTTTGACATGTCTCACTGATGTGAAACTTCTTGCCAAAGCGAATGTTAAATAAAAAGTACCGTTTGTGCTAAACATACCCGCTGCTCCTTGCTGTACGTGAAGAGGACTTCTGCCTCCTGCCACGTGTTGTTGCCAGTGGGATCTTTGGTACTCCACAGAATACGGTCGAAGCCATCTGGGCTGCCATCCTCGCTGACCGGATGCAAGAGCACTCGCAGCCCGGCTGCGCTCAGACCGTCGATGATGAAGCTGAAATGTTTAATCACTCGTCTTTAGTCGACGTAAAGAGAGTAAAAAGGCTGATGTTTTCCCTACTTCGGGCAAGCGCCAACACCGGTACGCTTGTCGTTAGCTCCTGAGTATGCGGATGATGAATTACAATAGTGTGTCTGCAAGTGCATGAAGAATGTAACTCTGAATTCGATAAACATTACTACAAACAGGGAACTGTCTAGCACGAAGAGACATATTCTGTGACAATACACTCTTGTAAAACACGACCGATTCGCTTGCTGGTTGATAATTTGGGCAAGCACAGGTTTATTTGCATGATTTTCAGACATGAAAACGAGTAGTGAAACTCACCTAAACGAGACACACTTTCCGTCAGCGCCAGTAGATCCCATTATAGGACTCTCGAGAAAAGCGCTTTGTCCTCTCATGTCAGCCATAAGTCCAAGGGCCGACGTCTCGAAGAAAACATATCCACCTGAGTCAACAAAAAGTTACAACTTAAATGGTTTTGTATTTACTGATTGTTTATTATGATATAAAACGCCCCGTTGTTGAGCTAAACACCCAATAAAATTTTAAGGAGTGAGATGAAGTAGTGGATAAAGCAATGTACTCATGTTTCGGAGAAGTGAACTGAAAATCTTCGTCCATCCACTCACACACATTTCCCCTGTGGTTTTCCTCAAGCACTTCCGGAAAAAGTTGGACGATTTTTGGACTACAGAAAATCCCTTCTCCAGTTCCCTCTCCAGTTGAGCTCCAAATGTAATGCCTCAGTTGTCGATAAGACTTTGAAAGAAAGACCTGCGTAGTTAAAACCAAAACTCTGTTTTCGTAAATTAACAACAAAATTGTTGATTTTTATATTCACTAAATTCGCGTTAAGATCACCGAAGGATTATATATCAAAGATCTGTTTGTTTCGCGCCGATTACTAAAGGATTCCGACAAAATTATTCTTCAAGCCATTGGTTGCTGGACTTTTTATCCAGAAATAAAATGCTTGGCTTATGCGTTTTAAAAGTCTTTGACTGTGGAGCCTGGCTCAGTAAACTTTTGAATTGTTCAGTTGGTTACATTGCGATGAACAGCGTAATCCAGCGTGATCCAAAGAAGAGCGGCGCGTTTCGTTTTGGTAAGCGTGGTAGCGTTATGAAGATGTTTAGCAAACTCAAGTGGCAGACTCTGCAAGAGAAGCGCTCTGCATCGCGGTGTAGCTTGCTGTCCAGGTTTCGAGAGGGTGCGTTTCTGGATGAGGTATCAAATATATTGCTTCCTCCTACTTATACCTCCCATGGAGATCACGAATGTAAAATTAGAGAGATTCGAGCGCGCACGGAGGCTTTCCGGCAGTCGTTCTTCGCGCGAACCATACGCGATTGGAACAGGAAAGGGAGGTAATGACAATGGCACGTAAATTGCCCTCCGCCACACACCGTTGGGCGTCTTGCGGAGTATAAATGTAGATGTAGATTAAATATGCAGTAAAAATTTAGAGTCCAATGAGAAATGTTTTATCGTTGAAAGATAAATAGAAATACAATCATAAAAACAATTAGCGAATAGTATTTTCGATGGGATTAAATAACTCGTCGTTTTGTAACCAAAATAAAAATTAAAAATAAGTGGTGAATAATAAATTGTTTATTTTTCTATTTAAATGAGACCACGAATCCCCAGTTTTCAGAACTATTCTGGCTCGAATTATGTGGGAATCACTACGTTCTTCTGAGAACGAAAAACTTCAAAGAATAATTACAGAATGACAGAAGTTAAAGTAAAATATGTTTCTTATTCTTGGATGTGCCCACCAATTACCGCGTGCCAGTGTCAGTTTCTTGTTCGTTGTTCTTTCTTTTTCTTCCAATACCCCCTCATCATTCTCTTCCTGTCTTCTGATCACTTCATACTAATTTTCTCCACACTCCTACCTTGGAATTCTTCCATATTCAATACTTTTTCACCTAAACACTTATCTGTCAGTGGTTTCTTCAGTTTTTATTTTTATTTGTTTTACAAATCCTGTTGCTACTTTGTGGATAGAATTTTTTGTTGACTTCTTATCCTACCCTACAAATATTTGAAGATCTTTTTGGTTAATCTACTGTCTTGCATTCGATACAAATGTCCAAAACGTACCAGCCTTCTTTTTCTAGTTACGTCTGATATTTTTTGTGCGTTTCGATAAATTTCGTCATTTCTTCGTAATTTTCAAACTTCCATAGTTTGTCGTAGGCCTAACGTTTACCTAATGATTAGGCTTGCTAATATTTAGAATTTATCTAAATTATAGCTTAATGCTAAACATTCGCTTGCATATGAAAATTCTGGCGTCACACTACTGTATTGTAACGCCTTATTTTTGCTTTTTAAACAGACTTTTTTCTTGTAACGGTCTGTAATTATAACATATTTTCTTCCCGTTTTGCATATTTTTTTCTCTATAGCAGCTTCTTCCAAACAATTTCCTTTGATTGTCTTCCCGAAATATTTTAGTTTTTAGCCGTCTCGATTTGGCCAGTATCTGTATTCGGAAATTTCGTTGCATCTGTAATATTCGTTAAGAATTGCCTTTCTTCTGCAGAAATTCTTAAGCTGGTGGTACTGGCTATTTATTCTAATACATTAATTTGCATCACAGCACATGTCACATTGTATGGCAAGTCATCTGCCAATGTGAGACAGTTTCCTTTTTGTTACCTCTTCGCAATAGTATTGGTGAAATCTCATATTCATTCAGTTTTTGAATTCTAATTCCCACTATTTTCTCTAGAACACCATGAAATAGATGTGGGGATAGGTCATCGCGTTGCCGCACACATGTGTTTATTTCGACTTTCTGAGAAATTTCTTACATAAATTTCATTTTAGATACTGTGTCTTAACGTTTTTCACTAATTACAACTTCTAATACAGATTTTCATCAAGTTCTCGGATTAGTTTATCTATGGTTTCTCTGCCGCGAGAGCCAAAGGTCTTTCTGAAATCATCAGACAGTGTTTTTATGCCTTTTGAATTCCGTAACATGTAGCGATTGACTGACTTCAGATTAAATATTTGTGCAGGACATTGTCTGCTCTTCCTGAAACCATTTTGATATTCACCTAAATGATTATCCAGTGTTGTTTTTACTCTGTTTAGGAAAATCTTGGAAAATTTTTTATATTCAACTGCAAAGCAAAGAAACTCCTCTGTAGTTGTTAACGTCTTGTTTATTGCCTTTCATAGACAGTGGATGGATCAAGGCTACCTTCCATTCTCCTGGGATTTTTTTTCTGTTTACCACATTTCATCAAAGATAAATTTGAACTTTTCTTGTTTTTGATAGAGACCGCTGAAATAGCCTTCTCCAGTGCATTAATTGTTCTTTAAGGGGTTTAAGCCCTTCTTTAATTTTTTGATAGTTAAAACTCGTTCTAGAGTTCCATTAGTATTTGAGAATTTCATCTTATGGACTGTTCTGGACAATTAAAAAACTGATCAAAATATTTTATTATTAATACGAAGTTAATCGTCCCTCATTGCCAAGCACTTTGTCCAGTCTTCGAGAGACAGAGCACACGAATGAGCTATAAACATGCTGAAGTCGCCTAATGATTTACCACACGACAAAACCAGCATTCCAAACATTGTCTCGACCACATTCCTAATAGTCTGCATCCTCGAAACACAAACACGCCAACATGTTCGAATATATTTACCTCTACAGATTTTTGGGGCCATTGCAGTACTCTTGGGTGCCTGTCAGACAGTATTTGCGCGCTGCTTTTATTGTGTATGGTTTGGCAGTAACAGCAGTGCCGCGCCACGAATGAGCTCCCTTCAGTTTTCTGTCTGCCTCTGCATCATACAGCGTCGTTCTTATAATAATAAATGACAATATTTAGACATCACCATATCCTCTAACATTTTTCCATTTGTTGGAACTTATCACAGGCTACGCAGGAATGTGTGTCTTTGTTTCATCCAAGTGACATCCACAAACACCCTAATATCTGTAGTGATTTCATGTTCATTTTCTTTCACAAATTTTTTGTTAGTAACAACATTTTTGACAGTCCTTATAATGCTCCTTGTAGTTGCTTTAGTGGCAGTTTTTAAAATGTGATTGTTCAAACCTTGCGCTTGTAGTACAGTTTAATTCACACGCTAAACTTATTCCTGCCAGTTATTTTTAATATAGCTATTCCCGTTAAATTTTGCGCTTTTACATAGCATTATTACTCAGCTCACAAGTAAAAAATTTCAATTTCAGTTAGCATAAGTGCTTCAGTAACAACAATCCAAGTAACAAGGAATGTGTAACAATGACTATCAAACTCCCCATCGGCGAGTATGTACACTGCTGTCCACTGAAGTCTGTGCAAGAAGCTAAAATCGAAGATAGAATGAACTGTTGCTGTTATTATACAGACTCCGAACAGTATTATCAATTTCTGGCAAAAGTGAGAGAGGTGCACGACACGCAGTTTCTCAAATTTCATTTTTTTCGATACTGTTTGCACATAATTACAATGTCTGGCACAAATGCTATTCTTAGATTTTATTGCTGCTAATAATTTTACACTGGAAACTGTGAGACAATTTTCTACAGATACCGGCGTTAATATTGGAGCAGTTTTCTATAAAATCCATTTTTTTGCTTATTTCCACTTACACTCTCCCACCATCATTTTTCACGGACTGTCTAGATATGACGGATGTCCAATAAAAAATATGCTCTATAAAGTAGGCATCTATTTGATTATGAATCATTTGATGTTCACCATATTTTGAGATATATTCTCCTACTGTACTATTTCTACATAAATCATAATCATATGTTGAGCTAATAGCTATTTGTAAACAACGTTTAAATTACAAAAATTAGTAACGTCAACCTTTTTCACTAGCTGTGCTGGCGTCTGTTGGCGGCCCACCGAGCCAGTTGGAAAGCGTTCCTGCTCCTGTGAACCACTGGGTGGCACTGCCGTTGCGGTTTGCCCAGTCACAGAATAACAAATCGTTGTCCATTCCAAAATCGCAGATTTCTGAAATCAAAAGTCACACACGTCGCTTTGAGTCACCAAGGAATATAAAAAACACAAGTATGAGAAGTTATAAAATACATACAACAAAGTGGCAATAACTGAAAAAAATCCTTATACAGAATAATAGAAAAAATAATAATCTCTTCCCGAATAACACTTCCAAATTTACCTACATTTAGTACTAATAGTGAAGATAAAGATGACGTATGGCATTCTGGCCTCCTCTTCTAGCTCCAAACCTTCGCACTTCCTATTAACTACGTTCGTCTGATCGCCTCCTTTCTTTTCCACTGTCCTTCCTATATCACCATCCATAACACGGATTCCTACACCTTCTATCCCTCCGCTGGTGTGCCCTGAGGTTCCGTCCTCTCCCCTCTTCTCTACCTTCTATATACGGCGGAAGTGCCGCCGCCTTCATCCTCCATCCACCTTCTCCAGTACGCTGATGACACTGCCTTCCTTGCCCTCACTCCACCCTGCAACACTCCCAGCACCTTCTCCAATCCCATCTTGACCTGTTCACCACTTGGTGTAACCAGTGGCTGCTCAAGGTCAATCCTTCCAAAACCCAGGCAATCATTGTAGGCAAAACCACCCCTTCCTTCCACCTCCTTGATTTTTATGTCACCATCTATGGCCGTCCTATTCACCTTATCCCCACCCTCAAGTACCTTGGTGTCACCCTTGACCATCGCCTTTCCTGGACCCCCCACTTCCGGACAATCCAAGCCAAGGCACATTCTCAACTCCGCCTCCTCAAACTCCTTTCTGGCCGCACATGGGGTCTGGACCCTTCCACTATCCTCCAGACTTATAAATCCCTTATCCACCCCATCCTCTGCTATGCCCATCCCGCCTGGATCTCCACCCCTCCCGCCTACTATAAGTCCCTCCAAATCCTTGAACGCCACGCACTCTGCCTTGCCTATCGCATCCGTCTCCCATCCCCCACGCGGATCCTATGTGACTTGATTCCCTTCCCGCACCTTTTTATTTCCTCAAATGGATGCGGATCCTTTACACCTCCTGCAAGCTCGATCCCCCACACCCGCTTGTCTCTCCCATCCTCGCCCATCCCAGCCTGCTGCCATGTCTGTATTCTTGCATCTCACCTGCTCTCCATCTTCACACCCTCCATACCCTTTCCCAAGATGGCTTCTGCCAACTCCCCCTCCCTGATGATGCCCTTGTCCCATCCATCTACCCTCCTACCAGCTCTGACTCTCCCCTCCCATTCCCCCCTTTTCCCCCAGGGCTTCCTCTCTCCCTCCTCACCTTCCTTTTTCCCCCTTCCTCTCTCTCACATCTCCCGCTTCCACCCCTCTCCCTGGGCTTCCAAACCTTCCCCTCTCTCCTCCCTCCTGCTCTCCCTTCTTTCTCCCACTGGCTCCAGCCCCCTCCTTCCCGCCCTCCTACCTCTCCCTTTGACCCGGAGGCAGTCCCCCGCCACCCTCCTTCGTCAGTGTGAGTGCTTCGCCGATGATCGTCGCCAGTGTTTCCGTGCGTCAGTGTCTCTCCGTTTGTGTACAGTGCTTTCATCAGTGTTTTCTACTATGTTCACGAGTCCACCTGGATGTCTTCGTCTGTTCAACTAGTGCCACCCTTCTTGTACAGTGCCCTCCGTCAAACGACTTATAATTTATTGTGCAGTGTTCCTTATATGTTTACCATGCTTTTTATGCTTTCTCTGTCTTCCGTGTCTATATGTTGTATCTCTTGGCCGAAGAGCGGCGTATGTAGGCCGCTGCCGGCCCGCCTCAGCTGAGGCATGAAATAACAATAAAGGGAAAAAAAGATAAAGATGACGAAACATAATTGCAGTTTTAACGGACAATCCCTACTGTTGTTAACGAATAATGTTTCTCTCTTTATTTCGTAAATGTACCTTCCAGATAGAAGCTGCTCTCATATTTCGGTAATTTTACGCGGCGGCGCTGTGTTATGAAGTTCATACACGTGTATACGTGTTCATACGCGTGCAACTTCATCGCGAGTGGAGTAGGACTGAGTGATTGAGTGTGTGATTGTGACAACGTTTTCAGGCCTTTTACGCACATTCGTTTCCTTTAATATTTGTAAGGGAGTTGATAACGCCGCCGTTGAGCGCCCGTTCACCTCAAAAACAACAACAGCAATTTCATGCCACATATTGTACTTTGAGGGAAAGACCAAGTGGAAGAAATGGTTCCATAATGACGTCTGTGGTTTGTAGTTAGTCCCTCGATATTGCACAAGCGTGCAGAGAGTCGTGGTCTTTCTGGAACTTTGTTCCTAGGAGCGAGGCCAAGAAAGATGGGGTAAATGAAAAGCACTAGGCCCTCGGCACTGCGGCATGGTGTTAAGAAAGTCGAAGCGTTGTCATGTTCCGAAGGCCAAACTGTCTCCGCACACAGATTAACTGGTCATCCACCCCTAGACTGAGACTTTCATTACTGAATACCACATAGTAAGTAACTGCCTTTGTCCATCTAGTCCTGGTTTGACACCATTACATCGATTGAACGTATTGAGGAAGACTTATCGAGAGTCAACGTTATGGTTGACGTAATGTAATTCCTTGCCATGAAGGCGTCTGGTATGTAGTGTTGCGGGACGAGGGACACTTCATTAGGGGTCCTACGGCTCTCTGGACGCCTGGCAGCGAGAGCACTGCCTGTTAATGGCTAATTCGTATTAGCAAATCCTGTATGTCTGTCTTCGACCCATTGTTTCCAACAACGTACTATAATAACATCTGTATGATGTATATGTTGTACAATGTGTTAAACTTCCAGAAAATAAAAACTTAAGTAAATACTGGAGTACATCTGAGAAAATAACAAAAATTTATTTCACCTCACCATTTTTTTCTTTAAGAATGACGATCAGTAAACTGTAAGGTAGATCTGAGAGAAGCCTGGCACAGTTTAAGTGATATTAGACGCATTGTGTCCAGATAATGGTACTGAAAACTGAACGTAGTTTCAAAATTCATTTCATAGACAGAGTGTTGCAGTAATTAAACTTTCATTGAGAAATAAATACAGCTTCTAATGCTGTTTAACCTAATGCAAATCGGTGTTGACGTAATACCGCAACGTTTTAAGTTTCATAGATCAAGAATTATGTACTCTGAAAGTATGGGATACAAATGCTACATTATTACGTCCAGGTCACCTTGAAGTCATTAGATAAGAAAAAAAATCATGAAGCGTCTGTTTTTTTTTTTTTTTTTTCATCAACCTTCTGTACCATATCTTCAGTGATGACAAGTAATCGCCCACTTTACGCTTCATTGTGAACATTATAGTTTGGACATCTTCCAACGCTCTGAGGGATTTTCTTACCATTGCATCGCTCATAGTGTTTATCTTCATTAACTCCTCTAATCTGCCGATGAAGCTGATCAGTTTTACATCTTTTGCACACAGAAAATCCTTGGCGAGGGTTTTATTTAACGGAGGCATTCTAAAAAAGTAGTAGATGGGAACATGGGCAGCTACTCTACACAGGTGAGTGGCGTACTCCAGGTGGCATCGGCAGCGAATAACATGACGAACAGACATGCCATAGTGGTCAATTTCAACTCCTTCCGGAAGCCTCGATACTTAACAGTGTAGTTCACTGTAATAGTAGAGAAACTGCAACATGCTGACGGCTTAGATGCAGATAAAATCATTATCCTGACAAACTCGCAGACTGCTCATACGGAATCATGGTTTTAATATTACCAAGAATAACGTCGTGTAGCAGATTATAGACCTATCGTAGAAGTACAGCACCGTAACGAGAAAATCGCGATTCAGTGGGTAAAGGGGCATCATGGTATCAGGGGCAATGACACTGTCGACACCCTCACTACGAGTTCCGGTCACCATGGGACGAAAGCTTCCGAACATGTTTCTTACTCAGACCTTATCTAACATGTGCGGCGGCAGATCAGAGAACCACGTGAAACAATAAGTGGCTGTCCGTGATGCTTCATTGTACCACAGAAAGTTCCTGTTCACCATGTTCCGCCTCTGCTTTGACGACGGACGGTTCCGACTGCACCTCTGCAACTGACTGATGCCGCTATGTGCTTGTAGCGCGGAGGAGGACATCGAACGCATGGTTTTCGGCAGCCCCCTGCTATACCACGCGACAACCAATTTGCTCCAGCACTTAGCGATTCGCGGACGGCTTCCCACCAACATAAATATACAACGAATGATGTGCCACTATATAAACATATACATAACTTTTTAGCCCCTTAATACATTTTGATTTACTAATATTCTTGTAGCCTAATGTAAATATACTATCATATGCTTGGAATGAGAATCACGATTGCCTGTGTCTACATCTACATCAACATTGATACTCTGCAAATCATTGGCAGAGGGTTCATGGAACCCCCTTCACAATTCTCAATTATTCCAATCTCGTATAGCGTGCTGAAAAAACGAACATCTATATCTTTCCGTGCGAGCTCTGATTTCCTTTATTTTATAATGGTGGTCATTTCTCCCTATGTAGGTTGGCGTCAACAAAATATTTTCGCATTCGGAGGAGGAAGTTGGTGATTGGAATTTCGTGAGAAGATTCCTCCGCAACGAAAAACGCCTTTGTTTTAATGATGGCCGCTCGGTGTGGCCGAGCGGTTCTAGGCACATCAGTCTGGAAACGCGCGACCTCTACAGTCGCAGGTTCGAATCCTGCCTCGGGTATGGATGTGTGTGATATCCTTAGGTTAGTTAGGTTTAAGTAGTTCTAAGTTCTAGGGGACTGCTGACCTCAGATGTTAAGTCCCATAGTGCTCAGAGCCATTTTTTAAATGATGTCCTTCCCAAATCCTGTATCATTGCAGTGACACTTTCTTCCCTATTTCCCGATAATACAAAACATGCTGCTCTTCTTTGAACTTTTTCGATGTACTCCATCAATCATATCTGGTAAGGATCCCACAGCGCGCAGCAGTGTTCTAAAAGAGGGCGGACAAGCGTAGTGTAGGCAGTCTCGTAAGTAGATTTGTTCCATATTCTAAGGGCCCTGCCAATAAAAAGCAGTCTTTGGTTAGCCTTCCCCACAACATTTTCTATGTGTTCCTTCCAATTTAAGTTGTTCGTAATTGCAATTCCTAAGTATTTAGCTGAATTTACGGCCTTTAGATTTGACTGATTTATCCTGTAACCGAAGTTTAACGGATTCCATTTAGCACTCATGTGCATCACCTTACTTTTCTAGTTACTTAGGGTCAATTGCCAATTTTCGCATTATACATATATCTTTTACAAATATTTTTGCAATTTATTTTGACCTTCTGATGACTTATTGGTCGATAAACGACAGCGTCATCTGCAAACAGCCTAAGACAGCTGCTCAGATTGTTTTCCAAATCGTTTGTATAGATAGGGAACAGCAAAGGGCCTATAACACTACCTTGGGGAACGCCAGAAATCACTTCCGTTTTACTCGATGCCTTTCGGTCAATTACTACGAACTCTGACCTCTCTGATAGAAAATCACGAGTCCAGTCACAAAACTGAGACGATATTCCATAAGCACGCAATTTCACTATAAGCCGCTTGTGTGGTACAGTGTCAAAAGCCTATGGGAAATCCAGAAATACGGAATCGATCTGAAACCCCTTGTCAATAGCACTCCACAGTTCGTGCGAGTAAACAGCTAGTTACGTTTTTCAAGAACGATGTTTTCTAAATCCATGTTAACTGCGTGTCAATAGACCGTTTTCTTAGAGGTAATTCATAATAATCGAACACAATATATGTTCCAAAATCCTGCTGCATATCGACGTTAATGATACGGGACTGTAATTTAGTGAATTACTCCTACTACCTTTCTTGAATATTGGTGTGACATGTGCAAGTTTCCAGTCTTTGGGTACGGATCTTTCGTCGAGCGAACGGTTGTATATGATTGTCAGGTATGGAGCAATTGCATCAGCATACTCTGAAAGAACCCTAATTGGGGTATAGTCTGGATCAGAAGACTTTCATTTGTTAAGTGATTTAAGTTGATTCACTGCTCCGAGGTTATCTACTTCTATGTTACTCATGTTGCCTGCTGCTCTTGATTCGAATTCTGTAATATTTACTTCGTAATAATTGGCAACCAATGCTGTACAATCGCAATAAAGTCGTGAGATGTTCACATCTCATGATTTTATTGCGATTGTACAGCATTAGTTGCCAATTATTAACACAAAAATGATCGCAGGTCTCAGACGGGATTTTATGTCCTGTATATCATACTTACTTCGTCTTCTTCCGTGAAGTTATTTCGGAAGGCTATGTTTAGTAACTCTGCTATGGCAGCACTGTCTTCGATAGTATCTCCATTGTTATCGCGCAGAGAAGGCACTGATTGTGTCTTGCCACTAGCATACTTCACATACGACCAAAATCTCTTTGGATTTTCTGCTAGTTTTCGAGACAAAGTTTCGTTGTGGAAACTATTATAAGCATCTCGCATTGAAGTCCGCGCTAAATTTCGAGCTTTTGTAAAAGATCGCCAATGTTGGAGATTTTGCGTCTGTTTAAATTTGGCACGTCGTTTTCGTTGTTTCTGCAACAGTGTTCTGACCCGTTTTGTGTACCATAGGGGATCATTTCCGTCGTTTGTTAGTTTATTTGGTATAAATCTCTCATTTGCTGTCGATACTATTTCTTTGAATTCATGCTACATCTGGTCTACACTTACCTTGGTAATTTAGAAGGAGTGGAGATTGTCTCTCAGGAAGATGTGAAGTAAATTTTTATCTTCTTTTTTGAATAGATATAGTTTTCGTTTATGGAGGATTCGGGGTTTACAATGTTCAGTCTCACTACGACAACCCTGTGTTCACTAATCCCTGTATCTGTTTTGATGCTCGTTATTAAATCAGGATTATTTGTTGCTAAGAGGTCAACTGTGTTTTCACAACCTTTTGCTATTCGCGTAGGCTCTTGAACTAACTGCTCAAAACAATTTTCAGAGAATGCGTTTGGGACAATTTCGGATGATGTTTTGTGCGTTTCTACGGAATTAAACATGTATTTTCACCATCATATCGAGGGTAAATAAAAGTCACCACCAACTATAACTGTGTGAGTCGGGTACGAGTTGGAAATCAAACTCAAGTTTTCTTTCAGCAATTGTATCAGCTGAATTGGGAGGTCGCTAAAAGAATTCAATTATTATTTTATTCCGGTTGCCAAGAATGACCTCTGCTCATACTAACTAACAGGAACTATCTACTTCAGTTCCGCGACAAGATAAACTGCTTCTAACAGCAACAAACACGCCACCGCCAACTGTGTTTAGCTTATTCTTTCCGAACACCGTTAGGTTCTTCGCTTAACTTATTTCCCGTTTTAGCCAGCTTTCAGTGCCTATAACGATTTGA
Source organism: Schistocerca americana (assembly GCF_021461395.2). Classification (NCBI taxonomy): domain Eukaryota; kingdom Metazoa; phylum Arthropoda; class Insecta; order Orthoptera; family Acrididae; genus Schistocerca; species Schistocerca americana. The sequence goes on along the minus strand of NC_060130.1, from coordinate 710,511,563 downwards.
GCATCAGTGCTTTCTATTAGCGCTTGAAGTTCTGGTACTTTCCCAACACAGCTACGACAATTTACAACTGTTATACCGACGGTTCCTAGATCTACTTTGTCCTCGTGTTCGACATGCATCCTTTGTGACTGAAGCCCTTTTTGTGTTTTCCCGAGACCCTCCAACCTAAAGAACCACCCAATCCACGACACACAGTCCCTGCTACTCATGTAGCCGCCTCCTGCGTGTAATGGACTCCTGATCCAGAACCCGAAACCTAACCATCCTATGGCGCAAGTCGAGGGATCTGCAGCCTACACGGTCGCAGAACCGTCTGAGCCTCTGATTCAGATCCTCCACTCGGCTCTGTACCAGAGATCCGCAATCGGTCCTGTCGATTATGCTGCAAATGGTCAGCTCTACTTTCATCTCGCAAGCAAGTCTGGTAGCCTTTACCTCTTCTGTTAGCCGCACGAAACCAGAGATAATTCTTCCGATCCAAAGTGACGCACATCATTGGTACCGACGTGAGCAACCACCTCAAGTTGGCTGCACCCTGTGCTCTTCATGGCATCCGGAAGGACCGGTACCAGTCTGGAATGACTCCACCTGGTATGCACAAGGAGTGCACGTTGGCTTTCTTACTCTTCTTGGCAGCTATGTCCCTAAGAGGCCCCACAACACACATAACGTTGGAGCTCCCAATTATCAGTAATCCCACCCTCTGTGATTGCCTTGGTCTTACAGGCTGAAATGTTTCCTTTGAAACAGGACAGGCGACTGCATCTGGCTGAGCGACAGTATCGGCCACTGACAGCACCTGGAACCTGTCTGTTAGACTAACTGGGTATGTCTTATGTGCAGCCCCCTGGGAAGTCTTTCTCCGCCTGCCACGCCCTAGGGCGACCTCCCACTCGACCACAGGTGAGGGGTCAACCTCAGTGCGAGCAGTAACTAGGTTGGCCACCGGTGAGGACTGATCGGAGGACTCGGACATGCTGAATGTCCGTTAGATCCCAACGGCCGGCCCACAACAGTGGTGCCCATCCACTGCAGCCCTCAAGCAGTGTAACCGAGCCCATCACAGCCGGGAGCTGAGAGCGTAGTGTCACCAACTCGGCTCGCATCCGCACACAACAATCGCAGTGCCTATCCATACTAAAGAGCCGGTAAACTAAACTACAGAGATCAACAGACTATCGACTCAGGCTACGGAACCCTACTGCAGGCCCTGACAAAAAAGCAGGAACTGTCTCTAATAAATTAGATTAATACGCAGAAATTCAAAAACCTATCTACCGAAGCACTCAGGTGAAACTAAATAATTCCCCCCTGATTAGGGACTTTTAATACGTCACAAAATCTGTTTACTTTCCGACGGAAACGAAAACTAGAGAACTGTGGCTATTAGATATTTAATTAACACGCAGAAACTCAAGAAATTAAACTATTAAAGCACCCAGATAAATTATACAATTCGCTCCTGGTTAGGAACTCGTAAAAGTCACAAAATCGGTTACTTCTCTGTTGCTGCGTCTGTCTCGGGCGGTCGCTGCTGCCTCTGCCTGCCTGCCTGTGTGTGTGTGTGTGTGTGTGTGTGTGTGTGTGTGATTGAATTGAATATCTCGTTTCCATCTCCTACAAGAAGTGTTACTCACTATACTTCGCAGCTTGTCATGTTACAGAAGGTGGCTCAATCGGTTATGTCCGAAGGCCATAAATACAAACTAATTAAATAACTACAAAAAATGTAAACAAAGACGAATGCTTCCCGTTATGGCGTCTGTGTGTGGCCATTAGACGCAAGTACTCAACGCGCATGTGCAGATCCCCAACTGCAGTACTACAACGGCCATTTTAAAAGGTCCTTTGAACATGTGTTCTGGAATGCATCGCTGCCACGGTAGATGGCGCTGAAGAATGAAAATTCCTCTAACCATGTGCCCTTTGTTCCTTGTGTGATGCAAGCTATGTGATTGACGCAGCGTAATGTAAGCAGCAGAATATTCCGACATTCATGTCGGGAACAAGCCGAGATGATGTTTGTGTACTGCCAAGCAGATGCAAACGGTCGAGGGCAGAATCAGGTCCTACAAATATAGTGTACGCACATTCCGCCGTCTACCTGCACGTTCGTCTGAGAGGACCCATGATAACACAAACGCCCAAAAAGGGCTTGAAATGTTGTGTGATGTGGTTGGTGTCTCTGAGGGTACTTGTTCTGGTGTAGCCATGCTGCCTCTCCACCGTTTGCATCTGTTTGACAGTACACAAACACCATCTCGGCCTGTTCCCGACGTGATTACCGGACCATCCTGCTGCTTACAGTACTCTGCATCAATCACACAGCCTGCAACACACAAGGAACACACGTCACTTGGCCAGAGGAACTATGATTCATCAGTGCCATATATCGTGGCAACAATGCATTTCCGGACACGTGTTCATAAGACCTTTCTTGCTTACAGCAGTTCGTCGGTTTCATTAATGCTCACTCTGTATATGTTTTGATGTTCAGTGAAATCGCACATTACCAGTATCATACTAGATACAAAATACCCTGTTGTAATATGTGTCTAGTCCTAATTTCGTTGATTAATCAAAATGCCGATTAATAAAACAGTAGTTAATTCCAAACTGATAAAGGAATTGTGAAATATGAAAGTGCCATTACATGGAGCGTCTGAAGAAACTTTTGGAAAAGTAGATCATATAAAATTGCCGTTCATGCAAGGTCTGTTAGCTTAGGTGCCTTGTTCGACGCGGTTTGGGTACTTGAAAAGCGACTCAATCACTTTTTCAATGACATTAATTTTTCGCGACAAGTCTTCGAGATATTCTAAAATTGTGAGTGACTATTTCGATCCTGCAGGGAGGCCTGAGGTCCGACTGGTGACTTAACACTTTCAAGTTTCGTGAGGGACCGTTGTAGAGCAGTGTGTTTGTTCATAGACTTCCACTGATTGGGATTTTGGAACTAGACCCATTCACGTATAATAAATGACTTTAGAAATTTACCTGCATTTTTATTAGGAATTGGACTGCTACTACGTTTGGTAGAATGTAATTGGTTTTGATTGTGTACCGATGATGGTGCCATTAAAGCGGAGTTACTAAATACAGTTTTCCGTAATTCCCTCACGAAAGAAGACGAAATAAATATTCCACAATTCGAAACCAGACAGCTATTAGCATGAGTGACATAAAAGTAGATTTCTTAAGTGTTGCGAAACAACTCAAATCACTTAAGAGAGGCAAGTCTTCCGATCCAGCTGGTATACCAATCAGGTTCCTTTCAGAGTATGCAGACACAATAGCGCCTTTCTTAGCAATCATATACATCCGCTCACTTGACGAAAGATATGTTCCTAAAGACTGGAACGTAGCACAGGTCACACCAATATTCAAGAAAGGAAATAGGAGTAATCCATTGAATTACAGGACCATATCACTGACCTCAATTTGCAGTAGGAGTTTGGAGCATATACTGTACTCGAACGTTATGAATCTCCTTGAAGAAAATGACTTATTGGTACATAACCAACACGGGTTGAGAAATATCGTTCTTGTGCAACACAGCTAGCTCTTTATTCCCATGAAGTAATGAGTGCTGTCGACAAGGGATCTCAGATCGATTCCATATTCCTAGATTTCCAGAAGGCTTTTGATACTGTTCCTCACAAGCGACTATTAATCAAATTGCGTGCGTATGGAGTATCGTCTCAGCTGTGTGACTGGATTTCCTCTCAGAGAGGTCAAAGTTCGTAGTATAGACGTTAAATCATCGAGTAGAACAGAAGTTATATCTGGCGTTCCGAAAGATAGTGTCATAGGCCCTCTGCTGTTCCTGATTTACATAAATGATCTAGATGATAATCTGAGCAGCCCTCTTAGATTGTTTGCAGATGACGCTGTAATTAACTGTCTAGTAAAATCATCAGACGATAAATTCCAATTACAAAATAATCTAGAGAGAATTTCTGTATGGTGTGGAAAGGGGCAATTGGCACTAAACAAAGAAAAGTGCGAGGTCATCCACATGGGTACTAAAAGAAATCCGATGAATTTTGGGTATACGATAAATCGCACAAATCTAAAGGCTGTCAATTCGACTAAATACCCAGGAATTACAATTACGACCAACTTATATTGGAAAGACCACATAGATAATATTGTGGGGAAGGCGAAACAAAGCTGCGCTTTGTTGGCAGAACACTTAGAAGATGCGACAAACCCACTAAAGAGATAGCCTACATTACACTTGTCCGTCCTCTGCTGGAACATTGCTGCGTGGTGTGGGATCCTTACCAGGTAGGATTGACGGAGGACATCGAAAAGGTGCAAAGAAGGGCAGCTCGTTTCGTGTTATCGCGCCCATGGGGGTGAGAGTGTCACTGATATGAAACGTGAGTTGGGATGGCAGTCACTGAAACAAAGGCGGTTTTCTTTGCGGTGAGATCTATTTACAAAATTTCAGTCACCAAGTTTCTTTTCCGAGTGCGAAAATATTTTGTTGACACCCACCCACGTAGGGAGAAATGGTTCAAATGGCTCTGAGCACTATGGGACTTAACATCTATGGTCATCAGCCCCCTAGAACTTAGAACTACTTAAACCTAACTAACCTAAGGACATCACACACATCCATGCCCGAGGCAGGATTCGAACCTGCGACCGTAGCAGTCGCGCGGCTCCGGACTGAGCGCCTAAAACCGCTAGACCACCGCGGCCGGCTAGGGAGAAATGATCGTCATAATAAAATAAGAGAAATCAGAGCTCTAACGGGAAGATTTAGGTGTTCCTTTTTCCCACGCGCCATTCGAGAGTGGAATGGTAGAGAAGTAGTGTGAAAATGGTTCGATGAACCCTCTGCCAGGCACTTAAGCATGAATTGCAGAGTAACCATGTAGATGTATATGTAAACATCTCAAATTATGATTCAGAATTTGGCTTTATATGGCCACCGTTCGTCAGTGTCAGACTAACTGAATAAATAAAGAGTTATCAATCATTCTTATAAGTGAAGAATGCTAGACTCCTCACTCTTCACTGGTAATTCAACACCGTGAGACGTTATTTTATTGGGGGACAGTGTAAGTGAGAGAGAGCCGCCTGTATGATTAATTAGGCAAGCTAAAGCAATTAACTGGTCTTGCACTAGCCTGAAACTTGTATTTCATGCTTACTGGGCTACGAAACAGAGTCAGCAGAGTTTTGGTTGGTCTCGTACTGAAAGCAGTTCTTTACTGTATGAGAAACTTGGAGTGCTTTGCTCCTTCTGCTCTGAGCATTGCATGTTAAAGTTAGGTTTAAACGAACACATTTTTGCTGTTAGTCCAGATCTATCAGCATTTAACTCAACTTTCATTAATATGACTTTAGAATTATATTTTCATAACAATAATCTTTACTCACATACTTCTCTCCTATAATATGAGTATATGCATTCACTTTAAAAGCTGATCAGAATGACAGTGCTCATTGTGTTTTACTTACAATAACCATGTGGTACAGATACTGTTTAAATTTCGTAATGAATTACATAATTTTTCTTATTATGTAAAGCGGTTTCTTGCTGCTATGTGGTACCACAATTTTATCTAGGCAAAGTAAAAAAATTGTATTGAATATAATTGAGTTTTTGTTTTAACAATCAACTTGTAGAATAACTCTACCTCAGAAATACTGGGTGGACAAAATAAAACTGGAAAATGTTTACAGTAAGACTGACACGAGATTAGCCTTTCTTAATTAACATCACAGAATATACCTAGAAATGGTCACCATGGACGATATGCAGTACAGTGCTCGATTCATCAAACTGTTAGACACACTTAGCAGCTCCACCTGAGAGATAGCAGCAATAGCACTTTCAGTGTTCTGTTGTAGCTCTTCTATTGTGTGACGATTATTTGAGAACACCTGACCCTTTAATCTGTGGCACAGGTAGATACCACAGGGAGAGAGATCAGGCAATCGATATTGCGCTGCCTCTGCTGATTGTCGTTTCCTCATTGAAAATGCGAGGGTTGTTCGGAAAGTAAGGAACGATCAGTCACGAAATGGAAACCACAGTGAAAATCAAAACTGATTTCTTTGCACATTTAGCTACATCTTCCAGGTACTTCTCTATATAGTAGCCGCTTGGACTTAGACATTTGTCTGAGCGTTATACCAAATTTCCAACACCACCGTCATAGAAGGCAGCCGCCTGTGCTTTCCGATAATTCTCTATGCTGGTCTGTAGCGCGTAGCCTGCGCCCAAGTGTTGTCTTCGTAGCCAACATTTCATGTGAACAGAGATGATACTCAGGACGAGCCAATTATGGCTGTGTTGTAGGTGATCAAGCGCTTCCCATCGAAAAGGCTGCAGGAACATCTTCACTGGCCATGCAGAGTGTGGCTGACAAGGGAACCTCCCCATCGCACCCCCCTCAGATTTAGTTACAAGTTGGCACGGTGGATAGGTCTTGAAAAACTGAACACAGATCAATCGAGAAAACAGGAAGAAGTTGTGTGGAACTATGAAAAAAATAAGCAAAATATACAAGCTGAGTAGTCCATGCGCAAGATAGGCAACATCAAGGAGGATGGGAGCTCAGGAGCGCCGTGGTCCCGTGGTTAGCGTGAGCAGCTGCGGAACTAGAAGTCCTTGGTTCATGTCTTCCCTCAAGTGAAAAGTTTACTTTCTTTATTTTCGCAAAGTTATGATCTGTCCGTTCGTTCATTGACGTCTCTGTTCACTATAATAAGTTTAGTGTCTGTGTTTTGCGACCGCGCCGCAAAACCGTGCGATTGGTAGACGAAAGGACGTGCCTCTCCAATGGGAACCGGAATCATTTGATCGCAAGGTCATAGGTCAACCGATTCCTCCACAGGAAAACACGTCTGATATATTCTATACGACACTGGTGACGGCATGTGCGTCACATGACAGGAAGGTGTTGTCGACCCACCTAACTTGTACACTTGGCGAATGGGTAAAAAGATTCCTCTACCTTGCCCGATTTAGGTTTTCTTGTGGATGTGATAATCACTCCCAAAAAAGTGATTGCATCGGACGGACGGACGGACAGATAATAATTGTCTGAAAATAAAAGATTAAACTTTTCACTCGAGGGAAGACTTGAACCAAGGACCTCTCTTTCCGCAGCTGCTTACGCTAGCCACGGGACCACGGCGCTCCTGAGCTCAGCCGCTTCTTGATGTTGCCTATCTTATGCATGGGCTACTCAGTTTGTATATTTTGCTTATTTTTTTCATAGTTCCACACAACTTCTTCCTGTTTTTTCGATTAATCTGTGTTTAGTTTTTCAAGGCCTGTCCACTGTGCCAACTTATAACTAAATCTGAGGGGGCTGCGACGGGGAGGTTCCCTTGTGAGAATTGCCGTGAAGAAGAAAGAGCGTGGCAGTTGTGTTAGGTGGGCTGCATTCATTAAGGCGAAACCTCTCAGCAGGCCGTCCTACTCGGTGGGAGGCATTGTTGTTGTAGGCACCTTTAATCGCTCACAGTGCGCTCACAACCGAAAAGAGTGTCTTGATGTGATCGACGGTCATACTAGAGACACTACCCAAAATGTCTGTGAAAAGCCTCGTTGAATTTTCACAGTGGTTTCCATTTTGCGACCGATCGTTCCTCACTTTCCGAATAGCCCTCGTATTATGCACTCATGAGAAGGTTGTTGAGGCGGTGTGTGCTGTTGCTCTGTCTTGCGGAAAATATCCATGCAACCATTCTTCTTCTATGAGTTGATCCACATACAGATTAAACAGTTTCCGGAAATACCGGTTAGTATCAACTGTTCAGTGAAAGAATCGTTTTATGATGGTGACACTAGACATTGCGCTCCAAACGCCAATCTTGAGATTATGCAATGGCTCTTCAAAGTACTTACAGGAATTTTTTCATGCATAACGGCGCATGTTCTGTGAGTTCACATATCCTGACAGGCTGAACAAGGCGTTATGTAATGAAATGAAACACAAGATCCAAAAGTCCCACTTCCATTACACTCAGAAACCACAGAAAGAAACGCAACGCGTGGAAGTTCGTCTGGAAAATTTAACTTATGCACAACAGTAAATCATAAGGATATAGATGCAGGTCCTTTTTGAAAATGTTCCGACATGACGATCTCTTAATCCCTGATCACACACATAAACGGCGCTGAGATATCGTCAGACTTTGTCCCAGACTTTCCTTCACTTGAGCAATGTTTTCTGGTGTTCGAACTCTTTTCGGATAGATCCGGTTTTTTATTCACTACAGAGTCCGTTTAGCGCCATTTTGCCTCTAAGTTTTGGATTGCAGACTTTTACGGAGGGTTTTCCAAAACACTTCCAGTCTTTAGCTCTTGCACAAACACTTCCGCACATGTTCTCCACTACACGTGGTTCGCAAAAATCAGATAATGGACACCCGCTGTTTTATCGTGAGCACCATTTTGTGTTGCAGTCAACTAGTCACTAAACATGTCTGCTCCTCTCACTCATTCAAAAGTAATGACAGCAAACTACTCGGGACAGAGCTTGCCAGAGATGCGCATGCATAGAGATGTGACAGCAACAGGCTGATGCATAAAAATCACGATTTCCAGCATTTTATGTATTAGGCAATTCTCTTGTCCACTAACAAAGATCAGTCCGCATCCGTCTTACAAATATTTTCCTGGAAAGTTCTATTTCAGCCTCCTCAAAGCTATAAACTGTTCTAGAGACACCACAACAAAGAAAAGTATGAACTGTTATAAAGGTGGAGCGCCTCCACATCCACACCGGCATGATGGCCAAAACAGATCTACTGCCATCTCTGCTTAAGGGTTAGCTTTCACTAAAGTGAGGTCTTGCAGGATGTGGGTACTGCGATGTTTTTATACGTTTGGTTAAGGTTAACCATTAATACGCGCTCATCTGGAGATAGATTGCGTCGAAAATTGAACGAAGGATAGCGGTTTGAAGGGCAGAGAGGAAAAAACTGCCAAGGCAAGTGCCAAAGGAAAAAAAACCTCTGCGATAGCTGAGCCGGATAGTAAGAGCAGTAGCGGATATCTTGCTAATTGCGACAGGTCATGCAAAGATAAGTTAACTTAATAGCGGAGAATATGCAAGTGGATATAGTGACAAAGCCATCTGGTCCTCATAAGAGATCAGTCCATTATGACGCGGCAGCACGGTGTGCTGCTGTTTGAGCTGTGAGAGCCCCCTGGCGCTCCGTGCCAGTGACGCCTGGGCGCAGGGAAAGGCCCAGGTCGCCCATCGGTGACTGGTAGGCGTGTCTCGTAGCCAAACGACCAGAGATGTACGGTCGCGTAGTGGCACCACTCTTCCTCCGTTGGCTGCGCTGACAGGTTCAGTGAGGGCAGCCGCTGGATCTCCCCTACGTAGCGGATGACGTAGCCGAAACCCTTTGAGTGTCCTGATCGCTGTAGCAGCCCACTCATCGCAGCAGAGCTGCTCGGAGCCGATAGGATTCGGTGTTTTTGCAGCGGCACCCGTGTTCTTCTTCGGTGTATACAGGGTGGTCCATTGATAGTGACCGGGCCAAATATCTCACGAAATAAGCACAAACGAAAAAACTACAAAGAACGAAACTCGTCTGGCTTGAAGGGGAAAACCAGATAGCGCTATGGTTGGCCCGCTAGATGGCGCTGCCATAGGTCAAACGGATATCAACTGCGTTTTTTTAAATAGGAACGCCCATTTTTTATTACATATTCGTGTAGTACGTAAAGAAATATGAATGTTTTAGTTGGGTCATTTTTTTCGCTTTGTGATAGATGGCGCTGTAATAGTCACAAACGTGTAAGTACGTGGTATCACGTAACATTCCGCCAGTGCGGACGGTATTTGCTTCGTGATACATTACCCGTCTTAAAATGGACCGTTTAGCAATTGCGAAAAAGGTCGTTATCGTGTTGATGTATGGCTATTGTGATCAAAATGCCCAACGGGCGTGTGCTATGTATGCTGTTCGGTATCCTGGACGACATCATCCAAGTGTCCGGACTGTTCGCCGGATAGTTACGTTATTTAAAGAAACAGGAAGTGTTCAGCCACATGTGGAACGTCAACCACGACCTGCAACAAATGATGATGCCCAAGTAGGTGTTTTACCTGCTGTCGCGGCTAATCCACACATCAGCAACAGACAAATTGCGCGAGAATCGGGAATCTCAAAAACGTCTGAGTTGAGAATGCTACATCAACATCGACTGCATCGGTCCCGTATTTCTATGCACCAGGAATTGCATGGCGACGACTTTGAACGTTGTGTACAGTTCTGCCACTGGGCACAAGAGAAATTTCGGGACGATGACAGATTTTTTTGCACGCGTTCTATTTAGCGACGAAGCGTCATTCACCAACAGCGGTAACGTAAATCGGCATAATATGCACTATTGGGCAACGGAAAATCCACGATGGCTGCGACAAGTGGAACATCAGCGATCTTGGCGGGTTAATGTATGGTGCGGCATTATGGGAGGAAGCTATCAAAATGGTGCAATGTATGTTGATTTCCTACGTAATGTTCTACCGATGTTACTACAAGATGTTTCACTGCATGACATAATGACGATGTACTTCCAACATGATGGATGTCCGGCACATAGCTCGCATGCGGTTGAAGCGGTATTGAATAGCATATTTCATGAGAGGTGGATTGGTCGTCGAAGCACCATACCATGGCCCGCACGTTCACCGGATCTGACGTCCCAGGATTTCTTTCTGTGGGGAAAGTTGAAGGATATTTGCTATCGTGATCCACCGACAACGCCTGACAACATGCGTCAGCGCATTGTCAATGCACGCGCGAACATTACGGAAGGCGAACTACTCGCTGCTGAGAGGAATGTCGTTACACGTATTGCCAAATGCTCTGAGGTTGACATCATTTTGAGCATTTATTGCATTAATGTGGTATTTACAGGTAATCACGCTGTAACAGCATGCGTTCTCAAAAATGATAAGTTCACAAAGTTACATGTATCACATTGGAACAACCGAAATAAAATGTTCAAACGTACCTACGTTTTGTATCTTAATTTAAAAAACCTACCTGTTACCAACTGTTCGTCTAAAATTGTGAGCCAGATGTTTGTGGCTATTACAGCGCCATCTATCACAAAGCGAAAAAAGTGGTCCAACTAAAACATTCATATTTCTTTAAAACTACACGAATACGTAATAAAAATGGGGGTTCCTATTTTAAAAAAACGCAGTTGATATCCGTTTGTCCTATGGCAGCGCCATCTAGCGGGCCAACCATAGTGCCATCTGGTTTCCCCCTTCAAGCTAGACAAGTTTCGTTCTTTGTAGTTGTTTCGTTTATGCTTATTTCGTGAGATATTTGGCCCGGTCACGATCAATGGACCACCCTGTATATCGCGCTGTGGTTCTTCACTGACTGCTCCTTGGGGAGAGTGGCGGTAGGTGTCATCACTGCACGGAGGTCGTGTGCCAGCTGCGAGCGCAATTGCCACAGCTGGCTGCATGCCTCCAACATCTCCGCAGGCCAGGTGGCCGTAAGAGCTGCCCTCTCTGCACCCGTGGCCGCTTTGAAGGCCGCAGTCGCCTCCTCTGCCATGTTCGTCAGCATAGTGCGCACCTCCGGGCCCTATTCTGTATCGTTCATACCGATTGGTGCGGAAGGTTAGCCTCTGCAGTGACGTCATTTTCGATTCTTTATCCAAAGTTGCTATTCTTCAAGCTTCTGAGATGTATTACCGATCGGTCCTGCCGCCAATTTTCCGACAACTGTGCCGAGCATCGGCTAAGTTTCGGTATGCCCATTCGTTCGATTTGGTGTGATTTGTTTACAGCTAGAATTTGTTATTTTAGAATTGTTGAGTGGTTTCAGTTTCGGATTTAGTGTTTATGTTTTACTGGAGAATCACTAGGATGCATCTGAGTGGAAAGTGAGTTCGTAATAGACTGTTTTCCTTTGTTAGAAATGTGGTTGTATTGTTGTTACTGTGAATGACTATAACATAAAAAAACATTTTCGGTCAATATTCTCACAAAATACTTGTTATTTTTGAGTAATGAAGAGTTCAAAAATCATTAAATTTCAAATGGTTGGCTCTGCTCAAGTGTATTACATGAGTGTTAGTTGAAATTACTAGTGCCTTCGTGTACTTTTTTCCGCAAATGATTTACTTATAATTATCTAAAGGCGTTTAAAACTTTTAAGTGACAATGGAAAGGAATTTTGTGAAGCCTGATAGCGAAAATCTTCCAAAATTTCATGCGTTTAGGACTTACGCCCGCATCATTCGGCAACAAAGTCAGCATGTGTCTTTCTCGACTAGAATTAGTAGAAGCAAACCACTAGCTGCATGCGAGTTGTAGTAGCCAAGTAGAACCAGTGCTAAATGAGGTAGATTTGCATGCCGCTGGGGATGAAAAAAATTTTTTTCCTCTTCTTGTTTGTAACACGTTCTGAGACTTAGTCATTCTTGAAAGCTAAGTATTTTTCTGAAATATTTGTTGTTATTTACATCTAAGAACGCGCGTTCTCAGTATTGTGTATCTTCGATTTCATGACTTCCGTATGTTTAAGAAATGAAAGATGAAATTGCTATAGATGAAATTACTGTGTATGAAACAACTGACAGTGATATTTATACGTTTTCCTGTTACAAATAATTTACCATTTTTTTCCGATTACGTAGCGATTTCCGAGTGTGTGGTCAGAGAGGAATCTAAGAGCACAACTTAAATTACTGCAAATGAAACTAGCAGCAATTGTCTTTATACTCTTGTTTGTCACAATCGAATCCTCAACAACAGTAGAGAGAGACAAAAGATCCCTGCCATAATGCTTTTAGACTATATCACCATATATGAAACATTTTGATTCATCAGATGCATGTTATAAATTACGACGAACTTCAATAGCTGCTCTCGCCACACGCTCTCGAAAAGGCGTTTTTAAATTATGTTTTCCAGACCGAAATCGTTGATGTATCTTGTAGAGAAGTTGGCAACTTCATCATTTGGATCTCTATTAGAGTGCTAAAACCATGTTATATGCATCTTCTTATGCTTTTACACCCTCTTAAACAATTTTTCTGGTTCATGGAGATATGTTCCGTCCATGCAATTAGTTGAAGTCAGTTTGTTTGTTGCCATATGCATTTCGCTTCTTTTATTTGTGAATACGCTTTTTTGGGTGTTTTTATAGATGTAATTATACAATGTGGTACTATACACCATTCCTAACTCATGTTCTGAAACGTAAAATCCAAAACAACTCATCCATGTGAATGAGAATAAAATGAGATAATATGGTAATCAAAATATCCACGGGTATGCTGCCGGTCTATAGTGTCCAACGGGCACAATATTTCGGCGATCAAACATGTCGCCATCATCAGGTGAACTGACGGACTGAGCTCCTGTGAACGTGCCGGCACGGAGATCCGTACGCTATGGCTGCTCAGAGGGAACTGGGTTCGGTGGCGGCGGCGGACGATTTAAATACCCTCCGCCCGCGGCGCGCTCCCTCCGCCGTCCGCGCCCAGCGCCACGGTCGCGCGGTGGAACAGATTGCGACGGCGTCTGAGATGACGTCGGTGTGATGGCTCTGTCCGCCGTGGTCGTCACAACTATACGTCTGCTCGATTTACTCTTGATTAACCCGATCGCTGGTTCCCAAGCCTTGCTAAGATTATAGCCACAGTCACGGTTTATGAGGTCGTCATTGGTGCGAATTTCGATGGCCTCTCTAACAACGCTGTCCCAGTATCTCGACGTCTGTACCAGAATCCTCGTGCGGTCATACTCCATGGCGTGATTTTCCGACAAACAATGTTCAGCGACCGCCGACTTGCTCGGATACATCAGTCGAGTGTGCCTCTGGTGTTCACGGCATCGATCCTCGACGGTACGCATCGTCTGACCAATATACGACTTGCCACATTGACACGGAATCTGGTACACGCCGGCCTTCCTCAAACCGAGGTCATCTTTGGCGCTCCCCACCAGTGCACGAGTTTTATTTGGAGGACAAAACACAGTTCCGACCCGGTGTTTCTTCAGAATGCGGGCGATTTTCCCCGAGAGTGCGCCTGTGTATGGAATAAATGCAGTGCCTACCTCCTCCCTCGTGACTTCATCCATGTCAACAGGTTGTGCTGCAGTGGTTGGGCGGAGAGCACGTTGAATCTGCCACTCTGAGTACCCATTTTTTCGAAATACAGTTCTCAGATGTTCCAATTCCTGGGGTAGACTCTCTGCGTCAGAGATAGTGCGCGCCCTATGTACTAGAGTTTTAAGTACCACATTCCTCTGTGAAGGGTGGTGGCAGCTGTCTGCATGCAAATACAGATCAGTGTGCTTAGCCTTCCGATACACCCCATGACCTAGGGTGTCGCCAGCCCTTCTCTTGACCAAGACGTCAAGGAAAGGTAATTTACCCTCCGTTTCAGTCTCCATAGTGAATTTGATGTTGGGGTGTATGGAGTTTAGATGTGTAAGGAAGTCAAGGAGTTTATTCATACCATGTGGCCAGATGACGAACGTGTCGTCCACGTAACGGAAAAAGCAAGTCCTGTTGACATGGATGAAGTCACGAGGGAGGAGGTAGGCACTGCATTTATTCCATACACAGGCGCACTCTCGGGGAAAATCGCCCGCATTCTGAAGAAACACCGGGTCGGAACTGTGTTTTGTCCTCCAAATAAAACTCGTGCACTGGTGGGGAGCGCCAAAGATGACCTCGGTTTGAGGAAGGCCGGCGTGTACCAGATTCCGTGTCAATGTGGCAAGTCGTATATTGGTCAGACGATGCGTACCGTCGAGGATCGATGCCGTGAACACCAGAGGCACACTCGACTGATGTATCCGAGCAAGTCGGCGGTCGCTGAACATTGTTTGTCGGAAAATCACGCCATGGAGTATGACCGCACGAGGATTCTGGTACAGACGTCGAGATACTGGGACAGCGTTGTTAGAGAGGCCATCGAAATTCGCACCAATGACGACCTCATAAACCGTGACTGTGGCTATAATCTTAGCAAGGCTTGGGAACCAGCGATCGGGTTAATCAAGAGTAAATCGAGCAGACGTATAGTTGTGACGACCACGGCGGACAGAGCCATCACACCGACGTCATCTCAGACGCCGTCGCAATCTGTTCCACCGCGCGACCGTGGCGCTGGGCGCGGACGGCGGAGGGAGCGCGCCGCGGGCGGAGGGTATTTAAATCGTCCGCCGCCGCCACCGAACCCAGTTCCCTCTGAGCAGCCATAGCGTACGGATCTCCGTGCCGGCACGTTCACAGGAGCTCAGTCCGTCAGTTCACCTGATGATGGCGACATGTTTGATCACCGAAATATTGTGCCCGTTGGACACTATAGACCGGCAGCATACCCGTGGATATTTTGATTATCAAATACGCCGGGAGAAACTCAAGAATCACATCATACACCTTTACGGGGAGGAGATGTATCGCAGCATGAAGAAATTTGAAAAGTTGCGCCACCGTAGATGTCGTTTGCTAAGTACTCTTGCCTTTCTAAAGAGATGTCGTTCCGAGAATGTGGTTCCAAATTTTGCTAAGGTTATGCATCACATCGATTCTGCAGCAGCTAAGAGAATCAAGAAACGAGCCAGCCTCGCATTGGTACGTGAGAGAGTGCAATTCACCCGCCGGAGCCTTGTGTTTATCTCACAGGAATTACTCAAACTACATTTGCAACTGGCTAGTAAGTTCACTTCTTGTTCCTGGGATTGGATTGATGGTGTAACCTGGGTGTCAGCTGATTCCGCCCATAAGAAGGCTACAGGACGTCAAACAGCTAAGTTCTCACGTCTCCTTGACAAACCATCCCTGCAGGTTCCGTGCAAGACTGTCATCAATTTGAGTGGCATGGTGTTGAGTGATGATGCGGTCTCAGTTTTGCAGAAAGGTCTCAACTTCGCTCCCACCCCCAAGTTCACTCCGGTCGCAGAAATTGTTAGTGCTGTTGAACAGGTTGCAGCTCGACTTCCGCCAGAATCAGCCGAGGAAATACGTCGTGAAACTTGTCGTGCGTTGACGAAATCCAAACCGATGAAGTCAAATATCAGCAGTAAAGAGAGGGCGGCCATTCGTGATCTGAGAGAGCGCTCTGAAATTGTTGTCTTACCGGCTGACAAAGGCAATGCTACAGTTGTTGTCTCCCATAAGGACTACACTGATAAGATGCAGAGCCTGCTAAATGACGATTCCTACCGGAAGATCAGCGTTGACCCTACAAAGAAGGTGGAGAACAAGACGAGGGCGCTTCTCAAGGACGCAGATTTACCGGAGGGTGACGCTAAGAAATTGTTACCCCAAGGTCCGGTACCGCCTAGACTATATGGACTCCCGAAGATTCACAAAGAGGGGGTACCATTACGTCCCATTGTCAGCAACATCAGGGCACCTACATATTTGTTGGCCAAATACCTGACGGGAATATTAAGTCCTTATGTGGGTAAATGCCCTCATCACATCCGTAATTCCGTGGATTTTGTTAAACGCCTTGATAGCTTCAGGTTGGATGAGTCAGATATCATGGTGAGTTTTGACGTCGTTTCCTTGTTTACGAGGGTACCCCTGCGAGAGTCACTAGAATTGATTAGTCAGAAGTTTGACGAGAAGACCACTGAACTTTTTAGGCATGTCTTGACTTCCAAGTATTTTCTTTTTAATGGAGAATACTACGAACAAACGGAGGGAGTCGCCATGGGTAGCCCACTCTCACCGGTGGTAGCGAATTTGTACATGGAGAACTTCGAGGAGGAAGCCCTGTCGTCATCCGTATGGAAACCTACTTGCTTTTTCCGTTACGTGGACGACACGTTCGTCATCTGGCCACATGGTATGGATAAACTCCTTGACTTCCTTACACATCTAAACTCCATACACCCCAACATCAAATTCACTATGGAGACTGAAACGGAGGGTAAATTACATTTCCTTGACGTCTTGGTCAAGAGAAGGGCTGGCGACACCCTAGGTCATGGGGTGTATCGAAAGGCTAAGCACACTGATCTGTATTTGCATGCAGACAGCTGCCACCACCCTTCACAGAGGAATGTGGTACTTAAAACTCTAGTACATAGGGCGCGCACTATCTCTGACGCAGAGAGTCTATCCCAGGAATTGGAACATCTGAGAACTGTATTTCGAAAAAATGGATACTCAGAGTGGCAGATTCAACGTGCTCTCCGCCCAACCACTGCAGCACAACCTGTTGACATGGATGAAATCACGAGGGAGGAGGTAGGCACTGCATTTATTCCATACACAGGCGCACTCTCGGGGAAAATCGCCCGCATTCTGAAGAAACACCGGGTCGGAACTGTGTTTTGTCCTCCAAATAAAACTCGTGCACTGGTGGGGAGCGCCAAAGATGACCTCGGTTTGAGGAAGGCCGGCGTGTACCAGATTCCGTGTCAATGTGGCAAGTCGTATATTGGTCAGACGATGCGTACCGTCGAGGATCGATGCCGTGAACACCAGAGGCACACTCGACTGATGTATCCGAGCAAGTCGGCGGTCGCTGAACATTGCTTGTCGGAAAATCACGCCATGGAGTATGACCGCACGAGGATTCTGGTACAGACGTCGAGATACTGGGACAGCGTTGTTAGAGAGGCCATCGAAATTCGCACTAATGACGACCTCATAAACCGTGACTGTGGCTATAATCTTAGCAAGGCTTGGGAACCAGCGATCGGGTTAATCAAGAGTAAATCGAGCAGACGTATAGTTGTGACGACCACGGCGGACAGAGCCATCACACCGACGTCATCTCAGACGCCGTCGCAATCTGTTCCACCGCGCGACCGTGGCGCTGGGCGCGGACGGCGGAGGGAGCGCGCCGCGGGCGGAGGGTATTTAAATCGTCCGCCGCCGCCACCGAACCCAGTTCCCTCTGAGCAGCCATAGCGTACGGATCTCCGTGCCGGCACGTTCACAGGAGCTCAGTCCGTCAGTTCACCTGATGATGGCGACATGTTTGATCGCCGAAATATTGTGCCCGTTGGACACTATAGACCGGCAGCATACCCGTGGATATTTTGATTATCAAATACGCCGGGAGAAACTCAAGAATCACAGACAATATGGTATTTATGACAGTTTCCAGAACTCGATCAAATACCCTATCGTTATTATGCCTGTATGGAAACACGTGATCAGCGAAATTTGAACAATACTACATACTCTAAACACACTTTTCAGTACTGCGAAGATAAGCGTGCCTGTGACGGCGAATGGAAGCTTCGGGTTCGTGCCGCTGTGCGCGCTGCAGTGTGCATGTGCAGACCTGCGGCAGATTGGCTTTGATTGGTTGGCGGGAGGAGAACTGATGATGGCGTCTCAGCTTGCTAGAACCGTAAGCCATTGCTTCCAAAATAAGTACAGAATAACGTGGGGGGCCCTCCTTCAAAAACAACGCCGCTCGGTGTGCTCACCTACCGATCCGGTCGGCATAGCGTCCGAAAATTGCAGAATAGGGGCCCGCACATGCGTCACCCGCTGTGCTAACGCCGGTCACCCCCCCCCCCCCCCCCCCCCCCCGAAGCCACTCGCACTAGCGCGATATTCTGAGCGCCTGTGGGCAGTGCAAGCTGTCTTCCCGCTTCTCAGTTTTGTAATCGTTCGGCGGCTCTTACGGCGACGTCGTCGTGTCTTCCCAGTTTGCCCCTTGTCTCCAGAGCAGTAGTCGCCGGCAAAAGCCGGGCAGCCATGCCACTTGGCCACATATGGCCCGCCGCAGCGAGCCCAAGTTTTTTGCCTCGTCTCGTCGTCTGGGTGTTCTATAGGATTCAGGTCAGGACTCTGTGCAGGCCAGTCCATTACAGGGATGTTATTGTCGGTAACCACTCCACCACTGGCCGTGCATTATGAACAGGTGCTTCATCGTGTTGAAAGATGCAATCGCCATCCCCGAATTGCTCTTCAACAGTGGGAAGTAAGAAGGTGCTTAAAACATCAATGTAGGCCTGTGCTGTGATAGTGCCACGCAAAACAACAAGAGGTGCAAGCTCCTCCATGAAAAACACGACCACACGATAACACCACCACCTGCGAATTTTACTGTTAGCACTACACACGCTGGCAGGTGACGTTCACCGGGCATTCGCCATACCCAAACTATGCCATCAGATCGCCACATTGTGTACCGTGATTCGTCAACGTTTTACCACTGCTCAGTTTTCCAATGTTTACGCTCCTTACGCCAAGCGACCTGTCGTTTGGCCTTTACTGGTGTGATGTGTGGCTTACGAGCAGCTGCTCGACCATGAAATCCAAGTTTTCTCACCTCCTGCCTAACTGTCGTAGTACGTGCAGTGGATCCTGATACAGTTTGGAATTCCTGAGTTATGGTCTGGACAGATGTCTTCCTATTGCACATTACGATCCTCTTCAACTGTCAGCGGTCTCTGTCAGTCAACAGACGAGGTCGGCCTGTTCGCTTTTGTGCTGGACATGTCCCTTCACGTTTCCATTTCACTATCACATCAGAAACAGTGGACCTAGGGATGTTTAGGAGTGTAGAAATCTCGCGTACAGACGTATGACACAAGCACCCAATCATATGATCATAGTCAAAGTCCGTGAGTTCCGCGGGGCGCCCTGTTCTGCTCTCTCACGATGTCTAATGACTACTGAGGTCGCTGATATAGAGTACCTGGCAGTAGGTGGCAGCACAATGCACCTAATATGAAAAACGTATGTTTTGGCGATGTCCGGATACTTTTGATCACATAGTGTACCAGCAGGACAACGCTACGTGTCACACAGCTCGCAATGTGCATTTGTTGTTCGAAGAGCACCAGGATTAGTTTACCGCACTTCCTCAAAGTCTACCAAACTCTTCAGATGTAAATCCAACTGTGAATCTGTGCGACGACCTCTGTCGGGAGTGTCAACGGAGAAATGTAGCGCAGAAGTGGAAGCAGCGTGCTCCACATCGCTGTTGGTCTGTACCCTCCAGAACCTCATTGACTCTTTCCCTGCATGTCTCGCTGTCGTCCGCGCTGCAAAAGGTGGTTATTCACGCTTTTGATACGTGATCACATTAATGTGACTGGACAGTGTACACTTACAATGTAAGCTACATCTCTCGGCTTGGAGAACGTATCAACTGTGAAAGGCTATCGCTAAACGATTTGATAGTTTTCAGAAAGCACAATTAGTTCACGTTATAGCATATTCGAGATGTAGCTCCGAATATATTTATTAACATCAGTTGATGTATAGACTACTTTAAATAGTCTGTGCTTGAATTATTGCTCTGAAGACTATAAAAGATTTTGTAAACTACAGTAAGTATGCCAACCGAACTGACTAGTGATGAGGGGCAGAGATACTGATGTAGAACTTTTACTGAAGCATGTGGCAATTCTCGTTATAACACATTTTTCGATTAGAGATACCGTGTACCCTAAAAACATTACTAAGTGTAATTGCCATAAGAAATACTCACTGATTGTCAAGAATTAATGTCTCGTACATTCGTTTGAACTACAATAAAAAAGCACTTACAAAGTTACAACATCTTGACAAGATAATATAATTGTGTAAGGGGAGTCGTTTGGCTGCCTCTGATATTTCCATAATCAATAAGGAAACGATGGGAGTCGTATTAGAAGTATAAAATATCTTACCTGATGGCTCTGGCTGTCTTTTGAAGCGTTCCTGAAAATGAGAGAGCACCAGTTATTTAGTAAATATAAAATGGACTAAAACTTAAGTCCTAAGATAATAATCTACATAATGTCTGAATACCAATGACTGTAAAGTATTTGTGATTTTATTTTAACGCAATGTTGATTTTTTGCCTTATCTGTAAAAGGCTGTTTACAACCTTACTTAATCGTTCATACCGAATACTGAATAGATCATAGACATTTACCTTCTGAGAAAGTGTGTGTGTGTGTGTGTGTGTGTGTGTGTGTGTGTGTGTGTGTGTTACCGGTCCAAGGAATAACTAGTCGTCCACTTCATGAATAATACAAGGCAGCGAAGGTCACCAGCTACAAGAAAGTTCATTAAAAATAGCACAGGATAATTGTCTGGTGGAAAGTTATCTGGCCCAGAGTAGACAGTTGTCCTTTTCTGAATACATAGACAGTTTTAACAGAAATACTACGTACTAGCTGTACTTTACGACCTGAGAAACGTATGATAATTTTGAAAGGAGTAGTAGACGAACAAGAATTATTTTTCTTCATTTTGCTCTTAGTTATATGTTTATATGAGACAGAAGCAGGTGGCAACTACCCACTCAAAGAATCACAATTTAAGCGAACGCGGGGAAAGAGGAGACGAAAACAAAGAGATTGTGTAGTCACTGTAAATATCCCTCAAAATTCTTCCACGATGCAGATTTATGTTGCTGTATATGAAAAGAGTATTCCCCGCTTCGAATATGCGTGTGACTGATAACGTTTATGTTGCAGCGTCATTTCGACAACTGTCTTATTTGTCATCTTGTAACGAAGGTGAAAAGTAAGAAACTTGTCGAAACGTTGCTCTGAAACGAACATTTTCTACTGGTTTCCAGAGAAGAATCCGTCAGTGCAATTCGCTGAGAAAGCACACATTCGCGTATAACTGAAACGGTTTCCCATAAATCCTGTTCGGACTGATTCATTGCTCACAGTTTCAGGCTTCTCTTTCAACAAGGTCAGGCACGTGGTACCGTGTGCCTTTTGTAAACACTTGGTGCGACAGGCGACCCGTTTGGCCAGTCGTTGGCCCAAAAGGTGAGACGCCAGGGAGATTAATACTGAAATTACGCTTTAATAGAGTACTTGTTGAATATCAAATGACACTGGCGCAACCATGGCATTAATAGAACATGAGACTTCGTGGTGTATTGGGCACGCTACTACATCCGACGAAGTACGAAATCGTGATAAGAACGACCCCGCTACAAGGTAATAACTAAGTAAGAAAAACGTATAGAAGACCACCATTACTTTAAATGGCCTCTTCAGTAGCTGTTAAAATTTGTTAGTTGATGCTTTTCCATTATTTGCGGCTCTAGCTCAAACAGCAAAGTAATCTTGCATCTAATTCAATACCTTTTCATGATATAAATAACTTGTGTTGTAATTTTAAGTGAATTTGCGAATCTACACTGGGCTGCACAAAGAATATCTCTGACCATATCACTCGTAAAATAGCCACTTAACTGTGATTCTTCCAGGTACGCCCGATATTTTTGTTTGACCTGAGCCAGTAAAATCAGAGCTTGACAGATTAACTGCGTCAACGGACAGCCCGAAAGGCAGTTATTATCACTAAACGGAATAGAACCATAAGACTATATCGTGACTTCAGAACTACAGTAAACGATCAATGAAACGTCAACCGATTTTCAAGAAACTGCTGGAAAATTTCTCCAAGGCCAGTATTTTCTTAAAATCGTTTTGGCTGACACTCACACTGTTTCAAAAATTTTTATCCCCACCACTCTTGCTCTATGCGTATCTAAAACAGGTCGCCAGTATGGGCTATACGTAATAAATTCCAATTGTGCACTTCATTAATTACATTTCTAATTACGATATGAATTAGTTTACAAAGGCATATAATCTTATAACAACCAGTAGATGTAAAAGTTCACAAAGATTACAAAGACTGGGCTATTCTAAATTGCGTCAACGGACAGCCCGAAAGGCAGTTATTATCGTTAATACACATTTCACAATACACATTTCACAATATACAACAGAAGGATCATTCGGAACCGCAGCTGTCACCGTAACGTTTCAGCGATATGCCAGATGTCCCACGAGGAATGATCAAATTCAGGCATATGACAGGGACGATCATTCGAAGCAAAAACTGTAGTAAACGTGGGATCTAGAATGCATACCTTAAGAGCTATGGGTACTGCACCTTCGATGCTGTGAACCAAATCTCTTCTGTTGCAAGTTCTTTGCTTTCCATATTTTGAGAAGTGGTAGTATGGACCAAAACAAGAAGAAAATGTCCAGTGAACATGGGCTCTGTCGTCCATGCCGTAAGAGCTACGAGCACTTCTTCATCTTTGCTACTGATAAACACGTCTCTTCTACTGAAAAAGTTGAAAATCTCGTAAGATACGCATTTTAGAGCCCATATTTATTAGAAATTTTTTTGTTCTGGTCAATATTATTTCCTGCCAAAATATGGAAAGCAAAGAGCTTGCAGTAGAAGAGATTAGTTACATAGTATCGAAGAGGAAGTGCTCATAGCTCTTTAGGTATGCACTCTAGAATCCATGTTTACTGGATTTTTTGTGCCTCGAATGATCGTTCTGGTCATATCCCTGAATATTAGCCATTTTTCCTGGCACATCCTGCATAGATCAACTGAGTGAAAGTATTCCACAGTAATCAAATCATCTTGATGACACCTACGTGATCTAGGCCACATGGGAACAGCATCTAAGCAGTGTAGCAATCTGCTTCTAACGATTCCATTATAACAGCCAGGACTGAAGAGAAGGCGAATAAAAGTTTTTCAAGGCAAAAAGCAATATGAATAAAACATTTTTTGCGTCAGTCGTTTGTTTATTTTGGCATTGCGCGTTTCGATGTTTCACACCATCTTCTTCAGGTGGAGAATTGTTTATTTACTTGGCTGGTGTTGGTGAAGAGTACAGACGTCTTTTCACAGTCGCAGACAAGGCCAGTATGGGTTATTTTGCGTCGTTTGTTAATGATAAAAATTGTTGATTTAAAAAAGGCACTTTAGAGGTTAAAAAGGTCTGCATACTGTTGCCTGATGTATGTCCTCTCCACTGAATATTACATTTACATTTTCGGTTCAAAGAAGTTGTATATGTTACAGATATATTAGTTTACATTGGATACAGAGATACAAGATAACATGGATTTTACAAAATTATGTTTTTCTTTTTAAAATACATGAATGGGCTGCACGATAATATTATCATATGCACAACTCAGTTATTATATTAGGGAGATATATAGACATTTTTAATGTGAATGTGCTGCAGTATTGGATACAAAAATAACGATTAAATAGTTATGTACATAAATAGGTTTTCCTTTTGTTTTAAAAAATGTTAATGGGCTTCTCTTGAATTATTCAATTATTATGATAATTTCTCATATATAAAAAGATTGCAGAATATTTTACATATGTAATGTAAGCTGAACTTATTGAGGGATGAATGGGAGTGATTATATTAATTGCTGCGCAGCGAAACTGTGAATTATGAGAAAGCTTTAAGTATTTTGTCAAAGCTTTTGGAAAAGTTGGTTGAGCCTGCTTGGCATTGAGTAGATGTTCCCAAGCGTTTTGTCTGTGCATAATATAGATTTCTTGTTCTTCATACAGAGACAGTCTGTGTCCTTTGTTCAGTGTATATAGTATTTCAAGGCTACTTTCTACATTGTCAAATCGATGTTCTGTATCTTTTACATGGGAAGCTACTGCAGATTTGTGTGGTGTGTTGTATCAGAAGAAGTTGATGTGTTCTTTAAATCTGGTGTGGAAGTTACGGCTTGTTTGACTTATGTACTAAGCCAGGCATTTACTACATATGATTTCATTTGTGCTAGACGATGAAAATTGATAATGACTGCTTTTTAAGGTATGAGGAAGCCTTTGGCATGTTTTATTGTTTATTTGGAATTAAATTCTTATTTTGTGTCGCTTGAAGATATTGACAATTTTTTGACAGATGAAGGAAAGGGGTGCATGTTGTTAGTGTACTTTCTTGGTTCTTGGTGGTCATTTTGTTCATTTTTTAATTTTTAACTAAATTGTCTATTAGTGTGAGTTTCTACCAATTAGCTACAGCTATCTGTTTTATGATTTTTATTTCTTTCTGGAGGCTCTCATCAGTCAATGGGATTTTTAGAGCTCTATGGATCATTGAGCAGTATGCCGCTAGTTTGTGCATGTTGCGATGGCAGAGGGTAGCTTATATATTTATGTCTGTGGTGGTTGCTTTCCTGTAATTTGGAATACATATTTGTTATCTTGTTCGCAGACGGTAAAATCGAGGAAGTTAATGGTGTTATTTATTTTCTGTTCACAGGTGAATGTAATATACTTGTGCATTTTGTTGAATGTTTGTTTTCCGCATGAATCATGAGAAACGTATCGTCTACATATCTTCAGTAGAACTGAACTTTTTCAGTGCATATTGTTTTTTTTGTGAAAAATTTGTGCTGTAGTTCAGCTATGTTTCCTGATATGCTAGCACCCATAGCTTGCTCATTTATTTGTTTGTAGATTTTTTCATCGAAAGAGAAGAAATTATATTTCGATACTAGTTGCAGAAGGCTAAAGCATCATGAGTGGGGATGTTAGTATACAGATTTGTTACATCTAGAGAGATTATTTGGCATTTGTTAGTACTGTGTATGTCCTTCAGCTCACTGGCGAATGAGAGGCTACAATTTGTTGAGTAGTTGCTTTCAACAAGAAAGTTATCCCCTAGGATCTTGTTGAGTATCTGCAGAATTTTGTACCCAGGGTAATTCATTGAATTGGAGATTGCTCCTATAGAGCCATCTTCTTTGTGAGACTTTAATTGAGACCATAGACGTGGTACTGTTGGATTCATGAATATACATTGGTGCTTTTCCCTTTCAATAAGCCGGAAGTTAGTATTTTTGAGAATGACCTTCAGCTCATTTTGGAATTTGTTTTAGGATATTTGTCTAGCTGTATGCTATAATTTTCTTCAAACGACTTTAAGGTTTTCTGGATGTATTCATTTTCATATAAAATAACTGCTGAAATTCCGTAGTCTGCGTTTGTGGCAATTGGTTAGTGGCAAAATAAATAAGTGACAGACGCAGAAACTGTTTTATTTGTGCTGATCAACTGTCGCAGCCCTCATAACGCCGCCTTTTATGGATGAAATATTCAAAAAGCAGTATCTAATCTATGTACTGAACAAAGAAGCTCTCCAAAGTTCACTGGCACTCGTGGAGGTCATCTAGAATAGTAGCCCTGAAAAACATGAAGAGCTACCATTTTTGCATGGTAAAACTGAATTACTATGAAGTTCAACCCCAGTGCAGTCCATATTGTACGCCTCAGGAAGGAAGGAAACAACGTTTTTCTTCAGCAGCCTTGCAGAAGGCTTTCCTGTGTCTAAAGCAGCGTCACAAATCCTCAACATACCTGGCCACCTTCAAATGGTTCAAATGGCTCTAAGCACTATAGGACTTAAAATCTGAGGTCATCAGCCCCTAGACTTAGAACTACTTAAACCTAACTAACCTAAAGACATCACACACATCCATGCCAGAGGCAGGATTCGAACCTGCTACTGTAGCAGCAGCGCGGTTCCGGACGGAATTGCCTAGAACCGCTCGGCCACTGGCCACCTTCACTACAGTTAGTACAGAACGAGGATTAAGGTTAATTAGACAAAAGGAATCATTCCATAACGCCTCCGCTTGTGATGTGCTAAATTCCATCTCGGTTTTAAAATATACGATACATGATTTTTATGGGATTTTCGTGATACATTGGAGTATTTGCAACTATTATATTTTCGCTATCTATACTACTATTTAAAGACGAGTCGTAAATTAATGTTGTTACTGAAAACCTCTAAAATTTCTGGATAAATGTACTTCAAACTTTTGCACATTGCACTAATAAGCGTTCGGACAGACATAGACGACGTATATATGTAATCTACACTTCTAAATGAAGACAAGCTATATTTCAACGATGTTACCAAAAGTATCGAAAAGTTCTTGACCGATTTACTTCAGATTTTTACACGATATTCTAATAAACTTTCAGGTGGACATAGGCTCCACAAATAGTTGTTTGTAAATAGTGACAGTGAATGTTAGTGTAGGCCTTGACAATGAAGATAATGGGAAATCAGAGAAAATTACAAACTGTGAAAGAAAACAACTGCTTTAAATAACATAAAAATCCAGGAAATCCACAGCATGTGGTAACAAGAAAGACAACAAAAAACTCACTGATGATGCTGACACTTCAGCAAAACAAGTCAGGGAAACAGAAATAAAAATTGTGTTTTTCTCAAGACAGATCCTCTCCAAACACACACACACACACACACACACACACACATATATATATATATATATATATATATATATATATATATATATTAAAATGTTTAAAAAAAACCGAAGCGACGTAGGCAACACTGAGACAAGTAATTTGACATAAGACACTTGGGACCGCAAATGTCGGGAAATACCCCAAAAGTGGATGACAAATACTGAACACGTGGCGTCACCACATGACGTATCTCCCCAAATATGCAGCGGTTGGTCTCGTCGATACTACCCTCGCCCGCAGTGGCAACGCTGGACATCGCTCTGTTAGGCCGCTCTTTTTTTCGGACACCTTTTGTAAATGTCATCTGTTGTAAATGTAGAAGTTACAAAATAATTATCCTCGCTGTAACCAAGCAAAAACTGTTCCTATTTTATGTTTCTTTCCGTATGTCCCGTCTTATTTAGTAAAAGAAAGCGTTGGTCAATTACTGGTTGGGACGCAGTTCCGAAGGTTATATTCGTTTACTTGTGACAAAATACGTTACGTTTTTGTTGTACTGTACTTTGCATCAAACCAGTGGAGAGTGCTGGAGAGGTAAATAAAATAGTAAATCTTACTTCAATGTAAAGACATAATTGTCTAACACAATGCAAAGAAAATGCCTGCCCCACGCAAGACTCGAACCCTGAGCTCCACACACGAAAGTAGCTCACGTAGACCCAGAGCTACACCAACGTTAGTTCCTGAATTTGGTTGGGATGATCAGGTGTGGCAGACCGACAGGCTCCATCGCCGCACGTGTGGCGAGGTACATCATCTGGTGACGTCACCTGTTCAACATTTATCATCCACTTTTCCAGTACTTCCGGCATTGCGACCCCCATGTGTCTTACATTAAATTATTTGTCTCGGCCTCATCTACGTCGCTTCGGGGATTTATAAACATTACTAACAATTACCCTGTATATATAAAGGGTAACTTTTCTTAGCAAAAAATCCTGGAAAATTCTTGACCAGTTACTTCAAATTTCGACAATTTACTCTAATGACCGTTCGGACAGGCATGGACTACATATTTTTAATATATAATGTATATAAATATAAACATAAAATCTATGTTCTAAATGAAGACAATTTGCAGTTTAGCGTTGTTGCCTAAATCTCGATAAGTCCTTGACCAATTTACTTCAAATTTTTACTCAATTTCGTTCTAAATGTTCGGATGGACATAGGTTACGTATCTTTTTAAAATATGTATGGTATATAAATATGTTACTATTATATAAAGGCGCAAAAACCTGGAAAACATCTTGAACTATTTACTTTAAATTTTTACTCGATACTGTACTAAATATTTGGACCGACATAGGCCATATATATTTTAATGTCTCTAATATACTCGTATTTTGACAGGTCGTTGTTAAATGTTGTTACCAAAAATCGTGACCGATTTACCGCAAAATTTTACACAGTATTCTAATAAACCTTCGGACAGGCACAGGTTACATATTTTTTAAGATACATATGGTATATAAAATACGTATAATATATACGGAAGAACCTTTGTTAGCAAATATCTTGAAAGTTCTCAGGTGATTTACTTCGAATTCTTGTACCTTACTCTGATAAACAGATGGGCATAGGATGTATTGACGAAAAAATCGCAACACTAAGAAAGAATCAGGCGACGTAAACGAAAGTTGATGAGCCTCTTTCTACATGTGAAAGATGATGTCTATTCAGATTCTGCAGCAGTCACATAAGATTTGCACTAGTAGCGCCTCTATGAGGATACAAAACAGGTTTGCTTTAAACACACTCTCTAACGGTCGTGAGTATTAGTTACCTTTGAGACTGGACATAGAGAGTTGTTGTTACTTAAGAATGCCTTTAACGTGACAAAGATTCCATTATCAATATCTCCACTGAGTTTGAACGATGTCGTGTTATAGAGCTATGAGAAGCTGGATGCTCCTTCTGCAATATTTCAGAAAGTCTTGGCAGAAATGTAGCCATTGTACATGATTGCTGGCTGCAGTAGTCAGGAGAATGTATGGTCGTAAGAAGATTGGCCCCAGACAGCCACAGAGCACTATCGAGAGGCCAGACCTTCGTGTTCGGCGTAAGGCTTTGGCGCATCGTATTGCATCTGTACAGCAATTTGAGCAGTAGTTTGCGCCCCAGTATACAACGAACTGTTACATACCTCTGTCGTAACCCAGCATGCTCTACACAGTGTCGACATGTCGCCTTGGCCTTGTAAATCGCCAGATCTGTCTCCAATCGAGCACATATGGGACATCATTGGATGACTACTTCAACATCATCTGCGAACAGCATTAACTGTCCCTACATTGACTGACCAAGAGCAACAGGCATGGAACTCCATCCCACAAACTTACGTCTGGCACTTGGACAACACAATGCATGCAGGTTTGCACGCTTGCATTCAACATTCTGGTGGTTACAACGGTTATTAGTGTATCAGCAATCCCTATTTGCAATGGCTTGTCTGACGCTTACATTAACCAGTGATCTTGCAGGGTTAATCACTTACATGTGTTACCTTGGCAAATTTAATCTAGAAATTCCATTCCTCTACATTAATTATTTTTCTGGTGTTGCGATTTTTTTTCCATCAGTCATACAGACGTACATATAACCCAAATAACTGGTATGAAAACACATTCATAAACGCATTGTGTCCACAATTATCTTGCCATTACCAGGTTACTTTATTATTCCGTGGCCTAAGAGAGTAGTATGAGTTGATGTAGTTACAGAACCGTCTCGCTTTGCTTGTCTAAACTCTCCTTTTTTCCCTTTTTCTTAGACTCTCTCCTCCTCTTTTGGAAGTCGCTGCTGGCAGTGGAGGCAGCACCTCTATGATGCCTTTAAAAAGTCTAATACGACTGATGTGTAGTGTCCCAGGGCGAGTTGGAAGTTGTAGCTCAAGATTAACAGGTGACGTCATTTCCATCACTTCATAGGGGTCCTGACAACATTCCACAAACTTCATAATTTTTTCATTTAGTACACACGAGATTGTCATCATAGCCTATTGACCTATGTGATACCTAGGTGACAATGGTTTCCTATTATGTGCCCTGTCTTGTTGTTCCAAAGCTTTGATGTTCATCTTTTACTCCTGTCACGAAATAATTTTTAATCTTATAGAGAAGTTTTTCTCTGGCGAAGTATCACCTCCTCTCAGAGGCTTACGTAACTCAAAAGGCGATGGCAGCTTCTGACCGAAAATAAACTTGTACGGGGAGAACCCTGTGCTCTCGTGGGTTTTGGAATCATATCGTCCCATGACGTATGCGAGTACAGTGAGTACAGTGACCCAGTTATTATGCTGTGAGTTAACGTGCTACACCTACACCTTTGCTATCCTTCCTGTTTGACCATTTGCCTGTGGATGTATGGTAGTAGTCTGAAGTTTCTTAATGTGCAATAACAGGCATAAGTAATTCATTAAATCGGAAAAGTAATAACTTGATCAGTTCTTACTGTCTCAGGCATTCTGAACTTGAGTAACAACTGCTTCACCATTGCATGTGCCACAGTTTCGGCCTGGTTTTATAAGGCTATCATAGAAACGAAAGGTGAAAAATGATCGATTATCATCAAAAATAGTGATTTCCTGCTGCTGTTTGTGTAAATGGTCCAGTAATATTCATCCCAACCATTTGAAATGTTTTATCTGCTACAGGTAATCTATGTAAAGTAATCGTTTCATGACCGAGCTCTGCCCTTTATGCACAAGGTCTATAATTCTTTATGTAATGATCGACATCTTGTCTGCATGTTATGCTCCAATAATATTTCGTTGATGTGAGAGCAGTTTATGCTGCTAAAATTGAATCATGGGTCTGCCTCAATACTTTGTTTTGTAATATCTCTGGCACCACACAGCTCGCACCGAGCGAGATGGTGCAGTCGTTATCACTATAGCCTCATATTCGGGAGGATGATGGTTCAAACCCACATCTGGCCATCCTGATTCCGGCTTTCCGTCATTCCCCTAAATCGCTTCAGGCAAATGCCGGGATGCTCCCTTTGAAAGGGCATGGCCGACTTCCTTCCGCATACTTCCCTAATCCGATGGGACAAATGATGTCGCTGTTTGGTCTTTCCCCCAAATCAACTAACCCGCGATAGGTCGCATCTCGTTTCCTTTGCAGTATTTGATCCTCCATGGTGAACTGCAGCTGCTTGGTGAGTCGCTGACAGTCTAGGTCGTTGCTTTGTGCTTCCTTCCATTCATCCTGGTCTATGCCAACACATTAAACAGCACATACTTTGCAGCTCAGACTGTTTGCATTTGTGTGTGATCACTTTGGATGATGTATTACGCTGAAATCAAACTCAGGTGCAATCCTATCGAGATTACCTACTATTTGGGTCTTTAAGCCATAATAACCGTTATCGGTTATCACTTTAAAACAACATCCATATAAATAAAATCAGAAATATTTTATTCCAAATATTAATGCCAGCATTTCTTTCTCAGTTGTCGAACAATTGCTTTCTGACCTATTTTGATGTAAAAGTAAAACGAAATATTTATTATGGGGAAATTTTCATGTCTGTCTCAATATTTTACAGAAATTATTGTGAAATGCTGTCACGTGACAGTCAATATCGAAAAGAAATGTCTTAAAGTGATTGACTGCAGACAAGAAAATACACAGCCATCTATATATTTTCCTGTTTTCGAAAGAGTTGACACGTATTTGATGATACTGGCACCCTAAAAAAGTGTAGCAATTATAATTCACAATGATTTGTAAAAGTTTTCGATGACTAATAGTGCGATACATGTATTATCTGAAAGATGGAAGTTGTGTATTAAACGGCACTTTCAATTTTGATACAGTTTTGATTTCCTTAACTCGCGATGTGTTCCACATAAGTGTTCGCAAAGACGTGCTGTAATAGGTATCGATACGCAGTGTAGACTCTTTGAGTTGTGTCTCTCTGAGACACAGAGGGGTACTGTGTTTACCTTTGATGGGTTCCGCACACTTCCAGCTAATCAGGAGCTCTCATTTAGCTTGTGTCATGCTTGCGAGTAAGTTAAAAACACTTTTTCTGTTCCGGGAATCGAACTGTGAGTTGCCGTAGTTCAAAGACGGCGGCAGTAGTTCGCAGATTTAGTGAGATCGTTTCAGTTATTTGCAGTTGTTGATAAGAAGCAAGGATCTGAGTAATTTCATCCGTGTAACATTCGTATCACACAGTTTATTGTGTAAACATTTCACCTGTTAAGTTGCCAAGATGAACTGATATTTAGTCATGAGATATTGCGAAGGTTCAGTGACTGTATGCTTTTCACAAGGTGGAAGGTGTTTACTGAAATGTGTTGTAATCATACAGTCCGAAGTATTATGCACAGTTTGGTCAGTCTCAGCTCCACCTTAGATTGTTCTATGCTTTGGTGGAAATAGGGCGTATAAAGTTTGAATATTAGTAATTACTACAATTTTGACTTACGCCTCACGTGTATTACGTATCCCACGTGGCTGGTGTCAATTTTTCTTTGGTTAGAAGACAATGCAGATAATTTATTAGAATTTGCTGTTACTCGTTCCTGCGTATCTTACTCACTTACTGAATATTTACACGAATTTGTGGTGTATTTCTTCTCTAATGCCAGCCTGTGCAAAGCTCCCACAAGAATTCCCAGCTTCTCTACTCACTGGTTACAAATGTTCGAGGGAATATTATTTAGTTCGTTCACAGATTTAAAATATTGACAGTGATAAATATCGCATTCTTTGCACTTATAATTTTCAGGTGCAAAGGTAAGTTGTGACTGGTTCCTGAACGCAAAGTTGCAGCAGCAGATTTTACTACGGCGTTTATGCTCTTGCCTCCACGAAATAATTTGTGCAGCTAATGATATTGATACCATCAATAGTTCGTAAGAGGTGATACAAATTAAGTGTTTCGGGTTGCATCATTATTCAAATGATCTGGAGAGGTATTCTCAGCAGATAGCCATTTTCATGTTAAAGTATTAAGACTACAGTCAAGGGCCACGATCCCATTGCACCATGTTCAGCTGTAAGTTGATCACTTGTACATTCTCTAGTTTTGACAGGATCTTAAGAGTTTCTGACAGTATATGATGTTCATTTCTACAAGCTATGCCTGCCAATTGCAAGATGCGCGATTTATTGTGTGTGCTACTGTGAATAATCCTTGTATCTCTTTTTAACTCTCGTAGTTAGATTGCGTTACAAAAATGGTTACTAGGTCATGAGTTTGATTATAGGACATAGTTTCATTAAATCGAGGTCTAAGGATACTACTTACTAGTCTAAGTTTCTAATGCAGTAGCCATCTTGCAAGGTGAAGCATGAGCACTTTTGTACACCTTGTACAGATTTAAGGAATTATGAGCGGCAGTCAAATGAGGACAGCTGGAAAAAGTACGTACTCTGTTCATTATCTCAAAAGTAATCGCCATAAATGTTAATACGAGGGCTGTCCAGAAAGGAAGTTACGATTGATCGCTAAATGAAAATCACAGTGAAAATCAGAAATGTTTCATTTGTAACAGTTAGCTACACCTTTCAGCTACTTCTCTACGTAGTCGCCGTTCTGACTCAGACATTCGTCGTAGCGTTGTACCAACTTTCCAATACCCTCATCATAGAAGGCAGCCGCCAGTGCTTTCCGCCAAGTCTCTACACTGACCTAAAGCTCGTTGTCTGTGCCAAAATGTTGTCTTCATAGCCAGCGGTTCGTTTGAGCAGAGATGAATCTCATTGGGAGACAATTACGGGCTGTATTGTGGGTAACCAAACATTTCCAATTGAAACGATGCAGGAACATCTTCATTGCCCCTGCAGAATGAGACTGAGAATTGTCTTGAAGAAGAAACCGCAAGACAGTTATGTAATGTTGGTTGCATAGCTTCAGGGGAAAATTCTCACCAGGCCCTCGTACTTGGCGGGAGACACTATTTTCTATAACATCTTTACGCGCTCACTAAGAGCTCAGGAATGAAAAGAGCGACATAATTCTACCTAGAGTCATACTAGAGACACTGCCCGACACATCTTTACAAAGCTTTATCGGATTTTCATAGTCGTTTCCATTTCGCGACCGATCGTAACTTACTTTCTGGACAGCCCTCGTACATTTATGCCTCTGGGAGACAAGACTGTCAGTTCCTTCATGAAATGATGTTTGAGGCTGTCTGCGGAACCATTATTGTATCCAGGGGCGCACCTGTTCGTCTGAAGCAAATCAACAACCATGAGTGTCTTTTCTCAGGGGTAGAAAAATATGGAAATCGCATGGAGACAGACTATATGGAGAATTTATAAGGGCTTCCCAGCCAGACTTCTGCAGCATACTCGAAACAACCTCGGCAAGATGTTGACCCGCTGAGATTTTTTACTGGTTAGAACTTACACATCCTACCCACAGTCCAGATCTATCCCTGGAGTAAGACTTTAGTGATCGTCGATTTTCTTCGAAGAGGCGCACACCTGGATACAATCATGGTTCCGTAGGAAATTGCAGGCCGCTGTGGCCGAGCGGTTCTAGGCGCTTCCGTCCGGAACCGCGCTGTTGCAACGGTCGCATAATCGAATCCTGCCTCGGGCATGAATGTGTGTGCTGTCCTTAAGTTAGTTAGGTTTAAGTAGTTCTAAGTCTATGGGACTGATGACCTCAGATGTTAAGTCTCATAGTGCTTAGAGCCATTTGAACAGTAGGAAATTGCAAACCGTTTTCCATGAAGGCACTGAGAGTCTTGTGTCACTGTGGGATAAATGGATCAACAGTTATGGTGATTACTTTTAAAATTATGAACAGTTTACTTACTTTTTAGGGTTTCGTACCTCAATCAGTAAAAACGGAGCCGTTATAGAAACACATACTTGTCCGTCTGATATTCCTTTTTTTCAGCAACGAGTACTTATCAAGTTGCAATTTGTCGCATAATAAGGTCTACTGTCCCTTGGGGGTGTAAAAACACTCAGACTTCTAAGGCAACGAAATCAAAAGAATTGCCCATTTACGTCACATGTTTCATATTCGAATGCTCACTCATAAAAACCTATACTGTGCTTCCCGTTGATCTAGAACCATCAAATTTAGTAAGAAGCAGGGTTTCACGGCACACTTACAGGAAAAATCTGAAAATGGCTAATTTGTAATTATATCACACGAAAGAAATTGCCATTTGTTATCTGACTGTTTGCTCGCCCTTCCGTCTATTGAGACCCTTTCCCTAAAGAACAGGTCCACGTGTCAGGTTGAAATTTGTCACATGCTAAGATATATAGTCCCCTGGCGTTCTAACAAGTCAGTGCACTCAAAAGATATGACCATTTATGTCACACTTTTGATACTCGAAATCACATTCATTAAAACCTATAAGGTGCTTCCCGTTGGCCTCTCATCATGAAATTAGGCAAGAAGCGATGTTTCGCAGTACAAGAAAAGGGAAAAGTCTGGGAATTGTGAATCTGTAATTGTATCACATGAAAATTTTTTCTCATTTATCTGACTGACTGCCTGTCTGTCTGTCTGTCTATTAAGATCCCTTTTCCTCAGGAACGGCTAAACGCATCATATCCTCAGCAACGGATAAACGTATCAAGTTGAAATGTATATCAAATGCCAAGGTCTATAGTCCCTTGACGTTGTAATAAATGTAAGCTTCTACGGCAATACAGTCAAAATACACTGAAGCGCCAAAGAAACTGGTATAGGCATGCTTATTCAAATATATATGTAAACAAGCAGAATATGGCGCTGCGGTCGGCCACGCCTATATAAGAAAATTGTCTGGCGCAGTTGTTAGATCGGTTACTACTGCTACAATGGCAGGTTATCAAGATTTGAGTCTGAATGTGATGTTATGGTCGGCGGGCGTGCTACGGGCTATAGCACCTCCGACGTAGCAAAGAAGTGGGGATTTTCCCATATGACCATTTCATGAGTGTACAATGAATATCAGGAATCCAGTAAAACATCAAATCTCCGACATCGCTGCGGCCGGAAAAAGATCCTGCAAGAACGGGACCAACGAAGACTGAAGAGAAACGTTCAGCGTGACAGAAGTGCAATTGCTGCAGATTTCGATGCTGGGCCATCAACGAGTGTCAGCGTGGAAACCATTCAACGCAATTTCATCGATATGGACTTTCAGAGCCGAAGGCCCACTCGTACACCCTGATGACTGACGATACAAAGCTTTACACCTCGCCTGCGCCCGACGACACGGACATTGGACTGTTGATGGCTGGAAACAGTTGCCTGGGCGGACGAGTCTCTTTTTAAATTGTATCGAGTGGATGGAGGTTTACGGGTGTGGAGACAACCTCATGAGTTCATGGACCCTGCACGTCAGCAGGGGACTGTTTAAGCTGGTGGAGGCTCTGTAATGGTGTGGGGCGTGTGCAGCTGAAGTGATAAAGGACCCCTGATACGTCTAGATACGACTCACAGGTGACACGTACGTTGATCATCTGCATCGACTGATGTCCACTGTGCATTCCGACGAACTTGGACAAATCCAGCAGGACAATGCGACACCTCACACGTCCAGAATTGCTAGAGTGGCTTCAGGAACACTCTTCTGAGTGTAAACACTTCCGCTGGCCACCAAACTCCCCAGACATGAACATTATTGAGCGTATCTGGGATGCCTTGCAACGAGCTGTTTAGAAGAGATCTGCACCCCTCGTACTCTTACGGATTTATGGATAGCTCTGCAGGATTAATGGTGTCAGTTCCCTCCAGCAGTACTTCAGGTATTAGTCGAGTCGATGCCACGTCGTGTTGCGGCACATCCGCGTGATCGCGGGTGCCCTACACGATATTTTGCAGGTGTACCAGTTTGTTTGGCTCTTCAGGTGTATGGCCATTTGTCACATATTTCTATACTTGCAAACTCACTCATCAAATGTTATTTTGTAAGAGTACTTCCCGTTGACCTAGAATCATGACATTTAAGAAGGCTTCATAGTGCGACTGAACGGGAGAAAACGAAATTGTTAATTTGCAGTTATATAAAATGAAAGAAAACTTTTTAATTTATCTCTCTCCGCCAGTCTGTTAAAAAGTTTTTTTCTCAGGAACAAGTAGAGATATAAAATTGAAATTGATGTCATATACTGAGATCTACGATTATTTGGTGGTGTAAAAATGTTAAGCTTTTAAGTTAATTGATCTAGAATCATGAAATTTGGCAAGAAGCTATGTTTCACAGTGCAAGTTAAGGACAAAAAAGAGAACTGTTAATTTTTAATTTATTACAAGAAAAACTTTTCTTTTGTTATTTGTTATCCAACTTCAAACTCAAAATTAAATCATTCCTGAGACCAATATCTTGCCAGTATTAACGTCGATAGTAGGCAAAAATCGTCGAGATTCTCATCTCCCGGAATGGCTGAACTGTCTATACACATAATTAAGTTTGTAAGTAACCACCAGAGAGCCAGTCCCACTCAGACCTGACTATTTTTTCCGTCTGTTTCGTTTTCATTTGACTGCCCTTTTATACGTAACATTTTCAACAGTGATTAGTTGCGAAGTAATGAACTACTGCAAAAGGTGCGTCTATAAAGCGTACACCTTTCATGGCTAATTTGAAGGGAAAACAAAAAGGAGTCCGCCGGCGTCAAGTCTGGTGAATGAGGGTGCTGAAGATCATCATCTTCGGTTGAGCGAGAAAGTCGAACTCGCAGACGTAGTTGATGTCCAACAACGGCTGACCACTGTGCAATGAGCAGTTCCACTAGAAGCAATAAATGAAATAGCCTCAGGTTACAGATATGTTATTACTCTTATTGCACGATCCATATCGAGGCCTCACGCCTCATGCTCAGTGGCACCATTGCACACAGAAAACACTTTTTTTAATATTACATACATTAGTGCATATACAACATAACATATAATTTGTAAGCGAATAAAATGTGTAATTTGTAAACTAACCGTTATACGTATAATTTGCAAGAAATTTTATGTTACGTCATACATGCACTGATGTATGCAATCTTATAAAAAGGTTTTTACTATGTGCACAGGTGCATCTGAGAATTAGGCGTGAGGCCTCGAAATCGATCATGTAATAAAACTTGTAACACAATAACTGCAGCTAATTATTGTTATTACTATAAAAAATGTAAATGCCGTATGGCTAGGGCCTTCCGTTGGGTAGACCGGTCGCCTGGTGCAAGTCTTTAGAGTTGGCGCCACTTCTGCGACTTGCGTGTCGAGGGGGATGACAACACAACACCCACTCCCTGAGCAGAGAAAATCTCCGAGCCAGCCGGGAATCGAACCTGGGCCGTTAGGTATGACATTCCGTCGCGCTGACCACTCAGATACCAGGGGCGGACGTTATTACTCTATGTGCCTACGTTCCCACCAACCAATATGTTGGATATCCACAGGAAGCGTTTTCTGAGAGTATGCTACAGCTTTACAACCGATGTCAGAATTTGTAGCTAATGGTGATTGCTCTGAAGCCTATAAATCTTTTTTGTTTGCAACTAACGTTTAATTTTTCCCTGAGAACTTGTCAGACGCATTTTGTACAAATATTGCTCATTATGTGACAATAGGTGCAGCATTGCCACCGTTTCCACGGTCTAGGGACCAAATTCGTGACAAACAAGCGACCAACTACGTCATACACCAGTATTTCTTCATATGTGTAGGTTTCTTTACCTAGCTGTGACAATCGCGATTTGAAAAGATAAGTCAGTCGAGTGTGTATTCAAGACATGATTAAGCAGTCACTAACATAAATTTCAACACGATGCCATGGAACACAAAATTACACTTTAGGAAGACGTCTGAAGAAATTGACCCGGAATAAAAAGCCCATACTGGGTTGGATTTCTCCCGTCGATCAGTTAGTTTAAATTTGTTTACAAAAATGATAAAATCACATGCACAACCAGACGGAGAGATCTATGGGTATTTATTTTTTCTACGTTTCTTTGGTTGAAAGTCCAGCTCACAAGTGTTTAATGACGCTTTGTACATTAAACACTGAGTATCAATGGTGACGTCGCTGCCGCTAGGCCATGAACTTACCACGATGTCTTCGTAATCAATGTCACCTGCTGCGGTGTTCAACAGTAGGACTGTTACCAAAGCGAGCCTCCATAGCGTTGTCATATCTGCAACAGCCAGACATTGATTATTAAAATGAGGAACTGACGATTACCATCCCAAACACTCTTTTGTTACATGAGACACCGATTTTAGTCCAACATACATAATTACTTTTCTTTTGCATTTAATTTATTATTTAAGATGCGCGCAGTGTGTGTTTTATTCCCAGTTCACTAAATAGCGATAACCTACCATCATAAAATGTGAGAATCGCAAAAACTTGAGAATTTTTTCTCAAACTAGCGAGAATTCCACTCTTCATACATACTTTAAGCATTAGCTGACTACAATAGTTTAACTCCCAGTGTAAGGTGTCAGCATTTTTCGGACCTTACATGAGCTTCATAATTACGATACAGAATAAAATTCCCAAAAAATAACTCTATATTTCTAACAGGAAGCAATTGTAATAATCTCGTGTACCGAATAACAAAACAATATATATCCTTATAACGACAGGGGAATGCGTAAATGAGATAAAGTGAACGCAGTTTGGAGGCGGACTGTGCACGTGGCTAATGGTATTGGGAAACTCCAATTAACATTAACAAAAGAAGGCCCAGCTGCAGCGCAGAAAGAAATAAGGCCAGAACAATATAATACCTTTTAAATAAACACAGCTAAGACCTTTACGTCTGCGAAGTGAGGGCAGTACGCTTCACGTATCGTGGCAACAGATGTAAAGCGGTAGTTCATATTTTTGCGGGCAGAGCATTGTGCACGTCGCTCCATCCCTTAGCGAGTATGCAGTAGCCATTATTTCGACTAGGGAAAGTTTAAGGTTCTACGGAATGCAGGAAAGCTGAGACTGAGTGATTCAGTCAAGGCCAGAGTAGGGAATTTGCGTTTCAGATCCAGCACGGAGACAACGCCGCCGCAGTTCCCGATTTGATTGATGGATGGCTCTGAGCACTATGGGACTTAACTTCTGAAGTCATCAGTCCCCTAGAACTTAGAACTAATTAAACCTAACTAACCTAAGGACATCACACACATCCATGCCCGAGGCAGGATTCGAACCTGCGACCGTAGTGGTCGCGCGGTTCCAAACTGAAGCGCCTAGAATCGCTCGGCCACTCCGGCCGGCTTCCCGATTGGTAATGTACCAACGCTCATTAGGCGACATTAAATGTTGAGTCGAGAGTTTGCTCACTCCAGCCTGCATACACTTTGAATATATAATTTCAAGAGTTGAATACTAACATACCCTCCACTGAGTACATGAGAGTTTGATTAGTTTAAAAGATAAAATTTCATTCCCCACCAGCTTAGTCCATTGAAAAGCTACGACAACGTAGATGTAAATTTCATTGATGAAGATTTGATTGTTTTGCTAGTTAATAATCACATATTCAATGTCCAAATATTAATTATTTTGTTGAGAATTGAAAGTAATTGAACTTGCTAGTTATGTATCACTTGAACCCTGAAAGTAGTGACAAAATAAATGTAGAATGTAAAAGGGAGAGGTTGTGTTGTCATTTTGGAAAAAATTCCAAACTCTCATTTATATCAATTTGTGCACTCTTGTTATGCCACAGCAGAATTTCTAATTAATTTGAGACGATTAGCACCTAACATTAGCGGTATTACAGGGCCTAAATTAATAGCTATCTAGAATGTTTGTTTACCACCTTGGGCTTGAGAACACATTAAGATACGTTATCCACTTGCGCGCGATCACAAAATAGCTTTACCTACCAGCACTTTACACAAAATGACAACGCGTTACATCAGTTTCCAGGGATTTTAGTAGAGAAGCTTTCTCTTCAAAATTTAAGACTTAAATTACTGATAAAGACAAAATCGCACAGTATGTTGTTACATGATTAACGGTTTTTAGTAGGTATTGCATTGCAGCCAAATGTTCCAGCAATATATCTTGTCTCTTAGCAATAAAATTGAGTGAGATTTGCATCTAGGCTGATTTCTTAAGGGACTAACATTTGAAATACACGTCCCATTTTCGCATTTATTCACACAAAGTGCACTGAGGGAACATTGTTTTATGACTCGCTGCCAGCTTTAAAACGTGACATGCACAATGAATCGTTGCCCATACCCCTACCTTATAATGATAGGGGTAGTAATATCTGAGGTAAGGATTCATAATAGCTGTCGTTAGAATTACTATGGTGTTTTAAATTGACTTGTTGAAATAGATATGGGTCTAATGGTAATGCAAGTACAACGAATTTCTTTTCAGCATAGAAACCAGGAAATATGACTGACATGCAGGTAATGTTAACGTACTTGAAAGTTCTGAAATTTCTAAATTACAGAACGTATTTGGAAGGAATTTATCAAGGAAAAATCCGTAGGTACCGCAGTATCTATGTTATGTTCAGATGATGAGATTATCCATGAAAATATTAGAGCAAATGAAAACTGAATAGCGGAAATACTTTACAGAAGCAGAGTCCGTAATTCGTCTGTAACACAACGCTGCAGTCAAAAGTGAAAGCACACTGAAGTTTATTAAATCAGCAGTATCATAATATCTTGCATTCTCCCGAATGTAAGGTTACATGCTTTGAAGGAATTTGACATCATATTGATCGTGAACTACAGTTTTGCTATGAATATTCTATCATAAAAGTTGACGAGGAGATTCGGAGTAATCTATGACAAAACTGTGAATTTGTTTGTCTCCTCAGTCAGCGAAAGAAATAACATTTCGCTTGCTACAACGTATGAAATAACAGGACGAAATTGAGCAGTTTAATCCAAACATGCGATATCTCTACTGAAAGAATACACTTTTTTACCCAGTTGTTCCTACTGAGAAAATGAAACGTCTGCGGCATTCTAAGCCATGCACTGCTCGTATGGAACACTTTCGTATGTTGTCTGAAAAACGCAAGCCACCTTCGTTTGTGAGACAGAGTAACGTTCTTACATCCATTCGATCAGTAAGTCGTTGATCGTCATCAGAGGCCCAAAATGCTGCCATGTATGGATACCAAAACTCGTACGTTATCCGCTGATGGCCTGCATAGGGGCCATCAGCCTCATGGACTTGACGCCAAACGTACCATGTTACCATACACGGTACGTTCGACTAGCATGCTGTAGCTGTTCTCTAGGGTCCCGTTGACGCTTTGAGGTTTACGCAATCTCCAGATTGTATTAGTCGACCACAACATTACTGCACCTGGGAATGAGGACACTTCGGTCGGCTTATCATGAGTTTTTATCGCGATATTTCACGAGGACACGCTGAAACACTTGATAGTATATGCACAACTAAATAGAATTACTTGCGTTTTCCTTAGTCACCACTGTACTTATTTGCTATAACGTCATCACCGACCGAGCGGGGTGGCGCAGTGGCTAGCACACTGGACTCGCATTCGGGAGGAGGACGGTTCAATCCCGCGTCCGGCCATCCTGATTTAGGTTTTCCGTGATTTCCCTAAATCGCTCCAGGCAAATACTGGGATGGTTCCTTTGAAAGGGCACGGCTGACTTCCTTCCCCGTCCTTCCCTAGTCCGATGTGACCGATGACCTCGCTGTCTGGTCTTCCCCAAACAACCCAACCCAACCCCCTCATCACCGCTTGTCTCCGATAACGGCCTCGCGAGGCTAAGTTCAGTAATATCGTCGTCGCATAATAATTACGGCAACGCTCAAACTCTTCAGAAATGCAGCTGTCAGTCACATAGAAATCACATATCCTTAAGGTCCCTCGAACTGTTATCAAATATCGACAACCCATTTCTTAATCCTGCCACGGTTGACTACTCACTACGTAGCAATGCTGCTGCTCTGAGCCCGTGATCATAATTCATACGCAGTTGTTTGTGAACAAAAAATGGTTCAAATGGCTCTTAGCATTATGCGACTTAACTTCTGAGGTCATCAGGCGCCTAGAACTTAGAACTAATTAAACCTAACTAACCTAAGGACATCACACACATCCATGCCCGAGGCAGGATTCGAACCTGCGACCGTAGCAGTTGCTCGGCTCCAGACTGTAGCGCCTAGAACCGCAGGACCACTCCGGCCGGCGTTTGTGAACAACTAAAACGTTTCTACAGCCAATATTGCCAACGAACGATAGCGACTTGTCGCTCGACTCGGAGTTGGCCAGCTTGAATCCTAGTGGTGGAAAAAATAAGTGATGTGCCTATATAATACACTGCCCGACAAAAAGAGACGTACCCAGAAGACACGGTCAGATGTCAATGCAACTTCATACACTTACACACCATCGGCGATCATGTAAATGATTAAAATTGCAATTCTCTGTGACAGTTAGAACGGCCACCAGAGAGCTTTGGTGCTATACTGTACGTGTTTAGTGTTATTATCAGGCTTGGTAAGGTATATAGGGAAGGTGAACAAATCAGATACTGAGTGGTTACTGTGAAGGACACGGAGGTGTCACGTACTCCTGTTATCAACACCTGACAGACTTTAAAGGGGGCGTTACTGTGGGTCTTCATTTGGTTGGCTGGTCGAATGGTACAACATCCAGAGTTGTGGCGCATTTAGATGTGACAGTGGCCCAAGGTAGAACTGCATGCGAGCACGACGACACGCATACTCTTCGTCAAGGTTCCGGTCGACCACATCTGACCACACAAGGGAAGAGCGCCGTATTGCGCATCAAGCATTGTAACGCCACCACATCTGCACCGGCCACCCGAGAAGTAATAATGGACCCTCTGCAACCATTGGTCTGAGACTAGCAGCAACCTGACCAGAGAATTACTGTCTGATGCGTAGGCTGCCATTAACACTATGACGCAAATCTCTGCCGTGAC
This sequence comes from Schistocerca americana, assembly GCF_021461395.2. Taxonomy (NCBI): domain Eukaryota; kingdom Metazoa; phylum Arthropoda; class Insecta; order Orthoptera; family Acrididae; genus Schistocerca; species Schistocerca americana. Next base: position 710,467,646 of record NC_060130.1, on the reverse strand, counting down.
CGGGATGCACTGATTGCCGGTGAACGGCGTCAAACTGTGCTCAGCGATAAATCTCGGTTCTGCACTATCCCTGATGGCCATCATCGACGAGTATGGCGGCGACCTGAGTGGTTAGAGGTCCAGTTCTTCCATCAATAGTGCATCTGGGGCAACCTACGTCCTCGTATGTGACCTCTCATGCGAAAGTACTGTGGTGTCATTTTTCAACAAGACAATGCTCGTCCACGAATGGCACGTGTCTCTATGAACTGACTGCGTGATATTGAGGTGCTAATGGGGTCAACAGTATCACCTGCTGTTCCCTTGACATCGTGGGCGGGACCAGCACGAATCCCAACTCCGTCCAGTGCTATTATCCAAGGTATCAAGAACCAGTTACTACATCTGTGGGGCCATCTTGCCTCACGAGAAGGTACAATAGCTTTATGACACCCTCCCCAACTGAATCAGCACACATATCGAGCCCAACGTCATACTGATAAGTGGGCTCATGCTGCCTAGCTCTTTTAGTTCTTTGTAAATTTGACTCGGTTCTTTACTCGTTGAAATAACGTTTCATACCATCTCAACTCGCGAATTTTCATGTTGTTTTCTTCTTCCTTTCTGGTTGCTACACTTTTTTGTCAGGCAGTGTAAATACTATTAATCTGATTGGTAGTATAACTTATTTATTTTCATCACCAGTATCCCGACCATAGAGAGTGAAAAAAAGAGGGCGTGAACTTACTAATCATCGAATTAGGCGACAATGTCTGGATTTAAATCCCAGAACTGTTCACAGTGGCTTCACTGTCGATGGCGAACCGACCGTCGCTTGCGTACCTTAAATTCGGGGGTCCCCTTGGTGCTATATGAGACAAACAGGCAATTTGACAGCACTGAGCGTCAGCTTCAGTCTTTTTTTTTTTTTTGTCATCACAAACATCACAAAATTACATGTATGCCTACGCACTGTCATGAAAGTTAGAAAAAATTTCCAGTTTAGGCGGATGAAACCGTATGAAAACAGTCGTAACTCAACGGTAGTATATCACGTAGGGCAAAGCTAAGGAGAAGTTTCAAGTAGATTTCAGAGAGCATAGCTACAGCCTAGTGCTAACACTAGGTTTGAGAATCATGAAAGAAGGTTGTGTGCGTGTAAGAAATCTAGAGAGACCGGAAGATTTCAGACAGATTATATAATAAGACAGATTTCGAAACTGGGTTTTAAACTGCAAAAGATTTCCAATGGCAGACGTGGACTCTGATCATAATTTAAGTGTTATGTAACTGAAGAAATAGCGGGAAGGTAGGAAACTAAGGAGCTGAGACTTGATAAATTAAAAGAACCAGAGATTAAGAGCCAGAAAAGGAGCATAAGGCGACGATTGATTGAAACAGGATAAGGAATACACAGTAGAAGACGATTGAGTAGCTTCAGGAGATGAAATAGAGACGCCAACTGAAACAGTAAAACGAGAAGTGACAGTAGAAATCCTTGGATAACACAAAACATATTATATGTAACTGAATAAAGGAGGAAGTTTAAAAATGCAGTACATGAAGCAGGCAAAATAGATGGCAGACGTCTAAAAAATTAGACTGGTACAAAGGGCAAAATTGCTAAGCAGAAGTGGCTAGACGGCAGATGCTAGGCTGTAGAAGTGTAAGAGACGAGAGGAAGGATAGATGCCTCCTACAGAAAGTTAACTTCTGGAGAAAAGAGAAGCACCTGTACAAAAATCAAGAGCTCAGACAGATTAACAGTACTAACCAAAGAAGGGAAAGTTGAAAGAGATACACGGGTTATACGAGGGAAAAAAAACCCGAAGAAGATACTATAGAAAGGAAAAAGGAAATATCTCAAGACGAGATAGGAGATGTGATACTGCGAGAAGGCAGAGCACATAAAAGGCCGAAGTCGAAAAAAGTCGCTGGCGTTGACGACGTTACCTCTGAATTATAAGGAGAGCCAGCCATGACAGAACTATTCCAGCTGGTGCGCAAAATACATGCGACCGGAGAAAAACCCTCAGATTTCAAGAAGAATGTAATAATTTCAATTCCAAAATGTCGTGTTTGTGAAATACCGACATGAATTATCCGCAGAATAATAGGACGACTGGGAGTAGCCAACCTGTGGGAAGATCAGTTTGGCTACCAGAGATATCCAGGAACACACTGTAATGACAGAATCATGAAAAGTTGCCGGGAAAAGGGCAAAATCATCTAAGTATGAATATTTACTGTGAGCCTTGTAAGTTACGGAGAGATGTACAGTGCAAGCTGATTTCGTCTGTCCATTAATATGTCATACGCATCGAGTAACTGAAATGTTCCCTCTACATTGGGAAGCATTCCACTTACTACCGATGTATGAGATAGTCTTCACACGTTAAGAATTACACCGAATAGTAATGTCTGCACTTACAGAATTAGGCACATATTTCTTTGTTTCCTCCACTTCCAGATAAACATCCGGAAAAACTAAAAGACTTGTATTTGCAGAGTCAGTTCTCTGTTGTTGGCAAAAGCAATACTTAACGTAAAATCATTGGGACGTAGGTTGCTCTGCTAGGAAAGAGAATCCTGGGTCTTACTGCAGCTGGTCTTCCTCTATGTGTATGTTGCAATAATAATCTGCAGAATTGGTGAGTCATCGTCGTTTATTCACGAAAGATACAAAACATTTCTATTGCCCAATTGTTCCAACAACACCAGCCTAAAACACAGCCTTAAACGCCAAACAAGGCAGAGTCCAGCGAACAGAAGACTTCCAGATTGAGAAGCGTTCCAGCCAGCACAAGAGTTCCAACGAGCAGAAGAGTTCCAGCAGTTTCGGATGAACGCGCCTATAGCGGATACTATGTAAGTGAGCATTATGTTCATTTTTAGATTTGGAGTGAGTTCTTTTATGATTTTAGGTAGTCTGTTTCATGTTCCATGGATCAGTTGCACGATTAATAGTAATGATCTGGAATGAGGCATTTTGCATTCAGATTATACATTCATGCGTAAATACATGCTGATCATTTAGAAGTGTTTTCCTCTTTATCTTTTATAGCTTTAATTTTTTCCAGTCCTGATGTGAAGTATTAATTCCTAAACACCACGTCTTATACACTACAAAAAATGACTCATCTACAAAATGGAAGGAGTTGTAAACGTGAAACTTCTTTAGTTTTTCAAATTTAACTTTCCTGTACGTCAGACATTTTACATCATTGCGTAAATGATCAAGAATTTTGGCGTCAGCATTATGTGCCCCATTTTGCGCCAAAGACAAACTTAATGTAGAATAATGAATGCCATTTTTTCTTCTGGATTTGTAATTATGTGCATCATTTTTCCCTTTGAACTGTAGTGAATTATTTACAACAAACTTCATGAGGGAATAAATATACACCGAAGCAGTTGTGAAAACGCCTAACTGGCTCAAATGGCTCTGAGCACTGTGGGACTTAACATCTGTGGTCATCAGCCCCCTAGAACTTAGAACTACTTAAACCTAACTAACCTAAGGACATCACACACATCCATGCCCGAGGCAGGATTCGAACCTGCGACCGTAGCGGTCACGCGGTTCCAGACTGAAGCGCCTAGAGCCGCACGGCCACACCGACCGGCAATGCGTAACTCCTTAAATAGATCTCTACAAGATGGTACTGAGTGAGCACCACATATTATTGTTATTCTTGAGCAACGAAGACTTTATTTCTTAAAGATTATTATTCTAGTGGCATTATTGAGTGAAAATACTCAAAATATGTTAACTTACTGGTTTGTCTCTCTGCAAGGTTTACAATGACTCGAACTGCAAATAAGGCTGAAATAAGTTGTTTCATTGTTCAAAAAATGTTTTTTTGCAGTTTAAATTCTCATCAATATGGACACCTCCCTAGCTGTTATTTACTTTTCACGTGTTATACTTACCATTGGCGTAGTACCTTTACATGGGCAGAAATGGATATGTTGGTTCTTTTTTAAATTAAGAGAGACCATTTGCAGAGAACCACTCAATTAAAATTTTAAGAAAATTATTTACGATTTTTTCTGTTGCTATATGTACGTTTCAGTTGACTACAATACTAGCGTCATCTGCAAAAAGAAGTAATTGTGTTTTGTGGGTATTAGAACGAAGGCCGATTACATACATGAGAAAGAATATTGAACCTACGATTCAGCCTTGTCGAAACCCATGAGTGATTTTTTTTCCCATTCAGAATAATCTCCCCTGCTTACATTGGCTGAATTACGAAGTATAATTTCCTCCATTCTTTTGGTTAGATATGACATTATCCACTGGCTGTCTATACTATCATTTCCATAAAACAGTTTATCAAGGAAAATATTGTTTCAAACAGTGTTATTTTGTTATTTAATGACTGCAAAATTTGGTGGGTGAATGTGTATACGGCATTCTCAGCTGAGCAACTCTTCTGTAACTTAAACTGTAATTTACTGAAGATATTAATGTCAGCAACGAAACGGGTTTGTAGTTATTGGCACGTCTACTATCATCTTTATTATAGAGGGGTTTAACAATGGTATGTTTTTATATTTCTGGAAAAATATCCTGAGTTAGTGGTGCGTAACATGTTCCAAAAAAGGCAGCGATTATTACATGGAACAAGTCTTTAACACTCTGTTGGAAACACCACCAAATGCAGATGACGTTTTATTTTGTGAGAGAATTTTTCTAATTTAAGAAGTATGTGAGAGATCTATATGATTGAGTTTTATGTGAGTTCCTTTTCCAACATATTGCTTTGAGTTTTCTCTTGAGCTGCTTGTCCCTATACTTCCTGCTACATTCAATAAATAATTATTCATACCCGCTACTTGTGACTGACCATTTATAGCCCTTCCTTTTAAAACAGTAGTAAGATTATCCTACTCTGTGGCCTTTAGTCCTGTCTCTCCTTTCGCTGCATTCCATACAGAGTTAAGTCTACTAGTATCAGACACAGAACTTAATGTGAGGAAGAACTTTCTGAGTGTACTTTTGGAACAGAGCATTGTATGGTAGAGAAACGTGGATGTGGGAAAGCCGGAACTGTGGAGAATCGAAGCCTTTGAGATGCAGTGCTACAGAGGAAAGTCTGCAATAGTAATTACTGATATATGACATAATTCGCGTGTTCCTTGATTTTTAATAACTTTCCTTAGTAATTCTGAGTAGTTTTATAGCATGCAACTACTGAAGGATCTCTACTTTTTCTTGCCAACTAATAACTCCCGTTTTCTTTTCACAAGACACTTTAATTGATCTAGTGATTCATTGTTATTTACGTGGCTGTTTAACATCCTTTCTGATCGGTTTACGAGGCAAGGTATTTTCAAATAATTATATGAATTTATCATGGAATAGCTTCAATTTTATGTCAACTCTTGGTTCATTATAAATTTTATCCCAGGCCATCAGCTGTAAACTATTCCTCAAAAAATTTGTCCTGAAATTATTAAATATTCCGATTTCCATCGAGGAGAATCTATATTGTAAGGCACTATCTTATTCATCCTAACTAAATGCGCATCATGATCAGAAAGAGAATTTCTTGTTGGGTATATAGTTATTTTCTTGCTTTGAGCTTCATCGGAGAAAACATGACCAACCAGTCCTAATGTCATTATCCATCTGTTTTGGAAAGTTAATTACTAAGATCAAATTGTAGGATCCATATAAGATATCCACATAATTTCTCGTGCCACAATCCTTCAGAAATTCTACATCGAAATCACCACAGACCACTAACTGCTTGTTGCTCTCTAACATATAGTACAGTAACGAATCCATATGCCTCATAAAGAGTTTAAAATTTCCCAGTGGATTTATATGCAGTTATTCCACACGCACACATTTGTATGTGGTGACCTCTACAAAATCTACTTATTTCAGTGTTTTTGAACTTGTGTTCTGACTTAATGTATGTGTGAGGAGACTGTTTCCAAAATGAATTTTCCACTCTGTAGAAGAATGTGCGGTGATATGAAACTTACTGGAGAATTAAAACTGTGTGCCAGCTCCCGGAACTGTACATCTGGAGAACAGAGTATGGAAGTAATATATGGACTAGCAAACAGGACAAGGAGTACTAGAGCCTTTTCAAATTTGCTGCTGCAGAAGAAAAAAACCTATGAAAAACTTTCACCTGAAGAGTGAATTGGTTTAGTGTGACTTGGAATAAGTCAGTCATGAAAAATGAATTTTTAAGGATGTGGGCTGTAATGTGTGTACAGAAATGAGAAGCTGTAGACAGGATCGGAAGACAAAGGAAGCAGCTTCTGACCATTTGAAAGACTAACAACTTAAAAATATACAAACAAGAAAATCAGAAAGGGAGCTTAGATTCGTTCAGAATTGGTACACTTACCGTCTGAAGTAATATTTACTGAGCAGAAGTTTCTCTCGGAGCGGACTGCAATGTGAGTACAACGTGCGGCGCGGTCTCCACCCCGACTGGCAAAGCACACCGGGTGCTGGCGGCAGTCAGATATGCCGACGAGATCTGCACGCTCCACGTGCTGGCCTTTGTGCGTCACTGCAGTTGGCAAATTATCGCAAGTACATCTCTCCACTCCAGCAGAGGTCGGACGGTCGGCGCTGCCACAGTTTATTTGCATATAATCTCGATCCTAATGCACAGTGGCTGGTCAACCACTAACTGGAGTAACCCCATTCCCAGAGTCTAGTTAGTATTGTCAGTCAACCTCAAAGGATTGCTAGTAACACTGACCCAGTGAGTCACATGTTCGCGCTAACTCGTATTTTTCCTGAATCGTGAATGGTCGCCGTGATTCATCTGCTCCAGGATCCAGTGACGCTGGGTTCTGCGCAGCAGCCACCTCCAAAAAGTCTTTAATCTGTATTCTACAAATATCTGCGTCGGTATTAAGAATTCATAAATGTTTTTATGACAGTACAATTCAGTAAAGAAATTTGAGTTTTTGACCGATGAAGATGACGTTAAGTCTACTTTTAATACTAAATCTGTAAACATATCTCTCTCCAAGAAAGCAATCGACCTCACATAGTATTTCGAACTAAGAGTTGACAGAAATCCCAAGCTTGAAGTAGAAAATTTTGAAATTAGGCTCCCTGTGATGTGGAAGGTTTAAAGCAACAAGTAAACACAGTAGGTACAGGGAGATCCAAAACGAGTCCGACTGCTCATATGGACAAGAAAAAACGGCGTTGGAAAACTTAAATTGTTTGATGTGTCAATCGCCTGCCAGATCCGGGCGCGCAAGTCGTAGATTCACTCGGAAACGTCCTAAAATCTATAGCACGAAAATACCCTGACCACATTGTAATACTAGAGATTGACATTAATTTTCATAGCAAGGACGCAGAGTACCCTATGGCGTAAGGATGGAAGGACAGTCTAGCGAAGTAATACTGAACTAATTAACAAGTAGTTATCAACAACTAGTCCAGTAGCCCACACACGATATATACAGTCACGGAAAAGAAATCGCAACCCCAAAAAATAATTAAATTACATTAATGACACTTCAGGAAATAATGTCTAGGTAACACATTTAAGTGGTTAACATTGGACGATCACAGGGTAATATAAATGCGAGATAAGCCACTGCAAATGTGAACTGTTGTTACATTAATAACCTGTGTAGCCGCCAGAATGTTGAATGCAAGCATGCAAAGGCGTATGCGTTGTACTATAAAGTTGCCGGATGTCAGTTTGTGGGATGGAGTTCCATGCTGTTGCACTTCGTCCGTCAATACAGGAACGATTAATCCAGTTTGTGGACGACATTGGAGTTATCGTCCGATGATATCCCATAGCTGTTCGATTGGAGACGGGTCTGGTAATCGAGCAAGCCAAGGCAACATGTCGAATCCCTGTAGAGCATGTTGGTTACAATGGCGGTAAGTAGGTGAGCGTTATCTTGTTGGAAAATACCCACATTAATGTTTTTCATGAATGACAACCGGTCGAATCACAAGATTTGCGCACAAATTTGCAATCAGGGTACGTGGGAGAACGAGAATGCTCCTGCTGTCATACGAAATCATAGCCAAGACGATAACTCCAGGTCTAGGTCCAGTGTGTTTAGCACGCAGACATGTTGGGTACAGCTCCTCTCTTGGCCTCCTCCTAGCCAAAATACGGCCATCACTGGCACCGAGGCAGAACCAGATTTCATTAGAAAACACAAGACATTCACCTTGCCCCCCAATGAACTCCCGCTTGAAACCACTGAGGTCGCAAATGGTGGTGGTTTGGAGTCAGTGGAATGCACGATACAGGGCGTCTGGCTAGGAACTGTCCTTAAAAGTAACCAATCTGAAACAGTGCGTTTGGTCTCTGTGGTGCCCACTGCTGCTAAAATTGCTGCTGCAGACGCAGTACGATGCGTCAGAGCCATACACCAAACACGACGGTCTTCCCTCTCAGTGGCGCCACTTAGCCGTCCGAAGCCCATCCTTCTTGTGACCCTACATTCTCGTGACCACCGCTGCCAGCAATCATGTACAGTGGCTACGTCCCTGCCAAGTCTTTCTGCAGTATCGCAGAACTTTCAGTTTCTCGTTCAAACTCAGTGAGGTGCTGATAGTGTCTTTGTTGCTTTAAACGCATTCTTGACTGACATCAACTCACCATGTCCATCTCAAACGTAACTAACGTCCACGAACGTTAGTGTGTATATTTAAAGCAAACCTGATTTGCATCGCCATAATGGTGCTACTAGCGCCACTCTTAGGCGAATGGTGTGAAATTTGAATAGACATTATCTTTCAGATGTAGAAACACGCCTACCAACTTTCGTTTATGTCGCACAACTCCTTCTTGGTGTTACAATTTTTTTCAGCAGAGTATTTTTGGCCTCCTGCGTACAAACAGAGCTGATTTTTTTCAAAAGAATCATCGAATATTCAGTAATTAGCAAATTATAAGGCCACTACAGTGATGATGGTATGTATTTGACGTTCGTAATCATACCAAGTAATCCGTATTCGTTAGCCATAACGTTTTACTCCAATACCATGGTAAAACATAGGAAATTTCAGTAAGTCCACTTTTAAAAGAAGTGGTAGTTAACAGTGGTAATACATATATAGTAACAAACATCACTGGGTAGTTTTTTGCATTGGGAATTTGAAAACAGCAGCAGATAACCAACTACAACGCTTTCAAGGGTGAAATACCACCTGTAGAACGGAATTACTCGTACGATCGTATCCACGCGCCCTGCAATATTACTGTTTTCCTTGGCGTATCAATTTTACCGTTGCTGTTCCCATTATTCAGAGAAGTTGGAGTTCTCTGACGATTTGCTCGCGTCTCTCGGTAAATTATGGAATATTTTTTCCACACTTCATGTCCTCGAATGTGAACATAAAATATTGTAGTTATTTATAAGTTACCTAACTTTAACATGTTGCTTCATTTCAGTAACTTCAGTGGTGGTCAAACATAGCGAACTGTCGCGTGTTTCTAATAAGTATTTTAAACTTTTGTGTTTTCACTTCTTGGGTGGGTAATAATTAGTCTTACTTTCTCACACAGCTTCACTCTTACTTTCAACTTGTTTAAACTGTCTAACTGTTAGGTGAGCTTCTATTTCACCCTCACAGTTATGGGCTGAGCAGCAATACAGCTGACTTACAAGACTGGTATTAACATGATTATTAAAAAATTTGCTAACTAATGAGAAATTTCATCAAATTACTATTCAGACCAGATGCAGAGCGTTTATAATGAAATTGCATTTCAAAGAGAATTCCAATACGTAAAAGGGATGTGGTAAAGTTACACTATCTTATTGAGTTAAATTATTTCGTTTACTTCCATGCTGTTTTGCCTATGTAATGAAACGTTTCACACTTCTTTCTTCAATTTAAGATGCATTACGATGTTTGTGATTCTTCACGAAGGGCGTTCTCGGGCAGAAACTATTGTCAAAATTAATTACGAACAGTGAGCCATGTGAAGTAGTGAATGCTTCATGAGAATAAAAGTTCATCCCGTAAGTGCACCTTGAGCCATCACGTTGTATAATCTGAGACAGTAATATTGCAATGTACTTGGATGGTGATAACTGTGGGAGAGAATAGATTGTGCGTGGTAGGTGCCATGTGCTTTCAGTCATAACTTAACTCCGAACCTGACTCCAATGGTCAGTCCCCACTGATTTTGGCCTAGGCTTTACTGGTCTACTGCATTCCATTAAAACAACTGTTTCTCTAACAGCCTCAGCTGATACGATGGCCACTCGGAATGCATGAACCCATCGGACGTGCACAGTAAATGCAGCATTCTCACTAAGTCATTAACCTTCAGCTACACTACTCTCAGAATTTTCGAAACTGTGAATCTCAGTATCTTTCCTAATATGGGTCCTACTGAGCTCATAGATGCAATTCCTCTAATGGTGGAAAAACACGTAGCGAAACAGCCATTAAATCGTTAAAGAATTTATTACACAGTTTTTGAGTCTCTGTCGCCCCGAATTTTGACATTCCGACCTGACTCCTCAGCACGCTACGCAATTTTTCGTGCTTCCGATAATGATGAAAATCAAACATGTGCAGCAGAATTCAAAGTATCAGAAACACGTCGATATACGAACTGTAATTTTCGAAAACAGAAAAGTTATTAGTAACTGTGTAGCCAATGGATATTCACTTTAATGCTCTGTATGTGGTTTTTTAAATGCTATTGTTTCGCGCGCACACAGTAGCGTACAGTAGAATTAATTTGAAATTTAACAGTGTGCAAATGTTAAGATTTAGCTTTTCAGTGTATTTTACAATTTTCAGACGTTATTAATGGAAACTTCTCCCACTGTTATTGTGGTAGCTAAATACATGAACAACAATTACAGGATCATAGCAATGGACGCTTTATGTACGCACTTACAGTAAGGCTTTCCAGTGTATTTCTACTTCCCCATTGAACTGACCTTTTAGGCCTAGAAGATATTCTGCTGCTTTCACTCCATTACTAATATGAACAAATTTTCTTTTGAGTCCGTCACGCCACAGTATATTTTTTTCTGGTGCATTTTTTCCCTACAGAACATGGCTAACGACACACATCACACGAACAACGCAACCTTAGCCAAGTATATAACTGAAATGGATCAAATCCAAGAATTTCGTTAGCGACTCAGCAGTAATATACAGTTCAATTCCTCTCGGTGTCAGCTTTCGTTATTTTACCAGAATATATGAGACACGAAAGGTGGTCCATACGACTCTATAACATCGTTTTGATATATAATGAGCCAAAGCGGTGATGACCACTGTCCACCCAAAGATTGAATGTCTCCTGGTGACGTTGCGGACATGTGACGCAGTGAGGAAAGTATACACGGCGTCTCAAACTTTTTGGGTCAAATTGAGGCAGATGACAGTGAATCCACAACCGATTATATTGAGAGTAAACCAATGGTCTGAAACGCATGTTTATTGTGTTATGCACATACACGGCGTACACCGCATAACAACACCGTAGCTCATAGTAATTGCTCAAAGCGATTACCGCCAGTCTCAGCCGCGCGGGATTAGCCGAGCGGTCTAAGGCGCTACAGTCATGGACTGTGCGGCTGGTCCCGGCGGAGGTTCGAGTCCTCCCTCGGGCATGGATGTGTGTGTTTGTCCTTAGGATAATTTAGGTTAAGTAGTGTGTAAGCTTAGGGACTGATGACCTTAGCAGTTAAGTCCCATAAGATTTCACACACGTTTGAACATTTTTTTGCCAGTCTCAATACGTGTATTACAAGGGCGCATGCAGTTCTTGGGGACTGTATCCCTTGTTGTCCGCGAAAGGATATGGTTTCAACAAGACGGTGCACCAGCTCACTTCGATGTTAATGTCCACAAGTACCTGGACAACACATATCCTTGTCGTTGGATTGGAGGAGGAGATCGTGTCCCATAGCCAGCACACTTTTGGTCTTTTCCTCTGGTGTCACTTCAAGATGTTCGTGTATGAAACCCCCATAGAAGCGGATGAAGACCTGCTCGTTAGGGTCCAAGCTGCCTGTCTCCTGGTACAACTTACACCAGGGATCTTTGAGTGCGGTAGAACTCCATGGGCCGTTGCCAGGCATGCATTGAGACTGACGATCGTCGCTTTGAACAGTTACTATGAGCTACATTGTTAGGTGGTGTAAGCTGTGTACGCCCGCTGGTGTGGCCGAGCGGTCCTAGACGCTTCAGTCTGGAACCACGCGACCGCTACGGTCGCAGTTTCGAATCCTGCCTCGGGCATGGATGTGTGTAATGTCCTTAGGTTAGTTAGGTTTAAGTAGTTCTAAGTTCTAGGGAAGTGATGACCTCAGATGTTAAGTCCCACAATGCTCAGAGCCATTTGAACCATTTGAAGCGGAGTATGTCCACAAAATAATAAACATGCATTTCCTACCATTGGTACCATATATCAATGTAATCGGTTGTGGACCCACTATCACCTGTTTCAATTTGACCCAAAAATGTTCGAGACACCCCGTGAAAGCGGAGCAGAAGCGAATTCGGAATCTTTCTAACAACGATATGTCGCACTAATGTGGTAATCAACTTACACAAACGACTTCAGTAAAGGGCAGATTGTTGTGGTCTGGCGCCTGGGAATGGAAATCGTGGAAATGGTGAAGCTGGTCGGCTCATAAGCTACTGGCCTGAGCATCTATTGTAAGTGGTTGAAGGACGGTGAAACCACGAATAGGCGATAAGTCTTTGGACTTCCATGCCTCGACACAGAATGTGAAGGCCGGAGACTTGTCCGGTCTGTAAAGCCTGATAGGCGGCAATCTTTGACAGATCTGATAGCAGGGTACAATGCTGATGCAGGTACAAGTGTTTTGGGGCAAATCGTTCAGGGCACGTTGCTGAACATACGGCTGCACAGTATGTGTCCAAATGTTGACCCAGTTACATCGTCAGTTACGACTGCAGTGGGCACAGAACCATGAAGACTGAACCGTGAATCGATGAAAACGCATCACCTCTTCGAATGAATCACGTTACTTGTCTTGGTTTCCTGGTCCGGATACGCTGTCATTCAGACGGACGGCTGTTGCTATGTGACGTATTCATCTGTGCTTCCAAGGGACCCTTGTTAGTAATCGAAGACACTGTGATAGTTGATGATCGTGTGAAAATTATTACGGACCGTGTTCATCATGCTTCATGTCTTCCGCGATGGCGACGGCATCTTACAGCGGGATAACTGTCCGTATTACAGAGTTAGAGTTATGCTGCAGCGGTTTGATGAGCATAATAGTGAATTCGCGTTGATGTCATGGTCTCCAAACTCTCCTGATCTGAACTCTGTGGAGGACCTCTGGGATGCAGTCGGCGCCATCCCCGCGCCCACAAAACACCGACCGGTAATTTACAGAAATGGCGTTACCTGTGCACCGATATATGGTGTCACATATCTCGAGAAACCTATCAAGGCCTTTTCGAATCCATGTATCACAGAATCGTTGTTATATTGCATTCCAAAGGTGGGCCAACGCGCTGTTAAGTAGGTAGTTATAATGTTTTGACTCATCAGAGCATACAACACTCTGCGGCTCAAGAAAGGTTGTTATTGTTGTTGTTGTGGTCTTCAGTCCGAAGACTGGTTTGATGCAACTCTCCACTCTGTCCTATATTGAGCGAGCGTCCTCATCTTTGAATAACTACTGCAACCTACATCTTTCTGAATCTGCTTACTGTATTCATCTCTTGATCTCCCTCTACAATTTTTACCACTCACACTTCCCTCCAATACTAAACTGGTGATCCCGTGACGTCTCAGAAAGTGTCCTATCAATCGATCCCTTCTTTTGATCAAGTTGTGCCACAAATTCCTTGTCACCCCAAATTCAGTATCTCCTCTTTAGATAGACCCACCCTATCTTCAGCATTCTTCTGTAGCACCACATTTAGAAAGCTTCTTTTCTCCTTTTAGCTAAACTCTTTATCGTCCATGTTATGTTTTACTTCCATACATGGCTACGCTCCAGACAAATACCTTCAGAAAAGACTTTCTAATACTTAAATCTATATTCGATGTTAACAAACTTCTCTTCTCTGAAATGCTTTTCTTGCCATTGCCTGTCTACATTTTATATCCCCTCTACTTCGGCCATCAGTTATTTTGCTGCCCAAATAGCTTAACTCATCTACTACTTTAAGTGTCTCGTTTATTAATCTAATTCTGTCAACCTCACCTGATTTAATTCGACTACATTCAATTATCATTGTTTTGTTTTTGTTGACGCTCGTCGTATATCCTCCTTTCAAGACATTGTTCATTCCATTTAACTGCTTGTCCAAGCCGTTTGCTGTCTGTCAGAATTACAATGTTATCGACAAACCTCAAGGTTTTTATTACTTCTTCCTGAACTTTAATTCCTACTCCAAAATTCTCTTTGGTTTCCTTTACTGCTTATTCAATGCATATACTGCATAACATTGGGGATACGCTACAACCCTGTCTCTCACTCACTTCTCAAACACTGCTTTCCTTTCATACTCTCGACTGTTACAACAGGTTTCTGTACAAATTGTAAATAGCGTTTCGCACCCTGTATTTTACCCCAGCTACCTTCAGAATTTCAAAGCGAGTATTCCAGTTGGGATTGCCAAAAGCTTTCTCTAAGTCCACAAATGCTATAAATGTAGGTTTGCCTTTCGTTAACCCATCTTCTAAGATATTTCGTAGGGTCGGTATTACCTAGTGTGTTCCTACATTTCTCCGGAAACCAACTGATCTTCCCCGAAGTCGGCTTTTGCCAGTTTTTCCGTCCTTCTGTAAAGAGTTCCTTAGTATTTGGCAACCATGAATTCTTAAACTGATTGTTCGGTAATTTTCACACCTGTCAGAAACAGCTTTCTTTGGAATTGGAATTACTACATTCTTCTTGAAGCCTTAGGGTATTTCACTGTGTCATACATCTTGCACACGAGATGGAAGAGTTTTGTCATGGCTGGCTCTCTCAAGGCTATCAGTAGTTCTGATGGAATATCGTCTACTCCCAGGTCCTTGTTTTGACTCAGATCCTTCAGAGCTTTGCCAATTTTTTCTCGCAGTATCATATCTTCCATCTCATCTTCATCTACGTCCACTTCCCTTCCTATAATATCGTGTTAAAGTTCATCTCCCTTGCCAGACCCTCTATATACGTCTTCCACCTTCCATCTTTCCCTTGTTTTCTTAGCTCTTGACATTCATACAACTGCCTCTCTTTTTCCCAAAGGCCTCTTTAGTTTTCCTGTAGGCTGTATCTATCTTTCCCCTAGTGACAAATGCTTCTAAAACCTCACGTTTGGCCTCCAGCCATTCCTGTTTAACAATTTTGCACTTTCTGTCAGTCTCATTTTTAACCGTTTGTGTTCCCTTTTGCCTGCTTCATTCGCTGCATTCTTAAATTGTCTCCTTTCATCAGTTAAATTCATTATTCCTGTTATCTAAGCGTTCCTAATAGGCCTTGTATTTTTACCTATTTGATCCTGTGCTGCCTTCACTGTTTCATCACTTAAAGCTACCTATTCATCTTCGACTTATTCGTTTCCCCTGTTTTACTCAACAGTTGTATAATGCTCCCTCTGAAGCTCTCAACAACCTCTGGTTCTTTAAACTTGTCCAGGTCCCATATCCTTAATTACCTACACCTTTTCCCAGTCTCTTTAGTTTTAATCTAAAATTCATGACCAATAAATGGGAGGGGGGGGGGTTGTTTGAGGTACTGCTCACTTCTCTAGGTGCATATATTTTGTAGCGCTGTGCTGTTTATTTCTTATATCTTTGGTTGTAAGTATCACAATTTTTCAATGACGTCATTAACTCCACCAATACGAGAATGAGATCATTTTAACACACAGTAAAACTAAATGGATGGCTTTGCCAGAGGTTACATATCGAACTATGGTATTTCTGTTCCGTATTCTCACCAGGCTAATCTTACCGCGATTATGGATGCACACAGTTCACCTACATGTGTGGACAGACTAACATTTTGCATAACATTTAATAACTCGCAAGAGTGAAACTTAGAAACAATGTCATGTGCTCTAGATGCATGTTTTATAGCGATGTGGTATACACACAGTATCTTTGGTTGGAAGCATCGGAATTTTGCTATGACGTTACACAAGCTAGTAATGTGGTGGTGACTTAGGATCTGATTTTCTTTCGTGTAGTGGTATCGCCTGTACATACTCTTTGGTTAGCAATCACTAAGTCTTCAGTGCTTATAGAATTTGATATACCGTCATGATTTCCACCAACGTGTTTGTTTCTAACTCACACACTATGAAGTCGCACACACTAGTAATGAAATGGTGGCTTAGCCACCATAAATAATTCGGCCACAAGCAGCACAGTGATGGACTACGCATCATGACCTTGATGCGACATCGGGAACAGTGGGATGGAGGTATCGTAATTGGATAAAATACAAAAAATGTGGAAAACACGTAAAATGATGTAAAATATGGAAAAAATACGAAAATGGGTGAAAAGGACTTGAAATTGGGGAAGGATGATAGTTCACATATACCTGCCTGAGTATGAAAATGGGGGGAAGGGGGGGGGGGTGTTGACGTTCAGTGGCCCAAGTAGTCACCCTGTCACCGGATGTGCAATCTGATCCCCGCCCTTATCTTACCCGTGACCTTCGGCTGATATCGTTATCCGCACCCGTACACACACTGGATATCAACTAAAGGTTTGGGGTTAGGTTCCTCGTCAGTTTCAAAGATTTTATTGTTATTGATCACTTCCTTCACCTCTGTAAATCTTTGTTACGGCCAAAACTGCCGAGTAGAACTGTGGTCCAGATGCCATGTTGAACTTCAGGTCATCCTATAACTGACTGGAAAATCAGTTCAAACCTCTTTTCAAACAACTTACGGGAATTTAGCCAGGTAATATTTACAGCGACCGCCGATATTTCGGCGGGAGTACACCCCGCCATTTTCAAGGCAGTTTCAAGGCTGTCTGTGCCTTGAAAATGGCGGTGTGTACTCCCGTCTAAATATCAGCGGTCGCTGTAAATATTACCTGGCTGAATTCCCGTAAGTTTTTTTGAAAATTGTGCACGCCAGGAGAAGCTCAGTTGAAACCTAGGAGGAAGGCAACTGCATCCCACCTCCATAGGACCATGTCTAGTAAAGCACTGTGGTATTCAAACCAGGTGCTGTGTTGGTGACACCTTTACTTTAGTTGTATTTATTCTCGCTGTATGTGCCAAATCTTTCAGGATTTGAGATGTACTCGAAACCATAACTGGTATCAAGCAGCGACTGCGAAGGAGAGATGACAGCATGGCGCCATCAACCTATGATTGGAAGCAACCCATGTAGGACTTTGCTGCATGTCGTACCACTATGCTGGTAGCAATCTCATTAGTTCTCAATTTGGAAATACTAAGCTAAATCTCAAGTAAAATTATCCAGCTGGATGTCTCGAACATAAATTCCATAGAAGTCCATATCAGAAATCTTCAATAAGAATCTGTATGTAGAAGTGCCTGCCTGTGCCCTCCTACAAATCCATCAATCTGTAGAACAGAAATAAAAAAACAGTCCTGTTGAAATCCAGTAAACTATCAGCCCACGAGAGGACAGTACACATGACTATTTGCACTCTAAAACCGGTCAAAAATGAAATCGCCAAGTTACTTTAAAATCCTTTCAAGTGTGTTAATCTTAAAGGACTATTAACTGCCCGTCTTTCGGCAGCCAGACCCTTTGTCTACGCTCACTCCACCCATCGCAAAGTCAGTCGCAAACCAGACAGATAGGGAAATAAATATGCTCGTCCGTACGCTCTAGTTGGTTACATTTGTTTCTCTCGATTCTATGGTTTATTTTAGATACAAACACCTACTGAATATGTAAATAAAAGGTATGTACTTTCTTACCTTTTTCCTTTATTGTTTTGTTATTTAAATTTTACGTTCGTAGGCAGCATTTCTGTGGGTAGCTTTATCTCAAAATCTTGAGATTTCAATCTTTCTAGTTATCTGTCGGGTCTTGTGAAGCTATATTTGTTTTACAGGCATGAAATATAGACAGAGGACAATTGTTTAACATAATAACATTGTCCTCCCTGATCCGCCATTTTGTTTTTTATTCATTCAAAGTGAAATGTTAAAATAGTTAAACTATTGTAACTGTAATGATTCTTTTATTCTGTTGTAGGTTTTTCTTAGCAGACTTTTGTGTTTGCTTGCCCTCGCACTTCTCTTTAGGGGCTTGCTGGGAGGACTTCTCTGAAGTAGCTTCAGGCACAGAGGAAGACTGTGAAGCTCTTTGTCCAGCAGCTTTTTTCTCCTTTATCCACTGCCAGGTGTCCGCTGTGGCATTAGTGGAGACCTTGGGAGAGACAGTCCCAAGGGACCCTTTCTGCATGAAAGGAGCTGGAGGAGGCTGTTGCTTCTCTGGATGGGGGGAGGGAACCGATGTCCCCTGCATTTGGGGGTTCTTGCTCCCAAAGTACTTTGGGAGCAACGGAAAGAGATTTTCCCCCTACCGCCAAGAGGGCACAGTCAATACATTTACCAGAAGAGCTTTGCACGATATTTCGAAGCCTCGTTTCAAAGTAATCCTGGAAGTGATTTCGAATGGCCACAGAACTGATACTGAGGAATTTGATGCCATTGCTCGTGAAACTAAAAAAAAAAAATGTATGGCTGGTATCCTATGTTACCAACTTTTCACGAAGTTTTTTACGTGGCGTCAAAGTCATATCTAAAGCAAATTTCGGACGAGAGCAGCACTACCCCTGCTCACCAGACTGCACAGTACTCCAAAAGGAGTGGAAAATCATGGGTACGAGACCCTGGACCAATTGACTTACCAAGAGGCTAAACGTAAATTTGAACAATTACACCCTGTTCGGTTGACGTCCACATGCGCTGCAGCTACATTACCATCGCTGTCACAAGTACCAGTTGTACCACACTCTATACCACGAGCAGTGGGCACTCCGGGCCTCCAGAATACAACCGCCCTCTTGGCGGTAGGGGGAAAATCTCCTTCTGTTGCTCCCAAAGTACCTACTTTGGGAGCATGAACCCCCAAATGCAGAGGACATCGGTTCCCTCCCCCCATCCAGAGAAGCAACAGCCTCCTCCAGCTCCTTTCATGCAGAAAGGGTTCCTTGGGACTGTCTCTCCCAAGGTCTCCACTAATGCCACAGCGGACACCTGGCAGTGGATAAAGGAGAAAAAAGCTGCTGGACAAAGAGCTTCACGGTCTTCCTCTGTGCCTGAAGCTACTTCAGCGAAGTCCTCCCAGCAAGCCCCTAAAGAGAAGTGTGAGGGCAAGCAGACACAGAAGTCTGCTAAGAAAAAGGACCCTCCAGTCGCCCCAACACCACCACTCCCTACCAGTTCTGCACCTGAGGATGAGGTGGAGATCTTAGTGTCCCCTGAGGGGCCGCGCAGGGTAGCCACGCTGTCTGAAGCGTCTTGTCACAGGCCGCGCGGCTTCCCCTGTCGGAGGTTCGAGTCCTCCCTCGGGCATGGGTATGTGTGTTGTGTTTAGCGTAAGTTAGTTTCAGCTAGATTAAGTTGTGCATAAGCTTAGGGACCGATGACCTCCGCAGTTTGGTCCCATAAGGCCTTACCACAAATTCCCAAATTTTTTCGTCCCCTGAGAACCTGGATCTCACTGATGCCTCATCCACAATAGGAATGGGTACAGATACTCAATCGGTGGCAGCAGGTAACCCTGAGGCATAACCTGCCTGCTTGTTTGCTTCATGCCTTCCCAGCCTCACGATAACGTCATCCTCCTGTGGAATTGCTGCTGTTTTATCCACCACCTGGCTGAGCTACAGTAACTGTTAAGCTTTACACCTGCTTTCAGCACTGTCCTCCAGGAAACCTGGTTCCCAGCAATGCGGACCCCTGAACTCTGTGGCTATAGGGGATATTACAAGAACCTTAGCGACTATAACAGGGTGTGTATATGTCCTGAACTCAGTATGCAGTGAACCTGTGCCCCTTCAAACCCCTCTTAAAGCTGTGGCTGTCACAATAAGGATGACACAGGAGATAACTCTGCAATGTATATCTTCCTCTAAATGGTGCAGTACCCCTGAATGTATTAGCTGCACTAATTGATCAACTCTCGAAACCTTTCCTACTTTTGGGAGATTTTAACACCCATAACCCCTTGTGGGGTGCCACCATGCTTACTGGTTGAGGCAGAGATGTCGAAACTTTACTGTCTCAGTTCGACCTCTGCCTCTTAAATACTGGGGCCCCCACACATTTCAGTGTGGCTCATGGCACTTTCTTGGCCATTGACTTATCCCTCTGTAGCCCAGGACTTCTCCCATCTGTCGGCTGGAGAGCCCACGATGACTTGTGTGGTAGTGACCACTTTCCCATCTTCCTGTCTCTCCCCCAGCTCCATTCCCCCGGACGTCTACCTAGATGGGCTTTAAACAAGGCAGACTGGAAAGATTTCACTTCTGACGTCACCACTGAATCTCCCCCACATGGTACCATCGATGTGGTAGTCGAGCGGGTCACTAGAACGATCGTTTCTGCGGCAGAAAACATGATCCCTTGTTCTTTAGGGTGCCCCCGGCCAAAGTCAGTACCTTGGTGGTCGCTAGAAATCACTGCAGCAATTAAAGAGCGTCGGCGAGCTCTACAGCGACATAAGCGGCACCCTTCCCTAGAGTACCCAATAGCTTTTAAACGGCTCCGCGCCCGCGTTCACCAGCTTGTAAAAAGACGGAAACAGGAATGTTGAGAGAGGTACGTCTCGGCCATTGGATGCCACACGTCGTCTTTCC
This sequence comes from Schistocerca americana, assembly GCF_021461395.2. Classification (NCBI taxonomy): domain Eukaryota; kingdom Metazoa; phylum Arthropoda; class Insecta; order Orthoptera; family Acrididae; genus Schistocerca; species Schistocerca americana. Next base: position 710,446,890 of record NC_060130.1, on the reverse strand, counting down.
AAGTGTGGACGAAGATCAGACGTGTTTGTGGGTACCAGACCCCGACAGGTGTCACTGGCATTAGCATCAATGGCGTCTTATCTACCGACGCAAACGCAATTGCCGAGCACTTTACTGAGCACTATGCTCGAGCCTCCGCGTTCGAGAATCATTCCCCAGCATTTCGCACCCGCAAACGGTGGATGGAAAGGAAAGCCCTCTCCTTCATTGAACGTCACAGTGAACCCTATAATGTTTCATTTACAGAGTTGGAGCTCCTCAGCGCCCTTGCACATTACACCGACACGACTCCTGGGCTAGATGGGATCCACAGTCAGATGATCAAACATCTCTCATCCGACTACAAGCGACATCTCCTCGTCATCTTCAAACGGATCTAGTGCGATGACGTCTTTCCATCGTAATGGCGAGAGAGCACCATCATTCCAGTGCTCAAACCCGGCAAAAACCCGCTTGATGTGTATAGCTCTCGGCCCATCAGCCTCATCAACGTTCTTTGTAAGCTGTTAGAACGTATGGTAAGTTGGCGGTAGTGTTGCGTCCTGGAGTCATGTGGCTCCATGCCAGGGCGGTTTCCGCCAGGGCTGATCTACCACTGGTAATCTTGTGTCCCTCGAGTCTGCCATCCGAATAGCCTTTTCCAGACTCCAGCACCTGGTTGCCATCTTTTTTTTATTTACGAAAAGCTTACGACACGAACTGATGACATCATATCGTTGCCACATTATGTGAGTGGGGTCTCTGTGGCCCGCTCCCAATTTTTACCAAAAATTTCCTATCGCTCTGTACTTTCAATGTCCAAGTTGGTGCCTCCCAGAGTTCCCCCATAGCCAGAAGAATGGGGTCCCGCAGGGCTCTGTATTGAGTGTATCTCTATTTTTAGTGGGCGTTAACGGTGTAGCAGCAGCTGTCAGATTGTCAGTCTCCCCTTATCTGTATGCTGACGACGTCTGGATTTTGTACTGCTCCTCCAGTACTGGTGTTGCTGAGCAGTGCCATCCACAAGGTGCAGTCATGGGCTCTATCCCACGCCTTCCAATTTTCAGCCGCGAAGTCGTGTATCATGCACTTCTATTGGCGTCTTACCGTTCATCTAGAACCAGAACTTTACCTTAATCACGATGCACTCACTGTAGTGGAAACATATCGATTCTTAGGACTGGTTTTCGACGCCCGATTGACGTGGCTTCCTCATCTTCATCAGCTGAAGTGGAAGTACTGGCAGCACATCAATGCCCCCCACTGCTTGAGCAGCACCAACTGGGGTGCAGATCGCTCTATGCTGCTTGTTCAATCCCACCTTCACTATGGGAGTCTGGTTTATAATTCGGCGGCGCCCTCAGCGTTGCGTTTACTCGAGCCAGTGCGCCACTGTGGCGTTAGACTGGCAATGGGAGCTTTTAGGACGAATCCCGTGACCAGCGTCCTGGTGGAGGCCGGAGTCCCTCCATTGCAGGTTAGGCATGCACAACTGTTCGCCTGTTACGTTGCACACATTCGTAGTTCTCCTGGTCATCCGAATCATCTATTGTGTCCGAAGTGGAGTCCTTGCCTTTACCACCTATATTTGAGGTCCATTAATGTACACCTCCATGATGTACACCTAGGCCGAAGTTTCACCTGTACCTTTCACATGGTCCTAAGGACTCAGTTAGCCCCACGGCTCTCCACTGTCACTTCCTCTCGATTCTTGACATGTACAAGTGGTTTACACCAACAACTCGATGGCTGATGGTCATGTTGGATTTGCGTATGTTCATGGAGGACATATTGAACAGCACTCCTTGCCAGATGGCTGCAGTGTGTTCATTGCAGAGCTGGCGACCATTTCTCGTGGTCTTGAGCTCATCCGCTCATGCCCTGGCGAGTCGTTTCTTCTCTGTATTTACTCCTTGAGCAGTCTACAAGCCATCGACCAGTGCTATCCCCGCCATCCTTTGATAGCGACCATCCAGGTGTCCATCTACGCCCTGGAACGGTTCAGTCGTTCCGTGGTGTTTGTGTGGACCCCATGCCACGTCGGGATCCCAGGAAATGAACTTGTCGACAGGCTGGCCAAACATGCTACACGGAAACGGCTTCTGGAGATCGGCATCCCCGTAACCGACCTGCGATCATTATTGTGGCACAAGGTTTTTCAGCTTTGGGCGACGGAATTGCATAATCTTAGTACGTACCACAAATTGTGTACCATTAAGGAGACTATGAATGTGTGGAAATCCTCCATGCAGGTCTCTCACAGGGACTCTGTGGTTCTCTGCCGGCTCCATATTGGCCATTTGTGGCTAACACATGGCTACCTCCCCTGTTGCGAGGACCCACCTTGGTGTCACTGTGGCTCATATATGACTGTCGTCCACATCTGCCCACTTTTAGCCCCTCTGCGGCAGACTTCTAACCTTCCCACCATCCTACTTTCGGTGTTGGGCGACAATGCCTCAACAGCTGATTTAGTTTTATGTCTTATTCGTGGTTTTTTTTTTATCGTACCATCTAAGGGTGGGCATTTAACCTTCTCTCTGAGGCCGTCACCCTCCCTCCAGTTTAACTCTGTTGCACTTTCTTTGCATTTGTTTGCCTTGGTGGTCGTCTTGTCCCTACATGTGTTCATCTCGCCTTGTCGTTTTGGGGTTGACATTTTATTCCGTTGCAGAGTGGCTGGCTCATCCTCTTTTATTATTGTGATCAGCCAGCCCAAACCATCTGCTCTATGGTTTTAATACCCTCTTCTACTTTCCATTGTCATGTATGTTTTCCCCGTTTTTTGTACATTCCATTCGTTTTCATTTTAGTTGTGGTTCCCTATTCCCTTTCCCATTTCTACTTTCTTAAACGTACTTGAGTGTTTTTGTACCTTGATCCTTGCTTGTGTCAGGAAAAAGGGACCGATGACCCTGTAGTTCGGTCCATTGCTACCCCAAACCAACCAACCAACCCATCACAACGCCGTCAGGCGACATCCAACCTCGCTGTGGGCAGTGGTCATAATGTTTTGGCTTATCATTGTATATAATTAAGACGAGGACAGCCAGTGATCTCTTCAGTACTGGTGCATACTGGGCTCAAACTCTTACGGGAATCGTCAAATGGTTCAAATGGCTCTGAGCACTATGGGACTCAACTTCTGAGGTCATTAGTCCCCTAGAACTTAGAACTAGTTAAACCTAACTAACCTAAGGACATCACACACATCCATGCCCGAGGCAGGATTCGAACCTGCGACCGTAGCGGTCGCGCAGTTCCAGACTGAAGCGCCTAGAACCGCTCGGCCACACTGGCCGGCCGGGAATCGTCGAAACGCCGCGAGTAATGAGTATAATGGGCAAGGGGCACTACATTAGTAGTTTGTGGATAAGTTGAGAATTTGGATCTGACGGGAGGGTAATCCGTGCAGTTCTGATGGCCACTGTGTCTGGATAGCTTAGTGGTCAGCACACTTGCCTAGTAAACAGGAGACCCAGAATGGAATGCCGGTGCATCACAATTTCTCAACTTTCCTCATTGATTTAAATCAATGCCCACTCGCAGCCCATTTCTATAATTCCTTTGTGTCTTAATATCGTAATAGTTTTAATGTCAAGTTTGTGTCTTTTGTAAATAAACATGTAAAATAATGCATTTCATTTGATCCCATTGCGAAAAAGTATTAAATGATTTTGACCAGTTGTAGAGTGAAAATACTCTTATGTCGGTGTAAACGAGGTAGAGACTTCGGCGCAGCACGATTGGATTGTCTTGCAGGGGCCGAGCGACCGCGACCGGGTTACGTCTCCGGCTTGACGTCACTGGGCAAGCCATGTGCGGCCCGCTGGCGCGGCCAATAGCAGACATCGCGCGGTATCGATCTCACCTGGCACAGGGAACGCCGTGATGACGAAGGCGGTTCCTCCAGGGGGTGGCACTTTCATTGCACTGTCCGTGACAGATATAGCGTAACAGTCAACATCGACTGTTTCCAACTGAATCCTGCTCACGTTAACAAACTGAAGACATCCAAGCCTAACCAAATGTGTTTACTTTTTGCCCACCTGGACGAAGTTGCCTAACTTCATGTATCCCTGTGGTAGCTCCTTGAATGTATGTTCCAAAGATTGGAGTTCTAGTTCAGGGGAAGATATAAACACACACATACCACCCAGTTTACTGCCTAACAATTTACATCCGATAATGTGGACAAAAAGCGGAGTTCGCGTATTTCAAGCGTTGACCATTTGAAGTGTGAATGAATCAATCGTATGTTCAGCACGTGTCCAGATGAAACAGGTGCGTGTAAAGAGAAATTAAAACCTCATTCACTATTTTATTTATTCGAATCAGAAACAAATACTTGATAATTAGCATAACAGAGAAATGAAGGAAAGAATTATCAAGCTACACTGCTCTTCTCAAAAATCTTGCAGCTTCAACCGCAGCCAGTGTCACAAGCAGATTATCTTCTATGCAAGATGGACGGTATAATTGACAGTAAAATAAGTGCTTCATGGTCTGCGGTTCTCCGCAGTCACAATTGGTGCTATCCACAGGAAAATGTCATTTCTGGAAGTTACTCTTGGATCTACCATTTGCAGAACGAAACCGGTTCAGTGATCTCAATACGATCCAATTCTGTTCACACCCAGGTGGATGGGTTTCCGAAGCGGGAGGCCAGGTTGAATTATTCTCAAGTCGACAATACACGATTGATTTTTTGTTGTACCTGCTATATTTTGCAAGCCAGAAGTGGTCTTGAGGAATCTTCTTCTGCATCTCAGCCTTGGGCAGCTGGAATGTGCCCATGTACTGCATGGTTTTCTTGATGAGCCTGATTTGTTCTCCCCGCATTGGCAGCTACTTCACGACGAATATCTGGTGGCGCTATGCCAGCGAGCTGTTAGTTTTACCGCCTTATTTAGTTGGGGTGCGCAGTAGGTGATGTAATAAAGTATATGAACATGTCACTCCCAGAGTAAGAGAGAAGGTGCCCGCCCGGCGAGCTGCGCGGTCTAACGCGCTGCTTCCCGAGTGGGAAGACGTGACGGTTCCCGGCACGAACCCGCCCGGCAGATTAGTGTCGAAGACCGGTGTGCCGTCCAACCTGTGGACGGTTTTTAAAGCGGTTTTCCATCTACCTCGGCGAATGCGGGATGGTTCTCCTTATTCCGCCACAGTTACACTATGTCGGCGATTGTTGCGCAAACACTGTCTCCACGTACGCGTGCACCATAATTGCTCTACCACGCAAACATTTGGTGTTACACTCGTCTGGTATGAGACGTTCCCGGGAGTTGACTGGGACCGAACCGCACAATAACCCTGGATTCGGTGTGGGGCGGCAGTAGGGTGGGTGGACTGCTGTGGCCTGTTGTGGGGTTGTGAACCACTGAGGGCTACGGCGGGACGAAGCCTTTCCGTCGTTTCTAGGTCCCCGGTTTAATACACAATACAAGAAAGAAGGTTGGTTTTAGAAAATTATCTTAGTATCTTATACCAAGCTCTAAAATATTCGAAAACAATGTTGCGTGGTCTAACATACAAAATTAAGAATGACAAGGCATTTCAGGATCTTGTGATTGAGTTAGAAAACATAGATCAGAACACTAAGCACATCACTAGCCACGTCCACCAATTTACTGCTAGTTTTGAGGTCTCTTTAAATTATGTGAAAAAAGAATACATATGACACTAATTTAAATGAAAGCCAATCATTCAGCACTGTGCTTTAACATTTAACCAAGTATACTTTGAAATAATGTTGCCATCGCCTAAATGTTTATCATATTCGGTTCCGAAGATAATGCTTCGTACAGCAAAACGCCAAACCAGCTCTATCCTACTGGCTTTATGATTTTTTTTTTCAAACTAAAGAGAAATCTACGTGATTCCTCACTTTCCTAAGTACGTCGCTCACATGAATTAACGATAGAGGAACACATCAGAATTGAGAGACGTAGCGCATTGTTTAAGCATCATGATTAACTATGCTCACAGCCTTCATGGAAAATATTTGCGGTTGCCTACGTAACCATGATTGTACCCAGGTATGCAGTTCTCCATCCGAAGCAACCTGATACACTAATTTCTTCCTTCAGAGCATCAAAACTGGGGAAATCGCATGGAGAGAGATCGGGACTGTATGGAGGATGTGAAAATTTTTCCCAGTGAAACGCCTCAGCATATTCGGAACAACTTGGCAACATGGGGGCCTACCCGGAGTTGCCTCGCAGTGGGATCAATGTGTTAAGTTATGGCGATTACTTTTAAAATAATGAATAGTTTACTTAATTTCTGCATCTTTCTGGTTTTCATTTGACTGTCCCTACATGATTAAATTCCTTATCTGATCATCCAGATTTATGGTTTCTTTAAATCACCTAAGAAGAGTTTCTGGATAGTTCATGAGACAAGGCCAAGATTTATCTCCTCTATTATCATGTGGTATGTACAACGGCAATGTTCGCAGTATTTTAAAACTGAACTTTCATTTTCTTCCTTCCAGAGCTGGACACCTTAACGCTACTTAGTGCTCCAAACGAGGGATCTCACATTTTGAAAGGAATCTCGACGTGGGTATAACTCACTGCATTCGTTCTGGAAAAAATCGCTTTGTGTTACTGTACACTAGTGTAAATGTGTTAAGTTTGAACGAAACTCCTTTGAATGCAGCTACCTTGTGCTGAATAGATACTACAGATGCCAAAGCTACAATGACAACTGCTCAAGAACAAGCTATACTGTCTGACAAAAAAAGTGATGCACCCAAAAGAGAAGGAAGAAACGGAACGGAAACTGGCGGTCTGAGAGGGTGTGCGATGCTATTTCAGTGATTTCGATATCGAGACAAATTGAAAAAAAAAAACTTGGCAGTGTGGTTCCACTTATGACAGTGGCGTTGCACGCCCTCTGACCTAGATGAATGCACTGATTCGGTTGGGAAAGGTGTCGCAATGTCGTTGTATCATGTAATGAGGTAATCTGCCCACCACTGTTGTAACAGGTCTTGACCCCTGGATATTGCCACTGAGACGGTGTTCACGTACTAGCTGGTCCCACACAAGTTTATTTGGAAACGGATGTGAAAAAGGGGGGGTGGGGTGGAGGGAGGGTTGGCTTGTTTGGGGGAATGGGGGAAGAGACCAAACAGCGAGGTCATCGGTCTCATCGGATTAGGGAAGGATGGGGAAGGAAGTCGGCAGTGCCCTTTCAAAGGAACCATCCCGGCATTTGCCTGGAGCGATTTAGGGAAATAACAACGTGAAGGGCTAACGATGTGGATGGAGCACAATACGGCGATCCTCCTTTTAGTAGTCAGACGTGGTCGATCGGCACATTGACGACGAGTACGCCTGCCTTCACGTTCCCATGCACCTAACATCGGGCCACCGTCGCATCCAAATGCTCTACAAAACTAGATGTTGCACAATTCTACTAGGCACCCAAATGGAGGCCCACGATGAGATTCCTTTCGAAATCTGTCGGATGCTTATAACGCCGTTCCACACTTGTTCGCTGCATCTCCGTGTCCTTCACAGTGATCACACATCTGACGTTCACACCCATTATGCACTGAGGTGGCAAAAGTCATGGGATAGCGATAGGCACATTTACAGGTGGCGGTAGTATGGCGTACGCAAGGGATAAGAGGGTAGTGCGTTGGCAGAGCTGTCATTTGTAATCGGGTGATTCATGTGAAAAGGTTTTTGGCGTGATTATGGCTGCACGACGGCAATTAAGACTTGGAACGCCGAATGCTAGTTCGAGCTAGAAGCACTAAACTATCCATTTCAGAAATCGTTTGTGAATTCAATATTCCGAGGTGCATTACCTCTCACCAAGGACAACGCAGTGACTGAGTGTCTTCACTTAACGAGCGAGAGCAGCTCCGCTTGCGTAGAGTTGCAGTGATAACAGACAAGCGATACTGCGTGTAGTAACTGTAGAAATCAATGTGGGACGTACGACGAACGTATCCACTAGGACAGTGCGGCGAAATTTGGCGTTAATGGGCTATGGCGGCAAAGGATCGACGCTAGTGCCTTTGCTAACAGCACGTTGCCTGCTGCTGTGCTTCTACTGGGCTCATGACCATACCTGTCCGGTCCTAGACGATTGGAAAATATTGGTCTGATCAGATGAGTCCCAACTGCAGGTAGTGAGAGCTGATAGTAGAGTTCGAGTGTGGCGCAGACCCACGAAGCCACGGACACAAGTTGTCAACGAGACACTGGGCAAGCTGGTGGTGGCTCCATAACGGTGTATTTGCATGGAATGGACTGGGTCCTCTGGTCCAACTGAAACGAACTATGTTCGGCTGCTTGGAGACCATTTGCAGCTATTCATGTACCTCATGTTCCCAAACAGTGGAACTTTTATGGATGACAATGCTCCGTGTCACTGGGCCACAGCTGTTCGCGATTGGTTTGAAGCAGCTTCTGGACAATTCTAGCGAACTATTTGGCCGCCCAGGTAGCCCGACATGAATTTCGAAAATTTATGGACATAATCGAACGTCAATTCCTGCACAAAATCCTGCACCGGCAACACTTCCCAATTATGCGCGGCTGTAGAGGCAGGATGGCTCAATCAGAGAGGGGGGGAGGGAGGGAGAGAGGGGGGGAGGGAGGGAGAGAGGGGGGAGGGGGGGAGAGAGGGGGGAGGGAGGGAGAGAGGGGGGAGGGAGGGAGAGAGGGGGGAGGGAGGGGGAGAGGGGGGAGGGAGGGGTAGAGGGGGGAGGGAGGGGTAGAGGGGGGAGGGAGGGGTAGAGGGGGGGAGGGAGGGGTAGAGGGGGGGAGGGAGGGGGCAGCTTAGGTGGAGCATCAGCAGTTGGTTAAGTACTAGGCTGACTAACATACAAGGTTCCATGTGTGTTATTCCGACTTTGGCAACAGAAATACAGTAATGGAGTACTAAAAAACTTGAAACTATCAACACTGGTGCTTAATCCTCTGAAGCTAGAATAAGAAAGGAATGCCAGTGATGTATTTAAGCACATGGATAATGGATGTAGTTCGTGGCTACACAGTACGCTTGAAGAATCACAAGCAAACACACGTTATTTAGAAAACAGACATCCATGGAGGACAGGAAGAAGAAGAAGAAGAAGAAGTGATAATAGAAGACAGTCAAAAGCTTCTTCAGTAACTAGAAGCTATAACAGAGAAACTGTCCTTCATAATCTTCGGAATATAGCACAAAGCATCATAATTTATGGAACATAGGACAAAGCAGTGCTATTTTATTTGTATTTTGTTATCAATTTCCTTTCTGTTACTTTATTTCTGTACCTTTCTGACGGTTCCCTAATTGTAGGAATTACTACGAATAGCATTATTGTTTTGTTTTAATGTGTTATGTGGGTTAAAATAATATTTGATGTTTGCTCATTGTAATCTACTGGCATAGATCTATGAGAAAAGGGCCTGTAAATGTTTGAGAAACATCATTTTCCACATTAGAAACAAAGGTTGAAATATCTAGTACTACGGAAAGATTTACTTAATAGTAGTACTGATCCCATGAAGCACTCCGTCTTCAGGCCACACCATCTGGACCATCCAACCGCTGTGACATCCTTAGTTGAGGATGTGGATAGGAGGGGTGTGGGGTCAGCACACCGCTCTCCCAGTCATTGTGATGGTTTTCTGTGACCGGCGCCGCTACTATTCGGTCGAGTAGCTAGTAGCTCCTCAATTGGCATCACGAGGCTGAGTGTACCCCGAAAAATGCCAACAGCGCATGTCGGCCTGGATGGTCACCCATCCAAGTGCAGGCCACACCTCACAGCGCTTAACTTAGGTGATCTCACGAGAACCGGTGTATCCACTGTGGCAAGGCCGTTGCCCCTGATCCCATTATCCATATGCCATATCGGCAGTCATTTTCCCTTGTTCTGTTCGGGAGTGGAACAGGGAGAGAAGATGCTAGTTGTGGTACGAGGTACCCTCCGCCACGCACCGTATGGTGGATTGCGCAGTATGTATGTAGATGTAGATTAAGATATACTTGTATATCAGAATCAGGTTGTTATTCAAATACATGAAATGTAACAATTGAATTGTCCTACCTCAAATAAGCATTCTGTCCTGCGAGCCTTTCTTCCGACGAATGCGTAAGTTATTCTTCTCTACAGGCAAAACATGAGGCTAAGAAATAAGTTTCTATCTCGGAATATAAGGTCAGCTGCGTTTAAATCTAGACGATTATTTCATCTGTCCGTTGGAGAACTTTATTCAAAGTAGGAATAAGAATTTTGTGTGTGTGTGTGTGTGTGTGTGTGTGTGTGTGTGTGTTTGTGTGTGTGTGTGAGCATTTGTTTGTAAATATTAAATGTGGAAGGGCATTGGTCTAGCTTAGCGAAGTCCGACAGACAGAAGTGTTTTTGACGATTGGATTGCACAATCAAATTTTTATAGGAGAAATTTTATTTGGTAGAGTGGAGAAAACTGTTCTTTACGACATCTACAGCTACATCAGACTCCGCAAGCCACCTAATGGTGTGTGGCGGAGGATACTTTTTGTACCAATAACTAGATTGTGGGAACAATGATTGTCGGCATGCCTCTGTATAGGCTCTAATTTATTGACTTTTCTCCTAGCAGTCATTACGCGAGACGTATATGTTGTTGTTGTTGTTGTGGTCTTCAGTCCTGAGACTGGTTTGATGCAGCTCTCCATGCTACTCTATCCTGTGCAAGCTTTTTCATCTCCCAGTACCTACTGCAACCTATATCCTTCTGAATCTGCTTAGTGTATTCATCTCTTGGTCTCCCTCTACGATTTTTACCCTCCACGCTGCCCTCCAATACTAAATTGGTGATCCCTTGATGCTTCAGAACATGTCCTACCAACCGATCCCTTCTTCTGGTCAAGTTGTGCCACAAACTTCTCTTCTCCCCAATCCTATTCAATACTTCCTCATTAGTTATGTGATCTACCCATCTAATCTTCAGCATTCTTCTGTAGCACCACATTTCGAAAGCTTCTATTCTCTTCTTGGCCAAACTATTTATCGTCCATGTTTCACTTCCATACATGGCTACACTCCATACGAATACTTTCAGAAATGACTTCCTGACACTTAAATCAATACTGGATGTTAACAAATTTCTCTTCTTCAGAAACGCTTTCCTTGCCATTGCCAGCCTACATTTTATATCCTCTCTACTTCCACCATCATCAGTAATTTTGCTCCCCAAATAGCAAAACTCCTTTACTACTTTAAGTGCCTCATTTCCTAATATAATTCCCTCAGCATCACCCGACTTAATTAGACTACATTCCATTATCCTTGTTTTGCTTTTGTTGATGTTCATCTTATATCCTCCTTTCAAGACACTGTCCATTCCATTCAACTGCTCTTCCAAGTCCTTTGCTGTCTCTGACAGAATTACAATGTCATCGGCGAACCTCAAAGTTTTTATTTCTTCTCCATGAATTTTAATACCTACTCCGAATTTTTCTTTTGTTTCCTTTACTGCTTGCTCAATATACAGATTGAACAACATCGGGGAGAGGCTACAACCCTGTCTCACTCCCTTCCCAACCACTGCTTCCCTTTCATGTCCCTCGACTCTTATAACTGCCATCTGGTTTCTGTACAAATCGTAAATAGCCTTTCGCTCCCTGTATTTTACCCCTGCCACCTTCAGAATTTGAAAGAGAGTATTCCAGTCAACATTGTCAAAAACTTTCTCTAAGTCTACAAATGCTAGAAACGTAGGTTTACCTTTCCTTAATGTTTCTTCTAAGATAAGTCGTAAGGTCAGTATTGGCTCACGTGTTCCAGTGTTTCTACGGAATCCAAACTGATCTTCCCCGAGGTTGGCTTCTACTAGTTGTTCCATTCGTCTGTAAGGAATTCGTGTTAGTATTTTGCAGCTGTGACTTATTAAACTGATAGTTCGGTAAACTTTCACATCTGTCAACACCTGCTTTCTTTGGGATTGGAATTATTATATTCTTCTTGAAGTCTGAGGGTATTTCGCCTGTTTCATACATCTTGCTCACCAGATGGTAGAGTTTCGTCAGGACTGGCTCTCCCAAGGCCGTCAGTAGTTCCAATGGAATGTTGTCTACTCCGGGGGCCTTGTTTCGACTCAGGTCTTTCAGTGCTCTGTCACACTCTTCACGCAGTATCATATCTCCCATTTCATCTTCATCTACATCCTCTTCCATTTCCATAATATTGTCCTCAAGTACATCGCCCTTGTATAGACCCTCTATATACTCCTTCCACCTTTCTGCTTTCCCTTCTTTGCTTAGAACTGGGTTTCCATCTGAGCTCTTGATATTCATACAAGTCGTTCTCTTATCTCCAAAGGTCTCTTTAATTTTCCAGTAGGCAGTATCTATCTTACCCCTAGTGAGATAGGCCTCTACATCCTTACATTTGTCCTCTAGCCATCCCTGCTTAGCCATTTTGCACTTCCTGTCGATTTCATTTTTGAGACGTTTTTATTCCTTTTTGCCTGCTTCATTTACTGCATTTTTATATTTTCACCTTTCATCAATTAAATTCAATATTTCTTCTGTTACCCAAGGATTTCTACTAGCCCTCGTATTTTTACCTACTTGATTCTCTGCTGCCTTCACTACTTCATCCCTCAAAGCTACCCATTCTTCTTCTACTGTATTTCTTTCCCCCATTCCTGTCAATTGTTCCCTTATGCTCTCCCTGAAACTCTGTACAACCTCTGGTTCTTTCAGTTTATCCAGGTCCCATCTCTCTAAATTCCCACCTTTTTGCAGTTTCTTCAGTTTTAACCTACAGTTCATAAACAATAGATTGTGGTCAGAGTCCACATCTGCCCCTGGAAATGTCTTACAATTTAAAACCTGGTTCCTAAATCTCTGTCTTACCATTATATAATCTATCTGATACCTTTTAGAATCTCCAGGGTTCTTCCAGGTATACAACCTTCTTTCATGATTCTTAAACCAAGTGTTAGCTACGATTATGTTGTGCTCTGTGCAAAATTCTACCAGGCGGCTTCCTCTCTCATTCCTTCCCCCCAATCCATATTCACCTACTATGTTTCCTTCTCTCCCTTTTTCTACTATCGAATTCCAGTCACCCATGACTATTAAATTTTCATCTCCCTTCACAATCTGAATAATTTCTTTTATTTCATCATACATTTCTTGAATTTCTTCGTCATCTGCAGAGCCAGTTGGCATTTAAACTTGTACTACTGTAGTAGGTGTGGGCTTCGTATCTATCTTGGCCACAATAATGCGTTCACTATTCTGTTAGTAGTAGCTTACCCGCATTCCTATTTTCCTATTTTCCTATTCATTATTAAACCTACTCCTGCATTACCCCTATTTGATTTTGTGTTTATAACCCTGTAGTCACCTGACCAGAAGTCTTGTTCCTCCTGCCACCGAACTTCACTAATTCCCACTATATCTAACTTCAACCTATCCATTTCCCTTTTTAAATTTTCTAACCTACCTGCCCGATTAAGGGATCTGACATTCCACGCTCCGATCCGTAGAACGCCAGTTTTCTTTCTCCTGATAACGACATCCTCTTGAGTAGTCCCCGCCCGGAGATCCGAACGGGGGACTATTTTACCTCCGGAATATTTTACCCAAGAGGACGCCATCATCATTTAATCATACAGTAAAGCTGCATGCCCTCGGGAAAAATTACGGCTGTAGTTTCCCCTTGCTTTCAGCCGTTCGCAGTACCAGCACAGCAAGGCCGTTTTGGTTATTGTTACAAGGTCAGATCAGTCAATCATCCAGACTGTTGCCCTTGCAACTACTGAAAAGGCTGCTGCCCCTCTTCAGGAACCACACATTTGTCTGGCCTCTCAGCAGATACCCCTCCATTGTGGTTGCACCTACGGTACGGCTATCTGTATCGCTGAGGCATGCAAGCCTCCCCACCAACGGCAAGGTCCATGGTTCATGGGGGGGGGGGGGGGGGGAGACGTATATAGGAGGAAGTAATATGCTGTCCGACTCTTCCCAGAAATCGCTCTATCGAAACTTTAATGGTAAATCTCACCGTTATGCACAACTACACTCTTGTAACGTGTGCCAATTGAATTTGTTGAGTATCTCCGTATCGCTCTCGAGCCGACTAAACGATCCCGTGACGAAACGTGCTGCTCTTCGTTGGATCTTCTCTCCTATCAGTCGCCGGCCGGAGTGGCCGAGCGGTTCTAGGCACCACATTTCGAAAGCTTCTATTCTCTTCTTGTCCAAACTATTTATCGTCCATATTTCACTTGCATACATTGCTACACTCCATACAAATACTTTCAGAAACGATTTCTTGACACTTAAATCTATACGCGATGTTAACAAAATTTCTCTTCTTCACAAACGCTTTCCTTGCCATTGCCAGTCTACATTTTATATCGTCTCTACTTCGACCATCATCAGTAACTCTGCTCCCCAAACAGCAAAACTCCTTTACTACTTTAAGTGTCTCATTTCCAAATCTAATTCCCTCAGCGTCACCTTACTTAATTGGACTACATTCCATTATCCGCGTTTTGCTTTTGTTGATGTTCATCTTACATCCTCCTTTCAAGACACTGTCCATTCCGTTCAGCTGCTTTTGCAGGTCCTTTGCTGTCTCTGACATAATGACAATGTCATCGTCAAACCTCAAAGTTTTTATTTCTTCTCCATGGATTTTAATACCCACTTCGAATTTTTCTTTTGTTTCGTTTACTGCTTGCTCAATATACAGATTGAATAACATCGGGGAGAGGATACAACCCTGACTCACTCCCTTCCCAACCACTGCTTCCCTTTCACGCCCCTCGACTCTTATAACTGCCATCTGGTTTCTGTACAAATTGTAGGTAGCCTTTCGCTCCCTGTATTTTAGCCCTGCCACCTTCAGAATTTGAAAGAGAGCATTCCAGTCAACAGTGTCGAAAGCTTTTGTCTAAGTCTACAAATGCTAGAAACGTAAGTTTGCCTTTCCGTAAACTACCTACTAAGATCAGTCGTAGGGTCAGTATTGCCTCACGTGTTCCAATATTTCTACGGAATCCGAGGTCGGCTTGTAACGCCGGAAATGCATATCCTCCTATTTCCATCTATTGTACTATTATTTTTTTTCCTTGTTTTGTTACCTCAAGATATGACATTTCTGTCTCTTTATATATTGTAATTGTTTTACTGTTTGTATATATATATTTATGCACTCATGTCGATGTATAATTGGTTTGTTTCGTAAATATTATTTGTATTTTTACGCTGGGTCTTGCCTAGGGAAAACTGCTATCGAACGATTACATCGATGGGTCGTGTGAAGAATCAAAGTGTGTAGGATCTTTGGTAGTGTTAACTCTGCCGCGTGGAGCGCAGAGCAGTGGGAGTCTGGCTGGAGTAGCGAGTGGAGCAGGTGTGTTGTGTGACGCTCCCGCGAGTTGCCGCGCTTTCGGGGTTTGGCAGCATGTAATTGCGCTCGACTCGCGATGATAGTTTCTGACATGGTGTCGCGGACGGGAAGCATTAGCTGGCGCACATCAAGAGCCCGTTTCGCCTGGTGACCGTGTCGAGAAGAAGGCGCGCCAACATCCAGCTTCTGCAACAGCGACGGCCGACAATGAGTGACTGTCGCCACCTCCTCGATCGACGGCTTCAAACCTTCAATCAACCAACTAGGAAGACTAAAAGCACGTAAAGTTTCAGAACTGTATGGCAGACCTCAGCTTTTCAAATTGTTCCATTTGCCTCGCAAAATTACAGCAACTTAGCATGAACCTTTGTTGCTCATTGTCCCAATTGCATTGCCAAGCAGGGTCCCTTCCTTTTCCGAAATGAACCCGAGTGTCGTTGAAATTCAAACGCCAGCATTAAAATAATATAATTAGATTTCACTGCTTTAATTTCAAAGTTCAGTAGCTGGCTACAATATTTAGGTTACACGAGCACAAATTTAGAGTGCGAGTTTTGTTAGCATATTTTAGCTTACCTGTGACTGCAGCTCAGCTTGGTACGTACTAAATTTTACTATTGTTAATAGTTCAGAATCAGTTAATTCAAGTTCAAAGTTAAATCTCTTGTTTCTAAATTGCGTAGAGTCAAGTTGCTTTTGAAATGATTGTTGAGGTAGTCCAAGACTAACCGTATTTTACTGGATTTCGATGTGCTTCAGAAAGAAAGCTTCTTATTAATTTCAGTCACTAAATTAACTTTCAGTTTTCTGGTTTTGTTAATTCTTCTGCTAAATTAAGTCAGAGTGTAGCGAAATTTATTACTTCTGACAAACTTTCAGTTTTCACACTACACGTGTCAACCTTCAGTTGCCACGCTTCTAGTGCTAATTATATGTGTAATAACCTTACTTTTTCAGTTACTATAGTAATTGTCCTTAGGACTGGCGACCGTGATTTCCTCCAAATCTCAAATATCTAATTACCGCTAGTTAATTGTTAACGTAACGGCCGCACATTTACTTTCTTTATTAACTTTATCCCTTTTCAAAATTAATTTCCACCAGTTTCATTTGCATTTTTCCTTTCATTAAGATGTAACCCTTTCCTCCCTCTTTACCGATAGATTAACTTCGGTGACGATTGCTTTTCCCAAATTTCCATTAGGTACACGCGGTTTAATTTTTCACTGCCTTTAAGGTCGATAAGTGAGGGGGGAGGTTACAGGCTTCTACCAGTTTTTCCAATCGTCTGTAAAGAATTCACATTAATATTTTGCAGCTGTGTCTTATTAAACTGATAGTTTGGTAATTTCCACATATGTCGACACCTGCTTTCTTTGGGATTGGAGTTATATTATTCTTGAAGTCTGAGGGTATTTCGCCTGTCTCATACATCTTGCTCACCAAATGGTAGGGTTTTGTCAGGACTGGCTCTCCCAAGGCTGTCAGTAATTCTAATGGAATGTTGTCTACTCCCGGGACCTTGTTTCGACTTAGGTCTTTCAGTGCTCTGTCAAACTCTTCACGCAGTATCATATCTCCCATTTCATCTTCATCTACATCCTCTTCCATTTCCATAATATTGTCCTCTAGTACATCGCCTTAGTATAGACCCTCTATATACTCCTTCCACCTTTCTGCTTTTCCTTCTTTGCTTAGAACTGGGTTTCCATGTGAGCTCTTGGATATTCATACAAGTGGTTCTCTTTTCTCCAAAGGTCTCTTAAATGTTCCTGTAGGCTGTATCTGTCTTACCCCTAGTGAGATAAGCCTCTACATCCTTAGATTTGTCCTCTACCCATCCCTGCTTAGCCATTTTTGACCTTCCTGTCGATCTCATTTTTGAGACGTTTTTAATCCTTTTTGTCTGCTTCATTTACTGCATTTTTATATTTCCTCCTTTCATCAATTAAATTCAATATTTCTTCTGTTACCCAAGGATTTCTATTAGCCCTCGTCTTTATACCTACTTGATCCTCTGCTACCTTCACTACTTCATTCCTTCTTCTATTGTATTTCCCCCACTCCTGTCAATTGTTCCCTTATGCTCTCCCTGAAACTCTGTACAACCTCTAGCTTAGTCAGTTTATCCAGGTCCCATCTCCTTAAATTCCCACCTTTTTGCAGTTTCTTCAGTTTAATCTACAGTTCATAACCAATAGATTGTGGTCAGAATCCACATCTGCCCCTGGAAATCTCTTACAATTTAAAACCTGGTTCCTAAATCTCTGTCTTACCATTATACAATCTGATACCTTCTAGTATCTCCAGGCTTCCTCCATGTATACAATAGATGGTATCAAAACCTTATGATCATTGATACCTTCCTCTACGTTAATTGATGCGGTAAGTTCAGGTCTGTTTGTTGCCAGGAAGTCTAAGACGTTACCGTCATGAGATAATTCTCTAACTATCTGCTCAAAATAATTTTCGGACAAGACGTCCAGAACAATTTCACATAAATCCCTGTCTGTGGCACCAGTTTTGATAGCATGACACTCTCACTCTATACCTGCCTGGCAAGTTGAAGTCACGCCCTATTCCAACGGCATGATCAGGAAAATTACTAATGATATTCTGCAAGTTCTGACTGCAGCGCTCTACCCAGCGCTCCTGACCCAGGCGGTCTATAAAAGCTTCCGATTACCACCTTTGACCGATCTTTGATACTTCACGCAGATTAATTCACAATCGGAATCCGTAATAACTTCGCTAGAGTATATCGAATTGCTTACTGCAATAAACACGCCGCCACCGTTGGCGACTACCCTATCCTTAAGACACGTATTCCAATCTGAACTTAGGATTTCGTTGTCATTAACGTCCGGTTTCAACCAACTTTCTGTTCCTAATACTTAGTGTTTTATAGCCTTCAGTAAGCAATACAAATTCTGGGACCTTCCCCTGGATGCTAGTGCAGTTTACTAAAATCATATTAACCTTTCCTATCTCTGATCTGCGATGACGAACGTTCTCTGAAGACATTGTGGCTAATTTACGAGGCAAGTAGTCTCTGATTCCAAGGGAGAGTTTTTCTAACCTAAAAAAGACTCATGTGCTCGCCACACGTACTCTGCTACCCTAGTAGCTGCTTCCTGCGACAGCGGAGGCCGAGAAATTCGCATCCGTTACCGTCGCAGAGTCGTCTGAGCCTCTGGTTTAGGCCTTCCACTCTGTTCCAAACCAGAGGACCGCCATCAACCCTGGGAGCGGTGCAACATGTAATTTGGAAATTTGTGGTAAGGTCTTATGGGACCAAACTACTGAGGTCATCGGTCCCTATGCCTACACACTACTTAACCTAACGTAAACTAAATTATGCTGTGGACAACACACACACCCATGCCCGAGGTTAGGACTCGAACCTCCGACGGGAGGAGCCGCACGGACCGTGACAAGGCGCCTCAAACCGCGCGACTAACCAGCGCGTCTGCTACGTATAGACAGCTTAGTCTGCATCCCACGTGCGATGCTAGTTGCCTTCACCAAACCAGCCATCTGCCGAAAGGAGCCAAGGATGCCCTCAGAACCCAAGCGGCAGATGACATTCGTGCCGACATGTACCACTGTACACAGCCGGTTGCACCTAGTGCGCTCGATAGATGCCGGCAGGGCCTCTTCCACATCACGGACGAGAACCTCCAACAAAGATACCGAATGCACGCTGGCATTCTTTCCCGCCTTGCCTGTTCTTTCCCTTAGGTACTCAATCACCCGCCCAATATTGGAGCTCCCAATAACAAGCAAACCCACCCTCTGCACTTGTCCGGACAGGACAGGAAAATCGACCGCTTGCCCAGCAGGAGAAGTATCCCGTGCTGACTCAGTTATCAACACTGGGTAGCACTTCGTACGTGTTGCTAAAGCGTAGGGAGTCAGCCGCGCGACCTGATCCCTCTTTCGTCTTCCGTCCAGTGACACGCGAACCCACCACTGTCTGCCACCCACTCTCGAGTGAGGACTGGCCGGTCAGAAGTAGCGAATCAGAAGATGCAGCGACATCCGGGTAATCTGGGGATTTCAGAGGCACCATAGGTGTCGCAGGTCTCGTCTCCAGCGCTCCTATGCCGTCGCAACTTTGAATATTATCCAGAAGCATGTCGACGGTAGCCAACGCTGCTTCCAGCTGTTCACGGACAGCAGCCAATTCTCCTTGCGTCCGCCCACAATGTGCACAGTTCCTAGCTATATCGTAGTGTGTACAAATAGATACGAGGGTCACTCCAAAAGAAATGCACACTATTTTTGTAAAAATACAGTTTTCATTCTGCATGTGTGAAAGTTTTACAGTGTGTAGATACATCCTTCCCGCTTGTTTTCAAACTTAGTTCAACCTGTTCCCATGAGTGGCGCCGTCACAGCATATCTTCAAGATGGCTGCTACACTTGACGTTCGTCAGAAGCAACGTGCTGTCATAGAATTCCTGTGCTGTGAAAACGAAACAGTGGGAAACACCCACAAAAGGTTGAAAAAGGTGTAAGGAGATGCTGCTGTCGATCGCAGTATAGTTAGTCGGTGGGCAAGCAGGTTACGTGATGAAAGCGGGCACGGCAATATTGAGGATTGTCCTTGCAGCGGCAGGCTTCGTACTGCACACACTCCAGACATTGTGCAGAGAGTTAACGAAATGGTGACTGCTGACAGACGCATCACAGTGTACGAATTGTCACGCTACGTTGGGATAGGGGAACGAAGTGTTTGTAGAATACTGAAAGTGTTGGCGTTAAAAAAGGTTTGTGCCAGGTGGGTTCCCAGGATGTTCACAGTGGCTCACAAAGAAACAAGAAAAACGGTATGCAGCGAACTTTTGGAACGGTATGAGAATAGTGGAAATGAATTTCTTGGAAGAATTGTGACAGGTGATGAAACATGGATCCATCATTTTTCACCAGAGACCAAGAAGCAATCAATGGAGTGGCATCATGCAAATTCGCCAAAGGAAAAAAAAATTCAAAACCACACCTTCCGCTGGAAAAGTTATGGCTACGGTTTTTTTCGATTCCGAAGGACTCTTGCTTGTGGACATCATGTCAAGTGGAACCACCATAAATTCTGATGCATATGTGACGACACTGAAGAAACTTCAAGCTCGACTGAGTAGTGTTCGATCACATCGGCAGAAGCAGGATGTTTTGCTGTTGCACGTCAATGCACGGCCACACGTCCGTCAAAAAACCATGGAAGCGATCACAAACCTCGGATGGACAACACTGAAACACCCGCCTTACAGTCCTGACCTAGCTCCTTGTGACTATCATCTCTTTGGAAAACTGAAAGACTCTCTTTGTGGAACAAGGTTTGAAGATGATGACTTCCTTGTGCACGCTGCCAAACAGTGGCTCCAACAGGTTGGTCCAGAATTTTACCGTGCGGGTATATAGGAGCTGGTTCCAAGATGGCGTAAGGCAGTTGAGAGGGATGGAAATTATGTGGAGAAATGAAAATATTGTTCCTAAAGGATGTATCTACACACTGTAAAACTTTCAAACACGTACAATAAAAGATGGATTTTTAAAAAAATAGTGTGCATTTATTTTGGAGTGACTCTCGTATAAGATCTAAAATTGCGGTACTGAGTTTGCAATGTACGCAGAATATAACGAGAAGAATAAAGAAACACTAAAAACTGCTCTGCATGTTTGTCACTATGCCCTGAGACGGGAAGCTCTTGAACAGAAATAAATTTCTGTTCTGGAGTGGGTGTATCTACAGTTCAAATTGTTCAAATGGCTCTGAGCACTATGCGACTTAACTTCTGTGGTCATCAGTCGCCTAGAACTTAGAACTTATTAAACCTAACTAACCTAAGGACATCACACACATCCATGCCCGAGGGAGGATTCGAACCTGCGACCGTAGCGGTCGCCCGGTTCCAGACTGTAGCGCCTAGAACCGCACGGCCACTCCGGCCGGCTATCTACAGTTACCTGCTACTAGAAGCTCTGGTTACCCGAAAGCTACAGCATTTACTGCTTTCAGTATATGCGAAATAAACAAATTTCGAGGCTTACCCTGTGAAAATTTAAACTACTTCTTTAACACTATGGAATCTGAAACGAAATATTTAGGTTTTTGAGCTTTTAAATTTTTTAAGTGACTGTAAACCACATGGTCCAATTGAAATTTAGTTTGATTTGCAGAGGCAACTGTTATTCTTATTTAATGATTATGGGAATGGAAAACTATTGGTACGCACTTGATCCTTCGCGCAGTGCAATCCTAATTGATGATTTCGTTGGGTCAACATGGAGACACGTAGGGATCGTCGCTGTGAAGTCCCATGTTCGACAATTTGCATGAACGGTTTTCTTCGAAATACTTGCACCTGCATCAGCACGGTACTCTGTCGTCAGATCTGTCAAACCTCATCTATCCTGATTAACAGAGAGAGGGAAAACTTAGATTCTCCACATTCTGTGGTGAGGCATGGACGTCCAACATCGTGTCGCATACTCGTGGTTTCACCGTCCTTCAAACATTTTTCATAGATGCTCACGACAGTAGCTTACGAACAGCCGACCGGCTTTACAATTTCCGAGAATCTCGTGGTCAGGCGCAGGGCCATAAACAATCTGTTCTTTGTCACAGTCGCTTGTGTCAGTGATGTTCCTCATCTGCGCCACGGAGTGCCGCTAGAGTGATTTCCCATTTGTCTCCGCTTATAAACTTTTCTCACCGCTACATGCTCCCGCAGCGCCACCGGGTGGCATTCGGTCTCGGGCTAGACTGTGGTCATAATGTGGCATATACACTCCTGGAAATGGAAAAAAGAACACATTGACACCGGTGTGTCAGACCCACCATACTTGCTCCGGACACTGCGAGAGGGCTGTACAAGCAATGATCACACGCACGGCACAGCGGACACACCAGGAACCGCGGTGTTGGCCGTCGAATGGCGCTAGCGGCGCATCATTTGTGCACCGACGCCGTCAGTGTCAGCCACTTTGCCGTGGCATACGGAGCTCCATCGCAGTCTTTAACACTGGTAGCATGCCGCGACAGCGTGGACGTGAACCGTATGTGCAGTTGACGGACTTTGAGCGAGGGCGTATAGTGGGCATGCGGGAGGCCGGGTCGACGTACCGCCGAATTGCTCAACACGTGGGGCGTGAGGTCTCCACAGTACATCGATGTTGTCGCCAGTGGTCGGCGGAAGGTGCACGTGCCCGTCGACCTGGGACCGGACCGCAGCGACGCACGGATGCACGCCAAGACCGTAGGATCCTACGCAGTGCCGTAGGGGACCGCACCGCCACTTCCCAGCAAATTAGGGACACTGTTGCTCCTGGGGTATCGGCGAGGACCATTCGCAACCGTCTCCATGAAGCTGGGCTACGGTCCCGCACACCGTTAGGCCGTCTTCCGCTCACGCCCCAACATCGTGCAGCCCGCCTCCAGTGGTGTCGCGACAGGCGTGAATGGAGGGACGAATGGAGACGTGTCGTCTTCAGCGATGAGAGTCGCTTCTGCCTTGGTGCCAATGATGGTCGTATGCGTGTTTGGCGCCGTGCAGGTGAGCGCCACAATCAGGACTGCATACGACCGAGGCACACAGGGCCAACACCCGGCATCATGGTGTGGGGAGCGATCTCCTACACTGGCCGTACACCACTGGTGATCGTCGATGGGACACTGAATAGTGCACGGCACATCCAAACCGTCATCGAACCCATAGTTCTACCATTCCTAGACCGGCAAGGGAACTTGCTGTTCCAACAGGACAATGCACGTCCGCATGTATCCCGTGCCACCCAACGTGCTCTAGAAGGTGTAAGTCAACTACCCTGGCCAGCAAGATCTCCGGATCTGTCCCCCTTGAGCATGTTTGGGACTGGATGAAGCGTCGTCTCACGCGGTCTGCACGTCCAGCACGAACGCTGGTCCAACTGAGGCGCCAGGTGGAAATGGCATGGCAAGCCGTTCCACGGGACTACATCCAGCATCTCTACGATCGTCTCCATGGGAGAATAGCAGCCTGCATTGCTGCGAAAGGTGGATATACACTGTACTAGTGCCGACATTGTGCATGCTCTGTTGCCTGTGTCTATGTGCCTGTGGTTCTGTCAGTGTGATCATGTGATGTATCTGACCCCAGGAATGTGTCAATAAAGTTTCCCCTTCCTGGGACAATGAATTCACGGTGTTCTTATTTCAATTTCCAGGAGTGTATATTCGCAGCTATGAATGTGGGCTACCTCCAACTGTAGGAGGGAATGACGACAGCGAAAATTTGTGCCTGATCTGAACCCTACCGAGCGTGGTGGCGCAGTGGTTAGCACACTGGACTCGCATTCGGGAGGACGATGGGTCAATCCCGCGTCCTGCCATCCTGATTTAGGTTTTCCGTGATTTCCCTAAATCGCTCCAGGCAAATGCCTGAATGATTCCTTTGAAAGAGCACGGCCGAATTCCTGCCCCGTCCTTCCCTAATCCGATGAGACCGATGACCTCGCTGTTTGGTCTCTTCCCCCAAACAACCCAACCCAACCCTGAACTCGAACCCGGATTTCCCGCATGTCAAAAGCGGTCATCTTAACAGTTTCGGCTATCCGTGCACGCTTGATAGTCAGACCCAAACTTCCACAGGCCTTTGTCCATGTGTCATTAACCCGCACTCGTGCACTTACTGAAATTACCTATGGGAGAGACGTTTAATCGAAAGTCGCTAGCCTAGTTTCGGCGGATAAATACGATATTGCAGTATCTGTAAGAAGTACTATGCTGCGTTCCTTCCAACAATCAAGTATGTCCGAAGAAACACGCACGGCGGCGACCACAGCCGCGATGAAATACGGAAAATGGATTCGCGGTTCGGAATAAGGGCAACTTTCGACTGTGCAGTGGAATGACGACAGTCAAAATTTTAATTGCCGTGATTCCAGTCTACAGTTCGAGGTTTCCCGTATTCGCAACTGCGAATACATTTTCTGCATTTCATGACGGGTGTGTTAGCCTGTCCGAAGGAACATTGCATCGTTCTTCTTACAAATACAGGCACTGCAATATCTTATCGCGTGTTCGTAATGTTCTGACTTATCAGTGTATATCTAGGCGATCTTCACGTCATCCTATTGAGCCAGTGCTCGTGTCACTCATTAAGGAAAAATAATGAAAGCTGATACCGAGAGGAATGGAACTGTGTTCACTGCCGATACTTGGACGAAATTTTTGGATCTTGTACATTATTATTTTGTTTGGGTAACCTGTTTGCAGCTTAGAAGTCCATCAACAGACTATAACTGACTATCATCATGAAGGAGGATACAGTGCTAGTGAACAACTATGAAAAGATGTTAATCATGGGATGTGAGGAGAAAAATCAGATTAAATGTCTTATTTGACAGTAAAATAACAACATGACTGGAAGTATTTAAGCTAAAATGTAAAAGATAATGTACAATTGTGGTGTGCATACTGTAAGACCATCAGATTATTTGACTTGTCGCTCTAAGTAGGCGAGTGTCAGCAATATGTCTCGTGGTCTTATCGTCGCGTGTTTATCTTCTGCCGTTAGGTCAGACGATAGAAATGGCACTTGCACGCTTAGAGTAGCAGATTGACGGTGACCAAAATTGACAATCTGAAGTTCCTTTGCTCTTGGTACATTAATCTTATTCTCACGTATCTCTGATACGTGACAAAAGTGTCTCTATATTTATCTTCATGGCTATGTACAGGAATATGGTAATCTTATTAGGCGCAGACTGAAACTTGACTATAGATTGGTACAGACTAATGCAGACAAATGCAGACTGACTAATCGGAGGTCTGTACACTCGTTATAATACCTCGCGCGTTCAGGTATCACTGCGCGAGTGTGATCCGCGAGGAGAAAAGCTTCTACATTAGCAGCAATCTCATTGGCTGCGTTACATATTAATACCCGGATCGGCGGAAGCAGAATTTCGTCCGTCTCTAAGGCACCGCCATACCGTAGTGTGGAGACGGACGAGCGCTGCGCATGCGCTGTTGTGCTTAGCCGGGCGCGCTCTAGTGGGAAAGTTGTGTACGCGCTGACTACGCGGAACTATGTACACAACAACAATTGAATTCAGTTTCTTAGGCTAACTGTAATTCGATGAGGTGTAATGAAGATGTACAGTCATGCTCAAAAGTATCCGAACGACCTAAATTGCATTTCCACTGATCCCAAACAACCCACATAACACAGCTGCCTAGCAGGTCCTCTAATCGCTCCTTGGTACAGTCGTTTGACTATTGAAAATGGTTCCAACAAGTTCAAATGGTTCAAATGGCTCTGAGCACTATGGGACTCAACTGCTGAGGTCATTAGTCCCCTAGAACTTAGAACTAGTTAAACCTAACTAACCTAAGGACATCACAAACATCCATGCCCGAGGCAGGATTCGAACCTGCGACCGGTAGCAGTCTTGCGGTTCCAGACTGCAGCGCCTTTAACCGCACGGCCACTTCGGCCGGCGTTCCAACAAGTCACCACTAGAAAACTCTGCTCTGTATCGCAATAACTCAAAATATATAGTAATACCACGATTCTACAAATATCAGGGAACATCATATCACAAATACGACTGTCCGTAAAGCTTGTAAGCTCACATTTATCGCAAAAATGACATATGTGAAATGTTTCCACCCTCATTATTACGTGAGATAGGTAATACACGTAGTCAGTTCGTCGTATTCATGATGGCCTCTTCAAAGTAACATATCGTACTTGTTATTTAACACAAAATGACATTAAAATTTACGTTATTCACTAGCAGCTAGTTGAGAATATGTATGAACTTCAAATGACACGACGAACCGCCTCGTTCTGCATATGGATTCAAACCCAGGTCATGCAGACTAAGATTTCGTGACTGACGGAAACTAACAGTCATTTCTGACTAGGCATACAGAGAGTGATATATCTCGATTTTAGACAGTATCAGTTAGCAAATATCAACTTTAAATTACATAACGTAAACATTTTTAACGGACGCGAATTCCTACCCAGCATCTATTGTCCCTGTTCACGAACTACGAGAGATGTTAAATACTGCTTTTCAGACGTAACTTACTTGAAATGCCGTGAGGTAAAGCTTTGTGTTCGACAGGGATTCGAACCCAGAACCTATTCGGATTGTTATCGAAGCACAATCAACTGTGACACATCGGATTTTCTCGGCAGTAGCTAGATGTTTTAACTGCAATGACGAGACGAAACATTAACTTTTGCCTTCCCAGGACACCAACCCGGCACCTATCGCTGTTACATTCTGGAGGAAACGGACGTTAAATATGAGATTGTTACACCAGCAACGACACGTGAGCATGTTTGAACTAGAAATAATATGACGAAGAGTTCAGTGCTGACTGAGAATCGAACCCCACACATATCGTTATTGACTACACACAGAGACGTCAGCTACCGAATTTATCTCCACCAGCAGTTCGGAATAACACCCTTGAACTTACAGTGATCTCTCAAATAGTTCTGTGCCTCACTGGGAGTCAAAAACGTCAGATACCGTTAGTGCTGACAACGAATGAAAATGCATTAAAAATCAAAATTATTATCCACCAGCACATAGGTGTTCTCATGCTAGAGCTTCAAAATACATACTGAAACCTTTAGTGCCGGGCCAGGATTCGAACCCGTTCACGCGCAATCTGTGGAGATGTTGAGGAATCTGCAGTTTTGAACAAACAACAGATAGTAGTCGAGCTGTATTGTCACGAAGGGATCAAATTCCGCGTTAAGGGCGGTCTGAGTTGCATTCCAAGTTCAGAACCAATTTTATCGACATACAGAACCTCGAATAAAAGATGGAATAAGTGTCCTGTGACCCTACATAGCGTTTGTTTCGTCGCTAGAAATAAATAACTAGTATAAGGAAGGTTACTGGTGATAGAGTTCCCACATTTCGCCACTCCTGACTTTATTGTGGTTCAACCTAACGTATACTTGGTAGAGAAGGAATATTATGTTTAATGTGAATTTCAGACCACAATGCCATTATACCTTCTTCACTTGGCGTAGTCAGAAGAGAATAGTATCTGTCTCTCCCTATTAAAAATCATCGGCAGAAGTGGGAATCGAACCCAGACCACCTTCATAGGAACCTACCATCATACCCATGCGCCACACTCGATGAGAATTCTGACACTGGCTCTCTCTCTCTAGTGGGTTGCAGCATGTTCAGTACATTCATTTACTTGGTTGACCGAATCGCCATGAACTAGCTGCCTCGGCTACCCAGTGTATACATTCGACTCTATTTTGTAATCACCTAAATAAAATCATGTAACTGCCATCTACACAGAACTGCCAACAGTGTAGGATGCAAGATTTAAATAGGAAGTGTTCCTTTCCATTTGAGCTAGTCTATTGCGCTATCTGTTTGTTGAAAACGTCGTGCAGTGCAAAAGAAAAGCTGTAACTGTCTGTCTCACAGAAGTATAGATCCGGCCATATGCATTATCTCACAGCACTGTGGACTGTGCAAGTTCTGGAAGAACTGCTGTCGACTTCTGGAGCTGCAATCGCTGCAAAACAGGTAGCAGCATAACGGTAAGCGTCGCACATCGTCGATAAAACGTCGCGAATTCTGTTACATTCGCTGCTACACTTTTTAAAACGCAATTCTGCTGTCTCTTGAAGTTATCGATTTAATGGAACTTTGAACATAATTCCCTTCACTTCTCAGCCCAAAATATCCGCATGTGGAAAAAGGGCTAACCTCTGCGACGTTTCGTTCTTTTCAGGTTTAATAGACAGCCAGGCAGCAGATGCGTCTCGAAACTTTTGTACTCGTATCATGTATGGGGAGAGCGCATCGTGCCAGAATAGTCAGAAAAGTATTTTCTCCATTAGCAGTCGTCTGGTAGTGGCATTTCATTCTTCTTCGAACCTTGTTTGACAGCTTCAACTCAGAACAAGTTTTCTACGTGCATGTAATCAATAAACTGCATGTGCATTGTCAGACTGTTATAGATAACATCAGAGAAGTCGCAGATATCGTTGATGATTAATTTCTCTCCCAGGTTTAGTATTGTTTTAACAACACCAAAAGAAACCTTACGAAAATTGTGCACTGTATTATAAGAAATGAATAAAACTACCCACGATAACCTTACGACGGAAGTCTGTTTTAATAAAACTGAGTATCTGTACACAAGCGTTCCTCAATCGGCACTAATTAGTAAAATACTACTCACATTTCGCTTGGGTTTGTGTTTAATTGGTATACTGTGTCATACTCAACAGGTATGCAAATGTGGCATTTCATAAATAAAGTTACGTATTCCTAGAAACCCAACATTTGCATGTCAGCAGCGAAAGAGGCGTTACCTGTTGTGTAGCATTGTAAGTTTTTCACCATTGCACTATTAACTGAAAGTAATTTCTTGCGATTTCCTTATCGATGTTCGATCTGACTACTTGTAGCTCTTTCACAGAAGAGATAAAAACGTTGCTGTCTGCGAGACTGGAACCGCGAACCATAACAGACGCTTTCTCACAGGCCAGCACGTCCACCCAGAGCTAGCGAACAGATACGTGCTATGCCTTCCTCTTACGAGGCCAATAGTTACTAGAACTCGTAAACCGCTTTTTAAAGGACGAGATTAGTTGCGATTTCCACGTGCAACGACTTTCCTGGACTGAAAACCGTAAATTTTCAATCTTTTGTTACATTTCAAGTGATAATAAGTCAGATTATTCAATGGAAATGACAGGAAAAATCAAGTGAACTTTGAGGCTTAATTCCGTGCAGTAACTCGTCGATCACAGAGTTGTCAAACATACCTTGCCTTGCTGCCAAATCTAAGTTACAGTACCAGCAGGAAGAAGACGAACCGATGTGATCCTACAGCGGGCTGGGAAGTGACCATAGCTGGCGTCTCAAAGCTGTGGCTGCTACAGCCTGGAATACGTAATGCGTCTGATTCGCATTTCTGTAACCAGGTTTATGGACTGGAGCGTAGTTACTAATAATACTCAGAACTGACTGCAAACTAAGCAACATAAATCAGTAACTCTCATAGATGTTTTTATATTACTTTCGTAACTGTACTCAAAACTAAGAAACTCATTCACGGACGTTTTCGTGCCTCGCCGATAGTCGAGCACACCAAAAAAGTAAAAATAAAAAAAGAATTGTGTAAGTGTGTGTGTGTGTGTTTGTGTGTGTTTGTGTGTGTGTGTGAAAGAGAGAGAGAGAGAGAGAGAGAGAGAGAGGGTAAAAGATTGTTGTGAAGAAATAGTATGCTCGTATGTAAGGAAATCTTTCATTAAAATGACACGTTTCACATCATTTCGAAATGTTGTATTCATGATCTATGGAACAAGTATTAATCTAATCTAATCTCATCGTATCATATTGCTGACTAGCCGTGAAGAGTCATGAATTCCCGAAATTTTCGCCAATATCAGTAAAAAAACTTGAAAATAAATGAGGACAGTTTTTGTAATAAACTGGGACTCCTATCAACACCCTTTCATCCCTGTTAACTAACCACGACAGATGTCTATATACCCCCATTCAGAAGCAACAAAGTGTGTATGCATTTAAAGATGAAGTGCATGATGTGAAGTTCTGTGACAGAGATAGGCAGCCAACACGTCATCGGATTGTTAATTAAGTAAAATCAAATGTTAGGTATCGGTTTTTCTTACCAGCTGCTACGTGTTTGAATCTAAAATAAGGATACAAACTTTTGTGCCTGAGCGACAATCGAACCACACTCCTATCGTTCTTCTTTATCGTCCACGCATATAGCTTAAGTATCAATTGCTTACTCACCAACAGTAAGATGTGTGCGTGTCTTACCTGAAATAGGCCACATTTGCATACCTGTTGAGTATGACACAGTATACCAATTAAACACAAACCCAAGCGAAATGTGAGTAGTATTTTACTAATTAGTGCCGATTGAGGAACGCTTGTGCACAGATACTCAGTTTTATTAAAACAGACTTCCGTCGTAAGGTTATCGTGGGTAGTTTTATTCATTTCTTATAATACAGTGCACAATTTTCGTAAGGTTTCTTTTGGTGTTGTTAAAACAATACTAAACCTGGGAGAGAAATTAATCATCAACGATATCTGCGACTTCTCTGATGTTATCTATAACAGTCTGACAATGCACATGCAGTTTATTGATTACATGCACGTAGAAAACTTGTTCTGAGTTGAAGCTGTCAAACAAGGTTCGAAGAAGAATGAAATGCCACTACCAGACGACTGCTAATGGAGAAAATACTTTTCTGACTATTCTGGCACGATGCGCTCTCCCCATACATGATACGAGTACAAAAGTTTCGAGACGCATCTGCTGCCTGGCTGTCTATTAAACCTGAAAAGAACGAAACGTCGCAGAGGTTAGCCCTTTTTCCACATGCGGATATTTTGGGCTGAGAAGTGAAGGGAATTATGTTCAAAGTTCCATTAAATCGATAACTTCAAGAGACAGCAGAATTGCGTTTTAAAAAGTGTAGCAGCGAATGTAACAGAATTCGCGACGTTTTATCGACGATGTGCGACGCTTACCGTTATGCTGCTACCTGTTTTGCAGCGATTGCAGCTCCAGAAGTCGACAGCAGTTCTTCCAGAACTTGCACAGTCCACAGTGCTGTGAGATAATGCATATGGCCGGATCTATACTTCTGTGAGACAGACAGTTACAGCTTTTCTTTTGCACTGCACGACGTTTTCAACAAACAGATAGCGCAATAGACTAGCTCAAATGGAAAGGAACACTTCCTATTTAAATCTTGCATCCTACACTGTTGGCAGTTCTGTGTAGATGGCAGTTACATGATTTTATTTAGGTGATTACAAAATAGAGTCGAATGTATACACTGGGTAGCCGAGGCAGCTAGTTCATGGCGATTCGGTCAACCAAGTAAATGAATGTACTGAACATGCTGCAACCCACTAGAGAGAGAGAGCCAGTGTCAGAATTCTCATCGAGTGTGGCGCATGGGTATGATGGTAGGTTCCTATGAAGGTGGTCTGGGTTCGATTCCCACTTCTGCCGATGATTTTTAATAGGGAGAGACAGATACTATTCTCTTCTGACTACGCCAAGTGAAGAAGGTATAATGGCATTGTGGTCTGAAATTCACATTAAACATAATATTCCTTCTCTACCAAGTATACGTTAGGTTGAACCACAATAAAGTCAGGAGTGGCGAAATGTGGGAACTCTATCACCAGTAACCTTCCTTATACTAGTTATTTATTTCTAGTGACGAAACAAACGCTATGTAGGGTCACAGGACACTTATTCCATCTTTTATTCGAGGTTCTGTATGTCGATAAAATTGGTTCTGAACTTGGAATGCAACTCAGACCGCCCTTAACGCGGAATTTGATCCCTTCGTGACAATACAGCTCGACTACTATCTGTTGTTTGTTCAAAACTGCAGATTCCTCAACATCTCCACAGATTGCGCGTGAACGGGTTCGAATCCTGGCCCGGCACTAAAGGTTTCAGTATGTATTTTGAAGCTCTAGCATGAGAACACCTATGTGCTGGTGGATAATAATTTTGATTTTTAATGCATTTTCATTCGTTGTCAGCACTAACGGTATCTGACGTTTTTGACTCCCAGTGAGGCACAGAACTATTTGAGAGATCACTGTAAGTTCAAGGGTGTTATTCCGAACTGCTGGTGGAGATAAATTCGGTAGCTGACGTCTCTGTGTGTAGTCAATAACGATATGTGTGGGGTTCGATTCTCAGTCAGCACTGAACTCTTCGTCATATTATTTCTAGTTCAAACATGCTCACGTGTCGTTGCTGGTGTAACAATCTCATATTTAACGTCCGTTTCCTCCAGAATGTAACAGCGATAGGTGCCGGGTTGGTGTCCTGGGAAGGCAAAAGTTAATGTTTCGTCTCGTCATTGCAGTTAAAACATCTAGCTACTGCCGAGAAAATCCGATGTGTCACAGTTGATTGTGCTTCGATAACAATCCGAATAGGTTCTGGGTTCGAATCCCTGTCGAACACAAAGCTTTACCTCACGGCATTTCAAGTAAGTTACGTCTGAAAAGCAGTATTTAACATCTCTCGTAGTTCGTGATCGGGGACAATAGATGCTGGGTAGGAATTCGCGTCCGTTAAAAATGTTTACGTTATGTAATTTAAAGTTGATATTTGCTAACTGATACTGTCTAAAATCGAGATATATCACTCTCTGTATGCCTAGTCAGAAATGACTGTTAGTTTCCGTCAGTCACGAAATCTTAGTCTGTATGACCTGGGTTTGAATCCATATGCAGAACGAGGCGGTTCGTCGTGTCATTTGAAGTTCATACATATTCTCAACTAGCTGCTAGTGAATAACGTAAATTTTTAATGTCATTTTGTGTTAAATAACAAGTACGATATGTTACTTTGAAGAAGCCATCATGAATACGACGAACTGACTACGTGTATTACCTATCTGACGTAATAATGAGGGTGGAAACATTTCACATATGTCATTATTGCGATAAATGTGAGCTTACAAGCCTTACGGACAGTCGTATTTGTGATAAGATGTTCCCTGATATTTGTAGAATCGTGGTATTACTATATATCTTGAGTTATTGCGATACAGAGCAGAGTTTTCTAGTGGTGACTTGTTGGAACCATTTTCAATAGTCAAACGACTGTACCAAGGAGCGATTAGAGGACCTGCTAGACAGCTGCGTTATGTGGGTTGCATGTGTATCAGGCGAAATGCAATTGAGGTCGTTCGGATACTTTTGAGCATCACTGTACGTGTACGAATTACCTTCATCTCCTGGTACAGACATGTGGGTTTAACGGAACGGTACGTGAGTTGACAAAAATCATGGGATAGCAATATGTCCATACAGTTAGTTTTAGTATCGCGTACACAGGTATAATAAGGCAGTACGTTGGCGGAGCTGTCATTTGTTATCAGACGATTCACGTGAAAAGATTTCCTACGTGATAATGGCCGCACGGTGGGAATTGCCGGCCGAAGTGGCCGTGCGGTTAAAGGCGCTGCAGTCTGGAACCGCAAGACCGCTACGGTCGCAGGTTCGAATCCTGCCTCGGGCATGGATGTTTGTGATGTCCTTAGGTTAGTTAGGTTTAACTAGTTCTAAGTTCTAGGGGACTAATGACCTCAGCAGTTGAGTCCCATAGTGCTCAGAGCCATTTGAACCATTTGAACGGTGGGAATTAACAGACTTAGAACCCAGAATGCTTGTTCGAGATGGACGCATGGGACATTCCATTTTACAAATCGTTAGGGAATTCGGTATTCCTTTATCCACAGTGTCAAAAATGCAGAGAATACCAAATTTCAGGCATTACGTCTCACCAAGGTGGCCGACGGCCTTTACTTAACGGTTAGCATACAGGACTCGCATTCGGGAGGA
Organism: Schistocerca americana; assembly: GCF_021461395.2. Taxonomy (NCBI): domain Eukaryota; kingdom Metazoa; phylum Arthropoda; class Insecta; order Orthoptera; family Acrididae; genus Schistocerca; species Schistocerca americana. The sequence goes on along the minus strand of NC_060130.1, from coordinate 710,413,139 downwards.
CGACGGTTCAAACACGAGTCCGGCCATCCTGATTTAGGTTTTCCGTGATTTACCTAAATCACTTCACGCAAATGGCTCTGAGCACTATGGGACTTAACTTCTGAGGTCATCAGTCCCCTAGAACGTAGTACTACTTAAACCTACGGACATCGCACACTTCCATGCCCGAGGCAAGATCCGAACCTGCGACAGTAGCGGTCGCGCGGTTCTAGACTGAAGCGCCTAAAACCGCTCGGCCACTTCGGCCAGCTTCACGCAAATTCCAAGATGGTTCCTTTGAAAGGGGAAGGACGATTTTTTCCCCATCCTTCCCTACTGCGAGCTTCTGCTTTGTCCCTAGTGACCTCGTTGTCGAGGGAACGTTGAACACTAATCTCCTCCTCCTTCACTTAAAGACAGAGAAAGTGCTAACAGCCAAGAAACACTGCGTGAAAGAACCGCAGAAAACTATGTGGTACGTACGACAAATGTATCCGTTAAGACAGTGCGGCGACTTTTGGTGTTAATGGGCTACCGCAGCAGACGACCGATGCGAGTGCCTTAACAGCATGACATCGCCTGTAGCGCCTCTCCTGAGCTCATGACCATATCGGTTGGACCCTAGACGACTGGAAAACCGTGATCTGGTCACATGAGCCCCGATTTCAGTTGTTAAGAGCTGATGGTAGGGTTCGAGTGTGGCGCAGACCCCACGAAGCCATAGACCCAAGTTAACAAGGAACGTGCAAGCTGGTGGTGGTCCCATAATGGTGTGGGCTGTGTTTACATGGAATGGGCTGCCTCCTCGTTATGTTCAGCTACTTAGAGACCATTTGCAGCCATTCACGGACTTCATGTTCTCAAACAATAGTGAAATTTTTATGGATGAATATACGCCGTGTCAATGGGCCACAGTTGTTCGCAGTTGGTTTAAAGAATCTTATGCTCAATTCGAGCGTATGAATTGGTCACCCAGACTGCCCGTCATGAATGTCATCGAACATTTATGGGACATAATCGGGAGGTCAGCTCGTGCACAAAATACTGCACTGGCAACACTTTCGCAATTATGGAGGCAGCATTCCTCAATATTTCTGCAGGGGACTTCCAACAATTAGTTGTGTCCATGCCACGTCGAGCTTCTGCACTATGCCGGGTAAAACGAGATCCGGCACGAAATTAAGAGATATCCAATGACTGTTTTCACCTAACTGCACAGCTGCGCTTATCAGTGTCTTTCCGTCGTTAGCATCCATGGCAAGTGAAGTGACGTGGAAGACCATGGTTCAGATATTCGCCATTCCATCCAAGTTAATGTTTTCTGTGATTACGCTGAGTCGCTTAAGGCAAATACCGCAATGATAGCTTTGAAAAGGCCACTAGTGACTTTCTGTCCCAGCTTTTTAGAATTCGAACATGTGCTGCGCCTCTAAGAATCTAAAAGCCTCATTGTCAACAGGTCTTCAAAACGTTAACCTCCTCGTTTCCCCTTAGTACCAAACTGTTGCCATCTCTAGAAGAATTCAACTAAATGTAATACGGAGAAAGTGAGGATTGATGCAGTTCAACTATAAAGATAAAATTCATTAATCGCTTCAAAATCTAAAATGTTACATGGTTCAGAGCAAAATATCTCGCGAATGAAGATATTGTTCTTTCTGCCTTACAACGCTCAATTAACGGTCCAGATTCTAACAAAGAACCATCTTTTTCTTAACCCTAGATTACTAAACCCTCGTAAAATTTGTGACTGCAGTTGGTATCAATTCGCGGTTCCCGTCAATCAAGTATTGTCAGTGGAGAGTGCAAACAGGACATTTTGTACTTATATCGTATGTAACGTTCCATGGGAGACCCTATAGTTGGATTAACTCGTGCATAAACTATAAATTTTGACCTCCTTTCTGTAACATATGAAACGTTAAAATTTACAGTGGTTTAGTAACAATGTTACATTTCCCTCCTTTATTGTTCTAGGATTAGTAAGTCGGTGTACTGAATTCTTCCTTTGTGTGCTCTCTTCAGTTCCCTGAATAACCCATTGAAAAATAATTGAAGTAAATTTTTAAAAGTTGACATGTTTGTTTACGTGGTTCATGTGTTTTGGATCAGTTATGTCTTAGAAAATGGGCTGATAACGCGAAACTTCGGTCGTACAGTAGTAATAATGTTTGTGAAATAAGGCTAAAAAGTGTTTCGTTTAGTTAATAAAATACACAAAGTTTCATCAAGAACTCACAGTTAAAGCAACTGAAACATTTAAATGAAGTAGATCACTCTACGCATCTCTAAACTCAGCCGTGTGGTCTCGTGATGTTTTCGAAGAATCATTGTGCAGTTCTGTTCCCAACAGCTACAACACTAGTCAGTTTATACGTTATGTGTTTCAAGCGAGATTACAAAACAACATTTATACTTTGCTTTTACTGTACATATCTGAAGTGACAGTAATCCTGCAGGCTAAACGTCATAAACTGCTGCTCTTGTCCATTATTCTGTATCTAACATAGCGAAAATGTGCCGGGCTTCGTGTCTAGATGAAGACACTGGGTGCCGTCCACATAATTACGGAGAACAGTGCAAGTTTGATAGTCGAGGAGAGCGCTGCTTTTTCCAGAGGCACAGCTTTGTGGGTTATCTGATTATTTAATACAACAGTAGTCATCCAGTTCATGTATCGCAAACGTTCAGCTACTGCACACGTACACCTGTGAACTACAGTGTTATACATCCACTGTCTTGCACGGATTTCTCAGCGCGGACGATTTATCTGCCTGGTCATGGCAACAGTTGACTGTTATGGGATATATTTAAATATCCGCAATATGTATTACTGTTTGTGAAAACTGCAACACTCAGAAGGATTGATCTGAATCTCTCCAAAGTCAGACGATGCGTAAAAGAGTGGAAACATAATAAGTGATTAATACTGCAGAGAGATGGTGTACATTTAGGCCCAATAGCTCCCTCTTTCGTGTGACCGGACAGGACAATGTTACTCGACGCTCAGTCGATGCAGAGCCGTCAAACAAAGCGGAAACGTGCAAGCAAGTGGCAATATGCTTCGTTGACATCAAAGGCGCGATATCAGCATGTAAGAGAGTACGTAGGGGGAAGAATGACTGGCCATTGGGAAACAGGTTTGTCGTATCGTGACATTGCGGCTCGTGAGGGGCACCCTGTTACGAAAGTGATCCGAGTGTGGAACTAGTGGGCAGAAGAGGGCCGTACACAGCGACTACAAGGTAATGGGCGACACTATGTGACCTCGGCGTGAGAGGACTGCCATCTTGTCCACATGGCTGTAACCGACAGACCAGCTTCGTTCACAATGCGAGCTCGACGTTGCAGCACTCCAACGGGCATGGACATGTCTTCGTCAACAGTTCGACACCGTCTGCTGAGGGCTAGACTAGTGATACGCTTGCCATTACGTCAGCTACCCCACGCCTCAGATTCAAATCGTTCAAATGGCTCTGATCACTATGAGGCTTAACATCTGAGGTCATCCCGTCCCCTAGAATTTAGAACTACTTAAACCTAACTAACATAAGGACATCACACACATCCATGCCCGAAGCAGGATTCGAGCCTGCGACCGTAGCAGTCGGGCGGTTCCAGACTGAAGCTCCTAGAACGGCTCGGCCACAGCGGCCCGCCGCCTCAGATTCCAATGGACAAGTGAACACTATAGTGTATTCGGCCGAGTCTCCCTTAAATTTGTCCTACAGTGATGGCCGCGCTCGTTTTAGACGTTACCGTAGTGAATGCATGGGGCAGACTGCATTGTTGAGCGGTACAGCGGACAAACCACAAGTGTGATGGTGTAGGGTGCCGTTGACTATATCATACTATCTCGAATCCTACAGATTGAAGGCAATCTGAGCAGCAACTGCAGGGTCATAGAAGTTTGAGGTTCGAGGCACTGCCCCTCCTACGGGCAGCTCCACATACCAAATTTCAGCAGGACAATGCTTGGCCATATATGGCTAGCAATGTGTAAGCCTTCTTCGAAGAACGACGGGTGCTACTGCTTCGTCAGCCTGCACGTTCGGATGACGTGTAGCCCATCGACAAAGTCTGGGACACGGTCAGTCGGCAACTTGGTTCTTCTGCGATCACTGTCTTGTGGACACGTATACAGAACACGTGGCAGTATGTTCCCCAGCAGCATATCCAGACCCTCTCTGATACCATTCCACACGTATGAAGCCTCTGACTACAGCAAGTGGCCTCACATCGTACACAATTCTCATTCTCAAAATGCGGGTACATTTCTGAGATTCTAATCATTTATGTATCGTAATGCCACCAATCTGTGGAATAAATTTCATTGTAGTCACAGGTCTCTTTCTTGGAGTTACAATTTTCACAAACAGTGGTGTAGTTACCTGGTAGGTAGATACTAACATAGATTGGATCGGACTACCAAAGTTCGTATACACGGAGTGACTCATTTAATGTCGTACAAAATGTCGACTCGTCACCGAAGATTGCAAGACTCCATTTCCAGTCTTGGTTCGACACGGCATACATTTGAAGCTATAAAAGTCCTTGAGAAAGATGCTTTAGGGTGGCAATTCAATTTGATATGGCTGCCGCTAAAGAGCATCACACTGTCCATATTCATGGGTCCAATTTCGGCATTTAAAAAGGATCCTCTCGTAAGATTTAAGCTAACAAAGCATCTTCTCCCTCCAGTTGAACATACCTTAAACCACTGTCTGGAATCCTCTCCAGTATCCTCCAACCATAAAATTAGTATCTCTGGGATTCAGTTGCCACCGTACACGTTTCTGCATATCGACACACCAAATACCCAACCCGCTCGCATAGCCGTGCATATTGAAGACGTGCTGGTCTCGGATGCATCCGCACAAGGGATTAACGGTGTGATTCGGTTTGCCGCCCAGGCTGGATGCGGGTTTTAGCCAGTTTCCCTCATCCCACTAGGTGAACACCGGGCTGCTACGTAAGTCCCTCCTCAGTTACGCGATTCACATACTTTAGACAACTTCGCTCACTTTCACGTGAATAACACTACAGTCAGACTATTGGGATACACACATTCTACCTCAAGAAAATTTGGAAATTTGTGCTAAGGTATTATGGGACCAAACTGCTGAGGTCATCGGTCGCTAACCTTACACACCACTTAATCTAACTTAAACTAACTTACTTTAAGGACAACAAGAACACCCATGCCCGAGGGAGAACTCGAACCTCCGACGGGGAGTCCCCCGTGAACCGTGACAAGGCGCTCCAAACCGCACGGCTACCCGGAACTACGCCCCAAGAATAATAGGATAGCGTCAGGACGGGCATCTGGCCACCTCTTAAATTAATCATTCCAAATTAATTAATAACCATGCCACCCCAGCGCCGATAGGCGACGAAGACACAAGAAAAAGAAGCAGCACCAGATACCCAGGCGTACTAATTCCTGGAGGTGTATCAACGACGTTACAGCCAACTATGGAGCACTCTCTGTATCGAGATAGATTAAGAGAGCACGGGCAACATGCAGTCTTACGTCATCTTATTCAGAAAAAAGATAACGTCTCGCAAATCTCGGAGACAGACTACAGCCGCAGGTGTTAATAAGTCACAGATTTAACAACGGGCGTCCCAGTTACGTGCTGTGAGAAGTAGAGTTAATCCTTATGTATACCCAATGCCACCGCACACCAACCCGTCATGTGACGGATACATACGAGGTGTGGCTAGAAAAAAACCGGACTAGTACTGGTGAAACAATAAAACGAATGCAATAAGGCTGAAAGTCGCGTGGCCTGTCACGTGACTCTCGCTCCGCCTACTGCTCGAGTTTCATCTGCCTCCTGCACTCAGTCTGCCCGTGGCGTCTGTTTTAAGTAGTTGACGTTTTGTTTGTGCGTCGGAAAATGTTGAGTGTACAGAAAGAACAGCGTGTTAACATCAAATTTTGTTTCAAACTAGGAAAATCTGCAAGTGAAACGTTTGTAATGTTACAACAAGTGTACGGCGATGATTGTTTATCGCGAACACAAGTGTTTGAGTGGTTTAAACGATTTAAAGATGGCCGCGAAGACACCAGTTATGACACTCGCACTGGCAGACCATTGTCAGCAAAAACTGATGCAAACATTGAAAAAATCGGTAAACTTGTTCGACAAGATCGCCGTTTAACAATCAGAGTTGACAAGGAAAGTGTTAGGCAGATTCTTCATGAAAGTTTCAACATGAACAAAGTGTGTTCAAAAATGGCTCCAAAATGTCTCACAATTGAACAGAAGGAATGCCGAAGAATGATTTGTTCTGACATCCTGGAAAACATTGAAAGTGATCCCACCTTCTTACAAAATGTTATTACTTGCGATGAATCGTGGTTTTTTACTTACGATCCCGAATCTAAACGCCAATCGATGCATTGGGAAACTCCTGGTTCTCCACGACAAAAAAAAGCACGAATGTCAAAATCGAAATTCAAGGCAATGATGATTGTTTTTTTTTGACATCAAAGGGATTGTGCACATTGATTGGGTACCAGAGGGACAAACAGTGAATCAGCATTACTACATTAGCGTCCTGGCTACCCTACGTGAGCGAGTACGGAGAAAACGGAACGATTTGTGGAGAAAAAAGTCATGGATCCTTCACTAAGACAATGCCCCAGCTCACAGTGCGTTGTCAGTGAAGACGTTTTTGGCAAAACACAACATTCCCATCTTAGATCATCCACCCTACTCACCTGATTGGCCCCCTGTGACTTTTTTCTTTTCCCTAAAGTCAAGTCAGCTTTGAAAGGAACTAGATTTGAGACTGTTAAAGCAGTAAAAGAAAAAGCGACGGAAGTAATATATGGACTTACCGAAAATGATCTGCAGCATTACTATGAATAGTGGAAAATTCGTATGGAGCGGTGTAGAGACCGAGGAGGAGAGTACATTGAAGGAGATAACATGAAATTGTAAATAATTGTAAATAAATGTTTTTTCCATCATCAGTCCTGTTTTTTCTATAACGAGGAGCATTTCTACAACGATTTTCTATAACGATTAGAAATACAGTCTGGCAACTTTCTTTCTCCTCGGAGCCTTTAGACACTGATATATCCGTCGTGATATCCTACGCCAGGTGTGGGCAAATAGCGCCCTCGGGCCACATGCAGCCCACGAATGGTTTTTGTACCGCCCGCCAAGGCAGTCAGAATTTTTATGCAACAACTTATACCTTTTCTGAAATGCAAAGTTAAGTGATGTGTTCAATCATTTTAAAAGGTGCGGCCCTCCGCTACCCTCTGCTTCCACAAAGAGGTCCGCGTGTCAAAACTATTGCGCACCCTTGCCCTACGCGGACCCGGGACTCGTCTGAAAAGCGACATGATGCCTGTGTCCAGCTGGCCGCACTCTTTCCTGCCGCGTCATGGAAAGTCGTAACAATGGTCGCCGTGCTGACAGTTGACGGTATTCCAAATGTAACTGTACTTCCGTCAGGCCACTTGTCTCACTATAAAGAAGCCCGCTTCATGGCTCTGGATACGTGACGTGGCAGTACGATACTTCACAGCCGAAAGAATGTCTATCCTCTCGGGTGCTACTCATCGGGACGGTTGAGATCCTCCATGGCGCTGAATACGACCCTCCTCAACTAGTCAATTCCACATTCATATTACACTCGTGGAATCCCGATCAACGTGCGCAGAAACATCGCAAAATGATTAACCACAGTCACCATAGGTGACAATCATTCCACTGTAGAATTCCGACACGTGATTCTTAAACGAGAAGTAACGCAATCCTCTCGCAAAAACCCAACATTTAAATGAGATTACGGAATGAGAAGACAGCAGCGCAATCCTTCCCTATATACAGAATACAGGTGAAGTTTCTCCTGTGTACCTTATATGGTTGCACTGAAGTTCTTGTCATTTACATATCCAAGCACGTAGTACAGTCATACCCATCAGACGTTAGTTGCATATCGCCTTCATGTAGTTGCAATTTTAATGGCCAGCAGTATAGTTGTGCCACTTGCCCATTGGAAGACTCTTTGATGTCGAAAGCCGTAGACCACATGCAAAGAAAGACATTGTCTACGAATTAATGCCAAATCTGTAAATAATTTACATATTTGTGTTTGTCTTTATGAAGTAGTGTCGTTGCAGTGCTTATGATGATAGTATGTTGATACCATCTCAAAATGTGATTCACGATACAAACCTTCGTGCAGTATCACCATACAGAGAATAGATAATCATCCTGATCTGGTCTTCGTTTCAGGCTGTGATTTAATTTATGATAACCACGCTACACAGCGACAAACAAACGCGCCTTTATGGATAGCTGGGCTGTGTTTCGTGTACTTACTGTTGTTCATAACATGCCTTAAATGCATTTATCGTATGTGTTTCTCCTTAATACATCGAAGCTTGTGAAAATACAGTTAAAACAGAGCTGACATTCACTACACGGTATAGAGAAAACCACCTGACAAAGAGACCAGAGAGTGGTAAGGGGACTTAGACTTTAGCAGAAAATTCCAAATAGTCACAGGTAGGAAGTACGTCGTTATGGGGCTGTGGCCTTGTAACGGCAGCCAACCAGCTACAAGCACCGTTGTATTTTGCGTTGACATAAAGTTCCGCTGTGTGATAACGTCCTCCTAGAAAAAGAAAACCCATCTCCGAGTGGGGAGCACTGAGGAGCATTTTGTCCTCAGTACAGGGGTAAAAAAGGTAATGACAGTCAATCCTTATGTAACGCTGCCCTGTAAAAAACGTAATGCGGAAGAAATTTACATTATTAGTACTTAGAGAGTTGTAGGAGAAGTGGTACCACACAGTTCTTGACCACCTGGTTGTGCGACATTGATCTGGATAAACCCCCAACGCCTCTGCAGTGTCACGTAGAGCGAGGGAGTAGAATTCTATTCATATTCCTCCGTTAGTTGAGCCGGAAATTGATATTAGCACAATACCAGCGACGTTATTAGATAGAGCGATAGGCTGTATGTCGGCATTTACACTCACACACACATTCACACTTAACACATTTGCTGAGGAAAGACGAGAGTCCCATCTCAGTACAGGATTGTTGTTTCTTATTGTGGCCTTCAGTCCGAAGCCTGATTTCATGCAGCACTCTACGCTAGCCTATCCTGTGCAAGTCTCTTTACCTTTGCATAGCTATTACAACTTTCATCCACTTGACCCTGCTTACTGCAGTCGAATCTCTGTTTCTCTCCGATTCGATCCAGTACCTCTTCGTCAATTATCCGATCTATGCAACTAATCCTCAGCATGTTTCTGTAGCAGCATACTTCAAAAGCTACTATTCTCTTTTTTCTCCTCTAATATCTACAATTTTTCGTGTACTTTTACTTCCATATAAGGGTACACTTCAGAGAAATACGTTCAGAAAAGTCTTCTTAACACACGACATTCTGTGTTAATATTAAAAGTGTTGGAACTTTAATAGAGGCAACTATTTATTTACAGCTTCTACAAAATATTACATGTTTCAAAGTTTTATTGTCCTTCAAAGAAATCACCAGCATTGTGCATAACCCGTTTCCAGCGATGTGAATGTGGAAGGATACCGTTACTAGCGGTGGTTGTGTTGATAACTCGACTGCAGCGGTCCGTTGTCCGATGAACCTCTGTAACAGTTCTGAAGTAAAATGCCGTGACTTGCTGACGGCACACATGCTTAAGTCCGGAGAGTGTGACGGGTGGTACAACACTTCCCTTCCCATCAAACTGTCCTGCAAAATGACGGGCTGGTCCTACAGAAAGTGTCACCACTTCCTTGTCTAAGCTGTTCATTTTTGGGTCACATCCTGATACCAGCTTAGGAAAAAAATGGTTCAAATGGCTCTGAGCACTATGGGACTTAACATCTGTGGTCATCAGTCCCCAAGAACTTAGAACTACTTAAACCTAACTAACCTAAGGACATCACACACATCCATGCCCGAGGCAGGATTCGAACCTGCGACCGTAACGGTCACGCGGTTCCAGACTGAAGCGCCTAGAACCGCACGGCCATACCGGCCGGCGCTTAGGAAAAGAAACGGCGACGCTTTCTGCAGGATCAGCCCATAATTTTGCAACGCTGTGCTCGGGTGCATATGGCACAAGGTGACTGATTCTTGTTCGATCGATATGGCTGCGAAGTACTGTACCATCCACTACACTTCCCGGACTTAAACCCTTGTGACTCAAATTTGATTCGTAAGATGAAGGAAGCACTTCATGACATTCGCTTCAGAATTGTCACTCAGATGCGTCGGGCAATAGACAGCTGAAGTTGAACTATTAACACAACTGGCGCTGCTAAGGATATCCAACGAAAACCACATCGCTGGCAGCTGGTTATACGCAATGCTGGTGACTACTCTGAAGGACAGTAAAACTTTGAAACATGCATCTATTTTGTATAAGTTGCAAATAAATAGTTGTCGCTATTGAATTTCCAATATTTCTCATGAACGGTTTTCTTGCTACTGATAGTGTGCATTTTATATACTCACTACTTTGGCCATTGTCAGTTTTTTGCTCCCCTAATAGCAAAACTCATCTACTGCTTTTGCCAGAGACGTGCGGTGACAGGAAGAACAAGACTGCTGGTCAGATGACGCAAGAGCAGAACAACTAATGAGCAAAAAAGTAGCGATGCAGATGAATTATATAGTGAACAAATTATCATCTAGTACATACACAAAGCCAAGACTCACTACTCTAACACAAGGATATATGCCTACTAGCTCTGCATAAGATGAAGTGATTAAAAATTGTGTAATGAGGTAAAAGAAATAAGGGGAATGAAATCTAATTTCGGTGGAGGACTGGGATTCAACAGAAAAAGAAGTAGAAATAATAGGCGAACATGAGCAAGAGGGCTGGAACTAAAGGGGAAGCCATGTAATAGGAAGTTGCACAATGAATTTGACCTAAGGATCATGAATGAAGATTATATGCATGGAAGATTCTTGGAGGCAGGGCAGACTCCAGACATAATCTGTAATGGTTAGATAGAGATTTAGAAACTAGATTTTAAATTGCAATACATTTCCAGGAGCAGATGTGCGTTCTGAGCATACAGATTAAAACTGAATAAACTGCATGAAGGTAGAAATTTAGCAAGATGAGACCCGGTTAAATTGAAAGAACTATAATATTTTGAGAGTTTCAACGGAAGATTAGGGAAATAATGACTGAGGAAGGGAAAGGAATACAATAGAAAGACGATTGGGTGGCTTCGATAGATAAAGCAGTGAATACAATGTAAACAGAGAAAAGACAGCGCCCAGTAGAAGTACTTGGCTAACATACGAGATATTATAATTAAATTGACTAAAGAGGAATATACAAAAACGTTGTAAAGAGCTTGGAAGAGTTGCTGAACGAGATAGACAGTATCTAGAAAAGATCATTAACTAACATCAAAGTTAATTAAATGTGGTTATGCTGAGATGAAACTGATGATGAAACTCGTAAAGAAGACATAACTCGACTGAAAATAGCAAGAAAAGCGTTTGCAAAGAAGAGATCTTTTGTGAAGGTATTTGTGTGGAGTGTAGCCTTATATGGAAGTGATAAGTACGCTATAAATTGTACATACAAGAGAAAATACAAGGTTTTCAAATGTGGTGCAACAACAAATTCTGCAGACTAGTTGGTTATATCGGATCACTAATGACGATGTACTGAATTGAATGGGAGAAAAAAGAAATTGATTGCACGAACTGACTAAAAGAAGCGACAGATTGATGTGACACATTCAGCGGCACCAGCGAAAATGGTTTGGTAATAGATGGAAGTTCTGAGGGTAACAATTGTGGAGGAGACCCGAGCTACACTGCAGTAAGCAGGATCAGGTGAATGAAAGTCATGTCAGCTACGCAGAGATGAAGAGACATGCACAGGATAGAGACTAGGGTCGAGAGTTGCACCAAACCACTGTTTGGATTGAAGACTACAACGAATCGTAGTGTCGTGTCGGGCTTCCTTTACCCCAGCGTAGTGCAGCACCTCAATTTGACATTGACTCAACAGGCCGTTGGGAAGTCTCCTGTAAAAATACTAAGCATCTATAGCCGTCTATAACTGAGAAAGCGTTGCCAGTGCAGGAGTTTTTGCACGGACTGACCTCTCGATTATGTCTCATAAATGCTCGATGGGATTCACGTCTGGCGTTTTGGGTGGACAAATCATTCGCTAGATTGTCCAAAATGATCATCAAACCTATCGCGAACAGTTGCGCCCCATCGACATGGCGCGTTGGCATCCATAAAAATTCCATCGTTGTTTCGAAAAAAGAAGCCAGACATAACCATTTCCAGTCAATGATCAGTTCAACTGGACTATAGAACTCAATCCATTCCATGTAAACAGTCCACACCATCATGGGAACACCACTAGCTTTGACTGTGCCTTGTTGACAACTTGGGTCAATGGCTTAGTGGCGTCTGTGCCACATTGGAACCCTACCATCGGCTCTTACCAACTGAAATCGGGACTCGTCTGACAAGAGCACGGTTTTCCAGTAGTCTATGGTGCAACCGATATGATCATGAGCCCAGAAGAGCCGCTGCAGGCGATGTCGTGCTGTTACCAAAGGCCCTCGCATCGGTCCTCTGCTGCCATAGCGCATTAACGCCAAATTTTGCCTCACTGTCCTAACGGATACGTTCGTCGTATGTCCCACATTGATTTCTGCAGTTACGTCATGCATTGTTGTTTGTCTGTTGCCACTGACAACCCTATGCAAAGACCGTCGCTCTTGGTCGTTAAGTGGAGGCCGTGGACCACTGCGTTGTCCGAGGCGAGAGGCAAAGCCTGAAATGTGATACTCTCGGCACGCTGTTGGTCTCGGAATATTGAATTCCCTAACTATTTCCGAAATGTAATGTCCCATGCGTCTAGCTCCGACTTCCATTCCACGTTCAAAGTCTGTTAATTCCGTTTGTGCGGCCATAATCACGCCGGAGACCTTTCCACATGAATTATCTGAGCACAAATGACAACTCCGCCGATGTACTGCCCTTTTATACCTTGCCTACTCGTCTCAGTGTGGCCCCTCGCTCTAAATGACACTGCAAAGAGGTTTGGGGTCAATCCAAATCACTGGCGCATAATCCTATTCGGTACCACTTCTCTTCCCACTGCTAAGTACTGATACTGAAAATTTTTTCCACTCTATTGTAGCATAAGGATCGTTTGCCATCACAGGAGCATCCGTTAGTGGGGTCACGTACAGCAGCAAATCCTAACTAAGTGGTTTTCGCGAAAATTGCCTTCGAATTAGTTATACGAGTATTTCCGACAGGTACTTCAGCCACCCTAAAATCTAAGCAAGGCAAAATCTGGATTCAGTATCGAAACATAGCAAGGTGTCGGCTGCACGTACCTCGAGCAGGAGCGGCGGCGACAGCTGCGTCGGCACTGGCGGCGGTCAGTGCGCCCGGGAACTGGCGACCGCCACAAAATGCCGGAAGCACCTACGCCCTGCTTCCGGCGCGCTGCCAGCTGACCAGTCCGTTATGCACGCGGATGCTGCGACGGAAGCTGCCTGTCGCTACCAATCTCGCGCGGGAAATACGATGGCTCACCATATGATAGGACGCCTAACACGTGGAGTTTCAAACACAGAGCGCCGCATGAAGGAAGTTTAGCATTAGCGGCATGCGTTACACAGATTTGAGTATGTCATATTTTGACTGAATTGCTCGAAATAAGTTTTACGCCACTCAACACAGCACCACTTTGAACTCAAAATCACTATATACACTGTCTCAGCAATAGTATGTGGACACTTATTAGTGGATGCTAATGTGGGATGTGTCCACACTTCGCCTTTATGACGTCTTGAACTCTCTTTGGGGAACACTTTAAATTAGGTATCGGAATGTCTCTGGACGAATGGCAGCCCACTGGTCGTTAAGAGCCGAAACTAGAGAAGGTAGTGATGTCGCACTCTGGGGTCTGAGGAGAAATCGGACTTTTAACTCATCCCAAAACGGTTCTATTGAGTTCACTTCGTGGCTCTCGGCGGGTTAGTCCATTTTAGAAATACTGCTGTCCACAAACTATTGTCTCACAGATGCTACTTAATATTCCTATTTTTCATTTGTTTTTATCCCGTATCTACACTGCTGGCCATTAAAATTGCTACACCACGAATAAATGCAGATGATAAACGGGTATTCATTGGACAAATATATTATACTAGAACTGACATGTGATTACATTTTCACGCAATTTGGGTGCATAGATCCTGAGAAATCAGTACCCAGAACAACCACCTCTGGCCGTAATAACGGCCTTGATACGCCTGGGCATTGAGTCAAACAGAGCTAGGATGGCGTGTACAGGTACAGCTGCCCATGCTGCTTCAACACGATACCACAGTTCATCAAGAGTAGTGACTGGCATATTGTGACGAGCCAGTTGTTCGGCCACCATTGACCAGACGTTTTCAGTTGGTGAGAGATCTGGAGAATGTGCTGGCCAGGACAGTAGTCGAACATTTTCTGTATCCAGAAAGGCCCGTACAGGACCTGTAACATGCGGTCGTACATTATCCTGCTGAAATGTAGGGTTTCGCAGGGATTGAATGAAGGGTAGAGCCACGGGACATAACACATCTGAAATGTAACGTCCACTGTTCAAAGTGCCGTCAATGCGAACAAGAGGTGACCGAGACGTGTAACCAATGGCACCCCATACCATCACGCCGGGTGATATACCAGTATGGCGATGACGAATGCACGCTTCCAATGTGCGTTCACCGCGATGTCGCCAAACACGGATGCGACCATCATTATGCTGTAAACAAACCTGGATTCATCTGAAAAAATGACATTTTGCCATTTGTGCACCTAGGTTCATCGTTGAGTACACCATCACAGGCGCTCCTGTCTGTGATGCAGCGTCAAGGGTAACCGCAGCCATGGTCTCCGAGCTGACAGTCCATGCTGCTGCAAACGTCGTCGAACTGTTCGTGTAGATGGTTGTTGTTTTGCAAACGTCCCCATCTGTTGACTCAGGGATCGAGACGTGGGTGCACGATCCTTTACAGCCATGAGGATAAGATGCCGGTCATCTCGACTGCTAGTGATGCGAGGCCGTTGGGATCCAGCACGGAGTTCCGTATTACCCTCCTCAACCCCTCCGATTCCGTATTCTGCTAACAGTCATTGGATCTCGACCAACGCGAGCAGCAATGTCGTGATACGATAAACCGCAATCGCGATAGGCCACAACCTGACCTTTATCAAAGTCGGAAACGTGATGGTACGCATTTCTCCTCCTTACACGAGGCATCGTAACAACGTTTCAACAGGCAACGCCGGTTAACTGCTGTTTGTGTATGAGAAATCGGTTGGAAACTTTCCTCATGTCCGCACGTTGTAGGTGTCGCCACCGGCGCCAACCTTGTGTGAATGCTCTGAAAAGCTAATCATTTGCATATCAGAGCATCATCTTTCTGTGAGCTAAATTTCGCGTATGTAGCACGTCATCTTCGTGGTGTATCAATTTTAATGGCCTATAGCGTATAGGGCTCGGCAAAATTATTTTAGAATTTGACTTTGTTAACGTTAGAGGGTAGCCGGATGCCTTTCCTGTCGGCACGCCTTTACCCCGGACGGAAATTGTGTACGCCAACTGTCTGCATCTAGTGTTATCCACGTGAAAGAACGTTTTCTAAATGTTTGCGAATCGTGTAACTGAGGCGGGATGTGAGTACCAGCATGGTGCCGGCCGCGGTGGCCTTGTGGTTCTGGCGCTGCAGTCCGGAACCGCTTGACTGCTACGGTCGCAGGTTCGAATCCTGCCTCGGGCATGGGTGTATGTGATGTCCTTAGGTTAGTTAGGTTTAAGTAGTTCTACGTTCTAGGGGACTTATGACCTAAGATGTTGAGTCCCATAGTGCTCAGAGCCATTTGAACCATTTGAACCAGCATGGTATTCACCAAATCGACTCTGAGGAAACCGTCTAAAAACCACAACCAGGCTGGCTGGTACACCGGCTGTTGAGTTTCATAAATCACTTGCTACTGCAAGTGCCATCTACTGGGAAATATTCTAACTTTGTGTGTGCGGATTTGGACATTCCAGGTCCTTTGTTCAGGCAGTATTGCCGAGCATCCGTTGAGAGCGGATGCCTCAGGAAGCCTGGAGACACAGCAGTGAACAGACGTTTGTGTCGGCCAGCCAAAGGCCACAGCTCGCAGACACCTTTTAACGTATTAATGAATACCACGTTGTGCACTTGTAAGTTAATAGGGAATAAAGTATTTTCACGTACAGGTTGTGTTCGGTTTCATCATTGTGCAGTGGAAGCAATTTGAGGGCAGTGAGTCGTCTAATACTAAAAACTCCAAACTTTAATGTACCAGCGCATGACCAGAGGCCTCCAAGTGAAGAGCGTACATTTTTTGTCCTCAAGGCTGGATTCAGAGGGCACGCGGAACAGTTACTTTCGCGCGCGCGTTTGTTTTTGTTCTGGCATTTGCGAACGTTTGAAAAACAGCGAGAAGCTAACCACTTGAGAGTTCCACACATTCTCAGTTTCGTCAGTAAGCGCTGCTGAGTGTTCTAAGGCCTGTTATGGACTTCAATAACATCTGTGTTCAGAGACACTTTCCGCAAATGTTTAACGTGTCTCGTCAAAAGCAAACCACGCGGAGTTCAGACACTGACGACGCCACACCATCGGAGACTGCAGCCCCAAACGCTCCAGCTGCTATCGTCTGAGGTGTCACTGCTGTCCTCGTTCGCCGACTGCAACATGGCAAGTGCAACTTGTAATCCCTGACACAGTACTCGTTAAAGCCTGTGCTATGGTGAGCGGGGTTCACCTAATGAGAAAGAATTTTCGCATAGATATCGATCGCGTGTACCTGAATGGTGGCAAATCAGACTTACGTCCATTCTGTAATAACAATGATCCGTCAAGTAATTTCGAAATGCAATCACACGTCAGGGTGGATCAAAAGCAAACCATAAGATGCTACCAATGTTACAATAATACGGTTTCCAGCCTAATTAGACATTAACTGAGTTTCTTCCCTGTACAAGTTGGTGTATTTTCATGCAAAACAAGTTGTAACACTGCATAATATAGTAGAATTTTAGAACCAGAAAATCTATTGAACTGATAGTTCCACGTTCTGTACTGATAGGGAAAATCATGAATACATAACACTACATTATAATGTTTACTACAAAACTTTAAACTGTCTATTAACCTGATTAAGATCGGGCATAGGTTACCCTAGAAATTGTACTTTCGTGCCACACACAAAATGTCAATTTTGATAAAGATAAAACACTCATAAATTTTGACTTTTATATTGACTTTAACTTTTGCTGGTCAAACCAATTTAGAACACTTCAGAATTCAAATGAATGAAGGGCGAACCCTGAAACTGTTATGACCGCTGTATTAAAAAAAATGATTACTGAATTTATTATTCATTCAAGATTTCCAGTATATAAGTTACTACTCTTTTCGTCTTATTTACTGCTCATTTAAATGCCTTTAAATCGGTCTCGAAATAATAAACTTCATCACTATATCAATGCTAAAGTTATCTTTCGACTTCGTTAGACCTTCGATATTCATTTACTCGTTCATTAACAAAACATTTCTTTAAACACCATTCTAATATAGCTAGTTCTGCAAATAATTATTATTAACACAATTTTTAATTTTCATTTCGGGACACTCGGATTGCACAACGTTTGGAAAGGACCCTGTCTAGGTTAGTTGTGAGGATAATTAAATGATGGGAAAGTTCTGGTAAAATTTAGGTTATTATTGCACCAAACAAACACAGTTCACTCTCTGATCCACACGAATACAGTACTAAAAGTTTCAACCTGCTAGTATCGATGCGGCTGTTGGCGGGTGGCAAGATGGCGAGGCACAGAGCATACTTACTACCACAGCTATGGCTCTTGACGTATCGGCACTTTAATTCTTCTTAGCGTCGCAATACTTTTCCATTTAGTGCCTATGGAATTTTGCCATGCTGTGTGGTCGTTGGAACAGCATACCCGAGGCTCAGTGAAGCTATGTCTTCCAGGAGAGCCTCCTCGCTCCAGAAGGTGTTGCTCAAACCAGTGCCAAACTCCAACTACTACTGTGCCCGTTGTGCCGTGCAGTGCCCGCGCGCATTTTCCCGCGCTCACCTTTTACCGCTCCTTGACAGACCAGGTATTCACCCGAGGTTTTGCATTCTACATATCTTAACACATTGCCTAAGTACGGACCAGACGCACAGTTACAATTTTAAACATCTTATAACAGTTTCAACATTTGTTACATTTCAAATTCTATTACAATATTACTTGACATATGACATAAACATTAATATTCACATTGAAAACTATTTACAATTTTCTTAACCTAATGGCATGAAACAAAAAGAAATGAAATCAGAACATCAATTACACAAGTTTAACGTAAAATCAGGTGAAAAGAATTACATATGTGTACAATAGTACAGAGTCGTTGCTGTTACAAACTGTTGGCTTCCTGTTACTATCTGCCTATTCCCGAAACGGATTCTTCTGACAGAACACTGTTAGTCAAACAGGGATGGGCTACAAAGGCCACTCTCGCACACTTGGCGAGTTTTTTGCAGACTGCAAACGGTATTAGCATTGAAATGCTGGAATCAAAATTGAACAGACCGACGCGAATTAAGACTGATTTTGAGTCGTCTCAAGGACGGCTGGAAGTTGAAGACGAATCCACTGATCATAGTTAAGGACAGGAAGGTATTCGAAGATTTCTGGGACTACACTGAATCCACAATCTAGGATTTAAGGTGGAGGCACGCTAAGCTACCACAGCCTATAGAATCGAATCCGACAGACAATGTCAGTACTTGGGAACTATCTGCTATTAATCTATAAAATTTGAAGCGGACTACCTTAAGTGGTCGTACTATAGAGATGCCGTTCTCAGTCTAATCATAACTAATAATTCAATTAAGGTGCAGAAGTATCATTACCTCACTGCTTTGGGAGGTGAAGCAAAGTTCGTATTGAGACGTACACCTATCACGTCAGAAAATCCATCCATTGTTTGGGGACTTATTATGACGAGGTACGACAGTCCAAAAAAATTGCAGCCAGACATGCAGAGGCTTTGTTGTCCTTACCCACAATCGGCAATGGCACGGCAACCGATGATACACAATTAATTAACCTTGTGTGTAGCCATTTGAAGGCCTTAGAGGCTTTTAAACCTGATGTCGCACTACACGAAATCATTCTTTCGCAAGCAATTCTGGCTGGTTTGCGACCCACAGATCGCCATGAGTGAGAGGTAAAAATGTCTCGGTCAACGTTCACCACACTGAATCAACTGATAGATTTTTTGTAAACAAAATGTCAGGCTTTCGAGTTGTTTCAGATCAGGGACAGCACTTCAGAAGACTTGCAAGTCAGTTCCAGTACTGTAAGTCAAATTAAATATGTGAGGAAGGTAAGTCTGGCTTACTCCGATAAAAAAGAAAATTGCAAATTTTGTAACCAATATCACTTTGTCACCAAATGAAAGGGATTTCAAGCAACAGGTATCGACGATCGACGGGAATTTGTCACGAAAAATGATCTGTGTTTTACTGCAACTGCGCTGATCACTTTGCTAGTAAGTACAAGGCTTCTCCTTGTAAGATCTGTAATGGAAAACACAAAACATTGCTCCACAAGTCAGCTGATTCGAAGTGTAGTCACTCTGATGACTCCAGAAGCTGTTCCTTGCCCCATCAGGCTACTAAAGGGAGAATACACAACCTGAAAGGGAAGTTGCAAAGTGTGAAAACGGTGAAAAGTGTACAGTGAGAAATTCGCAAAAATATGCTACTGTTGGGCTTTGAACTTACACCTCTTCATTGGAAACCTACACACAGATGTTCAAACTAGAATGAAGCGGGAGGGGAATGGGAAAGTTACGGGAAGGAAGAGGATTCTTCGGGTATTTTCCCACCATTTTATCTGAGATATAATCTCTGAGTGGGCCTGGGTTTTTCAATGGTTTTCGCATTGAAATGCCATGTCTCAGATCCCTAACTCGAAATGGCGATACACACTGAGTGCATAATTTCCTTCAGAGACACACTGGAGGCTTAGTTTTGTAAACATTCAGCTCAGAAAAAGCATTCCAAGTCTTTTTACTTTTTTCTTTATTTCTTTTACTGTCTGCTGAGTCGTTGTCTTCAAATGGCCTCCATCAAAATTTAAATACCTAATTTTATAACTCCATATACACTCCTGGAAATGGAAAAAAGAACACATTGACACCGGTGTGTCAGACCCACCATACTTGCTCCGGACACTGCGAGAGGGCTGTACAAGCAATGATCACACGCACGGCACAGCGGACACACCTGGAACCGCGGTGTTGGCCGTCGAATGGCGCTAGCTGCGCAGCATTTGTGCACCGCCGCCGTCAGTTCAGCCAGTTTGCCGTGGCATACGGAGCTCCATCGCAGTCTTTAACACTGGTAGCATGCCGCGACAGCGTGGACGTGAACCGTATGTGCAGTTGACAGACTTTGAGCGAGGGCGTATAGTGGGCATGCGGGAGGCCGGGTGGACGTACCGCCGAATTGCTCAACACGTGGGGCGTGAGGTCTCCACAGTACATCGATGTTGTCGCCAGTGGTCGGCGGAAGGTGCACGTGCCCGTCGACCTGGGACCGGACCGCAGCGACGCATGGATGCACGCCAAGACCGTAGGATCCTACGCAGTGCCTTAGGGGACCGCACCGCCACTTCCCAGCAAATTAGGGACACTGTTGCTCCTGGGGTATCGGCGACAACCATTCGCAACCGTCTCCATGAAGCTGGGCTAAGGTCCCGCACACGTTAGGCCGACTTCCGCTCACGCCCCAACATCGTGCAGCCCGCCTCCAGTGGTGTCGCGACAGGCGTGAATGGAGGGACGAATGGAGACGTGTCGTCTTCAGCGATGAGAGTCGCTTCTGCCTTGGTGCCAATGATGGTCGTATGCGTGTTTGGCGCCGTGCAGGTGAGCGCCACAATCAGGACTGCATACGACCCAGGCACACAGGGCCAACACCCGGCATCATGGTGTGGGGAGCGATCTCCTACACTGGCCGTACACCACTGGTGATCGTCGAGGGGACACTGAATAGTGCACGGTACATCCAAACCGTCATCGAACCCATCGTTCTACCATTCCTAGACCGGCAAGGGAACTTGCTGTTCCAACAGGACAATGCACGTCCGCATGTATCCCGTGCCACCCAACGTGCTCTAGAAGGTGTAAGTCAACTACCCTGGCCAGCAAGATCTCCGGATCTGTCCCCCATTGAGCATGTTTGGGACTGGATGAAGCGTCGTCTCACGCGGTCTGCACGTCCAGCACGAACGCTGGTCCAACTGAGGCGCCAGGTGGAAATGGCATGGCAAGCCGTTCCACAGGACTACATCCAGCATCTCTACGATCGTCTCCATGGGAGAATAGCAGCCTGCATTGCTGCGAAAGGTGGATATACACTGTACTAGTGCCGACATTGTGCATGCTCTGTTGCCTGTGTCTATGTGCCTGTGGTTCTGTCAGTGTGATCATGTGATGTATCTGACCCCAGGAATGTGTCAATAAAGTTTCCCCTTCCTGGGACAATGAATTCACGGTGTTCTTATTTCAATTTCCAGGAGTGTGTATACATATATTTCTTTTTTCTCAGTATGTATTATTTCGGCTTGATTTTCGGTCCCACTAGAAGCAATAAGAAAGTGTTAAATACACTCCAATGAGGTTTCTATTACTATTGTGGGTGCATTTCTTTCGGATTCCGACAGCCACAAACAACTCAGTTTCATGTAAAGATCCAAATGAATTCTACACAGCAGAAGAACTCTTCCAGATATATGAAGTCTACATAGACTCTTGTAGTGTAGTGTCTATTTGAGTTAACAGTACCACAAATTATAAAGCCATGTAGTTGCTTTGATCCCAATGAAAATTCTCGTCACTATTTCAACCTATATTTCATTTTTGCGTCACTGATTTTTTATTCATTTGCCTTGATCGCAACACTATGAATTATATGTAACTCTTCTCTCATGATACAATCTTGCAGTCACCTTGGTCTCAGAAAATTTTGTGTTTGTGGAATAGAATTTATATGCTGTTGATCGAATTCTGCTGGATTATATCCCATCAGTCCAAAAGGTTTCAAGACTGGATTTATAGAAAAATAGAGAAACGTTAATATGGTCGTTTAATGCCTTATGTGTTCTAAGTATTCTCTTCTGACTTGATCACAACGACAGAACATTAATACAACCCTGTGGAAAAGTCGGAAAAGTTCTTCTTTGGGATGTTTATCACGTTCTGCTTCATACTGGCTTAAGTGTCGGTTACGTTGTTAAAGCGGTGACTCTTAATGAGAATTACTGCGCTCTGTCGCTCTGTGGTAGGTTCACATGGATAACACCAAGTCTCGTCATCCGTGATGATTTTTTCCGCATTTCAATCAAGTCGCAGCAGGCGTCCACAAGTCGTCGTTTTTGGTCAGGAGTCAAGGTGTGCGGGACAAAGTTTGCACACACTTTTCTGTTCTTCAAACAGTTCAGGAGAATGTTTTTAATAGTTTATTTAGAAATTTTGCTCCATTGGCACTTGTGACAACAATGCTGGCGCCCTAGGACACACGACCGCTCACAACCTACTGGTCGAACGCATATCTGTTGTGTACAGATACCAGTTTCAAACTGGCACCGTAGGTACCACGCTGACGTCGCTTCTACGCCAGGAATAAAACTATTATCTGAAATTTTTGGATGGACAGTGTATAGTTGTTCGCAGCACAACAGACACTTAACAGTCTCATCTCTGTCTATTCTGGAAGTCAAGTACATGATTTGCAAATGTTACATCAATGAATATTTTGAAACGCTGTTTAAGGTGCAAATACTTGAAAGAAATTTCGTCAGAATCTCTGTGCTTTAAGATCATGTATGTAAATAGTGTAAGGCTGCTGTTGAAAGATTTAGTGCAACTACAACAGAAAATGCGGTTCACTCTATCCACCTAGAACTATCGAAAATAAATGAGACCATGTAATAACGTGTGCTCCTGTCTGTGATGCAGCGTCAAGGGTAACCGCAGCCATGGTCTCCGAGCTGATAGTCCATGCTGCTGCAAACATCGTCAAACTCTTCGTGCATATGGTTGTTGTCTTGCAAACGTCCCCATCTGTTGACTCAGGGATCGAGACGTGGCTTCACGATCCGTTACAGCCATGCGGATAAGACGCCTGTCATTTCGACTGCTAGTGATACGAGGCCGTTGGGATCCAGCACGGCGTTCCGTATTACCCTCCTGAACCCACTGATTCCATATTCTGCTAACAGTCATTGGATCTCGACCAACGCGAGCAGCAATGTCGCGATACGATAAACCGCAATCGCGATACGCTACAATCCGACCTTTATCAACGTCGGAAACGTGATGGTACGCATTTCTCCTCCTTACACGAGGCATCACAATTACGTTACATCAGGCAACGCCGGTTAACTGCTGTTTGTGTATGAGAAATCGGTTGGAAACTTTCCTCATGTCAGCATGTTGTAAGTGTCGCCACCGGCGCCAACCTTGTGTGAATGCTCTGAAAAGCTAATCATTTGCATATCACAGCATCTTCTTCCTGTCGGTTAAATTTCGCGTCTGTTGCACGTCATTTTCGTGGTGTAGCAATTTTAATGGCCAGTAGTGTAACTATTTCATCAAATTCCCATATTCGTAGAGAAATTCTGTCAATAAATGAATTCGTAATGAGTTGGATGAACAGTACTCATAATTTTAACCTTATGCCAACTTTTGTTTATCATATTTTAAATATTACTATTACTACTACTACTACAACTACTACTACTAATATTACATATATGTTTGCATTTTCCTTATTCTAATAATACATTGGAGAAAACGTACCTTAAAGTAATGAGTAGCTTCTCTCCAGCTTGAATTGGCTGCTTACAAAGTTAAAGCAATTCCCTTGTATGTGTGGTATATGTGGTACAATCAGGTTCAAGGTGTACTGAAATGTGCTGCAATCTATCCTTGTATATTGGAAAAAACGGTCAGGTAATTTCTTTAGCTGGTGCAATAAATGGTGGTATTCGCAGAATTTCTTACGTTCATGATTTACAGGGTGGACAGCATAACTCCTAATCCCCAAAACAGATACCATTTGAAGTGGACTACACTCGTACAACACATCGTCTTCGCTGTTCGAGGAGATTTCCCTGACTGACGCTGCACTCCTCGCCATTTCATTATACGCATGTGAAGCGCCGCTACTTATTTATTCAAAAAATGCGCTGCTTCAAGTGCCGCTTGACTCTTGACTCGCCGCTCCAATATGTTTTCACCCCAAGAGCTTCATCAAAACACAAGTACTTTAGTAAGTGATGTGTCGACAGAAGTGCCGACACAGTGTGGTTTGAGGTGACCGAAATACACGCTATAAGCTCACGCAGGATGGCGTGAGGTCTGAAACAGGATACGTAATGAATGCTATAAAGAAAAGTACGTAGCTTCTGGAATACTTAACTTTAATCCATCCTTGGTACATCGCTATTGACGATACAAGTGAGACTCTATACTTTCAGACAATATACTGCTAATGGCGCCTTGCTAGGTCGTAGCCATTGACTTAGCTGAAGGCTATTCTAACTATCTGCTCTGCAATTGAGCGAGGCTTCGTCAGTGTGCATCGCTAGCTACGTCGTCCGTACAACTGGGGCGAGTGCTAGTAAGTCTCTCAAGACCTGCCGTGTGGTGGCGCTTGGTCTGCTATCACTGAAAGTGGCGACACGCGGGTCCGACATGTACTAATGGACCGCGGCCGATTTAAAGCTACCACCTAGCAAGTGTGGTGTCTGGCGGTGACACCACAGTAAGAGTCTCAGTCTATGCTCCGAAAATGAAGATCGGTACATCGGAAAATTTTCCTTACTAAATATGTTCCGTAAACTGTCCTTGTTCTATCTACTGTCTCCACAGTTCTAAAGAATTCAAACTGCTGACACAATTTGTTCTCTTTCAAAAGCTTTCGAATTTTTCACGAAAATATCTTCAGCTGATTCCCAAAGAATGCCTAGCTCTTGTTTGGCATACATCATAATAATATCCAAGACGTTATCGTCAAAGTACATGAGAAAAGCTTTAAGTAGTGTATCAGGCTTTATCCCGGGCATAGTTCCTTTTGGAGCTCTCCTTCTGTTCACGTCAGATCACCGAAGTTAAGCGCTGTCGGGCTGGGCCGGCACTTGGATGGGTGACCATCCGGGCCGCCTTGTGCTGTTGCCATTTTTCGGGGTGCACTCAGCCTCGTGATGCCAACTGAGGAGCTACTCGACCGAACAGTAGCGGCTCCGGTCAAAGAAAACCATCATAACGACCGGGAGAGCGGTGTGCTGGCCACACGCCCCTCCTATCCGCATCCCCAATGAGGATGACGCGGCGGTCGGTTGGTCCCGAGGGGCCACTTGTGCCCTGAAGACGGAGTGCTTTTACGTTAGCAGCAGACCTCCGGCTTTGATTTACCTAAGGCTCTGCCTTCCGTATCATAACTCACAGGGCCGCCATTTTTCTGTCAAGGTGATCAATTTGTGCCTCCAGCCTGTGTCGCCTTATGTTGCTTGAATATCCATAAAAATACGAAAACAAAACTGGAGGCTAGCACGCTAACCACTCACCTATGAGGCAGTCATCCTAATATACTCAATAACACCTGCAAACAGTAGTAAATATCAAAACTTCCTGGCAGATTAAAACTGTGTGCCAGACCGAGACTCGAACTCGGGACCTTCGCCTTTCGCGGGGAAGTGCTCTACCAACTGAGCTACCCAAGCATGACTCACGCCCCGTCCTCGCAGCCTTACTTCTGCCAGTAACTCGTCTCCTACCTTCCAAACTTTAGAGAAACTATCCGGCGAACCTTGCAGAACTAGCAGAAGTTTCATATCAGCGCACACTCCGCTGCAGAGTGAAAATCTCACTCTGGTAAATTCCCCAGGCTGTGGCTAAGCCATGTCTCCTCAATATCCTTTCTTTCAGGAATGCTAGTTCTGCAAGGTTCGCAGGAGAGCTTCTGTAAAGTTTGGAAGGTAGGAGACGACGTACTGGCAGAAGTAAGGCTGTGAGGACGGGGCGTGAGTCGTGTTTGGGTAGCTCACTGGGATTGGTTAGTTCCGCTTGGGACGCGACAGCGACGAGACGTGTCGGTACTTCCACGTAGTCGTAGCGCCGCAAGCCGTGTTTATAGAAGTTCTTGGATTGTGACCTTTGATATTCTCAGTGCTTCTTCACTACCGTCGTACACAAGCATCTTAATTAACTCACAGCGGTCTCGGCCGCTCATATAGTGCAGTTATGGCTCCCAGTGTACCCCGTAAGAATACCCCGTGTTTTGCATTTGAGAATCTTCCAGGAATGTGCAACCGAGTTCTCTAGAAATCCATGACTGGATAGTAGGTATTATTGGCATCACGTCCGACCAGGTCCACACAGCATATTATGACATGGCGGAATACTATTTCTTTGTGAAGTTTTCAGACCAGATACAACTGGAGAAAATTTTGGTGAATACTGGTGGGAAAGCAGAGTTCCGACATCGTGATCAGTCGGTGAGTACAGTTTCAATAACTAACGCTGACATTGACTATAAACAAGTGCGAGTGTTCAATTTGCCACCTGAGGTTGAGAATTGTTTTCTTAGGGATGTCCTCGCCAAATACGGTGACATCCGACAGATTAGAAACGAAAAATGGTCGAGCCGTCACAAACTCCAATTTTATAGTGGGGCTCGCTCAGTTGACATGGCCGTTAAAGTCAATATGTCATTCGATATAATGGTTTGTGGTTATAAGGCTCATGTCATTTACGATGGACAAGTAGGCACTTGTTTTATCTGCAACACAATTGGCCATTTACGAGATGATTGCCCACGGCACGTTGTCGTACTTCGAAACAATCTGCAACAACGACAGCGATTAACATTGGCTAATGTCCTAACTCAAAATCAGACGCCTTCTGTGCTTGACTCCCAACCAAGTGCATCTGTGTCAGAGGACAACGATCTCGGTAACGGCACCTTCCCACCCTTACCTCAGAAACCCGTGGCCAGTCACCCCTTAGCCACCCTTGTTGCATTATCTGTCGGTAACAAACGACGCCGTACTAGTGACGGTAGTGGCTCCGGTGACCAGGTAGTAAAAAATCAAACCGATGACGCGGAGTCACGGGCCTCCACACAGGACACCCATGGCTCAGTTACGACCCTCCAAATTCACATTCAAAACTCCCGACGCAGAAACTGTCAATACGAGTGCAGTCGAGTGTTTACAGCAATCCGTTCCGATGCCGCTTCTCGACTCGCCACAGGTGGTCAACACACAGGAGGCGGCAGTCAGTCAACTGCAAATCGTAAACACAGAGGATGATGCACGCGGTGTAGAGCATAATTTAAACACCCGCCACCTCGAAACTACTTCCAACCAACGCGAGGAACCGGAAAGCTGTATACAAAGAGCCAGTGCGGCTCCAAACAAACACAGTGAGCCTACTGAAGCCGCGCTTCGGACTTGCCGTCACCCGTTCCGAAGCAAGGACTTTCACATACTGCTTACAGCCGTGACTCGCCGACTCCGCCGTCTTCTACGACACTTCGGACGACTGTGCGACGGCAAAATAAAGTTAAACCGAATGACTCCGTGGCTGTAAGTAAGTCAAAAAGTAAAGTCAGCGCAAAAACTGGTACAAAACCTGCAGATGTAGGTTCGAAGTCCGACGGTGAGATGGACTGGGCTTCCTACGCTTCCCAACACCCACACGTCTCTGACGATAATGATCAAGCTTATACGTTTTTGTCTCTGAACATTAATAGAGTTAGGACAGATTTAAAATTAGCAATGCTACGGCAGTTAATCTATGAGTCCGAAGCTGATATAGTTCTGTTACAGGAAGTGTCTATCTTAAGTTTTCATGTATCAGGATTTGCAACAATCGTAAACACCGCGGCGGACGGGGGTACAGGTGCGGCCATTCTATCACGAGACGGAATCCCAGTGAGCAATATCGAAATGTTGGACTCCGTTAGAGGCATAGCTTGCCAAATTTTTGACGTCACCTTCGTCAATATCTATGCTCCATCTGGAACGACCCTAAAATCAGAAAGAGCTAACTTCTTTAAACAAGACATCCTCTACTTGTTACGCCGCAACCCAACCCAGTTGATAATTAGTGGTGATTTTAACTGTGTGATCCACAGGAAAGATCAATCGCCAAACTTTAATTACTGTAGGGAACTACATGATCTGCTGCGTCACCTGCAGCTGAAGGATGCGTGGGAACTAAAATTTCCTACCCTGGTAAAGTACACGTACCTGACCGCCACCGCATGTAGCCGTCTAAACCGTTTGTACAACTCTGCGAACATTTGCCATGTTCTGGACGTCGATGTCATTCCGGCTAGTTTCTCCGACCACTGCGCCCTCTGTGTCACGATAAATCTGGCCAAACAGCACACTAAATGGCATAGGATTCCGTGGAGCCTAAATGTTTCTATTCTCGCCGATGCCTTGCTACAAGATGTCATCTCCACGACATGGGCGGATTGTCTCAAGCGATGCTGCAGATATCCGAGCAAGACAGCCTGGTGGAATGTTGTGGTCAAACGGAAAATGCGATTATGCTTAAGAAACTACAGTTGGCAACGGGAGCAAGATGTCAAACACACGATTGATTTTTACCAGATAGTTCTGCGAGAGTTGTATGCGACTACGTCACCAACCAGCACGCAGCTGATGACCATCAAACAAATAAAAGCCAATCTTATAGGCATAAAGCGAATGCAGCTTGTAGGACTGAAGATCAGATCTAAAGCAAAATCGCTTCAAGAGGACGAACTTGCATCGTTGTATCACCTCATGAAACGTCATGCCCATCGCAAGCGAGCTTTTATCGGGGAGCTGGACACAGATGATGGACTCCGTTTGACCCGACAGAGTAATATTCTTACTGCAGTTTACCGGTACTTCACGGATCTGTACTCGCAATGCGATACATATGGTGATGACGGCGACGATATCGTCCGTGCTCTATCCGCTGTAGTCACTGCGGAGAACTCGGCAGTCGTACACGATTTTGCTCCAGACGAAGTCCTTGAACTGATTTCTGGCTCACCATCGAATAAATCCCCTGGCCCTGATGTTTGCCACGGGATTTTTTTGTGCGTTCGGACACGCATTTACAGATGTTCTCAATGAAGTGACGCGAGGGAGTGACGTGCCGGCCGAAATGAAGGAAGGTCGAATTGTATTGATACCAAAAAGCAAACACCGAAAAACCTTAGATAACTACCGACCGATTACTTTACCCAGTTTTGATTACAAAACCTTTGCCAGAGCGCTCAACAGCAGATTGTCTCCATTAATGAAGCAAGTGATTCACAACCATCAATCATACTTCCCTGGTCGCACTATTATGACGCCCCTTTCGGAATATAGAGATGTAATAGCCATAGCGTCAGTCACTAACGTGAATCTCGCATTGCTGGTTATCGACTTTCGCAAGGCATTTGATAGCGTCCGCCACGTGTACCTCCTACAGCTACTGCAGCGGTGTGGTTTTGATCAACGGGTCATTAATGTCGTGCAACATTTCGTCGCGGGCATTACAACTAGAGTCAGCCTAAATGGACAGCTTACTCAACCCATCGAGGTCCAAAGAGGAGTGTCGCAGGGGAGCCCTCTCTATGATGTTATTTGTTTTATCGCTCGAGCCGCTCTTGCGCTCTATTCATGACAAACTTGCAGGCCTTTCGATCGCCGGGACGTCCTTCGTGGTTCGTACTTACGCCGACGACGTCGGAGTGTTACTGCGCAACGACGGAGACGTATCAAGGCTCAAGACCGCGGTAGACGAGTACTCTCCTGCTTCCGGTGCTAAAATCAACGTCGATAAATGCACCTTTCTCAACATTCGAGGATTCGACGCAGTTATTGTACCTTGGGCGAAGCGTGTCGAAGTCCACACCACTCTGGGGATGATTATCGACAAATGCCCGCTAAAAACGAATGCAAAAAATTAGAAGCAGGTCATCAATAAAATGCAAGGTGCCATCTATGAAAACAATTGGCGGTCCGTTGACATTCTCCAACGCATACGACTCCTGAGCAGTTATATATTCAGTAAAGCGTACTATATTGCCCAAATATTTCCAGTCCCCAAGATGCAGCTCAAACACGTGATGAAACTCTCTAATAGATTTATCTGGCAAGGGCATCTGTTCAAAGTGAAATACACTACGCTGACGTCTTACAGACAGGCCGGCGCACTCAACATGCCTGACATTAACCGAAAGTGTACTGCGCTATATATTAAACGAATCACCCACTTGTTGGACAAGGAACTTCTTAGCGTAACCAGTTGGCTCTTCCGAACCTTACAACCCACCGATATGCACCCACCCATTGATGTAGGTAAAATGCGTTATAAACTACGACATGTCAAGCAGTTTTTTCTTGAAGTAAGCTATATTGTTGGATATTATTTCACTCAGGATTTACCGACGACGCACCTGTTTATTAAAAAGATCGACTTCTCCAATAGCCCGGAATCCCATTGAACTTAAATACCCGAATGTTCATTGGAAGGCAGTTTGGGACAACAAAAGTTTAACCGTCCACACTGCTGAGGTGGCGTCCACATGGTATAAGTGGTACACAATGTTATACCCACTAATGAAAGGTTGCATAGAATCGGCTTATGTGCCAGTGATAAATGCGTCCGCTGTGGTCTGGTCGACACCTTACGCCATCACTTCACTTGTGGCGGCCATCTCATTAACGGGAAATGGGTGTAGCAGAGGCTGGGCCTGATGCAGCAGCCCAGGCAGCCACTGCACAGACATCCTGCTCTGGCCGGACACGAAACATTTTTCCGCTACCGAGAACAACACCGTGATGTGGCTGTTAGGACAGTTTGTGACATATATCATCATCCACAATATTGAAGATAATCTCATTAGTTTCGAGGCTTATATGAGAACTGCAGGTTGGAAGATGAAGCGTTACCCAAATTTCAGGACGATGTTTGGTAACATGTTAGACATAATTTTTGAAAAAAAAGTCGTAGGGTAATTCTCGACGCCGGTAAGGACACACATTTCGTGCAAGACTACGTAGCGAACAAAATACACAACGAATAGGGGGCTACACCTGCCCCTAGGACTGCTCCCGACTTCTCAATGGTGTTATTAACTTCATTTGACGTTTTCATTAATTTTTGTTACCTGTGCATGTCTTTGTTATCCGTTTGTATGCTCCAAATGACTTTTACTGTAAAGAGTTTGGACGGTTGTGAATCAATTGACAGAACTGCAATTCTAGTTAAGACAGTCAATTTTATATATATAATTCTCTTTAATGTGTTTGCGTTTTGGTTCTATGTCTCTGTCTGGACTGAAGATGCTATTGTCAGTTTAATATTTTTGTTCTGTTTTGTAAGCTTCCAAATGGCCCTATATGGCGCTATATTGAAATGTGTTCTTCAGTCTATTGTAGGATACAATTCGTGTTGAAACAGTTCCAGAACTTCATTATTTTGTTTTTGTGCCTATGTGCTTATACGATTGTTTTTTTTTTTTTTTAAAAAAGTTGGTAGAGCACTTGCCCACGAAAGGCAAAAGTCCCGAGTTCGAGTCTCGGTCTGGCACACAGTTTTAATCTGCCAGGAAGTTTCATATCAGCGCACACTCCGCTGCGGAGTGAAAATCTCATTCTAGTAGTAAATATCAATACTTTGTTCATTTTCATCCGACTCTCTGCTGTCAAAAACTACTTGATCTGGAAGTTCCACGAATACATCTTCAGTTTAACTGCTTGAAATGTCGGATAGGTTCCCACTAAATGCATTGTCTGAGTTCCAAAGCAAATTTCTTATTTCGTCATCTGTCAGTTTCATCTATTTATATATTCTATCAATGTGCCACGGAAATATAAGCTTCCACTCGCTACTCTGTTTACCGGTTGACAGAGGGCGAATATTGCGCTGCTGTACATTCAGTCATAAAAATTGCTAAAGCTCGACAATGAATGTAAACCAAAAACTCTTCTAATTATAAACTGTAGCAATAATTGTTACAATAATGTCATGTATGTATTAAATAAAATAGTACAGAGGGAGTTGTAGACCAAAAACTTCGTTGGGGTCAGTCACTAACACCACTTTCGCTCCCCTCCCCTTTACCCCAATTAGTGCGCAATTGTTAAGATAGAGCACTGCAATAGGTGTTGCCTTATTGGTATCGATGATTCAGCACCGTCTGCTACGGCCTGGACATGTGAAGCACGTGCTATTTTGTTGGCTCCCTTATCTAGAAAGCACAAACGCCTCCTTCTGAAATGGGTGCGTATACGCTCTCTCTGGCGTGCTGAGTGACGAAAAGTAATGCTTTATGACAGTTCCTCTTTTTCTTTCATACTGCGAAGGCTGCATACATTTGGACGCTGCAGTTATGTCTACAGAGTGGAAACCTGCACTTGAGGTAGTAGAGATCGAATTTTGACTCCTCTTTCAGGGCACTCCACATGCAGCATGATAGTGTATGGCCACATTTCACGAGGAATGTGCGAACCTTCTTTACAAGGGAGTGGGATTCACAGATTGCCTCACCTACGTATTCACCGAACATGTCACCGACTGAACAAGTTTCGATTGGTCGACAACATTTCTTTAAGGTCGTTTAGTTTTTAAGCTCACATTAAAAACACTAGGAGTATATCCAGAGTGTGATGTCACCGCCAGACACGACACTTGCTAGGTGGTAGCCTTTAAATCGGCCGCGGTCCGTTAGTATACGTCGGACCCGCGTGTCGCCACTATCAGTGATTGCAGACCGAGCGCCGCCACACGGCAGGTCTAGAGAGACTTCCTAGCACTCGCCCCAGTTGTACAACCGACTTTGCTAGCGATGGTTCACTGACAAAATACGCTCTCATTTGCCGAGACGATAGTTTATCATAGCCTTCAGCTACGTTATTTGCTACGACCTAGCAAGGCGCCATATTCAGTTACTACTGATATTGTGAATCATGTACCGTCAAGAGCGACGTTCATCATTAATGGATTAAAGTTAAGTATTCCACCAGCTACGTCCATTTTTCTAAATTCTAATTTCCTTGTCCTGTTCCAGACCTCACGCCAACCTGCGTGAGCTAAAACGCGTGCATTTCGGCCTCCTCTAGTAACACGGTGTTGGCTCTCCTGCCAACCACAACACAGAGCTTCCTTGATTTCGTGCCGTGACGTAAAGAGACTCTGATATCTCCGTGTCGTGGTTTCACGCCAAGTGGAAACTTCAAAATCAGGGAATGTCTACACCTCTGTAATCCTAATCGTTTATGTTTTGCCATGTAACTGTCTGTGATTTAAGAAACATTTGCATCACATCCATCATTGTCGATTTTGCTATTTTCACGTCAGTTAGTGTAGTTAGATAATCTAGTTGCAATGTGGTTCACCATTTGCGATGGAAATTGACAGAATGTATTGCAAAACAGCGAAATATCCCACGTAGCACAATCGGACCTGCCAAAGGACAAGAAAGATGTATTATTCCACCTATAAGATCAGTTTTAACACTGGCTGACGAACAATGCTTTGCATTGTTATGGCATCTTCATTTGTCGCGATTGTCGGTCACAACGACGCCCTGATCTTGACTGAAAAAACTCTACTGCACTGTTGTTTATCATTTGGAAAAGAGAAGAGAATTTAAGGCACATACCGAGTCATTGTACTTTCGTCCCACTGGCAAATGAAATAGCATAGACAGTTGTTAATATTGCCACTGAGTAGCCTCCTTATGTATTATGCAGTTGCTTGAGGAAGCATACGCTGAGGTGACAAAAGTCACGGGATACTTTCTAATGTCGTGTAGGGCCTCCTTTCCTCCTGCACAGTGCAGCAACTCGATGTGGCTTCGATTCAACATGTCGATGGAAGCCCCTGCTGAAAGATTGAGCCATGCGGACTCTATAGTTGTCCATAACTGCGAATGTGTTGCCGGTGCAGGATTTTGTGCACGAACTGACCCCTCCATTGTGTCCTATAAATATTCGATGGGATTCACATCGCCGGCCGAAGTGGCCGTGCGGTTAAAGGCGCTGCAGTCTGGAACCGCAAGACCGCTACGGTCGCAGGTTCGAATCCTGTATCGGGGATGGATGTTTGTGATGTCCTTAGGTTAGTTAGGTTTAACTAGTTCTAAGTTCTAGGGGACTAATGACCTCAGCAGTTGAGTCCCATAGTGCTCAGAGCCATTTGAACCATTTGATTCACATCCAGTCGTCTATGGTCCAACCGATATGGTCACGAGCCCAGTAGAGGCGTTGCAGGCGATGTCGTACTGTTAGCAAAGGCACTCGCATCGGTTATCTGCTGTCATAAACCACTAACGCCAAATTTCGCCGCAGTGTCCTAACGGATACGTTCGCCGTACGTCCCACATTGATTTCTGTGGTTACCCGACATAGTGTTTCTTGTCTGTTAGCACTGACAACTCTACGCAAGAGCCGCTGCTCTCAGTCGTTAAGTAAAGACCGTGGGCCACTGCGTTGTCCGTGGTTAGAGGTAACGCCTGAAATTTGTTATTCTCCGCACACTCTTGACACTGCGGATCTTGGAATATTTAATTCCCTAACGGCTTCTGAAATGGAATGTTCCATGCATCTAGCTCCAACTGACATTCCGCGTTCAAAGTCTGTTAATACCCGTTGTGCGGCCATAATCATATCGGACACCTTTCCACATGAATCACCTGAGTACAAATGACAGCTCCGCCAATGTACTACCCTTTTATACCTTGTGTATGCGATACTACCGCCATCTTTATATTTGCATATCGGTATCTCATGACTTTTGTCAGCTCCTTGTATATCCAGATGTATGTAGATGTAATTATGCGATGAGAATTATTATGTATACTGAAAAACGATTTAGCTGCAAAGAATATACTCCTCCTTTCATTCATGGTCGAATCTCGATGTTGCTAATTGCGCTATATGTTGGCCCGTAACTGCATTTCAGGGAGCGAAACCCAAGCTGCCGAACATTAGCCATACATACCATCTTCTCGGAACCTCTGATGTCGAATTTGTCGGGAAACTGCAACTTCTGTCGTGCCTGTAAGCTCTGCATTACAATGCCTTTCGGACATCGCTTCATTCAGTCGTGCAGCTGGATTAAATATTAATCCCGTTACCCCTATTTAAACCTGTGCTTGCCGCGACAACCGTTCCCTGAGTCTCGGAAGTATGGCCAGAACCTCGATGTAGCATTTTATAATTCACTCAACACTTCTGGGACTGCTGCTTGTTATTTGCTTCAAGGTTTCCGAGAATTATACCCTGCTATAAGAGTGTCCAAATGGAGGCTTTATGTCATTACCTTGTCGACATCACCAAGACGCTACGATATGCTGACAATGATACTGCAAACAC
This sequence comes from Schistocerca americana, assembly GCF_021461395.2. Classification (NCBI taxonomy): domain Eukaryota; kingdom Metazoa; phylum Arthropoda; class Insecta; order Orthoptera; family Acrididae; genus Schistocerca; species Schistocerca americana. The sequence continues at coordinate 710,377,618 of NC_060130.1, read as the reverse complement.
AAGTATGAGTTGAATGCACGGCTACTGTTTATTTAGGAATCATACGCCCTCTTAAAGGAGAAAGCATTTCTAACACTATGTTAAGCTCTGTTGTGTATACGTCAACAATCGGTAATGATACTGATACTGTATTCACAGCGCTTGGGAAACGCCCAAGAAAATTTGTCGGAAACTTGTGGAAGTATTGGTTGTGCTCTATCTCGCGCTATTTCATTTTTACTTGTAGTCATTAACAAAGTATCTTATGTATTCATCCGTTAAATCAGTATAGAGAAGCGACTGTTATATAAATTTTTGTTTGTATTCTAATCGTCAGTGAAAAATGTAAGATTTATGCCAAGGATATACAAAAAATTCTGTACAGTTTTTGAGCTGTTGTAGATTTATGTGCAAGTTGCACTGATACTAATACTGTTTTATTTCCAAGCCTACTTCCACACACAAAACGGAATACAAAAAATAATAAAAATTCTCCAAATTTCCCTTACCTTGTGTTTAGACTGCGTGCAGTGGATAATTTCTCACGATAAATAATGCCTAAAGCTCGCCACTAGTAAATTATATTATACAGGTTGTTACAAAAAGGTACGGCCAAATTTTCAAGAAACATTCCTCACACACAAAGAAAGAAAATATGTTATGTGGACATGTGTCCGGAAACGCTTACTTTCCATGTTAGAGCTCATTTTATCACTTCTCTTCAAATCACATTAATCATGGAATGGAAACACACAGCAACAGAACGTACCAGCGTGACTTCAAACACTTTGTTAGAGGAAATGTTCAAAATGTCCTCCGTTAGCGAGGATACATACATCCACCCTCCGTCGCATGGAATCCCTGACGCGCTGATGCAGCCCTGGAGAATGGCGTATTGTATCACAGCCGTCCACAATACGAGCACGAATAGTTACCGGGGTTGCGTAGACAAGAGCTTTCAAATGCCCCCATAAATGAAAGTCAAGAGGGTTGAGGTCAGGAGAGCGTGGAGGCCATGGAATTGGTCCGCCTCTACCAATGCATCGGTCACCGAATCTGTTGTTGAAAAGCGTAAGAACACTTCGAGTGAAATGTGCAGGAGCTCCATCGTGCATGAACCTCATGTTGTGTCGTACTTGTAAAGGCACATGTTCTAGCAGCACAGGTAGAGTATCCCGTATGAAATCATGATAACGTGCTCCATTGAGCGTAGGTGGACAAAACTAAAATGAGCTCTAACATGGAAATTAAGCGTTTCCGGACACATGTCCACATAACATCTTTTTTTTTATTTGTGTGTGAGGAATGTTTCCTGAAAGTTTGGCCGTACCTTTTTGTAACACCCTGTATAGCAAAGATTTTATTTTGAAATCATAAAGAATTATAAAAGTACGTGAATGTCTTTGTCGCCTTTGTAAAACGAAACTAAGAATTATCCAGTAAAATCTTCTATGATTTTGGTTCAGTTTTAATATCAGTTGTGGTTTTCACGTTTCATCACAAATAATGGGCAAAGGTTTCATTAAAATTTTTATTTATGCAACTCGGATGTGCATAAACGTTGCAGCTGTGAAAAACAAAGTGGTTATCCATAAACAGCGTTTTACATCATTTGTGATTTTAATTTTACTTTTGTTTTCCTGCTTGAAGAATTTCCCGTTCGCTAAATAGCATTTCCGCGAAGACCGGATGACAGTCAGCACTGCTTACCTTCTGGCGCTCTGACATTTGATGCTGCGCAGGCATTTACAACGATATCATTGCCAGAGTCGCAATAGCAGTCGCGGCGGAAGTTGGGGCGGTGGGCCGTGGATCCTGTCTGACACAACAGTGCGTCCACATTTGTCGCCTGTCCATTATCCCGCGCGTGCGAAATCACACGCCCGTGTCACTTGCGAATGTCTGTGTGTATGTTGTTCCGTGTTCCGTCAGTCGAGAGGGCGTACAACAGAGTATTTTCGTTCAGGTTAGGCGTGTTAACGGAAGCAATCAGTCGTGGCCGCCTTAGAGCGACTGTAAAAAGCAAGTCACAGAGCGCAGGGAACTGAAAGCCTCTAGATGGGATATTGGTGTGAAATTAGTTACCTTACCACGGGTACAGTGACTCCAGAATGAAACAAAATATATTCGGACGGGTCGTAATTAATGATACATCTGGAGCCGGAGTGCACTGCAAATTGCCCTTCTGGAAATATATGACGAACTTCGACGCCTAAATACATGTATTCCAACTATCAGTTAACAACTCTAGACAAAGAATCTACTAATTTACAAAAGCTGTAATACTGGTTGATTCTAGAGCAGACATTCAAGCTATCTCAACAAACCACTCTACAGATACAAGAATCATAACTGAAATGAGACACGCTTTGAAGTTTATGATGGACAGAAGTATAGAAATAGTGTTTCAATGGATACCTTCACAGGGAGGAATCGATGTAAATGAGGCTGCTGACCTATTGGCTAAAAAGGAACACATACACAACCAACAACAAATTCATTCCACCTGACACACTTCAGAAACCTGTTCACAAGACAATTATTGAATTCCATGTAACAGACTTCACAAGTAAGTCAAAAAGGAAACACTAGAAAACATACAACACTGTAGGCAGTTATTCGGAATAAACTGAGGAATGCAGCAGTAGTCAACATTCGGCTAAGAGATTTGGACGCAGAAGTAGAAGGAAGCCAACATGTGCAAAGTATATGGGGATGCCAGGAATTATATTCTAAAGTATTTGCAACCTTCTCATCTTTATTACATTTACTTCCCTGAATAATTATGTACATCTGCAAATTTTATGTTGATGCCAGAAGTTTACATTACACCTTTTCTACAACTTGTTTATTATTATTATTATTATTATTGTGCTGGCATAAACTGGAGCCAGCACACCACATGGCATAGAGGTTGCTCGAAGATCGACAGAGGCCTAAAACAGACTTGCAGGAAACGCACCGCCAACGCCCTCTCGGCCGCCAGTATTTAGATAGCCACTGCAGACCGGAGGGCCAGTTAATTAGTCTGTCACACGGAGTGAGTTCCAGCGTTCCAGCGTGTCACAGAGTTGGAGCCGCAGTCACGGCCGCTAACTCAGAGACAGGCAACACATAGCAACTATAATTGGGAACATAGCGGACGTTTTACTTCACCAGTAGTGAGGCTGAAGTGGACTATACAGCAGAGCTTGTACCACAGCACATGGAAGCGTAAGTTAAGTAGCTGTTTGTTTATGAATAAAGAATACAGTTTATAATTGCGTGCAGTTTGTTCAAAATGGCTCTGAGCACTATGCGACTTAACTTCTGAGGTCATCAGTCGCCTAGAACTTAGAACTAATTAAACCTAACTAACCTAAGGACATCACACACATCCATGCCCAAGGCAGGATTCGAACCTGCGACCGTAGCGGTCACTCGGCTCCAGCCTGTAGCACCCAGAACCGCACGGCCACGCCAGCCGGCACGTGCAGTTTGTGTTATAGAAAGAGAATACTGGCAACCAAACAACATCCTCTCGTTGCTTCCCATGGTACAGCTCCACAGAGACAATGTGACAACATAAAGTTATTATTTTAAAATAATTATGAATGAAGTAACTCATACATCAATGTACCAACATTGCCTTTCTGATGGTGCTGCTTCGACATAATTGTCAGTAGCATGATTGTGGAAGCTTGTTCATCTGTACGATCGCAAAATTATAAAATTACTGTTATGTAAAGCATTAAATTAGCTACACAGACCTGTTCACATAATGTAACTCGTAGACAGCTCTCTGATGATACAGGTAAGTGAACCAGATAAGTTCAAATCCACGTGTAGGATAAAACATCGTTAGTCTCGTACACTGGACAATCTGGATGAGATATCCAACAGAAAACAACATGATGATTCCCTTCCCTCCATTCTAGAATCGCAGCTAGCAAACAGTTAAAACGCGAAAACACAGACAGCTTGAAGCACACGATTCCATTATAAATAATGAAAATGAAATTGCTCTCCTTACTGTAATGATGGACGAAATTATTTTTCGATCATCGATGAGCAAAATATCTCATGATGAAGATTCATTAATGAGCGGAATAACGTTAATTATATGGTCCAGTCACATTGTGACCACCGCCTGTATTCGACATCAAAGTGCAATCACCATTCACAGACGGCTGCTGGCAGCACTAGCTGCGGAGGGTATTCAAAGCGCATCAGGGGTAGCAATACGGATATCAGTGCAGTCGTTGTCGTAATGCGGAAACGGAGCGAAACGGCAAGATCATTGGCTTTCAGGCCAAGGGTGGAGGCTAATTTTGTAAACCGCCTGCGTGCCACTGTGATTAAAGTATATCGTTGTTGTGTACATAGTTCCGCGTAATCAGCGCGTACACAACTTTCCCACTAGAGCGCGCCCCGCTAAGCACAACAGTGCAGGCGCAGCGCTCGTCCATCTCCGCACTACGAGATGGCGCTGCCATAGAGACGGACCAAATTCTGCTTCCGCCAATCCGTGTATTAATATGTAACACAGTCAATGAGATTGCTGCTAACGTAGAACCTTTTCTCCTCGCGGATCACACTCGCGCAGTGATACATGAACGCACGAGGTATTATAACGAGTGTACAGACCTCCGATTAGTAAGTCTGCATTTGTCTGCACCAATCTGTACAAGTCTGCATTAGTCTGTACCAGTCGGTACGAATTCTACATTTGTCTGTACCAGTCTATAGTCAAGTTTCAGTCTGCGCCTAGTAAGATTGCCATATTCCTGTACATAGCCATGAAGATAAATGTATAGACACTTTTGTCAAGTATCAGAGATACATGTGAGAATAAGATCAACATACCAATACCAAAGGAACTTCAGATTGTCAATTGTAAATAGCATCCAGAACCAAGGTAAGTAATTTTTATGCTTGTTATTATTTTAATAAATGTGTGTGAAAATTAATCATCAAGTTCTGTTTAAAATTGGTTACCGTCAATCTGCTACTCTAAGCGTGCAAGTGGCATTTCTATCGTCTGACCTGACGGCAGAAGATAAACACGCCACGATAAGACCACGAGACATATTGCTGACACTCGCCTATTTCGTTAGAGCGACAAGTCAAATAATCTGATGGTGTGTGTACTGAAGGTCTTACAGTACGCACACCACAATCGTACATGGCAAAATGACGCTATCCAAAACAGGTGCCAAGGCAACTGTGATGCACACGAGCCATAGATGACAAGGGTGCACGACGGTTGCGAAGATGTGCACGGGCGAAAAGGCGCAACTGACCGCCCAGATGAACCAAGGGGCTATCAACAGTGTTTCCTCAACGACCGTTCAGCGAACGTTGCTCTAGTTCATGCACCTATGCTGACTGCTGTTCATTGGCGACGAAGGCTGGATTTTGCACGCCAGTATCGCAATCGGACATCGACTGATTTCCGACGGGTGACCCTTCCAGATGAATAACGTTTTATTCCCCATCTGACGGATGGCCGTTGACGTGTATGACCTGAAACGTCTGAAAGCAAGTACCCTGCAACAATTGTCAGAAGGATACAGGTCAGAGGAGGGAAAGTTACGGTCTGCGGAATGTTTTCGTGGCATTGCCTGGGTGATCTTGTCATTCTGGAAAGCACAATGGATCAACACAAGTATGCCTCTATCCTTGGGGACCAAGTCCAACCTTACATGCAGTTTCTTTCTCCTCGGCACGATGGCATCTACCAGCAGAACAATGCAACGAGCCACACAGCTCGCAGTGTATGTGAGTGGTTCCAAGAGCACCAGAACGAGTTTACTGCGCTCCACTGGCCACCAAACTCTCAGGATTTAAACCCAATCGCGAATATGTGGGACCTCCTCGATCGGGCTGCACGCGCTGTGGATCCTCAACCGAGAAACCTAGCGCTGCTGGTCACGGCACTGGAGTCCGCATGGGTCCACACCCCTGTCAATACTTTCCAGAACCTCACTGACTCTCGTCCTGCACGTCTCATAGTGGTCCACGCTGCAAAAGATGGCTATTCAGGCTTTTAACGGATGGTCGCATTAGTGTCACTGAACAGTGTAGAAAGAAAAAATTAAGTTCTGTAGCTATGTGTTCCTTAGAATATTTGCACATTAGATAAATTGTAGTGAAATGCAGGAAGATCTGCAGCGGATAGGCACTTGGTGCAGGGAGTGGCAACTGACCCTTAACATAGACAAATGTAATGTATTGCGAATACATAGAAAGAAGGATCCTTTATTGTATGATTATATGATAGCGGAACAAACACTGGTAGCAGTTACTTCTGTAAAATATTTGGGAGTATGCGTGCGGAACGATTTGAAGTGGAATGATCATATAAAATTAATTGTTGGTAAGGCGGGTACCAGGTTGAGATTCATTGGGAGAGTGCTTAGAAAATGTAGTCCATCAACAAAGGAGGTGGCTTACAAAACACTCGTTCGACCTATACTTGAGTATTGCTCATCAGTGTGGGATCCGTACCAGATCGGTCTGACGGAGGAGATAGAGAAGATCCAAAGAAGAGCGGCGCGTATCGTCACAGGGTTATTTGGTAACCGTGATAGCGTTACGGAGATGTTTAATAAACTCAAGTGGCAGACTCTGCAAGAGAGGCGCTCTGCATCGCGGTGTAGCTTGCTCGCCAGGTTTCGAGAGGGTGCGTTTCTGGATGAGGTATCGAATATATTGCTTCCCCCTACTTATACCTCCCGAGGAGATCACGAATGTAAAATTAGAGAGATTAGAGCGCGCACGGAGGCTTTCAGACAGTCGTTCTTCCCGCGAACCATACGCGACTCGAACAGGAAAGGGAGGTAATGACAGTGGCACGTAAAGTGCCCTCCGCCACACACCGTTGGGTGGCTTGCGGAGTATAAATGTAGATGTAGATGTAGAATGTCTCGAGAATCTGTAAACGGCTATTTAATATAATTAAATTTATGTAATCCTATGTGGATAAATGCCCTCCTTCGTAGCTGAGCGGTCAACGATTTTGACTACCGTTCGGTGGGAGATGTGTTTGATTTCCGGTACAGCAAAGAATTTTCCTTTGGCGAAAGGACTGGAACAGTGTGGACACAGCTTCATGAGGTCAGTCGAGAAGGTGCTTGATGAGAAGTGGTGACTCCGAGGTTCAGATAGCTGACAACGGCTGGGAGAGCGGTGTGCTCATTGAATAGCCCTCTATATCCTATACTACGACGCCATTAGCAGAGCGCGACATGGCGTCTGTAGCCATCGCTTGATCTTCAGGTCCTAATCGCAGAGCTGCTTTTGTTCCACTGCTGATCATTCAAACTGGAGGACAACATGCAGCAAAAGTCAAACTGCCATGAAGTGTACGAGGTGATTGTATGCGTAAATGCTTGGCACTGCATTGCAACCGCACAAGTTCTTATGTTAGGAAATATAGGCAGCTGGTTTCGTATCCAGAAATCACATTTCAACATTGGTTATTTGTGGGAAGAATGTTTTATGCCTTGTATAAGAAGAAATGTCTACCAACACTAGTCGGATGTGGACAGTGGCAAGATAGAGGACTATCGAGGCTGTGGTGTATCATTCCCGATATTGCTTCTCGTCATGTGAATATCGAATAAATGGGATCAAGAGAAACATACTCAAGGCCATGAAAGTTCTCATGATCCCATCCCATTAGCGCCCGAGACGACAGACGTATTGATCACTCAGTGGTGAGAGATCTTACAGCAACCTCACATACTTTGAGTCAGAAAAACGGGTTTTCTTACAACAAGACAAGTACCCACATAGACAGTGCGACTGTCAGCACGACCACCATAGTCGTTGCTTCCATTGACGCGACGGCAGAGAGAGGCGCGCAGACAGAGGTCCACCCAATAACAATGGAGACAGTTTTCAGACGAGTGCTACTACTGTGTACAACAATGCGATGGACGTATCGGTGTTTCGAGACTCTGACAAGTACGATCGTTGCCAGGACAGCAGCTCGTACTAAGGTCAGTTAAGTAATATCTGGTGTCCCCCTTGGAAATGTTATAGGCCCTCTACTGTTCCTGACAGAAAGTCCGGGCAGGCCTGTTAGATTGCTTGGAGATGATGCAGTCGTTTACCGTCTTGTAAAGCCATCACATGATCAAAACCAATTGCAAAATGATTTAGACAACATATCTGTATGGTGCAAAAAATGGCAGTTGATTCTAAATAATCAAGCGTTAAGTCATCCACATGAGTACTAAAAGAAATCCGCTAAATTTTGATTACAAGGTAAATCACACAAATCGAAAGGCTGTAAATTCAGCTAAATACTTAGGGATCACAATTGCGAATAATATAAATTAGAATGATCACATAAATAATGTTGTGGGTAAAATCCAAAGGTGGCGATTTATTGGCAGAACACTTAAAAGTGCAACAGGTCTCCTAAAGAGACTGCTTTCACAAGGCTTGTCCGCCCTCTTTTGGAGTATTGCTGTGCGGTGTGGGATCAACATCAGATGGGACTGATGGAAAACATCGAAAAAGTTCAGAGAAGGGGAGCTCGTTTTTTACCATTGCGAAATAGGGGAAAGAGTGCCACAGACATGATACTTGAGTAGGTGTGACAATCATTAAAACAAAGTCGTCTTTCGCTGTAGTAGGATCTTTTCGTGAAATTTCAGTCACCAACTTCCTCCTCCGATTGCGAAAATATTCTTTTGACACCCACCTACATAGGAAGACGTGATCATCATGACAAAACAAGAGAAATCAGAGCTCGCATAGAAAGATTTAAGCGCTCGTTTCTCCCGCGCGCCGTTCGGGAGTGGAGCGGTAGAGAAATAGCTTGAAGCTGATTCGATGAACCGTGTACCAGCACTTAATTGTGAACTGCAGAATAATGATGTAGATGTAGATGTGGGTGTGCCCTATCTTCGAGGTTTTCATGATGTCATCTTTCAACAAGATAACGCAAGACCGCATGATATCCATGCTGCCCTGGCCTATCTCGACAGAGAAGTTGTTTGACTGTTGCCCTGTCCTGCACCATCTCCACATCTGTGACTCACTGAAAACATTTTGTCATGGGTTGCCGAGAGATTGGCCATAACTCGCCAGCTACTATGATTAATCAGCTCTGGAACAGAGTTGAAATAACATGGAACAACATACTCGTTTCTGTCATCTACGCTGAGTTTGCACCCTCTATACTCTCTAACAAGGTAAAACTTTAACCAAGTTCTGTTCCTACTATATTGTATACACACGATAAGTAAAATTTCATTATTTTCTGTTCTGTTGCAATTTAAATGTTCAGCACTCAGCACTTAAGTACAAACAACAGTGAAGGAGAAGCTAAGTAACAGAGGTGAATTTTGTTCTTTAGTGCTTGTATACAGGGAGAAGACAAGTTCTCGATGTCGATGCGAGTCTTTGCAAGTTACCAATGTAAAAATGTATGTAATAATCATATGTAATAAACTCGCCTTCAGTAGCAAGCAGACATCAAAGAGATGCGCCTTGACAATACTACAGTGGCAAGTACTTCATCCAGTAAGCGAGAGAAGCTAATACAGTACGATTACCCAGATGTAAAACATCAGCAACCAGCTGCAGTATAATAAATCCCTTACCAGTGACAGAATGTGTTTCACAAAACACAGACTGCCTGAGCGAATACCCAAAAGAGACCTCCTTGTGACTCCAAACGTTTAGCGACCCGCTGGACTCTGCTTCCGTGAACTCATCGCAACATAGAGGAATCCATTTTACAAAATCAAGATGGACCAGCGCAATGAGTTGCGCCACATTCATAGGAGGAGCAGAGTAAATAAGTTCCTTTATTCAACCCCACGGTAACAAAGATACGGGATATACGTCACGTGAACTTGAAGACCATAGAACCATGCATCAACGATAGAGCTACTTTTCGTAGGAGGCTCTGCTTAAATGTAGCCACAGATGCCTCACAAGGTATGTTGGTGTACCGTTGTGTTGGAAACATAACTCCCTACTGAAAACGAGGAATAAATTCCTACATTTTCCACAACTTCAGTGGCTGCAACATTCAGCTGATATCAGAAGCTTGAGAAATAGAACTGTGCTGTGAGCGGGTCAGTGTATTGCCTGTGATCAGTGAACGATACATCAAGTTTTCAACTAAAATTTTCGGAAAAATATTTCGCTGCAGTTGTTAGACTGTGGTAGTTTGAGACATCTTCAAATACGGGTTGAGTTCATCAGTTACGACGGCCGAAGTGGCCGAGCGGTTCTAGGCGCTACAGTCTGGAACCGCGCTGCTGCTACGGTCGCAGGTTCGAATCCTGACTCGGGCATGGATGTGTGTGATGTCCTTAGGTTTGATAGGTTTAAGTAGTTCTAAGTTCTAGGGGACTGATGACCTCAGCAGTTAGGTCCCATAGTGCTCAGAGCCATTTGAATCATTTCATCAGTTACGAAAATATGTATTTTTCTCTGGCTGCAGATAATGTTGCATAAAGTGGTATTCTCCAATACAGATATCTGGTTTTAAAGGGAAAACTCTCCAAAACAACCATACCTGATATCACTACGTTTTCTAGTAATCTTACAAGCGATGCTGTAAGAAGTGTGGAATGTGAGCACGTGTAACGAGTGTGGTGGGAAAGTAATACCCAAAAGACTTTGTATGGACGTTGACTTACTTATTCGTGGGAGTGAGTTTGAACCGCTCTAAAATTTCTGCCAAGCAAAGTGCAATCTGGACACAGTCAAATATAACACTGCACCTAGGAAAGCAGTACATGCAGTACACACATTTCTAAAGGGAACCTTCGACCAATATCGCCATAACCTCATATTATATCAACGTCATGTTACTACTCCAGGACTGGGTAAGTCATGCACTTTGCCAGTGTGTCCAAATACATGCCAGTGAACGATGGAGTAATACGGTGCAACCATAGACAAAAGATACATCCCATATCTACATGTACATCTATACCCCACAAACAACCTTACAGTGTGTGACGGTGGGCATGTCATTTCAACCATTCCGTGTTCCTTTTGTGAATGGCGCGTGGGAATATCCACTGTCAGAAGGCTTACATATCAGCTCAAATTTTCTTGTCGCGGTCTTTTCTTGAAACATACTTGCGAGGAAGTTAACATCTGACCGACTCTTCTTGCAACGTACGCTCTCGAAATTTCAGCAATAATACTCCCAGCGATGCACACCGTGTGCAATAAATCTTAGCCTGGCACCCTCTTTTCCTACAAATAGAAGCTCCAGACGATTACTCATAAATGTTTTACAATTATTACTGAATTGTAGCCAATACCGTAGCTGAACAGTAACAGACATCTTTACATACTTATGCGCAATGTATTATGATTATTTACATTCTGCTTCTACTGTCAGTCCCTACACCAATCATCGACCCTTCCTACGTTTAAATAGTCTTCAGGCGCTGTAACCATCCCGTAGACAGCGGTATCATTTGCGAACAGCCTCATGGAGCATCTGAATGTCACTGAGTTACAAGGAACATCCTTTACTTATTTTAAAGCAACTTCCACTATTTATGAACGTTGTACACTGCATGTATTTCACCTATGTTGGGACTCAATGGACTAGTGTATGTATACTGTTTCCAGCGGTACACGTGAGTAAAATAGCCTACAAGAATGTGGAACTTAATCTGCGTGTCAGCCTCAGTGCGTCAATCAAAAAATTGGACATGGCAGAGTAAGATGATCCGCCATTCTGGACATAATACATGATGAATTTTTAATGTCGCCACCCGTAGTCTTAATTTTAAATCACTTCCTTACAATACGTTTTCGTATCTGAAAATCATGTCTTATATCTTTACCTCCGATGAACGATGACTCACAGATGACAGAGACTGTGGACATAGTAGGTTTTGCAGATCCGCTAGAATCAGCGATAACTACGCCACGTGACCGACAGCCATACAAGTTGGCTACCTGGCGAACTATACAGATGGAGATGTAAACGGCTGCCGAGCAGGTGGAAATCAGTACTCGTTGGGCATACGCATCAAGCAGATCATCACCAGCTATGCTAGACTAAAGTCTTCCAATTGCCGCTACCGCTGTACTCTTGATTACGAAATCGCTCCGTTCCAATGGACTCTGCCGAATTCGTTGTCTCACCCCCAGTACTGTCACGGGATTTGACTCCGACAGCAGCGCCCGACTACACTCGGAAAATTTACTTCGGTTGCCTATGCTACCATAGCCTAGATCATATGAACACTAACTAAACTTGCTCAGATTATTATCAGCTGTCACTGACTGTATCATATAATCGACACGGAATTTCTTGATGGTCATTTGTCAGTTCCTTCTAATTCGTTTATTCTCTAACGTATTAACGTTTGATGCAACTGTAAAAGTAAAATTATAGCACCATGTGGGCTCAAGGCACCATATTTTTAATAACTACTAAGCATTTAAGCATGATTGATATATATCGTGAATGTAGTAGCCAGGGAGGGGAAAGAAGTACTAAATTCATCCAAGACGGTGCAACCATCCCTACTCAAATGTTAAAGAAGATATTTACGTGAGTGTTACAGGTCAGTTTTTCCCAAACCTGCTCTATAATCTAATTAATAACCCACTACTGAAATTGGACTACCAAATCAGTTCAACTTACAAGTGATGCATGAAAGTGTGCATGAAACTGAAACAAATAGCAGAGAGGGAACACTTTGGCTACATTTGCACTTCCAGCAGGCATCGCTTTCGCTCATGGTCGTTTTGAGACGCTGTCTCACAGCCAGTCACAGATGCTGGCATCAAACTTGTGACTTTCAGCGACCACTGCACCCGATTTCTGTATTTGAGTTTTAGAACAATGGTAAACTGTAAATGTGTGACTAGGGCCTCCCGTCGGGTAGGCCGTTCGCCGGGCGCAAGTATTTCTATCTGACGCCACTTCAGTGACGAGGATGAAATGACGAAAATTAGGACAACACAGCACCCAGTATCTGAGGGGAGAAAATCTCCGACCCAGCCGGGAACCGAACCCGGGCCCTTAGGATTGACATTCTGTCCCGCTGACCACACAGCTACGGGGGGCGGACAGGACAGTGGTAAGTATGTGCAATACTTGCACGCGACATGAGAAGGCGGTTGCGAAGTGAAATGTTTCGAGCTTGAGTTTTGCTTTTCTGAAATAATGCATGCACTTAGACAAGGAAACTGGACCGAGCGAGGTGGCGCAGTGGTTAGACACTGGACTCGCATTCGGAAGGACGACGGTTCAATCCCGCGTCCGGCCATCCTGATTTAGGTTTTCCGTGATTTCCCTAAATCACTCCAGGCAAATGCCGGGATGGTTCCTCTGAAAGGGCACGGCCGACTTCCTTCCCCATCCTTCCCTAATCCGATGAGACCGATGACCACGCTGTCTGGTCTCCTTCCCCAAACCAACCAACCAACCAAGGAAACTGGTGTTCAATGTTCTTTTTTGGGTCTTTCCTTTAACCTGGTAGCTAATTCAGCAGTCATTGGCAGTTAACGTGGACATCGCTAATTCTACGTCATCATTATCATTCCATTTCCAGTTCCATCCCCTTGTGCTAAGATAGTATCATGTACATTTAATAATCCATTTGAACCACTGTGTACTTAATTATTGCTTGTATGGTCTAATAAATTTCCAGAGTCAAGTCCATGTGTTTTAGTAATAAACAGGACTTTCTTGTGTTCTTTTCTTTCATTTCATAGACAGATGAAATCCTACTCATTATGTCTTTATAAGTTAAGACACCCATATTTTGTGTATGATTTGGCCATCCCTATTGAAATTCAGATGTCTCACATAAATATTAGTTGCGAAACTTTTGCTTAGTTATTCGCATGTTCTTATGAGGCGCTATCTGCTCGCCATCAAGGTCATTGGGTTCAGATCTAAATAGCTTTACTTAGTAGCTTCAAATCTCAACCGTAGTCTCACTCGCATTTCTTATGACTTCGTTTTGGCGGAACCAGAAATATTCAACTTCACAATGTGGCGATAGTAGAAAAGAATCTCTTGGCTCAGATGAGTTCCTAGTCGAAACACTGTGAGATTAAAAATAGTAAAAGCACCGTGCGGTTTATACGTGCTATACCTAACGTCAGTTCGTATTGTGCACAGCCGTGATATATCACTTCCTCTTCAGTATCGTTGTCAAATGTGATGTAAATGAAGATTCTACGTAAATAAAATACACTTGTCTCTCTAACAAGAACACATCTGGTTTTTCTAGATAGATCTGTCTCTCTGGAATCGTAACTATCTTTTCATATACACTCCGTCACAATAATTTAACTACTGTAAACGTATAAACAAGAAAATGACCCACGAATTATATAGAAATAATAATAGGGTAGCAGTAATCGCATTTTAATTGTTCAAGAAAAAAGTCTTTACAATAATTATGAGCATTTGTGGAGCATGCTATATCCTGGCACTCTTGTTGCATTTTTCATACACTTCTGGAAAAGCATCTTTGCAATTTAATTGATCGCGGACCTTCCAGTAGAGTGTGTGATCAAACATGACTTCAAACTCCTTCTTCGTCATGTAACTGTCTGCGTACAGCATCTGATACCTGCAAACAAAGACAGTTTCAAATTGAGCTTTATTAAGTCCTGTTGAGTACGCGCTTACACACACACACACACACACACACACACACACACACACAGAGAGAGAGAGAGAGAGAGAGAGAGAGAGAGACAGACAGACAGAGCGCACGAGAGTAGATAACCTTATTAAAAACCTATTTCCAAAACAAAGAAACATAACTTTTGATCCTTAACACAATAGTCGCTAATAATAATCTAGTAGATGTCTACAAATTAAATGACTCCCTGATTCCCGAAACACTCGTCTCAGTATAGAGCACATTGCTCGCAAGTATTTTCACAGCCACTTATCATACGTACTCAAGTGAGGCTTTTGTTGGTTGCTTATCTAAACTAGGCAAAAGCTGGCAAGGTTGTTGTACGTCATTAACTGAATGTCGCCTTATTAATATTTGTATGTAACTGCTTGAGTAGGGAGATGCACTGTTTACCCCTAAGTCAGCTGCAGAATATGTGTGAGCAGATTGCACATTTATGAGTAGTAGCACATGACATTTGTGTAGAACTTTGTATAGAAATTATGAAAAGTCAGTGCTGTGTGTTTACTTTAACTGAAGGAAGAACGTCAGTGCAGATACTGTCATGTAAGGGAAGAGACAGCTACAGGTCTTGCCTTGGAATCCAGTGCACAGGCTACCCAGAGACTAACTTCTTATTCACAGCTCTGAAGGAATAAGAGACATTAACGGTAAGTCGTAAATCATTAGAACATTTGGGTATTTAAAATGCTATCGAAAGAAACAGTAAACTTACTTATACAGTAATGAGAGGCAGTGACGCATATTTGGAAAAATAAGAAAAGAAACGTCAAGCATTAGTGAAGTATAAATAAAGTTGGTTAGCGGTAAAAATAGTTTCTTTGGAAAGTATATATTTCATTTTTTGTCTTCTTATAGAGAAAAAATTATCATTACTAACGATGTAAGGAAATATTCGAGATTTTCTACATTATGGATGTGGAACACTTCGATTGTGATGAATAAAGGCTTTCAGATACCTTTATAAGGAGGCCGATTGCAGTCATTTCTGGAAACCTTTAAGGAAATTTTCACTTTTATAATTCTTTAGCTTAATGCTATAACCAATACTTAAGGCACTCTTCAAGTACACGCTGCCGGCGGATGGATTAACATTAAAACTGCCACCATCTTCTAAGCGATAAAACAGCAGTTGGAGATCTATTTCATATAGCTGAGTATTCTGATGATAGCTTCTCGACGGTTCTTATAGAAATGTTCCCATAACGTTAGAGGCAGGGTTAGTATGAAACTATCAGGAATTAAACTAGTGGCAATTGTGTCAGCTGCAGGAAATTGCGTAAAATACATACACCTAGCTCAGCTTGCATAAAATTCCAGCTGTTTATTTCTGATGTAAGCTTCTGACAGTGGATCTGAACGTATTTCATAACTAGGATCAGGTTACCAAGTCACAAGTATTGTGAAGCGAAGTGGCAGGCTTGCCAAGATGACAGAGGATATGGGGTCATTGTGTAGGAATTTTGATAAAGTAGAGAAGGTGGTCATAGTAGGTAGAGCAGGTAAGATCCTGGCTAAATACAAATAACACAGTATTAGGGGTGACCTAGGTGAAGGAGGAGCGGGAACTGCTCATACAAGTTTGTGATTGGTGGAGGTCCTGCAGCGCCATTACCACTACGTGGCAAACACTGCTGCACGCCGTGTGAACACAGAGCTGTTAATGTTGCGCTCACTGATGCAATTGGGAGATGAGGACACTCTAGACACGGCCTACATCTGAATTAGACAAGGAATGATAGGTTAGCTTAGCTTCTTACAGAAAATACACTCCTGGAAATTGAAATAAGAACACCGTGAATTCATTGTCCCAGGAAGGGGAAACTTTATTGACACATTCCTGGGGTCAGATACATCACATGATCACACTGACAGAACCACAGGCACATAGACACAGGCAACAGAGCATGCACAATGTCGGCACTAGTACAGTGTATATCCACCTTTCGCAGCAATGCAGGCTGCTATTCTCCCATGGAGACGATCGTAGAGATGCTGGATGTAGTCCTGTGGAACGGCTTGCCATGCCATTTCCACCTGGCGCCTCAGTTGGACCAGCGTTCGTGCTGGACGTGCAGACCGCGTGAGACGGCGCTTCATCCAGTCCCAAACATGCTCAATGGGGGACAGATCCGGAGATCTTGCTGGCCGGGGTAGTTGACTTACACCTTCTAGAGCACGTTGGGTGGCACGGGATACATGTGGACGTGCATTGTCCTGTTGGAACAGCAAGTTCCCTTGCCGGTCTAGGAATGGTAGAACGATGGGTTCGATGACGGTTTGGATGTACCGTGCACTATTCAGTGTCCACTCGACGATCACCAGTGGTTTACGGCCAGTGTAGGAGATCGCTCCCCACACCATGATGCCGGGTGTTGGCCCTGTGTGCCTCGGTCGTATGCAGTCCTGATTGTGGCGCTCACCTGCACGGGGCCAAACACGCATACGACCATCATTGGCACCAAGGCAGAAGCGACTCTCATCGCTGAAGACGACACGTCTCCATTCGTCCCTCCATTCACGCCTGTCGCGACACCACTGGAGGCGGGCTGCACGATGTTGGGGCGTGAGCGGAAGACGGCCTAACGGTGTGCGGGACCGTAGCCCAGCTTCATGGAGACGGTTGCGAATGGTCCTCGCCGATACCCCAGGAGCAACAGTGTCCCTAATTTGCTGGGAAGTGGCGGTGCGGTCCCCTACGGCACTGCGTAGGATCCTACGGTCTTGGCGTGCATCCGTGCGTCGCTGCGGTCCGGTCCCAGGTCGACGGGCACGTGCACCTTCCGCCGACCACTGGCGACAACATCAATGTACTGTGGAGACCTCACGCCCCACGTGTTGAGCAATTCGGCGGTACGTCCACCCGGCCTCCCGCATGCCCAATATACGCCCTCGCTCAAAGTCCGTCAACTGCACATACAGTTCACGTCCACGCTGTCGCGGCATGCTACCAGTGTTAAAGACTGCGATGGAGCTCCGTATGCCACGGCAAACTGGCTGAACTGACGGCGGCGGTGCACAAATGCTGCGCAGGTAGCGCCATTCGACGGCCAACACCGCGGTTCCTGGTGTGTCCGCTGTGCCGTGCGTGTGATCATTGCTTGTACAGCCCTCTCGCAGTGTCCGGAGCAAGTATGGTGGGTCTGACACACCGGTGTCAATGTGTTCTTTTTTCCATTTCCAGGAGTGTATATGCGGGTCCAATATCACATTAAACCTCTTTGATTACTAACCAGAGAGGCGTCAATTTTCGATTAGAATCACTCAAGCTGTTTTAAAGGAAATTACAATGGAAGAAGATTCCTGCGTTAGAATTCACTGAAAAGTAGCATCCGCTTATTACATCAGAATATTGGGGGATTAAGAAATACTGTAAATAAATTTCTTGTTTGTTTAGAAAGTTTATGATGTCATGAAAAGATACATGTCCTGTGCCTATGTAACCACCATATAACCACAGGGTTAGTGAATTTAGTGTAAGTGGTTATACATTATCATCTTGCCTTTGTAGAGTAAATGTGGAAAAGGGAACAGTTTAAACACACACAACGGCATATCACAAGTTTATAAAAAAATTGAAACACATTTTGCCGAGATCAGGACATAAATTAATGTTCTGGTGAACTGATACTAAAAGTATCTCATTTATAATTGTAACTGTGTGCAAAATCCCAGTGGGACGCTTTCAACTACTTATTAGGCGCATTGATTCTTTGATATGCTGTCTGTCAAAAACAGAATCAAATAACAGTCTGCAGTGATTCATAAGTAGATTTTCTAAACTAATATGAGAGTATAAAATAATGTATAAATACTATTTGGATCATATACGTAATTAGATTCCATAAATTAATTTACCAACGCATTTGGATTATGATAGTAGTAAAATGATTCATAATTTCTTTATAGACGAAAGTCAAAGAACTACATGTGTAAACATAAACTCTGCCTGAAGCCGCTGGCTGGCCCATCGCTAACGACCGATCGCAATGTCATCCTCTGCCAATGGCGTCATTGGATGCAGTGTAGAGGGATGTGGGGTCAGCACACCTCTCTCCCTGCGATTGCCAGCTTTCGTGGTCTGAAGCCCCTACTAATCGATCAAGTAGGTCCTCAACTGGCACTGCGTGGCTGAGTGCACGCCGTTCCAGTCCCCCCATCAAGGAAAAGTCCCTGGCAGTACCGGTAATCGAACCTGTGTCCTCCGCATGGCACTCACCCTGGCCTGACCACTCAGCTACGGAGGTGGAAAAATAAATGTGTACCCAGAAGTTAATGAACTCTCTTAATATGACGAGCAGGTAATAAGAATAAGCACCATACTGCCATTCGGTTCTGAAACGTCATTATGGAAAACATTTGTAATAATTAATGAATGAAAGACAGAAGACTTTAAAAAATAATTTTAAAACAGTAGACTGGAATTAAATTTATAGGGTAAAAGTATCTTTCTCAGTAAATAAATTAGAAAGGACATTAAGAAGCTATGCAAAAAGCCATGGGGTCAATAATGGAATTAGAATAATTTGTAAATGGAAAAGTAAAATTAATATGTTGACAAGAACAAGTAAATATTCTGTTTCAGTATCCCACAGCAAGAAATACTTAATATTATTAGGCGAATACATTAAAACCTCTAGAAGTACACACTTTGTCTGAAATTAATATTTCCAATAACAGAATTAAATGGAAAGTAGGAAAAAAAAGAGATAACAGATCATAGAACAAGATAAAATCTCTACTGATTTTAATGGAAAGGCTATGAACGATAACTCGCAGTTACCTGATATTTTAATAACCATTCCTTAATTTTAATGGGGACAGTAGGCCGAGGAGTGCAACAGAAAAACGAAGGCAATATGTTGAGGAAGCAACTTTCACTAAATTTAATGATCTGCTTTCCCTATCTGAAATTAAGAAAATAATAAACTGACTCAAAAAAAGTTTGTGGCATTTCCAACAAATTTTAAAGAGTTATCTTGTGGTAAGTACCACTCCATCTGAAATATGTAATCCATCATTGTCAACATTTATGCAGAGTTTAAAATATGCAGTTCTCAAACCCAACTATAAAAAGAATTATAGTAGTGATGTAAATAATTACTGACCTGAGTCACTGCTGACGTCATTTTCTTAAGTGTGGTAATAATAATATACTCTGAAATCATAATTCGGATTTCAAAATGATTGTTCAAAAGACAATGGTTCCTATACATTTGCTGACCATATTTTACAACAAGTAAATAACAAAACAGCACGTGTCGGTAGCATACTGCTATGTGTTAATATCGTGAACAGTCGCATAAATGATATGATATTCTGGTAAACCACGTGAAAATGCATGAAATCCCTGAAATTTTCATATGCTACTCGATGATTTCAGCATAAAAGTGTCATAAATACGTCGGTTTTTGGCATGTAAAATCGGGTAATACAGCTAATATCGGTTTCGAAATTGGTAAATTAATTCACGATTGAGGAAGGATTTCTCATTGACGGAGCTGAGAAATTTAATGCTCTTGTAATCCCAGATACTGGGATTATTATAACTTATTGCAGAAACGACAGCAGCAAACAGGCCAGACCGGAAAGAGTACCGTTAGACGTTTTTGTGTCAAAGGAACCAGCCCAGCCTTTGCACACCAGTTTGGAGATTGGCCGCTGTCTGCGGAGGGCGCTCTGATAACGCATCAGGCCAGCATGTATGGCGCATTTTCCTTGTGAGCGTTGGCAGCAGTGGATGACCGACAGACCTCACGGGGAATAACTAGTGCTACAATTATATATGATGCACGTGCTTACGAGTTTTGGGCTCTTTCTGTCTTCACGGTATGTGTATAAGTATCTGGTTGTCGATAGCTATATCCACGATGCAGAAGTGATGATTTTCAATTGTGCAGGATATGAATTGTGTTTATTACAACGATATGATGGTATGGGGTACAAGCATATGCGTTGATATAGCCTGGTTGGAGATCGGTTTTACGCCGAAAAATTCTAACTCTCCTCGATAATAGCAGAGTAGGGTCATTGAATAAGTGTCTTTAGCGATAGTTTCTGTATTTCATGATATGTAGGCCACTTTGTCAGTGTTTAACTGTAAAAGTACAAATAAACCTACCTGTGTCACAAAACCACACATTAGCCAAATATCGAAGAAGATGAATAAGGAAGTAAAAAAGGCAGAAAATACTGAAAATGCTCTAAAATTTCTACACAAAGTGTCTAAAGGACGTACCATGAACATTTTGGAAATGGAAATTTACACTCATAAAGAAATATACCTACTGGACTTCCTTAATGATCAGACAGGTTTTAAAAATAAAAAAATAAAATAAAAACTGGAAAATTTTATTGACATTATAACAGAAAAAAGGTCAGTTATCACGACAAACACTAAAGAATAGAATATTTATTGTTTATATTAAACCACAAAATATGAACTCTGAAAACTAAGTGTAATCATTGATTTTCCACAAAATATAATTTCCATTATAAACATATGGAATCGCTGGAGCCAAAGCTCTCAAAGAGCTATCGAATATAATTTTATCGAGTTCACACAAATACAAGTACACAGAAAGACAGTATGCAGGAAGACAACTGATACGTACGGTCCAAGATGCAATATGGATGAAGTCATACCAAAGACGTAAGCATTATGTGTCATATGTAGACACAGAAACTAACATAGACGTAAGGAACAACATTACACCTGTCGTACCATCTGCGCAGGTATGATTGATAATGGCTAAAACGCCAAAACGAGCTCGTCGTGTAACTTCATAATCACCACACGTAAATAAATCAATAGTGCAGCATAAATCTGTACCAAAAATATATCGTCCTTCGACCTCATCCATACTGTGGGCTCGCTAAATAGAAATCCCTGAAACTTCATTACAGATAGAAACCGGCTGAAGTATCTAGGCGCAGGACTCCATGTGCCGTGCCTGGACAGCTTCATGGGTTACGTGCACTGCCAGCGAAGACAAGGTTCTAGGTTCCATTCCCAGGAAGGCATACAATTTTAAACTGTCAGGAAGTTCCAAAACAGTGTACTCTGCGCTGTAGTGAAAGACTCATTCTGAGAACTTACCCTTTAACATTTCTTACATGTTCTTCTAAGCGCCTTGTTGTGTCCACAGGATGGAAATTCTTAACTTTAGGCACCCCATATACTCCTATATCGACATATAACTCATCTTTATCGCTAAACGAATGAACCATGCCTGGCTCGTTGGTTAATTTGAACGGACACAGCCACAGTGGATAGACCTAAAACAACAAGAATTTGATTTAGATACAGAGCATTTAATGCTACACTTTGATACTAACTCCCCTATCTCGCATTAATTTACAAATTTGAGACTAAATCCATATCTATGCAGAAGAAAGTCAGGATTATGTCGTTATTACAAGCCAGAGATATGCAGTCACTACTAGATAATATGGTAAAAATTGGAGGTATGCAGAATGCATCAAACAAATCAGAGATATTCAGTCACTACTAGACAAATCAGAGCTATGTAGTCGCTGTTAGAGTTACACGTATGTGGAATCTGGTAATGAGTCGACTAAATCTTTACTGCAGGACATGCTGTGTGATATTTGTTCCACTTTATAAATGCTTTACACAATGGCTATACATCAACACTGGATCACACTTTCTGTTACGTATATGTTCCGGCAATCACTACTCAGGTCTTAGGTCGTCATGTATTCTGTCGGTGCTTTCCATTCCCTGACGTAGTACCTGGTGCAAGTTTATCTTAACCAATAAGACGAGAGGTAAACTGTATGCGAATAACGTTATCAAAGCCACTTCACATTTTATTTGCTTGTTTAATGTACTTGGGAGTGGAAGTTCGGAAACAGTTTCAAATGGACGTTGAAAAACACCTACAGACTACGCCAAGACTGAGCACGCTATCAGATCTAAGTTAGTTAACGACAGGTAAAAGCGTAATGCTTTACAGTCTAAGGAAGTCGCTAATAGTTTACATTATAAATGTTATATCAAAAGATTGTACCCGTACATTGAACTTAAGTCCTTATAGTGACTGTTCATCCACTGTCATGAAATTCTCGTGTCACATGCAAAACTGTGCAATAGACTGAATTAACAGAACGAGAACTTTTAAGCTGCCTTCGCCATTGAAACTGAGCGAGGTGAAGTAGCCGTCAACGGAGTGGATTCACTTTTCTGAGCAGCGGGGTTTGAATCCCCGTCCAGTCATGCAGATTAACATTTTCCTTGGTTTCTCTAAATCACAGAAAGAGAATTTTGAGTTTTTCCTATAGTAGAGAACAGCATATTAGAATATAGTATAGTAATTTATTCTCGTCCATGGATTATTTTTAAGATGATATACAATAATTCGATTGATACAAGATAAAAACTCAAGTCATATATACAGATGCGCTGGCTTGATTCCTGTTTGGGTTCTGAATGACGTCGAGTAATATACCAGGAACACTTGCTCCCATAGTGTTAATTATAGATTTGACGTATAATGTAATCGCGGACACGTCATTTATACCACATCAAGCTGCAAAATCTGCAAAATGATGAGGTAAAGTCGAAAGTGGTCACAGCAGAATAATATTTTATTTATGATGATATATAAGAAGATGTGCTTCATACAAATTGTTTAGATAGGTTTTCATCTTCTATTACCTGCAATATTTTTCGTTTTTTTACTTCTGTATTTCATAAGTTAGCATATATGTATGGATCTCTTTTCTTTTATCTTTGTTTCTTTACTGGTCTAGTAGGGTAAAACCTTTTGCTTCTCCCAGTAACTTCTAATGTTGCCTCATTGGTGATGTAATATTGCTCTTTCTTCCTTCAGGTTAAATGAATTGCTCCTTTACGTATGGCGCTAATGAGATGCGTTGAGGAGAAAAGTCTCGGCACACACATTGCTGCTGATTTCGGAGTCATTAGTCATGCAGCTAATACACGAGTAGAGCTCTTTCTGCTAGTGTTTGAGCATAATCTTCGGAAACACTTGTGTTACGGTTCTGAACCGCCAATGGCGGAATACATATTAATTTTTCCTAAACCATGGTGAATATTGTTGCCATGTTGTTGGGGAAGTGTGTTTAATACGCAATCTATGCTTTAATTCATCCAGTGGTGTTTAGTCCAGGGTTTTAAGCAGACCAGCTGAGCAGAGCCGTCTGATGTTCTTCGAATCATGAAGCATACTCGTATTTCCTTACTTAATAGAGGTGAGTTTTGTCACACTGATGTACCGAAAATCGTATTGAAACAACTGCCATCGTGTCGCAAGCATACTGTTCTCATACTTTCGATAAACACTACTGTTTATTTTCCTATTGAGCAAAATTAATGCGCAGACCTCAAAGTAGAAGAAACAAGCTCCGATCTTCATTCCAAGTTCACTATCGCTAACACTACAGTAAATACCATTCACTAGACATCCCCCAGACGACACGCGCTTATTTGAATACCATGCCATGCTCTATAGTTCAAAACCTCGTTTCAGTTCTCCACTATCAATGACTGCGTTGTTAGAACCATTATAAGAAATGTCGATTCTTTTGGTCAGTGATTGAGAAGAAGCAAAACAGAACCCTATCATCTCTCAACGGATATTTCTACGACTCAGCGCTGCATCCAGACCTCCATATACACTCTCTGAACAATCTATCCGGACACCTATTAGTGGAGTATTAGTATGGCTGGGTCAACCCATCACCTTTTTGACGGCCTGAGCACTGCTGGGGACCCTTTCAGTGTCGTGTCTGAATTTCTGTAGAGGAATGACGGCCCATTCTTAGTTAACTGCCGACACTAGAAAAGGTAATGACTTTGCACTCTGGGGTTTCGAGCGAAATCGACGCTCTGTCTTTCTTTGGGTACAGGTCGAGATTCAGAGCAATCCAGTCCATTTCAGGAATGTTATTGATCAGCCGTACAGCAGAAATAGAAGGAAAATAAGTAAAAATAAGCTGGAAATAAATTTTAAAACCCAGGAAGAAATAGAATTGGCAATTAAAGAAAAGAGGGACGTATTCAACCGGTGGCTGAATGATAAATCGGAAGTAACAAGAACACTCTTCAAGGAAAAGAAGAATGAAGTGATAAAGAAACCATTGTCTCACAGATAATGCTTTACGACTGGGTGTATTGTCATACTGATACAATCATCATCTCCGAAATATTCCTCTATTGTAAGCAGTATACAGTCTTTCCCACATTTAGCATTTTCAAAAGCGGGATATGGGGACCACAATCTAGCCACGAAAAATACCAACATACTGTAACATCACCTCCTCCGTACTTCACTGTTGGGTCACTGTTATAGCAGGTTACGTTCTCCAGGCGAAACAAACGCAGCCGTACAACAGAATGGTGATCCGAGGAAATAGAAGTGGCAGTTAAACAGAAGAGGAACACATTCATCCGGTGTCTGAATGATAAATCGGAAGTAAGAAGAACAATATACAGGGAAAAGAAGACTGAAATGATAAAAAATAAGAATAGCAAAGAATGAAGCATGGGAAAGGACATGTGCCAATATAAATACCAAACGAGGATTTGGGAGAGCGAAACAAGCGTGGTCAGCATTAAAAGGACTTCTACAAGAGACAAAAGACAAAAGACAAAACCAATCTTCAACTGATAACACCAAAAGAATGGGAAGAATATTTCCGGAAATTATTAAATGAGGAGAGAGAAGAGTATCTGGAAGAAGAAATAGTGGAAGAAAAGGAACAGGAAGGGGAAGATATCCAAGTTTTAGAAAGCGAGGTGAGTAAGGTATTAAGAACGGGGAAGAATGGTAAATCACCCGGACCAGGCAATATCAATATGGAGCTCTTAAAATGTGGTGGTGACAAAATTGTGAAGCTAATAACACGTTATTCAATAAAATGTTACATGGAGATTCAATACTCGAGGAAATGAAGTTGGCCTGTATTAATACTATATTTAAGCTGCTCGAACTACGGAGGAGTTTGTGTTATAAACACATTAATGAGAAGTTTTGGGAAAATGAGTAAAAATAAGCTGGAAATAAATTTTAAAACCCAGGAAGAACAATATGGCTTCACGGCTGGTAGTTCATGCGTAGATCTTATTTTCACATTACGACAGATCTTAGAGAAACAGGGAAAAATTAAAAAACATAGTATTAATATATACTAATATTAATACTGTCCCGAGAAAACTACTTTGAAGAGCATTACATCTGGCAAACCTAAAGGGTCCTTTAATCAAAATAATACAGGAAATGTATGAAGACAACATACGTCAAGTTAAAATTGATAGTACACTTTCACAGAAATTTAGAACAAGCAAGGGTATGTTACAAGGCTGCCTCATATCACCAACATTATTTAAAAATCTATATAGATATCAGTCTTAAGATGTGGTCACGTAAATGCAATGCAATGGGGCTAGAAATTAAAGATGTAGTTTATTTACATCGCCTACTATTTGCTGATGATCAAGTATTAGTAGCACGAGACGTGGAGGATGCAAATAATATGTGTAACAAATTAGCAATGGAATATAGAAACTGGGGATTGAAGATTAATTACCAGAAAATAGAATGCTTCACTAATGTTCCAGATGACTTATACACAGAAGGAAATAAAATTAAGAACTTTCTGTTATTTGGGCCCCGTTTTAGAGTTGCAGGGAAAATCAAAGGTAGAATTTAAAAAAAGAATTAGCGGTGGAAGGAAGGTCATCGGGTGCTCAAATCAATCTTGTGAAGCAGAAATGTAATAAACCGAACCAAAAAAATCATACATAAATCGATACTAGAAAGCGTAGTTATGTATGGAGGGGAGACTTGTACTACAAATCTGAAACACTTAAAAAAAGTGCAAGTAGTAGGAATGGACTTCTGGAGAAGATCAGCAAGAATTTCTAGAACAGAGAAAGTAAGAAACGACGAAATAATAAAGAGAAAGAATACATGATGTGCTGGATAGAAAGCAGTTCCAATGGTACAGATATGTAAGAAGAATGGGGGAAGCCAGAATTCCGAAAATGATCCTTGAATGGGAACCAGAGGGAAAGAAGAGAAGACCACTTGGCTCCAAAATGTACGCTTAACAATGAGAAGACCTGACGCACAGGAAGAAGAGATACAAGATCGAAACACCTGGAGGGACATCCTGAGGAGATAAATTAAGATCTTATGTGAAAGATACAAAAATTTCCGAGTATTTGTTATGTTGGAGGAAAACCTTTATATAGAGGAAAATCTCAATAAATACAATAAACATTCTCCAGGCATTCGCCTAATCCAAACCCTTCCATCGGACTGTCATAGGGTATAACGTGATTCATCCCTCCAAATCACTCGTTTTCAGTCATCCATTGTCCAGTGGCGGTACCTCAAGCATCGCTTAGCACTGACTCCAGAAACGTGTGTCCTATGAGGAACTGCTCGAGCATTGTATTGCATTCTTTTTAACTCCCAACGCATAGTCATTACGCTAACTGAACTGATGGAAATAGCGAGTGATTCCTTCCTGTAATTTCGCGTGATTCTGTACAACCAGCCTCCACAATAGTCGGCAGTTCCCGTCCGTTAGGTCTGCCCAGTCTTGATTTAGCTGCGGTTCTTCCATCGCATTTCCACTACAAAATAACATCACCAAAAGTCGACTTTGGCAGCTTTAGAAGGGTTTTAATATTTCTGATGGATCTGTTACTCAGGTGCCTTTCAATGACTGGTTCACGTTCGAAGTCTCTGAGCTCTCCTGACCTATCAATTCTGCTGGTACTACTACTCTACTGACAGCACTACACTCCCTGCCTTCTTTTATCCTGGCAGGTGCGCCTCTCTTGGTACCAAGCAGTCAATCCCGCATTACACAGATGTGTCCGGGGACTTTTTATCAGGCAGTATAGTTGACAAACCCGTGTGGGGTTGCTAGTCCCCCATCGGGCGCCTCCCCGGGTGGCGGATTGGGGAATGCTCTCCAGATATGGGGGGTACCGGGGAAATAAAATACCCGGGGTGGACCAAAACTAGCACGGGTAGGGAAGACTCGTTAAGCCATGGTGAAGGCAAATCCCTAGGGGTAGAGTACCCCAAAATCAAGACTCCTGGTCCTCCAGGTTGGGGGTTGTGCAGAGGGCTACCAACCCACTCATGTAAAACAATGGCCGGTCAGGACACTCAAGGTATGCCTCGGAAACAGGACAGAATTTACTGGAACAGAAATTGGCAAAGTTACAAGGATTTCTCTTTTGGCTCGTGGAATGTCAGAAGTCTATACCGCCCAGGAAGCGCACAAATACTCATAAACGAACTAGGAAAATACAAGGTACAACTGGTAGCACTCCAAGAAATAAGATGGCAGGGAACGGGATCAATGAAAATAGGAGACGGGACAATAATGTATGGAGACTGCGGTCAGCGCCATGAATTTGGAACAGGCTTTTACATTCATAAAACAGCAATTGACACAATAAAGGAATTCAAATCAATTAATAACCGAATATCACACATTACAGTTCAGGCTCAGTGGTTTGATATTACATTTATAAATGTTCATGCACCCACAGAAGATAAGGAAGATGACGTGAAAGAAGAATTTTATAGTCAACTGGAACAGACATATAATTCAATAAGTAGACATAACGTAACAATAGTGTTAGGAGACTTTAATGCCAAAGTAGGAAAAGGAGAAATCTACAAACCAACCATTGGGAATTACAGCTTACATGATGAAAGTTCAGAGAATGGTGTGCGACTCATAAACTTTGCAATGGCAAATGGTCTCACATTAAGCAGCACAAAATTCCAACACAAACGCATTCATTTAGGGACATGGATATCACCAGATGGAAAAGTAGTGAACCAGATTGACATGTCGCCATCCAAAGACGATAGAACTTTTAGGGGAGCAGATTGTGAGACAGATCATATGTTAATCATAGCTCAAATGAAAATAAAGCTAAAAAAGAAACAAAGTACAAATAGGGTTGAAATTAAAAGGTACGATGTAGAAAATCTGGCAGAAGAAAAAATAAAAGAAAACTTTAGGAAAGAAATGGAAATTAACCTATCGGAATCTAGACTGACACATAGTGACCAGCAAGACGTGGAAAGTAGATGGAGACACCTCAGAAACAGTATTCAAGATGTAGCTTCCAAAACTATAGGTAAAAGAAAACGAACTAACAAAATCTGGTTTAATATAAAGTGCCAAGAAAGAGTACTGGAGAGGCAAAATGCGAGGAAGGCATGGTTACAAGACATGGACAATATTACACTAAAGGAGAGATACTATAAAATCCGCAAGGAAACACAACGAACTCTAAGACAAGAGAAGAGAAAACACTACAACAACATGGTAAGAGAAGCGGAGGATGATTTCAAGCATCACAGAGCAAGGCAGATGTACCAGAATATAAAAAAGTCCTTGGGAAAATTCACTAAAAGGGAACAGTTTATAAAGGACCATAATGGGAAAATACTTACAAACAAGAATGACATACAAGAAACATGGAAGACATACTTTACACAGCTGCTCAACTGCAATGATCCACAATATTACTTTACATTTGAAGAACCAGATACAGTTGATACACAAGTCACCACACCATCAGTAAATGAAATAAGACAAACAATAAAGAAATTAAAGAACAACAAGGCCTGTGGGGAAGACCAGGTATATGCTGAGCTTTTAAAAAATGGAGGACCACAATTGGAAATAGAACTACATTCCTTAATTGAAACAATTTGGGAGACAGAAAACATACCGGCCGATTGGAAAACTGCAATTATATGCCCCATCTTTAAGAAGAATGATCCCCTTGTCTGTGATAACTACAGAGGAATTGCCCTACTCGATGTCACGTATAAAATTTTGTCGATGTGTATACTACACAGACTGATTCCCATAACCGAAGAACTGATTGGGGACTACCAATGTGGTTTCCGCACTAACAGATCCACTTTGGATCACTTATTCACATTGAGACAAATAAATGAGAAGGCATGGGAATTTAATGTAGATATCCATATTCTATTTATAGACTTCAAGAAGGCCTATGATAGCATACACCGACAGACACTCTTAAGCACCATGAAAGAATTTGAAATACCATTAAAATTAATCAAATTAGTTAAAATGTGTTTGGAAGAAACCATATGCAAAGTTAAGACACCTGCAGGAGAGACTGAAAATTTTAAGGTGTACACTGGACTGAGACAAGGGGATGCCATCTCACCTATTCTATTTAATATTATCTTAGAGAAGATTGATAGAGAATTCACAAAAACTAATCCACAAGGGATCCAACTGCAGGGACAGAACATTACTAGACTTGCTTATGCAGATGATGTAGCCTTAATAAG
Source organism: Schistocerca americana (assembly GCF_021461395.2). Lineage (NCBI taxonomy): Eukaryota > Metazoa > Arthropoda > Insecta > Orthoptera > Acrididae > Schistocerca > Schistocerca americana. The sequence goes on along the minus strand of NC_060130.1, from coordinate 710,347,632 downwards.
CACTTCAAAAGCTGAATTAATCAGGATGATGCAAAATTATTACAAAATAGCTGAGAAAGCTGGACTTCATGTGAATGGAGAAAAGACAGAATATCTAGTCATAAGTAAAAAACTCCAAAAGAATACACCACTGACCGTAAATGGTCTCACTTTCAAGGCAGTTGACCACTTCAAGTACTTAGGGAGTCTTTTTAGCAGAGACAATAGAGCAGAAATAGAAATAGACGCCCGTCTAGCAGCAGCTAATAGAACTTTTTACAGCTGTATCAAAATTTTAAGGATGAGATCACTTAGTACTGAATTCAAAATCCGTTTTTATCAGTCAACTATTGTACCAGTAGCATTATATGGATGTGAAGCTATTACATTCAGGAAAAAAGATGAAGAAAAACTGTTGATATTTGAAAGAAAAATACTAAGAAAAATATTTGGACCAATCTTCGATGAAAATGTCATGGAGTGGAGGATAAGGAAAAATGAAGAACTACGGGAGCTGTACAAACATAGTACCATTGTGGAAATGTTAAAGAAGAGAAGACTGAACTGGGCTGGTCATGTAGCAAGGATGCCGGAGAACAGACTACCCAAAATAGCATCCACTAAGAAATTAGAAGGAAAGAGAAGAAGACGAAGACCTCGAATTAGGTGGATGGAGAATATCCGGGAAGATGCAGCTAGGATGGGCATCAACTCTGATTGGACAACAATTTCCCTGGATAGAAATAATTGGAAGAGGCTCGTAGAGCAGGTGTATGGTCGATAAGGCCTTAGCCACGTGTAAAGTAAAGTAAGTATAGTTGACAAAGCAAAGATTTCAGATTACTGGGTCCTACAGTACGATTTAGAGTTCGGCAGTGTGTATCAGTTAATAACTTTGGCTCCCAAGGCAATGACTGGACTTGGCGCTTCCTTGACTTTCCTGATATTTCAGCTTTACAGTAACATCATAACGGTTTATCTAGATATCCGTAAACTTGAAAATCTACCTGGTGTAACGCCCGAAATCTTAACCCACAAAGTGGGGCCCCATTCGGACTCCCGCTGTTCTATTCTGACAGAAAATGCATATGTGATGTTGACTTAAAAGTCTGTACTTACGGACCACCGATATACATTCTGACGTCAAAGCAAGACACATAAAATTGTTTAATGTAAATGCTGACCTCGTATTTTAGTATTAAAAACAGTTACACGTGTTAGGTAACATTATTAGCACTTTTAGTCAATTATCACCCTCCTATCGCTAATAAAAAAAATGGTTCAAATGGCCCTGAGCACTATGCGACTTAACTTCTGAGGTCATCAGTCGCCTAGAACTTAGAACTAATTAAACCTAACTAACCTAAGGACATCACACACATCCATGCCCGAGGCAGGATTCGAACCTGCGACCGTAGCGGTCGCTCGGCTCCAGACTGTAGCGCCCAGAACCGCACGGCTACTCCGGCTGCAATAAACTTCAGTTTAATAAGGAATACTACGAGCATAATGATGATCTGGAAACGGGAAGTCAAACAAGCCCTATAGTTGCCAATTTCTGCATGGGTAATGTTGAAAATCTAACTCTCGACACTTAAATTAAAATCTCATTCCCTTGTTTCGGTAATTGACCGACGCTTTTATGGTATAGTTTCATGGGAGGGAAGCGCCAAAAAAAAATTCTTAAATGTCCATTTTCTTTCGATTTATATGAAGTTAGAGTCTTGACCTGATCTACACATCGAAGTCGCCTGAATTACTGGGTAAAAACAGTCAATCGTCATGTATCGAGTCTAACTAGAACATAATTACTGTATGTGAGTTACAATCTGCACACCTCCCACCGAGAAACCTTTATTAAGCAATTTTCTGAGACTCACCTCAACCTCTTTGTGAAACACTTCGATTGACTTCTTCAGTTCTTGCATCGGAACGAGCATGTCCTGTATAATGTGATTATTCTCATACAGCTTCTTAACTGTTTCTCCCTGTGTCAATTTTAGTAGAGAAACCTTGGGCGGAACCATCCAACCAAAAAGCCAACGGAAGAGTATATTGTTTCCGAAAGGTACTATGTCCTGGAACAAAAGCACATTTTAACATAAGAACACACACACAATTAAAACATTTTACTTCACCAGAATGTATAAAATTGCTTGTCGTAACAATAAACGTGAAAATCCGAACTAGATGCAATTCACTTGATGCAATAATTCGAAAGAAAGAGTTACACACCTGAATCTCCCAGAAGATTGATCTTGTGTGTCGGTGGTAATAGTCTCTTAGCGGAATGTATTCTGTCCCTTCGCCCTTCTTCAGGAAAGATTTCACATGCATGAAGAACCACGGCTTGTGCCATTTACCTATTTCGTTTAGCTGTAAGACAAAGACATAAAACATCATTATATCCCTTGCCCTTCCGCAATATACTTAAAACTTCGTTAATAATAAAGAAGTTAATAGGTTTCTAGGACTCACTCCTCATTTCAGGAAACTACACAAGGTAACCTCAACTACATCTGCAGACACAGTACAGAATGATACCGATTTAAAATTGCTGCTAACACACTAAGAAGCTCGAAAGGCAGAATTTTTTCATATTACTTTCAGCTCAAATTACACGTAAACAAAACTGAAGTGCCATGTCACTGTAAAGCAAAGCAGCAACAAACAGAGAAAAATGCTGATACGGTAATAAACTGTATAGTATCACGAGATGCGCAGTTGGGAATAGTGATGAAAATCTGCATCAGGCCTCACAAGAAAGAAATGTTACAGCAATTTCTGCATTGAAATCACAATTTTATAGTTAAACCTTCACTGAAGATGAAGTGGTAACAATATTTCGAATAGCGTGTACCAAAAGTAAACTATAATGAGCACGCAACTAATTCTTTTATACTGTGACTGTTAGCAGTAATACGTATAATCTACGTTGTAACACAGACACGGTAAACCAACAGAGTATAAATGGCAAATGATTATTCTTTCACACAATGACCTTATTAAAGATGAATCTTAAAATAATGAACATGAACCTCATAAAAGAGCGCCACAACCGATTAAAAATCTAGATTACAGCAAGAGGACAAATGCTATTTTGTGTTATTTGTGTTATAAACAAAGTCATAACAATCTAATTTGGACCTCTGGTGACGAGGAGAATGATCGAGTACTTAGAAGAGAGCCAAACGCATGCGCAAGGATATTTCCTTGCAAAATACCATTTCCTAGCCCTATGAAAACGAACGGACGTAGCAATTTATTCTCCAGTCCGGATTTTATGTCGGGTAGACACATTAAGGATAAAGAACAAGACTGCCACAAATAACAAGGTCGTCGACTAAGGTGTGGAGGTCCAAGGGATGTCGACTGGCCGCTGTGTCATCTATCCTCTGTCTTGTGGCGCCATGTGGATGTGGTATCGAGAAACATGTGGTCAGCACATCGCTCTGCTGACCATTTTACCGACTTTCCAGACCACGGAGTCGCTATTTTTCTTTCAAGCAGCTCGTCAATTGGTGTCACGAGGCTGATTGAACCCCATACCAGTCCTCCCACCAAGGAAAAAATAATCCTTGGCAAACCCGGATCCTCGGCATGGCAACCATCTACGCTGACCAATCAGCTACAGAGGCCGACTAAAGACTGCCACACCTTATGTGAAATTTTCTTGTCAGTGATGCGAGCGAGGGCTTTTGCTGAATTTCCCGAATACTGGGCTGAACTGCATCTAGCTCGATTTCTGCCTTTGTCAGCAATACTAAATTGATGAGTTGCGTTTTCCCAGGTTACCAGTTTGGCTTCAGAAAAGCTACCAGTACTCAGATCCCTTGCAGGATCTGTTGGTCATGAATATTCGTCAGAGGTTTCTCCATTGCGTCAGGGTAGTGTTTGCTAGTTGGTTTTGTGGTGTCAGGGAGTCCATTCAAAAATGTTATTGGATGAATGATCTTAAAATCTATTAAAAAAATATATTCAGTATGTTACGATAACAATGATATTAAAGAGATAATATATTTATAAATTAAATCCAACTGTAACATACAGGGTGTTACAAAAAGGTACGGCCAAACTTTCAGGAAACATTCCTCACATACAAAGATAGAAAATATGTTATGTGGACATGTGTCCGGAAACGCTTACTTTCCATGTTAGAGCTCATTTTATTACTTCTCTTCAAATCACATTAATCATGGAATGGAAATACACAGCAACATAACGTACCAGCGTGACTTCAAACACTTTGTTACAGAAAATGTTCAAAATGTCCTCCGTTAGTGAGGATACATGCACCCACCCTCCGCCGCATGGAATCCCTGATGCGCTGACGCAGCCCTGGAGAATGGCGTATTGTATCACAGCCGTCCACAATACGAGCACGAAGGGTCTCTACATTTGGTACCGGAGTTGCGTAGACAAGAGCTTTCAAATGCCCCATTAATGAAAGTCAAGAGGGTTGAGGTCAGGAGAGCGTGGAGGCCATGGAATTGGTCCGCCTCTACCAATGCATCGGTCACCGAATCTGTTGTTGAGAAGCGTAAGAACACTTCGACTGAAATGTGCAGGAGCCCCATCGTGCATGAACCACATGTTGTGTCGTACTTGTAAAGGCACATGTTCTAGCAGCACAGGTAGAGTATCCCGTATGAAATCATGACAACGTGCTCCATTGAACGTAGGTGGAAGAACATGGGGCCCAATCAAGACATCACCAACAATGCCTGCCCAAACGTTCACAGAAAATCTGTGTTGATGACGTGATTGCACAATTGCGTGCGGATTCTCGTCAGCCCACACATGTTGATTGTGAAAATTTGCAATTTGATCATCAGAATCGAGGAAGTACAGTACATACTGACGAAACTAAAACGAGCTCTAACATGGAAATTAAGCGTTTCCGGACACATGTCCACATAACATCTTTTCTTTATTTGTGTGTGAGGAATGTTTCCTGAAAGTTTGGCTGTACCTTTTTGTAACACCCTGTATAGTAAAGCTGTGAGGATGGGTCGTGAATCGTACTTCGGTAGCTCTGGTTCGACTCCCCATCCGGAACAGAGTTTTAATCTGCCAGAAAGTTCCAATAATACACTTCTTTAAAACTGTTTTATCAGATACATGCGGCTAGTGACCACTGGTCACGGTAAGATCAAGTAATAGGAAAGATCGAGCATCTCTGATTCACGATAAAATCCATGCCCTAAAAGCTTAGGTAATAATCAGGAAATAACACAGAATTTTAAATACTCACTCGTCCAAGCATCTCCTAAAGTAAATGACATATATCTAGTCAAGCCGTTCCACACTTTCCCTCAGCAAACAAATCGCATTCAGTCAAAATATAGCGTATTATTACAGTAACTCCACATCTGTCTCAGGCGGAGTAGGATGCCACGTTATAAAGGGCAATGTCTTGTATGAAGGCGAGCTAGAACGACCTCGTCTCGTCTTAGTGTCTCGATGGAGATAATCGAGTGGTGGGTTTCATCGTTTGAAGTTTATTCTCAATGACAATCAGGCAGCCTCTTTCCCATACAACCTTCAGTGCCCATCTCAGCAGTGTCATCACTGGCTGCAACGGGATGTCACATAATGTTATTCTGTTAGTTACGGTCCTGTTCCACACATCTTTTTTACGATTCTTTTATCAAAATGATGTGAAACGAGTACCCGCCAGGTTAGCCGAGGGCGCAGTTCGGCGCTAGCGGCCGTGCGAAGCGGAGGTCCGATACTTCCGCCTGTGCGGCGTGTGCGAGTGTTTGTTTACTTGTGGACTTAGTCTGCGCGCGGGCTAGTAACAACGATCATGGCGAACAAGTACAGGAAAACTACATTACGATTCAATTTCTGCAAAGACTACGAACGACCAAAGGCTTTAGCAGTGGAACGATTCATTCGAGAGGAAGTCAAGATACCGCCAAACGATATTGTCGGAATTCACCTGTCCATCATTAGTCCCACGGTGTCTGTTAAGATGGTAAAAGACGCGGTGTGTGAGACAATTCTACAGGCGACAAAAGCAGGACTCCGATTTTGTAATAGTGACGGGAATGTCGGCTCGGTAACTGTAGAACATGCTGGTCTGGGTGTACGGACAATACGTGTTTTTGAGCTGCCATTTGAGCTCCCGGCTGAAGAAGTTATCGAGTCTTTTAAGCCACACGGCACGGTACATGGTCACACGGCAGAAAACTGGACACAATACGCCACGTACCCCGTTCTTAACGGAGTGCGACAGATCACTATTCTTCTTCAGAAGCATGTACCGTCCTATCTGACAATTGGTGGTTGTCGGGCGGTGGTGATTTACGATGGTCAACCACGTACACTCTTTGACATAAAACTCGACCGGCGGCCGGCCGCTTCACAGGCTAAGTCCGCGCCGATCGCGACGTGGGACAATAAAACTGGCCAACTCGCTAATTCTCTAAGTCCGGTTATCTGCACAATCTGGCAACACTGCAGACTGCGGCACTTCCTGGAGGAAAACTTGTCCCATGATAGAGAAACACTAGGCCGATTACGCCTGTGGTCTAGCGGTAGCGTGCGTTGTTTCTGTTCGTAAGTCAGTGGTTCGAGAGCAGCTGGCATAAAATATTTTTATAGCCTCTTCTGTCTGAATGCTGAAGACGTGAATGTAATGGCAGCGCAGATTCAATCAATTTCGCTTTCTGACACACCGATATCAAAATTTTATCCAGTAACGATTTTGCGGCAGATTTCCTGCAGACTGTCCTCCTCTGGACGCCGTATGCGGCAAAGCTCCGGGATCCATTTACTGGCTACCGGCAGCGGCCGTGGCGACAGCAGCGGCGCTGCACTCCCCCGTTCTTTATCGAAAGCGCCTGCTCCCGCTCATCGCTTTTGATGATTTAAAACGCTTTATTATTAAATGTTGCTCCACAGAAAATTTCTACGATTTCCATTCATGCTCAAAAGCAACGGAGACAGACGCCCTGATTAGTAGGCGGGTATTATATTACATTAATCGGCAAGAGCTGAGTATGGCCTGAAATTAATTTTATAGACTGGGACGAAATTAAACCACGTCGCTACATTCGATGAATTTATAAATGCTTCATACCTCGTTTCTTTTCCTTTCAAACTCAATTATTTGTGCAACTTTTGGTCAATGTTCGGATGTTTTCGTCAAGCCGAGGTGAGCGTCTGTGGTATAAAGTGTATTACAGTTCTTGTTTAATTCCTTATGGTAACTCTATGCGATAAACTGTGTGAATACCTTGCAATGCATGCTCTGTAGCAGTGCAGGAACACTGCACATTTGGAGTTCCATGTATGGGTCCATGAAGTATTTAATGTTGATCGGAAGTGATAGTTAAGGTCATCTGAATTAGACCAGAAAAATTTGTCGTTTTGGAGGTTTCAGAGAACGGAAAGGAATTGCTAACACCGGTGTTAGAAAACGTCTACAGTTAAATGCTATTGCAAAAATTTAGAAGAGGGGAACTATATTAATCAACATGTGCACTTCATAAACAACCTTCTGACATGTTAGACCTATATGACGAACAAAACTCAAATTTATATCGTTGACAGTCGCTTTGAATCTTTTCAGGATCTATTTTACAGTGAAGCACCTTGGCATTTACAAAGCAGACATCCATGATATTAACTTAATTTACTAAGTCGAATCGGACGAAGATTGATGTTTAAAGGCATTCTTCAGATTTCGTATAAACAATTTTTACTAGCCGTTTGCAACTCCATTAATTAAAATGGAAAATAAAAGGTTGTAGTCAGCGGCTTCCACCGAGATTGGAACTGCTATGTCATACAGTACGACCACCGCAACGCACAAGGGAACCTCTTTTTTTTAATTTTGCTTTTTTTCTTTTACTTTTTTTGACGATTACCCCTTTTTTTCTCTCTTATTTTAAAGCCCCTTAGGAAAATGGCAATAAAAAAAGAAACTAAGTGCCACCGCCACTTTTCATCCTATAACAAAAAAAAAAAAAAATATCTGGTCCACTTCAGGCGTTGGCTCCTGACTAAACCTACCCCAAGAGCTGCCTATATACCAGGGGAAATATGGGAATTCAAGGTTAGGGCTATCATTACAAACAAAACAAAATCTTCCTTTTTCTGAATTTTATTTTTATTTTGATTTTTGTTTTGTTTATTTTTGTTGTGTAATTGATCAGACTCCTTCTGCGCCCCGCTGGTAATATGTTGAGTAACGTCTTCTCGAAATTGGTGTGTTCCGTTCAGTAGTTCAGAAATGTTCATTGGTTCAAACTGGAAACCTTCTTCACTCTTGGCTTAACACATTCCAGCTGCGAGGCGGGTCGTGGAAAGCACTCCCAAGGAAGTTCGAGAAAAATTGTCTGTATTTTGGGTGTCGGACAACGACATAATGACGGTCGTTGAGGTATGTCCAAAAATCGAGTACAGAGTCTACAGTTTGTCCAACTAGGTAGTGAATGGCATGTCCGCGAATCCAATTCACAGCATTGGTCTTTGTCCGAGGAAAATAGTCACGTCCCGGAACTAATAATGAAAGGGGAGTATTCCGATTCAGAATGTCCCGCGTTAGAAAAGCCACAATATGACGAATAACCTCTGAGCTAACGACACACTGGCGACCACAGACAGACTATAGTCACTGCGATGTTGCCTGAGCCTCAAAACGCAACCTTAAAACACACAAAGTGGTGTTACTTATGTGAAGAACGCCGTTCTTGGAGTCCAGAAATTAATTATACTTTCTAAGTGTCTCATCTTACAGTGGATTCTATCGTACGAGTCTTCGATGTGGAAAACGAATGTCAAGTGAATTTAGCGAGGTAACGCCGGCCTACACCCGGAAGTAAATGCACTATCAGAGTGTTGACAAATACTTGCTACGACGCTGCCATTTCTCGGTTCTCTTACGAGGCAGCTCTTCAGCGAAATGCTTGCCGTGATTCTCCGATACGGTCCTCCAGAGTGGAGACGCGCGCGCACGTTTGGTTTTTATGCGGCGTTCTCCCCTGATGGTTTCTGACGTCGCCTTGTGGGCTATGTCTACATTTGCGACATTCAATTTCATTAATCCAGAATGATACAAGTTTCAGCTTCCGGCGTGTAAGAAGGCTGTTGACGCCGACATTATATCATTTCAACGTAGGGAAAGCAAAACGGGTCTTCAATGTTTCTCATTCAACATAAAGCATGTGAGATAATTTTCCGTAACGTTCATAATCATCTAAAAATACAAACGAAGTAAAAATACATCTGAAGCTTATTCGAATTGAATATAATGTAAGATACCAAACGCTTTGCACCTCGATGTCGAATTTGTCCACGTGCAATCTTTTGCAGCATGCAAAAAGAATGTCATGATTACCACGAGAATGAAGAAATATGTTGGTACGGATGGAACGAAGGAGAGACGCAGTCAACAAATATTCGATTCCTCATTGCATTCATTTCATTTGAGACGTAAGAAGAGTTAAAGCGGGATATTACTTTCGTTAACACGAAAGATACGCCGCACATATTGATAACGAGGAAGTCTGCGTCTTCATACGTTTCCTCCTTGAAATCTGTATGTTCTCTTATATACTAAGTAGCCTGATCATTGTTTCAGTAATGTTACTCTCTTGTTTGTCCCCGTAACGATGAACAGATTCCAAATGCATGTCTCTGCATGAAAGTAGCTGTTCGAACCCTTCCTGGGTTGCTTTTTGTGTTTTATTGCTTGGAATTCCTGAATCAGACCACTGTGCCTTCTCCCCTTGTGGGTTAGGTCTCAAAACTAAACCGCTTTTTATCCAATGGCATAATTTATTCAGACAGCATCAGCACAAGACTGTCAAACAAAGCCTTCCATTTACAGTTGCAACACTCTAACCAGCACTGACCGAAGTGTAATCCACGGTCATGGTCCGAAATTAGCAGCTGTCTGCTACTGTGGCAAAGTCCGTTCTAACTTTCGATTCCGCAGCACCATTTTATCTGGTAACACTGTGTAGTTGCAGAGTTGTGCTAGCATGTCTGTCCTCACACTGTCAACTTTATGTATCTCACTTCTCCTGTAGCGTTGATCACAAGGAGCAGAAGTAAATGAGTGTATTCTGCATGACGTAACATTCAGTATTCCCTTCTTTCATAGCCACTCTTCATGTGCATCGATACCAAATAGGAATGTGAAAACTCTTGCGAGTGAGAGAATGACAATAACAATCGTAACAAGAACAATCAAATAATGAATAATGTTCATTCCAACGCAGAACGAGAATGACTTTAAATATAAAAATCTATATCTATATCCATATCTATTGATCTTTGAGTTGGCACAATGCAAATATATTCTTAGCATTTAGTTACTGAATTTAGTTCGGGATGTTTGCAGACAGAGAAAAGGAAAAGTCGGTACTTCTCGCTAGTGTAATGTAATGTGAACCAGCAACTACCCTTTCCTTAGAACACGACTCAAGCAGGTCCCCAAGTAGATACCAAGGCACTGCTGCATTCTGTTCCCTGACATTGCTCTGATGACGGTTAATGCAGATAGTTCCGATTATGAAATACAAAACGTATTGCAGGTTAGTTCCTAGGATAGTAACATTAAATTTGCGTTGTAGACGGCACATGAACGTGACGACTAGCCATATTACTCATCAATATAAAAAGACAATATTATGGGAATTTAGCAGGATTACTCAACATGAATTCTGAAATTGGTTGACTGACCGCACAGGTGCTAAACGTCGTCAAGAGTATACGATGTCCTAATCGCATTAGGAATATGAAGATCGTCTTCGACAGCTCGCAACTTTCACATTGCTATCTCCACCCTACTCCAGACAGACTACATATTGAAAAATACAAGCGAGTTCTCTTGCAGTGTAAGCTTATTGTAACAAATCTAAAAATTATTGGACAGGAACATTGTCCTATTCAAAAAAAGCTGTCCAGCAGGTCCTCTAATCGCTCCTTGGTACAGTCGTTTGACTATTGAAAATGGTTCCAACAAGTCACCACTAGAAAACACTGCTCTGTAGTGCAATAACTCAAGATGTAAAGTAATACCACGATACTACAAATATCAGGGAACACCTTATCACAGATAAGACTGTCCTTAAGGCTTGTAAGCTCACATTTATTACAATAAATGACATACCTGAAATGTTACCACTCTCATTATTACGTCAGATTGGTAATGCACGTAGTAAGTTCGTCGTATTCATGATTTCCTCTTCAAAGTAACACACCGTACTTATTATTTAACACAAAATGACATTAAAAATTTAAGTTATTCACGAGCATCTAGTTGAGAGTATGTATGAACTTCAAATGACACGACGAACCGTCTTGTTCCGCATATGGATTCAAACCCAGCTCATGCAGACTAAGCAAAGATTTCGTTACTGACGGAAACTAACAGTCATTCCTGATTAAGCATACAGAGAGTGATATACCTCGATTTTAGACAGTATCAGTTAGCAATTATCAACTTTAAATTGCATAACGCAAACATGTTTAACAGACGCGAATTCCTACCCATCATCTATTGTCCCTCTTAACGAACTACGAGAGATGTTAAATATTGCTTCTTCACAAGTAACTTACTTGAAATGCCGTGAGGATCTGAATCTCTCGGAACAGTATAGTTCAATCATTTCGTTCCTTTTCCCAAGACTGCAGTCTTCTCTAGGTCTCCTCCAAAGGTAAATATGTGGGTCCGAATCCTGACCCAGTACAAAAATATTCATAATTTCATTTCCAGCTCTATCAAGTGCACACTCACCTGCTAGTGAAAATTAACGCGCATTTTTAATGTCTGTTCATGTGTTGCCAACAATCGCAAGAGGTGTCGTTATTTCTGGTCAAACACGCACACATCTTACTGTTCGTGAGTAAGAAACTGATACTTAAGCTACGTTCGTGGATGCACGGTAGGTTTGCAGTTCGATTGTCTCTTAGGCACAAAAGTTTGTATCCTTATTTTAGATTCAGACACCTAGCGGCTCGTAAGAAAAACCGATACGTAACATTTGATTTTTCTTAGTTAACAATCCGATTATGTGTTGGGTTTGTATCTCCATCACAGAACTTCACATCATGCACTTCATCTTTAAATGCATGCACACTTTGTTACTTCAGAATGGAGGTATATCAGACATCTTGCGTGGTTAGATACCAGGGACGAAAGGGTCTTGATAGGAGTTACGGTTCATTACAAAACTTGTCGTCTTTTATTTTCAAGTTTAGATTTGGTTACTGGTATTGGCAAAAATTTCGGTAATTCATGACTCTTTATGGCTAGTCATCAATATGATGTGATTAGATTATATTACATTACATTAGATTACTTCTTGTTCCATAGATCATGAATACGACATTTCGTAATGATGTGGAACGTGTCATTACAATTTATGATGCTTGGTTTGCAGTCAGTTCTGAGTATTATTAGTAACTACGCTCCAGTCCCTAAACCTAGTTACAGTAAGCGAGTCAGACGCATTACGTATTCCAGGCCGTAGCAGCCGCGACTTGGAGACACCAGCTATGGTCACTTCCCAGCCCGCTGTAGGATCACATCGGTTCGTCTTCTTCCTGCCGGTACTGTAACTGAGATTTGGCAACAAGGCAACGTATGTTTGGCAACTCTGTGATCGACGAGTTACTTCCTGGTGTGCACGGAATTAAGCCTCAAAGTTCACTTGATTTTACCTGTCATTTCCATTGAATAATCTGAGTTATTATCACTTGAAGGGTAACGAAAGATTGTAAATTTACGGTTTTCAGCCCAGGAAAGTCGTTGCAGGTGGAAATCGCAACTAATCTCGACCTTTAAATAGCGGTTTACGAGTTCTACGCACTATTGCCGTCGTAAGAGGACGCTCACACCCGTACCTCTTCGCCAGCTCTGTGGTAACGTGCTGACCTGTGGAGAAGCGTCTGTTATGGTTTGCAGTTCCAGTCTCACTGACTGCAACGTTTTTATCCCTTCTGTGAAAGAGCTACAAGGAGTCTGATCAAACATCAATAAGGAAATCGCAAGAAAATACTTTCGGCTCATAGTGCAATGTTGAAAAACTTACAATGCTGCACAACAGGCAACGCCTCTTTCCGCTGCTGACAAGCGAATTTTGGGTTTCTAGGAATACGTAACTATATTTATGAAATGCCACATTTGCATACCTCTTGAGTACGACACAGCATACCAATGAAACACAGACCCAATCAAAATCTAAGTGAGTAGTATTTTACTAATTCGTGTCGATAGAGGCACATTTGTGTACAGATACTCGGTTTTATTAAAACATACTTTCGTCGTAAGGTTATCGTGGTTAGTTTTATTTCATTTCTTATAATACAGTGCACAATTTTCGTAAGGTTCCCTTTAGTGTTGTTAAATCAATAGTAAACATGAGAGAGAAATTGATCATCAACGATATATGCGAATTCTCTGATGTTATCTATGACAGTATGACAATGCACGTGCAGTTTATTGATTACATGCATGTAGAAAACTTGTTCTGAGTTAAAGCTGTCAAACAAAGTTTGAAGAAGAATAAAATCTCACTACCACACGACAGCTAATGTAGAAAATACTTTTCTGACATATTATGGCACGATGCGCTCTCCCTTCACATCTTCGAGATGCATCTGCTGCCTGCTGTCTATTAAACCTGAACAGAACAAAATGTCACAGTAGTTAGCCCTTTTTCCACATGCGACTACTTTGGGTTGAGAAGTGAAGGGAAGTATGTTCAAAGTTCCATTAGATTGACAACTTCAGCAGACAGCAGAATTGCGTTTTAAAAAATGTAGCACTGAATGTATTCGAACTCGCGACATCTTATCTACGCTACTAGCTGACACACAGCTACAACAGCTCCAGAGCTCGACAACTATTCCTCCAGAACTTTTTGATTCCACAGCACTGTGAGATTATGCATATGGCCAGGTCTTGACTTCTGAGAGACAAACAGTTACAGCTTTTCCTTTTTTTTTTTACTGAACGACGTTTTCTACAAACAGATAGCTCAATAGAATAGCTCAAGTGGAAAGGAACACTTCCTATTTAAACTTCTGCACCCTACACTGTTGGCAGTTCTGTGTAGGTGGCAGTTACGTGATTTTATTTCGGTGATTACAAAATATAGAGTGGAATGTATGCACTGGGTAGCCGAGGCAGCTAGTTCATGGTGATTCGGTCAACCAAGTAAATGAATTTACTGAACATGGTGCAAATTACTACAGGACGCCTGTGTGTCAGAATTCTCATCCAGTGTGGCGCAACGGCGTTACGATAGAAAAATGAGAGAAGAGGATTTCGTGGTCTGTTGGACGGATGGTAGGTTGTTATACCTATGGTCTGGGTTGGATTCCCACTTCTGTCAATAATTTTAGATAGGGAGAGACAGAGTCCATTCTCTCCTGGCTACACCAAGTGAAGAAGATGTAATGGCAGTGTGGTCTGAAAATTCACATTAAAGATGATTTTCCTTCTCTACCAAGTAGACGGTAGGTTGAACCACAATAAAGTCTGGAGTGGTGACATGTAGAAACTCTATCACCAGTAACCTTTCTTATACTAGTTATCTATTTCAAGTGACGAAACAAACGCTATGTATGGTCACAGGACACTTATTCCATCTTTTATCTGAGCTTCTGTATGTCGATAAGATTGGTTCTGAACTGGGAATGCAACTCAGACCGCCCTTAACGCGGAATTTGATCCCTTCGTGACAATACAGCTCGGCTACTATCTGTTGTTTGTTCAAAACTGCAGATTCCTCAACATCTCCACATATTGCGCGTGAATGGGATCGAATCCTGGCCCGGCACTAAAGATTTAATTATGTATTATCAAGCTCTAGCATGAGAACACCTATATGCTGGTGGATAAGAATTTTGATTTTTAACGTATTTTCATTCGTTGTCAACACTAACGATATCTGACGTTTTTAACTCCCAGTGAGACACAGAACTATTTGCGAGATGACTGTAAGTTCAAGATGTTATTCTGAGCAGCTGGTGGAGAAAAATTCGGTAGCTGACGTCTCTTTGTGTGTAGTCAACAACGATATGTGTGGGGCTCTATTCCCAGTGAGCGCTGAACTCTTCGTCATATTATTTCTAGTTCAAACATGCTCACATATTACTGCTGGCGCAACAAACCCATATTTAACGTTCGTTTTCTCTAGAATATAACAGCGATAGGTGCCGGGTAGGAGTCCTGGGAAGGAAAAAATTAATGTTTCGTCTCGTCATTTCAGTTAAAACATCTAACTACTGCCGCGAAAATCCGATATGTCACATTTGACTGTGCTTCGATAGCAATCCGATTAGGTTCTGGGTTCGAATCCGTGTCCAACACAAAGCTTTACCTCACGGCATTTCAAGTAAGTTACTTGTGAAGAAGCAATATTTAACATCTCTCGTAGTTCGTTAAGAGGGACAATAGATGATGGGTAGGAATTCGCGTCTGTTAAACATGTTTGCGTTATGCAATTTAAAGTTGATATTTGCTAACTGATACTGTCTAAAATCGAGGTATATCACTCTCTGTATGCTTAATCAGGAATGACTGTTAGTTTCCGTCAGTAATGAATCTTTGCTTAGTCTGCATGAGCTGGGTTTGAATCCATATGCGGAACAAGACGGTTCGTCGTGTCATTTGAAGTTCATACATACTCTCACCCCCCCATGAACCATGGACCTTGCCGTTGGTGGGGAGGCTTGCGTGCCTCAGCGATACAGATAGCCGTACCGTAGGTGCAACCACAACGGAGGGGTATCTGTTGAGAGGCCAGACAAACGTGTGGTTCCTGAAGAGGGGCAGCAGCCTTTTCAGTAGTTGCAAGGGCAACAGTCTGGATGATTGACTGATCTGGCCTTGTAACAATAACCAAAACGGCCTTGCTGTGCTGGTACTGCGAACGGCTGAAAGCAAGGGGAAACTACAGTCGTAATTTTTCCCGAGGGCATGCAGCTTTACTGTATGATTACATGATGATGGCGTCCTCTTGGGTAAAATATTCCGGAGGTAAAATAGTCCCCCATTCGGATCTCCGGGCGGGGACTACTCAAGAGGATGTCGTTATCAGGAGAAAGAAAACTGGCGTTCTACGGATCGGAGCGTGGAATGTCAGATCCCTTAATCGGGCAGGTAGGTTAGAAAATTTAAAAAGGGAAATGGATAGGTTGAAGTTAGATATAGTGGGAATTAGTGAAGTTCGGTGGCAGGAGGAACAAGACTTCTGGTCAGGTGACTACAGGGTTATAAACACAAAATCAAATAGGGGTAATGCAGGAGTAGGTTTAATAATGAATAGGAAAATAGGAATGCGGGTAAGCTACTACAAACAGCATAGTGAACGAATTATTGTGGCCAAGATAGATACGAAGCCCACGCCTACTACAGTAGTACAAGTTTATATGCCAACTAGCTCTGCAGATGACGAAGAAATTGAAGAAATGTATGATGAAATAAAAGAAATTATTCAGATTGTGAAGGGAGACGAAAATTTAATAGTCATGGGTGACTGGAATTCGAGTGTAGGAAAAGGGAGAGAAGGAAACATAGTAGGTGAATATGGATTGGGGGACAGAAATGAAAGAGGAAGCCGCCTGGTCGAATTTTGCACAGAGCACAACATAATCATAACTAACACTTGGTTTAAGAATCATGAAAGAAGGTTGTATACATGGAAGAACCCTGGCGATACTAAAAGGTATCAGATAGATTATATAATGGTAAGACAGAGATTTAGGAACCAGGTTTTAAATTGTAAGACATTTCCAGGGGCAGATGTGGACTCTGACCACAATCTATTGGTTATGACCTGTAGATTAAAACTGAAGAAACTGCAAAAAGGTGGGAATTTAAGGAGATGGGACCTGGATAAACTAAAAGAACCAGAGGTTGTACAGAGATTCAGGGAGAGCATAAGGGAGCAATTGACAGGAATGGGGGAAATAAATACAGTAGAAGAAGAATGGGTAGCTTTGAGGGATGAAGTAGTGAAGGCAGCAGAGGATCAAGTAGGTAAAAAGACGAGAGCTAGTAGAAATCCTTGGGTAACAGAAGAAATATTGAATTTAATTGATGAAAGGAGAAAATATAAAAATGCAGTAAGTGAAACAGGCAAAAAGGAATACAAACGTCTCAAAAATGAGATCGACAGGAAGTGCAAAATGGCTAAGCAGGGATGGCTAGAGGACAAATGTAAGGATGTAGAGGCCTATCTCACTAGGGGTAAGATAGATACCGCCTACAGAAAAATTAAAGAGACCTTTGGAGATAAGAGAACGACTTGTATGAATATCAAGACCTCAGATGGAAACCCAGTTCTAAGCAAAGAAGGGAAAGCAGAAAGGTGGAAGGAGTATATAGAGGGTCTATACAAGGGCGATGTACTTGAGGACAATATTATGGAAATGGAAGAGGATGTAGATGAAGATGAAATGGGAGATATGATACTGCGTGAAGAGTTTGACAGAGCACTGAAAGACCTGAGTCGAAACAAGGCCCCCGGAGTAGACAATATTCCATTGGAACTACTGACGGCCGTGGGAGAGCCAGTCCTGACAAAACTCTACCATCTGGTGAGCAAGATGTATGAAACAGGCGAAATACCCTCAGACTTCAAGAAGAATATAATAATTCCAATCCCAAAGAAAGCAGGTGTTGACAGATGTGAAAATTACCGAACTATCAGCTTAATAAGTCACAGCTGCAAAATACTAACACGAATTCTTTACAGACGAATGGAAAAACTAGTAGAAGCCAACCTCGGGGAAGATCAGTTTGGATTCCGTAGAAACACTGGAACACGTGAGGCAATACTGACCTTACGACTTATCTTAGAAGAAAGATTAAGGAAAGGCAAACCTATGTTTCTAGCATTTGTAGACTTAGAGAAAGCTTTTGACAATGTTGACTGGAATACTCTCTTTCAAATTCTAAAGGTGTCAGGGGTAAAATACAGGGAGCGAAAGGCTATTTACAATTTGTACAGAAACCAGATGGCAGTTATAAGAGTCGAGGGACATGAAAGGGAAGCAGTGGTTGGGAAGGGAGTAAGACAGGGTTGTAGCCTCTCCCCGATGTTGTTCAATCTGTATATTGAGCAAGCAGTAAAGGAAACAAAAGAAAAATTCGGAGTAGGTATTAAAATTCATGGAGAAGAAATAAAAACTTTGAGGTTCGCCGATGACATTGTAATTCTGTCAGAGACAGCAAAGGACTTGGAAGAGCAGTTGAATGGAATGGACAGTGTCTTGAAAGGAGGATATAAGATGAACATCAACAAAAGCAAAACAAGGATAATGGATGTAGTCTAACTAAGTCGGGTGATGCTGAGGGAATTAGATTAGGAAATGAGGCACTTAAAGTAGTAAAGGAGTTTTGCTATTTGGGGAGCAAAATAACTGATGATGGTCGAAGTAGAGAGGATATAAAATGTAGGCTGGCAATGGCAAGGAAAGCGTTTCTGAAGAAGAGAAATTTGTTAACATCCAGTATAGATTTAAGTGTCAGGAAGTCATTTCTGAAAGTATTCGTATGGAGTGTAGCCATGTATGGAAGTGAAACATGGACGATAAATAGTTTGGACAAGAAGAGAATAGAAGCTTTCGAAATGTGGTGCTACAGAAGAATGCTGAAGATTAGATGGGTAGATCACATAACTAATGAGGAAGTATTGAATAGGATTGGGGAGAAGAGAAGTTTGTGGCACAACTTGACCAGAAGAAGGGATCGGTTGGTAGGACATGTTCTGAGGCATCAAGGGATCACCAATTTAGTATTGGAGGGCAGCGTGGAGGGTAAAAATCGTAGAGGGAGACCAAGAGATGAATACACTAAGCAGATTCAGAAGGATGTAGGTTGCAGTAGGTACTGGGAGATGAAAAAGCTTGCACAGGATAGAGTAGCATGGAGAGCTGCATCAAACCAGTCTTAGGACTGAAGACCACAACAACAACAACAACAACATACTCTCAACTAGCTGCTCGTGAATAACTTAAATTTTTAATGTCATTTTGTGTTAAATAATAAGTACGGTGTGTTACTTTGAAGAGGAAATCATGAATACGACGAACTTACTACGTGCATTACCAATCTGACGTAATAATGAGAGTGGTAACATTTCAGGTATGTCATTTATTGTAATAAATGTGAGCTTACAAGCCTTAAGGACAGTCTTATCTGTGATAAGGCGTTCCCTGATATTTGTAGTATCGTGGTATTACTTTACATCTTGAGTTATTGCACTACAGAGCAGTGTTTTCTAGTGGTGACTTGTTGGAACCATTTTCAATAGTCAAACGACTGTACCAAGGAGCGATTAGAGGACCTGCTGGACAGCTTTTTTTGAATAGGACAATGTTCCTGTCCAATAATTTTTAGATTTGTTACAATAAGCTTACGCTGCAAGAGAACTCGCTTGTATTTTTCAATATGTAGTCTGTCTGGAGTAGGGTGGAGATAGCAATGTGAAAGTTGCGAGCTGTCGAAGACGATCTTCATATTCCTAATGCGATTAGGACATCGTATACTCTTGACGACGTTTAGCACCTGTGCGGTCAGTCAACCAATTTCAGAATTCATGTTGAGTAATCCTGCTAAATTCCCATAATATTGTCTTTTTATATTGATGAGTAATATGGCTAGTCGTCACGTTCATGTGCCGTCTACAACGCAAATTTAATGTTACTATCCTAGGAACTAACCTGCAATACGTTTTGTATTTCATAATCGGAACTATCTGCATTAACCGTCATCATAGCAATGTCAGGGAACAGAATGCAGCAGTGCCTTGGTATCTACTTGGGGACCTGCTTGAGTCGTGTTCTAAGGAAAGGGTAGTTGCTGGTTCACATTACATTACACTAGCGAGAAGTACCGACTTTTCCTTTTCTCTGTCTGCAAACATCCCGAACTAAATTCAGTAACTAAATGCTAAGAATATATTTGCATTGTGCCAACTCAAAGATCAATAGATATGGATATAGATATAGATTTTTATATTTAAAGTCATTCTCGTTCTGCGTTGGAATGTACATTATTCATTATTTGATTGTTCTTGTTACGATTGTTATTGTCATTCTCTCACTCGCAAGAGTTTTCACATTCCTATTTGGTATCGATGCACATGAAGAGTGGCTATGAAAGAAGGGAATACTGAATGTTACGTCATGCAGAATACACTCATTTACTTCTGCTCCTTGTGATCAACGCTACAGGAGAAGTGAGATACATAAAGTTGACAGTGTGAGGACAGACATGCTAGCACAACTCTGCAACTACACAGTGTTACCAGATAAAATGGTGCTGCGGAATCGAAAGTTAGAACGGACTTTGCCACAGTAGCAGACAGCTGCTAATTTCGGACCATGACCGTGGATTACACTTCGGTCAGTGCTGGTTAGAGTGTTGCAACTGTAAATGGAAGGCTTTGTTTGACAGTCTTGTGCTGATGCTGTCTGAATAAATTATGCCATTGGATAAAAAGCGGTTTAGTTTTGAGACCTAACCCACAAGGGGAGAAGGCACAGTGGTCTGATTCAGGAATTCCAAGCAATAAAACACAAAAAGCAACCCAGGAAGGGTTCGAACAGCTACTTTCATACAGAGACATGCATTTGGAATCTGTTCATCGTTACGGGGTCAAACAAGAGGGTAACATTACTGAAACAATGATCAGGCTACTTAGTATATAAGAGAGCATACAGATTTCAAGGAGGAAACGTATGAAGACGCAGACTTCCTCGTTATCAATATGTTCGGCATTACTTTCGTGTTAACGAAAGTAATATCCCGCTTTAACTCTTCTTACGTCTCAAATGAAATGAATGCCATGAGGAATCGAATATTTGTTGACTGCGTCTCTCCTTCCTTCCATTCGTACCAACATATTTCTTCATTCTCGTGGTAATCATGACATTCTTTTTGCTTGCTGCAAAAGATTGCACGTGGACAAATTCGACATCGAGGTGCAAAGCGTTTGGTATCTTACATTATATTCAATTCGAATAAGCTTCAGATGTATTTTTACTTCGTTTGTATTTTTAGATGATTATGAACGTTACGGAAAATTATCTCACATGCTTTATGTTGAATGAGAAACATTGAAGACCCGTTTTGCTTTCCCTACGTTGAAATGATATAATGTCGGCGTCAACAGCCTTCTTACACGCCGGAAGCTGAAACTTGTATCATTCTGGATTAATGAAATTGAATGTCGCAAATGTAGACATAGCCCACAAGGCGACGTCAGAAACCATCAGGGGAGAACGCCGCATAAAACCAAACGTGCGCGCGCGTCTCCAATCTGAAGGACCGTATCGGAGAATCACGGCAAGCATTTCGCTGAAGAGCTGCCTCGTAAGAGAACCGAGAAATGGCAGCGTCGTAGCAAGTATTTGTCAACACTCTGATAGTGCATTTACTTCCGGGTGTAGGCCGGCGATACCTCGCTAAATTCACTTGACATTCGTTTACCACATCGAAGAAAAAATGGTTCAAATGGCTCTGAGCACTATGTGACTCAACTGCTGTGGTCATAAGTCCCCTAGAACTTAGATCTACTTAAACCTATCTAACCTAAGGACATCACACACACCCATGCCCGAGGCAGGATTCGAACCTGCGAGCGTAGCTCCACATCGAAGACTCGTACGATAGAATCCACTGTAAGATGAGACATTTAGAAAGTATAATTAATTTCTGGACTCCAAGAACGGCGTTCTTCACATAAGTAACACCTCTTTGTGTGTTTTAAGGTTGCGTTTTGAGGCTCAGGCAACATCGCAGTGACTATAGTCCGTCTGTGGTCGCCAGTGTGTCGTTAGCTCAGAGGTTATTCGTCATATTGTGGCTTTTCTAACGCGGGACATTCTGAATCGGAATACTCCCCTTTCATTATTAGTTCCGGGACGTGACTATTTTCCTCGGACAAAGACCAATGCTGTGAATTGGATTCGCGGACATGCCATTCACTACCTAGTTGGACAAACTGTAGACTCTGTACTCGATTTTTGGACATACCTCAACGACCGTCATTATGTCGTTGTCCGACACCCAAAATACAGACAATTTTTCTCGAACTTCCTTGGGAGTGCTTTCCACGACCCGCCTCGCAGCTGGAATGTGTTAAGCCAAGAGTGAAGAAGGTTTCCAGTTTGAACCAATGAACATTTCTGAACTACTGAACGGAACACACCAATTTCGAGAAGACGTTACTCAACATATTACCAGCGGGGCGCAGAAGGAGTCTGATCAATTACACAACAAAAATAAACAAAACAAAAATCAAAATAAAAATAAAATTCAGAAAAAGGAAGATTTTGTTTTGTTTGTAATGATAGCCCTAACCTTGAATTCCCATATTTCCCCTGGTATATAGGCAGCTCTTGGGGTAGGTTTAGTCAGGAGCCAACGCCTGAAGTGGACCAGATATTTTTTTTTTTGTTATAGGATGAAAAGTGGCGGTGGCACTTAGTTTCTTTTTTTATTGCCATTTTCCTAAGGGGCTTTAAAATAAGAGAGAAAAAAAGGGGTAATCGTCAAAAAAAGTAAAAGAAAAAAAGCAAAATTAAAAAAAAAGAGGTTCCCTTGTGCGTTGCGGTGGTCGTACTGTATGACATAGCAGTTCCAATCTCGGTGGAAGCCGCTGACTACAACCTTTTATTTTCCATTTTAATTAATGGAGTTGCAAACGGCTAGTAAAAATTGTTTATACGAAATCTGAAGAATGCCTTTAAACATCAATCTTCGTCCGATTCGACTTAGTAAATTAAGTTAATATCATGGATGTCTGCTTTGCAAATGCCAAGGTGCTTCACTGTAAAATAGATCCTGAAAAGATTCAAAGCGACTGTCAACGATATAAATTTGAGTTTTGTTCGTCATATAGGTCTAACATGTCAGAAGGTTGTTTATGAAGTGCACATGTTGATTAATATAGTTCCCCTCTTCTAAATTTTTGCAATAGCATTTAACTGTAGACGTTTTCTAACACCGGTGTTAGCAATTCCTTTCCGTTCTCTGAAACCTCCAAAACGACAAATTTTTCTGGTCTAATTCAGATGACCTTAACTAACACTTCCGATCAACATTAAATACTTCATGAACCCATACATGGAACTCCAAATGTGCAGTGTTCCTGCACTGCTACAGAGCATGCATTGCAAGGTATTCACACAGTTTATCGCATAGAGTTACCATAAGGAATTAAACAAGAACTGTAATACACTTTATACCACAGACGCTCACCTCGGCTTGACGAAAACATCCGAACATTGACCAAAAGTTGCACAAATAATTGAGTTTGAAAGGAAAAGAAACGAGGTATGAAGCATTTATAAATTCATCGAATGTAGCGGCGTGGTTTAATTTCGTCCCAGTCTATAAAATTAATTTCAGGCCATACTCAGCTCTTGCCGATTAATGTAATATAATACCCGCCTACTAATCAGGGCGTCTGTCTCCGTTGCTTTTGAGCATGAATGGAAATCGTAGAAATTTTCTGTGGAGCAACATTTAATAATAAAGCGTTTTAAATCATCAAAAGCGATGAGCGGGAGCAGGCGCTTTCGATAAAGAACGGGGGAGTGCAGCGCCGCTGCTGTCGCCACGGCCGCTGCCGGTAGCCAGTAAATGGATCCCGGAGCTTTGCCGCATACGGCGTCCAGAGGAGGACAGTCTGCAGGAAATCTGCTGCAAAATCGTTACTGGATAAAATTTTGATATCGGTGTGTCAGAAAGCGAAATTGATTGAATCTGCGCTACCATTACATTCACGTCTTCAGCATTCAGACAGAAGAGGCTATAAAAATATTTTATGCTAGCTGCTCTCGATCCACTGACTTATGAACAGAAACAACGCACGCTACCGCTAGACCACAGGCGTAATCGGCCTAGTGCTTCTCTATCATGGGACAAGTTTTCCTCCAGGAAGTGCCGCAGTCTGCAGTGTTGCCAGATTGTGCAGATAACCGGACTTAGAGAATTAGCGAGTTGGCCAGTTTTATTGTCCCACGTCGCGATCGGCGCGGACTTAGCCTCTGAAGCGGCCGGCCGCCGGTCGAGTTTTATGTCAAAGAGTGTACATGTTCTGGCTGTGGCCAGGAGGGACACTTCAGGTCGAACTGTATGCAACGGCGAATTGCGCAACTGCCTTCAGATGTGCGGGAGCCATCGCCGGCGATGACAGTACTACCGATCACCTATGCCAAAGCCCTCACTGTGTCCGCTGATGACCGAAAGGACACAGCCCCGGTAGAAGATCAAGATGGCACTCTCCGAAACCTTGTCGCAGACGTCGGGATGATAGAGGATGCTGCTCCATCGAGCATACAATCTTCGGCGACAACATCAGATGAGACCGAACTCCCACCAAGCACACCGATAGTACACGAAGCAGTTCCAGTGTCTGGAACACACTCTGTGACGACAACATCAGTTCCGACCGAACTCCGCCAAGTACAACGATAGGACTCGAAACACTTCCAGTCCCTAAGGATGCTTTTCTGTCGGGCAGCCGTGATTCCCTACAATCTGAGGACACGGAAGAAAGATCACGCAAACAACG
Organism: Schistocerca americana; assembly: GCF_021461395.2. Classification (NCBI taxonomy): domain Eukaryota; kingdom Metazoa; phylum Arthropoda; class Insecta; order Orthoptera; family Acrididae; genus Schistocerca; species Schistocerca americana. The sequence goes on along the minus strand of NC_060130.1, from coordinate 710,323,096 downwards.
TTCCCCGAAAAGGAGGAAACGGCGGCGTCGCACGACATCTCCTCGGGATGACTCCCCTTGCCCCGACGACGATGCGCATGTGGACCAAGACGACACAACAGCCTCTACGAAACAGGATGAGGCAATGGGAACTGTTCGATCAGACCCACAGCGGTCTGTCACATTGATGGTACCGGGACGTGGTGATGCTGAAGAGGAATCACAGCCAGTTGGCTCTCCAGACGCAGATGCTGTGGCTATGGACACGAATATATCACTGCCTGAAAAGATGTGGTATGATGATATTGAGGAGGCGCCGGACGTCATACAGAGGCAGCCGGCACTCACGAAGACGGCCTAATAATTGCTGAAGGTGAAGGGAGAGGGCCGAGAGAACGTCTTCTAACTCAGCCCCGAGCGCCGGTGCAGGGAGATGTTGTTGCGCCTTGACAGAGTGGGATTCAACGCGATGCGAACCGTATTGCGACATTAAATATAAATGACGTGCGTTCACCGGTCAAAATACACCTACTGAAGGAAACGATATGGGCATCTGGTGTGGATATTGCTTTGCTGCAGGAAGTCCACATAGCTTAACTCCCATACATCGCAGGCTACCAATCCTATTCGTCACATGGAGATCACAATGGGAGTGGGGTGGCAGTTTACGTGCGAGATGGCTTCCCAGTGGAAAACGTGTATTATCTTCCGTCGGCCAGGGGAATGGCTTTCACGACGTTTGGGACACGCATCATCAATCTATATGCACCGTCGGGAAATAATCGGAGGCGGGAAAGTGCGCGATTCTATGCAGAAGACATTGCCCCACTATTCCATGGACGTTATGAATGTGTAATAATTGGTGAAGATTTCAACTGTGTTCTCAGCCAGAAAGACCAAAGCCAGGAGTTGCGAATCGTTGTCAACGACCTTGTACTTAGTGCCACGTGGGAATAACGACATGGAGATGCACCGGGATACACCTATGAGATAAGTCATTCGGCGAGCAGATTAGATCGCATTTATATCTCACGGGCTCATGCAAATGATGTCCAGGACGCGGAACGCTGGCCATTGGCTGTTTCCGATCACAGCGCTTACATCTGTACGGTGCTTCTTCTCCGTAGAGAAGTGTGGAACAGTAAGGCCCCGTGGAAACTAAACATTCAACATCTACATGATCCTGAATGCCGTCAACGGATCCTTGAGACATGGACGATGTGCGAGCGAAGGGTTGGAAGGTATAAGACGATGCTTGATTGGTGGCTGACTTGTGCTAAACCGGCGCTTCGCCGTACGTTCATCTCATATAGCAGGGAGATGGCAGAATGGCGCCGCCGTACGACCGACTTTTATTTTGCAGCACTGCGCGACCTGGACGATGGTCCGCCGGGACAGGACATCTGGGTCGAACGCAAAAGGATAAAAGCTAAATTAGTGGCTTTAGCTCGGAAACATCTTCAGGGAACCATGGTGCGCGCAAGATGTCACGATACGATAAGGCACGAGATTCCTTCCATGCACCACGTCGTGAATGAACGAAAGCACCGACGACGCGTTTTGGTACGGGAATTAATTACCTGCGAAGACCGAAGAGTGACATGTCAAGCGGGCATTGTCTCTGCATTCGTCGACCATTACCAACACATCTATCGGGAAGAAGCAGCCCCTGTCGATGACCTCGACCGTATAGCCACGCACGTCTCCCGTACACTGACGGTGGAAGCCGCGGGAACCTTACTGGAAGCCATTAGCTGTGAGGAACTACATGATATGATTGCACAAGGTGCGTTGAATCGGTCCCCAGGCATTGATGGGCTTCCTGCTGAATTTTATCGGAATTTCGCAACGAAATGGCACCGCGATGGACGGAAATGTACAACGAGATGTTAAATTCCGATGCGCCTATTCCACCGGCTTTTATGGAAGGCCTCTTGGTGCCAGTACATAAACCGAAACCAGGAATTACGGTCACACATTATCGCCCCATCACCCTGCTTTGCTAGCGTCCCGATGTCGTATGTTAATTCGTAGCGTTCTCTCTACAGAACAGACGACACCGGGTGGATCGGTGAATGTGCAAACAGCTACTGGCGAATGCCGTGATGTGATAGCGCTGGCGGAGGAGTGACGGCTTAAAGCGGCGATGGTGGCGGATTATTTTGACAGTGCTTTTGATAAGGTGCGCCACAATTATCTGTACGCTGTACTGCAACAAATGGGATTTCCAGACCGTTTTACTGGTCTCATTAGAAGGATATATGGGGGCGCACAATCCTTGGTACAGATTAATGGGCGTATAGCTGGGCCCATTCAAATTCGACGATCCATTCGCCAGGGCTGCCCTCTTTCGATGCTGCTGTTCGCGATAGCGTTGGAACCATTAATTGGGAGGCTAACCAATTCTCTTTCTGGGATGGAACTACGGGGCTACACCTTCAAATGTCGTGCCTATGCAGACGACCTCCTGCTGCTCGTTCGTTCTGAGGAAGAGGTGAAGACGGTCCTTGAACTGTTGTTGGACTACAGTGTGACGGCGGGTAGTGCAATGAACATGAACAAATCGGCGGCAATGCCGGTTCGAAGGGGCCTTACGCCGGAAGAAATCAGTCCGTTTCCTATTGTGCAACGATTCCGCTATATCGGCATAGACTTTACCTCATCTGTAAAACGTACTGCAGCAGTTAACTACCGACGTATTTTACAGACAACACGTACCATGGTCCGACAACATCTCCTACGGCGCCTTGATCCTTTGCAGCGAGTCGAGTATCTGAACACTTATGTGGTTTCTCGAATGGTGCATATTTCGCAGATCCTGCCCCTACCACTCACGCTCGGACGTCGACTTCAATCAGCACTAGGCTATTTTGTGATGATTGGCTCGCCCCTCAAGGTGCGATACGAAACGCTCACGCTCCCTACGGACAAGGGGGGACTCGGGCTTACGAATGTTCACTGCCGAGCGACGGCGCTCCTTCTAGTCACGATGTACAAGCAATGGCGTAGCGGGCGTGATTCCCTTACATCCCGCCTACTGGATCTCCTGGTTCCAGCGTCCCTCACACCTCCTGTGGCGGTGGACAACATTACGCCACATTTTGCGCATGTATCAACATTTATCGTGGAACTTAGTTGTATCAGAGACGAGCTTCCGCGCACGAGACCGCCATGCGCGAAGGATTTTTATGTTTGGCTGCTACGACGGATAAGTCGTAATGTCATTGAACTCAAACACCCCAGGTTGCATTGGCCGAAGATTTGGAGACATGTGCACCAAAAATTCCTTCCTACCTTCGTTCGGGCACTGTGGTTCTCTGTCACCTGTGGCAAGTTCAACACCAACCAACGGCACCATGCCATTGGACTAGTGGACACTCCACTATGCCCAAAATGTCGCCAAGTGGATGACGACCATCACCGCTTAACTTGTATCGCGGTGGAGGACGTCTGGCTCCTAGGAAGGCAGATGGTGGCTTGCTACCTCCGTGTGACCCCGCAACATATTACACCTGCTTCCTTCTTACGTCCGGAGAGTGACTACTTTCCGGCGACTAAATCACAGTCGATCATCTGGGTCAAAGGTTGGACAATCGCGTACCTCTATGGGGATGCTGCCAGGTCGCGACTTGACTTTTGGTATTTCTTGCAGCAAGCCCACAATGATGTTCGTAGATGGTCACACTATCGGAAAACCTTTGCCAACTATCTTCAGGCAGTCTTCCTCGACCCCCCACGCAGTTGGTATGTGCCGGGTGCAGTCGGTGTGCACATTTGACATCTGATAATGAACCTCACGCTTCTCTCACCACTCAATATGTAATGCACATACTATACGATGAAATGATCTACATGTTCCTTTTAACAGAGTGATCTTTATTGAAAATAAATAAATCAACATCCCTGTTCCTTTAAATTCGTGATTGTTTTAAAATGACTTTTTTTTTTTTTTTTTTTTTTTTTTTTTTTGCAGAGGATGCATTTCATGTAGTGTTTGTGAACTGCCTAATTTTGTATCCAAATAAAATACCAATAAATAAATGTTAAAAAAAGGGCGCTAATGCGCTGCTTCCTGAACTCGGGTAGGGTGCCGGCCCCGGATCGAATCTGTCCAGCGGGTTAACGACGAGGGCCGGCGTGCCAGCCAGCTTAGATTTCAAATTTTATTTAACTTGTAAGTTGGTTTTGATAGTACCTCTGCTTAATTTGATTTCACTTACTGGTTATTGGTGGGTACTAAAGTAATAATGTAACATAAAGACGACTAAATACAGTACTGATAATATTTTCTCTGTTGCAACTTTTTTAAATTTCAATAGGATGTTTGCTCCTAGGTATACGACCATATTGTACCATAGGAAATGTTTGTACATTCGGAAAAACGTTAATTTTCCGTAGAAGATTTTGTAATTTCAGAAAAAGTGTGTAGCATGTAAAAAGTGAATGCCATCATTTAAAAATGGAAGAAAAAACTATATTAAACTTCTACTACAGAGTTGTCTAGAGGCGAAAGTCTGAAATGTGTTCCACGCTAAAACATTCTCCTCTACGAAGAAATGGCGGTTGTGACTGTTTTAGGCTCGTTTTTTATAAACAGGTGCCTGAACAAGCTTGGCGGTCCCTCTGAACGCTCATAGCATATGGTCATTATTTTTTTTACCTCTGTGTGACGTAAATGTTTCTATGTCGACTACCCGCAGGTCTTTAAGCCTGAGCATGGTAAGCAGCTGTATCTTCTATCTTACCTTGCCAGGTTCATAATCGTCCACCATGTTGCCAACCATGATGACGCCCTCGTTCAAGCTGAACTGCAGACCCTCGATGAACATGTTTCCTTCTTTCCTGGCTGCCGCCTCTGAGAAAACTTTCACCGTTTCGTCTAGAGATTTGACGGGTTTATAATCGAGTTTCACATACCTGCAACAGAAACCTCCCATCAACACATGATCTTTAATACACAGAAAATAACATTCATCTTGAAGCTCTTTACCCAAAAAGTTCACTGTCTACGTCTGTATTTGCTTGAACAGAAAATATATTTGAGGATCCCGCCTTCGGTTCACTAATTCCTACACATGCTTCTGTGATATTACAAAATCCTCAGTGGAGTTCTCTTTATTTTACTGCAGAGAATAAGCAATAATGGACAAGAGAATACTTGCAGATAGAGTTACCGTCATCAGTTTGAGTGACATTGTTTACAAAACATATACCTTTGCAGCACATTTGGATTCTCCTGTTACCTTCTGCCTTCATTGTTACCAGTTATGTTTTAATAACACATTTAATCATCTGAAACTAATAATATTTCTAACTATGACATAATTCCAGTGAAACGAGAAAATTAGCCCTAAAAGTAGATTTACTGGCGTGCGAGCATTTTTTGTATCTGTTACGATTATTTACTTACTACTTTTGACAAATTTCAATTACTGTATAGATATCTGGACCTTGAAAATGGCTCAGTGTTTCTTTTCATTTAGATGATTTACAACATATGTCAGTACTCTGCATCACACCCAGTACAGAAAGGTTCAAACATTAATTTAAATACTACCATTACTGAAATAACAGATTCCTTTTTAAGTTGAACGAATTCAGGGTACAGTCATGCATTCAACAGCTCAAAACGTAACAGATTGAAGTATAAATGTTACTAGTAAATGGTGCTTGAAATAAGAAGGTATTTTACTATCATCTTACACTGCTTAGTGATAATCTAAACTCAGCTTCGATGTACACTCTAATTAGAGAGATAGGGTCCCAATACTTCAATCTAGGCTGCTGGCACATCTCCGAGGGATGCAGAGATAAAGGACGGAGTACTTGGGGTGTCGCTGAGCCAGTTTTAATAATCTCTAAACCGTGTGACAAATAAGGCAGGCGCTTCAGGAAATGTTCACTAGGGCTTTCTACGTACCAAGCGTCCCCAGAGCATACTCATATTTTTTGTAATTTGAAAATACTTGAATGTCGTATAGCTTCACCGCAAGTCACCAAATCTCATTCTACTTTATTGCCCTTCAGCGCGGTTCGCACGGAGAGTTTTAACGTCATTACGTTGAGAGCAGCTTGAAATAACAGCACTGCATCGTCATAACACAGAACTGGTCTCACTCACTACTGAGATAAGTGGCTTTACGTTATTCCACAACAGGCATGACAAAAACACGTCATGATCCGCTTTGTTTCAACTGGTGTATCACAAGTATGTTGTTCACTTTCTCAAAGTCGAGAAAGTCAGCTAGAACCCTACGGACCAGTCGCTCTTGAGTTCTAGTGGAGTTCTGTATACCAACAGCAAAATAGTGGTATAAATGACGGCTATGCTCCAGTGTTAGCCCGCGCACGCGATACGACTTATTATTTAAATTTGTTTACTGACATTTCAGTTCATTTATTCATATTTTCGTATGCTAATTTGTCGTCTTGAAACTCAGCAGCCCGGCCGGTGTGGCCGAGCGGTTCTAGGCGCCTCAGTCAGGAACCGCGCGACCGCTGCGGTCGCAGGTTCGAATCCTGCCTCGGGCATGGATGTGTGTGATGTTCTTAGGTTAGTTAGGTTTAAGTAGTTCTAAGTTCTAGGGGACTGATAACCTCAGATGTTAAGTCCCGTAGTGCTCAGAACCATTTGAACCAACACAGCAGCACCACTGGAGAAGAAACGCTGTACCATAGAATGGACCTGATCAAATAAAATTGTCATAAATCCTTGGGAGTAATTCGACCTTGCAGAGTAATCACGGGAAACATGGAATACCACGATACGGATGCCCAAATCATCATCGAACATCCGCAATGTTTCGCACTTGAGAGACAAGCTGGGCTGGAAGTTGTAAGCCGTCTAAAACAAAACTCATTCGACCAAATTACATTTTTCCATTGCTCCAGATTCCAGCTTTTATGGCTTCGGCACCACGTTTTCCTGTCACGGACATTTGTCCAACTAATAAGTGATCTGAGAATTCCACCTCGCTCTGCGATTCCCTGTTACATTCAGTTCTGCAGCGACTTTTGCAACTGTCGCCCCCTTATTTTTAGCCAAAATGCTCTTCAATTAAAGTCCGTCACGATCACTCAACGCACACTTTCGTCTGCGTTGTGACGGATGAGGTTTTACCGCTTTGCATGCGGTACGAATCTTCGATACGGGTTTTCCTGAAACACAAATAGCTTTTGCTAACTTGGTTACAGAATCACCCACCATACGAACACCAACAATTTTTCCATGCTCCATCACAATGCACTCACAGCTACACAGAACAATGTTTGATCACGACTGACACTTGCAACTTTTTGAGGACATTGCACAGAGCCGTTTGTGGCCAAATACAACAGTGCAAAGTGCAGGTTTGGCTAGCATTTGCATTTAAGTCGAAGCACGCATTTCTCGTGGTGTTCTTATATTTTTGTCCACGAGGTGTTTTTATATTTTTCCACCCCGACCTGACGCAAATTTCTTGATGATGTCTGTTGCTAAACTTTCCATTCTACATACTTTTTGCCTTCTAGGCACTAAATCCTGCTGCTCCTTGTGTTAAACGCACGTGCGTAAGTAACGCATCATTTTCAACAACGTCTGATGTAGTGCGAAGAGCGATAAAATCCGCCCTGGACATATTAGAACGATTTCGTATCGTTTTCCAAGAGAGCGCCACCGTCGACGTCTCTGCAGGCAGTCGTTTGTTAGAAAACGTTTTCAGTTTACATACATGTGCACATACCGCTTGAAACACTTATTTCAAACCATTGATACCTTACTGCGAACTACTCAGTTTAGACTCATCTATAGTTTGTTTCTTTCTTATCTTAAGAAATTAAATACACTCCTGGAAATGGAAAAAAGAACACATTGACACCGGTGTGTCAGACCCACCATACTTGCTCCCGACACTGCGAGAGGGCTGTACAAGCAATGATCACACGCACGGCATAGCGGACACACCAGGAACCGCGGTGTTGGCCGTCGAATGGCGCTAGCTGCGCAGCATTTGTGCACCGCCGCCGTCAGTGTCAGCCAGTTTGCCGTGGCATACGGAGCTCCATCGCAGTCTTTAACACTGGTAGCATGCCGCGACAGCGTGGACGTGAACCGTATGTGCAGTTGACGGACTTTGAGCGAGGGCGTATAGTGGGCATGCGGGAGGCCGGGTGGACGTACCGCCGAATTGCTCAACACGTGGGGCGTGAGGTCTCCACAGTACATCGATGTTGTCGCCAGTGGTCGGCGGAAGGTGCACGTGCCCGTCGACCTGGGACCGGACCGCAGCGACGCACGGATGCACGCCAAGACCGTAGGATCCTACGCAGTGCCGTAGGGGACCGCACCGCCACTTCCCAGCAAATTAGGGACACTGTTGCTCCTGGGGAATCGGCGAGGACCATTCGCAACCGTCTCCATGAAGCTGGGCTACGGTCCCGCACACCGTTAGGCCGTCTTCCGCTCATGCCCCAACATCGTGCAGCCCGCCTCCAGTGGTGTCGCGACAGGCGTGAATGGAGGGACGAATGGAGACGTGTCGTCTTCAGCGATGAGAGTCGCTTCTGCCTTGGTGCCAATGATGGTCGTATGCGTGTTTGGCGCCGTGCAGGTGAGCGCCACAATCAGGACTGCATACGACTGAGGCACACAGGGCCAACACCCGGCATCATGGTGTGGGGAGCGATCTCCTACACTGGCCGTACACCACTGGTGATCGTCGAGGGGACACTGAATAGTGCACGGTACATCCAAACCGTCATCGAACCCATCGTTCTACCATTCCTAGACCGGCAAGGGAATTTCCTGTTCCAACAGGACAATGCACGTCCGCATGTATCCCGTGCCACCCAACGTGCTCTAGAAGGTGTAAGTCAACTACCCTGGCCAGCAAGATCTCCGGATCTGTCCCCCATTGAGCATGTTTGGGACTGGATGAAGCGTCGTCTCACGCGGTCTGCACGTCCAGCACGAACGCTGGTCCAACTGAGGCGCCAGGTGGAAATGGCATGGCAAGCCGTTCCACAGGACTACATCCAGCATCTCTGCGATCGTCTCCATGGGAGAATAGCAGCCTGCATTGCTGCGAAAGGTGGATATACACTGTACTAGTGCTGACATTGTGCATGCTCTGTTGCCTGTGTCTGTGTGCCTGTGGTTCTGTCAGTGTGATCATGTGATGTATCTGACCCCAGGAATGTGTCAATAAAGTTTCCCCTTCCTGGGACAATGAATTCACGGTGTTCTTATTTCAATTTCCAGGAGTGTATTAATGTAACTACTTCTACAGTTGCTAGTGCTGTGTAGGTACACAGCATAGGTGTATCTTAAACCCTGTAATAGTGTGGCAGGAGACGTAACCACCGAAATAAAAGCATTAGCATTATTCCTATGATGCTCCCCTGTGCTTGAACGTAAAACGCATGGCGGTGCTCTATTTTTAAAACTCGAAGTGAATAGTCTTACAGTCTTCTCACAAAAAACTTGGCAGCCCAACTGTATAACATGAAGGCATTCATTTTTATGCCTCTAATATAGAAAGTACAAAAACTCTATTTTTTGAGGTCTGGTAATGTACATACAGTCATCAAGCAACAATACTAAATCATCAGCTGTGAGTAACAGAGGAACAAAATGGTTCAAATGGCTCTGAGCACTATGGGACTCAACTGCTGAGGTCATTAGTCCCCTAGAACTTAGAACTAGTTAAACCTAACTAACCTAAGGACATCACAAACATCCATGCCCGAGGTAACAGAGGAACAGTAATGTATGTTCCTCCGTGGTGCAGCTGTTCTTAATGCTTTTTTGCTGCCCACTGTACGTAATTTTTGTGTACTACTGATGTTTTCTAATTTATTACTTGCATTATTAGATTATTAGGAACATTCAAATCAAAATGTTCAAATGTGTGTGAATTACTATGGGACCAAACTGCTGAGGTCATCGATCCCTAGACGTACACACTATTTAAACTAACTTACGCTAAAGACACCACACACAGCCATGCCCGAGGGAGGACTCGAACCTCCGGCGGGAGGGGCCGCCCGATTCGTTACACGGCGCCTCTAACCGCGCCGCCACTCCGCGCGGCTAGGAACATTCTAACATGAAAATATTCAGTCTTGAAAACTCAGAAGTTAAAAATGAAAGTAAATGGTCAACGAAGTAACGTAATTTACACTATGCCCTTTTAATTATATCTTCAATGACCAAGCAGTCTTTCTTGTATTAATCTGATATGTGTAAGATTTTGCAGTTCATTTTTTTTCTAGTAAATGCCACAGACTTACTTTTTGGACGGGATGATTCTGAATTCGACTGCAGTAAGGAAACCCAGAGTCCCATAAGACCAAGGGACTGCGTAAAACAGGTCTGCGTTGTTCTCCTGCAGCAAAAAGTAGCTTTTGACGTCACTGTTTTCTTAGATGAATGTTTGCGATTCCAACAAAACACATATTCTACAACAACTTAGAAAGATTTCACTAATATTTTAACAAAACAATATTTAATAACAAATTTACATATCGGTTACATAAAATATCTGTGACACAAGCTTTAAAAACGGTAGGAGAGTGGAAGAACCGTCTATATAAGATCAAGCATACGGATGTAAAAACAGTTCATTGGTAAGCTAAGTTTTTAAATTGAACTGTACTTGGAAAAGCAGTTTGAGTTTAAAAAAATATGTTCATAATGTAATAAATAAATTAGAATTGCAAATTTTATTCAACGTAGCGCCCCACAACTTTGATATAAGCTTAAGAAGGTCACAGTAGTCTTCGTCATCAGCCCAGTCAGTTATCTCTGAAACTATTCCAGCTTTTTCAAATCCTTGGAATTCCTAGCGGTATGATCCCAGGAGAAAATTCATTAAAGGGACGATACCGCCAGTTACAAAAGATGTGTTTCCTACTGGTGTATCTCTTAAGTATTATCGGTCTCCACCACTCCTGAGAGGATTTGTTAAATATTCAGTATGGACCAGCGCTTACCTTATCACAGACAACAACACTGCCGTCAGCCAAGACAAGCTCATAGGACACGCAGATGTGCTGGATGAGGCCGTGCTTGTGCGAAGAGCTCTCCACCCCAGTACCCATCACAAGGCCTCCTACAAAGCAACCACTTTTATTACTTGGACTGAAGTACTTTACAGAAAAAATTAGCACGTGTTTTTACGACAAGCTTCTCCCTTCCTACTTTCTAAAGAACACCCAAAAATTATGTTAATGTAGTCTACGAATTGAAATGTTAGTAAGTTCCTCCTATCTATGTAAACTGTAACTTTTGTTCTACTTGTTTTTCATGTTTCTCAAGTTCGTTGAATGTTTGTTTTTGTATGCTAATTCCCGCTAAAACAACAGTTAATAAACTATATATACACTCCTGGAAATGGAAAAAAGAACACATTGACACCGGTGTGTCAGACCCACCATACTTGCTCCGGACACTGCGAGAGGGCTGTACAAGCAATGATCACACGCACGACACAGCGGACACACCAGGAACCGCGGTGTTGGCCGTCGAATGGCGCTAGCTGCGCAGCATTTGTGCACCGCCGCCGTCAGTGTCAGCCAGTTTGCCGTGGCATACGGAGCTCCATCGCAGTCTTTAACACTGGTAGCATGCCGCGACAGCGTGGACGTGAACCGTATGTGCAGTTGACGGACTTTGAGCGAGGGCGTATAGTGGGCATGCGGGAGGCCGGGTGGACGTACCGCCGAATTGCTCAACACGTGGGGCGTGAGGTCTCCACAGTACATCGATGTTGTCGCCAGTGGTCGGCGGAAGGTGCACGTGCCCGTCGACCTGGGACCGGACCGCAGCGACGCACGGATGCACGCCAAGACCGTAGGATCCTACGCAGTGCCGTAGGGGACCGCACCGCCACTTCCCAGCAAATTAGGGACACTGTTGCTCCTGGGGTATCGGCGAGGACCATTCGCAACCGTCTCCATGAAGCTGGGCTACGGTCCCGCACACCGTTAGGCCATCTTCCGCTCACGCCCCAACATCGTGCAGCCCGCCTCCAGTGGTGTCGCGACAGGCGTGAATGGAGGGACGAATGGAAACGTGTTGTCTTCAGCGATGAGAGTCGCTTCTGCCTTGGTGCCAATGATGGTCGTATGCGTGTTTGGCGCCGTGCAGGTGAGCGCCACAATCAGGACTGCATACGACTGAGGCACACAGGGCCAACACCCGGCATCATGGTGTGGGGAGCGATCTCCTACACTGGCCGTACACCACTGGTGATCGTTGAGGGGACACTGAATAGTGCACGGTACATCCAAACCGTCATCGAACCCATCGTTCTACCATTCCTAGACCGGCAAGGGAACTTGCTGTTCCAACAGGACAATGCACGTCCGCATGTATCCCGTGCCACCCAACGTGCTCTAGAAGGTGTAAGTCAACTACCCTGGCCAGCAAGATCTCCGGATCTGTCCCCCATTGAGCAAGTTTGGGACTGGATGAAGCGTCGTCTCACGCGGTCTGCACGTCCAGCACGAACGGAACGCTGGTCCAACTGAGGCGCCAGGTGGAAATGGCATGGCAAGCCGTTCCACAGGACTACATCCAGCATTTCTACGATCGTCTCCATGGGAGAATAGCAGCCTGCATTGCTGCGAAAGGTGGATATACACTGTACTAGTGCTGACATTGTGCATGCTCTGTTGCCTGTGTCTATGTGCCTGTGGTTCTGTCAGTGTGATCATGTGATGTATCTGACCCCAGGAATGTGTCAATAAAGTTTCCCCTTCCTGGGACAATGAATTCACGGTGTTCTTATTTCAATTTCCAGGAGTGTATATGGTGTCCGTTCTTTCTGACATGTCCGAAAGAACAGATACCAGTTTGATTCTGAAGCTACTATGAATTATAGACATTAGTTGCCAGTGGACATTAATTCACATGAACGGTGAAAGCTGAAAATGTGTGCCAGACGGGGATTCGAACCCGGGCCTCCTGCTTACTAGGTGACACGCTGACTAGAGCACTGTATAGTACAAGCTGAACAATCCCCCATTTTGAATCCCACGTTCAAGGCGCTCGTTTAAACCCTACCGAACACTTACACTTTTGAATATGCTCTTGATGCCATCAAATGTACATTGCTTGAGCAGATAATATTACAGCGTAGTAAATGTATCGACTTACATTTGACTTGAAGAGGCAAGCAAATTAAAGTAGTTGATTAGACGAATATTTCGAGATGTGATACATTCACTTACGTTCCATGTAAATCATACGTTGCTGTTCTACATATTTACCAAATACAGTTAAAATGCGTCACAAATATCGTATTTTCTGGTTTATGTATGGTACATCCACTTACGTTTACGGTAAGTGGGAGTTACATTCGTAAACAATTACGGAATAATGTTAAAATGGAACACAACAGGCATAAAAATTTCATATCAGCACAAGAGGGGATTGCGTGAGTACTCAAAGTATATTAATGACCCCAATTTTATTGACTATTTCGAAAGTTATAAAAGAAATCTGTTAGAAGTTATTTAAAAAGCAAAAAACTGCAAATATTTTGTAATTACCAACAAGCTGCGGTAAAGTATCATTAATTTACTGTTTCTATAAAATTAACAGCTCCTTAGGATGACTTGTGGTTTTAAAAATGGTTCAAATGGCTCTGAGCACTATGGGACTTAACTTCTAAGGTCATCAGTCCCCTAGAACTTAGAACTACTTAAACCTAACTAACCTAAGGACATCACACACATCCACCCCCGAGGCAGGATTCGAACCTGCGACCGTAGCGGTCGCGCGGTTCCAAACTGTAGCGCCTAGAACCGCTCGGCCACACCGGCCGGCACTTGTGGTTTTACTCAGTTAGTGTAAGTGAAATAAAGAAAAGTAGCTTACTTTAAACGTACAATGTCACGTCGTGTTATGTGCACATAATCTGCAGCAAGTTTAAAATTAACACACATCGTACATATATAATTTCATTACCACCTCTCTGTGAGCAGTTCTATCTTTAAAACAAAGAAAAAAAGCCTTTCTACTTACATTCCACAAATAGTTGCTCGATTCTGGTGTTCAATCTTTGCGCCTTGTGTTTACAAGCCACCTTTTACGCCAACCTATATCTGAAGGCAACCGATGAAACTTATGGCGACCATGTCTGCTATTATTTGAACAGTTTGGAGCTGCACACCCAACCATTTGACGCTGTGGATCAATAGAATTAAGCAAAATTCTCTGATTTACTTTCCTACCCCTCACGAAACATATACTACTGGGATTCAAAATGGCGGATTGTTCAAGCTAGGTATATCCAGTGCTTTAATGCTGACCACTACGTCACACGGACAAAGTGGTCGTTTCAAGTGCACGGACAATCCCAACACTCCCCCGTCAGACCGAAATTCTCAGCTTGCCCACACACTACTGATGTGGCCGTTGTCCATTATCCTCATTACTTACGACATTCTGCCGATTCTCGTAAGAGTTCGAGCGTGGTATGTACCTGCGCTGAATGGATTATTGGCCGTCCACGTCTTAATTATATATATATGGTGTCTGTCCTGTAGTTACTGTAAATCAAAACACAAAGAAATTAATGACAACTGAAAATTCAGACATGTCCGGAAGAACAGATATATAATGAAGGCGAGGGTGGCCAATAGTCCCTACAGATCAGATGTACACTAAGTCGAACTCTTATGGTAATAGGCGGAATGTATCTAGTAATGAGGGTAGTGGACAGCAGTGTGTGGATAAGCTGAGAATTTGCGACTGACGAGAGGAGCGCTATGGCAGTACGTGTAGTTGCGATGACCATTGTTTCTGAATGTTAGCACATCTGCCTAGTCAGCAGGAAACCCGGGCTCGAATCCTAGTCTGGCACAAATTTTCAATTTTCCCCAGTGATACAAATCAGTGCCCACTGGCAGCTAATGTCTTATCCTGTCTTAATGTGTTATCCTGCGATATAAAGATATTGATACGGAACATTTTCGAGGAATAATGGGTAGAGCATTCCAACCAATCAGTAATTAGAAACTTCCCTTGCTTCGAAAATTTCAGGTTATCAGGAAGCTATTAAATACTACCCTGGCACGAATGCATGCAACCATTTTTCAACTCCTTACAGCGTACGAAGTCAGCTCTGCATTGGTTACTTATTTGAAACGAAGTTATAACAGGATGCGGTACTGTGATGTTGTCCGTATGTTTGTGTACGATTACTCCTTAATATGGGCCCCTTTAGCAGATAGAAAATGGACGAAAACGTTTGAAGAATAATGAGTTTAAGAGCAGAGGGAAAATGTGGCATGGCAAGCGCCATGGGAAAACACCTCCGCGTTGGTCTGGAAGGGTAGTAAGAGCAGTAGCGGATTGCTTGCTATCTGCGACAGATCACCCAAGGGTAAGTAACGTTAATTGTGGGTATCATACAGCTCGATACACAGTCCCCTGCTGCGGGGCCACCTCTGCTCCGCTTTGTCAGTGACTGGGCACAGCAGCAGGCCCATGTTGGCTGCAGCTTCATCCTCCAGCGCGATTTTCCTCAGCTGCGGGCCGTGGCAACTCCCCGCTCGTCAGCAGGTCAGGCGGCAAGGCTCTAGTGGCGCAGCTTCGTTGGTGATAAGGCAGCTCAAGAGAGGAGCGCTTTGGTCGTATTCTCACGCTGATTTGTCGATATCTTCTTTTCTGCTTCGTCCACGATGTGGGCCACTACAGCGCTCTTGAGTGCCCTGCGGTCGACCATGTCCGCTGCCTGCAGCTCGATAAAGGCATATGACTCAATAGGCTCGACGCCTAATTCGAAATTCGGCAGTCCGACATCTTGTGGTACCGCTCTGCCCACCCTACGCCTTTGCACTTGATGTGCAAAGGAGGGACAGGCGTACGATAGCCTTCTTACCGCTTCTGTGGTCGATCGGCGAGTTCAGCGAGCTGTACCACCGATGGACCCTTTGCTGTGACGGCATTCGTTTATTTTGCTCGTTAGCCTTCGCCCATGCTGTGGCGTGAAACACGGAAAAATAGCTTCGCGCCGTTAAGAACGGCGCGCGAGAATGTTTTCTGCTCTCGCCACAGCACAAATACGCCGTCACAACTCTCCGTCAGTCTCACCAGCGTAGCGTCCAACAGCAGCGATGCACTCGCCTTGCTCCTTAAATAAGGCTGAACTACGAAACTCACTGCTGGAGTACTGTTTACACGTCGTGTTTCGCTGCCCCTGTTAATGCACATAGTTAAGCTTTATATCGCACTAGACTACTATGAAGCGGCTCTATCAAATGGGATTATAAAATTTCGCTTTAAAATACTCTGCTTGTAAGTAGAAACAAACGGACATTTTCCGTCGACACTAGGCGAAACATGGAAGACGCAATGAGCAACTGTGGTGTCACAAGGCTTAGGCCTGTCCCACCCCTCATTAAATCGACCAAGACTTATACGAATAAGTGTAAGAACAGCTATTATTATTATGTTCTTTAAGTTTGTTTTTGGGTTTTCAGAAATGCTGTGGGAAGAAAGTTTATTTATGTTGCAGATAACGTGGAAGACGTTGCCCAACAATAACCACGAAAGTTCGACGTAGCGGCAAGTGGGCAAGGAATAAAACGAATGCTGCAAAAACTACCGCGAGCCATGGAAGAGCCTGGGCGTCGAGCTTCCTATTTCGTTGTTGGACAACGTCAAAGGAAGAGATATTCTGCTTTCTCTTTGTGAACAGATCGATCGAGTCTTAAAAGGTTCATGTAAAGCGTATAGGCGGGTGACACATTAGGTGGGACCCGATGCCTGTAATACTTCCACAGTTATTAAAAAGTTGTTAAACGACAAAACCAATAGTTCATCATTTATATACACAAAAAGTAGTAAAGATATAGGAAAGGAAGAGTTGCGGCGTCAGAACGGAAGAGGATACATCGCTCAGCAACGAAGAAGGACGTAAACAGCGGGCGTTACGTGGTGAAAACAAATCAACTGATAAAATAGTAAGTCTGTAATTAAGCATAAAGCCACGTAACACTGCACAACACTTGTTGAGACTACCTCTATTTACACATCGCAGAAACTAAATTGCTAGTATTTGCTGGAATACCATAAAAATACGCCTGATGATTTTTAGGAGAAGTACCCAGTATATAACTATAGGATATTTCCTCTACATTAAATTCGAATGACGGGTTAACAATAAATATTATTACATTCATCACAGATTCAAGTGAACTGGTACAGTTCCTATTAATTGCCTGGCTTTCCTGCAGTGAACAACATGTTTGTTCCATTTATTTTCAACGACCATCCAATGTACGTCACAAAGTTTACACTAACTTATTGCTAAATGGGACGAATCGTAGGTGTTATGCATGGCTTTGGAGTAGTCATCTTTATTGTTTAAAAAGCTTTTCTTAAGAATTTATATATTTTAGTGTTCGTCTAAACGTTACTACCAAATTTCTTAATATGGCAAAGAATCTGGTTCTTCGTTAAAAGAGATATTGTCATCACTAGAGTCTGAGCATCTTGCTTTTATGTAGTTAAGCTCCGGTTTCAGTGTCTTCCACAACCTGTGCATTTTTAAGTGTTCAATTGTTGATAATTTCAACTGAATACTTACTTGATGAATTAGTACTTTATAAGATATACACAAATGAATGTCACTGCCAAAGTTACAGATGGATGAGAGTGATACTGTGTTTTTTTTTCGTGTGTTGCATTTTAACGTCCTATAGACAGTGAGGGTACCGTCCAAGTAGGTATGAAACCGACCGTGGGGTAGTGCACGGGTAGCTGCTAGGTAACTCCCACGCTGTCTGAAATTCATTTATGTGATGTCGAAGAAACCACAGAGACAAGAAATCTTGAGAACTAAACAGGGTGTTTATTGTATCTGCCACGTAGTACAATCTCTGTTAAGCCCGGCGCCTTGCCTCCGATTTTCCGAGAGATAGTTATTCAGTTTGTATTCATGTAAACTCACATCTGCCATATGGTTTGTGAACTTCTACTTCTTTGCTCGAAGCCGAATACTACGCTTCGTTGCCGATGACGTCACAAATAGCGTTTTATTTCACGAGGACGTGATATTACTGTAAGGAACACTTGCACACCTATCACAGAAACACATGTTTTACCTCTGACCCACCTAATAATTACATAGCTCTGCCAGCTTTACATAATGTGACAATATACTAAACCACGCAATCACTCCGTCTCCAATGACTTCGTCGTCGACGGGAAGCTAAACACTAAATCTCCTTCCTCTTTTCATCCGTTACCAATCTAAATATTACTGATACGAATAATCAATAAAATTTTGCAATCCCCCTTCCCCCTCCCCTCCCACCCAATACGCCTCCTCACAATTCCACTGACCTCCATTGGGAACAAAAAAATCTCTGCCATTCATTATAAATAGAGAACAGTAAATTTAAAACGAAATACTATTTTTCTATACAAGTACTCGTTCAATACTGGCTGACCAAGTCATTTGAGCAGTTATTTATTACTGGGAGTGTCCACTGGAGAGAGCACATAGCGTTAATCAACATCTTCATTATGAAAACCACTGATCTACAACTACACCCATACTCCGCAAGCCACCTGACGGTGCGTGGCGGTTCCTAATAAAACAATTCTCTCAAGTCCACTGGAGATTTCACAGACTTTTAAACGTGTCTCTACTAGCATTCCAGATCACAATCCGCGTTTCACCTTCACTTTATAATTCACCACCGAATCCCAAACCTCGATGTCGAAAAGTGTAAAACTGCGACCTTTTCTCCTGCCGTCATACCTTAGCAAAAGATCTTGCTGAAAACCCAAGGAAATTCTGGTCTTACGTAAAATCGTTAAGCGGGTCGAAGGCCTCCATCCAGTCACTCACTGATCAGTCTGGCCTGACAACGGAAGAAAGCTAAACGAAAGCTGAAATTTTAAATTTAGCATTTGAGAAATCTTTCACGCAGAAGGATCGTACAAACATACCGCCGTTTGAGTCTCGTACAGATTCTCGTATGGAGAACATATTGATAGACATCCCTGAGGTTGTGAAGCAGCTGAATGGGTTGAAAATAAATAAATCGCCAGGTCTTGATGGGATTCCAATTCGGTTTTACAGAGAGTACTCTACTGCATTGGCTCCTTACTTAGCTTGCATTTATCGCGAATCTCTTGCCCAACGTAAAGTCCCGAGCGACTGGAATAAAGCGCAAGTGACGCCTGTATATAAGAAGGGTAGAAGGACGGATCCTCAAAATTATAGACCAATATCCTTAACATCGGTTTGTTGCAGGATTCTCGAACACATTCTCAGTTCGAATATAATGAATTTCCTTGAGACAGAGAAGTTGCCGTCCATGCATCAGCACGGCTTTAGAAAGCATCGCTCCTGCGAAACGAAACTCGCCCTTTTTTTACATGATATCTTGCGAACCATGGATGAAGGGTATCAGACGGATGCCATATTCCTTGACTTCCGGAAAGCGTTTGACTCGGTGCCCCACTGCAGACTCCTAACTAAGGTACGAGCATGTGGGATTGGTTCCCAAATATGTGAGTGGCTCGAAGACTTCTTAAGTAATAGAACCCAGTACGTTGTCCTCGATGGTGAGTGTTCATCGGAGGTGAGGGTATCATCTGGAGTGCCTCAGGGAAGTGTGGTAGGTCCGCTGTTGTTTTCTATCTACATAAATGATCTTTTGGATAGGGTGGATAGCAATGTGCGGCTGTTTGCTGATGATGTTGTGGTGTACGGGAAGGTGTCGTCGTTGAGTGACTGTAGGAGGATACAAGATGGCTTGGACAGGATTTGTGACTGGTATAAAGAATGGCAGCTAACTCTAAATATAGATAAATGTAAATTAATGCAGATGAATAGGAAAAAGAACCCCGTAATGTTTCGATACTCCATTAGTAGTGTAGCGCTTGACACAGTCACGTCGATTAAATATTTGGGCGTAACATTGCAGAGCGATATGAAGTGGGACAAGCATATAATGGCAGTTTTGGGGAAGGCGGATAGTCGTCTTCGGTTCATTGGTAGAATTTTGGGAAGATGTGGTTCATCTGTAAAGGAGACAGCTTATAAAACACTAATACGACCTATTCTTGAGTACTGCTCGAGCGTTTGGGATAGCTATCAGGTCGGATTGAGGGAGGACATAGAAGCAATTCAGGGGCGGGCTGCTAGATTTGTTACTGGTAGGTTTGATCATCACGCGAGTGTTACGGAAATGTTTCAGGAACTCGGGTGGGAGTCTCTAGAGGAAAGGAGGCGTTCTTTTCGTGAATCGTTACTGAGGAAATTGAGAGAACCAGCATTTGAGGCTGACTGCAGTACAGTTTTACTGCCGCCAACTTATATTTCGCGGAAAGACCACAAAGATAAGATAAGAGAGATTAGGGCTCGTACAGAGGTATATAGGCAGTCATTTTTCCACAAGGTACCCTCCGCCACGCACCGTATGGTGGATTGCGGAGTATGTATGTAGATGTAGATGTACTGTCCAATTTGCACCACGTTCACACAATAGGAACAAATGTCATTCAGTAAATTATCATTTATTTTTTCGGAATCTTGTTTCACGTCCTTTACTTTTTTCCCCAAAGTGCCACATATGTTCAGGAGAATTCAGCATACACGAGGCTCTGTTCGTTCCCATAGCCCACGATACGGAATCAGTGTAAAGCTTAAGTAGAGGCGATAAAATATGAGTTGAGGACGGGCTTACCAACTGTGAGGTCGTCGAGTTCCGGGACAACGGGGATGGTCCAGCCGGAGGAGAGCAGCAGTGCCGTCAGCTGCCCCATGCTCACCATTGGCTCCACCAGTACCGTCTGCACAACACCACACTCTCTTCAGTATTCCCACGTCCAACACGAGCTCATTCAGCTTATCCGTCAGCGTATAACATATTCAAAGCCATTACATTTTGCATTCCCAAATATATCTCATTTTCATTCAGAAATGTATTACAAACAACACATATGTAAATTATCTGTTGCCCTTCACTTTTAATTACAGCCCATCTACAAAATTAGTTCGAGTGTGTGAAGTACCAGAAGTTGGTAAATACACATTTCTTAAGTCGTAGACGATTTTTGTCATCTACATATACATCTTCATCACTTCTATGCAACACGCACTTAGTGCTTGCCATATGGTTCATCAAACTACATTCAAAATCAGTACAGTTGTGCAGTGTTTGTATTTTACAGTGTCTGTATAGTTCGATGCAATATTCATTCGAACATGTAATTCTGTGTTTAATGCCAAGCAAGGCAGTCTGACGAGTATACTAAAGTCTCTCCCTATGCGGACATCATACGATTTGTGTGCAAGCACTATGGGAAATAACCACTAGGACATATGGAGGTTAGAGTCGGTCCGGACAGTCAAAGCAGTTATGGCGATTACTCGCGTAAAGCGAGATATGCAGTTTCTTGTACCGGTCAGGAACAGATTTTCGTATTTTACTAGTAAGACGTATAGCTGTGATACAATCGCAGTCCCAATTTGCGGCCGGCCGGGCCGCTGTGGCCGAGCGGACCTAGGCGCTTCAGTCCGGAACCGCGCTGCTGCTACGGCCGCAGGCTCGAATCCTGCCCCGGGCATTGATGTGTGTGATGTCCTTAGGTTAGTTAGGTTTAAGTAGCTCTACGTCTAGGGGACTGATGACGTCAGATGTTAAGTCCCATAGTGCTTGGAGCCATTTTTGAACCCAATTTGCGAATACATTCTCAACACCTTCATATTACTTCTCTAGCGTTCCACTCTCGAACAGCACGCGGGAAAAACGAACACTTAAATCTTCACGTGCAAACTCTGATTTATTTTATTTTATTACGACGATTTTTTTCTCGCATAAAGATAAGTGTTAACAAAACATTTCCGCATTCGAAGGTAAAAGCTGATGACCGAACTTCCATGAAAAAATCACGCGGTTTTGGAAAACGTCTTTTACTCTCATGTTCGCCAATCGTACTGTGTTCACCGTGCGTCGCTCGCAGTTATTCGCTGCGTTGTTTATCCGCCTTCAGCCGCAACCTCACGGCGTGCAGCGGATGGAAGTTGACTCATGAAGTGTTGCGCCGCTAACCTTAATTGAAATGCCGTCGTCGGTATTATCCAGGATCTACCATGCTATCTCGCACTACAGTACCTCGACAACGTCAGGTCTGCCATTCCGATTCAGCTGCTGCCGATCATCATTAACATCAGCTGCACACAGCGCATATCCTCACATGGTGTATTGCTTGAAGCCATTTTCGAACCCAATTTGGCTTCCAGGCTTTAAATTTTTCGCTGAAGTTTTTGTAATCCCCCCCATCACAGAAGACTACTTTTTTTATCACTTCCGACTACCTTAGCTGTATTCTTAGATCAAAAAGCTCATCGTCAATAACGTTGACCATTTCCTGACACGTTTTGTCCACCCTGGGCCTGTTCGTTACACCTTGCTTCCCCTCCATGCTGTTTTTCAATTAGCAGTCTGAGAACAGCGGCTATAGAAGTCACCACCCCACAAAGTAAGTCACCAGCCGCATCAGCAGAGCCGTGCGCCACAATTCGCAATGTTGCGACAGTCCACTCTGACGAAACCGCTGACGCTACTGCCACGGGAGACGGCCCAGCAGTCGCTGCCGCCACACAGCGCAGCATCACGTTGCTGTCACGAGCTACAGCCTGCTTCCACTGTCACCAAGAGTTGCCGAGTAGGAGCTTTCAGTTTTAACTTTACTTGTTCACAGTTTCCCCTACATCCGGGGGATCGTATTTGAGTAGCTATCTCTGACATTTTTAGGTCTACAACTTTGCTTCCTCCGTTTTGCAGTAGACGACATTAGTGGAAAGTAGTGGCGCAAGTCGTAGGTCGTAAGTGTCATACAGTAAGCTTAGGCATTTGACAACATAACGCTATCAAAATATTAGTCGATTTTCGATTGCATCTTAAAGTTATTCTCGGCTGAATATGTCAACTTACGAGCCCAATCCTAGTCATCTGCGGAAGGTTTTAATTTTCTGCTTTTATATGAAGAAATCTGCGACTGAGGCTCATAAAAAGTTGGGTAAACCTATGATGAGACGCCTGTTAGTGACAGAACTTTGCAGAAAATGGTTTCCATGCTTCAAGAACGATGATTTTGACGTTGAAGACCGGCATGGTTGTGAAAAAGAGAAAGCTTTCGATGCTACTGCAACCGACGGGAACAATCGCAGGAGATCGTTATCGAAAGCAATAGATGTGTCTGAGCCGATCACTGAAAGACAAACGGCCACAATACAGCGATAGCCATGAAAAGGTGATTTTGCAGCATGACAGTGCTCGGCCCCATGTCGCAAAACCCGCCAAAACATACCTGGAAACGTTGAAATGGGAAGTCCTACACCACCCTCCGTATTCTCCAGACATTTGTTACTTCGACTACCAACTTTTTAATTCAATGGCACACGACGTGGGTGCCCAGCGCCTCCTGTCATATGAACAGTTGCCAAATTGGATCGATGCATGGATCTTCTCGAAAGACACCCAGTCCTTCCTCCGCGGGACTCGTATGCTGCTCGAAAGATGGGAGAAAGTAGTGGCCAGCGATGGCCAATACTTCGAAACGTAAATGTTTTGTAAGATGCTCACAATAAAGCCTCAAACTTCGAGAGGAAACGGCGGACGCAAAGTTGTAGCCCCATAAATACTCGCGATCTAACTCTTACCACTGAAAATTTATCGTCACTTTCAGCCACTTTAGTCACGAATGTTTGCGGAATCACTGTAACAATAAGACTGCCACGATCTCGATCGTTCTCCTCTCAGCTTAAAATAGATATAAGGCTCTCCTGACGTTTCCCAGTTGGTGCTTTACAAATGACAATGCAAATACCACCATCAACCGTCTTGCAGGTATTATGTGGCAGCCAAGCGTTGGGAGAATGAACAGTCACGTAATCTTAACGTGGCTAGCCAGTCAGTACTGACAGACTATTAGACTGTGACGGAGAATGAAACATTTATCGATATTTGATAACCGATAGATCTGTCGGCTTCACTAATGGTTGCATATTATGTGATGTGTTCATAAGAGTATAGCACAGTATAGAGGAGTAACACATATTATGATCGTGGAGGATTCACTTTATAATTGCAACCAAAAACGTAATGCTACCGTCTGGCTTGCGGTTAAAACCTGCGTCTCGCCAACTAATTAAATATACATGTAGTGGAAAAAAATATAGAAACACCAAAAAAGACATTACCAACGCCTAACACAGTGTAGGAAACCCGTTGACACTCAAAACAGCTTTCTGTCGTCTTGGAATGGATAAATACAGATGCTGTATGGTTTACAAGATAATCTTATAATACACTCCTGGAAATTGAAATAAGAACACCGTGAATTCGTTGTCCCAGGAAGGGGAAACTTTATTGACACATTCCTGGGGTCAGATACATCACATGATCACACTGACAGAACCACAGGCACATAGACACAGGCAACAGAGCATGCACAATGTCGGCACTAGTACAGTGTATATCCACCTTTCGCAGCAATGCAGGCTGCTATTCTCCCATGGAGACGATCGTAGAGATGCTGGATGTAGTCCTGTGGAACGGCTTGCCATGCCATTTCCACCTGGCGCCTCAGTTGGACCAGCGTTCGTGCTGGACGTGCAGACCGCGTGAGACGACGCTTCATCCAGTCCCAAACATGCTCAATGGGGGACAGATCCGGAGATCTTGCTGGCCAGGGTAGTTGACTTACACCTTCTAGAGCACGTTGGGTGGCACGGGATACATGAGGACGTGCATTGTCCTGTTGGAACAGCAAATTCCCTTGCCGGTCTAGGAATGGTAGAACGATGGGTTCGATGACGGTTTGGATGTACCGTGCACTATTCAGTGTCCGCTCGACGATCACCAGTGGTGTACGGCCAGTGTAGGAGATCGCTCCCCACACCATGATGCCGGGTGTTGGCCCTGTGTGCCTCGGTCGTATGCAGTCCTGATTGTGGCGCTCACCTGCACGGCGCCAAACACGCATACGACCATCATTGGCACCAAGGCAGAAGCGACTCTCATCGCTGAAGACGACTCGTCTCCATTCGTCCCTCCATTCACGCCTGTCGCGACACCACTGGAGGCGGGCTGCACGATGTTGGGGCGTGAGCGGAAGACGGCCTCACGGTGTGCGGGACCGTAGCCCAGCTTCATGGAGACGGTTGCGAATGGTCCTCGCCGATACCCCAGGAGCAACAGTGTCCCTAATTTGCTGGGAAGTGGCGGTGCGGTCCCCTACGGCACTGCGTAGGATCCTACGGTCTTGGCGTGCATCCGTGCTTCGCTGCGGTCCGGTCCCAGGTCGACGGGCACGTGCACCTTCCGCCGACCACTGGCGACAACATCGATGTACTGTGGAGACCTCACGCCCCACGTGTTGAGCAATTCGGCGGTACGTCCACCCGGCCTCCCGCATGCCCACTATACGCCCTCGCTCAAAGTCCGTCAACTGCACATACGTTCACGTCCCCGGGTTCCCGGGTTCGATTCCCGGCGGGGTCACGGATTTTCTCTGCCTCGTGATGGCTGGGTGTTGTGTGCTGTCCTTAGGTTAGTTAGGTTTAAGTAGTTCTAAGTTCTAGGGGACTTATGACCACAGCAGTTGAGTCCCATAGTGCTCAGAGCCATTTGAACCATTTGGTTCACGTCCACGCTGTCGCGGCATGCTACCAGTGTTAAAGACTGCGATGGAGCTCCGTATGCCACGGCAAACTGGCTGACACTGACGGCGGCGGTGCACAAATGCTGCGCAGCTAGCGCCATTCGACGGCCAACACCGCCGTTCCTGGTGTGTCCGCTGTGCCGTGCGTGTGATCATTGCTTGTACAGCCCTCTCGCAGTGTCCGGAGCAAGTATGGTGGGTCTGACACACCGGTGTCAATGTGTTCTTTTTTCCATTTCCAGGAGTGTATTATTGCGGCAATTTCAGATGACGATGATGGAGGCTGACAGCCACCTCGAACCCTTCTCTCCAAAGTAAATCACAAAGACTCAATAATATTGAGATATGGTCACTGTGGTGGCCAGGAAAAATGTGACTATTGATCCTCGTGCTCACAAAACCTGTCCTGGACGATGCGAGTTGCGTGATCGGGGGTCAGGTCGCCTTGTAACGCATCGTTACCATTGCGGAATAAGCGTTGCACCATGAGATACACGTGATAACACAGTCTTTGGCAGTAATATGACCTTGTAAAGAACCATGGAGCCCATGGAATACCACGATATGGATGCCCAAATTATCACCGAACCCCCGCCATGTTTCATTCCTGAGACGTAAACTCGGGCATAATTTGGAAACAGAGTGAAACAAGGCTCATCCCAGCAAATTGCGTTCTTCGATTGCTCCATAGCTCACGTTTTATGGCTTCTTACCACGTTCTCCCGTTGCCGGCATTTGCATCACTAATGAGTGGTCCTGAAATTCCAGCTCATCCTGCAGTTCCCTGCTTATGGAGTTCCCTTCGTGTTGTTTTGGTGCTGACAAGGGTCGTGATTGCGACATTCGCTTCTGCAGTGACTTTCGCACCTGTCGTCCTCTTATTTCTCGTCACAGTCCTCGTCACGATCTCACGATCACTCAACACTTGACTGGTAATCTGTCAACACTGTAATCGCAAATAGGGTAACTACTTGTGTCAGAAGATAGTAATAGTGTTGTGCAGCCCGTGCAGTGAATAGCATTTTGGGTTAGCATGCAGGAGGTCAAGGCATCGATTTTGGATCGAGGGGTATTTGTTTTTATTTGCCAATTTCATTCTGCCTTATAATACTGTAGTATACACTATTCCTTAAGTCACACGTGTCCGACATTTACAAAGTACAGCGTTTTGTAAAGGTGAACATAACAAAAATGTGGTCAGGCAAGTCATAGATAGACAGCTGAAACAAATGGCCTGTCATAGAACAGAATAACTAAAAAAAAAAAAATATCAATTCCGATATGCTAAAGATGATTGCACAGTTAAATAACTCGATATCTACTAGTCATTTATACTGCATGCAGTACGTCCGCTCAGATGTAACAAATTAGCAACCAGTGACGTTAATAATTTCCACATTAACGGCCGTATGACTTTTACAAATGGTTCAAATGGCTCTGAGCACTATAGGACTGAACATCTGAGGTCATCAGTACCCTAGAACTTAGAACTACCTAAACCTAGCTAACCTAAGGACATCACACACATCCATGCCCGAAGCAGTATTCGAACCTGCGACCGTAGCGGTCGCGTGGTTCCAGACTGAAGCGCGTAGAACCGTTCGGCCACACCGGCCGGCTGACTTTCACAAAAGAATACGTTGTCCTCATAGCAGATGCTCAAAGCGAACCTCCTGCACGTCCAAACATTGGGCGGCCCTCTGGATCGTAAAGCTCTGGACTCTTCGCAACATGGCTGCATCCACAGAAACAAGAGCAGCATGAACACGCGCCATTAGTTCTTCCACATTTGTAGACGGAGCAGAACACACGTGCTCCTTCGAGTGTCCCCACAGGAAGAAATCCAGGAAATTTACGTCAGGTGAACGTAAAGGCCATACAATTAGACCTCCGTGTCCGAGCCGTTTCCCTGGAAATATTCTGTTTAAATGCCGTCGCACAATAATTCCAAAGTGTGGAGGTACGTCAGCATGTTGTGATCATAACCTCTATCGAACATGAAGTGGAACATCCTCGAGTGCGTCAGGCATATATAGTTTGGGAGGAATGCATAATATCTCCGTGTAGGCAACCGGTCACAGAACGGCCCAAGCTCCTGCCTCTCAATATTGCGGCCCAGACTTTGATGCCAAAGCGAACACGATATCGATGGTCGCGAGTGACATCACATCAATGGTGGGCATCGTGCATATTGCAGACACCCTCACGAGTGAACGCGCTTCACCCGGCCGTATTACAGTGTTTATGAAGTCGTCGTTGGCTTCCTCGCAGCGTTACTCCGCTAGCAACTAATCCCTGTCTGGTGAACAACTCATACAGTATAAACACATCATTTGTCCAGCGGACTGTTTCACCTAACGCGCATCGTCTCTCTTCCAACTTTTGTCCTGCATGATTTATCACGACACTGCCAATTGTGAAATGTTCTTTTTCGAATCACATTGTTTCCCTAACGGCAATGGATGTTATGCTTCCACATTGCCATCGATGATGATGATAATAATAATAATAATAATAATAGTAGTAGTAGTAGTAGTAACGCATGGCGATACTTACTAAACAGCGTGCACTCATCAATCTCAGTGTTGAAAGGCATAATTAGTTGTTTCATGGTGGTAATACATAAAAATGGTAACTGAGTTTGGAAATTATTTGCAAAGTACGTTGCTAGCTCTACTTGTGACCTAAGACCCTAACGAAATGTAATGGAGCTGAACGTGGCAAGAATAATAGTTGGCACTAATCTATGGGACCACGGGGAAGGGGGGGGGGGAGGTACACAGGTACACAGAAAACAGGTTTGGAATCTAGTTGATGCTGTGGTGCAAGACAATTCGCTCGTCCACAACGTGCAAAAGGCTTCTTTAAAATCTGACCAATGGAAACAACTGTACTTCCATTTCTGTGTTCGAAGTACGCAAGTGCAAATGTTTTGTGAAAGGCCCACTGCAATCCCTGTATGACAATTAGGACGCCAGATACCGTACCACGCCAGACTACATTTAGCAAATACAAACAAATATGCCTCAAGCGAGAATCGAACCCCCGACCAGCGACTGCATCAACTGCACAGTATTACTCCTATACGCTGCTAGAGGTAGTTATTGTACATGTTATTGTAGAGTTGCCAGATTGCCAATCATTAACATCCATTTACTGCTGGAAATACGAGCAGGACGAAATTTTGTGAGACATTTTTGTGTTGCTAGTACGTGAGGAATCGAGCTGCGAAGTCCGAGTGCTCGAATTTTTCTTCACCCTGTAGATTCTAATTTCTGGCACAGAGACCGCTATGCGATAACGATAACAGCCCATACTGTTTCATATGATTAAGTTTATAGTGGAATCAAAGATGACTGTTTTTCTTTAGTGATCATCAAGTTCGTGTGTTGTGTGTTGTCTACGTGTATGTGTGTGTGTGTGTGTGTGTGTGTGTGTGTGTGTGTGTGTTTCACATGCTATTAGGAGACTGATTCTTTTTAATCAGTTAGCTTATGATTCAAGACAACACACCTGCTTAAACGGAAATTTCGTGTCTTGAGTGCCTCCAAAACAAATCAGTCCCCTTTTCTACTAAACATCTTTGGGGTTTCAGGAAACGGAAGACCGGATTACTCAAAACGCTCCACTCTGGTAACAAGGCAGGTACTGTAAGAAAAAAAATTGTCTTTTTTCACGATATTACTACAAACATCTCGCTAGACCCTCCCGTCCGAGCTAAAGCGCCGTTTCGGGGACGAGGTGGTGAGCCGGCCCCGGATCAAATCCGCATGGGGTGTCATTGAACGTGGGTCGATGTGCCGCCCAGAATAGATATGGTTTATATCCAACTAGGTGAATAGCGGCCTCGTTCCCAAAACCCACCGGAGTTACACGCTTCACAATAATTTAGAAAACTTTCGCACACTTTCACACGAATAACACTACACGCGGACACACATTCCGTCCCGGGAGCAACGGGGTGGCGACAGGAAGGCATCCGACCTCATCTTAAATTAACCACATGAAATCCATGACCAACCATGCCGGTCCTGCGTATATGCGGGACAAAGGCACAAGAAAAGGAAGAATCCAAGTATGTCACTAAAGCACTATTAAGTCGGATCCCTTCGAGAAGGAAGGCGAGCACGAAATAACGGTATCTGCATTCTATACACAAGGAAAGATTTCATGGCTGATATCTCATTCAGGAAATCGCAGTCGAATGTTAATTGTTTGTGAGAAAATCGTGGTATTTCTCGTGTAAGAAGCGGGAATGTCTATCAGCACGTGCTGGAATGCGACAGCTGCCTATCAAGACTGAAAGTTATCTTTCAGCGATGTTGCTGCTCGTGTTTGTCGGTATCTCACGACCGTTATGTGAATAAGGTTCAAATGGCACTGAGCACTATGGGACTTAACTGCTGAGGTCATTAGTCCCCTAGAGCTTAGAACTACTTAAACCTAACTAACCTAAAGACATCACACACATCTATGCCCGAGGCAGGATTGTGAATAAGGAACAGATGGTTTTAGGAGGGCTATACGCTACACCATCCAGGATGTTGGCATCTCCATACGAATAGCGCTCGAGAGGACCACATTGTTCACTTGGCCTTGCAGGATTTTACAGTCACGTCACGCACCTTGGGTCGGGAAATGGGCTAGTTTGCAGCAAGACACGTATCGACATGGACAATGCAACAACATCTGGAGCATCCCAGTGACACTGTCGCGGCTTCCCTTGACGCAGCAGCAGAGACAATCGTGCGCCCAGCGACCACACTGGACGCAGGAGTAGCACCATATCCCCTTTACAAACAAATCCCGGTTATGCGTACAACGTTTGGATGAAAATACCAGAACTAACGTTGCCACATTGGATTCTTCACTGTTATCTGCCCCAGCGATTGGTGTGATTGTGTGGAATTCCATTGTGCACACAACACGGTCATCTCTTTGTGCTCAAGTTCGCGTCCTGTATACCACAAATCATCTATCAATTTAACCATGTATTCCTACTATACTGTACACGAGCAATAAGTAAAATTTCTGTATTTACTATCTTTCTTGCTGCTGCATTTTTAATGGTCAGCAGCGTAATATAAACTCTACCACCTTCTTTACATACACTGAAGTGACAAAAGTCATGGGATAGCGATGCGCACGTATACAGATGGCAGTAGTATCGGGTACACGAGGTATAAAAGGACAGTACTCTGGCAATGCTGTCATTTGTACTCAAGTGATCCATGAGAAAAGGTTACCCACGTGATTATGGATGCACGACGGAAATTAAGACTTTGAACGCGGAATGGTAGTTGCAGCTAGACGCATGGAACATTCCATTTCAGAAATCTTTAGGGAATTCAATATTCCGAGATCCACAGAGTTGAGAGTTTGCTGAGAATATTACATTACAGGCATTACCTTTCACCATGGTCAATGCAGTGGCCAGCGGCCTTCACTTAAAGACGGAGAGCAGCGGCGTTTGAGTAGAGTTTTCAGCGCAAACAGACAAGCAGCACTGCTTGAAATAACGGCAGAAATCAATGTGAGACGTAAGATGAACGTTTCCGTTAGGACAGTGCAGCACAATTTAGCGTTAATGGGCTTTGGCAACAGACGACCAACGAGAGTGCCTGCAGCATCTCTCATGGGCTCGTGACCATACCGATCGGACCCTAGACGACTGGAGAACCGTGACCAGGTCAGATAAGTTCCAGTTTCAGATGACAAGAGTTCATGATACGGTTAGAGTGTGGCACAGATCCCACGAAGTCATGTACCCAGGTTGTCAACAAGGCACCGAGCAAGCTGGTAGAGGCTGTATGATGGTATGGACTGTGTTTACATGGAACTAAAACGATCATTGACTGAAAATGTTATGTTCAGCTAGTTGGAGACCACTTTCAACCATTCATGGACTTCATGTTCCCAAACAACGATGGAATTTTTATGGATGACAATGCGCCATATCAAAAGGCCACAATTGTTCGCGTTTGGTTTTAAGAACATTCTGGACAAATCGAGCGAATGATTTGGCCACCAAGAACGTCCGACATGAATCCCATCGCACGTTTATGTGACATAAGCGAGAGTTCATCCTGCACCGGCAACACTTTCGCAATTATGGACGCTATAGAGGAAAAAGGGTTCCGTATCTGTGCAGGTAACCTCCAAGGACTTAATGAATCCCTGCCACGTCGAGTTGCTGTACTATGCAGAACTAAAGGAGGACCGACATGATATTAGGAGATATCCCATGGCTTTTTTCATCTCATTGTATGTAAACTTCTCCATCTTCTTTACACAATGGAGAAATGGTTTGAGACGTTGAGCAACAAATGCTCACAGTAGGCCCTGCAAAACAGCTGTCAGTCTTTGAAAATGATGCACAGGAGTTAAGGAGTGGAGAAACGTACCTGTTTGGTTTCATCGACGCGTACGACATCCATGAGGTTGACGCTGACGCAGTACAGGCGGCTCTTGTAGGCGGGTCTGCGGAAGCTGATGGTCTGCCAGCCGGGCCGTGCCGTGCACATCTGTGTCGGCCGCCCATCAGAAATCCACTGCCGCACCTACAAGCATGACACGTCTCTCGATAAGTATAAGTCAGAGCAAAGCGTCCGTTTCAGTTTAGACTTTTTTGAAGTTTCTGTAAAGAATCGTCCATCTCAGCTGGTTCATTTTATGTAGTTTTGTATCTTTGTAAGTAATTATGAAGAGCCCGCCCGGTTAGCTGTGCGGTCTAACGCACGGCTTTCCGGGCGGGAAGGAACGCCTGATCCCCAGCACGAATCCGCCCGGCGGACTTGTGTCGAGGTCCGCTGAGCCGGCCAGTCTGTAGATGGTTTTTAGGCGGTTTTCCATCTGCCTCGGCGAATGCGGGCTGGTTCCCCTTATTCCGCTTCAGCTACACTACGTCGGCGATTGCTGCGCAAACAAGTTCTCCACATACGCGTACACCACCATTACTCTACCACGCAAACATAGGGGTTACACTCGTCTGGTGTGTGACGTTCCCTGGGAGGGTGGGTCCACCGGATGCCGAACCGCACAATAACCCTGGGTTCGGTGTGGGGCGGCGGAGGTGTAAAGTGGACTGCGGTAGTCGTCGTAGCTGCTGCGGGGACGGAGCCTCTCCGTCGTTTCTAGGCCCCCGGTTAACATACAATACAATACATACAATTATAAAGAAATTGATGATTTTGTAGTTAGTAATAACAACGTTTAAAGTCATATTTTGTATCAATAAGTTGTCTGATAGTGTCATTAAGATGAAGATGTTGAGGAAATTGATGAATATGAAGAGTAAAATGATTATGAAATGCTTTCAGGGGTGGACTTGACTTGGGAGATGGCGGTGGTGTCGGTTTGCAAATGACACATTGTTTGAAGACCGTGCAGACGTTGCCTCACATATCACGACAACTACTCAACAGTTCAACAGAGGATGGCATTGTTGGTTTTTTTAATAACAGTAGTTAAAATGGTTAAAAAATTGAAAGTTTCTTTCAATAACTTCGAATTTACTCTGTGACTGAAGTAATTTCCATTTACTGAGATATATGCCTGCACAAATTACCATTTTTAGGGCTAAACCATCCGTCAAAAAATTTATGAGACTCATTTTATCCCTGGCGTAAAAGTGACATCTGCGCAGTAAACACGGTCGAAGCTTGAACTAACGACTGTAAACAGCAGATATGCATTCGACCAGTCATTGGTGAGCAGACGGTGTTAAGCAATGGACGTGCGGCTGCAGTATGTCAACGTTGTGTCACAGTTCTCAACTAGCAACATCTTTAAATCAACTGCTCAAGATATTCTCCGGAATGTTTTGAAGAAGAGAAAAGCATGTGCAAAATTTCTCCCCCTTACCTCGACTCCCGAACAAAAACTACGACACTTGGACGCCTGCCGCGACTTGATTGAAATGGAAAACACGAACAATTCTTTTCTGGAAAAAATCATCACAGGTGTTGCCAATGCGAACCTACCATAAACGATTAAGTGCAGAAATTCACATAAGGGATCAACGCTTTGATCCCATAGTCGACATTCCAGCCAAAGCTACGTCGAGCTGAACAGCATCCCAGAGAATGACTTTCCTGACAGCTTCACACGGTTTTATGAGCGTTATGTGTATTATAATAAAGTGGGAGAGGGGGGTGGGGGGATTACGTAGAACACCCGAAGCACTAAAGCCATCACCTTAATGTTTGCTTATAAATCTAGTCTCGAAACCTTTTGGACTGATATGAAAAGACATAAAAGAATATTCATTCCTTTCTCTACGTACGTGTTGACTTCTATAAACTAACGAAAAAAAGACTCATAAAAGCATATATCTAGAAAGAGAAATGTCCTACACTATACATCACTCAGCCTTAGTGTGGCACAGAATGCAGTCAGGTATTGAGCCACTGCAATCTTCGAGCACCTATGCAGTGATGTAAACTATTTAACAGATGGTAAAATTAACTTCAAACACAAACTGAAATGATATCTGCTTGACAACTATTCATACAACGTAGAAGAATTTCTGAACGTGTAATACACTCCTGGAAATGGAAAAAAGAACACATTGACACCGGTGTGTCAGACCCACCATACTTGCTCCGGACACTGCGAGAGGGCTGTACAAGCAATGATCACACGCACGGCACAGCGGACACACCAGGAACCGCGGTGTTGGCCGTCGAATGGCGCTAGCTGCGCAGCATTTGTGCACCGCCGCCGTCAGTGTCAGCCAGTTTGCCGTGGCATACGGAGCTCCATCGCAGTCTTTAACACTGGTAGCATGCCGCGACAGCGTGGACGTGAACCGTATGTGCAGTTGACGGACTTTGAGCGAGGGCGTATAGTGGGCATGCGGGAGGCCGGGTGGACGTACCGCCGAATTGCTCAACACGTGGGGCGTGAGGTCTCCACAGTACATCGATGTTGTCGCCAGTGGTCGGCGGAAGGTGCACGTGCCCGTCGACCTGGGACCGGGCCGCAACGACGCACGGATGCACGCCAAGACCGTAGGATCCTACGCAGTGCCGTAGGGGACCGCACCGCCACTTCCCAGCAAATTAGGGACACTGTTGCTCCTGGGGTATCGGCGAGGACCATTCGCAACCGTCTCCATGAACCTGGGCTACGGTCCCGCACACCGTTAGGCCGTCTTCCGCTCACGCCCCAACATCGTGCAGCCCGCCTCCAGTGGTGTCGCGACAGGCGTGAATGGAGGGACGAATGGAGACGTGTCGTCTTCAGCGATGAGAGTCGCTTCTGCCTTGGTGCCAATGATGGTCGTATGCGTGTTTGGCGCCGTGCAGGTGAGCGCCACAATCAGGACTGCATACGACCGAGGCACACAGGGCCAACACCCGGCATCATGGTGTGGGGAGCGATCTCCTACACTGGCCGTAGACCACTGGTGATCGTCGAGGGGACACTGAATAGTGCACGGCACATCCAAACCGTCATCGAACCCATCGTTCTACCATTCCTAGACCGGCAAGGGAACTTGCTGTTCCAACAGGACAATGCACGTCCGCATGTATCCCGTGCCACCCAACGTGCTCTAGAAGGTGTAAGTCAACTACCCTGGCCAGCAAGATCTCCGGATCTGTCCCCCATTGAGCATGTTTGGGACTGGATGAAGCGTCGTCTCACGCGGTCTGCACGTCCAGCACGAACGCTGGTCCAACTGAGGCGCCAGGTGGAAACGGCATGGCAAGCCGTTCCACAGGACTACATCCAGCATCTCTACGATCGTCTCCATGGGAGAATAGCAGCCTGCATTGCTGCGAAAGGTGGATATACACTGTACTAGTGCCGACATTGTGCATGCTCTGTTGCCTGTGTCTATGTGCCTGTGGTTCTGTCAGTGTGATCATGTGATGTATCTGACCCCAGGAATGTGTCAATAAAGTTTCCCCTTCCTGGGACAATGAATTCATGGTGTTCTTATTTCAATTTCCAGGAGTGTAGTATTGTGTGTGTGTGTGTGTGTGTGTGTGTGTGTGTGTGTGTGTGTGTAAGAAAGAAAGAGGGATTCAACATAGTTAATTATAAATAAAGGTATGTAAAAAAGTACATGGTTATCATGTAGCCACGTTTCTCACTGAGAAAGTTTACTGTAAGAGCAAAACTGATTCGTTCCATATCACAGGGACAGGTTGCAATTATGGTCAACAGACTACGCAGCTAACTAATGTATCACTTTGTTTATCGTAGTCCGTGTCAACAACTTCTAATAACTGTTTAGGCAACTTGAATGTTCTGTGAAGGACGAAGATTGGTGTCAATGAACGAGATTTTCTGTTATACAGTCGCAGGAATAGAACCACGCCCATGTTCCAGCTATGGTCTGCCATTCCTTCAGCCACAGGAAGAGTGGCGTAAGACGGGTGTAATGGAAACGTATACGAGACCATCAGCTAAGAGTGTGTGACTCACCAATGATTACAGGAAGCTGCATTTCCTGTGTGCACGTAACGTACAACGGACTCTGGATGAATGGAAGACTGTTCCCTTCATAGACTATTCCAAAGACATTGTTTTCGAGAGTGAGACCGTGAAATCTGTTTTCATCCATCAAATATCAATGCAAGATATGTATTCTGACAACGCTGTGTTCATTTTAGAACAGTATATCTTTAAGTGGGCGTGCAGACTTTCACGTTGAACTATGCTAAGATCAATTGTGATGAGATCATCGTGCTAATGATCTCACCCGATCAGATGAGAACAACTGAATAAAAGTGGACGAGTATCTTCATTTCAGCGCACGGTGTGATTAGCTCGACTGCTGACCGGTGTCCCATAGACAAAGAGTACGTCCAGGATATTCTCACAGGCAAGCTGCAGCTCGATTTCTCCTCTCTAGATCTTCACCGTAGTGTGGGCACCTTGGCAGTTAGAGTGGTATTCACTACACACGGAGCTCGTAGACACTAACATAAACAGCGCCACACATTACAAGTTGTGTTGCTACTCGCTGCAGTTAGACTCTGTACTGACATTATTTGTTCAATATGAAACTGAGATATCTACATTCTATATTTTATGTAACAATATAAATAAAATATTTCTTTGCAATTTCGTTTTGTAATTTTATTTGTGTCAAATCCTGATTTTACACTTCTACTCAGTTTATAACAAATCGGTATCTTTATAAAATGGCATGCCATTATTTCTGTGATTTTTTTAATGCATGGAAACCGATGTTGTTGTAATACGGAGAGAAAACATGTAACATGCACCGTATAAAGTCAAATATGTGCATGGCAACGACAAACAAAATCTAAAACGAAATTGCTTGTTCACATTAGTAAAGTACTCTGAATATAGGTTATGACATTGATTAATCAAACATGAGCAGGCTGTCAGGAGCTGGTAACTTCTTGTAACGTGGCTCTGCAGAGTTTGTGAATTCCTGGAGTTCACAAGAGCCAACATGGATAAAATAACATAATATGTTCTTCTGGCCGTGTGTTGTCTCAATATACGCTAGAAAATCATTTTAGTTAATTTTACACATAATCATGATTATGTTCGCTTTTTTGGGAGCCTGGGAGCTAGTGTTTTTAATCCAAAGTGTTAAAAGCGTCCCGCCTATTCTGTCTGTTAATAACGCCTCTTGAATCACATTATAGTTGGCAAAAGTCTTCTGCGTAGGTCTTCCTAAAACTTTGTAACATTTATTAATACTTTAAACCCTGTTTCCTTTTCGTCTTCCCATCGCGGAGACTCTCCTCTCTCTCTCTCCCTCTCTCTCTCTCTCTCTTTCTCTTTCTCTCTTTCTCCCTCCTTTTTTCCCTACAGAGCAGGGGTACTTATCATTCACTTTAGAATTTTCCGTCAACGGCCTAGCCGCTGTGATAACACCGATTCCCGTCGGATCAGCAGAGTTGAGCACTGTCGGGCTGGCGTATCACTTGCATGGGTGACCGTCCAGGTCTGTCGAGCGCTGTTGGCAAGCGTGGTGCACTCATCTCTTGTGAGGTCAATGTGAGGAACTACTTTACTAAGAAGTAGTGCCTCCAGTCACGTAAACTGATAACAACCGGGAGAGCGGTGCGCTGACCACATGCCCCTACCATATTCGCATCCGCTGACGTCTATCTGCTGAGGATGACTCGGCAGTCGGTCGGTACCGCTGCGCCTTCCGGAGCCTATTCGGACGGAGTTCAGTAGTTTTAGATTAGAATTTTCCGCTTTCTCTTTTGTTTCCTTTTTGGCGTTAAACAGCATCCCCACTGATTTTCATGTAATGGTCATCCACGGAGCCAATTCTATTTTCATTGGTACATGACATCAACTGGCGTGTTTGTTGTATACTGTTGTTACTCGTTTGTTGGTCTCATTCATTTTCGTTGTTGGCTCTTATATTCTTATGAGTTTTTGTAATGGTTTTGTCTTCCGCGGCAATAAGGATTAATTACTGATTCAGCGCCTTGCGTGCATTTTATCTGTTATTTATGTAGCGACTGTAAGAATAAGAGAATACCTGTGTTCTTTGTGATAAGGAGGTGATGTCAAAAAAGTATTCACTTTTCACAGACACAGTATTCTACGGCAAATCTGTTTTTCTCTTTCCAGTAACGGGACACACTTGTATTATGGCGCAAGCGAGGATGAGGCTAATAGGAAACATGATAATTTGTCTCCTTTGAGTGACCTACAAATTGTTCCAAATAAATATTTCTAGATTCATGGGTACATTGTGAAGAAATTCAGCTTAGTCTTATGTCATTACTGCCTGGGATGATAAATAGCACGCCTCTGACCCTTGGCAAACGTATCCAACAAGTGCGACTATTGTTACTATGACGACACATCCGATAAAGCAGAGTAGTCAACCTTTTTTACTTACCACCCACTTTTGTATCTTTGTCAGCGATAAAAATTTTCTAACCGCCCACCAGTTCCACAGTAATGATAATTTATTAGGGAGGAAAATAATTTTACTTTATAAAATTTATAAAGCAGAGTTATAGCAATTTGAAGCACACAGTAATAATTACTTAGCAAATATTTATATCAAAATTTTATGAAATTCTAATGAAAATATTTCTAAAAACCCTGTTACCTGCCGCCCACCATGAGAATTGGAACTCCCGCAACTGAGCGCTGAGAACCAGGTTGACTACCCTTGCGATAAAGGATTCGAAGGCATAAAATGGGAACCACTGTGATAAAGGGTTCGAAGGTATAAAATGAGGAGCAACTGAATTTATTAGAGGGAGCAGTCATAATGAAGAAAGAAAGAAAGAACTCAAGGGATTGGTTCCTCCTGTTGCCTGGGTGGGTTGGGATAGTTCGGCTTAGTACTTGACACTATGTTGCTTTTTTCCACACACACACACACACACACACACACACACACACACACATAGACTCTCAATAACACATGTAAGCTCGCGTGCGTGTGAAGAAGAACAAGATAAGAAATCACAGCTAGTTTTACCGCGACCAGATTATCGGCACAGTCGTATCTCAGATATCATGCATAGCAAGGTACTTCCCTTGTGGTTTTCCGTGGACAATTGTGTTTTGGCTGCTCATATTGTTGCAGCTGAACACTTGAAAACTGTTTTACAGCCAAAATTGCAATAGTAACAAGCGAATAAACACAGTCAGCGGCAAAAATGTTCTCATTCAAAAACTGCAAACAACTATTTGTGGGGGAAATAATAAAAGACTCATTAAACAACATATAGACAACAAACATCCATTAAAATCCCCACACGTGCACAGTAGTTCTGAACCCACGATTCGGGAGGTTGGCAGTTCAAATCCGTAAATGACTTAAGCAGAGTGCCAGGAAGCCTCGGATGCTTTGGAAGTGCATGGTGTATGTTATTCTCTATCTTTTCCCACTCCGAACTTGTACTCTGTCTCTATGGCCTAGTCGTCGACGTTACGTTAACCCTTAATCTTCCGTCCTTCCATCATTCATTTTCGATTGTACGAAAGCAGAATTATCACCTACTCGCCGTGCAAGACCTGCTTGTTTCTTACACGGTGTAAGTTCCTCTCCACTGCCTAGTTTCGTGCATTATGTAATTTCTCGAAAATCAAATGCGAGATGTCAAATTCGAGTCAAATGCTATGAAAGATCATTGAAGAAACATTGAAAAGTTCATAAAGTCTTCAGAAAATAGCTTTTTCATTCACGAACGACACATCCATGTACAGTAACCACCACAAGAGTATCAGTAATGATGTATTTTTCGAGAAAGTAGATTATTATAAAGTTACCTGTCGCTGTACGTGTTTCACTTTGTCGCCATGCTTATGCGGAGCACTGTTCAGCTTGAAGATGATGTAACTCCTCACGTAGTAGAACAAGTCGTACACCAGAGACACAGGCAGCAGAACAAAGCACACGAGAACCCATCTGTAATGCACGATAAGATACTCCAGCGGTGACAAAGATGCTGTCATGGTAGGAGGCGCGGCGTGAATGAGCTCTCGGCAATCGAGCCGGTCCTTTTATCTCAGTCAACGAGCATCACTCACACATGAGCTCTGACGTTACGTAACAGCTCTTGACCGGGACTGTTCCGTCGGCCTCCAATTCTAATTTGTGCCTGCATCTACATCTACAGTCACGAAGGTCCTCTGCACATGACGATGAACATTCTCGTTCCACATGCGAGCAGGACATTTCTCTGCACGCTCTTAGTGCCTCTTGCTTTACTATACGAATCTCGAATATTTTTCATTTTAGCATAAACCTCTACCATCCAGTGTGTATATAGCACGCCTGACAAAAAAAGTGAAGCAAGGAAAAGAGTGTTATCCGGTAAGCTGTTTTGCAGATCTCTACCATTCTCCACGTTTCGGTTCCTTGCTAGAGTACTTTCCCTAGACGTTAGTTAATATTTAGACATTTTGTCCCCGTTCACAGTAGTGTTCCCCCGTTTTCATCAAGGGCTGGCTAATTCAGGAGTCATGCTTCGTACATTTTGACAAGCATCTTTTGGGTGTACACAGTTTTATTATGACTACCCACCAACGTGGCTTGACCCTTAATCTCTTAACATGGATAGCTTCCCCAAAGCTTGGACTCCGCAAGTGTCCATCAACATTATGGAAATATAATCACTGTGAGTAATTATCATTGTTTGTTGTTGAATTTCATCACTGTGGTTCCGTATTTCAACCATTTCAAAACTTTCACAGAGAAACTTTTATACAGAAACCTGAAGATGTATCTCCACTCAAGTGAAACCGGTGCTTGCGAATAAAGCACCTTGATACAGCTATACGGCATTTTTTAAACACCTCATAATTATTGACTTTTAATTTTTATGATAATCTGATTGATTGTTGAGTGTTTTTATTGTTACTGGCAACTGAATACTCTTAATTTCTGGATATGCCTCGTATGCATCAATTGGTTCCACTAAGAACAAGATGATGTACATATAATTAATAATAACAGATAACGTAAATGCGTATCATTTAGAGAAAGGGAAGAGAACGCAGACGAAAACAGGCAGGAGTTAGGATACTGCAAGAAGAATTTGACAGAGCACTGAAAGCCTAAAGTTGGAACAAGGCCCATCCTTGGGAGAACCAGCCATGACAAAACTATTCCACCTGGTAGGCAAAATGTATGAGACAGGCTAAACACCCTCAGACTTCAATAAAAATGTAATGATTCCGTTTCCATAGAAGGCAGGTGCTGACAGCTGCGAATATTACCGAACTATCAGTTTAATAATTTATGGTTACAAAATACTAAGACGAATTATTTACAAAAGAATTGAAAAACTGGTACAAGCCGACCTTAGGGAAGACTAGTTTGGATTCCGGAGAAATATAGGTACACCCAAAGCAATACTGACCTTAAGACTTATCTTAGAGGATAATTTAAGGAAAGGCGAATCTATGTTTATAGCCTCTGCAAAGTTTGAGAAATCTTGACAATGTTGATTGGACTCTTCGAAATTCTGAAAGTAACAAGTGTAAAACACAGGGAGCTAAAAGTAATTTACAACTTATACATAAACCAGAGAGCAGTTACAAGAGTGGGGAGGGGGCGGGACGGGCGGCGGGGTCGTTGGGGGCATGAGAAGGAAGCAGTGGTAGAAAAGGAGGGGAGACAAGGTTGTAGCCCATCCTCGATGTTTTTCAGTTTGTACACTGAGCAAGCAGTAAAGGAAACCAAAAAAAATTCGAGAAGGAATCAAAATTCAGGCAGAAGAAATATAAACTTCTAGGTCTGCCGATGACACAGCAAAGGACTTGGAAGAGCAGTTGAACAGAATGGGCAGTATCTTAGAAGGAGGATATAAGGTGACCATTAACGAGAGGAAAACAAGGGTAATGGAATGAAGTCAAATTAAATCTGGTGATGCTAAGAGAATTAGATTAGGAAACAAGACACTAAAGCTAGGAGATGAGTTTTGCTATAACATGATGGCCGAAGCAGAGAAGATATAAAATGTAGACTAGCAATGACAAGAAAAGCGTTTCTGAAGAAGAGAAATTTGTTAATATCGAATATAGACTGAAGTGGTAGGAAGTATTTTCTGACGGTTTTTGTCCAGAGTGTACCCTTGTATGCAGTAAGACATGGACGATAAACGGTTTAAACAAGAAGAGAATAGAAGCTTTCAAAATGTGGTGCTACAGTAGAATGTCGAAGGTTAAATGAGTACATCGTATAACCAATGAGAAGGTAAAGAATAGGATTCAGGAGAAAATGAATTTGTGATAAAATTTGATTAAAAGAAGGGATCGGTTGATATGACACATTCTGAGACATCAAGGGACCACCAATTTAGTATTGGAGAGATGTGGAGATGTGGGGGGTGTGGAGGATAAAAAGTGTACAGACAGACTAAGAGATGAATACAACGA
Organism: Schistocerca americana; assembly: GCF_021461395.2. Classification (NCBI taxonomy): domain Eukaryota; kingdom Metazoa; phylum Arthropoda; class Insecta; order Orthoptera; family Acrididae; genus Schistocerca; species Schistocerca americana. The sequence goes on along the minus strand of NC_060130.1, from coordinate 710,280,582 downwards.
ACAGGCTTAAAACGTAGGTTGTAGCAGCTATTCTGAGACGAAGAGGTTTTCGCAGGATAGAGTAGCGTGGAGAGTTGCATAAGACCAGTCTTTGAACTGAAGAACACAACAGCAACAACAACTTGAGTGTTACATTAAATTTAGCATCTGCACATATTCAGTGCAGTAGTGCACTCTGTGGAAGTGAATATTGTAAAATTCCTTTATACGCCTCAGTATACACAAATTAAAGTGTATGTTACAAGTGTAATATTAAATTAAATATGTTTTAGGTTTTTGACTGATCCCATTTATTGGACGACATTTTACTTAGGATTTGTGGAAGGGACATCAGAATTTCGCTTTTTTAAAAAAATATGTGTTATGTACACTACTGGCCATTAAAATTGCTACACCACGAAGATGACGTGCTACAGACGCGAAATTTAACCGACAGGAAGAAGATGCTGTGATATACAAATGATGATGAGCTTTTCAGAGCATTCACACAAGGTTGGCGCCGGTGGCGACACCTACAACGTCCTGACGTGAGGAAAGTTTAAATCCGAATTCTCATACACAAACAGCAGTTGACCGGCGTTGCCTGGTGAAACGTTGTTGTGATGCTTCGTGTAAGGAGGAGAAATGCGTACCATCACGTTTCCGACTTTGATAAAGGTCGGATTGTAGCCTATCGCGATTGCGGTTTATCGTATCGCGACATTGCTGGTCGCGTTGGTCGAGATCCAATGAGTGTTAGCAGAATATGGAATCGGTGGATTCAGGAGGGTAATACGGTACGCCGTGCTGGATCACAACAGCCACGTATCACTAACAGTCGAGATCTTATCCGCATGGCTGTAACAGATCGTGCAGCCACGTCTCGATCCCTGAGTCAACAGATGGGGACATTTGCAAGACAACAACCACCTGCACGAACAGTTCGGCAACGTTTGCAGCAGCATGGTCTATCAGCTCGGTGACAATGGTGGCGGTTACCCCTGACGCTGCGCCGGCCGAGCGGTTCTAGGTGCTTCAGTCCGGAACCGCGCGACCGCTACGGTCGCAGTTTCGAATCCTGCCTCGGGCATAGATGTGTGTGATGTCCTTAGGATAGTTTGGTTTAAGTAGTTCTAAGTTCTAGGGGACTAATGACCTCAGATGTAGAGTCCCATAGTTCTCAGAGCCATTTTTGAACCTTGACGCTGCATCACACCATGCGCCCGCGATGGTGTACTCAACGACGAACCTGGGTGCACGAGTGGCAAATCGTCATTTTTTCGGATGAATCCAGGTTCTGTTTACAGCTTCATGATGGTCGCATCCGTGTTTGGTGACATCGCGGTGAACGTCCATTGAAAGCGTGTATTCGTCAGCGCCATACTGGCGTATCATCCAGCGTGATGGTATGGGGTGCCATTGGTTACACGTCTCGGTCACCTCTTGTTCGCATTGACGGCACTTTGGACAGTGGACGTTACATTTCAGATGTGTTACGACCCGTGACTCTACCATTCATTTGATCCCTGCGAAACCCTACATTTCAGCAGGATAATGCACGAGCGCATGTTGCAGATCCTGTACGGGCCTTTCTGGATACAGAAAATGTTCGACTGCTGCCCTGGCCAGCACATTCTCCAGATCTCTCACCATCTGAAAACGTCTGGTCAATGGTTGCCGAGCAACTGGCTCGTCACAATACGCCGGTCACTACTCTTGATGAACTGTGGTATCGTGTTGAAGCTGCATGGGCAGCTGTACCTGTACACGCCATCCAAGCTCTGTTTGACTCAATGCCCAGGTGTATCAAGGCCTTATTACGGCCAGAGGTGGTTGTTCTGGGTACTGATTTCTCAGGATCTATGCACCCAAATTGCGTGAAAATGTAATCACATGCCAGTTCTAGTATAATATATTTGTCCAATGAATACCCGTTTATCATCTGCATGTCTTCTTGGTATAGCAATTTTATTGGCCAGTAGTGTATTTATCTTTTAAGGAGATGCTTTACATTGTTAGGGAGCTCCTCGCTAAGGATCATTGTGACGGATAATATATCTATCTTCATGTTTCGAATGTGTACTACATAAAAGCACTTGTACTCATAATTTCTTGCACATATTCCTATGGCACTATAACTTCCCATTCTATTGCTCCTTTCATTGCGAAGCCCAAAATTTATTTATGCAAGCTTTAACACGCATTCTGCTAGTCCATCCCTTCTTCTGGAAATGAAACAGTGAGATGAAGCAGCATATTCATCAGGATAGCGGTTTAAATCCCCATCCAGTCACTCGGACGCATGTTTCCCATGATTTCTATGGCAAAATGTTGTACCAATGGACCTGTTCTGTTGTGAGTTGGACGGCAGCTTCTGTTCCTGCAGCACCACAACAGAGTACACCGTTTTCTTTGTCAACTGTAACGAGCTTCTAATTAAAAGCGATCTATTTTGGCTCTCCTGTGTGTTTTTAGTTTAAATTCTTAAATCTCTTCTATGTTTTTGTGTCTACTAGGCTCAGCCCCGCATTTGGTAACTGTCTGGTACAGTTCCACTGTCTTCAGTTGGTTCAAATGGCTCTAAGCACTATGAAACTTAATATCTGCGGTCATCAGTCTCCTAGACTTACAACTACTTAAACCTAACTAACCTAAGGACAACACACACATCCATGCCCGAGGCAGGATTCGAACTTGCGACCATAGCAGCAGCGTGGTTCCGAACTGAAGCGCCTAGAACCGCTTGGCCACAGTAGCCAGCTCCACTGTCTTCAGTATGGACAGGAACTATGATTACTATGTTTGGATGCGAGCTGAGCTTGTGACTCTTTGCTCACGTCTCCAGGTGGTGCTGCCTTCAGTCATGCAGCCTGATGCTTTTGCCAGTGAGCATCACTGTAGGGGCACAGACATGTGGATCCAAGTGATATCCAGCATGTTCACACATCCCCCAAACAGTTCACCACTATGGCTGCCCCAATTGCTGCCCACACTGAGACTTACCCCTCACTCACAGTTGAGTGGGAGATCATTCCAAGGTGTGGCAAGAAGCGAAAGACATTTTGAGGCGCTGAAAGAAAAACCCCAATGGCGTGCAAACACGGTCCCCCATCCATCGAACAGCTCTAATTTTTATAGTTGGAGTGCATGTGCACTGTCATTCACCATCTGTATGTCCATCCAGTATGAAGCCCCGTCAAGCAGAATTATAATAATAATAATTATTAATATTATAATTATTTCTTTTCTTTCTCAGACGTTATGTCTGGTTAAAAATGGAAAGTGATGCGGATCTTCATCAAGCGTGACTTCCTTTTAACTGTACGGTGTATGTTACATTGCATCTAGGAACTTTCGGGTAATTGAACAAGTATCAATAATTACAGATTTCTGTACTTGTATATATAAATTTGGATGTAGCTGTATTGCGTTGATGTACTGGTGGATATTGTGTGGCATGAGTCCTGTAGTTGATAGTATAATCGGTATAATGTCAACTTTATCCCGATGCCACATGTCCTTGACTTCCTAAGCCAGTTGGATGTATTTTTCAATTTTTTCTCCTGTTTTCTTCTGTATATTTGTTGTAGTGGGTATGGATATTTCGATTAGTTGTGTTAATTTCTTCTTTTTATTGGTGAGTATGATGTCAGGTTTGTTATGTGGTGTTGTTTTATCTGTTATAATGGTTCTGTTCCAGTATAATTTGTATTCATCATTCTCCAGTACATTTTGTGGTGCATACTTTTATGTGGGAACGTGTTGTTTTATTAGTTTATGTTGTATGGCAAGTTGTTGATGTATTATTTTTGCTACATTGTTATGTCTTCTGGGGTATTCTGTATTTGCTAGTATTGTACATCCGCTTGTGATGTGATCTACTGTTTCTATTTGTTGTTTGCTAAGTCTGCATTTATCTGTTGTGGTATTGGGATCTTTAATAATATGCTTGCTGTAATATCTGGTGTTTATTGTTTGATCCTGTATTGTAATCATGAATCCTTCCGTCTCACTGAATATATTGCCCTTTCTTAGCCATGTGTTGGATGCGTCTTGATCTATGTGTGGCTGTATTAGATGATATGGGTGCTTGCCATGTAGTGTTTTTTTTCCAATTTACTTTCTTCGTATCTATTGATGTTATGTGATGTAAAGGGTTGTAGAGGTGGTTATGAAATCGTAGTGGTGTAGCCGATGTATTTATATGAGTGAATGCTTTGTGTATTTTGCTAGTTTCTGCTCGTTCTATAAAGAATTTTCTTAAATTGTCTACCTGTCCATAATGTAGGTTTTTTATGTCGATAAATCCCCTTCCTCCTTCCTTTCTGCTTAATGTGAATCTTTCTGTTGCTGAATGTATGTGATGTATTCTGTATTTGTGGCATTGCGATCGTGTAAGTGTATTGAGTGCTTCTAGGTCTGTGTTACTCCATTTCACTTCTCCAAATGAGTGGGTCAATATTGGTATAGCACAAGTATTTATAGCTTTTGTCTTGTTTTTTTGCAGTCAATTCTGTTTTCAGTATTTTTGTTAGTCTTTGTCTATATTTTTCTTTTAGTTCTTCTTTAATATTTGTATTATCTATTCCTATTTTTTGTCTGTATCCTAGATATTTATAGGCATCTGTTTTTTCCATCGCTTCTATGCAGTCGCTGTGGTTATCCAATATGTAATTTTCTTGTTTAGTGTGTTTTCCCTTCACTATGCTATTTTTCTTACATTTGTCTGTTCCAAAAGCCATATTTATATCATTGCTGAATACTTCTGTTATCTTTAGTAATTGGTTGAGTTGTTGATTTGTTGCTGCCAGTAGTTTTAGATCATCCATGTATAGCAAATGTGTGATTTTATGTGGGTATGTTCCTGTAATATTGTATCCATAATTTGTATTATTTAGCATGTTGGATAGTGGGATCAGAGCAAGGCAGAACCAGGAAGGACTTAATGAGTCTCCTTGGTATATTCCACGCTTAATCTGTATTGGTTGTGACGTGATATTATTTGAATTTGTTTGGATATTAAGTGTGGTTTTCCAATTTTTCATTACTATGTTTAGGAACTGTATCAATTTAGGATCTACTTTGTATATTTCCAATATTTGTAGTAACCATGAGTGGGGTACACTATCAAAAGCTTTTCGGTAATCAATGTATGCATAGTGTAGCGACCTTTGTTTAGTTTTAGCTTGATATGTCACCTCTGCATCTATTATCAGCTGCTCTTTACATCCTCGTGCTCCTTTGCAACAGCCTTTTTGTTCTTCATTTATAATTTTGTTCTGTGTTGTATGTGTCATTAATTTCTGTGTAATGACTGAAGTTAATATTTTGTATATTGTTGGTAGGCATGTTATGGGGCGATATTTAGCTGGGTTTGTTGTGTCTGCTTGATCTTTAGGTTTCAGATAAGTTATTCCATGTGTAAGTGTATCAGGGAATGTGTATGGGTCTGCAATGTAACTGTTAAATAATTTAGTTAGATGTGAATGTGTCGAGGTGAACTTCTTTAGCCAGAAATTTCCTATTTTATCTTTTCCAGGGGCTTTCCAGTTGTGCGTAGAATAAATTGCTTGGGTCACTTCATGTTGCAAAATTATCTCTTCAGGCATTTGTGGTGTCATCTTGTATGTGTCTGTTTCTGCTTGTAGCCACCATGCATGCCTGTTATGCTGTACCGGGTTTGACCATATGTTGCTCCGGAAGTGTTCCATGTCTGTTATGTTTGGTGGATTGTCTATTTTAATGTGTGTATTATCTATTGTCTGGTAAAATTTCTTTTGGTTTGTGTTGGATGTTTGGTTTTGTTTCCTTCTATTTTCACTTCTTTGTATCTTCTAAGTCGTTTGGCCACTGCTTGTAATTTCTGCTTCTTTTCATCTAATTGCTCTATCGCTTCTTGCTGTGAGATTTTGCCTAACCTTTTTCGTTTTATGTCTGATATTTCATTTCTTATAAGTTGTGGTAGCTGTCTGATGTCTTTTCTCAGTTTTTCTATTCTGATCTGTAGCCTGTGTTGCCATGCTGGTTTTGTGGGTTTCTTCTGTGTGTTGGTTGGTTCTGATCTCTGCCTAGTGTGTATATTTAGTGTAGTGAGTGCACCTACATAAACCAGTAGTTGCAACTCTTCCATAGTTGTATTTTCATTAATTTTGTTGTGTATGATTGTGTTGATAGTTGTTATTGTTGTTTCAACTTGTGGGTTTTTTGGTGGTCTATGCAAGAATGGTCTAACGTCTATATTTGTATCTTTGTATTCTATATATGTCAACTGAAATTTTTCTTCTATATCTAACATGTGTGTCACTTCATGTTCTATTTGTGCTTGTTCTGGTGGCTGTCTTAAGGTTTCGTTTCCCTCTGATTGTTTAATTGATGCGTGTTCTTTGTTTGTTTGCTCTGGGATGTTTGAGTCCATTACTGTATATTCTTCTTCTTCTGATTACACATTAGTTTGTTCCAGTATTTGTTGTACTTGTTGTTTGATGTTTTCTAATTCTGACTGGGGTATCCTGTTATTTTTGATTATTACACGGATCTGATCAGCTAGTCGTTGTTCTGTTAAAAATTTTAATTCTGGGTATCTGGTAATAAATGTTGTGTATACTTGTGATCTGTATCCCGTTGTGTTGGTTCCTAAGTTTGTTGCTTGGTAATAACAGAACATGAGGTGTCGGTTAACTTCATCTGACCATCTCATCCTCTGCCATTGTTTTCCTTCTAGAGTGGTTGCAGGAAGCATATCCTGCAAAACACCTCTATTTGGATTTAAATCATTTGCCGTGTGGCTAGCAGTGTCGTTACCATTGTGGACGGGCATAGGGTTCAAGCGTCGTCCCCGACCATGACAGCACTTGTCCGAAGCTTCATTAGTTCTGTCCTGAACCAACTAATCACACTAAAAGGGGGGTTAGCCCTATTAGTGGTTTGTTCTTTTCGTCGCCTTTTACGACTGGCAGAACATACTGGAGGCCTATTCTTTTCCCGGGCCTCCACTGGGTTTATTATTATTATTATTATTATTATTTTGTTTGTGTGTTTCGCTATTCTTAGGGCTTTGTTATTATTACAGATGAGCACATATAGAACTTCATGCCTGAACCACAGCAGCAATAGTCGGTGTCCACAAGATGTGACCTTTCAAACCTGGTGTCATTTGACTGCACAGCAGCGGTAGATACCAGATCTTGAGTCTCAGCCAAATGCTGCTGCATACTACAATTTGACTGCAAGTTGATCTAAGTGTGTGAATGTAGGCCTAGCACCTCACAGTGACTTTAATGCAGTTATTGAAGTACTAGAGTGCAGTATTCGTGGTATGAGTGGGTCTACCTGTGTAATATGACAACTGAATAAAACCCATCACATACTCCTATTAACATTGAAAGTTAAAGGGTGGGATATCAGTTGACGATATGTGTAGAGAGGCAGTGCTTGAGTTAAATCAGAAGTTGTGGTCATATAAATTAAACATTCAAGTCTGCTGAATTCAAACAACCTGCATTATGCTTTACTGATTGCGGCAGACAGACACAGTTTCTGGTGTCCCTCTATTAGAGCTACATATTGTGACTATATTGACTATTCATGTGTACGCAGTGCAGACATAAATTAATTAGAACAGTGTATAGATGCCTGTGTTCATCCAACACCAAGATGTGTGTCTGAAAGCTCTATAAGCATAAAATCTGTGGAGACTCAATTTTCTGAAGAAATACCTATGTATGCAATAGTACTTATAGACCTGAATACAATTCAGGCAGAATTCAAGGAATAAAGAAAAGAATTATTTGGACAATACTGTAAAAACTGACTGATTGCGTGTATATATGTATAAACAACATAAAAAGGTTCTACAAAGAACAACTTTACTTTGTAAGATGGCAAGAACTATGCCCCTTACATGAAGTCATTAAAGATCACCTAACTCACGTTGAGCGAACAGTAGGGCCGAACAAAATGACTGACAAGGCACAATACGTCTCGCAGAGGGTATAGTATGGACGTATTGGAATAATTAATGTCGGGTGGTGATTTTAAAGTAATTCACATGACATGAAAACTTTGTGGAAACGAGTCGATTTACTGGACGCTAGTTTACCCCAGGGAAGTATTTAGAGTTGACCATGGCCAGCTGGGGAACGGCGAAGGGAAGCGACAATAGGCTGCTTAGGGCGCCTCAAGCTCTGAGAAAGTGGTAACGCGGCGCGGTCTCCAGCCGCCTTAAGATGAGTGACAGCATGGGTGGTTGACCCCAACCCCATCCTGGTGTACCGGGAAACAGACGGAGAACTTGTACGCCTGTTGATAAATGTCCGCCGTCCCTTTTTCAGGGAAACATTCGAGAAAGCCGCGCAAAGCTACGGTGGAGTGGTCAACAGAGGTCAAAATATGCATGTTGGTGACTATAGCAACTTCACGCTGAATTCATGGTCTGCAGAGTCTGAAGTAAATCAGGTGAAGAGCGACAGAATGAAATATGCCGGGCTCCGATGGGAACGTAGGACCGAGGAATTTGAAGTACTCTCCTGGGAGTCAGAATTCCGAAAAAAATGGTGTTTGTGCAGACACTAACCTTGATGGGTGGCCTGGGAGGAGCTAAATAACAGAAGTTGAGAGGAAGGGAAATTTTGTGGGAATTTGTTCACTTCCCAGAGCAGGCATTGGTCGGCGCTGGGAAGCGACGCATAATTAACGCGACTTGCGCTGCAATTGGCGTAAGTGATTTTGCTGGATGGGAAACGGAGGCGAAGAGCGGACTGTGAGAAGTCTCCGTAGAGTTCTTCCATTCCCAGCTTGCCTAGAGTGCGGACGTGGCGTTCTTTACTCAGCTTGCCTGAGAAAGAGTGAACATCTCTGCAGTTTAAGACTTAGCAAATGGAACGATTGAGCATGGAGATAGAAAGCTATGTGCTGAGCAAGATAGCTAGGAGTGAATAGACGAGCGCAGCCTTGCAGCACCACGAGGTCGGCCGACACCCACACAACGACGACGCTCCGCCACGCTGTATTCGGTGATATTGCGCCCGCTCCGGTCACTGATTAATTTGTTGGATCACGTCGGCAAAGTTTCCACGAGGGTTTCATGGGTCGTGTATTGTAGAATTCTTCTCGCACTTCGCATTGCGCGTGGGTCAGTCGATAGGAATTACTTTTGAGTTATCGCGCTTTACTCCAGGCAAACGCAATTGAAGGTCGGGAGTTAAAATAAATTTGTGCTTATCAACTACATCTGTTTTCAATCAAGTAGTTGCAATCCCAAGTCACTTTCTTAATTAATTTTGTGTTCAACATTTGCATCTGGTGTTCAATAGCTGGATATATCAATGTTCACCCCTTTTTAATTAAAACTGATCAATTCTGAATAAATTAATGTCAACACTGCCACCGCAGTTGAATCAGGAGTCACAGGGCCATATTACTTTTTTGCGTTATCCGATATTGCGGCAGTTTTGCACTCTCTGTTGATCTGTTAGTCAATTAGTTGGGGTGAACACACGCCAAAACCAGCAGCTAAGTGACGGGTGGGGTGTTACAACTTATGTGTTTCTACTCCCACCCTGCAATGACGTTCATAGTGAAAGGATTAGGGTCTTCTACAAAGAAAAACACTGAGATAACAAATTAACTTACACTTTATTGTCATCAACAATACATTTTTCAAAGTTATTCCACAATAATTTTTTCAAATGATTATTCTTCATTCCCAAAAAGGGACTACTTACATGCTTAAATGTATCACACTTACGCAGTTCATTTTTTTTATACATGAATAGCAGCATCTGCTTGCAGAGATACATCATACTAACACTAATAGAGAGAGGAAGAGATTGAGTCTCCACTACTGGCCATTAAAATTGCTACACCAAGAAGAAATGCAGATGATAAACGGGTATTCATTGGACAAATATATTATACTAGAACTGACATGTGATTACATTTTCACGCAATTAGGGTGCATAGATCCTGAGAAATCAGTACCCAGAACAACCACCTCTAGCCGTAATAACGGCCTTGATACGCCTGGGCATTGAGCCAAACAGAGTTTAGATGGCGTGTACAGGTATAGCTGCCCATGCAGATTCAACACGATACCACAGACTGGCGTATTGTGACGAGCCTGTTGCTCGGCAACCATTGACCAGACGTTTTCAATTGATGAGAGATCTGGAGAATATGCTGGTCAGGGCAGCAGTCGAACATTTTCTTTATCCAGAAAGGCCCGTACAGGACCTGCAACATGCGGTCGTGCATTATCCTGCTGAAATGTAGGGTTTCGCAGGGATCGAATGAAGGGTAGAGCCACGGGTCGTAACACGTCTCAAATGTAACGTCTACTGTTCAAAGTGCTGTCAATGCGAACAAGAAGTGACCGAGACGTGTAACCAATGGCACACGCCGGGTGATACGCCAGTATGGCGATGACGAATGTAGGCTTCCAATGTGCGTTCACCACGATGTCGCCAAACACGGATGCGACCATCATGATGCTGTAAACAGAACCTGCATTCATCCGAAAAAATGACGTTTTGCCATTCGTGCACCCAGGTTCGTCGTTGAGTACACCATCGCAGGCGCTCCTGTCTGTGATGCAGCATCAAGGGTAACCGCAGCCATGGTCTCCGAGCTGATAGTCCATGCTGCTGCAAACGTCGTCGAACTGTTCGTGCAGATGGTTGTTGTCTTGCAAACGTCCCCATCTGTTGACTTATGGATCGAGACGTGGCTGCACGATTCGTTACAGCCATGCGGATAAGATGCCTGTCATCTCGACTGCTAGTGATACGATGCCGTTGGGATCCAGCACGGCGTTCTGTATTACCCTCCTGAACCCACCGATTCCATATTCTGCTAACAGTCATTGGATCTCGACCAACGCGAGCAGCAATGTCGCGATACGATGAACCGCAATCGAGATAGGCTACAATACGACCTTTATCAAACTCGGAAACGTGATGGTATGCGTTTCTCCTCCTTACACGAGGCATCACAACAACGTTTCACCAGGCAACGCCGGTCAACTACTGTTTGTGTATGAGAATTCGGTTGGAAACTTTCCTCATGTCAGCACGTTGTAGATGTCGCCACCGGCGCCAACCTTATGTGAATGCTCTGAAAAGCTAATCATTTGCATATCACAGCATCTTCTTCCTGTCGGTTAAATTTCGCGTCTGTAGCACGTCATCTTCGTGGTGTAGCGATTTTAATGGCCAGTAGTGTATATACAGTATTTACACGACTAAGTGCAGCTGAGAGCTGAGATTCGTCACATTAATACTACTATGGAATTTTTGGGTTTAATATTTATAATGTATGTTGACTAGCAGCCACAGCTGATGAAGAAAGAACCACACATACATGCATTCACATACATATATACAAGCACATATAGTGTGCCGGAAAATGTGAAATGTGGACATAGTACACGTAATAATGATGTATACATCTTTCAAGTGCACATAGTGTGCAGTGATTCACATGCACATATACACACAAGTGTGACAGAAGCTTCATCTATCACACACACACACTCAATCATTCTGAAGCGAGGAGTGTGAGAATGGGATGGTGCCAAACCCATCCACACAGATGACATGTTTGTACATTTTGGTACAACAGCTGACTTTTTCAGTTGTACAGTAAGCACCTCATGGCCTCACAGCTAATCGACTACTTGGTGCACCATATGTGGAGATGCATCACCGCGATACAGACATTCTGCCGCGTGGGATAGCCACGCAGTCTAGGGCAACTTGCCATGGTTCGTGCCACTCCCCTGTCAGGGGTTCAGATTCTCTCTCAGGCATGGGTGTGTGTGTGTTGTTCTTAGCGTAAGTTAGTTTAAGTTAGATTAAGTGGTGTGTAAGCCTAGAACCGATGACCTCAGCAGTTTGGTCCCATAGGAACTTACCACCACCACCACAGACACTCCCTGTAGTCTTGAATCGTAAGAACCTGTGAGGCTGCACAATGCACGCCGGCCGCTGTGGCCGAGCAGTTTTAGGCGCTTAAGTCCGGAACCGCACTGCTGCTACGGTCGCAGGTTCGAATCCTGCCTCAGGCATGGATGTGTGTGATGTCCTTAGGTTAGTTAGGTTTAAGTAGTTCTAAGTCTAGGGGACTGATAACCTCAGATATTAAGTCCCATAGTGCTTAGAGCCATTTGAACCATTTTTGCACAGTGCACACCTTTAGCCTGTGTTTGTGTGGCACCTGCATCAACACGGTATGCATCCATTTTCGATCTGACCGCCAAAAACTCCACAATATGTGAGCCATTCACCTTGTTTCTCATCAGGCCGGTAACTTCCTTGTTCTGAGGTTTTATGCTGTGAGGATTATTGGCTGTCATATGCAAATGTATTGAATTCCTCGGAACTGCACCTATTTACTTCATATGGGTGACACCCTTTCACCTAGTAGATTAAACTCTCTGTATCCATATAAAGTAACTTGGGCTCAGCAAAGTTTTGTTTTGCAAATCCATAATGAAATTGGTACATGTGGAGTTTAGAGAAGTTCAGACTGCATATACAAATATATATAGGTTTCGTAAACCCCATTGAAGATTTAGTCATGTCCACAGAGACGAGTCCTTCACTGAAGATCCTGGTCTGCTTAAAATCTGGCCTCCTTATGTAATCTCTTGCGCTGTAACGCCCATCTCAATGGTGAGCTAAGTGAATTTCACATTCTCTATGGTCTTGCCAAAAACTGAGATATTCATTAATTCATAAAAATATTTTTCTAAATCACAAATCGTAAGAGCCCTCTTTTCGGTATTATCATCAGTGTATTCCTTCAACCAAGGACGCTATTTGAAGGAGATGCTGCAGCTGATTCTAACAAGTTACAGCACATGTCGTTCTGTGAAAGTGGTGTGAGAGGCTGTGGGGTCACCTTCACAACACGCCGCAGGAGCGATAAAGCACTCAAAGTAAGCGCGTACAACGAAGGGACGTCGTTCATGGTGGCAGGTATTCTTAACATTAAGAACTTTTTTTTTCCAAAGACGAGTTCCCACATTTACCAGTTCCTGGTTTAAGCAATCAATAACATGTCTTTCTAAGTACTCATTCATAAAAAAAGAGTTGTGGCATCCACGACACAAATGTTTTACCCTATCAGGTTTTGACAATTGGGTAGAAAGTAGGTGGGGGCATGTTCTTGATCCAGACATGGTGATGTATCTCGTCTTCAGAGAATAGCAGCAGCTCTGCCTGGCTTGTTTGGAAATGTAGAAGCGTCTGACTACTATATGCTTCACATCTCCTGGCTTGGTTATGTTTTTGTCTGTATCTAGCCCACAGACATGAACCAAACAATTAGGGTTCTGACTCTTCAATTTTAGTAGGTCTGGGATTGTGATGGGGAATGAGATACCACTGAAGTTATAATGCTCGCAGACGTTATATGTCTTATATATATCAATAAGGTATGCATTTTTCGGGTAATTTCTATCGCAAGTGACCATACGAAGCAATATTTATCACCATTTCAGAATTCCGGAAATTAGTACATACATTTTAGCAGTAACATCTTCTGGAAGACGGATGAAACTTGGTGCCCCATTAACTGGATCATAAACAAGGGAGCACATATAAAGGTACAGTGCATGGCTCAATGCCTTACCAGACCCACTTCCTTGCATAGTTTCTCACCTCTCTTTATGTTCTTCTGTTAGTCAGGGAGGAACCCAGCGGTCACACACCTTTGAGTACCCCAACTGATGGACAAGTGTGTCAGCACTCACAGACACGTCTAGTTGAGCATCGAGGTGTTTGATTGTGATGTATCAATCACCTCAAATAAGAGTGTCCACATGGTCCAACTTTGAGGAGTCACAGCTTTGTGCAGCTGATCGCACGCAGGAGATCGAACAAGTTGTGCGACCTTGCCGCGATGATGACAGAGACCTCGCCCAACAACTCACCGTGCTCTTGTTAAATGCCTTGTCTCCGCAAACATTCTGCAAGTGCCTATGAATATCTGTGATGCTCTGGTTTTCCGCCGAAAGTAACTCAATTACAGCTCTCTACTTGGAACGTACCTCCGTTATAGACGCCATTTTGAAGACTACGTGTAGCGCCGTCATCTATCAGTATTTCCTGAAACCGTAGGGGCCGAAGCAGGAGTATTCCTTGGCCTCCCACAACAAATTCCACATTTTTTTTCAACCGAAATTGGCAGAGAAAAGAGTGTGTTGCATTACTTATCGAACACCCGTCGTATAAATATGTATATTTACAAATTGCAGTTGTTTCAAAGAAAATGCCTTCTGCATGCTGCACATCGAAATTTTTATTTTTATTTATGCACCCAGACGCGTTTCGCCTTTTCTACAAGGCATCTTCAGTGGGTGTCCTGAAATATTACATGATTTGTCCTTTTTACACATAGGTTATGGTTTCAAATGTAGGTTATAGATTTAAAAACAGTTCGTTAACGTTTTTTTACGAAATGGAAAGGTACTTACAGGTAATTTCTAATTCGCTGTATCTAAGCAAACTGCTTTCTCTCATCTGGCAACTAGGTGGACATCTTACAGTTCACTTTCAGTTCACTGTTTTCGTTACACATCACTGTAAATTCCATCTTTTTAATACAGAGATACATTTGTTTTTCTAAGTGTCACAAACAAACTGTTTTGTGAATTGTGTGTGTGTGTGTGTGTGTGTGTGTGTGTGTGTGTGTGTGTGTGTGTGTGTGTATCAGAGAGGGAGAGAGATTTTTTTGTTATTCTTAAAAATAATAATAATTATTATTATTATATTTTCCTGTATATACCTACGAGAGGAATCAGATTTGAAACCATAACCTATGTGTAAAAAGGACAAATTATGTAATATTTCAGGACACCCACTGTAGATGCGAAACGCGTCTGGGTCCATAAATAAAAATAAAAATTTCGATGTGCAGCATGCAGAAGGTTTTTTTCTTTGAAACAACTTCAGTTTATATACAGCTGCTGCGAAAATGGCCACTACAAGAAACGTGTTATGTATACTTACGTTCGCCCTCCTGCAAGTCACCTATTAGGAAAGCTATAGCTTCGTCGTCAAGCTGTAGTAACGCCATAATGCTGTCCTACTCACACATATGAATGAAAGACTTCAGATCACCTAGAGAAAAAGCATCTTATAAGTACTGTCTGCTGTATTATTTTAAATTAGACGTTATACATAAATATGTATACTTACCTTGCTGGAGGAAAACCATACTTTGTTCATCAAAGGGCGATGATGGTATATCATTGTCGCCGAATAAAAGAGGACGCTTATCCACACCATCGCCATTAGCACTGCCAGACTGACACTTCATATTCGCACTATAGTAATCGACAGTGGTAATCTGACTGAAGAAGGTCTGTTCATACCAGCTTATTTACATCCAGTATCAGCATGCGTGTTCGATACTGCTCGTACTGATGATGCAATCATCAGCTTGCTCTTACCACTTTGTGTCCGTATTTCATCACCTTTAAACATGCTCCAAAAAAGATGTATGACTGCCCGGCGGTATTTTCACGCTACAGAAATAGTCAGTGTGCATACACTTAATTTCAGGAACTCAGATCACACCACAGGGTTCTTCTTTTCCACTATTCAGAGTCAGTGTATTCAGTATTGGCATCTGTTGCGCATCCGCATAATTTCAGGAACTCGATCACGTCATGGTTCTCGCAACTGCGTTCTGGCAAGAGTGAGTTGTACCGTACATGGGAGCAGTGACTGCACTAAAGGCAGCCCGCGTACGGCTAAGTCGAATTGGAGAAAAGAGTTCACTTTACAGGTAAGGCGGATTTGCCGTGTACAGAGAGGCCCACAATGATATATGGCAGCAGGCTGCCATAGACATTTAAAATACAGTATGCAGTGAATATGAGACTTGTTACAGTAGTCCTGCAAGACATTCACTCTTTTGACTGTTCCCATACATCCCTATACACTATAACAAATCTCCCTAACAGAGTGCCGGCCGAAGTGGCCGTGTGGTTCTAGGTGCTGCAGTCTGGAACCGAGAGACCGCTACTGTCGCAGGTTCGAATCCTGCCTCGGGCATGGATGTGTGTGATGTCCTTAGGTTAGTTAGGTTTAACTAGTTCTAAGTTCTAGGGGACTAATGACTTCAGAAGTTGAGTCCCATAGTGCTCAGAGCCATTTGAACCATTTTTGTGATACTCGTATGTTTGTAAGCTTTTTGTATGTATCAAAACAAGTGGTGCGTGGTAGAAATCTTCTCAGTGACAAATCTAAAGTGTTCAGTGAGAACAATATACGTGTGCAACAGCAAGAATGCAGTGGCAATGCATTTACATCTGTTGGATGAATATTATGAAAACAAACACTCCAAACCGACGTTTCACGTACATCACATGCAACGAAAATCTGGAACGCAACCATCTGTGTGTGGCGTGTTTATAATTACGTATTATTTATATTTTAGGACAATTAATCTGTAAAAAACACACCACATACCATAAAGACAGCGTATAAACCGTCTGAGAATGAATCACAACGATTCGAAACCGGTAACAGTACCCTTTGGAGAAAGGAACTGAAAGTAAATTTGTGGCTGGTTGCTGTCCAAACACCATCAACATTTGTCTTCAAACAACAGCCACGATCTCCATCATGTCATCATATGACAAAATTGCAACAACCACAATCTAAGTGGGAAGAATGGCAGACAGATATCTTCTACTAACCCAAGCTAAACTGGAAAAATTTTAATGCATGACAACTGTTGTTTAAATTTGAGCTATTGCTTGTATGTTGTCCAGTGAACGATTTTGGAGATTTGCTGTTTCCCTGCACGCTGAATGTACATTTTACAAACAACTTTAGAGTATGTGACGGAAGATACTTGGGGAACAACTGCCTTTTCCCCTTCTTTCTTGATGGAAACTTGCAATATGAAAATATCTTTAATCGTAGTTTCTCCATACGATTAGTCAGACCCCAGTTTGGGACACATAGGTTTGCGTTTTCTGCTACTACTCTTGTAACACACAGTTACCTGCTAAATCTAAGACTCAATGCCTTTCTACCTTTGTATGATTTTTCCTTAACATAAAACAGTCAAATAGCATAATATCATGAATCCGGTAGCTAGAACGCAACGGATCCTACTCCAGAAAAAAAAAGAAAAAAAAAAGATACTAATTGGCTCTGGTTGCGTTGCCTGATAATTGCTGGTCAAGCCTTATTTGCGTATGTTGCTAAGCCGTTCATTGCTGGTTTAGATTCTGGAAGGATTGAGGCGGAAATGGTGCGTAAATGGCTGGAATAGGCGCTGTGTCAACCACAGGAATGTTCTGTGTCACCATCTGTTTGAAGTTTTCTATCTGCCCTGTTGCTGTAGGAATTGTAACTGCACTCGCTGAATGAAGTTACTAATTTCCCAATGCTATGAAGGGCTCTGCCACGCTAGAGTGATGAATCCCTTTCAAATCTTATTAGTGACTGAGATCTAAGAGTCTCATACAAAACTTCGTCATTAAATGTCATGAATGAATTCATTTTTATGTTCTCATTGTCATACATTTTGACGCTGATCTGAAGGGTTTCACCAGTCGGAAAGTTATATGAGCACAGTACAGACATAATATTACGAATGTACATCTACATCTACATTGATACTCTGCAAATCACATTTAAGTACCTGGCAGAGGGTTCATCGAACCACCTTCACAATTCTCTGTTATTCCAATCTCGTATAGCACGCGGAAAGAATGAACACCTATATCTTTCCGTACGAGCTCTGATTTCCCTTATTTTATCTTGGTGGTCGTTCCTCCCTACGTAGGTCGGTATCAACTAAATATTTTCGCATTCGGAGGAGAAAGTTGGTGACTGGAATTTCGTGAGAATATTCCGTCGCAACGAAAAACGCCTTTCATTTAATGATGTCCAGCCCAAATCCTGTATCATTTCTGTGACACTCTCTCCCATATTTCGCGATAATACAAAACGTGCTGCCTTTCTTTGAACTTTTTCGATGTACTAGGCAGTCTCCTTAGTAGATCAGTTACGTTTTCTAAGTGTCGTGCCAATAAAACGCAGTCTTTGGTTAGCCTTCCTCACAACATTTTCTATGTGTTCCTTCCAGTTTAAGTTGTTCGTAATTGTAATACCTAGGTATTTAGCTGAATTTACGGCTTTTAGATTAGACTGATATATCGTGTAACCGAAGTTTAACGAATTCCTTTTAGCACTCATGTGGATGACCTCACACTTTTCGTTGTTTAGGGTCAACTGCCACTTTTCGCACCATTCAGATATCTTTTCTAAATCGTTTTGCAGTTTGTTTTGGCCTTCTGATGACTTTATTAGTCGATAAACGACAGCGTCATCTGCAAACAACCGAAGACGGCTGCTCAGATTGTCTCCAAATACGTTAATATAGATAAGGAACAGCAAAGGGCCTATAACACTACCTTGGGGAACGCCAGAAATCACTTCTGTTTTACTCGATGACTTTCTGTCAGTTACTGCGAACTGTGACCTCTCTAACAGAAAATCATAAATCCAGTCACATAACTGAGACGACATTCCACAAGCACGCAATTTCACTACGAGCTGCTTGTGTGGTACAGTGTCAAAAGCCTTTTGGAAATCCAGAAATACGGAATCGATCTGAAATCCCTTGTCAATAGCGCTCAACACTTCATGTGAATAAAGAGGTAGTTGTGTTTCACAGGAACGATGTTTTCTAAACCCATGTCGACAGTGTCAATATACCGTTTTCTTCGAGGTAATTCATAATGTTCGAACACACTATATGTTCTAAAATCCTGGTGCATATCGACGTTAACGATATGGGCCTGTAATTTAGTGGATTACTCCCACTACCTTTCTTGAATATATATGTTGTATATGATTGTTAAGTATGGAGCTAATGCATCAGCATATTCCGAAAGGAACCTAAATGGTATACTGTGTGGACCAGAAGACTTGCTTTTATTAAGCAGTTTAAGTTGCTTCACTACTCCGAGGATATTTACTTCTACGTTACTCATGTTGGCAGCTGTTCTCGATTCGAATTCTGGAATATTTACTTCGTCTTCTTTTGTGAAGGCATCTCGGAAGGCTGTGTTTAGTAACTCTGCATTGGCAGCACTGTCTTCGATAGTATCCCCATTGCTATCGTGCAGAGAGGGCATTGATTGTTTCTTGCTACTAACATACTTCACATACGACCAGAATCTCTTTGGATTTTCTGCCAGGTTTAGAGACAAAGTTTCGTTGTAGAAACTGTTATAGACATCTCGCATTGAAGTGCGCGCTAAATTTTGAGCTTCTGTAAAATATCGCCAATCTTGGGGATTTTGCGTCTGTTTAAATTTGGCATGTTTGTTTCGTTGTTTCTGCAACAGTGTTCTAACCCGTTTTGTGTACCAAGGAGGATCAGCTCCGTCGTTTGTTAATTTATTTGGTATAAATCTCTCAATTGCTGCCGATACTATTTCTTCGAATTTAAGCCACATCTGGTCTACACTTATATTATTAATTTGGAATGATTGGAGATTGACTCTCAGGAGGCTGGCCGGTGTGGCCGTGCGGTTCTAGGCGCTTCAGTCTGGAACCGCGAGACTGCTACGGTCGCAGGTTCGAATCCTGCCTCGGGCATGGATGTGTGTGATGTCCTTAGGTTAGTTAGGTTTAAGTAGCTCTACGTTCTAGGGGACTGATGACCTGAGATGTTAAGTCCCATAGTGCTCAGAGCCGTTTGAACCATTTTTTTGTCTCTCAGGAAGGCGTCAAGTGAATTTTTATCTGCTTTTTTGAATAGGTATAATTTTCGCTTAATTTTCGAGGATTTGGGGATTACAGTATTCAATTTCGCTACGACATCCCTGTGTTCATTAATCCCTGAATCGGTTTTGATGCTCGTTATTAACTCAGAATTATTTGTTGCTAAGAGGTCAAGTGTGTTTTCACGACCGTTTACTATTCGCGTGGGCTCATGAACTAACTGTTCGAAATAATTTTCAGAGAATGAGTTTAGCACAATTTCGGATGATATTTTATGCGTACCTCCGGAATTAAACATGTATTTTCGCCAACATATCGAAGGTAAATTAAAGTCACCACCAACTATTAACGTATGAGTCGGGTACGTGTTTGAAATCAGACTCAAGTTTTCTTTGAACCTTTCAGCAACTGTATCATAATAAAATATATTCTAGACTTAAACGTAACTGTTTAAACATACTGGAGTAATGTTTGCCCACGTGAGTAAACCAATTCCACAACTAGTCATAAATAAGATGGGCTCTGTGTTGCGTCTCTGACCAGAAACTGCGGCGGCCGCTGTCCATGTCGAAGAATGAAGACGTCTTCTTGATCGGTGGTTCGGTGAAGGAGGAGTCGACGATGGCTAGATGAACCTACAGACCAGTACAAGACGTGTTGCAGGGAAGTCCTCCCACAATGATGTAGGAATACAGCGAGGACTGCACCACAATTATGGCGAAACTCTGTCCATGCATTACTTATGGACACTTTGTCATCAGACAGACCGTCATGCTGATTACTTCATCGACGAAAAGGCGTATTGGTAACTTAGAAGATGAAGTAAACACAGAAGCCTATCACAACTAATCAGACAAGCCCCGTAGCTACTGGGGGCTGTGTTTCGTTCACATGCGTAGCGCTACCACTGACGAGATCTACTACTCAGAAGTCAACTAATGTTCGGCACAAATTTTCATCTGCACTAGTTGATGGGTCCCTCACTAGTCACCATCCGAGGGGAGTGATAGAGTGACTAATACGTGTAGACTGTCTCATGAGAGAAGGTATCTGTGAAACAGGTATCAGCCTTTGCATGTAGTTCTTATATGTTTCACAAATATCTTATAAAATATTAAAATGCATATAATGATGTATCTGGAATAGGAAAAGATCTAGGGAACAGGTACGGTACTGGAAAACTTCTTAGGTGCAGATGTAAACTCGAAACATAGGTTGACGTCGCTGAACAGTGAGTTTAAGAACAAAAGAATAAAGAGAGAGGGTACATATCATGAAGTAGGATACCGATAAGTAAAGGAAACTGTTTCAGGAAGAGTATAATATACAAAAGAAGAAAATTTAAACGAGACAGGCCAGTAGGCCATAATAGTTGCAGGATAAGAATAGTGAAAAAGTCATGGATACTGAAAGAATAATCAAGATTACAGGTGAAAGAAGAAACAACAAGCATGCAAAAATGAAAGCGAACGTATTAGTATATGTTGTCTGGAAACTAAACGTTAGGAAGTGCAGATGAGCGGGAAAGTAGACGGGCTGAGAGAGAAATGTAAAAAAATGAAAAAATATGGTATTTAGGAAGAATTGCTGCTAAGTACATGACGAGAAACGCCATTTCGGACAAGTTAAAGCTGTGACCAACGAAGTGTCGAGGCAGGTTAAAAATATATGGGAAGTCTATAGAATGCAAAGGTGCTCCCCATCAAAAATGCAAAGGGAGATTGATATGCAGAGGACAGCGTTGCGGTACAGCTTTCCGACCCTGATTGAGCACCTAATTATTTGAACACAGCCAAGTCTACTGGAGTTCATACAATATCAACCGAAATCAGTGGAACACTTGGGAAGGAGGAAATTACACTGACAGAAACAAATCGCAACACTAAACAGTAATTAATGTAGAGTAATGAAATTTCGGGAACACATTTGTCTAGGTAACATATTTAAACGACTAACATTGCAAGATTGCAGCTTAACTCATTGAAAAATGTGAAATGTTGGTACATTAATAACGGCTGTAACCGCGAGAATTTTGAATGCAAGCGTGGAAACGTGCATTCATTTGGTGTTCACGTGCCGGATATCAGATTATGGGATGGAGTTCCATGCCTGTTGCACTTGGTCGGTCAGTACACGGACACTTAATGCTGTTTGTAGATGACGTTGAAGGAGATGACGATGATGTCTCAGATGTGCTCGACAGGAGACAATCTGGTGATCGAGCAGGACAAGGCAACACGTCGACACACGGTGGAACATGTTGGATTACAACGGCGGTAGATGGGCGAGCGTTATCCTGTTGGAAAACACCCCCAGGAATGCTGTTCATGAATGGCAGCACAACAGGCCGAATCACCTGATTGACGCACAAATTTGTAGTCAAGGTGCGTGAGATAACCACGAGAGTGCTCCTGCTATCACACAAAATCGCACCCCCGACCATAACTCCGATGTAGGTCCAGCGCATCTAGCACGCAGAAAGGTTAGTTGCAGAACCTGAAATGGCCTCCTTCTAACCAACACACCGCCACCACTGGCACAGAAGCAGAACCAGATTTCATCAGTAAGCATAACAGATTTCCACCCTTTCCTCCTATGAGCTCTCGCTTGACACCATTCAGGTCGCAAATGGCGGTGGTCTGGGGTCAGTGGAATGCACACTACAGGACGTCTGACTCGGAGCTGTCCTTGAAGTAACCCATTTGTAACAGTTCGTTGTGTGACTGTAATGCCAACTGCTGCTCAAATTGCTGCTGCAGATGCAGTATGGTGCACCACGGCCATATACCAAACACGATGGTCTTTCCTCTCGGTAGTGTCACGTGCTCGTCCAGAGCCCGGTCTTCTAGCGACGGTACATTCATGTGACCACCTCTGCCAGCAGTCATGTGCACTCATTACATTCCCGCCAAGTCTGTCCGAAATATCGCAAAAAACGTTCAGCATCTCATAGACCCATTACACGGCCTCTTTCGGATTCAGTGAGGTGTTGATAATGGTGTCTATGTCGCCTTAGAGGCATTCTTGACTATCATCAACTCATCACGTCCAATCTCAAAAGTAACTAACGCTCTCGATCGTTACATCGTGTATTTATAAAGCAGACCTGGTTTGAATCCTCGTAGTGTCGTTACTAGCGCCGCTCTTATGTGACCGGCGTGAAGTTTTAATAAACTTCATCTTTCAGATGTAGAAACACATCTACCAGCTTTTTTTTATGTCGAAAAAATCCGTCTTGATGTTGCGATATTTTTTTCCTTTCATCAATGTATTTGATCTGTTGTCCAGACTGTATGTTATATGATTACATGAGACGAACCATTAAATTTTCAGAAGAGAATTACCGTCTGCAATATCCTTCCCCTGACATAGTCGTTAACGCATAGGAGTACGGTTGGGGTCAGTTCTGGTCGCGGCAGCGAAATAAATTATGATCATGCGTGTATGGCTGGAAAGAGGAGGAAAACATAGGAAGCGCCGACGCCGAGGTCTTTAGATACAAAGCACAAGCTCGGACTGGAAGAAGGTGGCATAGGAAATTAGGTTTATTCAAAGGAACTAACATTTCATTCGTTGTACGTAATTTGGAGACACTACGGCAAACCTAAATCATGTCAGACGTGGATTCGAACCTAGTAATGGGAGAGGAGTCGATGATTTGAAGCTCCTTATCACCTTACTGTAAACCAATGTCTTGATTTAAATATATAACCCCCTCGCAGTACTGAGCACTGTCCATGGTCTTCAGTCCCTCGGATTGGTCCTTGAACCTACCGCCCACTTAGTGGGGGTAGACTACATGCTGGCGCAGGGTTTCTCGCTATTCCCGTTCTCATAAACAACTCAGACATGACACTACACCGTAGAAGCACTCATTACAGCCGACTGCACAAAACCGTTACTCTTAAGACACGACACTCAGAGTTCAAAAAGATAAGGTACACAATGAGAT
This sequence comes from Schistocerca americana, assembly GCF_021461395.2. Lineage (NCBI taxonomy): Eukaryota > Metazoa > Arthropoda > Insecta > Orthoptera > Acrididae > Schistocerca > Schistocerca americana. The sequence continues at coordinate 710,256,897 of NC_060130.1, read as the reverse complement.
GAAAGTTCAGGAAACTTTCCCGATGCGGAAGTAAGTTCTGCTTCAGGACAGACAAAGGTAAGAGAGAAGCGGGTCTGATGTTGTGCATACTATTGGGAAAAATGATTAAATAAGAAACGTGGCAAGTTTGTTGTATTTGAAGACCTACAGAATTCATTTAAAAACATAAAATGTATTAACGATTTGAAAATCCTGCCGAGAATAGGGGTGATTACTAAAGATAAATATGCTACTATGAACAACAGTAGTACAAAATCAAGAATCACAAGGTCTAATAGGACAGTTGCATGACACGTCTACGGTTTACCAACACACTTAAGCTAGTATATAGATGAAGTCATTAACGAGGAGAAAGGAAATTTCAGAAAAGAAAAGAGGGAAAAAATCTTCCTGATGACTTAGTCTGAGAGATGATATAGATAAGCTGGTTAACACAGAATTCGAATCAAGGGCTTATGACACAAAGAAGAAAGCAATAAAGTGCTGGAGAGAGATAATATATAATTACAAATAAACAAAATTTGGAAATACAGAAAGAAAGAAGCGAATGAAATCTGCCATCGAAGAAGAAATATCACGCAAGGAAAATATAACCAGGAGGAAATTAAAACAGATCCAAGTAGACGGAAATAGCCTCATGCATTACGTTTGAAATAAACATGACTATGGTAATTCAGATGAATGTATAAATAAAGCTTCCCTTCACTCGTAAAAACCTTCTTTTCAAAGTATGCATGATAACGTTCCGGAACCTACACATCTTTTATCACGATCTTGCATTTATGTATGTCTCTTATGTGATTTCTTACACCTGGTGTGGAAAGCAACGATATTATATAAAACATATATAAGATTAAAACAAAGATAGATATATTGCTAACAATACAGTCACTTTTTACTGATATGATATCTTAAAATTTCTCAAAAATAAAACAAATTATTTCATAGTTGGTAAAGTGCAACTTAGTTCCAAATTACGTCATGTAACCAACGTTACGTATACAGAGTGAACCAGAACTTCACCAAAAAACTTTCAGAGTTTGTTCAAGGATATCTTCCGACAGTCTTGGTTGTACGTTAACAGCGACACACAGAAGTATGTATACGTTTACTGTTGAACATTCGGCCGCTGTGTCCTTCGTGTGTAGGTTCACTGAATGCAATGGAACAGCGGCAGAAAGACGCCATGTCGAGCTATTTCCGTAGGGACGGCACACACATCATAGAACTTTCCATTATCTGAGTATTATTGCATTACTTTGTACTTTGTATCGTGTGTTGCACGTTTTTGTTATTACCTACTACAGGCTTCTTCTCACTTGTGAACGTATTTTCACAGAAGCAAGGGTTATTGCGGTAACAAACCAAATGAATCATAATTACGTTATTACTCTCTAGCGACCCGTCGGAGACCGTGGCCCCTTATGATACCAAAATACTCTAGAAGATATCCCTGAAAAAATCTGAAAGTTTGTCTGTGGAGTTCTGAATGGAAGAGTCTACGGTTTCTAGAACAAGGTTGTTTGGCGTATGCAGCAGAAGTTTCGCTGGAAACTCCTTAAACAACCCCCATAGAGTCCCGATCTCTGCCCATGCGATTTTCGTATTTTTGGAACATTCGTGACCATCGATTTGCTTCCGATGAAGAGGAGCACGCCTGTCTACAATCTTGGTTCCGCAGGCAACCGCGAACACTTTTCCATGAAGGTACTGACCGCCTCGTCTCACAGTGGGATGAACATATAAACGGTTATGGCGGCTACTTTTGAAATAATAAACAGTTTACTTTATTTTTTCCATCTGTCTCGTTAGTATCTAACTGTCCCTTATATGATGTACCACTACCACCTTATGTTGCTAAAGAAACGTGTGCATATTTTGACTTGTTCACATACACTACAATATTAGCTGAAATTTAAAAAAAATGAATGTAGTCTCTCTAAACGGTGTTTCATTTCAACTTGAATGTTATATGCATTAATATGCAGTGAACTGCCAATACAATTGAGTTTGTGGGGATCAAGGTATGGTGATTTTATAAATAAGAAGAATAGTGAGAATATAAGGTAGCAAATTTAATTTCTGGTTTATTCACTAGACGTACACTCATGTTCAGAAAAAACGGACACCCTGAACGACTAGAGACAGGTCTTTCATATTCACAGGACATGTACATAAGTATGAGGGTGAGTCAAATGAAAACCTTAAATTTGTAATAACAAATCGAAATTTCGCGCCGTTATCCTGTAAGTTGGCAAGCGTGCTACAAAGAGCGTGCAGAATGGCCTGTAGGTGGCAGCATAGTGCAGATGCACACATACCGTCGCAGTATCAGCATAAATATGGCCGCCCCACTTGCGACTTGCACCACGGAAGAACAGCGTTCAGTTATTTGCTTTTTCCGTAGTGAAGGTGTGAAACCTATTGAAATTCATCGACGAATAAAGGTTTAGTACAGTGATGCATTTTTGTCACAGCAGCAAGTCTACGAATGGAATAGGATGTTCGCAAATGGTGCGACTTCAGTGGAAGATGCTCCTCGTCCAGGTCAGGCACAATGAGTTGTGACTCCACAGAACATTGGAGCAGTTGAAGCCATAGTGAAGGAAAACCGCCGAGTGACACTGAATGACATTGCAGCGCGTTTACAGATTAGTCATGGGTCAGCACACCACATTGTGCATGATGTGGTCCAGTTTCACCAAGTGTCTGCAAGATGGGTGCCACGGCAGCTGACTCCGGAAATGAGAGAACGACGTGTTGATGCTTGTGAAGAACTTCTTCGGCGCTTTGAATGAGAAGGTGATGGCTTCCTTGCAAGAATCGCTACTGGGGACGAAACCTGGGTTCACTTCCACCAACCGGAAACGAAGAGAGCGAGCAAGGAATGGCACCATTCCTCATCACCAAAACCAAAGGATTCCAGAATGAGATTTTCACTCTGCAGCGGAGTGTGCGCTGATATGAAACTTCCTGGCAGATTAAAACTGTGTGCCCGACCGAGACTCGAACTCGGGACCTTTGCCTTTCGCGGGCAAGAGCTCTACCAACTGAGCTACCGAAGCACGACTCACGCCCGGTACTCACAGCTTTACTTCTGCCAGTATCTCGTCTCCTACCCTCCAAACTTTAGAGAAGTTCTGCAAGTTTCGCAGGAGAGCTTCTGTAAAGTTTGGAAGGTAGGAGACGAGATACTGGCAGAAGTAAAGCTGTGAGTACCGGGCGTGAGTCGCGCTTCGGTAGCTCAGTTGGTAGAGCTCTTGCCCGCGAAAGGCAAAGGTCCCGAGTTCGAGTCTAGGTCGGGCACACGGCTTTAATCTGCCAGGAAGTTTCAAAACCAAAGGAGTTTCGAACAGAATCATCAACAGGGAAGGTTATGCTGACTCTCTGCAGGGGCGAAAAAGGCGTCATTTTGGAGCATTACATGCCTAGAGGGACCACTGTCACCAGTGCATCGTACACAGATCTCCTAAAAAATCATCTGCGGCCTGCAATCAAATCAAAGAAACGTGGATTGCAGTCAGCAGGCGTCCTTTTGCAACATGAAAATGCAAGGCCCCACATGCCCGTACAACAGTTGCAACAATCACAAACCTGTATTTTAAGTGACTTCCTCATCCACCTTACTCACCAGACCTTGCCCCGAGTGATTTCCGTGTGTTTGGACGAGCCGGCCGCGGTGGTCTAGCGGTTCAGGCGCTCAGTCTGGAACCGCGGGACTGCTACGGTCGCAGGTTCGAATCCTGCCTCGGGCATGGATGTGTGTGATGTCCTTAGGTTAGTTAGGTTTAAGTAGTTCTAAGTTCTAGGGGACTGATGGCCACAGATGTTAAGTCCCATAGTGCTCAGAGCCATTTGAACCATTTTTGTGTTTGGACCACTTAAAGACGCAATGGGAGGAATGAAGTTCCGTTCTGATGAAGAGGTACGCCACGCGGTGCATGAGTGGTTGCGCGGACTACCAAAAGAATTTTTTCCTAAAGGAATTTACGCTCTTTGTAAGCGCTGGAGAACCTGTTTTGAGCGTGGGGGAGATTATGTTGAAAAGTGATACAGCTTTGTACGACTTCTGCACAATAAATAATATTCAAAAAAATATTTAAGCTTTTTATTTGACTCACCCTCGTATATTCTGCAGAAATGATTAGCATTTTTGTCACGTGTGTTCAGCATGTGTCCTGTTGGTTAGCAGGCATGGGGTCCGCCATGGGCCATGATAAATTGCTCCGTGCGTGATGGCATCGTCGCGTATAAGGGACGAATGGCGTCCTCTGGTATAGCCATCCATCCTGCATTCACCTGGTTCCAAAGTTCATCTGTGGTGGTCAAAGCACTGCACCCGTCATTTCACCATGCACATTTTCGATTGGCGACAAGTTTGCTGATTTGGCGGGCCACGGCAATAGGTTGACATCCTGTGACATCAAGAAGGCACGTGTTCGTGCAGCAACACGTGGTCGTGGATTGTTTTGCAGAAAGAATATGGCTACGAGTCGCAGGATGTCTTTACATAGGTCACACTGGCCACAGTGCCTTGGACACGTACCACCTGTGATTTGTGGCTGTACCCAGTAGCACCTCACATTGTAAGGTCTTTGAATTGGCACTGTATGTATTGTGCAAAAGCAGTCACTGTGATGCCTCTCCCCCTGTCTGCGGCAAACCAAAATGCGACCATCAGTTTCAAACAAACAGAACCTGGATGCGTCCGAAAACACTATCTGATTCCATTTCTGTCCCCAGTGACGTCGTTTCATACACCACTGCCGTCTAGCATGTTTCTGCTCATTGGACAAACGTAGATGGAAAAGTGGGCGACGCGCACGTGACCCATGCCGTAATGAACGGAGACGGACTGTCACCCCTGATAGTGTACGATGTGTTCCATTATTGTGCCAGAGCCGAGGATGACGCAGATCTGTCTTGCAGTGCCACTCGGATGACATGTCGATCTTCTGGGCGGGTAAATTGAGTGGTGCAACCTAACCCATCTCATCGTGCTCTACGGCCTTCCGTGAACCATTCTGCACACACCCGTTGCACTGCCAAAACACTTCGTCCCACACGAGCAGCAGTTTCCCGGATGGATGCATCACATTCTCTCATGCCAATAATTCGCCCTCTTTCAAAGCTCACTGGTTTGACAGTACGGTTGGAGCATCCTGCACGTCTACTCCAGTCACTCGGATCCATTACCTTCGGCTTATAGCGACAACGAGAGCCGCAGGCGTATTTTACCGGTAGGCTATGTTGCGCCGTGATAACGATTTGACCTTTAGCTCTAGGACCGATATGGTTTAAATCCTAATCATTTCTGCAGAACATATTAACGTACATCTACATCTACATGATTACTCTGCAATTCACATTTAAGTGCTTGGCAGAGGGTTCATCGAACCACAATCATACTGTCTCTCTACCATTCCACTCCCGAACAGCGCGCGGGAAAAACGAACACCTAAACCTTTCTGTTCGAGCTCTGATTTCTCTTGTTTTATTTTGATGATCATCCCTACCTATGTATATTTTCGCATTCGGAAGAGAAAGTTGGTGACTGAAATTTCGTAAATAGATCTCGCCGCGACGAAAAAGTCTTTGCTTTAATGACTTCCATCCCAATTCGCGTGTCGTATCTGCCACACTCTCTCCCCTATTACGTGATAATACAAAACGAGCTGCCCTTTTTTGCACTCTTTCGATGTCCTCCGTCAATCCCACCTGGTAAGGATCCCACACCGCGCAGCGATATTCTAACAGAGGACGAACGAGTGTAGTGTAAGCTGTCTCTTTAGTGGACTTGTTGCATCTTCTAAGTGTCCTGCCAATGAAACGCAACCTTTGGCTCGCCTTCTCCACAATATTATCTATGTGGTCTTTCCAACTGAAGTTGTTCGTAATTTTAACACCCAGGTACTTAGTTGAATTGTCAGCCTTGAGAATTGTACTATTTATCGCGTAATCGAATTCCAACGGATTTCTTTTGGAACTCATGTTGATCACCTCACACTTTTCGTTATTTAGCGTCAACTGCCACCTGCCACACCATACAGCAATCTTTTCTAAATCGCTTTGCAACTGATACTGGTCTTCGGATGACCTTACTAAACGGTAAATTACAGCATCATCTGCGAACAACCTAAGACCCAGGTCATTTATATAGATCAGGAACAGCAGAGGTCCCAGGACGCTTCCCTGGGGAACGCCTGATATCACTTCAATTTTACCCGATGACTTACCGTCTATTACTACGAACTGCGACCTTCCTGACAGGAAATCACGAATCCAGTCGCACAACTGAGACGATACCCCATAGGCCCGCAGCTTGATTAGAAGTCGCTTGTGAGGAACGGTGTCAAAAGCTTTCCGGAAATCCAGAAATACGGAATCACCTTGAGCTCCCCTGTCGATAGCGGCCATTACTTCGTGCGAATAAAGAGCTAGCTGCGTTGCACAAGAACGATGTTTTCTGAAACCATGCTGATTACGTATCAATAGATCGTTCCCTTCGAGGTAATTCATTATGTTTGAATACAGTATATGCTCCAAAACCCTACTGCAAACTGACGTCAATGATATAGGTCTGTAGTTCGATGGATTACTCCTACTACCCTTCTTAAACACTGGTGCGACCTGCGCAATTTTCCAATCTGTAGGTACAGTTGTATCGGTGAGCCAGCGGTTGCATATGATTGCTAAGTAGGGAGCTATTGTATCAGCGTAATCTGAAAGGAACCTAATCGGTATACAATCTGGACCTGAAGACTTGCCCGTATCAAGCGATTTGAGTTGCTTCGCAACCCCTAAGGTATCTACTTCTAAGAAACTCATGCTAGCAGCTGTTCGTGTTTCAAATTCTGGAATATTCCATTCGTCTTCCCTGGTGAAGGAATTTCGGAAAACTGCGTTCAATAACTCCGCTTTAGCGGCACTGTCGTCGGTAACAGTGCCATCGGCACTGCGCAGCGAAGGTATTGACTGCGTCTTGCCGCTTGTGTACTTTACATACGACCAGAATTTCTTCGGATTTTGTACCAAATTTCGAGACAATGTTTCGTTATGGAACCTATTAAAGGCATCTCGCATTGAAGTCCGTGCCAAATTTCGCGCGTCTGTAAATTTTAGCCAATCTTCGGGATTTCGCGTTCTTCTGAACTTCGCATGCTTTTTCCGTAGCCTCTGCAACAGCGTTCGGACCTGTTTTGTGTACCATGGGGGATCAGTTCCATCTCTTACCAATTTATGAGGTATGACTCTCTCAATTGCTGTTGCTACTATATCTTTGAATTTGAGCCACATCTCGCCTACATTTGCATAGTCAGTTCGGAAGGAATGGAGATTGTCTCTTAGGAAGGCTTCTAGTGACACTTTATCCGCTTTTAAAAAAAAAAAAAATATTTTGCGTTTGTTTCTGGTGGATTTGGAAGAAACGGTATTGAGCTGAGTTATACATCTTTTCTACTGAACAAGTGCCCATAGGTCTTAAAGAACGAGTTTTGGAGCTCAAGTTTACTAGACAATTTTTCCTTGTTTTGGTCCATACTACCACCTCTGAAAGTTGCCTACCATACATTCCTAGCAACAACAGTACCAATACATGTATTCTACAGTCAGAGGTATCAGAACAATTTTCGCTTATAATTTTCGACCTGGTCGTTTCCGGATCGAGCGTCCCTTACCTCAGATTGATGCATTTACCCTTTCCATCATCTCTGAAAGTTTGTAACGTCATCACCGAATCATCCTGTATACACACACATATACATATGTTCAGAGATACTTTTTACAACAACAATAGTATCATTTAAAAAATTTTTAAAAATCTATATAGAACTTTACCCAAGCCGGTCTTTTAAAATACGATATGGTTAATACAGTGTCCTTCTTTGATATCACTGTTTAAATAAAGACATTTTTATATATTTGTTGCAATTATCATTTTGTAATGGCGTTGTTGCTGTGTCCTTCTTTGGTATCTTTCGTTCAACAAAGGTTTTTTTACATGGCAAACGAGAAACAACTTACACTAGTAATAATACTGGCTGGAATGACTATCAGCAGACGAAAGAATTAAAATTCGGACTGGATCTCTAATTCCTTGCGCCATAACGCCCCTTCCAACAGGCAAATAAGTGAATTTCGTGATGGTGTCTACGATTCTTCGTTGTTTTGCTGAAAGTGTCATTATTCATAAATTTAAACAATCTTTTTCAAAATCACACGTCGCGGAAGCCCCTTTTCGGTGTTTGTATCAATCTGCTCCTTCAACGAGGGCTGCTGCTTGAAGAAAACAGAGCGGGTGACTCTAACCAGTTACACCCCTAACTTGAGGCATTGCTGGAGGTTTCTGTAGTTCATTATGTATCTCTTTTTATCTGCAGCGGTTTCATCAGGTAAAGGATAGAATCAAATGGTTCAAATGGCTCTGAGCACTATGGGACTTAACTTCTGAGGTCATCAGTCCCCTAGAACTTAGAACTACTTAAACCTAACTAACCTAAGGACATCACACAAATCCATGCCCGAGGTAGGATTCGAACCTGCGACCGTAGCGGTTGCGCGGTTCCAGACTGTAGCGCCTAGAACCGCTCGGCCACTCAGGCCGGCGATAGAATCATTCTGCAGAATTAGGCCCTTCAGACATAGCGGCAAATTGCTGTGCTTATCATGCAAACTGTCCACTGTCACGACACATCCTACACCAGAGTCCGCAGCCGCATCCGAGAATTTACGTAATCCGGCGATTTCCATCGGACAATCATCGGAGCCCTTTAATCAGCAGAGGTTGTTGCATGGCACGCCCGTATAAATTGTTTACATCCCGGTACAGGACGTAACTCAAATCGTCAGATGTGTTGAACTCTTCGCCTATTCAAGGGGCTCCCATTTCATGGGTCAAACACGTGTGCGAATGTCTATGTGGAACACACTGTTGAGTGCCCTACCAGACCCTCTTTCCTGCGCACCTATCGACACAATGGCAAAGTCCCGCGTTCGAAACCGAGCATCATGTTGAGATCAATCAGTAGTTCAATGTTGACACATGTCTTTCGTAGCGTTGCGTCCCGTGAAAGCCTTGGCGTGTTGTAATAGAAGGAAGTACACAGCGTGTATCTGGTCTTGCATGCACTCTGGAATTTCTCGAAAATATCTGCAAGCAAGCGTACATCTGTGTCCATATAATGCTTCACATACTCCCCTAAATTACAGTTGGTGAACTCCTGCCACACTCAAAGCATGCCCATATCCTGCATCGGTTATGGCATTGCCTGTAAGATTGCTGGAAAATCTAGTTATATTGACCTCATCTACATCTACATCTACATCCATACTCCGCAAGCCACCTGACGGTGTGTGGCGGAGGGTACCCTGAGTACCTCTATCGGTTCTCCCTTCTATTCCAGTCTCGTATTGTTCGTGGAAAGAAGGATTGTCGGTATACTTCTGTGTGGGCTCTAATCTCTCTGATTTTATCCTCATGGTCTCTCCGCAAGATATACGTAGGAGGGAGCAATATACTGCTTGACTCCTCGGTGAAGGTATGTTCTCGAAACTTTCACAAAAGCCCGTACCGAGCTACCGAGCGTCTCTCCTGCAGAGTCTTCCACATGAGTTTATCTATCATCTCCGTAACGCTTCGTTGAGTTCTTTCATCAAATACTGATATTCATTTGGAAGACCCCTTCTTTGACTTGAGCTTAAACCTTGCATCGTCGGGATGTACAGCTCTAGATAGGTGCATGTCCTCCTCACACATAGTTTCAGCAAGTTTCTAAAGCGGTGGCTGCGTGTTCCTAAAGCGAGTCCAGGATGTGCAGCATAATGCTCACTGTCGTTCAGTTGGAAAATGAAGTGTACTTTTCCGTGCTAACAGGCACGACACTCACCTGACCATTGCACAAAACAAAATCAGCCAAGTCGATCATACCTGTTCAAATTGTGGAAGTAAACTGGTATGTGCCGTGGTAGTAGGTAGTTCAAGTTGCATACGCTGTCTGCTGCTCCACGGAACTTGCCAGTTAGATGACGGTGGTCTCTACTTGGAGTTTGCACTTCTCTAACAAACGGCAGTCCACAAGTATGAGAGTCAACTGCATTCTCGTATAATTCCTATTTTCCTGCCATTTGGTAACGAGAATGAGGCGTAATGTATCTCATCAACTTCCCTTGCAGTTTGTTTGAGCTAAGAGAACAACCATCTCACAAGATTTTTCCCAAAGTACGATTCGCAATAATTAAGCTTTGAGTCATATGACCATACTGCTTGGTATGCTGTCACATATGATATGTGCCATTCTATGAAAGTTGTATGGGAGGCAGTGTGGTCACCCTCACAGTGTGTTACAAGAGCAAGGTAACACTCAGAGTCGGTGTACACTACAACTGGTGGTGTTTTCCTCACTGGGCATTTCGCTGCATATTAGTTCCTGGCTAGAGCAATCCAGCAGATGCTTTGCTAATCACTTATTTGTAATAAACTAGTTGAGACATTTAGAACAATAATACTGTGCAGCTCTATGTTCACTCAATGAGGAGGAAAGTAGGAAGGACTTGTTCTTGACCTATGTATAGTGTTTTTGCTCCTCCTGGGAGGATAACAATAAATCTACATTTTTCTCGTGGTGCCCTGCGACTTTCCAGAAGTAAAGGGATCCAAAGACTTTATGTTTAACGTCCTTTTCCTGCATATCATCATTGTGCTCATCTGACACGCTTTCTTCTTCTTTCTTCAGGCTGCAAGGGTGAACTGATAAATAGGGAGTCTGCCTCTTAAATTTAGGTACCTCCTGAAGCTTAATGGAGAAATAGATACCATCAAAGTTATAAATTCATGGGTCAGGTCTCAGTAGCCTGTAGTAGAGTTATCTATGCAATCATACAAGATCTGGTCTCCTAAAAGCTGGCGTGTGACTAACATCATGCTGCCCTAAAGTAACAGGACAGCGAGAGAACTGCTGCAAGTCTATGGATGGTTATAACTAACCAGCGACTGCGACGTTGATGGTCGAGGCGAACGTAAGATCGACAGTTCCAGCCGAGGCGGGCATTCTGTCGACAGACCAGGTTGAGGCGAGCTTCTGCCGATGGGCTGCAGCCTGGTGAATACATCACTGATGGCTCAGGATGCGATGAGTGTGGTGTTGGACAAGCCGTAGTGTTGTTCTTTCAAGCTTGCCTCCAGACGGTCTCAGATTTCCTATAGGGAAGAAGATGCGACGCCATAAATATCTTCCATGATTAATTCAAAACATGAATGCTATACGAGCGTCTATAATGTTTTTAGTACTTAAATAGGAATTGATTAGCTCCCATATTGATAAATGTACACAAGAATGAATGTACCACTTCCCCTCATCGTCTATTGGTACGATTGTTCTCAACATCTCATCAGACTCGGCATTGGGATCAACTTCATCCATAGCAACATTGTTATCAAGCGCATTTTGAAACAAAAGGAAAAAATCTCACAAGCATTTTATAGAAGTATAAATTATTATTAATATTGTAGAACAAAATGAATTTCTCCTTATGTATCCAACCATCTATAATAAGAGACCATGCCTGTGAACTCATTCTAGAGAAAGGAGTCATGTCCTGGTACGGGTAAATCGCCATATCCTTTCAATAGCACCTAGACATGAAACAAAAAACTTCTCATAAGCTAAGCATGCATACATAAATTATTATTATTGTAGAAGAAATACAAATTACTACAACATACATATTCAATCATCTGTAATAAGAGTCCAGCCCTGACAGCTTAAGGCTGAAAATGGCTTCATACCCTGGGATAATTCTATAAAACACAACTGACGATGGTGTATAAGTATCAGACGTAGATATATACTGATCAGCCAGAACATTGTGGGTGAGGGATGACTGCTAGTCAGACACGCACACAGTGCTTGTAATATCAGTGAGACTGCTGTCCATGTGTGCAATGGGGAAGGCGCGCGATCTATCTGCGTTAGACTGAGGGCAGATTGTGATGGATCGGAGGTTTGGCATGAGCATTTCGGAAGCTGCACGATTTGTCGTGTGTTTGAGGAGTGTTGTGCTGAGTGTCTTCAACATGTATCGAAATTAAGGTGATACCACGTTCATAGATCGTGGGGTTGGGCGGCCGTCCCTCGTTACAGATGTCAGACGTCGTACGCTGGGCCGACTTGTAAAACACGACAGGAAGCGAACTTTGGCAGAACTAACGCCAGACAAGTGAGTCTGAACACACAGTGCACTGAACACTCCTAATGATTGGTCTTCGCAGCCAACGACTCATGCATGTGGCAATGTTAACTCCACGACATCGGCATTAACGACTGAAATGGGTAGGTGACTATCGGTACTAGATGTTGGTGCAGTGGCAGAGCGTTACATGGTCTGATGAATCCCAATACCTTCTTCATCGTTCTGATGGTAGGGAATGAATCCGTCGTCTTCCACGGGAACAGCTCCTTGACACTTGTACAGCGGGATGGAGACAAGCTGACAGCAGCTCCATTATGCTCCGTTGAACATTCACATCCGGTGGAGCTTGTGCAGGGCTCCATGGCGGCTAAAGAGTATTGCACACTGGTTGTAGATCATATACACCCCTGCATGACGATCATGTTTCCCAAGAGCGGTGGCATTTTTCAACAAGATAATGCACGATGTCACAAGGCCAGGAGTATGATGGAGTGGTTCAAGGAACAGTGGCGAGTTCCAATTGATGTGCTGGCTCCCCAACTCGCCAGATCTAAACCCAGTCGAACACATCTGGAATGTGATTGATGTTTCAGAGTTCATCAACCACCTCCCCGGAATTTATGGGAATCAGGTGACTTGTGAGTGCAAATATGGTGCCAACTCCTTCCAGTGACCTACCAAGGCCTCACTGCTTCCATGCCACGATGTGTCGCCGCTGTTATCCGTGCCAAAGGTGGACATACTGGCCATTAGGCAGGCGGTCACAATATTCTGACTGATCAGTGTACATATACACACATTATATGGGCCATAATTTTACTTTCGTTGTTGTGCAGTGCGTGTTGTTCATACGGTTCAGGCACTAAGCTTGCACAGAACCCATAAAATGGATGGAGAGTCAATGTTCTGGGCACATGCAGTCAGATGAATGGACTCGACCATACCACACTCATCCATCTCCAATTCCAAAACATCACTGCAAATCCTGTGAGGGAAAAAGCTTTACATCAGATAACCACATTATACACACACACACACACACACACACACACACACACACACACACACAATATATAAAGATGTGTACTGACAATCCCAAACTTTGCATGTTATCGTTGCTGGTTCTGTAATTCCGAACCAGCTGGCTAGGACCTGAGAACTGATCAATGGGTCCAATGTATCATCCCCCATTAATGGGGGTGGTGTGTTGCCATCTGTAACAGCAAAAGAAAAAATCAGTTGACTAGCAGCTATACAACAAAAAAAGCACATATATGCCCATACCCCACCCCCATAAAGCGTTTTCGGTACATACTTCCAGTTTCATCACCATACAAGCGAGAGCACTTGCTCGCCTCTTCATGTGCGGATATAGAACATAAATCCTGTTCTCTGCAGTTAGAATGAGACGGAAGTTGACTATACCCACACAGTGCACCTTAGTTATATTATCTGCATCTAAACCCTGTAGGATCACAAAAAGAATTTTGTCTCGTTTGAGCATTCTCTCTGATCTTCCATGATTTTCTCATTTTTTCCTCTATGGCTTCTTTTTCTATTCACAATCCACTTTGTCTCTGGTTTCTTTTGGACATCACTCTCTGACCTAACATTCCACTTGCATATCTTCTCTCTGTATATGTTTCTGTCTTGAACTTGTGTTGGATCGATTTGTGCTTTTAAGTTCGACTTGCGTGCCCCATGACGTTGTTGACTTGACCCGTTGCATGCATATCAGAATTCTGATGCTGAGTCTTGTTGGTGGTAGCCTGCTGATGAAGCCATAGAACTTTAACGTTCTTTTTCTCACACCTATTGCTATGTTTGACATCTTTTCTATGGTTTACCTAGAGTGTAATCTGTATCCCTCTTCTGTCAGCTTTGGCCCAAGAATTTTTCTCATGATTTTGTGTTCTTTCTTCAGTTTTCTTTCAATGTCGCTTTTTGTATGGAGTGTTAGTGTCTCAATTGCATACAGAATTTCAAGCTTGATTATTGTGTTGTAGTGTCTAATCTTTGTTTGAATTTATATACATTTCTTGTTATACAGTATATGGCTTGTGTTGTGCCATAAGCTCTCTTCGTTTATTTTAGCTGGGTCTTCTTCTCCTGGAGGTTTGAGATTTCACCTAGATTTATGAAATGTGTAACTCGGTTCATCTTGCCGTATTTTGCGTCTAATTTTTGCATGTTTACTTTTGAGCAGAAGAATTCAGACTTCTGGCAAGAGATTTGCAGGCTAACTTTTTCTGCACATTCTTTTAATATTTCTGTTTGTCTCGCTAATGTTGCTTTGTGACCTAAGAGCATGACCAGGTTGTCAACAACAGCTAGGTTTGAGATTGCTGCCTTGTCCTGGGAGCGTCCTAGTCGTGTTGGTCTCAATTTTCTTTGGATTTTTCAGCTCTTGTTCCTATTCCCTCATATCTTTGTCCAGGACTAGGTTGAACAATATTGTGATACTCCATTGCCTTGGTGTACTCCCGTTTTGAGCATGAAGGGATCTGAGATTTCACTTATGAACTGAACTTTTGATATTGTTCCAGCTACTGTCTGTTTGATTAGTCGAAATGTTTTTGGGTCTGGATCGAGTCCCTATTTTTTTAAGATGTTGAATAAGGATTGTCGGTCAACAAAATCTTATGCTTTCTTGAAATCTGTGAAAGTGCAAATGGATGGAGTGGTCCTGATAACCTTGTATTTTCGAACTGGTTTCAGATTGAAGTTTTGTTCTGTACATGAACGACTGATGTGTTCAAGCCTGTCTGGTATTCACCAATATATATATATATATATATATATATATATATATATATATATATAAAACTTCCTGGCAGATTGGCAGATTAAAACTGTGTGCCCGACCGAGACTCGAACTCGGGACCTTTGCCCATCGTGGGCAAGTGCTCTACCAACTGAGCTACCGGAGCACGACTCATGGCCGGTACTCACAGCTTTACTTCTGCCAGTACCTCGTCTCCTACCTTATATATATATATATATATATATATATATATATATATATACTCCTGGAAATGGAAAAAAGAACACATTGACACCGGTGTGTCAGACCCACCATACTTGCTCCGGACACTGCGAGAGGGCTGTACAAGCAATGATCACACGCACGGCACAGCGGACACACCAGGAACCGCGGTGTTGGCCGTCGAATGGCGCCAGCTGCGCAGCATTTGTGCACCGCCGCCGTCAGTGTCAGCCAGTTTGCCGTGGCATACGGAGCTCCATCGCAGTCTTTAACACTGGTAGCATGCCGCGACAGCGTGGACGTGAACCGTATGTGCAGTTGACGGACTTTGAGCGAGGGCGTATAGTGGGCATGCGGGAGGCCGGGTGGACGTACCGCCGAATTGCTCAACACGTGGGGCGTGAGGTCTCCACAGTACATCGATGTTGTCGCCAGTGGTCGGCGGAAGGTGCACGTGCCCGTCGACCTGGGACCGGACCGCAGCGACGCACGGATGCACGCCAAGACCGTAGGATCCTACGCAGTTACGAAGGGGACCGCACCGCCACTTCCCAGCAAATTAGGGACACTGTTGCTCCTGGGGTATCGGCGAGGACCATTCGCAACCGTCTCCATGAAGCTGGGCTACGGTCCCGCACACCGTTAGGCCGTCTTCCGCTCACGCCCCAACATCGTGCAGCCCGCCTCCAGTGGTGTCGCGACAGGCGTGAATGGAGGAACGAATGGAGACGTGTCGTCTTCAGCGATGAGAGTCGCTTCTGATTTGGTGCCAATGATGGTCGTATGCGTGTTTGGCGCCGTGCAGGTGAGCGCCACAATCAGGACTGCATACGACCGAGGCACACAGGGCCAACACCCGGCATCATGGTGTGGGGAGCGATCTCCTACACTGGCCGTACACCACTGGTGATCGTCGAGGGGACACTGAATAGTGCACGGTACATCCAAACCGTCATCGAACCCATCGTTCTACCATTCCTAGACCGGCAAGGGAACTTGCTGTTCCAACAGGACAATGCACGTCCGCATGTATCCCGTGCCACCCAACGTGCTCTAGAAGGTGTAAGTCAACTACCCTGGCCAGCAAGATCTTCGGATCTGTCCCCCATTGAGCATGTTTGGGACTGGATGAAGCGTCGTCTCACGCGGTCTGCACGTCCAGCACGAACGCTGGTCCAACTGAGGCGCCAGGTGGAAATGGCATGGCAAGCCGTTCCACAGGACTACATCCAGCATCTCTACGATCGTCTCCATGGGAGAATAGCAGCCTGCATTGCTGCGAAAGGTGGATATACACTGTACTAGTGCCGACATTGCGCATGCTCTGTTGCCTGTGGCTATGTGCCTGTGGTTCTGTCAGTGTGATCATGTGATGTATCTGACCCCAGGAATGTGTCAATAAAGTTTCCCCTTCCTGGGACAATGAATTCACGGTGTTCTTATTTCAATTTCCAGGATGAGTCACCTAACATTACCGCTGGATATATTTCGTAAACCACATCAGATACTGACGAATCGATTCCACAGACCGAAGGTGAGGAGAGGGGCTAGTGTAATTGGTTAATACAAACCATACAAAAATGCACGGAAGTATGTTTTTCAACACAAACCTACGTTTTTTTAAATGGAACCCCGTTAGTTTTGTTAGCACATCTGAACATATAAACAAATACGTAATCAGTGCCGTTTTTTGCATTTTAAAATGTTAATTACATCCGTAGATATTGTAACCTAAAGTTGACGCTTGAGTACCACTCCTCCGCTGTTCGATCGTGTGTATCGGAGAGCACCGAATTACGTAGGGATCCAAAGGGAACGGTGATGGACCTTAGGTACAGAAGAGACTGCAACAGCACATTACGTCCACATGCTAACACCTTTTTATTGGTCTTTTTCACTGACGCACATAAGGGGTGAGGTACACGTACACACGTGGTTTCCGTTTTCAATTACGGAGTGGAATAGAGTGCGTCCCGACATGTCAGGCCAATAGATGTTCAATGTGGTGGCCATCATTTGCTGCACACAATTGCAGTCTCTGGCGTAATGAATGTTGTACACGCCGCAGTACATCTGGTGTAATGTCGCCGCAGGCTGCCACAATACGTTGTTTCATATCCTCTGGGATATCACGGTACACATTCTCCTTTAACGTACCCCACAGAAAGAAGTCCAGAGGTGTAAGATCAGGAGAACGGGCTGGCCAATTTATGCGTCCTCCACGTCCTATGAAACGCCCGTCGAACATCCTGTCAAGGGTCAGCCTAGTGTTAATTGCGGAATGTGCATGCTGATACCACATACGTCGACGCGTTTCCAGTGGGACATTTTCGAGCAACGTTGGCAGATCATTCTGCAGAAACGTGATGTATGTTGCAGCTGTTTGGGCCCCTGCAATGAAGTAAGGACCAATGAGGTGGTCGCCAATGATTCCGCACCATACATTTACAGTCCACGGTCGCTGTCGCTCTACCTGTCTCAGCCAGCGAGGATTGTCCACGGACCAGTAATGCATGTTCCGTAGATTCACTGCCCCGTGGTTTGTGAAGCCCGCTTCATCGGTAAACAGGTAGAACTGCAACGCATTCTCTGTTAATGCCCATTGACAGAATTGCACTCGATGATTAAAGTCACCACCATGTAATTGCTGATGTAGCGACACATGAAACGGGTGAAAGCGGTGACGATGCAGTATGCGCATGACACTACTTTGACTCAGTCCACCGGCTCTCGCAATGTCCCGTGTACTCATGTGTGGGTTCATGGCAACAGCAGCTAACACACCAACTGCACCCGCTTCTCCTGTGACGGGCCTGTTACGGACCCGTTTGCATGCTACGACCATACCTGTTGCATACAGTTAGCGGTAGATGTTTTGCAATGTGCGGCACGTTGGATGCTCTCTGTCCGGGTACCGTTCTGCATACACCCTGCAGGCTTCAGCTGCATTTCGTCGACACTAGCCATAGATGAGTATCATCTCCGCCTTTTCAGAGTTCGAATACACCATGGTCACAGTTCCTACAACACTACACTATCACAGACGTCTGGTAACACGGTGTACTACAGTTGGTCTGCGTGCGGAGACGAATGCAGAATAACAACAGCAGCAAGCGCTACATGCGGACACTGCGACAGCTAGACCAAACCACAACAGTGCACTACAGCCACACTCGTAAACACGGTCGTCATCGTAAACATGTCCCTGCAGATGCCGCTCGCCGACCGTGGCCCGTGTTTGTTACATCACGCAACTGAACGTCGGAGGTTTCAAGCGTCAACTTTAGGTTACAATATCTCCGGATGTAATTAACATTTTACAGTGCAACAAACGGCACTGATTACGTATTTTTTTATATGTTCAGATGTGCTAACAAAACTAACGTGGTTCCATTTAAAAAACGTAGGTTTGTGTTAAAAAACATACTTCCGTGCATTTTTGTATGGTTTGTATTAAACAATTACACTAGCCCCTCTCCTTACGTTCGGTCTGTGGAATCGGTTCGTCAGTATTTGATGTGGTTTACAAAATGCATCCAGCGGTAATGTTAGGTGACTCACCATATATATATATATATATATATATATATATATATATATAAGCTGCACAAACCCTTGGTATGATGCAAATAAGATTTTGTAGTGTTTTTGCATATAACACGTCTGTAAATTATTTCATAGATCTTCGACATTAGATGACGTCCATTTTCTGACCTCCCTGTCAGGTTCATCCTATAAGAATTCAGTGAGATTTAGGTCTGGGTACTGACTTGGCCAAATCATATTCTTCAGTATTCTACATTTCTCATTTCTACTGACATAACCTCTGTCCTGGAGTAACCACAAGCGCCGGAACGACGAAGACGGACGGAAGACGAGAGAAGGCGGTGGGGAAACGGCCATTGGTGTGCGGAACTGGACCGCGCCGCACCGGGAGCGACATCTGAAAGATGTGAATATAAGCTCCGCTTCTGCCAGCCTCGGGGCTCAGATCGCGTCAGTGTACTGATGTTAGTGGAACGTATTTGCGGAGCGTGCTACAAGAACAACTAGTTGTGATCCTCATCAGTTACTTGTCTGGACTTTACCTATGGCGAGGACTATTACTGTTTGCATGTTACTAGTGACACCGATGTATCTCCAAAGTTAAGTATTAAAAATTGCTTTATAGAAATAAAACTACTAATGTTATTTGTTTGAATTGTTGTACAGCATTCCGAGAACGCTGCATCCCTTAGGCACCCTATTAGCGGCGAGAGGGCAAGACCCCACACCACCCGCACAATTTAGAAGCATGTTTGGGATCATTGTTCTGCAGAACAAACCCACTACCAGTGATTAGTATCCTGTGATAATTTTCCTTCCTTAATGTTCCATTAATTTTCACTAGATCACTGACTTGATTCACTCACTGAACATCTCCACACCATAACCGACCCTCCACCATGTTTCACCATTGGCGTCACACATTGACTCTTCGTACATTCTCCATGAAATCAACGAACAAACTTACGATGATGGTTTCCGAATACTTCAAACTTAGATTCGTCTGTGAACAACTCCTTACATAATTGCTGCACACTCCAAATTTTAGGTTGCAGTGCCTATTGCAATCTTGCCTCCTATTTTGTTTGCTTAATAAAGATATTTTTTTAGCGCTACGCACCTCTGTAAACCTTGTTCTCGAAGATGATGTTGCACTCTTAAGAGAGTGATTGTAGCTGTTCACATACTATTTACTTCCTCTCTAATTTTAGGTGCAGTATGAGTCATCTGCCGTTTACTCTGTACGCACATGAACTGATCTTCCCTTTATGATGTTACTCGGGGTCTACCAGATTGTGCTTGAACTGCAGCAGTGTACATCACTGTAGATTGGGCTACGCCAACTTTTGGTGCTTGTGCCCTACTAGAACAGCATTCCTGATGTAGAGCTACAATTACAACAGGTTTTTCAAATCCGATCACGTCCTTCTGCTACTGATGGCTGTGTGTGTGTGGGTTTTATACCTTACACCCATGCTGCTACTCCTGCTTCAAGTACAGATGTATCACAATCTCTTCACCATGGAAATCAAGCGGATTCCCATCCTGCTCTGTAAGTCCAGAGTGTTCCACAGTATATGGCATTAGCAGGTATTGTGATTTTATACCCTAGGATCTATGTAGGTAAGAATCCATAGAATGTGTGAGTGAATCTGTTGTTGAGATATAAATCAGTTGCAGTATTACACTCAACACAAATCATGCTAACTGGTAGTATATCCACAGATTGTGCCTTTTAAACATCCCAAAAGTTCCTTCCGCTGCTTAAGTGTGTGATGAGTGGCGATCATAACATGTCCGAAAGTTTAACCAGCATATAATTTCAGTTCAGTTCAGCACACATTCTTTTATCAATTGCAAATATCGTAATACTTTGTCCTGTGACATAGTCCCTTCTTCCATGTATTTTCTAGGCTTTATCAGCTAAAATTCCATCTGCAGCACGGCGTTTCGCCAAACCTCTATTTGATACATTCACAATATCATGTTCCTTGCAGGCCACATCTAACAGATTAATTCCTAGCTGCTTCTCCAGCTTCATTCCTGGCCAGCAACAGTTACACGGAGGGGGCTCCATAACTCCACGAGTAGCCTGTTAAGAATGCTACCATTACCATGTACAATTCGCATCCTACAATGCGTGCTATGCTACAGCATGGTTGGAGGTTTTATATGTATTATTATATATCAAGTCCTCAGCGTCCATCCAGTTGTTGTGCAATGAAACGAAGCTAAGCCATTTAACCAAGACCTTATTCACCCATCGTCTTATAACATACTGTCTGAGAAACACATCTGGTTCACTGCTTCTCTGTAACTCATCTGTGTAAAAATTTCCTACTATTTCAATACTCTATCATCCTTTAATATGTACATTCTTGGGTTCATCATCGCACTTCAGATACTGTAAATATCTCTGTTGACCATTTTGTAGGCAGGTATTCTCAAATGTGGTCTTGTATTTTGAAATATGTACAAAATAACCTACATTAAATGTCTCCTTGTATGGACCCACCATTTTAATATGGCTGTGTACAGTGTCTAAATGCTCACTATTGTGAACATCAATCGGTTTCATTGGGTCTGGTCATTCTATCCAATTTTTGTGGAAGAATATCCATTCATTTGTATGATCCACAGAGATTAAAACAAATCCACCTACTGCTTTTATCACGCTGTTCAAATGTTCCACGATACTTGGCTTCAATTGGGAGAATGCTGAGTAATGAAGTATTTCATACACATCCATTACTATCTTGAAACATCCATTATAAAACTCTCCACCATGATTAGTTTGTAGGTTTATGGGACATAGATACCTCCTAGTAGGCAGCAATTCTTTAAAAACCTAGTCAACTTCCTTCCTAGTCTTTACTTTCGCAGGTAGGGCCCAGGAAAATTTTGATTTCGTATCAATGACCGTTAAAATATATCTGAAACCTTTATTTGCACATAAGTATTGTGTAATGTACACGAGATCTGCCTGCAATAAATCATCCTAACCCTGAATTATAATGCACCTGCATGAAAATGTTTTGCATGCAGGCTTATGGTGTTCTTGAACTACTGTCTGCGTAATTATTATTCAACAATGCTTCTTCCTCAAAGCTCTGAAATGGTTGATAAGAGTTCTTTCATGAGAGCCGTATTCCCTCTGGCAGCTGATGATGTGACCAATCATAATGTTTCTATTATTTCACTGATCTCATAAGAATATATATATTGCAGACATCGATTGTTTGGTTTTTGTGCTGAAGTTGTTACCTTTTCCTGTGCTACGTATATGAGCTAATGCAAGTTTAACAATATTTTGATATTTCCCACCCTTCAGGCTCTTTATTCCTCCATCTGGGGTTTTGCATTTCCTGTGTACATTAGTCACACATAATATTTCGTCATACATTTGTGTATTATTTGGAATATACCTCTCCTTCTTGGAGCCCTTAAGAACATTAGATCCACTGAACCAGCAGTTCTTTTCCAATTCCCTATCCCCAACATGTTCTGCATGCTTCGTTAAACTTGTAGGGTGCTTACCCATCAGATATGGTTGATCCCTGCTGACCCCACATGGTCTATCTCACTGTCACTGAGCTTGTTAATGAAAACGTTAATAGTATATCCTTTTTGTCTTTCTACCTCTCCTTCTTCTTCTTCTTCTTCATCATCATCTCCTCTTCTGCCTCTATCCATCGTATGTGGGAGACATTTAAGACTTTTAGTTACAAACTTACACGTTCCTGAGAGAGAATTATCTTGTTTCAGCTGTCCTAATTTTAGCAGTCGTAATTTCCGCCGAATAGCCTTCTGTGTCTTCATAACTTTTGTCGCCCTTTTTTTGCATACTGAACCGGCTTTGAGATCGCATATAATTATATGCTCTCATACGACTAGTGGTGAAGGGTTGTTTTTTTTAAACTGTTCTATCTCAGTTCTATGTCAATGGACTCTTTCATCCATGTCCTCCATTAGAGATTCGTACAATTCAGCTTTAATAGCTATTTCCTTTACAAACCAGTCCAATTCCTTTAATCTTGCGTTGAGACTCTCGTTGTTTGTGTCAATTTTTGTATCGACATAATTATACTCAGATATTTGGCATTTGCATCATCCCTTTTGAATGAGTACAGCACATGCATGCGAATTTGCCCATGGTACACAATATACTGACAGAACTCTAGGATGTTTGGTTTATATTGCCTGTCATTCAATTTGAAGTCCTTGTTTCGTCCACTTGGCCGTGGTGTTGACTACAGATTTACATTAGCAATCAGGGAATTTTATAGAGGAAAAAAAACAAAACATATGCGACTCTTACAGCTTTATTTTAGTAATATATTATTACATGTAGCTGGATATATATGTTTAAATAAGAACCCACATCAGGCATGATTGGTTCATACATATCTCCACATACTGATGCACAAGTACCATAGAGCTGAGTGATGATTTCTTTCGATTTTGCCATGCTAACTCTTACATATTGCTCCATATTTTCTTATAGAATCTGTATATCTATGGTTGCTTACTTAGTTGTTTATATATAGCGTACCGGAAAACATAAATGTCATACACACCATTTTTAAATGTTTATTTCTGTAAATGAGTGCACTCCTTCTAGTGAAAAACCTTAAAAATTTGCGGTAAGTCCCCTGCAGAAATTGTATAACCACCTAATATTATTGAGGGAGTTTGAAAATTTTGCATCGAAGAATCACAGTGGGGTATCCACCCATCCAGGGATAGTATGACAATCCTGTCACTAAACTAAGGAGTTTTCTAAAGCCTGCACTGGGTAGAACTCACAGTCCGACCTCATTCTGACAGTGATGGATTTCCTATCGCTACTGTTTACACTGTATTCATTTCATGTGACTGTGATGGCTTCATCTTACCTGCATGAAAAAAGAAAATTAGTTACAGATATATGGTTGACCACATTCTACTTTCATTACCATCATTACAGCTAGTACTTAGTTGCAGGTTGCACTGAGGTGGAGGAGAGGTGCTGTTCTGCACATTTCGACATGTTCACCATTTCAGAGTCCTTACACGACTGGTAGAATGCTTTTATAGCATTCACAGCAGTGATAACAACTTTAGACTGTGAAAAAAATAAATTATGTCATCTTTGTATTTAAATATAAAGAAAGTAAAACTGAGCTCTACAGTCAGTTCATGGCTATCACTTTTATAGATACAGTTAAAAATTTGCATGAAGTTATGATACTCGATGCTAAATGTGATAAGTGCAAAGTGGTAATATTTGTTAATTTTAGTGATGGTACCAAGTGTACGCTGCAAGTCTTGTATGTTGTTCAGTACTTTGAACTAGTGCATTAAGTCTCTTCTTGATATTTATAAAAACTTATGGAAAGAGTGCCATAATTTTAAGTCACACCAAATGCTGAAGGTCAAACAATTTCGCAACACCAACCAACCAACACAATATGAATGCGACAAGGAGCTCCTCCTCTTCTTTTTTTAACCCATAACGCCCTTTAAGTATTTTGTCGCCATCGGCGCAAATCTTATATATTACCTACATTTCCACAATTTCCACCATCCTGGTACAGACACAGCCACCCACTGCAGTCAGCACTCATAACACGCCAGCTACAGTACCTGGCGACCATCATGTGCAGCTGCCGCCAGATTCCGAAGTGTCGTTGGGTTGCAGCAATGTAATCATAGTGAACAGTGACTCTGCCAATGCCTTTCCATCGAAGACTGCAAAAACATGTAAGTATGAAGGCTTAAACCCTCATACCTGCATCTGATCATTTTCATTATTTCTGTCATCCTCTTATTTTATTCTATGAATGTATCCAAAGCACGAAAATATGTAACCATTCTTGCCATGGACTTTGTCAATCTAGTAATCGTGGGTACTGGTGCTATACCTTGCCCCACTCTCACTGTCCCTCATAATCTTTTCTGTTTTCTGTCCAATCTAATTAAAGAATTTTCACTTGCATCGTGAATTCTTTATCATCGAGGAGAGAGGATATAACAGGATGTACTTGCGTCCACTGAGTACAGTGCACCAGAAAGCTCTGTTGGCGGTTCTCGTCTCAGTAATGTGTTTTCCATGCTGCCAGCTGACCGCATGTAAGTAGCTGACATTGCCGATCAGCCCCTCGTGGCCGCTTCCATTAGTCACTGTACATTTCAAAGTAGGCCCAATCGGCGCTGTTAAGTACGGCTGCCAACCTGCCCTAACGAAGCAAGTATTGCCGCCTAACTGCTGGGCGTCTTCGGTCCAGAGAACTGTACCCATGGTCGTCTTGCAATATTAGTCAGGTTTGGCTTATATTGTATACAGTACTAAATAGATGTATTGAAGTCGCCATGGTCTTGACTACTTGCTGAACCCATTTGATCAAACCTGGGACCACATCTGGCTGAGCTCAACTACGGACAAAATCGCTGAAAGCACCACTGCCGCAAACAGCGCGAATGTCGCAATTGATGCACACCATCCTCTGAAGTGTGAAATCCATACACTGCACTGGGTCTGTACTATGCTGGCCATTCTGTCAAATCATTGCATATACAACCCCTGACAGTTGGCAAGGATATCTGAAGATTAAGAGGTACGAATAGGCCTACATCAGAGCCTGGTGGTTCCTGAATAGTATATCACTGTACTATTTGGCCCACTTTGACCGACCTGGGAATCACATATAAGCACACATTCAGTTCATCACCATACTCCTGACGTCACATGTGCGAGTTTCCTAGATGAAGGGGCAAGATGATGTGTCAGCTGTAACCTGATATACAGTTTTGTCAGCAAACATTCTGCCTCGTTAGTAAATTTCATCCCTCTCACGCTTACCAACACACATTCTCAATCACTCCCCAAAATTTTTACTTGCGATTAAAACTAAACAGCCAGTCACATCCCAGTATTTTCTGGCCATTAAAGCGAAACAGCCAAACACCATCTCATTCTCTGCTTCTCCCATTTGTCAGTAAGTACAGTTTGATCTTTGTATGACACTTGGTGCAGGTACAGTGATTACTAAAATTAAAAATTCCCACATCTAACAAGGAGAGGTCCTCAGCGGTGGGATCGACTTTTTGAAGGCGTCTATACGGTTATGCAGCTTAAGATCCCAGGAATCACTCACTGCAGCCATTCATCCTGGTGGGCCCTCATTTGCGAGTAATTGACGAAAAAAAATTCGGAACTTTGTGTGACATTCAATAGCGTTAAAAAAGTTGCATCAAATAGTCTGGTTGCCTGGTGTAATAGATAGGATAGTAACTACATATGTAGGAAATTGTGAGTGCAGATCTCGCCTGGTGCAGTAAATTTTTTTTATTTTTAAATCTTTAGTGAAATGACTTGGATCATCATTTTTATTTAGTTAATTGATCTAAATGTAATTTTTTATTACCTTTCCTTTGTCACACCGCTTTAATCATAATATCAACTCCTTCATTTGCTCTCATTTTTCTGCCTATCATTCTTTTTCCACTTCAAGTCTTTGATTGTGTGTTTTTGATTGATTTTATATATTAATTTCCACTTAATTTCTTTTGTTTTACCACCATGTTTTTTCGTCCATATTATTGCACTCATTATATCTGATTCTCATTTTGTTGGACTTTTGTTATACTTATGAACCCTTCTTTCACTTACATCTTCATCTGTATTATTTTGTCCATAGTGAAACAGGTATTTAGGTCATGTTTTAAATGTTCATATTACGTTTACCATGCAAAAAAATGTACATCTAGTAACAAAAAATATATTTTTCACATCATTGCGTAGCCAATATAAATATATTATTCGGTATTTTGCTTTTTAACTGATAGATCGGATTTTTCAAATAATTGAATATTACAACAGATAAATACAATTAAAAACATATTCAGAAACATTCCGACTGGAAAAAGAATGATATAAAAGAAAATGAAACAAATGAAAAAAGTTCATATGGCGATTAAAATAATGTGACAAAGAGATAGAAATAAAAAATGACATTCAAATCAATTAATTGAATAAAAGTAACGCTCAAAGTCATTTTGATAAACATTTAAAAATAAAAAATTAAGAGTTCTTGGTGAGATTTGAACTCACAGCATCCTGTATATGAAGCTATTATCCTATTCACTACACTACACTATCAGGCTACCAAGTTTGACTTTTTTTTATGTTGAGCATCATGCAAAATTCTGAATTTCTTTTCGTCAATTACTCGCAAAGAGTGCGCACCAGGGTGAATGGCTGCAGGCTGTGATACCTGGGATCTTAACCTACAAAAAGTCGATGTCACCGCTGGGTACCTCTGCTTGTAAGATCTCTGTATTATTTATGAAAATACACCGAACACTACTTCTGACTGAACTTAACAGGTTGAACTGTATTTTTCCACATGCACAGTTCAATCTTTGTACCACACGTGGTGCAAGGCTCAACAGACTCCAAAGTTAAATAATTCCACATCTAAATTGTGTTTATTATTGTTTTATATTGTTCTGTAACACTTGTTGATTGTAAAATGTCGCAATGGCTAATTCCACATCTAAAATGCCTGTATCAGTAACCAAAAATACGTAAACACACACGTAATAACTATGTCAGTGTTATTACCACATCTAAATTTTCTGTCTTATTGGTCTGTAAAACACATGTTAGCTAAAATAATATGTCGGCTATTAAAAGATTGTGATTATTGTGTAATTTACAGATGACGCCTGAAACATGACAATGGACTCTTAAATTAAGTCCCTCAATTCTGTTTCCACGTCTAAATTGCCTGTGTTTTTATTCTATAAAGCACACGATAGCTGAAATAATATGCCAGCTTTTGGAAGAGTACAGTTATTGTGTGCCCTATAATTGACACATAAAACATTACTGTGGACTCTCAAATGAACTGGCTCAGTGCTATTTCCAAGTCTTAACTGTCTTATAAAAGTACAAAGTGCAATAACAGCTGACACTTCATCTTAGGTGTAAAACAGCCTATGTTGTTGGCAGTACAAAAGCGAACTGACCAATCACCATTTTAGGAGGAAAGAAGACAATATATCGACAAAAATACAACTAACATTATTAACTGCTTAATGTAGCCTTTTTATTGTGTTTCATCTTGAACCTAGCTGTAGCAGCATGTTTAGCCTCTACGTCACATTTTCCAATACTTTAGCACAGCAAACTATACTAAAATGGTGTGTTTTGACGAGACCTTTAATGCATTGCACCACTTAAATTGCATATTTTCGTGATAAGTATATCTTCAAAATGCAACAAATATAATATGTAAGGAGAAGACAGTCAAAGAAAATGATGGACAAGGTGTCATGCAGAGAGGGAAATTCGATCTCTCGAAAATATAATCCTTGCACCAAAATAAAGTTATTTATCAAAATGCGTAAAGATTTTGAGTACAAAACAAATGCAGGTCGCTTATCACAATACACACGTATAACTACAGATCTCTGGCCGTAAACGGTGTGTGGTGGAGATTATTGTGAGGACAATGATGGTCAGTTAACATAATGACTGCGATTATCTCAGTCATGCTGACTACCATTACCATGAACAGCCGGTCGGAGTGGCCGAGCGTTTCTAGGCGCTACAGTCTGAAACCGCGCGACCGCTACGGTCATAGGGTCGAATCCTGCATCTGGCATGGATGTGTGTGATGTCCTTAGGTTAGTTAGGTTAAAGTTGTTCTAAGTTCTAGGGGACTGATGACCTCAGATGTTAAGTCCAATAGTACTCAGAGCCATTTGAACCATGAACACATAATGAATACTATTGTTTGATTCATGAGATGCTACCAGGTGGTTATAACTAAAGTACTGCTACTCACAGAGGTCCAGTGTGGGCCGTAATTGTCGGATGGCAGTGAAACTTGGTAAATATTCTAATGCGTTAATGTGGAACCAATTTATGCTTGAAAAAATAGTTATAATTTTCATCACCAGGTGCAAATCTGGCGCTGTATACTGTTTGTATGACAGTATGTCATCCACGCTACCATCTGACAAGCCATAACATGAGTGAGCAGTATAGCTATTGTGAAGAGAGGCCGTGCCTGTTAGTTAAACTCTTTTATGTGAGTGGTAACAATTAGAACGCTGGATTATGACCACCTGGTATTCGAGATCCAGTAGCTGACACCGACTTGCCAGTAGTAACACACATTTATACAAACAAGAAAGGTTCCTTCCAAAAGTCTCTGACTAACCTCTCCCCCCACGCTTAATCGATAGCCCTTGTATTATGTCTCTAATGGACTCACTGTCAGCTAGATGTCCATACAAGCACACATGAAATTATTGCATAACTACATTTTATTTTATTTTCCTTTGCGATGTTCTCCAGTATCAAAACGAAAATGTGCTATTTTAATGTCTGTGACGTTGTTACATGATAACACAGTTGTGATATTTCTTTTTTCAATTATTTCCATAGATATTGTCTAATTTTGTAATAGTAAAAGCAGTGGTCTATCTGTAATTTCGAATTTTCACCTGCAACTAAATCAAAATTTATATTTTATGTTAATGCAAGTGTTGTGAAATGAAATTTATATCAAGTGTGTAGTTTTATGTAAGTGACTATTACAATGTGTCACTGTTTTTAGGGAACCAGTAGGAAGAGTAATGTATATGTATATTCCGAAAAGAGTAAACTGTATTGTAGCAACACCTCTGTGTGCTGCATGTGTTACATTAGAGAGTGCATACACTAGGCACTCCAGGACTAGTGATTAAAAAGCGTGGCGGTGTGTACCTCATGTTAAGTCAGAAACTGATCCATGTAAGGCTAGAACGCAAATTGTGAGGCACAGTGGGAGTGTCGTATGTGGACAGTTGAATTGAGTTCCCCATAATATCAAGACCCTGTCCCTTAATGGTTTGGAATTAAACAAAATGCTCTCGTAATAATTGGGGCTGATGGAGTGTTGTCGACGCTAACACTGTCGTCTCAAAAACGTCAATAACCTGTAAGATTGTTCATATTCAGATAGTGTAGAACTTTTGCAAAGCATACTCAATGCGGCTGCAGTAACTTTCTTTTTTAATTTAAATATTAATGTTACTTGTATAAAATTCTAGCTTCTCCATCTTGTCATTAACAATAGTCATTGTTACCTAGATTAGGGTCCTCTCACGCTGATTTATTCAAACCGAGTGACTTTAACGTGGTAAAAAAAAATTATAAAACCAAATGTATGCAAGTTTTTCTTTTGTTGAAAATGATGATGCCGTAGTGAGTGAGCCAGTTTGTTCTGTTTAACAATCAGGAAATTATAACTGAAAGTATAATTTTATGAACTTCCCATTTCAAAATTATTTTGAGAAAGTATTTTCTAATTGGCTTGCTGGCTCGTATTCCGAAATTATCACATCTGTTTTTCTTTAGTACATTCAAACAAATGCTAACTTTTGTCTTTACTATTTTCTGTTGATTATGCACGCTAACTATATTTTTCACACTAATTACTTGATAATTACTCTTCCCATAACCAACTGGTTAACCAACGCAGTTTGTCCAGTTGGATGTCGAGCATATTTACAAATAATTCCACTGATTTGCAGTGGGTTACTAAAAAACATCATGGTAACGTTTCATTGTCTTTGTGTGATTTGCACTGCTTTATAACATTTATTCAAAGTTTACGTAAGAAGAGAATGTAGTCATTTATCTGTAAAAATAGTTTGCAGTACACACTTCCCCATTACTCAGTTATTTACTTCGGAAACGATTGCCTCTAATTTTCTTATATTATTAGCTTGATGCAATCACAGTCACTTTCGTTTAGCTGATTAGAGAGTGGGAGGCAACAGTGTTACTACACGTGGAAGTAATTCATGCCTGCTAGAATTTTGAGCTAGTCAGGTGGTCAGGTGCATGGAAGCCATTGTGCAGTGGCCGTCCCCAGCGAGGAACAGGGGAGAACTGCTCCCCCTCCCTCCCTCACTACCACCCTAGAAACATGGTGTGTACACAGTCACACAGAGAGCCCTGACACCAGGAACTGCTTGTTGCGTCCGCCTGACAGAGCGCAGATGAACGTCAATCCGTCGTATGCGGCCGCACAGACACATCCTGTTAGTTCATAGCCAGCAACAGTTGCCGACAAATTCCTGTCGCAGTTCTGCAGTTGTCACCAGCCGACGTAGATCATCGAGTGCCACCGTTTTAAGCAACCACTATAAACAAATCATAGTCTGACAGCAAAAGCCGAGTGATAAAGTGTTATTCAAATTCGAGCCTGAACTACGCTGACGGAAACAAAAATCGCAGCACTAAGAAGGATTTGCGCCTCATAAACGAAAGTTGGTAGGCATATTTCTACATCTGAAAGATGATGTCTATGCAAATTTCGTACCAGACGCATAAGACTGGTGCTGGTAGCGTCAGTATGAGGATACAAATCAGGTTTGCTTTAAATGCACGCTGTAACGATCTGAGCGTTAGTTACCTTCGAGATCGGAGGTGGTGAATTGACGTTAGTCAAGAAAGCCTTCAGGGTGACAAAGATGTCGTTATCAACACCTCACTGAGTTTGAACGAGGTCGTGTAATAGGGCTACTAGAAGTTGGATGTTCGTTATGGGATATCGCAGAAAGACTTGGTAAGAGTGTAGCCACTGTATATGATAGCTGGCAACGCTGGTCACAGGTTGCACGGTAGCACGCAGCACTATTGAGAGGGAAGACTATCGTGTTCCGCGTATGGCTCTGGCGCATTGTACTGTATCTGTAGCAGCAATTTGAGCAACAGATGGCACCATAGTGACACAACGAAACGTTACTAACTGGTACTTCTAGGACAGCTACGAGCCAGACGCCCTGTGGCTTGCATTCCTGTGACCTCAAAGCACCACCATTTATGACTTCAGTGGTGTCAAGCAAGAGCTCATTGGAGGGCGGGGTGGAGGTCTGTTGTGTTTTGTCATGAAATCTGATTCTACCTAGGTACCAGTGACGGCGGTGTTGCTTAGAATGAAGCCAGTTGAGAACCTGAAACCAACATGTCTATGTGCTAGACGCACTGGACCGACACCTAGAGTTATGGTCTGAGTTACGATTTCGTATGACAGTAGTCTGGTGATTGTTGTGCTGCCATTCATGAACAGCATTCCATGGGCTGTTTTCCAACATGATGACGCTCGCCCACATACCGCTTTTGTAAACCAACATTGTCTACGGGGTGTCGACACGTTGCCTTGGCCTGCTCGATCACCAGCTCGAGCACATATGGTACATCATTGGACGACAAAACCAGCTTCATCCACAAACAGCATTAAAGGTCCCTGTACTGACCGACGAAGTGTAACAGGCAGCCGGCCGCTGTGACCGAGCGGTTCTAGACGCTTTAATCCTGAACCGCACTGCTGCTACGGTCGCAGGTTCGAATCCTGCCTCGGGCATGGATGTGTGTGATGTCCTTAGGTTAGTTAGGTTTAAGTAGTTCTAAGTTCTAGGGGACTGATGACCTCAGATGTTAAGTCCCATAGTGCTCAGAGCCATTTTTTGTAACAGGCATGGAACTCCATCCCACAAACCGACATCAGGCACCTGTATGACACAATGCATGCCTGTTTGCACGCTTGCAATCAACATTCTGGCAGTTACACCAGTTCTTGTGTACCAGCATTACACATTTACAGTGGCTTATCTCGCGCTTGCATTAACTTGTGATCTTGCAATCGAAATTTCATTACTCTACATCAATTTTTTTTCGGTGTTGTGATTTTTCGCCCATCAGTGTATAAACTGTTACTTACAGCAGTCGAGACAGGACGTCTATAGATAAGATAATTATCTTTCATTGCGTTATGTTAGACTAGTGTTCAGGACTTAACTAGAATGCCATGTATCATACGTCACTCATACCTGAGTATTTCGGTGTAACTTGCGTAAAGAAATGTTTACTACTGATTTATAATGCACTTGCCCCTCTTATCTGTGTTATAGTTATTATCTCTCTGTGATCAGTTTACTTTTTTGCATGCAAGCAAGCTATCTTTGTATAGCAACTGCTGTTCCAGGGTAGGACTTCGCTTCTTACTACTGTTATGTTGGACACGAGAGTTACTTGGTTCGTACAACAAAAACCGAACTCAAATCCTGCTACAACACACAGACAACGTGTCATTTAAGTATGTGTTATAAGAAAAGCAGAACGTATAATACACTCCTGGAAATGGAAAAAAGAACACATTGACACCGGTGTGTCAGACCCACCATACTTGCTCCGGACACTGCGAGAGGGCTGTACAAGCAATGATCACACGCACGGCACAGCGGACACACCAGGAACCGCGGTGTTGGCCGTCGAATGGCGCTAGCTGCGCAGCATTTGTGCACCGCCGCCGTCAGTGTCAGCCAGTTTGCCGTGGCATACGGAGCTCCATCGCAGTCTTTAACACTGGTAGCATGCCGCGACAGCGTGGACGTGAACCGTATGTGCAGTTGACGGACTTTGAGCGAGGGCGTATAGTGGGCATGCGGGAGGCCGGGTGGACGTACCGCCGAATTGCTCAACACGTGGGGCGTGAGGTCTCCAAAGTACATCGATGTTGTCGCCAGTGGTCGGCGGAAGGTGCACGTGCCCGTCGACCTGGGACCGGACCGCAGCGACGCACGGATGCACGCCAAGACCGTAGGATCCTACGCAGTGCCGTAGGGGACCGCACCGCCAGTTCCCAGCAAATTAGGGACACTTGCTCCTGAGGTTTCGGCGAGGACCATTCGCAACCGTCTCCATGAAGCTGGGCTACGGTCCCGCACACCGTTAGGCCGTCTTCCGCTCACGCCCCAACATCGTGCAGCCCGCCTCCAGTGTTGTCGCGACAGGCGTGAATGGAGGGACGAATGGAGACGTGTCGTCTTCAGCGATGAGAGTCGCTTCTGCCTTGGTGCCAATGATGGTCGTATGCGTGTTTGGCGCCGTGCAGGTGAGCGCCACAATCAGGACTGCATACGACCGAAGCACACCCGGCATCATGGTGTGGGGAGCGCTCTCCTACACTGGCCGTACACCACTGGTGATCGTCGAGGGGACACTGAATAGTGCACGGTACATCCAAACCGTCATCGAACCCATCGTTCTACCATTCCTAGACCGGCAAGGGAACTTGCTGTTCCAACAGGATAATGCACGTCCGCATGTATCCCGTGCCACCCAACGTGCTCTAGAAGGTGTAAGTCAACTACCCTGGCCAGCAAGATCTCCGGATCTGTCCCCCATTGAGCATGTTTGGGACTGGATGAAGCGTCGTCTCACGCGGTCTGCACGTCCAGCACGAACGCTGGTCCAACTGAGGCGCCAGGTGGAAATGGCATGGCAAGCCGTTCCACAGGACTACATCCAGCATCTCTACGATCGTCTCCATGGGAGAATAGCAGCCTGCATTGCTGCGAAAGGTGGATATACACTGTACTAGTGCCGACATTGTGCATGCTCTGTTGCCTGTGTCTATGTGCCTGTGGTTCTGTCATTGTGATCATGTGATGTATCTGACCCCAGGAATGTGTCAATAAAGTTTCCCCTTCCTGGGACAATGAATTCACGGTGTTCTTATTTCAATTTCCAGGAGTGTATATACTGGCTAGCAGCAGGTGCAACCAAAACCACTTGTACTGAAAGCTCAAAACTATTGCGTTGCTGCCCGCCCGCCTCCCCCGCTCCAGCACAGATCTGGTTGCACTCTTGCATTGTGTGGAAATTATAAACAAATGTGCTCATCGCTTATTAGTCAGGCACATTATTCGTATCCACCTTCACTAACTGGCGTAGCTAAGTGTCAGACACACAATATTCTTCGGGGTAAAAATTTGGAGAGATTTCAGCATGAAAATAAAACCGAAAGTGTTTTAACGTAATGGTCATGGTAGCAGCATTCATGCCCTTGGTGATGGTGCCAGAAGTATTGTCATAATGCTTCGCTTACTGACGTAATGACGTCACCTCTGATACAGCATTTTCTGTCGTTGTCCCAAAAATGAAATCCGAGCTCGTAATACAGCCTCAGAAGGAAAATATGCGAGACGGCTCACACCTGCTCTCAGTGATAAGACTTCCGGACACCTGCCTATGGTCAAATATCTTTATCTGGATCACACTTGATAAGCTCCCATCATACCAAAGGCACGTAAGCTTCGCACGTGTGAATATTTCCAAGTAAATGTAGCAAATAATTTTATCGTTAACTAAATATTATGAAAACGTTTGCAATAGTCAGAAAAGACTATGCAGGTGTGCTTGATTAGTAAACAGGTGTTCTTTTCAGCCATACATTCCCAACTCACCAAATAATCATACATTTCTAGTTTTAACCTCAAACAGGGTTTTAGCGATACATTCCCAACTCACAAAATAATCATACATTTCTAGTTTTAACCTCAAACAGGTTTTATAATGAATTAAAATGAACCTTTATTCAGTTCAGAACTGATTTACAATTTTATGGTATTTGTGAATTACATTCCCACTTAAAATGTATCTTCAATGTTATGTTAAAAAGTGGCCGCGCTTAAAACGTACATATTTTCACCCAGTGAGTCAGTCTCCCTACTTATTTGCCCCTCCTGGACTGATCCTCCAGTTTCCACAGCAGCGAAAACTGGCCTTTGTCTACGTCTACATGATTACTCTGCAGTTCTCAATAAAGTGCCTGGCAGAGGGTTCACCGAACCATTTTCAAGCTATTTCTCTACCGTTGCTCCCTCGAGAAGCACGCGGGAAAAACATACACAAATTTTTCCGTGAGAGCTCTGATTTGTCTTATTTTACTGTGATGATCATTTCCCCCTATGTAAGTGGGCGCCATCAAAATATTTTCACACTCCGAGGAGAGAGTTGGTGACTGAGATTTCATGAGAAGATTCTTTCGGAACAGAAAAACGCCTTTGTTTTAGTGATTGCCACCCAAATTTTAAGTATCATATCCGTTGCACTCTCTCCCCCATTTCGCGATAATACAAAACTAGTTGCCCTTCTTTGAACTTTTTCGATTACTTTCGTCACTCATATATGATTCGGATGGACAAGAGTAGTGTAAGCAGTGTCTTTAATAAATATGTTGCATTTTTTAATTTTCTGTCAATAAATCGCTATCTGGTTTCCTTTCCCCATAACATCATCTATATAATCATTTCGACTCAAGTTATTCGTGATTGTAATCTCTAAGTATTTAGTAGAATTTTCAGCCTTTAGATTTGTGTGATTGATAGCGTAACCGAAATTTAGCGCATTCCTTTTAGTACTCACGTGGGTGAGTTCACACTTTTCATCATTTAGAGTTAATTACCGCCTTCCGCAACGTACAGATATCTTGCTATTTGTTTTGATCATCTAATGAATTTATAAGACGGTAAATGGCAGCATCATCTGCAAACAATCTCTGAGGGCTGTCAGATTGTCTCCTAAATCGTTTATGCACATGAGGAACAGCAGAGGGGCTATGATACTTCCTTGGGGAGCCCCACATATTTTTTCTGTTTTACTCGAAGAGTTTCCGTCAGTCACTACGAACTGTGATATTTCTGACAGTAAATCACGAATCCTGTCTCACAACTGAGACGATACTCTATAGGAACGTAATTTGATTAATCACTTGTGAGGAACGGTGCCAAAAGCCTTTAGGAAATCTAAAAATATGTAATCAATTTGCCATCCCTACTCATTATCTCCAACCCATTCTTCAGTTAATGGTCAACTGAATGTTGCGGTCTTTGTATTGTCTCGCAAGTACTCTGTCTTCTATGAGTCGATGCAGAATATTAGTATTTAATACATTTTTGGTCCATTACATCTTTAGTAGGCGTCTCTAGAACTACATTTAAAACGTTTCTGATGCGGTTTACCACGTGTGAGTTAAGTGTGCACGTTTTACTGCCATATACGTCCACCAATAACACAAACACAGGGACAAGCCGTTTGATATCATTTCGTGTGTTTACAGAACACGATTTATGCCATTCCAAAAATTTATCAATTTTCGTTTTCATCATATTGACATTCATTCCATATTTTTCTGTGAGACACTGGCATTTTATTCTGGAGGGGGTGAATCGAAATGTATCTTCCATGTTATGTTAAAGAGTGACGAGTTTTAAACGTTCATATTTTCATCCAATGAGTTTCCCTACTTATTTGCTCCTCCTGGACTCGAAATCCCCATCCTGCAGTTCACATTTGTTTCTCGTGACTTCCCTAAACAGTTCCAGATGCATGCCGGAAAGGTTCCTCAGAATAGACCATAGTCGATATTCGCCTCCAACCTTGCCTAACAGGACACTTGTTCCATCTAATGACCTCTTCAGCATACTTCTCCAAACTCACATTTCAAAAGAACTGACTTTTCTTATGATTCACTTTTTTCATTGTCCTTAACTCACTTTCAAACAAAACTTCTAGAAAGATTAATCTTTCTGTTATTTTTATTTTGGTCAGTAATAGAAGCTTACTTCCCAAAATCTTACCGAGCGAGGTGGCGCAGTGGTTAGCACACTGGACTCGCATTCGGGAGGACGACGGTTCAATCCCGTCTCCGGCCATCCTGATTTAGGTTTTCCATGATTTCCCTAAAATCGCTTCAGGCAAATGCCGGGATGGTTCCTTTGAAAGGGCACGGCCGATTTCCTTCCCCATCCTTCCCTCACTCGAGCTTGCGCTCCGTCTCTAATGACCTCGTTGTCGACGGGACGTTAAACACTAATCTCCTCCTCCCAAAATCTTGAACAAGGCTGTAAAGTGACAGTGTTAGAACCGATGGTAAAACCAGCCAACCCGTTGCGTAACACAAGTTTGTTACAATCCTTGACTAAGGTTTCTATAATTATAAAATTATCTTCTTCTTCAGGAGCTTACGTTCCTTTCTCAAACTGACGAAAATAGCTGCAGCAGCTTCTCCAAACTGTATCCTTCATCTTTTCGTTTGATCACTTAATGACCAGCTTGTTGATACAGATACCAAGAATATGTACGCATCGACCTCCTGAATGACTTCTCATCCATCAAATTAGTCTTCATTCCTGTGTTTTCTTCAAATGTCTTGGAATAATATTTCCACTTTCTTTTCGTATTTTTTTTTTTTTTTGCAGCATACTTTTAATGTCATCTTCATTTTATGCTGCAAGTATTATGGCACCTACACATCATAAGTTGTTGATTAAATACCCCCTGGCCCCATCCTAATTTCAGTTTCTGTATTTGTTAGACGAGCAGATCTCATTATGTATTTTCCATACAAACTGTACATAATTAGGGGTACAATACATCCTTTCTTAAGACTTTGACCTATATCAAAAAGTTCGACATATTATTGTAATATTCTTGCCATTGTTTCTTCATTTTTGTATCGATTTTTAATTAACTGCATCAGGTATTTAGGCATTACTGTTAAGCCTGTTAGGTCCCACATTTTTCAGTGATTTCCTTTGTTGTAATCTATGATGCTCATACATTGGCCTTGTCCATGTTCTCTGACTTTTTCAGTAATTCCTCTTTATGATTCCTATTCTTTCGCTGGTACCGTACCGCCTTACTTTGCGAACTCTTCTTTCCGCATGAAAAAATATCTGTCCACGCACAATTTTCGTCGGTTTTGGATAATTTTTAGTGTGTCTTCGATTGTGGAATCAAAACTACTGTTGTGTACCGAGCGAGGTGGCGCAGTGGTTAGCACACTGGACTCGCATTCGGGAGGACGACGGTTCAATCCCGTCTCCAGCCATCCTTATTTAGGTTTTCCGTGATTTCCCTAAATCGTTTCAGGCAAATGCCGGGATGGTTCCTTTGAAAGGGCACGACCGATTTTTTTCCCAATCCTTCCCTAACCCGAGCATGCGCTCCGTCTCTAATGACCTCGTTGTCGACGGGACGTTAAACACTAACCACCACCACCACCACCACCACCACTACTGTTGTGTAATTTTCACACTTTCTTGGATTCCCTTTCTTCAAGGTTGGTATGTAGATGGTCCCTTTCGACTCTGTGATGCAGATGCACATATCACAATATTTGTGATAATAACGTTTTTAATTCCACAGCCCCCACGTTTTCAGTACTGGTATTTGGAGACCATAAGTCCTGCAGTAGCTCAATAAATACTTCGGCTTGGGAACTAAATATGAAGTACATGATTAACAATAATTGGAATAATCCCCTGACTACTTTGGTTGGCGCATGCAGACTACTGGATTCTGGAGAGCCTGTGCCATGTAGAAAAGGAAAGTCGAAGCTTTCACACACCTCATCATCCATAGCGAATCGGACACCAAAGGTAAGAGCAAAAAAGAACCTTTAAACTGGGCACATTTTTAACATGTAGACTCACCCCCCCCCCTCCCCCCATCCAATGAACCATGGACCTTGCCGTTGGTGAGGAGGCTTGCGTGCTTCAGCGATACATATAGCCAAACCGTATGTGCAGCCAAAACGGAGGGGTACCTGTCGACAGGCCAGACAAACGTATTGTTCCTGAAAAGGGTCAGCAGCCTTTTCAGTAGTTGCAGGGGCAACGGTCTGGATGATTGACTGATCTGGCCTTGTAACATCAACCAAAACGGCCTTGCTGTGCTGGTACTGCGAAGGGCTGAAAGTAAGAGGAAACTATAGTCGTAATTTTTCCCGAGGGCATGTAGCTTTACTGTATGGTTAACAGATGGTGACGTCTTCTTGGGTAAAATATTCCGGAGGTAAAATGGTCCCCCATTTATATCTCCGGACGGGGACTACTCAGGAGGACGTCGTTATCAGAAGAAACAAAACGGACGCACTACGGATCGGAGCGTGGAATGTCAGATCCCTTAATCAGGCATGTAGGTTAGAAAATACAAAAAGGGAAATGGGCTGGTTAAAGTTGGATATCGTCGGAATTAGTGAAGTTCGGTGGCGAGAGGAACAAGACATCTGGTCAAATGAATACAGGGTTATACATACAAAATCACATAAGGGTAATGCAGGAGTAGGTTTAATAATGAATAAAAATAGTAACGCAGATAAACTACTACGAACAATATAGTGAACGCATTACTGTAGCCAAGGTAGACACAAAGCCCACGCCTACCACAGTAGTACAGGTTTATGTGCCAATTAGCACCGCAGAAGATGAAGAAATTGAAGAAATGTATGATGCAATAAAAGAAATTTTTAGATAGTTAAGGGAGACGAAAATTTAATAACCATGGAAAACTGGAATTCGATAGTACGAAAAGAAAGAGAAGGAAAAGTAGTAGGTGAATATGGACTGGGGGTGAGGAATGAAAGAGGAATCTGCCTGGTAGAATTTTGCACAGAGCATAACTTAATCATACCTAACACTTGGTTTAAGAACCATGAAAGAAGGCTGTATATGTGGAAGAGGTCTGGAGACACTGGAAGGTCTTAGATAGATTATATAATTGTAAGACAGAGATTTAGGATCCAGGTTTTAAATTATAAGCCATTTCCAGGGGTAGATGTGGACTTTGACCACAATTTATTGGCTGTGAACTGTAGATTAAAACTGAGGAAACTGCAAAAAGGTAGGAATTTAAGGAGATAGGGACCTGGATAAACCGAAACGAGAGGTTGTACAGAGTTTCAGAGGGAACGATTGACAAGATTGACAAGAACAGGGGAAAGAAATACAGTAGAAGAAGAATGGGTAGCTTTGAGAAATGAAATAGTGAAGGCAGCAGAGAATCAATTAGGTAAAAAGACGAGGGCTAGCAGAAATCCTTGGGTAACAGAAGAGATACTGAATTTAATTAATGAAAGGAAAAAATATAAAAATTCAGTAAATGAAGCAGGTGGACAAGAATACAAAAATCTCAAAAATGAGATCGATAAAAGTGCAAAATGGCTAAGCAGGGATGGCTAGAGGACAAATGTAAGCATGTAGAAGCATATATCACTAGGGGTAAAATAGATACTGCGTAGGGGAAGATTAAAGAAACCTTTGGAGAAAAGAGAAAGACCTGTATGAATATCAAGAGCTCAGATGGAAAACCAGTCCTAAGCAAAGAAGGGAAAGCAGAAAGGTGGAAGGAGTATATAGAGGGTCTATACAAGGGCGATGTACTTGAGGACAATATTATGGAAATGAGGAGGACGTAGATTAAGATGAAATGGGAGATATGATACTGCTTGACGAATTTGATAGAACACTGAAACAAGGCCCTGCGAGTAGACAACATTCCACTGGAACTACTGATAGCCTTGGGGGAGGCAGCCATGACAAAACTCTTCCATCTGGTGAGCAAGATGTATGAGACAGGGGAAATACCCTCAGACTTCAAGAAGAATATAATAATTCCGATCCCAAAGAAAGCATGTGTTGTTGGGTGTGAAAACTACCGAACTGTCAGTTTAATAAGTCGCGATTGCAAAATACTAACACGAATTTCTTACAGGCGAATGGAAAAGCTGGTAGAAGCTGACTTCGGGAAAGATCAGTTCGGATTCTGGATAAATGTAGGAACACACCAGGGAATACTGACCCTACGACTTATCTTAGAAGATAGGTTACAGAAAGGCAAACCAACATTTACAGCATTTATAAAGTAGAGAAAGCTTTTGAGAATGTTGACTAGAATACTCTCTTTCAATTTCTGAAGGTGGCAGAGGTAAAATACAGGGAGTGAAAGGCTATTTACAATTTGCGCAGGAACCAGATGGCAGTTATAAGAGTCGAGGGGCACGAAAGGGAAGCAGTGGTTGAGAAGGGAGTGGGACAGGGTTGTAGCCTATCCTCGATGTAATTCAATCTGTACATTGAACAAGCAGTAAAGGAAACAAAAGAAAAATTTGGAGTAATAATTAAAATCCATGGAGAAGAAATAAAAACTTTGAGGTTTGCTGATGACATTGTAATTCTATCAGAGACAGCTAAGGACGTGGAAAAGCAGCTGAACGGAATGGACAGTGTCTTGAAAGGAGGACATAAGATGAACATCAACAAAAGCAAAACGAGGATAACGGAATGTAGGCGAATTAAATCAGGTGATGCTGAGGGGATTAAACTAGGAAATGATGCAATTCAAGTAGTAAATGAGTTTCGCTTTTTGGGGAGCGAAATAACTGTTGATGGTCGAAGGAGAGAGGATATAAAATGTAGACTGGCTATGGCAAGGAAAGCATTCCTGAAAAAGAGAAATTTGTTAACATCGAGTAAAGATTTAAATGTCAGGAGGTCTTTTCTGAAAATATTTGTATGGAATGTAGCCGCCGGCGGGAGTAGCCGAGCGGTTCTAGGCGCTACAGTGTGGAACCGCGCGACCGCTACGGTCGCAGGTTCGAATCCTGCCTCGGGCATGGATGTGTGTGATGTCCTTAGGTTAGTTAGATTTAAGTAGTTCTAAGTTCTAGGGGACTGAGGGACTGATGACCTCAGAAGTTAAGTCTCATAGTGCTCAGAGCCATTTGAACCATTTTTTGAATGTAGCCATATATGGAAGTGAAACATGGACGGTAAATAGTTTAGATAAGAGAAGAATAGAGGATTTCGAATTGTGTGCGGTGTGGCGGGGTCGGTCGTCTGCAGTCTCACTTATCGAAAGTCCACCTACCTCGATATGCTTCTTTCCGACGTCCCTTCACTCTGTAGTAGCAGATACGTGCTAGGCAGTGTAAAGCAGCGTTGATGAAACCACTACGTAATACCTACCACACAAGAGGCCTCGCAACTCGAGATGAAAGTCAGTTACTGAAATTTAATTTTTTTTTTTTTATTTTTTTTTTTTTTTTATTTAGAATCGGGCGTTCGGAGGATGCGGTCTACTTGCAGAAAGCATTTAAAATTAGATTGAATCTGCTTTTTATTCATATGGAAACACACGAAATGACTATCAAGTCCGTATTTCATATGGTAATGCTCTATCATTCGAAGTTCACTGTCTGTACAATATAGTTTCACTCGAAAAGCAGCCAGAATTTTTGCAAGTCCGACCCGACTAATTTTCACCTTCTACCAGGTACCGACACACAACTGTTCGCGAGTTAAACATTCGGTCGTTTCAGTGGTCTTCTTCGAAAGAAGTGCTCGCCAAAGTATTGCGTACAGAGCACGAAACACGCCACGCGGAATTGTTAATAGGACCAGAAAGTTCACACGCTCATAACTTCCAAACTATTTAATTTAGAAACACCAAACTTTCATTAAAATGTTCGTAACTTCATTCGCTTCAGTCACGAAATTTGACTGTTTTGATGGGCTGTGTAGCTCTGTAGTAAGATGCACAACACCCACATGGAAGGCTTTCGATTCGCAGTTGTGGTAAATTTTTAAACAAAGGTTCATATTCCACGGGAATTTCCACGAAGCGTAGGGTATATACAGATGGAAAAACATTAATTTTGAATTTTTTCTTTTTTAAAAAAAATCTTATATGTAGAGGATCAGTGACTAGGGATTTATATCTGCAATGAAAACTGGATTTTTGTGTGTAATATGTAATTAGAAATTATAAGACGTGCATTTTTCACAGAAATTACAATTAAATATGTGCTGATTAGCATTTATTTATATGACGGAGGTATTCGAACAGAACGGAAAAAAACTAAAAAGTATTGACCGGAACTGGACTCGACACAGCAATCCAGCAATTGCCAGCCTCGAGCGCTGGTTTCTATTCAGTCCTTGTGCATTTTAGGGTTCACGGAAATGCTTGTAGAGCATGCGACTATATTTAAAAACACACAGGGTGTTACAAAAAGGTACGGCCAAACTTTCAGGAAACACTCCTCACACACAAAGAAAGAAAATATGTTATGTGGACATGTGTCCGGAAACGCTTAATTTCCATGTTAGAGCTCATTTTATCACTTCTCTTCAAATCACATTATTCATGGAATGGAAACACACAGCAACAGAACGTACCAGCGTGACTTCAAACACTTTGTTACAGGAAATGTTCAAAATGTCCTCCGTTAGCGAGGATACATGCATCCACCCTCCGTCGCTTGGAATCCCTGATGCGCTGATGCAGCCCTGGAGAATGGCGTATTGTATCACAGCCGTCCACAATACGAGCACGAAGAGTCTCTACATTTGGTACCGGGGTTGCGTAGACAAGAGCTTTCTAATGCCCCCATAAATGAAAGTCAAGGGGCTCGAGGTCAGGAGGGCGTGGAGGCCATATAATTGGTCCGCCTCTACCAATCCATCGGTCACCGAATCTGTTGTTGAGAAGCGTACGAACACTTCGACTGAAATGTGCAGGAGCTCCATCACGCATGAACCACATGTTGTGTCGTACTTGTAAAGGCACATGTTCTAGCAGCACAGATGGAGTATCCCGTATGAAATCATGATAACGTGCTCCATTGAGCGTAGGTGGACGAAACTAAAATGAGCTCTAACATGGAAATTAAGCGTTTCCGGACACATGTCCACATGACATCTTTTCTTTATTTGTGTGTGAGGAATGTTGCCTGAAAGTTTGGCCGTACCTTTTTGTAACACCCTGTATATCAAGTATCCACATGTTTAAAAATACGACTCACCTTGGACTCGAACCCTGGCCCTCCACATGGAACGCTAGCCTCGTACCACAGAGCTACTTTTTTTATAAAGATTATGAAAATAATAAATGAATCATTCAGTAATGACACTCTGCACAGCCGTAGGAAGAAAAAAAACGCAGGTGGGGATATTAGATCCATTGACCACGCACTCGTGAAACTAACCGTTTACACTTTTTTTTTTTTTTTTTTTTTTTTTTTTTTTTTTTTACTAGGATTGGACCGGTGGGGGCTCAGGGCCAGAGTGGGCAGCGGTCGAAACCCGAGGCCTGGCCACAGTGTCCCCTCACCGCCAACGAGCCTGTGCAGCACAGGAAAATGGCAGATGCAGGAATCAACAGAAGTGGAAGGCTTTGTTGTTGTTTATTTTCATTTTTTGTCGAAATTTTCACAATTATTATGAAATAATGTGGAATTTAGTAAACCACATAGAAAAAATAAAGACTGAGTAAAGGAAAAGAAAAAGA
Organism: Schistocerca americana; assembly: GCF_021461395.2. Classification (NCBI taxonomy): domain Eukaryota; kingdom Metazoa; phylum Arthropoda; class Insecta; order Orthoptera; family Acrididae; genus Schistocerca; species Schistocerca americana. The sequence continues at coordinate 710,212,222 of NC_060130.1, read as the reverse complement.
AAACGAAAATAAAATGCGCGTATTTACGGTGCGCTCTCCCATCCGCTGGTTGAACTACTCTGCTCGTCGAGTATTATACACACTAGGGAAACTTCATAGTCTGTTCGTTCGAAAATTTTTCATAGTATTATTCAACTACATTAGAAAATTATATTTCAGTTCTGAACGTCACGTACCATAAATATAAAAAAATTACGTTGCTTCACCTAATCTAGCAGCCTTACCTTAAAATTTCGACCCCCATTTCGACTTATTTTGTTATGACTGTTTCTTAAAACTATTCTACATTTCAGGTCGATAACATTACTAGTTACTGTTAATAAGAGAGAAAGACAGTGGATAAAGTTGCACTAGCAGGGTCCCTTTTCTGCCTTTGTAATGCGGAATCCTTAAACGTCATTAATAAAAACACATTATTACAAATAAATATTTATTTATTTTGTACAACTGAAATTAAAAGAAGGTACTGAGACAGAAACCATTGCTAATGTCCATTGGTTTACCTGCTCAGCATGATTGAACACATAAAGTAAATGCAAGCCTACTAACATTAAAGACAAGCATCGCACACTAGTTGTAAAAAGATAAAAGCTGGCTTTACTTACCTGACGTGATGATAGGTCTATCGCGATCGAATGTGCACCATATATACACGTGAAGCGCCGTAACTTTACGACTGAAGTGTTGTGAGTTTGCAGTAAAATTAAATATGGAATGTATTTGCTCTGTCTGGCACTCGCCTCACTCGCGCTGCGCAACAATATATCCAACATAGCGATTTTTTTCAAACAGGAATAAAGACGAAAATCTAACAACAGTTGAATCAATGAACTGAGATATTACTATTGTAATTGGATATAATACGAAAGAAGCTTGATGGAATGCCGTTTTGGGAGTTTTACTTGAAGTAAAAGTTAAATTTTTCCTTCATATGAGACAGCTCCGCGGGCCAAAAATTAGCGCACTCCTGATGTAGACCATGGTACACGTTGACATATTAAAACAAACCCTAGATATTCACATGCAGAAATTTTAAAACTAGATATTCTGAGCACAACACAGGCTTAACAAGTGACAGTACACAATCCACGTTCGCAGATCATCTCATACAAGAAACAATCACCCAAACAACATCACAAGATCGTCATAGAAAGCATTAGTATCTATCAGAAACTCACAGTAGAGGAGAATTGCCAGATTTCAGCTCCTATAGTCTCATGATGTTCCGACAGATGGCGGCGCCAAACGTAGCCTTCAAAACGGCGTCTGTAACGGAGGGGCGTTCCAAGCAGAGTGAAAGGGTACAGTACCGCCCGACATTGAAAATAGATACAACATATTTCATTATTTTTGTCAGAACAACACATTTTTTTGTAAAATAACTCAATTTCAATTAATACAGCGAAGCTGGATACCAGTGTGGAAAAGAATGACAATTTATTTATTTAATTGATCACATGTGCACTCCTACAAAGTAAATCCCTACATCCAGTTTGGTGAGATCTGTGAAATGAATGAATGTATGGTCGTCTGCTAACCGCAGATAGTGAATGTGAATATATGATCATCTTTGAGTCGATCCTTTGGGACCAAAGAGATGAAATTTACCAGAGCTTTGAGCGCTTGAAATGTGGCTGACCAATACGATAGCAAGGTGCTTCCCCCACCTCGACACAGGTGCGAGAGGACCTAGAGCACGGCCATGTTTCAGCACTCTGCCGCTGGTTCTTGTGCTGTTAAGACCCGTTTTAGTTGTGCTCCGTAATGACGAAAGAGTGGAGACATGGTATGCATGTGGAATATTTAAGAGTAGTTTGAAATATTAATTTCTCTATTTCAGGAACTTTTGTGGGGAGAATTAAATGTCAGGCAGGTAATATTAATGTGATTGTAGGAATCTTCGGAAGTGACCAACGGTCACAATGAAACCACGTGTAGCATTAAGTTGAAATACTTCCGTGTGCTTAAGTTAAGCTGAATTACTAGCGTGTGTACAATAAGTTGAAATATTTAAGAAATAGCGTGTGTACCATAAGTTGAAATATTTAAGAAATGGCGTGTGCAGGACTTGAAATTAGAGACGAGTACTTCCACGTGGTGAGTATTGTGTGAGTCTCAAACTGTGTATGAGACAAAAGATAAAGAGAAGTACTCGTCCAGGGTATCAGTCGAGGACTCGCGTGTGTGATGTTCGTAATATTACTTTGCGTGGTATGATTCCGTGTGACGCTTAATTCAAACTCTGAGAGAGAAGCAAGGTGAGTCAGCCGTCTATCCAGCAACGCCACTTGGCTTGCATTGCACAGGAAGACGTGCAAATATCTCCAGAGTTCATAGTAGGAAAGTTGAATTATGAAGTGGGGCAGTGTCGTGTGAAACTGGGATAAATATTGATTGAAGTGGGAAAGCTGAAAGTGATAATGTTGTGACTATTCTCTGTGTAGTATTTCATGTTGTAGTGTGGTGTATGTCATGTAATTTGGGTATGTATGGTTTGCATGGGAGAGTAGTGAGGTAGTTTCAAAAGATTAGTGGGTTATGCTTGTTCCTTCGGTACCGCTCGGTCTGGAGGAAAGTTTAGTGATGATGATTGTGAGAGTCGAAGCGTGAGGTATAATAAAAGATCCACCATCCTATCCAGAAAGTGCACTGTAGCGTTAAAAATAATTACGAGACCATAATATAGAGATTCACCATTGTAAAGCCATGCCCACTGGGCGGAATTTCTTATGTGTTATTGTTGTAGGTTGTAGAATTTGTGTGTTTAGGTTAGAGAATTTATCGGAATAAATAAGATAGTGAAAAGAAAAAAAGATTGGTGACCTTTTCCATTGAATTGTATGTTGTAATAATGTCCTGAATTTATAATGTGTGCGCCACTCATATTCAGTGCGGTGGCCACGTGTTGGTAAAAGCCGTTAAATAAAAGACATAAAGAAAATGTGGTATTGCCAGTGCGTAGTGTACAGCCAGAGTTCTGTAAATAACTGATAGTCAGATGCGTGTTTCCGTTGCGTATTAATCATATAGGAGGATAACTTGTAACTTAAGTGCGAGTACTAGAGTTCATGTTACTCGATAAATAAGAATGAATCCACTCGCTTGGCAGACCACTCATCTTGCAGGCCTGACTGCTTGATGCCACAGTATGAGCAAGGCATGTGGGTGCCTCTCAAGAGAACTGTCATTGACTTTCTTTTGGCGGAAAAGGAGAACATCGTAGATATTCATAGGCGCCTGCAGAATGTCTGCAGCGACCTGGCAGTGAACTAAAGCACGGTGAGTCGTTGTACGAGGCGTCTTTCACCATCGCAACAAGGTCGCGCAAACCTGTCCGATCTCCTGCGTACCGGCCGGCAGCAAACAGCTGTGATTCCTGCAATGTTGGAACGTGTGGACACTCTCATTCGAGGTGTTCAACCGATTACAACCAAACATTTCGCTGCACAACTGGACGTCTCTTGCGGGCTTTCAAAATAATAAAATGAATCAAATGATGTGGCCCTCAACCACGTACCTTCAGACTCAGAGTTGAAACATCAAAAGTTTTGGCTGATTTCGTTGTCTAGACGCTGGGATACGTAGTTGCCGCATTACAGGCCAAATACTGCTGATTCTACAGTATACGATAAGAATCCACACATGAATCGAATGGTCGAAGGTTTCTATCACTCGGCAATTGCGAATTATGAATGTAACATATAAATTTATAAATGAAAGATTGCAATTAAATAAAATCTGCAGGTACTATGTTAACGACTTTAAATGATGAGTACGATAGTAGAAGTACTTTTGAGAATGCGCTATATTTCTGCAAAACATTTATTGGTGTCGTTGGTCCAGCAATTAAATAAAATATAAGATGAATAACAGGGAAATAATAGATTCCTACAGCACGTAATTAGTTATGAACAACAACACAGCTCGCGAGATATTCACTTCTAAACGCACACTACGTCTTCACTGTAGAAACCACGGAAATCTCGCAGGTGCACAAGTCGGCACTCCGAAATATTTCTATTACCCGCGACCACGCGCAAACCGCCCCACGTTCTCCAAGTCACTCCGCAACTGCGGGTCCGTCGCACCGATACGTCCAGCACTTCCGTGTCCTGTGCCGTACTCTCCAGAACTACCCTGTCTCTCTCGAAACGATGCTCTTCTCCCGCTTCCATACAGTCTCCCAATTCACGAGCGCTGTGATTGGCTAGAGCGCTCGCGCCGTGTCTTCAAGCTAACGCACCCACAAACATATTTAAGCACACTCGAAATACTGGATCTACATTTAAATACTTGAAATTAAACAAATATTCCTACGGCTGGACCATAAATACGCCCTAACACACATTATTAAATACATAAACAATTAAATAAACATATATCCAAAGAAAAGAAGCAAAAGGTAGGCCAGGAGCCTAATGTCTCTGTGCTTTCTAAAACACAGTAAATATTTAACCTATTTCTTCATGAATAGTATATACCGGATACAAACAAAGACATAGATGAATAAATATATTTATAAGCATGCTGCTACCGTTTTTTCGTGTAACTGTGGAGTACTTATGGTCTGACGCGAACGATAGTAATCGGCCACTTTGACCTCCAATAACTCATGTACTATTCAAGTTACATGCCTGTAATTCATACCAATTTAGATTTACACTAATAGCTTTCTAAAGACACGTAGATCGAAGAAATCCGATGAACCGTTTAGAATTTGGAGTTTTGTTGCTGGAAGTTACTTGTATAATTTACCGTCAGATACTAAACTTTGAACTAATAAAGATATTGAAAGTCTGATTACACCATCAGAATCGTCGTGCAAATAATAGTAATGTACACGTTTCTTTCTGAGGTATCTTGATTCATCTGGCTACTATTAATCTCTACAGGGTGAAAGGTATTTAAACCGACAAACTCTGGGAGGTTGTAGGGGACATCAAAACAAATATTTTTTCCTAATCTCATTTTTTCCTATGAGGATTATTTAAACCGGTGGAGGCCGTATTACGATCTTCAGTTGTTGGAGGGCGTATTACGCTCTTCGGTTGTAGGCAACTGCTGTCCACCAGTGTAGTAGTGCATTGTCTTTGTTTACTAATGGAGCGTTACACCTGGAGTGAGTACACAGATATGGTTGGTGCGTACTACGTAGCGCACCACAACGGACGAGCTGCACAGCGGGTTTATCAACAACAATACCCTAATCACCGTATCCCGCATCAGACGACCTTTGCTGCTGTGTACCAACGTCTGCGTGAGACCAGGTTATTTAGCATATTACCTGCACAGCGACGCCGTCGCACGGTAAGAACGCTGCAATTTGAGGAAGCTGTCTTGCAGCATGTGGAGCGGGATCCTTCAATCAGCACTCGTGCAATTGCACGTAACTGGGGACAAATCAGATGAATGTAAGATCAGTCCTTCGAGAGCAGTTGTTGCGTCCATTTCACTTACAGCGTGTCCACAACCTGAAACGAGTTGATTATCCACTCGGAGCACAGTTTTCGAAGTGGTACCTGGAACAGTGTGAAATGCATCCTTCATTTCCATCCTCTGTGTTGTTTACCGATTAAGCAACGTTCGGGCGTGATGGAGTCTTCAACATGGACAATTTGCATGTTTGGAGTGAGGATAACCCACAAGCCACAGTTACTAGCGCTCATCAAGTGCGGTTCTTCGTTAATGTGTAGGTCGGTGTTGTTGGCGACTGTTTAATTGGGCCGTATCTGCTACCTAGGCCATTAAATGGCAGGCACTATTACAATTTTCTCGCCAGAGCATTGCCAGAATTCCTGGAAGACGTTCCGCTCCTTACAAGACAACGCATGTGGTTCCGACATGAGGGGGCGCCGGCACATTTCAGTCGTCATGTGCGTCGATTTCTGGACCGACGGTTCCCAGAAACGTGGATTGGCAGAGGTGGTCCTGTACCATGGCCTGCTCGATTCCCAAATGTGTCCCGTCTGGACTTTTTTGTGTGGGGAGAGATGTGCAACCTTGTTTACGCAACTCCTGTTGCATCAGAAGAGGATCTGGTTGCCCGGATAGTAGCAGCAGCAGGAACAATTCAGGATACTCTTGGGGTTTTTGCCCGTGTCAGACAGAACATGATCCGACGGTGTAACCTTTGTTTACGTGTCAATGGAGGCTTTTTTGAAAATAAACTGTAATTCAAATTGGGTTGTGTTAATGTGTTGTCTCTTGGTCATAAAAAAATGGAAAAGTGTTTGTTGGTTTAATTAATTTGCCGCCAGATAAATCTTCCTCTACCGGTTTAAATGCTCCTCAGAACTCTCCTCTTAGAACTCTGATGGAGCTATTCTGTTTGATTTCATCCCTCATGGTGCAACGATCAACTCTGAAGTGTATAGCGCTACCCTCAGGAAATTGAATAAACGACTTCAACGTGTTCGTCGCCACAAAAATGCAAACGAATTTCTCATTCTCCAAGACAACGCAAGGCCTCACACAAGTGTGCGCACCAGAGAGGAGCTCACGAAACTTCACTGGACTGTTCTCTCTCATCCATCCCACAGCCCGGGTCTCGCACCTTCCGACTTCCATCTGTTTGGCTACACGAGAAGTGGTAGATAGATGATACTGATACAGTAAGATGTTGGCTACGACGTCGGCCAGTAGAGAGTAACCATGCGGCCATAGAGGCCCTCCCGGTAATGTGCCACAAGGCCGTCGTATTGAATGCAGCTGTGGCCGAGCGGTTCTAGGCGCTTCAGTCCGGAACTGCGCTGCTGCTACGGTCGCAGGTTCGAATCCTGCCTCGTGCATGCATGTGTGTGATGTCCTTAGGTTAGTTAGGTTTAAGTAGTTCTAAGTCTAGGGGACTGATGACCTCAGATGTTAAGTCCCATAGTGCTTAGAGCCATTTGAACCATTGAATGCAGATTATGTTGAAAAATAGGGTGTTGCAGTCAGAAGAGTGGGGAATAATATGGTGTGTTAGAATCCTGAATAAAACCAACCTACTTTCAGCAATAGTGTGTTGCATTACGTATTGACGCCCGTCGCGCGCGCACACACACACACACACACACACACACACACACACACACACACACACGCATACACACACACACACACATTTCGGAAAATCTCTCCCAGCAGGCACCACATATTAGTTTTCACGGAACACTCAAAATTAGCACCACACTGAACAGAAACAAAATGATGAATGAATGAGCACTGATAATAACATAGTGACACTCTTTGAGCATAGTGACATAATTGTTTCCACAAATTCCCTCTTGCGTAAAAAGCATGTGAAAACACGTGACAGTGAAACATAAAAATTTGTTGAAAACAGTGTATATAACAGGATTTGAAACAGAAGACACACTAGAGATGCACAGCTGGACGAAAAAAGTAAGTACGCCGATCTCACACGACCACTGCTCACGAAAAAGTATTTACAAAATATGCAAATTTCTTCATGCCTGCTTTGCAGATGACATGGTGTCAAAACGATAAAAAGGCATAATACAAGCAATAATGTAATTTGAGGTGAGCAATCCGAAACAAATTAAATAAAATGAATATTTTTTACATTTTAGGCCTAAAATAGAAATACAACCATGAACTTTGTATGATGTGTTACAGAAATAAATAGAGACCTACAGAACGTGACGCATAGATTTCGAAACATGTCTGGGTAAATCGAAAAACAGACACATCGCGTTTTCCATAAAGCGGAGTTTGAAAACCCAGAGTCCTAGATAATACCAACTAATATGGAATTGGCACTCTGGCACTGCATAACGAAATGTATGAATGAGAACAGAATGCAGTCAGAAAGGTACATGGTAATACAGGGAAGCTCAGGTCGCATAGGCAAGCAATTTTTCATGTGTGGAAGACGGACGTTATTTGACTACCATTATTGAATGGAAGGACGTAAAAGAGCCCTTCGTACTTGTGAAGTGATCGAGAGAGATAATAAAAACAATGGTTAATGCAGATGCACCAACACAACTGACAGTGTAAGAACTAAGTTATTGTGGAACGCGGTGGATAAGGTACTAATAGAAGCACATAAAATGTGAGTAACAGTTCAGCGACGCCGGTTCAATCCCGCGTCCGGCCATCCTGATTTAGGTTTTTCGTGATTTCCTTAAATCGCTGCAGGCAAATGCTGGGATGGTTCCTTTGAATGGGCGCGGCCGACTTCCTTCCACATCGATCCTTAATCCGATGAGACCGATGACCTCGCTGTGTGGTCTCTTCCCCCCAAACAACCCCAACCTTTGTTGTATGTTTAGCGATTTCAACCCACAATTTGCAAGACGCCACAGGGCTACTGTAAGTCTCTGCTCTGAATCGAATGAAGCCGTTCCATATGCAGATCGCCCGCCTACGACTCAGATGTTTGTAATAAACTACGTGCAAAGGAAACGGAAAGAGAAGGGGTGGCCCTGAAAAATGATTTGAGGATGTGGTTGCTGTTGAAGTTAATTGTGGTAATAGGGATGAAAAGGTTCATCTCTAAATCCAAAAGTGAAAGAGCGGTTATTTAGACCGTAGTTTATCACAAAGTAATTCACAAGCAGAACAGCACATGACAAGTAAACGTAATAGTTAGCTCACTAATACAGGGGGGATGAATAGTAATCGTAACATAAAATCCCTATAATTAAAAGTCACCAGTAAACTGAGCGGCAAAGCCCGCGGGGATGGTTAGAACTTAGTTTGGTTCAGGAGGTCACTCAAGTACATTAAGTACAAGATTCCGCATCGGACATGATTGTGTCGTTCTAGTGGAGTTAGCAAACTACGCGCAGGAACCCAAATAATTGAGCCATGTCTAATCCATTGACTGTCACAGCGTGATTTAAAACGGACTCCTCTATGATTTAATTGAAAACGCGTCTACTCCTGTCCCACCACTAACCTCTCGCCTCGCTTTCTGCCAGAACTTATCAACTTTAAGACGCTAAAAGACGAGCTGAGACTACAGCAACTGCAGACGGCATCTGGGCCTCAAATGCTGCCAAGGCCCGCATTGATGATGATTTCTCGCCTCGGCCACCATGCGGCCGAAGAAAACTGCCACGGCTTCCTACTGATGAAGAGTACCGTTCTGCTTCGGGAACTGTACTCCTTCGCGTCCCGACCGGGTGTACCTTAAAAACGGTGCTCCTCTCCGGTCTCTGCAGAAAGACTGCAAAAAATTACTGGCTGTCCAATCACACAGAATGTTAGGAATACTGTCAACGAGAGATCACGTGTCAAACATTTCCCTCTCTCTTCCGAAAAGTTCCTTCTACATGAACCAATCTCTTAATTTTACAGCTTAAAAAAAATTTGCAATAATTTTGTGTTAGATCCTCACCAGGGAAATTTATGGAAGCCCTGACCAACCCAAAAGAACTCGCCGTTCCACCTCTACAAAAGATGTTACTAGTGCTCCCACTCTGCCTGATTTATAGGAGACTACCCAATCAGTGAGTACGCTATTTCCCACGCCAAATTCTCCGGTCGATAACCTCCAAGCATCGGCCCCCGAGTGGTGGTGGTGAAATTCAGGAGCGGGCCTAATCCATGACATAGTGCTCTTTGTCCCCTACAAGACCTTATCTACAGACCAAACTGCTGCCTAAAATTTCCAGAAAAGTCCTCTTTGCTCACCGGACCATCGCAAGCCACCAAATCGTCGAACGGTTTATCGTGGCCTCTGAAAGATTTTATCTGCAGCCAGCACAGTTTCCAAGAACCTGAGTACACAGCCTGTGCTCAGCAAAGCGGCAGCTCACTCTACAACACAAATACGGTGAAAAAATAACGCAGTGAAATGAGCAGTAGAAAGCGATGTGCACTGCAGGTTATTAAGCCTTTTTACCACCTAAACGGTGGTTTTCAAGGCATATCTGTCAGAGAAGGCCTCCTTTGGGATGTTATTCTACTCACATTGCCTTGAATGTCGGCTATGTAGTCAAAGCGTCGAACCTTCACCAAAGAAGACGAAGTAAATATTCCAGAATTCGAATCGAGAATAGCTGCCAACATGAGTAACGTAGAAGTAGATATCCACGGAGTAGTGATGCACTTAATAAAAGCAAGTCTTCCTGTCCAGGCTGTATACCAGTTAGGTTCCTTTCAGAGTGTGCTAATACAATAGTTCCATATTTAACGATCAGGTACAACCGTTCGCTCGACGAAAGATACGTACCCAAAGACCGAAAAGTTGCACAGGTCACACCAATATTCAAGATAGGTAGTAGGAGTAATCCACTAAATTACAGGCCCATATCGTTAACGTAGATAGGCAGAAGGATCTTAGAACATATATTGTTTTCGAATATTATGAATTACCTCGAAGAAAACGGTCTATTGACATACAGTCAACATGGGTTTAGGAAACATCGTTCCTGTGAAACACAACTATCTCTTTATTCGCATGAAGTGTTGAGTGCTATTGACAAGGGATTTCAGATCGATTCCGTATTTCCGGATTTCCAGAAGGCTTTTGACACTGTACCACACAAGCGGCTCTTAGTAAAATTGCGTGCATATGGAATATCGTCTCAATTATGTGACTGGATTTGTGATTTCCTGTCAGAGAAAGTCACAGTTAGTGGTAATTGACGGAAAGTCATCGAGTAAAACAGAAGTGATGTCTGGTGTTCCTCAAATAGGTATTATAGGCCCTTTGCTGCTCCTCATCTATATAAATGATTTAAGAGACAATCTGAGCAGCCGTCTTAGGTTGATTGCAGATGACGCTGTCGTTTATCGACTAGTAAAGTCATCAGAAGATCAAAACAAATTGCAAAACGATTCAGTAGAAATATCTGTGTGGTGCGAAAATAGGAAATTGGCATTAAATAACGAAAAGTGTGAGGTAATCCACACGACTGCTAAAAAGAACCCGTTAATCTTTAGTTAAACGAAAAATCAGTCTAATATCAAGGCCGTAAATTCAACCGAATACCTACGAATTACAGTTACGAAAAACTTAAATTAGAAGGAACACACAGAAAATGTTGTGGGGAAGGCTAAACGAAGACTGTGTTTTATTGGCAGGACACTTAGAAAATGTATCAGATCTACTAGAGAGACAGCCTACACTACACTTCGTCCTCTTTTAGAATACTGCTGCGAGGTATGGGATTCTTAGCAGATAGGATTGACGCAGTACATCGAGAAACTTCAAAGAAGGGCGGAACGTTATGTTTTATCGCGAAATAAGAGAGAGAGTGTCACTGAAAAGATACAGGATTTGGGGTTGACGTAATTAAAACAAAGGCGGTTTTCGTTACGGTGGAATCTTCTCACAAAGCTTCAATCACCAACTCTCTCCTCCGAATGCGAAAATATTTTGTTGACGCCGACCTACATAGGGAGAAACGAATACCATGACAAAATAAGGAAAATCAGAGCTCGCACCGAAAGATATAGGTGTTCGCCTTCTCCGCACGCTGTACGAGTTTGGAATAATAGAGAATTGTTATGAAGGTGGTTCGAGGAACCCTCTGCCAGGCACTTAACTGCGATTTTCTGACTATCCATGTAGATGTAGAATTTATGCGCTTTGTCATTTTGTGGTGGGTTCGTACTAACAGCGCCAAGTCTTGTCACCCGTCAAGACTTTGTGCAGAAAAGATCTGTCCATTTTTAGCATTTCAGTCCAGTCGTGGCAGGCTTCCACGAATCGTTGTCGTCTTTTTCGCGTGTCAAGGTGTGAGGGACGTAATGTGCACACACAAAATTTTGGAGAACGTCCTGAACCCATGACTGAGACATATTGCTCCATTGCTATTTGTGACACATAAAATTTGACACACTACGGCCGCACGTCCACTACTTAACAAATGAATTTTCACAACTAACTGTTTGAATGCAATATGTTGTTTACAGTTGCTAGATGAAACTGCCAACGTAGTTGCTACCCTGAAGTCACTCATACCCCAGGAATAAGACCAACCTGGGTACTTTTTGGACGAACGGTGTATAATCTAGTACTGCAGGAGGCAGCTATACAATAGAAATACTTGTGCGACCATAATCTAAAACTTGTTTTCTCCGACTTTGAGAAAGCCTACGATTCTACTTCCAGTCCTTCCATGAGAAATTCTATGCATAGGATTTCTATGAATTTTGTATCTGACTGCGATTCAGACTGTCGGCCCAACCAAGTATCAGTACAGACTCGCCGTCAGACACTGTTGGGCTGTGTGGTCATCGGCTTCACGCACAGTCCTCTGGTGGGCGGTGCCTGTTGCAAGTGGGTGTGGCCGCCGACGCTATACCACCGCTTCTCAGTTACTCTCCTCCAGCTTATGAAACCACCGTGAACGCGCCGTACGATTATTCCGGGTATGACCGAATCTGTTTAGGTTTCTCGCTTTGGGCTGTTCTCTGAGCGGATTTACCACGTTTTGCCAGTGTTTCCAGAGGGAAAAGTTTAAAGGTAGGATACTTATTACTAGAAAGAAGGACGATGTTTGAAAAGGGATGACCGGTTTTCAAAATTTTCACAAAAACAGTAACATGATTATTAACATGTCAGCTTAAAAGAAAAAATATGCACCTGGTTTTAATCGAGAATATTAGTCACATTTATATTTGTCACTGGTGTTCGCTTTGACAAGGAGTGATGAGTTCCTCTAAAACAAAGATATTTTTGCCTTTGTTTGTATGATAATTTACGTTTCCTCTTCTTTCCATTGTTAGAAGAACTATCCAGTGGTTCTACAGATATTCGCTACCATTGTTAACTGTAGGTATACAAAAATTTCAGCCGAATAGGCACACAGTTCACTGTTAACGTGATAACTGCAGTTTTACTCGAGAAATCTGTATTATCTGCAGGAAAAACACGACAGTAACATTCATTTTCTTCCTACTCATACCATAAACTATCAAACTATCCAGCAATGGACCCAGTTTCTAATATTAATTGTGCGCCACTTCGAAACGTTTTCTTCACGCTTTGGTAATGCTGTAATAAAATTTAAATGTGTGTGAATTCCTAAGGGACCAAACAACTGAGGTCATCGGTCCCTAGGCTTACACACTAATTAAACTAACTTATGCTAAGAACAACACACACACTTATGCCCGAGGGAGGACTCGAACTTCCGGCAGGAGAGGCCGCGCAATCCGTGACATGGTGCCTCAAACCGCGCGGCCACAGTGCTGTAATACCATACTAGTTTGAAAATGATATTATTTGCGATTAATAAAATAAACGGAAGGGTATGTACGTAACAGCAGAGAAATTAGGTAAAACTAATAAAAAAATCAATCGAAACATTTTAAATATTAAATTCATATAGAGTCTAATGCTGGATATTTTACGAAATTTAAAAACGTCTGCCACACACAATTAAAATACAGTAAACAGAGGACATGTCCTCCTTTTGCTGTACGGATGGTAACCCCATGCTATGCGACAATCTCCACTGTATTTTGGACTTCAGGCTAGCCATTCCCCACGTGAACCCTGTCATGACTGACCACATGGAACTGCCTTTTTGTTCCACCGGTCACTGAGAGTGATCATGAACTCTGTTGCTACCTACGTCTGATAAGGAAACATCGCCAACTTGCTCTCATGCACAGACGAAAAAAAAATCGCAACGTCATGAAAGAGTTGTGCAACAAAAACTATTGTTGATAGGCGTGTTTCTACATCTGAAAGATGATGTCTATTCAAATATTGTGCCAGTCGGATCAGAATGGTGCTAGTAGCGCCGCTATGAGGATGCAAATCAGGTTTGCTTTAAGTAAACGTTGTAAAGGTCGTAAGCGTTAGTTACCTTTGAGATTGGACGTGGTGAAATGACGTTAGTCAAGAATGCCTTTAAGGCGACAAAGACGCCATTATTAACAACTCCCTGAGCTTGAACGATGTCGTGTAATAGAGCTACGAGAAGCTGGATGTTCCTTCTTCGATATCGGGAGGACGACGGTTCAATCCCGCGTTCGGCCATCCTAATTTAGGTTTTCCGTGATTTCCCTAAATCGCTCCAGGCAAATGGCAGGATGGTTCCTTTGAAAGGGCACGGCCGACTTCCTTTTCCGTCCTTCCCTAATCCGATGAGACCGATGACCTCGCTGCCCGGTCTCCTCCCCCCAAAAACAACCCAACCCTTCTTCGATATTTCAGAAAAACCTGGCAGGAATGTAGCCACTGTACCTGATTGCTGGCAGCGGTGGTCACGAGAATGCACGACCGCAAGAAGACCGGACTGCGGACGCCCACGTGGCCCTATCGAAAGGGAAGACCGTCGTGTTAGGCGAATGGCTCTGCATTTCCGGTAGCTGTTTGGGAGCAGTTGGCACCATAGTGACACAACGAGCTGTTACAAATCGGTTACCTGAACGACAGCTTCGAGCCAGAGGCCCTGTAGCGTGCATTCCACTGACCCAAAACCACCGTCATTTGCTGCATCAGTGATGTCAAGCGATAGCTCATCGGAGCGTAGAGTGTAGGTCTGTTGTGTGTTTCTGGTGAAAGCTGGTTCTGCCTCGGTGCCAGTGATGGCGGTGTGTTGGTTAGAAGGAGGCCAGTTGAGGGCCTGCAGCCAACCTGTCTGTGTGCTAGACACACTGGACCTACACCTGGAGTTATAGTCTGTGGTGCGATTTCGTATGACAGTAGGAGTGCCCTCATGGTTATCCCACACACCCTGAGTGTAAAACCGTATTTCAGTCTGGTGATTCGACCTCTAGTGTTACCGTTCATGAACAGAATTCCAGGAGGTGTTTTCCAACAAGATAACGCTCGCGTACATACTGCTGTTGTAGCCCAACATGCTCTACAGGGTGTCAACATGTTGCCTTGGCCTGCTAGATCAACAGATCTGTCTCCAATCGAACGCATATGGGACGTCATCGGATGACAGCTCCAGCGTCGTCCACAAACAGCATTAACCGTCCATTTGTTGACCGACTAAGTGCAACAGGCATGGAACTCCATCCCAAAAACTGACTTCTGACACCAGCACAACACAATGCATGTACGTTTACATGCTTACATTCAACATTCTAGCAGCTACACCGGTTAATAATGCACCAGCAGTTCTCGTTTTCAATGACTTATCTCACGCTTGCATTAACCTGTGATCTTGCATTGTTAATCGCTTACATATATTACCTAGACAAATGTATTCCCGAAACTTCATTACTCTACATTAATTTTTCTTTTTTGGTATTTCAGTTTTTTTCCGTCCGTGTATTTTGAGGAGAGTACAATCGCCCCAACAATTAATCCAGCACACAGCTTTGTGCCATACTTGGGTGGTACGCTATTATGACATAAATGTACAGCTTGTGAATTTGGCGCTTACCAGTTGTTAGTCACACACCACCCCGCTGCTGCCGCCTAATCCCCGAGAATGGCTATCAAGAAGAGAGAACGTGCACTGTTATTGAAACGGTTTTATGTGAACAGCAGCAATTACAGTGCCGCACTGAGAGAGCATCGTCGACTGAAAGGTCTGAGGAGATGCCCGATGTCATTAAATGGCTTAAAGAAGATGATCTTGAAATGCTAAAACACAGGTGAGCTTGGTGTGACACCCGATAGAGAAAAGCGTCCTATCATGGTGGAAGTTACTGACGAGGTTGCTGTCGCTGTAACTGAGGATGTAGCGCGTGCCCTGGATAGTACTTCGTGCTAGTGCCCGTGCAGTGTCACGAGAAATGTCCATCCCATGATCATCAGCGCAGAAAGTTTTGCGGTCTATTTTATACTGATAACCATAAAAAAATGGAGACGGTGCAGCAACTGAAACCTCGCAATCCGTAGGAAAGTTCTGAATTTGCTCTTCGATTTCTGGCGCGGATCGTAGTTGATGACAAGTGACTGAGACAATTCTATGTTGTGATGAAGCATATTTTACACTATAAGGTGCCGGGTGTTCACAGAACTGCCGAATTTGCGGTACAGGAAACCGCGTGATGCGCACGAAGAGCTACTGCTCTCGCAATATGTGACTGTGTGGTGCGGATTCCCAATACACCCAAAGTGCCTGTCAGGTGTACCGTGACGTCTGCAAATCTTTGAAACCTCCTTGTACAACAGATGATTCCAGCATTGTTTTCATGCAAGATGGGGCAACACCTCTCGTCGCTCGTCCAGCGAAAGATTTGCTTAATGCAACCTTCCACAAACGTGTTATCTCCAGAGATTTTCCAGATGCACGGCCTGCAAGATCACCTGGTCTGAATCCTGTGACTTTTGGCGGTGGTGATAATCTAAAAAAAAATGGTTCAAATGGCTCTGAGCACTATGGGACTCAACTGCTGAGGTCATTAGTCCCCTAGAACTTAGAACTAGTTAAACCTAACTAACCTAAGGACATCACAAACATCCATGCCCGAGGCAGGATTCGAACCTGCGACCGTAGCGGTCTTGCGGTTCCAGACTGCAGCGCCTTTAACCGCACGGCCACTTCGGCCGGCCGATAATCTAAAAAGAACGCACTTACCAGGGACACGTTTGGTCAATACCCGATCTGAAGGCCAGTATACCGGAACACGTTGTTCAGATTTCACCAGAACAGCTGCAGCAACTGTTGATCACCTAGTTTTACGGATGCAGTATCTCATTAACTTCTCCTGTGCTCATATTGAACAAATTGTGCATGTGGCAGTTAATAATAAAGTCAACATTATGCCTTTCTCATCTGTTCGACCTTTTCTGCTGACGTCCCATTCCTGATTCATTACATAGGGAAACATTTCTATACCTCTTTCTTGCATTCAGAGAACCAGATTTGCAGCTGGTGGCCAAAACTGGAACTAACTTGTTTCCAGGGTAAATCGTTTTCGCATTAGCGCATTAAAATATCTACCAAATTTCGCTGCCATACGTTAATTACATACAGCCAAACTGGATTTCCGTAAGCAGCTGCAATTTAAATATAATCACCCCGTTTAAGGGCAGTCAAATGAAAACAAATGGAAAAATGTAAGTAATCTGTTTACTGTTCATTCGTTCATCCCACTGTGAAACAAGACGGTTGTGGTTGCCTATGGAGCCATGATATTTTCGTGGCGTACACCTCTTCATACGAAGCAAATCGGCGGCGAAGAACGTCTTTCTCCTGGGCTCCAAAAATATGGATATCGCATGGGGAGAGATCGGGACTGTATGGACCACGAAGGACGTGTAAGGGCTTTCCAGAGAACCTTATACTGCGTACTCGCAACAACCTTGGCGACATGTGTGTCGGCAAAACCCTGCAATAAAATGATACCGTTCGTTAATATTTCTAAGCGTTTTGTCTTGCTAAAACGCTTCAGTTTTTGCAAAAATCCACGTGCGGCTGTGTGTTAATTGTGGCACTGTGTTCCAGGAAGTCAATGAGTATCGGATTGACGGACGGCATCATTCTGTTTCAGAATAATGCCTGCCTTCATGTTTCCAAGGTTGTTACGATTATGCTTGGCTCGAGATGGTGCAGTTTAGACAGAATTGTCATTCCTGCAGTTTCTAAGGGGGACAGAAAATACACTACTGGCCATTAAAATTGCTACACCACGAAGATGACGTGCTACAGACGCGAAATTCAACCGACAGGAAGAAGATGCTGTGATATGCAAATGATTAGCTTTCCAGAGCATTCACACAAGGTTGGCGCCGGTGGCGACACCTACAACGTGCTGACATGAGGAAAGTTTCCAACCGATTTCTCATACACAAACAGCAGTTGACCGGCGTTGCCTGGTGAAACGTTGTTGTGATGCCTCGTGTAAGGAGGAGAAATGCGTACCATCACGTTTCCGACTATGATAAAGGTCGGATTGTAGCCTATCGCGATTGCAGTTTATCGTATCGCGACATTGCTGCTCGCGTTGGTCGAGATCCAATGACTGTTAGCAGAATATGGAATCTGTGGGTTCAGGAAGGTAATACGGAACGCCGTGTTGGATCCCAACGGCCTCGTATCACTAGCAGTCAAGATGACAGGCATCTTATCCGCATGGCTGTAACGGATCGTGCAGTCACGTCTCGATACCTGAGTTAACAGATGGGGACGTTTGCAAGACAACAACCATATGCACGAACAGTTCGACGACGTTTGCAGCAGCATGGACTATCAGCTCAGAGACCATGGCTGCGGTTACCCTTGACGCTGCATCACAGACAGGAGCGCCTGCGATGGTGCAATCAACGCCGAACCTGGGTGCACGAAGAGCAAAACGTCATTTTTTCGGATAAATACTGGTTCTGTTCACAGCATCATGATGGTCGCATCCGTGTTTGGCGACATCGCAATGCACGCACATTGGAAGCGTGTATTCGTCATCGCCATACTGGCGTGATGGTATGGGGTGCCATTAGTTGCAATTCTCGGTCACCTCTTGTTCGTACTGACGGCACTTTGAACAGTGGACGTTACATTTCAGATGTGTTACGACCCGTGGCTCTACTCTTCATTCGATCCCTGCGAAACCCTACATTTCAGCAGGATAATGCACGACCGCCTGTTGCAGGTCCTGTGCGGGCCTTTCTGGATACAGAAAATGTTCGACTGCTGCCCTGGCCAGCACATTCTCCAGATCTCTCACCAGTTGAAAACGTCTGGTAAATGGTGGCCGAGCAACTGGCTCGTCACAATACGCCAGTCACTACTCTTGATGAACTGTGGTATCGTGTTGAAGCTGCATGGGCAGCTGTACCTGTACACGCCATCCAAGCTCTGTTTGACTCAATGCCCAGGCGTATCAAGGCCGTCATTACGGCCAGAGATGGTTGTTCTGGGTACTGATTTCTCAGGATCTATGCGCCCAAATTGCGTGAAAATGTAATCACATGTCAGTTCTAGTATAATATATTTGTCCAATGAATACCCATTTATCATCTGCATTTCTTCTTGGTGTAGCAATTTTAATGGCCAGTAGTGTATTACCCGACTTCTAGATTCGTCCTTGCTGGTGGATACCTGTAAACAAAGTTGGGGCATTAGTAAACTTAATCCCTCAGCAGGTGAGGCCAACGCGTGGTTGGCCTGTGGTGTGGTTGTGTGCCCAGTGTTCGTATGAGCCGGTTGCGGGAGTGACCCGCTTTCTCGTAGAACCTCCTGGCGGTGGTGCGGCCCCTATCTCGGAGCGAAAGGATCCCGGTGTCCTCCTGTAGCTGGCGCCTCGAATAGCTCCTCGGAAGATGCATGTCAGCCTTCAGAGCGCAACCCCCGAGGCATCGGCGCCGGGCTTTTATCTTACTCCCCCCCCCCCCCCCCCCCTCCTTCCAGGTGTTCCCAACGCGGTCTGTGCCCGGGCGCGGAGCATCCACCGTCCTTTCCTTTCGCACGCACCCTGGGGCGCGTGCCGGCGGCGTCTTCTTAGTATCTGTCGCTATCTCGATTGATCAACGGTTCCGGTATTCGAATCTCGATAGATTCATTAATGACCCAGTCTCAGTATCTGGACGTCTGTGTCAGAACCTTCGTCTGTCGTATTTCATTCTGTGTAATTTCGAGAGGCAATGTTCAGCAACCGCCGACGTAGTCGCATGCCGAAATATTGTGCCCGTTGGACAGTAACAACCAGGATGTTCACCCGTTAGCTCTTTCGTCATGAAGTACGCCGGGAGAAATTGAAGAATCAGATCATAAAGATGCCGATTGGTATCCTGTGATGGATTGTTCCTAGCACCTTGCACCTTTTGTTGCAATTCGCCAGTGGTTCTTGCAGGTTGTAAAGAACAATTAAGTTCCAACTGCATCACGTCCCACACGTGTTGAATTGGCTAGAGATGGTAATCTCGCTGGCCAGGGCAGTCGTTGTACACCACGAGGAGCATGTTGTGTCGTAGCAGCAATATAAGTATCTGCATTGTCCTGCTGAAAAAGCACATCACTTTCTTGTCGAAGAAATGGAAATAGCACAAGGATAACAGCCTGTGCCGTGTAATGGGCACTGGTTACTTTACTTTGCAGAAACACCAAATGTGACCACAACTTGTAACTGACGACACCCCACGCCATGAAACCTGGGATGGGACCGGCGTGTTGTGGGCAAATGCACTCTGAAATAGGCAGCTCACCAAGTCTACGCCATACGTGTGTACATCCATCACTCTCATCACTGAAGACAACAGAGCGCCTTTCACCAGTCAATTCTTTCACAACACCAGAGAAGTCATGCTTGTGTCAGTGGCAGCCTCGCCAGAGGTACATGTGATCTTAATCCTGGTGCAGGCAGGTCCCAGTGGTCCCTGATGACACAGCAGGTGCAACATGTGCCTCGATTTCGTCCCTGGATAATGTTCAGTCGGTCACTGCTGCTTGCACAATGCATCAATCAAGACGTGCTTCTATAATATGTGGACTTCTGAAACCTGCCCTACAGGTGTGGAAATGTTCCCCAGACCACTGTTGAAAGCAGCGACACACCACTGATACATCTGCCCAACATGTGCGGCAATTCGTCGATATGTCTGTCTACCTTCCTGCGGCCCACAACATGACCCCATTCAAATGGATGAAGCTGTTCAACAAGAGTACGTAGTCGTCAGTGGAGCACTGCTGTAGAGCTTGACAAGATTACTTGGCCCATGTGCAGAAATACAGTGCTCGTTCCCAGCACTGGGCAAGTCCATTCCCTCGTTCCTAACCGAGCGAGGTGGCGCAGTGGTTAGCACACTGGACTCGCATTCGGGAGGACGACGGTTCAATCCCGTCTCCGGCCATCCTGATTTAGGTTTTCCGTGATTTCCCTAAATCACTTCCGGCAAATGCCGGGATGGTTCCTTTGAAAGGGCACGGCCGATTTCCTTCCCCATCCTTCCCTTACCCGAGCTTGCGCTCCGTCTCTAATGACCTCGTTGTCGACGGGACGTTAAACACTAATATCCTCCATCCTCCTCCTTGTTCCTAAAGGGTGGCAGCCTCAATTGCCTATAACCTACTGAGCTGTGAGCTTCCACCATTGCCGGCCGAAGTGGCCGTGCGGTTAAAGGCGCTGCAGTCTGGAACCGCAAGACCGCTGCGGTCGCAAGGTTCGAGTCCTGCCTCGGGCATGGATGTTTGTGATGTCCTTAGGTTTAACTAGTTCTAAGTTCTAGGGGAATAATGACCTCAGCAGTTGAGTCCCATAGTGCTCAGAGCCATTTGAACCATTCTTCCTCCATTGCAAACAACACACACTCTGCCTGCCTTGGCTACACTGCGGGAACGGAGGTATGAGCATACCAGTTGCACTGCAGCATTTCTCAAATGAATTGAAACGAATTTTTAGAAAATGTTAGCATGTAAAGCGGAGAGTGTTTTACAACATAGCGAACATGCGAAACTTTCTCATCTACTGCGATATCCCAATGACTAGAAATTGTTTCAGTGAAATAATGCAAGTCTTTGAAGACCTGTCGATAGCTGGTTAAATGATAATTAGTTTGGGTTTGCAACAACATAAATGAAGGAAGCACATTTTATTTTTATACAGAGGATGAGCTTTTCATGAGTTATTGACCTTACTTGTCCTCAATTGTTTAATCAATAGCAGACTGTTTCAGTATTCTGTCGCAGTTGCAACTACTTTAGCATGTTTGTGAGGTGAAATAGTGTAAACACCTCCACGTTTCGGGAAAAGAAGCTAATTGTAACATGGCAACAAAAGAAAGGAGAGAGGTATACAAGACAAGTGAAGATAAATCGCTTCCTCTATTCGAATTTCAGAGTAATTCTGTACCCACTGCGTTTTTAATAGCAAACGGTTGACTTGTTGAATTATTTGTTGTACCAGCATAACTTGTTAGACGATCATTTGCGGACTCAATATCTCTAGCTTACAAGTTCTACAAGATATGCGTTTGTGTGAAGGCTTAAGCTGGACAATTACACTTCCCCTACCTCGCTGTCCCGTATGCAGTGGAGCCCCCACCAGTGCCGTTGTCCGCTCCCCTACCTTGTCGTCTGCGCAGCTAGTGGGCGTGTAATATTGCTTGTACTTCTGCCCTAGAATGAATACTGCAAACACAGTCCACCTCTAAACTCAGCTCAGTTAGTGCCTGCAGCGTCAAAACAGAGGGAGAACAGACAGGCCTCCAGAGTAGAGATGGGCAAACTCGTTCATCCTTGGGAACTAGTTCACTGGTGATCGCTCTTTTTTGGGAACCGTCCATTTTTACTCGTTCACCGTTCATTTGTGCTTGGTATACGGTTCTTATGAAAAACTGAAAATTAGTAGCATAGGTGACTGAAACTGGAAGGCGTCAAGAGGAGCCACTTGCCTCCGTCCTGAAGGACAGAGTTTTTATTCATAACAGAATTCTCACACACTTGTAATTTTCGTGATTCTGCAAAACCTCTCGTTTAGCCAACTGTAGCGGTATGTGGCTGATCCCAGTGAAATAATATAAGGTGGAAAACGAAAAACCGGCCCAGAGTACAGACTGCTCGCCAATTACGCGGGCTTTGTTGACCGCTACGAATAGTCAAATGGTACAAATGGCTCTGAGCACTATGCGACTTAACTTCTGTGGTCATCAGTCGCCTAGAACTTAGAACTAATTAAACCTAACTAACCTAAGGACATCACACACATCCATGCCCGAGGCAGGATTCGAACCTGCGACCGTAGCGGTCGCTCGGCTCCAGACTGTAGCGCCTAGAGGCGCACGACCACTCCAGTCGGCTACGAATAGTCCAAATGGCTCTAAGCCCTATGGGACTTAACATCTGAGGTCATCAGTCCCCTAGACTTAGAACTACTTAAACCTAACTAACCTAAGGACATAACACACATCCATGCCCGAGGCATGACTCGAAACTGCGACAGTAGCAGTAGCGCGGTTCCGGACTGAAGCGCCTAGAGCCTCTCGGCCACAGCGGCCGGCTGACCGCTACGAATAGAATAGATAAACGTCTAATAATTAGGCAGTGAAGAAATAACAAATAAGCAAATGGAAACAACAGCTTCGAAACAATAGACGACGATTGGTGGGCGACAATGAGCAGTCTAGTACTCGGGGCTGATTTTTCATGCGCCACACTGTACCACTAAAATAATATTGTAGAAGTTATCATATTCTCATTACAAAATGTGACACCACACACTCGATTATGGAACGCGGACTTCATTCGGTTGTAAGTCGGTCTGCCTGCCATAACAATGAACACGCTCTTTTACCTTGGATCAAAAAAAGACGGAAAATGGCCACTCGTGTGTACCGTACCGACTTCCTTTGCATGTGTAATAAAAAAGTCTTGCCTTTTTACAAGTATTTCTTCTGCTGTTTATTGAAATAGTGAAGTTAGCTGATATGCCGTTTTCTTACCTGAAAAGATGTATGTATTACATACCATGTAATTTTATGTAATTTACGGAATTATAAAATACGTTTTAATTACCGGTCATGCACGCTGAATAGAATACGAAAAGAACCAGTAGTTCAGAGTTCAAAAAAGGTATGAAACAGATCTAGAATGGGTGTGCGCAGCGAATGAAACGAACAATTCTATACTGAACTATGAGCAGTTGGCAGTCGAACTGCGACGAGTGGCCACGCGAAGAAGGACGAGCCCAGCCGAGCGAGATCGAGACAGATGGGAACGGGACCGAGGCTGGAACGAGACCGGCTGACGTGCCGTTGCGGGAGCGAGACCGACCGTATATAACTCTAAAGGCTATACTAATACGCAAATTTATTTTTCCAGATATGTGAACAAAGCGAAGGCTGTGCCAGCCTTTAAAGATGTTCGATTTTATCCAAAGCAGGGCTTGTAATTCTAGACAAGTTCTTACACTGGAGCAAGAAAATCTTTTACGTGAATATGCTATGTGGTATCACCATTACGCAGTTTCCTTATCTGGCATATGGGGCAGCAGCTAGTAATAATAACAGAATGCCAGAAAATTGGGAGACAAATAAACGTGCTGGTTCAGAATGGTGCCAGGAATTTTTGAAAATACATCATTCACTGAGTTTGAGGAAGCCACAGTCTACATCATTATCAAGAGCAACGAGCTTCAACCTTCACAATGTGGGAATGTTCTTTGGGAAAATGGTGGAGATCTTCAAGTTCCACACATATGGTCCTGAATCCATATAGAATTTTGATTAGACTGGAGTGACAACCGTGCCGACACCAGCAAAAACCATTGCTCTAAAAGGACAAAAGCGGGTAGGGCGTTGCACATCTGCTGAATGTGGCCAACTTGTTACCCTGTCTTCATGTGTAAATGCATTAGGGAATTTTATTTCATTTGCAATAATATTTCCTAGAGTTTGTTCTGCAGAACACTTGCCATATGGTGTACCATCATAAACACTAGGGTTATTGTGTGTGTATTTTGTATTAAACCGGGGATTTAGAAACGATGGAGACGCTTCGACCCACCGTAGCCCTCAGTGGTTCACAAACCCAAAAGTTAGCTTACAAATCAGGGGAATGATAGAGGAAAATTGTGTTCATTACATGAATTATTTTGATAAATATTCACGTGCATCCCCTAACAAACCAATTTTGTTGATTTATGACAACCCTGGAAGCCATATCAATATAGGCTGTATTGATACATCAAAGCAGAATGGTGTGACAATTCTGACACTCCCACCCTATTTCTTTTAAGAGGTTTTATTACTGTGCTTGTGATAACTTTATGACCATGAACCCTGAAAAGGCTACATTGCACAAGCATCTGCCCTCTTTTTACAGGTATTTTTACAGGGCTAGATTTTCTGTCCGCTTCAGTAACGTAGCGTGAACCAACTGAAGAAAATGGATAAGAGAACTGTGATGCAATTACTGATAAAGGTGATAATGTGTTTTATCAACCTCCGATGAGACCAGGAAATTGCAAGAAAATGCTACTCCCGGCCCTTCAAGAGCCGATACCAGCAGAGCATCATGCTTGTCTATCACACCTCAAGAAATAAGTCCATTCCCAAAGGCACTACCAAAGAAGGAAGAGAGGCAAGAAACAAGAAACGAATCTTGAAAGACGACCCAGAAAAACAAGAACTTGTAGAACAGAAGCAGAAGAAAGCAAAGGGAACTGGAAAAGATATTCCCGTGAAGCAAACAGCCAGAGACGCAGCTTATTTTTAAAAGTAATAACACTGATGCCGAAATGCAAATTGAGTTGGATGACACAAACGATGACACTGATTTTTGTAATAGTGGTGAAGAGCACGATATATTCGCAATGCTCACAGAAGATCCCAAAAAAGATGATTACGTAGTGGTGAAAATGAAGCTGCCGCAAAAACAGATTCCATTGCGGCACTTTGTTGCCATAATCAGTTCTACAGAAAATGAGAAAAAAATCGCAAAAGTGTCGTACCTGAAGAAATCACATAGAAGTTAAATCCATTCCATTATGCCGGATAATCCAGAACAATGTAACATCTGCTTTAGTGACCTTGTGTGTAAACTACCGAAGTCGCAGCCTGTTGCAGGTAGTCAGCGCTGTAATAACTTTGTGTCCTTTCCAGTCTCTTTGCGTCACATAACGTTCAGTAAAAACGTGAAAATATTTGTCTAATAATGAATTAAACGTGTTAATTATGAGAAAAGAAGTTTTCATGTCAATAATTTACCTTCCCAGAGTGCTCAAGTGCCGCAAGCAAGTGCTTACTCTGCCCCTGTATGGGGCACAGCGGGCGCAAAAGACAGAGCCCAACTTTTCCAGTATTTGTCCGAAAACCGTTCCTGTGAAGCCAAAGAGAAAAATTATTAAAAACAACTAATGTAATTAGGTGACTCGTGGACTTTGTTGCAACTTTCTACTGCAGTTACTGTAGCCGGAAAAAAAATATTAAGTGAGTTTTGAGCTCACCGTGTCCCAGCTTCCCCTATCACAAATTGTTTTGTTAGAGTTTCCTGTCGTAAAAGTTTTGATTTAGTCAGTTAGATTACTTCGGTTTCGTAAGGATGTCCATTTCAAGCCGCAGTAGTAAGCAGGTATCACTCGGTTTCATTATGGGCTCGAGAGCAACGCTTGACTTCATACAAATCAAAGTAGGCGCCCTCTGCTTTCCTCTGTATACTGCCTATCATGTGGCTTCGTGGAGTCACCTATAGTTTTTTATAGTGCGCATGCGCACAATGCACGAACACCAACTGTGAAGCGCACAGTTCCATACAAATTTTTTGGTATATTTTTCATAAAGTGGGAGATAGCTACTGATATTAACACTAGATTACCAAACCCTCGTAAAATTTACGATTTCAGTGGGGTATAAAACAGGACATTTTGTAGTTAATTTGGTATGTAACAATCCACTGGAGATCTGATAATTGTAGGCCGCGCGGGGTAGCCGCGCGGTCTTGGATGCATTGTCACGGTCCGCGCGGCTCCCCCTCCCCTCCCCTCCCCCCCCCCCTCCTGCCCCGTCGGAGGTTCGAGTCCTCCCTCGGGCATAGGTGTGTATTTCGTCCTTAGCGTAAGTTAGTTTACGTTAGATTAAGTAGGGTGTAAACTTAGGGACCGATGACCTTACCAGTTTGGTCCCATAAGAACTTACCACAAATTTCCAATTTTCTGATAATTGTAATTAACTAAAGCATTACCTGAAAATTATGACCTCAACTGAATAAAATTTGGCGCAGTAAAATTTACGATGGTTTAGTAGCAATGTAAGATTCCCCTCCCACTCCCCTCCCCCTCTAGTGTTCTAGGATTAAGGTTAAGGATTACATCTGTACAAGTAGAAAGAAAGAAAGAATTAAAGAATAAAATGACTCATTACTTTAATTGTTAACGATAATATCAATTCTTCAGTACCTACTCCCGGGCCGCCACTGGGTGCACCGCTGTTCACGTATTCTTCCGGCAGCTGAGCGATTAGTGTGCGGCGAGGCTTGTCATGGAGTACAAAAGCCAAGTGAGCTCACTTCTATCACCGCACGCACGCGCGGCACGCAGTCCGCTGCTCGACTCGCTGCGGCTCACTTCGTTACCGTCGCTCGCCTACGCCACTAGCCCATCGTAATGTCCGGATGTAGAAAAAGAGGAAGAGGCAAGATTGCTGCAGCCATCGAGCCCCTGCTAAAGGCAGACGGGAGCAACGGTTGCGGCAACAAGAAGAAGAAGCGGAAGCCCGTGGCACAATTACAGTGCTATAAGTGTCAGAAGATGGGACACACAGTCGGCACCTGCGACGGCGCGGTAGCGTGTGTGAAGTGCGGGAAACCGCACGATACACGCAACTGCGACAAACCAAGGGGCACCGCGGACGCGTGCATAAATTGCGGCGGCGCGCACGCCGCAAATTCACGCAGCTGCGGCTACCTGAAGTCATGGAAGCGGCAGAAAGGGGTCACCACACATGAAGAGGTGGCCCAAGAAGACAAGGTGGACACCCCGCCCTCCTACTCAAGCAGGGGAAGCGGGCAGCACCACAACAAAGACGATGAGGGCGTGGGGAAAGCCAGTGATGAAGCCGTGGCGGAGGAGAGGGCGGCCCTGAAGGCGGAACTCGACGAAATGCGCAGCGAGGTGTCACAACTGAGCGTAGCGCTGTGTCTCGCACCTCGCACGATACCTGAAGAGGAGCCGACCGCCACCAGTATGGGGGTAGACGCGGAAACGCAAACGACCGTCTCCCTGGTCGATGCGGCAACGCAGTTTGGTAGGGAGGTGGTCATGGAGTCGGGGACACCCTCCGACAGCAAGAAGTCGGCCCGCTTGGAAACAGCCGCCCCTTCTGCGTCTGCAGATACGCAGGCGGCGGAAGAGACGCCCATGGACACCGAGAGAGAAGAAGACGAGTCGTTCGAGTGCCTGCCTCTCCCCAACAAGAATTGTGTGAGAGAGGTACTCAGTAAGATTGCAGACTCGCTACGCGACGGCAGCTATCCCCACCATGGAAATCCGTACCCCTTCACGGTAACCGATATCCCTCCCCTCCCATACAAACCCTATTCATTCCACTGGGGGTGTGAACCCCTAAACCAGAAGATCAAAGGGAGGGAAACCGTCCGGCGTGCGGATCTGGTGCTAATAAACTGCTACCCGATCTTCACCGACGCGGACTGGATGTACCTGACAGAACAAGCCGTCCTGTACATCAAACAGAACTCGCCGCCAGTGGACTACTCCTGTCTGACCGAAATAGAGCTTGGACAGCCAGGAAACAAGGAGAAGAATAAGAAGCCGCCAGAGACATTTGGCCGTTAATTCTTTGTTCCAGATAATCTAGAGGTCCAACCAGAACCAGAGGAAAAACAACCCAACCAGACAGGAATAGAGGAGGAACGGCTTCTCATAGCTTAAACTCCTACGACTCGGGCCAAGGATAAGGCCCGTCATTTTAGCGTCAGCGTCCGTTTCTGTCTCTGTGTGCACCCTGTGTCTCGACGTGGACTATTGTCATAGGTAAACATGCTAATACAATCAGGACATAGCAAAAGACGTGGAACCGCTGGCAGTGGAATCTAGTTTCAATAAGCTTGGAATTCGAAACGACTGAAGATTTTGAAAAGCAGCAGTGGCAAGGAAAACAACACTGGTTTCATCATAGCTTGGTAGAATGAGCGACTGTGACTCGATACTTACGAGGGATGGCCATAAACTTCCAATTATTACATTGAAAAAATACATAATTGATTTTTCGTTTATTTGCAGGTATATGTCTGCAGTCCTGGCACACACGAGAATCAATGTGGTTGGTGGTTGTTGTCATGAACACGAGAAAAAGTTTAAATTTGGAGATTGGCATCTAATAGGTGGTGACTGATCCGTGGCTCTGCTTGGCACATCCAGATGCCTTGGAAACACATCAGTGTTCAATGGAAATATTGCTACCTCTGTGTCCTCAGACAGTGAGGTCGATAGTTTGAAATACGCAACCTGTAACCGATAAGAGGTGCCTGCGAGCAGTCACAGGGGCCTCTGTCACGCAGGAAATCAAACCAGCCACTTTGCCAGTATGAGTTCATACAGAGCTTTGCTCTAGTATCCGCCTCGCTGACACTGTACATACATGTCTGGACTGGTTATTGGCCCTCACTTAGGTAACTATTTGGATCTACATCTACACGGTTACTCTGCAATTCACACTTAAGTGCCTGGCAGAGGGTTCATCGAATCATTTTCATACTATTTCTCTGGAATTCCACTCTCGAATGGCGCGTGGGATAAAGGAAGACCTAAATCTTTCCATTCGAGCTCTGGTTTCGCTTATTTTATTACGATGATCATTTCTCCCTACGTAGGCGGGTGTCAACAAAATATTGTCGCATTCAGAAGAGAGAGTTGGTGATTGAAATTTCGTAAATAGATCTCACCACAAAGAATACCGCCTTTGTGTCAGCGACTGCCACCCCAACTCGCGTATCATAGCAGTGACACTCTCACCCCTATTGCGCGATAACACGAAACGAGCTGCCCTTCTTTGCACTTTTTCGATATCCTCCGTCAATCCTACCTGGTAAGGATCCCACATCACGCAGCAATATTCCAGCAGAGGACGGACAAGTGTAATGTAGGCTGTCTCTTTAGTCGGTTTGTCACATCTTCTAAGTGTTCTGCCAACAAAGCGCAGTCTTTGTCTCGCCTTTCCCTCAATATCATCTATGCGGTCTTTCCAATTTAAGTTGCTTGTAATTGTAATTCCTAGGTATTTAGTCGAATTGATAGCCCTTAGATTTGTGCGATTTATCGTATACCCAAAATTTATCGGATTTCTTTTAGTATCCATATGGATGACGTCGCACTTTTCTTTGTTTAGCGACAATTGCCACTTTTCGCACCATACAGAAATTCTCTCTAGATCATTTTGTAATTGGAATTGATCGTCTGATAATTTTACTAGACGGTAAATTACAGCGTCATCTGAAAACTATCTAAGGGGCTGCTCAGATTATCACCTAGATCATTTATGTAAATCAGGAACAGCAGAGAGCCTATGACACTACCTTGTGGAACGCCAGATATCACTTCTGTTCTACTCGATGATTTACCGTCTATCACTACGAACTGGGACCTCTCTGAGAGGAAATCACGAATCCAGTCACACAACTGAGACGATACTCCATATGCACGCAATTTGATTAATAGTCGCTTCTGACGAACGGTATCAAAAGCCTTCTGGAAATCTAGGAATATGGAATCGATCAACCCTTCTTGACTTGCATGATAACGGACTACCTAGAATCTTCTCTTAGGGGGTGTGTGTGTGTGTGTGTGTGTGTGTGTGTGTGTGTGTGTGTGTGTGTCTTCTACACATTTACCACAACTGCACTGTCAAGTGATCTACATCTACATTTATATAGATACCCCGCAAGCCATCGTAGGGCATCTGGCGTAGGGCCTCCTGTCCCACCATTACTCATTTCTTTTCCGCAAATAGAGCGAGGGGAAAACGACTGCCTGTGTCTGCATATGAGCCCTAATTTCTCATATCTTATATGACCAACACTTTCCTAAAATTCTTCCAATAAACGGAAGGTGGTCATTCACCTTGAGAGGCACCCACATGCCTTGCTCATACTGTGGCATCAAGCAGTCAGGCCTTCAAGATGAGTGGTCTGCCAAGCGAGTGGATTCATTCTTATTTATCGAGTAACATGAGCTCTAGTACTCACAATTAAGTTACAAATTATTCTCCTGTATGAATATTACGCAACAGAAACGGATAACGCACTTCTGACTATTAGTAATTTACACAACTCTGACTGTTCACTACGCACTGGCAATACCACATTTTCTTTCTTACACAACGGCTTTGATGAACACGTGGCCATCGCACTGGATATGAATGGCGCACACATTATAAATTCTGGATATCATGACAACATACAGTTCGAAGGAAAAGGCCATTAATCTTTTTTCTTTTCACTATCGTTTTTATTCCGATAAATTCTATAACCTAAACACACCATTACATTTTTCTACAACAATTGCACATGAGAAACTCCGCCCAGTGGGCATGGCCTTACATTGGTGATTCTCTATCTTATGGTCTCGTAATTATCTAACACTACAGTGCACTTTCTGGATAGGATGGTGGATCTTTTGCTATCTCTCACACTTCGACTCTCGCACCCATCATCACGAAAATTTCCTCCAGACCGAGCGGTACAAAAGGAACATGCATAACCCACTACCTCTGAACCTATCTTGCTACTCTCCCATGCAAACCACACATACTTAAATTACATGAAATACACCACACTGTCAACATGGAATACAACACAAGGAATAGTCACAACGTTATAATCACATCACTTTCAGCTTTCCCACTTCAATTAGAATTCATCCCAGTTTCACACGACACTGCCCCACTTCGTAACTTTTCTTTCCTACTATGAACTCTGGAGGATATATGCACGTCTTCCTGTGCAATGCAAGCCAAGTGGCGTTGCTGGATAGACATCTGACTCACCTTGCTTCACTCTCAGAGTATTATAGTTTGAATCAAGCGTCACACGGAAATATAACACGCAAAGTAATATTAAGAACATATTCGTCACACACGCGAGTCCTCAACTGATACCACGGACGAGTACTTCTCTTTATCCTTTGTCTAACACACAGATTGAGACTCACACAGTACTCACCACGTGGAAGTACTCGTCTCTAATTTCAAGTCCTGTACACGCCATTTCTTAAATATTTCCAACTTATAGTAAACACGCCAGTAATTCAGCTTAACTTTAGCACTCGGAAGTATTTCAACTTATTGCTACACGTGGTTTCATTGTGACTGTTGGTCACTTCCGAAGATTACTACGATCCCCTTAATATTACCTGCCTGACATTTAATTCTCCCCACAAAAGTTCCTGAAATAGAGAAATTATTATTCCAAACTACTCTTAAATATTCCACATGCATACCATTCTATCCACTCTTTTGTCTTTACGGAGCACACCTAAGACAGGTCTTACCAACACAAGATCCAGCGGAAGAATGCTGAAACATGGCCGATCTCGCACCTCCGCCAAGGTGGGAGAGCACCATGCTACCGTATTGGTCAGCCACATTTCAGGCGCTCAAAGCTCAGGTAAATTTCATCTCTTTGGTTCCACCAAAGGTGACCAAAGGACCGTCTCAAAGATGATCATATATTGCACATTCACTATCTGTGGTTAGCAGACGACCATACATTCATTCATTTTGCAGATCTCACCAAATTGGATGTTGGGATTTATTTTGTGGGAGTGCAGATGTGATCAATTAAATAAATAAATTATCCTTCTTTCCTACACTGGTATCCGGCTTCAGTGTATTAAGTGAAATTGAGTTATTATTAAAAAAAATATGTTGTTATCACAAGAATAACGAAGAATGTTGTACCTATTTTCAATGTCGGGCGGTACTGTACCCTTTCAACCTTCTTTACCACAGTCCTCACATGCTCTTCCGATTTCATGTCGCAATGCAACGTTATGCCCAGATACTCAAACTACGTGACTGTATCATGCTGGACAATACTAATGCTGAATCCGAATTTTACAGGGTTTTCTTTTTCCTACTCATCCGCATTAACTTACATTTTTCTACATTTAAAGCTAGTTGCCGTTCATCACACTAACTAGTCATCTTGTATTCTCCTACAGTCACTCAACATCGACACTTTACCGTTCATCACAGCATCAGCAGCCAACAACCGCAGATTGCTGGCCACCATGTCTGTCAAATCATTCATGTATATAGAGAACAACAGCGGGCCTGCCACACTTCCCTGGGGCACACCTGATGATACCCTTATCTCTTATGAACACTCGCCCTGAGGACAGCACAATGGGTTCTATTACTTAAGATACCTTCGATCCAGTCACATATCTGTGAACCTCATGCTCATGCCTTCGTTAACAGCCTGCAATGGTGCGCCGTGTCAAATGCTTTCCGGAAATCGAGAAATATGGAATCTCCCTATTGCCCTTCATCCATAGTTCGCAGTATATCATGTGTGAAAATGGCAAGCTGACTTTTGTACGTGCTATGCTTTCTAAAACCATGCTGATTCGTCAAGCTCCTCGGTCTCAAGAAAATTTACTATATTCGAACTGAGAATATGTTCAAGGATTTTGCAGCAAACCGATATTATCGATATTGGCCGGTCATTTTTGATTCACCTGCGCTTTTTTCCTTCTCTTGGGACTTTGTGATGGGTTAGAGATTCACGATAAATGCAAGCAAAATAAGGGGCACATGTCGTAAAATACTCTTTGTAAAACAGAATATGGATTCCATCTGGACCTGGTGACTTATTTGATTTGAACTCCTTCAGTTGTTTCTCTACGCCAGAGATGCTTATTACTACATCGTCCATATGGGAGCCTGTTCGGTGATGAAATGACGGTATGTTTGTGCGTTTCTTCTGCATGAACGATTTCTTGAACGCGAAATTCATAACTTCTGCTTTTATTTTACTATCTTCAACTGCCACACCAGACTGGCCAACAAATGACTGGATGTAAGCCTTAGATCCGCTAAGCGCTTCTACAGAGGACCAGAAGTTCCTCGGGTTCTCTACTAGATCTTTTGCCAAGGTATGAGGTGAAAGTTGTATGCTTCGCGCACAGATCTTTTCACAGACGCACGAATCTCTAGTAAACTTTGCTTGTTGTCATTTGCGCGTTCTCTTTTGAACTGAGAGTTCAACAGCCTCTGCTTCCTCAGCATTTTCCGAATTTCGTTATTAAACCATGGTGGGTGTTTTCCACCCTTAATCAACTTACTAGGCACGTAATTCTCCAGACCACGATTTACAATCTGCTTGAACGTTCCCTATAATTCCTCTACATCCATCTTACTGCTGATGACTGTGCATCCATTGTTACTGTGTCATAAAGAATGTTTGTTGCCCTTTAGCAGATGAGATATTGGTGATAGCGACTCGAATTTAAATTGGTTCAAATGGCTCTGAGCACTATGGGACTTAACATCTGAAGTCATCAGTCCCCTAGAACTTAAAACTACTTAAACGTAACTAACCTAAGGACATCACACACATCCATGCCCGACGCAGGATTCGAACCTGCGACCGTAGCGGTCAGGCGGTTCCAGACTGAAGTGCCTAGAACTGCACGGCCCACCGGCCGGCCGACTCGGATTTAACGTGCGTGTTATGACAACAGACGAACTTCAATGATCATGGATCTATAATTCATTAAAATGTGGCAGCATCAGTTACAACTTCAAATGCAACAGCAAGCACAAAAATAACAAAAGCAACAGCTGAAACGTCAGATATAACTGGGGGCACAGCACGAACAACTATAAAAGCAAATCTTGGAACACCAAAAAAGATAAAAAGTACAAATTATGGAACAGCAGCAGATTGTACAACAGTAGCTCATTAAGCCAGAACACCACCACATTCGCACCATTTCATCCACAAGGTGGATACTGGAGTTCATATCTACGACTGCAGCTCCACTTCTATGCGACTAGTTTAACCAAAGTTGCTTAACCGTACGCTTTTCTGCTAACTGCTAACCCCTAAGTACGCGGACATGCTGAAAAGTAATGTCTTCCAACTAAATGTGAGCTCTTTAAATAAAACAAACGTTATTAACATTCTAAACCTTAATTCCTGGTACCTAAAAAATACAGCCCTCTGCCGCTAGAGGGCTCTGAATTGTATCAGATAATGTGGTAGGGTGTAACATAACTATCTCGGTGCATGAGAAACAGACTGCTATAATCGAGTCTCGAATTCGCAGAACTCGTCCACACATGAAGCACCCTCTCCTTCAGCACGACACGAGCGCTGCGACATCTGCAACAATCAGATGGTTTGGGTTCACGGTCATTGATCATCCTCCATACAGTTCAGACTTGGACATGTGCTACGCCTCGCCTATCGCATCCGTCTCCTATCCCCCCATGCGGATCCTATACGACTTGATTCCCTTCCCACACCTCCTCCTTTTCCTCGAATGGATATGGATTCTTTGCACCTCCCACAAGCTTGATCCTCTCCACCCGCTTGTCTCTCCCACCCCGCTGCCGCACCTGTACCATTGCATCCCACCTGCTCTCCATCTTCACACTCTCCATACCCTTGCCAACTCCCCCTCCCTGCTGACGTCCTCGTTCCTTCCATATACCCCTCCTACCAGATCTAATCCTCCCATTCCTCTCCCCATTCCCCCCTTTCCTCCAGGGCTCCCTCTCTCTTCTATCTCACCATCCTTTCTTCCTCCGCCCTCCCATCTCCCAATTTTCCCACTTCCTCCTCCCTTCCCTGGGCTTCCACACCTCATCCTACATTCTCCCATCCCCTCTCCCTTCTTTTCTCCCAATGGCTTCTTCCCCCCCCCTTCCTTCCCCCCCCCCCATGCCTGTCCTCTACACCCAGTGGCAGCCCCCCCCCCCCATCTCATCAAGTGTGTTCAGTGTCTTCCGTGCTAAAGATCGTCACCAGTGTTTAGTGCAACTGTGTTTTCTTCATTTCTGTGCATCAGTATTATCTTCGGTGTGCTCCTTTGTTCGAGTGTAAAACTGATTTCCTTCATTTGCCCGCACTGTTGACTTTGTTTCTGAAACCAGTGCCTTCCGACGAACGCCTTCATCACCATTCTTCTGTGTGTCTTCTGTTTTTAACATTCATGTATTTCTGTTTCTATGTCTCCATGTTTGCTATATGTTCTTTCTGTTGGCCGAAGAACAGCATCTGTACGCCACTGCCTGCCCACCTTTGTACACTCCTGGAAATGGAAAAAAGAACACATTGACACCGGTGTGTCAGACCCCCCATACTTGCTCCGGACACTGCGAGAGGGCTGTACAAGCAATGATCACACGCACGGCACAGCGGACACACCAGGAACCGCGGTGTTGGCCGTCGAATGGCGCTAGCTGCGCAGCATTTGTGCACCGCCGCCGTCAGTGTCAGCCAGTTTGCCGTGGCATACGGAGCTCCATCGCAGTCTTTAACACTGGTAGCATGCCGCGACAGCGTGGACGTGAACCGTATGTGCAGTTGACGGACTTTGAGCGAGGGCGTATAGTGGGCATGCGGGAGGCCGGGTGGACGTACCGCCGAATTGCTCAACACGTGGGGCGTGAGTTCTCCACAGTACATCGATGTTGTCGCCAGTGGTCGGCGGAAGGTGCACGTGCCCGTCGACCTGGGACCGGACCGCAGCGACGCACGGATGCACGCCAAGACCGTAGGATCCTACGCAGTGCCGTAGGGGACTGCACCGCCACTTCCCAGCAAATTAGAGACACTGTTGCTCCTGGGGTATCGGCGAGGACCATTCGCAACCGTCTCCATGAAGCTGGGCTACGGTCCCGCACACCGTTAGGCCGTCTTCCGCTCACGCCCCAACATCGTGCAGCCCGCCTCCAGTGGTGTCGCGACAGGCGTGAATGGAGGGACGAATGGAGACGTGTCGTCTTCAGCGATGAGAGTCGCTTCTGCCTTGGTGCCAATGATGGTCGTATGCGTGTTTGGCGCCGTGCAGGTGAGCGCCACAATCAGGACTGCATACGACCGAGGCACACAGGGCCGACGCCCGGCATCATGGTGTGGGGAGCGATCTCCTACACTGGCCGTACACCACTGGTGATCGTCGAGGGGACACTGAATAGTGCACGGTACATCCAAACCGTCATCGAACCCATCGCTCTACCATTCCTAGACCGGCAAGGGAACTTGCTGTTCCAACAGGACAGTGCACGTCCGCATGTATCCCGTGCCACCCAACGTGCTCTAGAAGGTGTAAGTCAACTACCCTGGCCAGCAAGATCTCCGGATCTGTCCCCCATTGAGCATGTTTGGGACTGGATGACGCGTCGTCTCACGCGGTCTGCACGTCCAGCACGAACGCTGGTCCAACTGAGGCGCCAGGTGGAAATGGCATGGCAAGCCGTTCCACAGGACTACATCCAGCATCTCTACGATCGTCTCCATGGGAGAATAGCAGCCTGCATTGCTGCGAAAGGTGGATATACACTGTACTAGTGCCGACATTGTGCATGCTCTGTTGCCTGTGTCTATGTGCCTGTGGTTCTGTCAGTGTGATCATGTGATGTATCTGACCCCAGGAATGTGTCAATAAAGTTTCCCCTTCCTGGGACAATGAATTCACGGTGTTCTTATTTCAATTTCCAGGAGTGTATAAAGGGAATATACAAGAAAGAAAAAAAAAGTTCGGACTTGGCCCCAGCCGATTATCATCTGTTTCCGAAATTCACAGATCACTTTCAAGGACTTCACTGTGATAGTGGTGAAGTGGTGCAAACAGAGGTGAGGTGGTGGCTCCGTCAACAAAGTCAAATCTTCAACAGCGACGGTATCAGCACACTGGTTTCTCGTTGGGAGAAATTTGTACGTCGCCAGAGTAATTATGTTGAGAAATAAATATGTAGACATGAAGAATAAAGATGTAGGCTGTTCAAACTTCGACATCCATTTAGGGACAAATTCCAAGCACCAACGCAGCAGTGGCATTAATTCAACTCACACTCTTCACGTAGCTCCTCTACCGCCTATCCTCACTGTGACAGCAGGAGGGCAAGGTGTCCAGGACGCCCAGGTTTTATTTCTAAACATAGAAGTGCTCAGTGCAAGTATAAACAAAGGCGCTGCGCTCAGTGCTGTAAACAAAGCGCTTGTGGCATAAGTGAAAATACCGCACCTTGTTGTAAGCACCAACATCACACGCTACAACAATAGCTGAACTTTTTCAGATAGGTTCTCCACCTCTTCAGCCGATATCACAAAGGTTACAGTCCTACAGCAGCCACCGAGTAGTTTTGCACGGTAAATACACAGTAACGGTGTCGGACAAGAAAGTCAGTCGTTTGTTTACTTTCCCAGTTGCACCATTAACTCAGGCGCACATCATTTTTAGATGGACGCTTTTTCATTCTTTTTGTTTTAAAATAGTAGAACATTTCAACGTTGCATCAGCGGTAATTCCGTTTGATGATCTTGATTAACTATGTACTGAGTTTTCGGATTTATTTGCACTAGGTTCGGGGTGTGGAAATAATCGTGCAGCTCACATCCAATTCAAATCTTCGGCAACACCTCGCTATTTTAGAACGAGACCAGCGCCAGTAGCATTGTGGGATGACTTCAAGACGGAATTAGATCACCTGCTGCAACAAGACCACCTCACACCCATAACATCCAGCCAGTGGGTACCATCATTACCAGCTTCACGCAAACCGAATGGTTCCCTCAGGCCGCGCGGGATTAGCCGAGCGGTCTTAGGCGCTGCAGTCATGGACTGTGCGGCTGGTCCCGGCGGAGGTTCGAGTCCTCCCTCGGGCATGGGTGTGTGTGTTTGTCCTTAGGATAATTTAGGTTAAGTAGTGTGTAAGCTTAGGGACTGATGACCTTAGCAGTTAAGTCCCATAAGATTTCACACACATATGAACATTTTTGGTTTCCAGTGTTTGTGATGATTTTAAGGCAATCATAAATACACAGTCAGAGAGACTGACGTTCATCCCATACCAGGGCCAAAACTATCAGATGGCCAGTACTTCAAATTTGGGTAATCCGAAGCATATTTGCAACTGGCGCTAATCGAACAGTCACACCAATTGATGGCTATTAACACTCAATTTGAATTGAACAGATATAACAGGTTGTCATGCCAAATTGCTAGTGCACTAGCAATTTCCGAACTTTTTTTTTTTTTTTTTTTTTTAGTGGATGATTCAAAATATTCCGAATAAAATAAACTATCTAGGTGATATATTAGTAAGTGGCACCAAAATTGAGCAATATCTTGCGAACTTACCTCTACTGTCCAAAATGGACTAAAGTGTGAATTTTTTCTCGAGAACAAGTAGAGTAATTACACCACGTACTCAGTCGTATAGGACTGAAACCAACTCAGAAACGTGTGTAAGTCGCAGAAAAAGTTCAAGTGTCTACCAACTTTGGCAAAATCAATCACTATGCTTTATTCATACCAAATGCTGGCTGGATCGCCAATCTCTTACAAATTCTCGTGTAGTCACTGCAGTGTCACGAGCCTTTCCAAAAGTTAAAGCAACATCTCAAGTTCATCCCTTGTCTAGCGACCTGCGACCCATCAAAATGCGTTCTACTAGCCAGCAACGGTTCCACACGTGGCACTGAGATCGTCCTTTCTCACGAAAGCGATGATGGGTACGAGCAATCCATCACATACACTTCCAAAACGTCAACCTCTGTCCAAAGAAACTACTCTAAAATCGAAAACAAAATCCTTAGAACATATTTGGCTTTCAGCAATTCCATGTACGTCTTTAGAGCACAAAATTTCACCACATTACCGACCGTAACGCATTGATTTCCATGTTAAACCCTAGCATTAGCCCAACGACCACAATGCTGGGTTTTCTTCCTAAGCTATTATACCAGGTGGTTAAAATTAAAGTGCAGCTGCTCTCAGAGGTCCAGTGTGAACTGTAAGTATCGAATGGCAGCGAAACTTGATAGATATTCTAATGCATTAATGCGGAAACGATTTACGCCGAAAAAAAATTAGTTGCAATTTTGGCCACTAGGTGCAAATCTGGCGCTCTGAATGCAAGAAATGTTTCCATATGTAATGGATTATGAACGGGGTGGCGGCAGGAAAGGTCAAACAAGTGAGAAAGGCATAATGTTGACTTTATTATTAACTGCCACTTACACAATTTGTTTAATTTGAGCACAGGAGACGTCAAGGAGATACTGCATCCATAAAACTACATGATCAACAAGTGCTCGCAGCAGTTCCGGTGGAATCCGAGTAACGTGTTCCAGTATGCTGGCCTTCAGATTGGGCAGAGAACAAACGTGTCCCTGGTAAATGCGTTCTGTTGGGTTATCACCAAAGGCAAAAGTCACAGGATTCAGATCAGGCGATCTTGCAGGGCATGCATCTGGAAACCCTCTGGAGATAACACGTTCGTGGAAGGTTGCATTAAACAGATCTTTCTCTGTAGGAGCAACATGAGGTGTTGCACGAAAGCAGTGGTTTCCACACAGCTGCGCTCTTCCGAAGCGGGAATCACATGGTGTACAAGCAGGTCTCGATAACATGTTGACGTCACAGTACATATGACAGGCTATCTGGGTGGATCCTCTTCAAAGAAAAATGGACCAAGAATAGAGGTGCTTGGGAATCCTACACATAGAACGCTTTCCTCTTCTAGGTGCCACACCAAACTCACCCGTGTTTTCGAATTTCATGATCATCATCTCTAAACCATTTAATGACATCAGGCTTCTCCTCATTTCTTTCAGTCGGCAATACTCTCAGTGCTGCACTGTAATTTCTGCAGTTCACATAAAAGAGTTTCACCATCAGCACGCAGTCTTTCTTCTTGATAGGTGTACTGTTCACTCACGTTGTGGCTTGCCAAATGACAGCTTGAATGTCACACAGTCATATAAACAATGTGCAGCGCCAGATTTGCACCTAATGCCGCAACTGGAAATTTTTTTACAGAGTTAATCGTTTCCACATTAACACATTAGCATATCTACCAAGTTTCACTGTCATAGCATAATGACAGCCCACACTGGACCTCTGCGTGTAGCTGCACTCTAGTTACAACCACCGGTACTTTAGCAATTCATTATTGGCCCATAGCACAACATACTAAAGCCAGTGCCCATCCAGATTACCTATGGGTCCGATGATGATGATGATGATGATGATGATGATTGGTTTGTGGGGCGTTCAACTGCGCGGTTATCAGCGCCCGTACAAATTCCGAACCTTTGCTCAGCCCAATCTCGCCACTTTCA
Organism: Schistocerca americana; assembly: GCF_021461395.2. Classification (NCBI taxonomy): domain Eukaryota; kingdom Metazoa; phylum Arthropoda; class Insecta; order Orthoptera; family Acrididae; genus Schistocerca; species Schistocerca americana. Next base: position 710,171,609 of record NC_060130.1, on the reverse strand, counting down.
TGATGATGATGAAATTATGAGGACAACACAAACACCCACTATGGGTCCAGACCCCAAATTTGACTCTCAGGGAACACAGTGTCTCCAAACAGATGAGGCCCTGCAAAATCGCCTACAAGAATTTCCCCTCAGAGCAGCCGTAATTGCAAGAGACGCGGGTGAGGATCCATTTCTAAAGCAAATAATGAGATATATTCGCCATGGATGGCCAGAATGCCTGCAGAGGGGGGCGCTCGCAGATTTTCTGCTCATCATCATTTTCATCTGTTAGTTTCTACAATGTACTTTTAATACCTGGTCAACGTTATAAACATAAAAACAGTATAATTATGATAAAACCGTTTTTAAAATCCAGAGATTCTACATTTTCCCACCATTTACGATATTTTCTGTTGGTTCCGTTTCAGGCTAAATCCTGAGTTTTTACTTGTCGTGTTTAACGTCAATTTATGACAACAATTCATGTTTTTAATGTTGACAAAAACGACCAATGTACGTACATCTACGAAAAATGTGAGGAAAAATCTTCAAGAATGTATTGCTGCATGTTAAAAATAAATTAGTGGTTCTGAACCTGTACCGGTTATTGGCATTCAAACAAAAATATTGATAATTTGTATCGATATTCTACCACACATAATGTTCATTTGTGCAATATCGTTATCGATGTGGGGATTACTTAGATCAGATTTTGAAACTAAAGAAAAATATAAAAATGCTCGCTCTGGTTGTTTCACCAAATATTGAAAGATTTTCTAACTATAACCTGCGTTGTCCAGCAACAGACGTTCCCTCACTTTCGAGAACCTCTGTATGGTGACTATCATACACTGCAATAACTCCAAGATGGTTATACAACAATTTTCGTACATTTCCATTAATGAGATTTCTTAAGGAACAACATATCAATTTTAAATTAATTATAATTTTTGTGATTTCAGTTCATAACTTCTATAAAGGTTTTCATTACTCTAGTCAAATGGATTTAAAACGTTTTGTGTCCACAGGTCCCCTGGCCTGAACGTCAATACCCGTGGTTCTGGTCCCACATATCCGTTTCAAAGTGGGGTTATATAAACTTAAGCTGCGAAAAAAAAAAAAAAAAAAAAAAAAAAAAAAAAAAAAAATCGGAGTAGTTATTTCTTTATTAACTGTTGACAAAACACATTTTAATGAACTTTTAATATTATGACGTCTTAGTCTAGCAATGAAATTAATGGAAAGGACGAGTTTGGTTCTTAATCATCAGCTCTTAAAATCTTAACACAACCAGGGCCGGCTTAAGGCCCAAGCTGTCAGTGGAGGCGCCAGGCTGAGAGGGGCGCCAGAAGCAACCCTAGCGCAAAATTTGTACACGGGGTGTATCATAATCAGTAGTGAAAATAACCAATTCCCATGCTCACTCGATTTAGACTTATTTGTAAGGAGGAGAGGGGAAGGGAAGGGCGCCAAATGTAGGTCGCTACCGTGGAAACACGTTCTCGAACTGGCCCTGGACAAAAGGCTGGAAATTGTGATTTGTATCTCTTTCTCAACAGTCATTCGTGATCTACAATTCTTGTTGATGAATGCCAGTGCTGGAAAACCTAGCTCACACAAGTAGGTTGTTGCAAAAGGCATCAAAACTCGTAGATAATTATGACGTACTTACGGATACTCCTGCTTCATCAAGTTCAGAAACTCAAGCAGTAATGAGGAAACGAACTTCGATTTCAATGTAGAGTCTGAAAAAACATCAACAAATCGCTCTTTTTCTTCAGTGGTATGGGTTGATCGATAGTCTGTACTGGAAGGAGCTTTGATCCAGTTGTGTTCATAAACTTATTCTGGAAAGTATTTCAGAAGGCAATCACTGAGTTGAGTTACGTGATCCACAACACACATACTCCAATTCTTCACTTATCTGAAAGCCACTGTCTTTCAAAACCGTATGAGGAGAAGGGGAAATGTAATTTATATCCTTACCGCTCAAAGTTTTGTTCCACCATACTAAATTCTTTTTGAAGGCTGAAATCTTGTTTTGATTGCTGCAAAATGTTGGTCTCGTTACATTCGGTGAAATGAGCTTTTCAAAGACTTCACAAATAACAAGGCAAGAGTAAAGTTCATTCCTGTGTTTTTCAAGATAGTCCCACAGGAAAGTGAGCGATGATGATGTTTGGTTTGTAGGGCGCTCAACTGCGCGGTTATCAGCGCCCGTACAAAGTCCCAATTTTTACACTGTCCAGTTTTTTTCATAGTCCAATCTAGCCACTGTCACGAATGATTATGATGACGACGATGATGAAATGATGAGAACAACAAAAACACCCAGTCCCTGGGCAGTGAAAATCCCCAACCCGAACGGGAATCAAACCCGGGACCCAGTGATCCACAGGCAGCAACGCTAGCCACTAAACCACGAGCTGCGCACGAAAGCGAGCGAGGGTTACCGTAAAAAAAAATTAGCGAAGTGTGCTCAACTCCCATGTCGATGCGTATGTAGTTAAAATAGCTCGAGTTAAGTGGCCAACTTTTAATGAAGTTTACCACTTCGAGTGTTGATTGAAGGATCTCGCGAGGCTCGTGCTTTCTGATGCCAGTGCTTTTCTGTCAATGAAACGGTGTTTCCAAATAGCGTGAGGAGCCTCTTTACAGCTCACAGTTTGCCAATTTGTGTAACAGCTAGCTATCCATACTACGATCTCCATCTCTATACATGGCTTCACGCCGGCCGCGGTGGTCTAGCGGTTCTGGCGCTGCAGTCCGGAACCGCGGGACTGCTACGGTTGCAGGTTCGAATCCTGCCTCGGGCATGGGTGTGTGTGATGTCCTTAGGTCAGTTAGGTTTAAGTAGTTCTAAGTTCTAGGGGACTTATGACCTAAGATGTTGAGTCCCATAGTGCTCAGAGCCACTTTGAACCATGGCTTCACAATTTTCCCAATTTTCTTCCATAAAAAAGAGTGTAGCATTTCAAAGAAAACTGTTGCTTTTGTTCGAAATGTCATTTTCCTGCAGGACAAAAGATATTCAGGAAATTTCTTGTTATGTATAAACTGCACATAACAAATTAGCTGTGTATTTTTATCGTTGTCTGTAGCTTTATCCAACTAAATAGCGAAATCATCAGTATGGAGTATTCGACGACTAATAGTGTTATCGGACGAAGGCACATTTTCCAGTTGCTTGGCTGCTGACTCAATGTATCACCAGATACCATGTTTAGAACTGCAGATAAAATAATATCTAGCGCAATGATGTGAAGTTTTTTGCTCTTTGCTACACGATAGCTAACTTTGTAAGAAGGAAGAAGATCCTTTGTAAGGATCGTTGCTTGTTTAGTAAAGGTTTCAGCTTTTGTTCTGTTGTTTCTTTTAGCTTGTGCGAAAAGTATTCTCATAGTTAGTTTGTCAAAGTACTATGACCAAAAATGTCTTTCCATTTTATTAGAAAGTATATTTTCAATAATTAGAACTTTCACACAATTACGCTCTAGCCGTTCACCATTTTCAGCAATAGTACACGTAAAACCGGAATTCGAGTAGCGGTCATTCATACTTCCTGCATTTTCGACTGTTCATGTCTTCAGAACTGCGCGATACATTTGGAATATCACGGTGTGTCCTTACATTTAAAAATTTGTCCATTCTGACAGAGAAACAGAAATCATAGAAGACAAACAATTAAAAACTATCAGCATTCGACAAAACTAACGAGACTGATTGTTTCTGGATAAAAGCAATTTAGTCGTATAGCACGGTGCAACTGCCATCTAAAACGCTGCCATGGTGACAGCACTCGCGTGTCTGCTAGATATCACAACTAGAGCACACGTTGTTCCTATACTCAGAAAGAACATTAATCGAATTATTATTTTTATGAAACGATCGCGATGTTACTACCGTGAGGCCGCAACGCCGCCGTGAGCTGCGACGGACAGTGTGAAAATCTCTGCTCTCGCTCACTTTATAACTCATTTTCCATATGTCTGGTACCACTTCACATTTTTTCGATATTTTAATGTCATTTTATTGATAATTATCTTGGAATTTTAGTTGATAACAATCCAAGCCTTTTGGTTAGGGGTTCTTTTTCATATCCATAGTGAAGTCTCAGTAGGGGACCTTGCCCCAACTGCCGCCCCCCTCCCCCCGCCGCCCCCCTCCCCCCGCCCCCCCCCCCCCCCCACACACACACACACACACACACACACACACACACACACACACACACACACCATTGCCAGCGCCCTTGCATCCTACTCCCTTTCAGAACCTCATACACATTTTTCTCTCAAAGATAGGATCCATAGGACAGGCAGTACTGATACTGATTGCCAGGTAGTCATCCAGCCACCACCGCCTCAGCAAGACATAACCAGCAAGACATAACCAGCCTACAAAACACCCTCGCCACACCATGCATCTCTCTGGGCACCAAGATATGTGGTCAAACCTTAGTTCCAGGAGGCTACTAGGCAACAAATATTCACTGTTGACGCCAATAACACCGTGCCTGTAAGGTATGCAAACCAGCTGAGCCCACACCTAGTGGCTTCCATCGCAAGCTAACCACCACCAGCCCTAGAATCAGCTTGGTATCACTTTAGCCACCAAGCAGAGACATGCTAACAGTCAGAGGTCCAGGGATGTCAAAGCTGGTCCCCCCTTGGAGTGGGGCCTGTTCCCACTTCCAGCACCAACAACTTCCAACTGGGCTCAGACCACAACACCTCCATCGGCCAGCTCCAGCATCATGATGGGCACAGAGCGACCACAGACACTAGCCAACGTCAAACCCCTAACAACTGGCCTTCCCACCCACATCTCTCCCCTCCTGGTACAGCAATCCCACTACTGACAAGGTCCCTCGCGATCCTGCAGCCCAATGAAGGGAGGAGGAATTCTATGAGTGTCCTATCGAATAGTGATGTCAGTAGTTTGCCATATATGCTGCCAAAGATTTCAGCCGAGGCCGATAAGAGGAGCCCACAAGCAATCACAAGGGGCTAGCCTCTAACGTCATGCAGGAAATAAAAATCAACCCATTGCCAGCACGAACTCACTTCATGTCATGCTGACACTTCATTTGTGCCCAGCCTGTTTTTTGATCTCACTCTGACATATCTGGACTGCAGTTACATAGATGCTAACTAACTTGAGTGACCATGAATTATATGAATTCTTTTGGTGTGTGCCTACAACTTTAGGATTGACTCTCCATAGGCCGGTTTAGTGAAAAGTCACATGATAATTGTTTATGCATACTTACCATGTAATAATGAGCAATAAATACTCCAGAAGTTCAGAAGCCAGAGTGTGCATTTTCTGGAGTTGGTGCTGGCACATAGACCTCCTGGACAAGATTTCATGTTGGTAAATTGAAGCTATTCTTCCTAGGTTCTTCTTGAGATACATCCTTATTTCCTTCTTGTTGTATTTGTCAATCAGTCCAAAAAATGTCAAGTCCAGTGAGTACAGTGTGGTGGAAGACCCAACAATCCCAATTTCTTCAGCCTGTTCAGAGACAGGTACACTTTTGTGGTTACTTTGACCATCCAGTATTAGCAGGGCTTCTTTTCTGTTGATGACTTCACTATGGACATGGAAATGAAGTGCAGCAGGCATTGTACAAATAATTCTCCTGCCATGTTAACTGATTCATTGCATAGATGCAGATGCCCAGTGGAACTTTATGCAGAGTTTTCGATCGGCTTCTTTTAAAGAAATGTAGATGCAGGTGGGATGTACTGTTCACTGGAAGTGGCAAACACTACCATAGACAGACAGACACCATGCTTAGCACTTCTGGCTACAACTCATTTTTTCCCTTTTGCAGCAAATATTTTTGTTGGGTTACTGATCTGTTCCAAGTTCTGGTTCACTGACATTACACATTTCTGTTGGGTTAATATTATGTTTCTCAATTATTTCTGCTAGCAAAGAGTAAAATTTTAAGACCCTCACTTATTTAACACCTGCATGTTGCCTGCAGACATTTTGTTCTGGCTGCCAAACACTTCTGGTTTCTGTAACCTATCAGTCTTTCCCTACCATTTATTCTCCATTACAATAAAAAAATTTGGAAAGTATAATAATGTTTTTACCTACTCCTTTTATTCGTAAATACCTTTTTATAAGCAGAAACACTCAATTTCAGTACCCAATAAGGCATGCGGTGAACCAGGGAAAAATGACAGACCTGTGCCATCTTGCCCTCTGAATCACTGACAACCTTTGATCATAGCCTTGAAAACTAGCACACAAAATAATCAAAATATAGTTGCACATGGAAAAACTTACATTAGCAATACACTGATGAGCCAAAACTTTATGAAGGCCTGTTTAATAGCTTGTTTGCCCATCTTTAGAATGAAATACATCACTAACTCTGAGTATCAGGGATCTGAAAGTTTGTTGGTAGGTTTGTGGAGGTGTGTCGCATTAGACGTTTATGCACAGACCATGTAATTCGAGTAAATAACAGGCAGTTGATTTGCATATGCAGTGATGGCACCTGATAGTGACCAAGATAGACTCCATAGGATTTACATCAGGTGAATTTGGTCACTGAGACATCAATGTGAGTTCACTATAATTCTCCTCAGACCACTGTAGCATGGTTCTGGCTCTGAGACATGGGCAGTTATACTACTCAAAGATGCCATCATCGTCAGGGAAGACATCAAACATGAAGGGATGCAGGTGCTTCGCAGCTGTCAGCGTGTCTTCGACTACTGCCACAGGTCCCATGAAAATGCAGCAGAATATCTCTCAGCACGATACTGGTCCCACCAGCCTGCGTCTGTGGTGCGCTGCATGTTTTGAGCCACCAATCACCTTCATGACGGTGTTTGTGGAGATGAATATCGACCAAATACAGCAAAAATCTGATTCACTTGAAGAGCAGACATGTTTCCATTGATCAACAGTCGAATACTGATGGTCCTATTCCCACTGCAGTCGTAATTGAGGATGTCATTGGGTCAAAATGTGAACACATATGAGCGGCCTGCTGCAATAATAATGTAAAACGAACTGTATTCTGCGAAACACTTGTGCATGCACCAGCACTGTGCTCTTTCAGCAGAGATGCTGCAGATCACCAACTATCCTAAGGGTAGTGGACGTCCAACCATTTAGCACCTAGTGGTAGTTCCACTGTTCTCCTACCTCTTTTCGTAGATGCTCACAGCAGTAGAATGTTAACATTTGACCACCTTCGCCATTTTTGAGATACTCATTCACAGGCTCTGCGTAATAATAATCTGCCATTTGTCACAGTCACTTATCTCAAAGGATTTCCCCATATCTTCATTAGGGTGGTCCCCCATCCACATTTGCTACGCTTAGATACTTACATTACTACGTCACGTGCTCGCTGTGCCACCAGGCCATTGGCTATGGTGATAATGTTTTGTCTAATCAGTGTATGTCCCATCTTTTATAGAAATAACACTACACAGTTATAAATATTTCTCAACAGGATAACTGGTTTTGTTGTCTTTGAAAATGCTTGTACATTTTTCACTTCACCAAAAGGAATCAGGCAGAGATAAATGGATGGTGGGCAAATTATAGCCACAACAATGATTCATGCAAAAAAGGCATCAGTAATATTTTTAAAAAGATGTCATTTTATTGCCTCTCATTTCAGGCCAATTTTTCCTAGTCACATTCTGAGTTTCTAGGATCAAGTTATTGCAATGCTAAGGGTACATACTATTTTCCAATTCTGGAACTTCTAGTTTCTGGTGAACAGAAGGATAATATTAAGGCCATTTTTCCAGATTCTATTAGTGCTAGAAATTAAAATATGTATGATTACGTAAAAAAAAAAAAAAAAAAAACGAGTTTAAACTCAATGAAGCTGAACTACAGAATTTTCGAGGCTGTCGAGGGATATTTTCCGAGTATTACAATCTAAGGGATCTGTTATCTCTGGTGCCTTGTTACAGAGTAATAATTTAATTGTGACAGATTTGGATTGTTACCACAATTACCTTTGTTTCTGCCAAAATAACTCCACAACAGTGAGAATGCCTGTAATATGTAATCACCAAAATTTACACCACAAAAAACAGTGTTACGAGGTAAGTTAATTATTATACGCAAAGCAGTTATAAAATTTTATTGTAATCAAATAGGAAACTTACAATAACATAATTTTTTGACAGTCTCCTTGCGTTTCACCGCACTTGGTCCATCGTTGTACAAGCTTTGTGATGCCCTCATAAAAGAAGGTTCCCGGTTGAGCTGCGAGCCAGGAATGCACCGCTTCTTTCACTGCTTCGTCCGAGGCAAATCGGCGGCCCTTTAATGCCTGTCTGAGTCGACCAAACAAGTGATAGTCATAAAGGGCAAGATCGGGACTATATGGAGTTTGATCCAGTACTTCAATTTTAAGTTTCTGCAGCATTTCAGCAGTGTGGGCAGCAGTATGCGGATGGGCATTCTCGTTCAACAATACAACACCTTTTGACAGCAATCCTCGGTGTTTGCTTCGAACTGCAGGCTTTAGCCTGACAGTAAGCATCTCACTGTAATGTACACTGTTTATTGATGTGGCCCTTTCCCCATAAAGTTCCAGTACTGGACCTTGTGCGTCCCAAATAAAACCATAAGCATCAGTTTTCCTGCGGATGGTTGGGTCTTGAACTTTTTCTTTCATGGCGAATTTGACTATTTCCATTCCATACTCTGCCGTTTACTCTCCAGCTTGTAATGATGGATCCAAATTTCATCACTAGTAATGATCCTATCTAAGAAGTTGTCCCCTTTGTTAACATAGCTATCCAAATGATTTTGCATATGTCCAAGCATGTTTGTTTATACAACTGAGTGAGTTGTTTTGGGACACATCTTGCACAAACTTTATGAAACCCAAGTCTGTTGTGGATGAATCCGTAGGCAGAGCCGTAACTAATTTCCAGACAATGTGCCATTTCATCAATAGTTAATCGGCTATCCAAGAGAATCATTTCACGTGAACGCTCAATGGTTTCTTCATTTGTGGTGGTAAGTGGTCGTCTGGCTCCTTCATCGTGCGTAACACTTGTGCGAACATTTCGGATTTTTTTCAATCCATTCGTAGACACTCTGTGGTGGCAAAACACTGTTCCCGTACTGTACCGAAAGTCTTCGATGAATTTCAGCTCCTGATATGCCTTCCGACCACAAAAAGAATGGATCACTGAATGTTGATCTTCTTCGGTGCAAATAGACAGTGGAGCAGCCATGATTAACAGCACGGCAGTGATAGCAAAATTAACCTAGCAGCTTGAAAATTGCAAAGATATAACAACAAATAAACAAAGCATGTGTCATCATCATAAAATGACAGAACTACCAAAATAAAAAAAAATATATCTACATTGCGCATAATAATTGACTTACCCTCATATATCCAGAGCTGGTTGAGGTGCAATGGAAAAACAGTTGAGGTAAACAATGTAGAACAGTTTTATTTTAAAGTACATGAACTAAAGAACTACTCCTTGGAGAACATCAGTTACAAGAATTGTTTGCAATAGTTTCTAGCACACACTGTATTTACCCAAGTTCATAAGTATGCAGATGACTTTAATGACGGACAGTCAGAAGACTTAGATTCACTTTAAAGTAGAGCAGTAAAAAAAATGATATGGTCAACAGCCAATACCAAAGTCATTTGCAGTCTCCAGTGTAGACACCATGTCCTGGTGATGCCTCAGGTAGTCATGCCAGCTCCCATCAGTGGCGATTGGCACACTGCACGGTGTCTAAGGGTTCCTGTGAGAGCTCTAAATGATGGACTGCAGCTGTAGTTGTTACCTGGCTCAGAGGAATCGAAGAAAAGTCTGCCTGGAGCAGCTCCCCACTGGCCTGAATAACCTGGCAGCACCCAGATACAGCAGACAATATTTGTGGCTATGTGACCCACAGAAGCAAGCAGGTCTGCAGGGCCAGTGGCCTCTGATGGGGCTCACACTGCCAGGTGAGTGTTCACAATCATTGAATTGTAATCTGCTGGTGTGGCCCCTGCCGAGATAAGCCACTTGCATACCAGGGATTTGAGAGCTGGTTGATAGGTTGAACGGCCTGTACACAGCACACAGAAAAGCATAAATCGTCAGATGACATGTCACTGCTGAAGGAGCAGCTCAGCATAACATTTTGGCATCACTCCCCGATTACATTCAGTGGCCACAGACAGAGGTCGTGCGCATATATGAGGTGCATATCACCCAATTCTTCATCAGTAAACCTGTAGACAGAACTGGGCAGTAAAGAGAGCAAGCTTGAGCCAAAGAATAAACTGTGTATAACTGCTGTCACCAGCAGGTACAATGAGTGAATGGTATGAGTTTGTTTCTAAACAACTCCCACAGCACGTCTGTTAACATCTGCACTGTTCTGCAAAAATGAGGGTATGAAATCAAACAAAATGGAATTACTCTATGATGAGCCACTGGAATTGACAGATCCCTTATATCAAAACACACACACAATATCCCTGAACAAGGTCCCAAATTTTGTCACAGGAGTTTGGGTTCATCCTATATACAAAACCATACTAATATTATAAATGCGATAGTAACTCTGTCTGTTACGCTTTCATGAAATCTGATATGGCGATAGCTTGAACACTGAGGAAGAACATATGCCACTGTAGAAAGTAAAAAAGACCCTTAAGAAGGTGAAGTAGGGTATGGAGCTTTCTTTTTTTTTCATAAGTGAACATAAAGCATGTTACAAAATTGTTCACTTTATTGCATAATGTACATGTTGTATAATTTATAGCTACTTCAACTGCATGATGCACAGATGCTTGGCTCCTGCCCACATCCACCCACAAGTACTGCTCAGTAATGACTGTGCACATGCCGCAGCCTCCTGCTGCTTTGGGAAAGTCGGGGGGAGCTAAGTTTAACCAAACAGGCAGAGAAATTAAGAAAGTGGACACTATTGGACATACAATAGCTTGTTTTGTTTACTCACCACTGCTCAGCATAACAAAACTACTGATATGTGAGTGCAGCCACAGGTAACAGCTAGTAGTACAGACATTTGTTGACCACTTTACAACATAATCATCATAGCAATTGAGGCATTTATTCTACTGTCTTTCATATCTCCTCTGCAGAAAGACTCTCACCTGTTTGTTGAGCCAAGTTCTCATATTTTCCTGAAGTTGTTCATTTGAAGTGAAATGTCATCTGCTGAACAACTTCATCTCCAGAAAACAGAAGAAATCACTGTGTCAAATGCACACTGTAAGAAGAGTGAACAAGTCACTCATTTGAATTATTGAAAAAGTTGATGTACTGATTTAGCAGTAAGTGATTGAACACTGTTGTGCAACAATGTGAAACCTATGTCAGCATGTCCCTGTTTTGAATGGATCTGCAAAACCTTTGCAAAATCTCACCATATTCAGACATGTTGATTCTTATCTCCTGCAATCCTGTGGCTTCAGATATATGAAGGAAGAAGATAGGAAAATGTACCATCATCAACCAGGTCACTAGAGATGGAGCACTAGTTCAAATTGAAGATAGGGAAAAATTGTCTTTGCCTTTATAAAAGGAACCATTCATGCCTCTTTTTGAGAGACTTAAGGGAACCATGGAAAAATCTTTATTGTGGAATGACATGTACCTTTGTTGGTTCTCAAATGTAGCACTGCAAGGTACTTTGATGACATGCTTCACAATATTGCTGGGTGCATTACAAATTCCCACCTCTCACCATACGAGGAGGGTATGAATAGAATTGTTGACCATGATTGGTTACATCGTCCAGGTGGTAAGGTGTGGGGAGGCATAATGTTACTTGTGCATAATGCTCTCCGAATCATTGAACATGGTATGCTCACCAGTCAATGTTATTGTGACACTGCACTCCTTTCCCGTGTGTATCGTTTCGGGTCTGCATTTGGCCCCGACTTCCTTCTTATGGATGACAATGAATGACCGCATTGAGCAGCACAGGTGAAGGAGCTCTTGGAATGAGAGGTTATTTGGTAAATAGGTTGACCTGTCCATTCCCCCCACTTAAATCCCATTGAGCACGAGTGGGAGGTGTTGGGGAGAAGTATTGCAGCATGTCCACATACACCAATGACCATCCAACAGTTGTCAACTGTACAGGTGGAGGAATGGAATGATCTACCACATGAACTCCTTATCAACTTTGTGGCCAGCATGAGAGCATGCTACACTGCATACATTGCTGCCTGTGGTGATCACACACCCTATTACGAAGCATGCCTCACCTTTCTTAATGTCCAGCGGACCATCATGAATGCAGCAACTGTAATGTAATTATTGTCTTTGGATAAAAGTGTCATTTCTGTCCATCTCATTGAGTGTATCTTTTATTTACCTTCTGTACTACATTGCAACAGTTCGCTCTAGATATGGTCTAAGTTTCATCAAGCTCAATGGCCGGAGACACAGGTCGTGTGTGAGTTGTGCTGACGTGTGTGTGTGTGTGTGTGTGTGTGTGTGTGTGTGTGTGTGTGTGTTTTGCCTACTTTAGAAGACCTTCTGGCCAAAAGTTCACATGTTTAGCAATCTTTTTATTGTGCCTGTCTGCAACTCAACATCTCTATGTGATGGGTAGCAATCTATCCTTTCATAACATTCTCATTATTCCAGCCAGGATTTTCCACTGTTTCAAGAGTGTGGTGTGTTACTTCAATAGAAGAGTCTATTTGCAGTAATAATGTTTATTTTTATTTACATTCATAGGTAGTCACTTTCCTTGTAATTTAAGAAAATAGCATATAACCCACATTTTTAGTTTGTATCAGTCTAAATATGGCTCACAATTCTACCATGCACAACCATTCTAGGCAGATTTAGTCCACAATGAGATTCTGTGTACATGGAAAAATTCTCATTCCTGTGCTTCATCTCGTTAAAACATGAGTGCTGGATTTCAGTCCTCTCTTTCAGCCAATTAAGTCTAAGAGTCTAAAAAGTTACAATTCAATAACAAAATAAATTTTAAGAAGCTATTCTTTAGGCAGACATGTAACTGGATGTATATGACCAGCAATATATTATAATGGTTAGCAAAAAATAGCAATCCCTTTAAACAAAACACTACTTTATGTGTAATACTTTAGAACACACTTACCGTTTCAGATAAACTGAAATATTATTGTCAGTGTGAGCATAAGAACTTCATTCTTTCAGCAGCAATTTTTTTTATCACACTAGCAACTGAAATCTTAGATAATTTTAAAAAATTAGCACTTATTTTTATTTCTTTACGAAAATATTTATTTATAGTAGTCAGACATCAGTTACTACACTGAATTTCTATGATACATTCAAAAATACTGTATTTCAGACACATATTTCTTCAATAAATATTTAAGTAGCACTGAAATTTATTTAGAAATATTCAACATGAAAGTTACTTTTGTCAGTTACAACTATGGATGGACATACATGGCTAATATATTGTTAATGAAGATTCTTGGGATTGCTAAAACACCAATACTGTAGTAACATACAGCCATTACAGTTTATCATCAATACTATTAATATATCTCATCCTTTAGAGCATTACCAACATATTTTAAAATTTGTTAAACTGTGTATAAAGTAAGGTAGGTAAAAAATAATTACTTAGACCACTGCCAATATTTTTTCTATGAAGTTCTGAATCTGAAAATATTTTATACTTCCTCTAATATTCTCATAAATCAGAGCCTTACACTGTAAAAATATATCTGTTACAGAATACTGGCATGAAAATGACAAGAGAAAGTTTAGACAAAGATATAGAAATCCAGATGTACTGGAACAAGATTAAAATTAATATAACAACAACAACAATAATAATAACAACAGCAGCATTTACTTGCTTCATAAGCAGGAAGCACAAAAGTAAAATTACAATCAGCAAGACAGAAAATAAAGGAAATCATACAATGTGGCAGTTGAAATGTGGACTCGGGGAATGCCAAAATCAACTGCCCAGCAGTTCCAAGAAATTGCAAACACTCTTGTCTGGCCCTATTTAAGATGTTTTCCTGCTACTTTATTCTGTTCAGGTTGTTACCTATTTCATCTACTAAAACTTCACAGTGTGTGTTTTGGACACACTGGAAGATTACTTTGAGGACTTCTCCAGAGTAGTCTTTGAACTACCATTTTGACTTACATAATCACTGAATAAAAATGCGGAGGGAAAGAACTAAGTGCGCAGTTATCATAACTGTAAGGTAAACCAGAAAAAAGTTACTGTGTTTTGATTATTCTTCTGCTGACAATGGACAAAAACTGTACAGCCAGAAAGTAGTTTTGACTAATCACAGTGATACATACGACAGAGAGAAACTTTCAAATTGAGAGAGCACCCTTATGTTATAAGTTTTAAATGCACATCTGGTCATAGGAATCACATTTTATTCCACTAACACACAAAGTCCTGATAGTCGCTGGCAATGCCCAAAACACTAATAAGTTCATACAGACACCAATTAATTCCTAATGAATCTAATGGGGACATCTACCAAATAAAATTCCTTATTTTGATAGGTAACTAACTACTTTGCTGAATTCTCTTATCTCATTTGCATGACAGACCCAACAAAATTTTAAAAAATGAAAGACATTTGCAATTCCTGCAACAAGTATACCTTCAAAAACTTGTGAAGTATTCACATTAAATTGTTGCAATGGTATATGTGTGCAATTTAAGAAAAAATTGTCTAAGAGTCGGACACCCCATACTCAGTACCGAACAGCAAGTTCTGGTGATAGTTATCAGGGTGTCTAATTTAGTGATCAACTCACTAAATGGAACAATTCCACAACAAAATGAACAGATCAGTCAAAATATATCAGCTGCCACTGCTATTGTCACTTATAAGAATAAGCTCATAAAATTAGTTTTGGAACAGAATATTTTTAATTAGTTTAAAATTAAAATAACTGCTCTTAATTATTGAACAAACTTATAAAATGTCCATAGCATTGCTGAAAAATGACAGCAACATATAAAAAATACACTCTTTTAATACAAATATGACCAAAGATTTTATAAAGATGCTGACCTCATTAGGAAGAATCAAAAGTGAAGGTAGGGCCAACACACACACACACACACACACACACACACACACACACACACTAAAACCAGAGTAGTCAAGTCACAGTATCAAACATTTATGGAATTATCATCCTAAATTAAAAAGGAAAAAACTTGGTCATAAGTGAACCGAAGATTAAAGTAGATGCAGGGCAGATGGATTGGAGAATTATTTCTTTTGTTTCCACTCCAGCCCTCTTCTTCCACCCCACAACATCTATCATTAGGGCCAAGATTATTGTTCCGATAATTTCCTCTATATATCTAACTCTAAAAGAATGAAGTATGACTTTATAGAATGGAGATTCACTATTTACTTTAAGCAAGTGTTGGCTCTACCTCAAATTCCAATACTTTCCAAGAAGTCGAGATCTTTAAAATCTATATTTGTATTTGAGGCTTAGTTTTCATCTTCTTTATATTCTGAAATACATATGTTCATTACGAACTTGATTTGTCTAAACCATCACGTGTCATTAGTGGTGATGATGGAGTGACTGTGCCTCTTGAAGTTGGAGTTGAGCTTCTGGAACGCTTCAGTCGGAGAGATCCATGAGGAGACCCACTACGTGAGAAATGTTCGTGAGCGTATAGAAGCAACCCAATGTGCCTATTTCCTGCTTCCATTGCAATATTCAGTGCGCTATTTCCATCCTATGAAAAAGCACAGCAAAATATTAATGCAAATGTATTACAATATGAAAAAGCACAGCAAAACTTAGGACTAAATAAGGATCCAATTCACAAACAAATAATTTGCTTACACTGAAAATATGAAATCCATGCTTTTCATGAGCATTGAGGACAACATCTGGCATACATAAATACTTGGAAATCGTCCAATTTCAAGTTGCTGGTGAGTGTTGAAAAAGAGAGAGAGAGAGACAGACAAACACACACACACACACACACACACACACACACACACACACAGAGAGAGAGAGAGAGAGAGAGAGAGAGAGAGAGAGAGAGAGAGAGAGAGAGAGAGAGAGAGAGAGAGAGACGGGAGGGGGGAAAGAACAATTTCTCAGCAGGATAAAGAAATGGGAATGTGGACAAGAGGGAGGAAGGATAGGAGAGAGAACTATCTCGGTTCTTTGCTGAAGGAACTTCGCAGGAACTACCTCAAGTGATTTATAAAACCTTATCTGATACAGACAGAGAGGAATAAATAATAATCCAGTGCAGCACATCATTGTACCACCATCCTCCCTGTATGTGATATGGAACTAAACCCCTTTGAATTACTGCCCTCCACTGTTAAGTATTTGTTACAATCTACTGCGAGAATTTTAGGAAACAGTCATTCACCTGTAAAGGAGACTGCACGTAGGATGCTGGTGCGACCTATCCTTGAGTACTACTTGAGTGTTTGGAATCCATATACATTGAAGCAATTCAGAGATGAGCACCTAGATTTGTTACCGGTAGATTTGAACAACATGTAAGTGTTACGGAGATGCTTCGGGAGCTCAAATGGGAATTCCTGGAGGGAAGGCGACATCCTTTTCGAGAAACACTATTGAGAAAATTTAGAGAACTGACACTGGAAGGTGATTGCCAAACGATTCTACTGCCGCCAACGTGCATGGCATGTAAGGACTATGAAGATAAGCTCTAAGAAATTAGGGCCCATATGGAGGCATACAGAGTGGAACAGGAGGGGAAAAGACATATAGTGGTACAGGGTGCCCTCCACCAACCACGCACCATTCAGTGACTTGCGGAGTATCTATGTAAATGTAGATCTAGAGAGGTTCACCTCTTAATAATGTAATGAATCAAAATTCACTTAACCACAAATGATGATATTATTTCAGCTGAAGTTCAGTCCTGTTTACTCCAACAATCTGGAAAGTGAACCCACTCACTATACAGGGTGAATGTGCTGAACACATGGCCATCTCCAGGAACACTGTCGCAGTTTCTTATTGACCCCTTGTTATTTTAGTGTGGTGTTCTGAGGAAATGCTAGTTTTACAACTCACTCATTTAAAATTTACAGGTAAATGTAAGTGTAAGATAAGCCATTGCAATTAATATAACCGGTATAACCACCAGCATGTTGAATGCAAGTGGGCAAATGTGAATGCATTCTGCTGCACATGTGCCGGATGTTAGTTTGAGAGATGAAGTTCCATGCCTGTTGCACTTGGTCTGGTATTGGTGTTTGCGGGTGACGCTGGAATTCTCATCTGATGATGACCCACATGTGCTCGATTGGAAACAGATCTGGTGACCGAGTATGCCAAGACAACAAGTCAACACTGTGTAGAGCATGTTGGGTTACAACAGTGTTATGTGGGTGAGTGTTACCTTGTTAGAAAACACTCCCTGGAGTGTTGTTCCTAACTGACAGCACAACAGGTCGAGCCAACAGACTGACATACAAATTTGCAGTCAGGGTGCATGGGACAACCACCAGAGTGCTCCTGCTGTCATATCGAACTGTACCTCGGGCCATAAATCCAGGTATAGGTCCAGTGTGTGTAGCACACGCAGACAGTTTAGTTACAGGATGCCAACTGGCTGCTCCCTAGCCAACTACAGCCATCATTGGCACCGAGGCAGAACCAGCTTTCATTAGGAAACCGAACACAGATCCTCCCTGCCCTCCAATGAGCTCCTGCTTGATACCACAGAAATCACAAATTGTGGTGGTTCGGGGTCAGTGGAATGCATGCTACAGTATGTCTGGCTTGGAGCTGTCCTTGAAGTAACCGATTTATAACAGTTCGTTGTGTCACTATGGTGCCAACTGCTGCTTAAATTATTGCTGCAGATGCAGTTCGATGTGCTAGAGCCATACGCCAAATATGAAGGTCTTCCCTCTCGGTAGCATCACATGGCCATCTGGAGACCAGTCTTCTTCTGACCATACATTCTCGTGACCACAGCTGCCAGCAACATTCCTGCAAAGGCTTCCTCCATTTCACAGAAGGAACATTCAGCTGCTCATAGCCCTATTACATGACCTCATTCAAACTCAGTGAGGTGTTGATAATGGTGTCTTTTCTTGCCTTAAAGACATTTTGACTAACATCAACTCACCGAGTCCCTCTCAAAGGCATTAGTTACTGCATGTATTTAAAGCAAATTTGATCTGCATCGTCATAGTAGCATTACTAGCACACCCTCACGTGACTGTTGTGAAATTTGAATACGCAACAGCTTCTACCAACTTTTGTTTATGTGACAATTCCCGCTTAGTGCTGCAATCTTATTTCTGTCAGTGTATGATCAAGTGTTTGTTACTTTAGATCCTATAGAGAATTTTCAGCATTTGACAGAAAAGTTAACAATTGTGAAACTAGAAGGAAACAAGACTTTCATGGGAGAAGTACACAAGGGGGTCATATACTAAAAAATGTGGTAATTCAAACCTAAAATTTTCTTCGATGTATTGCCTGCAGAAATAAAGAATATAAAAACATTTAGTATATTTAAAGAAAGAGTTGAAAAAATGCTAATATCCAACTGTTTCTATAGCACTGAAGAATAAATAAATTATTCATATTGACACAGGTCTGCAACTTGTGTTAAGAATGGATGTGACATATTTTACTATGTATTTCGCATAAAGAATGTTCAGTTGCTTCTTCTCTGCTCAGACTTATCTACATTTCTTACATCTCTTCATAAGTGACTATTCCACATCACTGTAGTGCGATTCTGGCCTTGTGACACACAGTTATTCCTGCTGGAAGATGCCACTGCTGATGGGGTACACATGAAGCAAGAAGACATCCAGGTGGTCCATAATAATGTTTGTGTAGTTGACAGCTGTTATAGTGCCTTCAACTGCTACCCCTAGACCCATGCAAGCATAGTTGAATGTCCCCCATAGCATAATACTGCCCCTAAAGAGCCTGCATCTGTAACATGCTGCACGATTCAAGCAGACTTGATGACATATCCAGACCCAACCATCGACCTGGTGTAACAAGAAATGTTATTCATCGGACAAGACGACAAGTCTCCATTCATCCACAAGTAGTCTCTTATGATCCCATGCCCACTGCAGTCTTAATTGATGATGTCGTTAAGTCAACACTGGAGCACACAGAGGTCACCTGCTGTGGAGCCCCACATTCAACAAAGTGCTGAACATCATGCTTTGAAACACTTGTGCCTGCACCAGAGAGTCACTCTGTCATCAGACCTGTCACAGATCATAGCCTAGCATGATTTACAGAGCGGTTGTGAGGTATGGACACCCAACACCTTGTCACCTACTCATGTTTTCACTGTCCCCCAACCACATTCCATAGATGCTCATGGCAAGAGCATGCAAACAGACAAACAGCTTTGCTGTTTTCAAGATGCTTGTCTCCAGGGGCCATGCCAGTACAATCCAGCTTTTTTATTCAGAGTTGCTATGCCAGTGGACTTCCCAATTTGCAGCCCGATCATCACTAGAATGATTCCCTCTTCATCTCTGCTCCCCTTATATACTTTTTTTTATTGCGTCGCTTGCCCACAACGCCACCAGGTGGCATTCAATCATGCGATGGACAGTGGTCAGCCCAGACATATCATCATACAAAGATTTGGAAGTGGAAAATGATTCAAAAAATAAGGGTGTTACAAGTGTCTTAACATACACGCATGTACACACACACTTGTCTCCAGGGGCCATGCGCACGCGCACGCGCACGCGCCCACGCACACGCACACGCACACACTCTGCATGTTGTCTGTTTCATGGAATACATTTTATTGCTAGAAGGATAATTGAACATTAGACAATGAGAAAATGTTATTTGAAAATATTCATTTACTTTTGGTCTGGGTCTATTTTGCATTGGTAAATAAAAGTGGCTTGTGCATCTCTGTATGCTTACTATTTGAAGAATGTTTACTTATTTACTGATCTTCACAACTGGTATGTATGTGTGTGCATAAAAAGCACTATTCAATAATAAAGAGTTTCCTTGCTTTTTCTGTTGCACTATGGACTAAACCCTATTCAGCAAGCACATATGTATAATGCTTTTAAGAAAAAGAAACCACAACTAACCTGATAGGTCAAGCAACAAGCCATCAAGAGTACCTGTATGAGATGAATAGTCTAACTTACAAAGTAACAAGTTTGTTCACTTTTTTTTCATAACATATGTCTAATTTTGCAGGATAATCTGATTGTTAGCTATGTTATGTTTGCTAATTCTTCAAGTTACACATATTATGCCATATACGTACTCCCACGTACTACACATTTTTATGCCATATATGTACTCCCACTCAAGACCTCTTATGAACTTTTTCAATCCTCAATGCACCCAGCCTAACACTTGACATATGTGTTAGCAGTTTATTGCCATTCCCTTATTCATATTTCCAGATATAACCACCTTTCCTACAGTAACTTTGGGAGTTTATGTTTAGGATAATTCTTACACCCCTGACAACTAAATATTTGTAATCTAATGTCTTTCATTACCTGCATGATTTGTGGCAATAGACCATTTCATAAAATTCTAAAAAGAAGTCTCTGTGTTTGGACTATTGGTATAACCCCATTCGTAAAATATCCATTCATAAAATTAATGATATTATGAGAAAATGTTACATTTCTGGAACCTATAGCCGAATGAAACATTCATTTAGTGAACACATCTTCACCTACAATAAGAGCTATCAGAAAGGTCTGCACTACTACCTGACAGGCCTTTATGTGCCACCACAACTCAGCACAGGCCATTACTGGCTTGCTGACAAGTGATTACACTTATCCCTTTGAGTATATGATTGAGGCAGAGACCTGGAAATGTGATTTTGACAACAATAATGTTTAAAACATAAAGCCTCGTGTGACTATGTGGTTCAAGCATCTATTAAAATCCAAAATATTGGTAATGTAAGTTCAAACAAATCCTCACAAGGGAAATATTTGTCTGCAGCACCCACATAGCAAATACTATCAAATCATTAAAACAGGCTGTCATACCTGTATCACATGCCACAGTGTTATATTTACACTAGGGAAAATGTTGGACAGCCCATCAGTGCTGTGTGCCAAAAAATATATCATTCTTCAGTTAATCACATTTCATGGTCCACAGTTGGATATTTGCATCCACCAATTTTCTTCAGTTGCTGCTTCCAAACAGGCATCAGTATCACATAATTGTGCTCCTACTCCAGCAGTAATGTCACACCCCGGAAATTCCGTTTCCTGCAGTCTGTCAATCTTTATTTGCACTTTGACTTACTTATATATAGGGAAGCATTTTGGCATTCAAACCTGAGGACAGGTATGCTTTTCTTAATAACTCTCACTAATAATTTTCTTTGATATCTCATGCTATGGAGAATATTATAACAAAATACTATCATGATTACAGATTAACCATGTCACTGAACTAAGTTCAATTTCATTTCCAACACATTGTCACTTAACACTGAGAAAGACTTGAGAAATGACCTAAAGTAATTTCTGTTTTAGTAGAAAGCATCATGTAATGTTTGTCTTGCAATGATAATTTCACACATGATGAATGACTGGCTTTTCTCTAGTATTGGCAAGTGACAGATAGTCACATTTGCATTACATATTTCCATTTGAGTCTGAAGCTTCTGGATAAGTACATTTACATTGTCTCTTACAATGGTTTCCTTTAGGACACTGAATTGTTCAAACACACTCAGATATGAAACATTTGTAAAAAAACCTTAGAATCTATTCTACCATCCCCAAAACGACTAAAAATGAGTAACGGATAGCTGAGTGCAATGTACATCTTTTTAGACAAAAATTTCCTGCATCTTAATGTGATACTTTCTGTAATATATTTTCAAACATCTGTGTAGCTACACCCATTCTCAGTTCAGTAGCCTACCAGTTGGTATCAGCAAGTAAAAGAACTATACTTATAAATGATGTCTCAGAGGAGAGGTATATACAGCAGTAATTATTGACTACTCTGTGTTGTTTCTATCTTGTATCAAATGTCATGGTGATCTTTCCAATTAGAATCAAATTACATTAATTTTTGGAAAAGCAATCAATGTATGCAAGTAGATTTATCTCATGTATACGAAAAAGATGAACTGAAGATTACTTATGATGCTGGTACTTACAGAATCAACTATAGTGACATCACAGTCTGGTTGAGATATTATGTGTTTGACAATGTCAGTGTAGCCATGGTCTGCAGCACACATCAGAGCAGTGCTACCATCAGCATCCTGGATATTCATATCAGCACCTGCTTCTGTAAGCATTTCCACCATTTCCAGGTTACCATGAGATGTTGCCAGCATCAGAGCAGTTTGACCATGCTAGAATTAAGAAAACAACACCGTTAATCAACACAGAGTCACACTAGTAAAATCAGACAGATTCAATGCTGAATAAGGTTACAAAATTTTGGCAGCACATTATATTCAGTACAGATGCTTTTAAAGGAGAGCTCAGTTAAGTAATAATGAGACAAAAACTGGCCTTGGAAAGAACAGAAGCAGCAATTGTATACGAGGTGGTTACCTACACTAATAATAAAACTGTAAACCAGTCATGTCTGTCCATCTGAAAATGCTAATCTCCAAAACTACTAGAGGTGAGGGTTTTGTAAGTAACTTGAACTTAGCTTGGTGAGATACATACACTTTATGTCATCAAAATCTGAACACAGAAAAAAAAGATATCACAATTTAAATTTTTAACTAAAAGTCATCCGCTCAGGTTAGTAGTTTTGATTTTTAATCACTATGGCATAGTACACCAAAGAAGCAATAGATGGTGTTGATAGTTTTAACTCATATGGAAACATTCCCAGGCGTAAGTAAAAGATCTTGATGAAACGTGGCAGGTAAGTAGGGGTCAAAATAGTGCAATATGTATTTTTTTGTTTTAGCTCAATTTCATTTTTACGGGGTAAAACACACTCAGAAAGGTAATTTGGAATATTAGGTTTAGAGGTAATATCTTCAAAACCATTTGTTTCATATAGAAGTTTAAAGGTTGTTAATTTTCATAAAAATTGTGTGATCAACTTTCGCAATAATTTGAAATCTTGCAAAATACATCACCACTTAATTAATTTTGAAAAATAAAAACTTCTGTCACAACATAAATTAAAGAAGCTTTCACACCAAATACATCCATGTGTACAAAGGCTCATTCCCGAAGCACCATTTTTGGAAAAATAAGCTGAACATAATGTGCCATCTGTGTATTTTCAACATAACTAATAAAATATCTCAAAGTTCATTATCATTCTAATAATCTATTTTACTTCTTTTTGTGTTTAATTGTTATTTTATGTTTTACATTTTTTTGTTAGTTTATCATTTCACATATGTATATTGTTTCAATTGAAAATAATAAGTAACTCATTATTATGATACAATATAATTACAATAATGATAATCTTAAAGAAATGCTTGAAATAATTTTTTTTACTCCATGAACATAAAATGATCAAAATTTCTTCACAATAACACACGCGATGGACAGCACAATATAAAAACAAAATTCAGCACAATTTGCAAACTGTGGCTGGTGATTTTCTAAATATCCTGATTTGTATAGGCATATGTCAGTACACTGAAAAACCTTGTCGAAGAGAATTGGTTGATTATTCAGATTGATATATCGCTTCTTAAGGGGAGATTTGACATAATCATTCAGCAGAACCAGATCTGAAAATTTTCTCACATAGTTCTTCCAACATCAAATGCCATATATGTCCAAAGGCAGTACCTATCCTGTCAAGCTTTTTGGAATCATCAGATGAACATTTTCTTTGTCCTCAGATACTACACTCAAAATGGTTTAGACTGACCACCCAAAGAATTTAACCGGTTTTTCTCTGCACTGGGAACAACAACTTCTGTCAAATGTCTTTTGATGTGATCTGAGAGTAGTTTATCAGATTTTGATGCTGTCACAAAACATTTGGTGCTTCATAGAGATTCTCGAATTCTCAGTCCAAACTTTCCGTTAGTTTCTTTTGAAACTATGAAAAGGGGTGTTGTCAGTATTTTTTTTTTAGCAACAATAACAACATTTTGACCATCATACCTGAGGCCAATGAACTTGTTCATCTAGTGATGACAAAAGGCTCGACAGAACATGTACAGACATTAGATGTATACGGCTTTCGTTTGAAGAATGTGGGGAGATATTCAGATCTAGTTCTGCAGAATGATTATGATATCTCCACTTAAGAAACAATATAATCCAGCTGCCATGATTAGTACATAATCAATTCTCTTTGTCATGTTTTTCCAATGTACTTAAATATGCCTGATACATATAAGGATATTTAGATGATCACCTGCCACAATTTGACATCCTGCTAACTTTTGTTTTACACTGTGTTGTCCATCGAGTGTATTATGTGAAGAAATTTTATTCATTTTACTTGCATGGTGTAAAAAGAATACTACAGTTTAGGCATATCTTTACAGACTACCATTGTTGTAATGATTTTGTATCATAATAATGAATTACTTATTGTTTTTGATTTCCAAAATGTAGGTATATGAGACAGTAAAATAAATACAAAAAAAGGAAAAAAAGGAAAAAAAGAAAAAAAAGAAAAAACTGAATGTAAAATGTAAAATAATTTGAAACATAAAACAAATTATTAGAATATTAATGAACTTTTAGATTTGTAATTTGGTATGTCAAAAATATTCCTACACATACATCTACATAGATACTGCGCAAGCCACCTTACAGTGCATGGTGGAGGGTACCCTGTACCACTACTTGTCATATCCTTTCATGTTCCCCTCATGCGCAATGTACATTGGCGGCAGCAGAATAATTTGGCAGTCACCTTCAAATGCCGGTTCTCTAAATTTTCTCAAAAAGGACGTCACCTTCCCTACAAGGATTCCCCATCTGAGTTCCCAAAGCATCTCCGTAACACTTACTTGTTGTTTGAACCTATCGGTAACAAATCTGGCAGCTCACCTCTGAATTGCTTTGATGTCTTTCTTCAATCCGACCTGATATAGATCCCAAACACTCAAGTAGTACTGAAGAATAGGTCGCACCAGTGCACTTTATGCAGTCCCCTTTACAGGTGAACCACCACTCTTTCCTAAAATTCTCCCGATAGACCGAAGTTGACCATTCGCCTTCCCTACCACAGTTCTCACGTGCACGTTCCACCACATATCACTTTGATACGTAATGCCCAGATATTTAAAAAAAACTTGACTGTGTCAAGCAGGACACTTATAATACTGCATCCAAACATTACAGGTTTCATCTTCCTACTCATTTGCATTAACTTACATTTTCCACATTTAGGGCTAGCTGCCATTCATCACAATACTGGAAATTTTGCCTACGTCATCTTGTATCTTCCTACAGTCACTCAACTTCGACACCTTACCATACACCACAGCTCATCAGCAAACAACTACAACTGCTGCTCACCTCGTCAGCCATATCATTTACATATATAGATAATAACAACAATCCTATCACACTTCCCTGGGCCACTTCTGATGATACCCTTGTCTATGATGAACACTCATCCTCTAGGACAACATACTGGGTTTCACTATTTAAGAAGCCTGCGAGCCACTCGTATATCTGTGAACTTATTCCATATTCTCGTACCTTCATTAACAGCCTGCAATGGGACACCATGTCAAATGCTTTCCGGAAGCCTAGACGTACGGAATCTGCCTGCTGGCGTCTATCCATAGTTCTCAGTATATTTATTATGTGAGAAAAGGGCAAGCTGAGTTTTGCACGAGTTATGCTTTTTATATAAAAAAATGCTGATTCGTACACACAAGCCTCTTAGTCTCAAGAATGTTCATTATATTCAAGCTGAGAATATGTTCAAGGATTCTGCAGCAAACAGAGGTTAGGGATATTGGTCTATAATTTTGTGTGTCCATTCTTTTACCTCGCTTATATGCTGGAGTCACCTGCACTTCTTTTCAGTTGCTTGGGACTTTGTGCTGGGTGAGAGATTCATAATAAATGAAAGCTGGATAAGGGCCCAATGCCATAGAGTACTCTTTGTAAAATCGAACTGGGATTCCATCTGGATCTGGTGATTTATTTGCTTTCAAGACCTTGTATTGTTTCTCTACACCAGGTACGCTTATTACACTACTGGCCATTAAAATTGCTACACCAGGAAGATGACGTGCTACAGATGCGAAATTTAACCGACAGGAAGAAGATGCTGTGATATGCAAATGATTAGCTTTTCAGAGCATTCGCACAAGGTTGGTGCCGGTGGCGACGCCTACAACGTGCTGACATTAGGAAAGTTTCCAACCGATTTCTCATACACAAACAGCAGTTGACCAGCATTGCCTGGTGAAATGCTGTTGTGATGCCTTGTGTAAGAAGGAGAAATGCATACCATCACGTTTCCGACTTTGATAAAGGTCGGATTGTAGCCTATCGCAATTGCGGTTTACCGTATCACGACATTGCTGCTCGCGTTGCTCGAGATCCAATGACTGTTAGCAGAGTATGGAATTGATGGGTTCAGGAGGGTAATATAGAACGCCGTGGTGGATCCCAATGGCCTCGTATCACTAGCAGTCGAGATGACAGGCACCTTATCCTCATGGCTGTAACAGATTGTGCACCCATGTCTTGATCCCTGAGTCAACAGATGGGGACGTTTGCAAGACAACAACCATCTGCATGAACAGTTTGATGACTTTGCAGCAGCATGGACTATCAGCTCGGAGACCATGGCTGCGGTTACCCTTGACGCTGCATCACAGACAGGATCACCTGCGATGGTGTACTCAACGATGAACCTGGGTGCACGAATGGCAAAACGTCATTTTTTCGGATGAATCCAGGTTCTGTTTACAGCATCATGATGGTCGCATCCATGTTTGGCAACATATCGGTGAACGTACATTGGAAGCGTGTATTTGTCATCGCTGTACTGGCGTATCACCCAGCGTGATGGTATGGGGTGCCATTGGTTACATGTCTCGGTCACGTCTTGTTCACATTGATGGCACTTTGAATAGTGGGCATTACATTTCAGATGTGTTACAACCCGTGGCTCTGCCCTTCATTTGATCCCTGTGAAACCCTACATTTCAGCAGGATAATGCACGACTGCATGTTGCAGGTCCTGTACGGATCTTTCTGGATACAGAAAATGTTCGACTGCTGCCCTGGCCAGCACATTCTCCAGATCTCTCACCAATTGAAAACGTGTTGTCAATGGTGGCCGAGCACAATACGCCAGTCACTACTCTTGATGAACTGTGGTATCGTGTTGAAGCTGCATGAGCAGTTGTACCTGTACACGCCATCCAAGCTCTGTTTGATTCAATGCCCAGGTGTATCAAGGCCGTTATTACGGCCACATGTGGTTGTTCTGGGTACTGATTTCTCAGGATCTATGCACCCAAATTGCGTGAAAATGTAATCACATGTCAGTTCTAGTATAATATATTTGTCCAATGAATACCTGTTTATCATCTGCATGTCTTCTTAGTGTAGCAATTTTAATGGCCAGCAGTGTACCATGTCACTCATACATGAGTCTGTGTGATGATCAGATGAACAGTATGTATATACGATTCTCCTGTGCAAATGATTTCTTGACTGTGAAATTTGAAACTTCAGCTTTCTTTTTGCTCTCTTCAACTGCCACACCAGAGACTGAATGAAGGTCTTAGACTCGCTTATCGATTTTACATATGACCAGAATTTTCTTGGTTTCTCTGCCAGATCTTTTGCTAAGGTATGAAAGTGGTAGTGGTTGTACGCTTCGTGCATTGATCTTTTCACAGACGCTCAAATCTCTACTAACCTTCTCTTATCATTTATGCAGTCCCCTTTGAACCAAGAGTGCAACATCCTCTGCTTCCTCAGCATTTTCCAGATCTTGTTATTAAACCATGGTGGGTCTTTTCCACCCTTTATCCACTTAACTAGAAACTTAACTCTCCAGACCACAATTTACAATCTGCTTAAACCTTGCCTTTAATGCTCCACAGCCCTCTCAATGGAACTAAGTGATGCTAATTCACTGTCTAACTGAGATGTTAATAACTGTTTATCTGCTCTATCTAGCAGAAACGCTCTCTTAGCCTTCTTGACTGATTTATTAACTTTCGTAATCATAGTTGCTATAACGACATCATGATCACTAATCCCTGTTTCTTACTGACACTGTTGATAAGGTGCAGTTTATTTGTAGCTAAAAGGTCTAAGATATTTCCGCTGTATGTATTTCGCATGACTGTCTGTCTCAACCTTCAGCAATGAATCCATAGACATCCCAGTCTCTACTCAGTGGGTAGAAGTCACCTCCAATCAGTATTGCACTCATTCAGCTTGTAGCGTAATAGTTGCTCACTAAACAGTCTGCTAGGTAGCACATTAATGCATCAGCGTCCATTGGTGCCACATCACAACCACAGCAATTTGTGTATCTAGGATTGTCTGCTCTTATAGTTCGCTTCTTCAATAAGTCTTGCTACGATGGGTATGATGTGTGCATGCTGTGTGCAGACACAGGAGGAGCTCGGCCACAATTCACAAACAGCTGAATGTACTTTTGGCTACAGTCAGTTAACTTGAGGCTGCTGCCTTAGGGTGTCATGGTGAAGGAGAATCTGGCACGTCACACAGGGCACCTCAGGTGTCACTTGCTTTGCCCATGGGCTCTGCTTCCAAGGCACCTCCTAGTGCATCCAACACACTGGATCTGCCCTCACAGCATGGTGAGTGGCAGGTGAAAATGTGTTCGCATCACTCAAGGCGGAAAGTGACTGACTGTAGCCAAAAACACATTCAGCTGTTCGCAAACTGCGGCCAGCTCCTCCTGTGTCCACGCACAGCATGCATACATCCTACCCATCTTAGCAAGACTAACTGAAGAAGTGAACTATAAAAGCAGACAATCCTAGATAAGCAACTAGCTACCCTCCTTATGTGTCACCAGTGAACACATGCATTAATGAGCTACCTAGCTGACTGGCTGTTCAGTGAGCAACTATTGCGCTACAGACTGAATGAATTTACAGTTATAAAAATGTGAGACTAAACCTCTTAAACAGAGAAACACACTAGAAATTTAATAAACATGCTAGAAGTAAAACACAAAAAAAGATAAACACTTAACTTGCTGCTCCGTAGACATGTATCAGCTGAGAACTGGAGCCTTACTGACTTGCTTACTAAATAGACAGACAGTTGTTTTCAAAACAAAACAAATGAGCAAATACTGCACTACAGACTGAATGACTTAAACAGCACATTGTGTACAGCACATTTGCTAAAAACTGTATTTCAGAAATGATCTTTGTTATACATGGATGGCTGTGGCATGAAATATTCTTTAATTTATGTTGTAACAATTTTTTTAATTAATTAACAGTGTTAAGGTATTTTGTAAAATTTCAAATTATTACAGAAGTTGATTACATAGTTTTCAATTACATTTCGGCTTCGATATGAAACAGATCTTTTTTATATCAAGGCTTTGAAGATGTTCCCTCTAAATTTGATATGTCAAATTACCTTTCAGGGTGTGTTTTATCCCTTAAAAGTGAAACTAGGCATAAAATTGCAGTATTTTGATCCCTCTACAGACAGAATTAAAATGCCACAATCTTATCTTTATGAATACAAATTACCAGGGAATTGACTTGGTTAGGATATACGGATTTACTGATTTTCCTTTGTACTTTAAAAACTTAACAACATCGCTTTGCTTCTTTTGATTGGTTTTATTTACATTTTTTGCTAGGAAAAATGAATTTATTAAGTTTGCTTTGTCATTTGGGTGCCTAGTCATTACACTTTGATTATGTTTTGGTCTGGTGTCTCCTATGGATATGGAGAAAATGATTACAAAATTTGAAATATAGGTTCTTCTGAAGTGCAATGTGGCAACAGGGAGAAAAGCAGCTGACTCGACATCAAAGGTGTGGCCACAGCATTGCAGGAGGGGTAGAGCGGTGGTGCGCAAACATGCGGTGCATCAGGAATTGCCTGAACGTTGGACATGCCTGTGAACACTGTGCATAAAATGCAACGAAACAGCCTGCACTGCTGAAGACAAACATTCACTCTGCAACTTCTTGCCTGGAAGTGGGCAATGAATGGCCACAGAACATTCTCTGGTCATACAAAGCCAATTTCCATCTCCAAGAACATGTCAATATGCAGAATTGCAGAATATGGACAACGAAAAATCCTCACACCCGTCAACCAGTACCATTTCATTCTGCAGAGGTGACTGTATGGTATGGGTTGATAGTATCATTTATTGCTGGTCCATATTTTTCGAATAGCTGACTCTTGTGGGTCCTGTTACCTGTACCATCACTGGTAAATGCTATGAGAGTCTTTTGCACACCATCATTGCAACCCTTCTACTGTGTGGAATGTGTTGGTAGGACCATTGTTATGTAAGACAGTGCTAACCTGCAGACTGCACAGCGAGTGAAGTGCCTGCTGCAGAGAAATTTCAGAAATGCTATACCTATCAGGTGTCTTTTTCCTACAGCCTGCCAATCCAGATCATCTGATCTTAATCTGTACGAGTTCTGATTGTGGGGTTATTGAGAGGGGTTGTGTTCAGTGCTCAAATTATGAATGTAACTCTACTTAACTGAAGGCACAAACTTCACAATGCATTCTGAACATGAGCCTTGAAAAACTTTGATCAGTGGACAGCATATTGAAAATGTCTCACACCTGTTTCATGACAATTACAAACCAAATTCATTTTGCTTTTATGCAGTTTTGGCCTCAGAACTATTAAAAATCGATTTTCACCTTGCGATGTGGTATGACCTTGCCATTGTGGGTGGGCTCACCTAGCTAACAATGCCACAACTACTGATTGCCAAACTTGTGCAGACATGTACATTGAACTTAAAACACCACAGGAAAAAGAAAGAAAGAAAACTGAATGAATCCAAACTCAGGAAAGGTGAGGAATTTACTATAGATTTGTGTATGAAGTTCAACACAAAAACAATATGACTCATGTTGCAGATCTGTGTACTGATCAAATATGCTCGATTATTTGTCCAAATTCGGTTCAGTTGGAGTCCACACACATCTGAATCTCTTTCTCTCACTCTTCGAAACGTTTCTGCACATCATTTTCTATAAGGATGCACAGGAGTTCTGCAGTTTTTTCCTTCCAATAGAGAGCAAGAGCATGTCTTCAGCAAACTGCTCATCCACTGCCTCTGAGTTAAGTGACTTTTATTAAATCTGTCTTAGTGTAAGGACAGTTTGACATCAAAACAATGTTGTACATTAAAATGCAATAGTAAAGGGAAAAACTACACAGAATTGCCTCCAGGGACATCTATTTCATAGATTTAGAAGCACTGATTACATTGTGTGTAGGCTTCGCATCACACTGAATTCTCTAAGTCAGATCATTTATAGTTGTATACCCCCAATTTACAATAGTATATATCCAGCCATTTGTGTACTGTCATGTCTCCAATTTGTGTCACAATGTTCATTTCAGTCACATGTATGCTCTTTGATGATGCAATTTTGACAAACATTAGTGTGCAGTTATTATTACTCTAACAATTTTACTGTATTGTGAAAAATAAAGAATTCAAATGCTAAATGCAACACAATGACCAACTATGGTCAAAATACTTTCATTGTGCTACTGGTTTGGGTGGGAATGTGGGGGAGAGGGGGCAGAGGAGAAAAAAAAAAATCAACTGTATTGAGTGTACTTTCAGTCAAATCTAATTTACTCCATCTCCTTTGCCATTTTTCTCGTTTTCTGAAATCTGTGTTTTTCACAAATAAATACTAGCAGCTGCCTGCAGGATAATCTTTATACATTATATCCCTTCCCACTGTTTCTAAAATAATTACTTTGTTTTGAGTACCACTTAACTCAGTGCAAATATTTTTATAAATTGTTACATTACTGTTTGTCATTCTGCTACCAAGATACATTAGAACGACAGCTGAAATGTACCAAATAAGTGAAGAGTGGACCATCATTAATAACCCAGCAGATGGGCAATATGCAATACTTCACTGAGAATGAAAGACAAATATGTATTATTTGATCTCACCTTGGCATTATCTTTCAACATATGTTATGTCATACAGTATCAAACTTTTGTCACTCATCATTCTGCCATCAAGAAACATAGAATGATAAAATGTAACAAATGAACACTAGATACCACAAACATGCTATTTCTTCTAAAACAAAAACAGGATAGATGTTTAGCTGCCTGATATGAGGTATCTGCATAACATTATCCATTTGCAATTCCTAAAATACAAATATTTTATTTACAATATTATCAAATAAAACTTCTTCAAGGGCCATTCTACTATTCATTTTTGTTAGAATGACAATTTTTCAAAATATTTTCTAATAAACAGAACAGCAGAAGTGTTTTCAACTTCTTTGTGAACGGGACTGTGTGAAATAATGCACACTACACTCTTAATCAACTGCTCATACCGACATCTCTGAATTTACATAAGATTCATAAATATTTCACATGGTATTGCTTCTTTGTAGTATTTCAAACCAGAAACCAGTGTGCCAATTTTGAAAATAATATTTTATCACTGGTCATTCTGCTACAAAATTATGTGACGAGAGACAAATGTAAAATAGAGAACTAACACAATTATTTCTTAATTAGTTCTGGTACAAGAGAGTAGGAAATCGCAACACTACATTGTGAACCAAGCTTATTTGACTTCACAATTATGTGGTGTTGCAGAAAGTTTCCCGTAACAGAAGTGGCAAATGTCCCTTTGAATATGATCATAGTAAATAGCATCTAGCTTCTACTACAAACATTACTTTTCTGGAAAAAAAAACAAAAAAGCCTGCCCATTTTATGTTAACAAATGCAATAATGGGAACTCCAGGAGATTATATATAAAGAAGAAAGGACTATGCACCACATAGGAGGCACTAAGCAGTGGACAGGCAAGTACTTAAGGGTGACAAACACAGTAGTCTATCGTCATATATTCTCTCTCTCTCTCTCTCTCTCTCTCTCTCTCTCTCTCTCTCTCTCTCTCTCTCTCCCCCCCCTCTCTCTCTCTCTCTCTCTCTCTCTCCCCCCCCCCCCCCCCCCCCCCCCCCCCCTCTCTCTCTCTCTCTCTCTCTCTCTCTCTCTCTCTCTCTCTCTCACACACACACACACACACACACACACACACACACACACACACAAATTTAATTCTGAATTCTGACAAAAGATTCTGCCCTGAAAGCAGAGCATTTTGAGCCACACACACGACATTAATTCTAACAAAATATTTTGTCTGAAAGCAAAGCATTTTCAGCCCTTTTCTACAGGCCTGTGCACTATATTATGTGGCAGGTAGTCTTTTACACATAGGTTAAAACATAGTATTTATATTACTGCTATGAAGAATACAACAGTGACCTGTCAATGGTTCATACTACAATTCCTGATGTTACAAATTCAAGTGTTTAGTTGCATGTCACCTCAGTTTGCACAAAACTTTTAAAGCAGCATGGTAAAATACTGCCCAAATCTAACAATGGTAAACATTTGTTGCATGTGTACTGAAGCATTTACACTATTTTTCATACAAGTATGACACGAAAAACCAAGAAACAACTTACAGGTTTTGCTTTTATGTTTACATCTGCCAGGTGAAACATCCTCCGGATGATCTGCCTATGAGTTTCATTGCGTAATTTCACCAATGTAGCCAGCATTACACACGTGTACCCAGCAGTGTTTGGTTTATTTATGTCACATACCTTTGAATCAAGTAATATGGACACTACATCAAAGTTTCCACTGGAAACTGCATAATGAAGTGCAGTATTACCCTGTTAAAAACAAGCAGTGAATTAAAGAAATTTAATGATTTGTAAAGACACATGTTGGATTCAGTTTTGTTTCATGCATGACAAATAAAACTTTCAACACAGTAATAGAAAATCTGGGTGCAATGTAAATAATTTGAAGAGCAAAGATAACAACTCCCGATACAGAAGAGGTGTTAAGCCGCATGGCACATAAAGAAGACTGATACCCACCCAAAAAGCTCTCAGGCTTGACTATGTGCCTTTCTGTGACTCAGCGCCTCTAGTATTTGGCAAGTTGTTACCTTTACCCCTTGACTTAAATACTTCCATGTACAGCTTTGTACCACATCTTTGGAATTATAATAGAGAATGTAGTAATAACATGGCGTAACTGCATCCTACCTTGTTCTAAGATTTTGAAACTTCATGTTCTCAACAGGAATTACATAAATTTTGATTTCTGACCAATGTATTCTACACACATGATGATGCTTTATGTTTTAACACAAGCTTTCCAAGAAACAGCAGAACCTCACCAATCTGAACTTGGATGGTTTGACCCCCACTTAGTCTGACCATTCCATTTTCAGTGTTTCGTTACATTCACAGACTGCCGCTACAGTCGTGATGCTGCTAATGAATTTTATGTAGTTCTTCAGTATATGAACAAAGCTGTATGTCTACTTCAATAGACATTTTGTGGATTTGGAAATGGTGGATCATCATGTGAAAATCAAGGGAGTCATCTGCTAAGCAAAAGAATATTACTGACTTTTCTAATCTTGCTTAAGAACAGAACATTTTCTATTGTGTGATTTCTGAAATAAAGTATGCGGAGTTGTTATACTTTCACTCTTACCATACAATACAGATGTATTTGACTGTATAATCACTATTGTACATTACACTTTGGTGTAAATTTTCTAGTGTGTCAACATTTTCTTTTCATTTTGTTACCATTTTAACATTGAAAATACTACATGAAATATTGTTCTGTTGAAAATTATACTATACTGTTCTGTAATGTTACTAGTCAATAAAAGTGATCCTCTTGTAATCAGACCTTTGTGTGTTCTGACCATGCTCCCAGTCCCATAGAGAGCAGATTAATGAGGTTCTCCTGCATTTCCTAATGCAAATAAATTTTGTATCAGTTATGGTTTCAGGATTTAAGGTTCAAATAGAAAATGACATGCACAGGCTTGAAGGTTGGCTCAGGAACTGACTGCTGAATCTCCACAAATAAATGAAAAATATTGCACATAAACAATCATTAGGAGCCACTACTGTTAAATTACAAAACTGGTGATCAATCACTGGAAATAATCACAACCATTAAATAAGTAGGAGTATGCATCCAGACTGGTTTGAAGTCAAATGAGCTCACAAAACTGATACTAGGAAAAACAGATGCCAGATCCAAATTCAGTGGAAGAATTCTAGAGAAATTTAATTCACCCACAATACAGGAAGCTTCAAGAACCCTCATTTCACCTATTCTTCAGTATCACTCATTTGTCTATGACCCTTATCTGGTAGGATCAATACAGGAGGTCCACACACAATAACAGCAGATTCACTGCAGGTTTAACAGTATCTACAATACCATGAAAATACTCATTAAACTTGAACAGAAAATGCTACAGGAGAGGCACTGTTCATCATGGGCAGGTTTATAGTTAAAATTCCTAGACAATACATGCCAAGAAGATTTTAGCAACTTATTACTCCCTCTCATATACACCTTGCAAAATTATCATGAGGAAATTCAAGAAATCTGAGTTCATGTGGAGGCTTATCTCATTTCTGACCAACGTATTCTACACACATGATGATGCTTTATGTTTTAACACAAGCTTTCCACTCGGATGGTATGACCACCTGCTTAGTCTGACCATTCCATTTTCAGTGTTTCATTACATACACGGACCGCCGCTACAGTCGTGATGATACACATTTGCATATGGAACAGGAAAGAGGGGAAATTATTATAGTACCCAAAATATCCTCCAGCACCCACAGTAAGGTGACTTGTGGAGTATATATGTAGACAGAAAACAGTAATCAAAAAATGAAAGAGAGACATTGTGTCTCCAATATCTATAGAAACTGGAAGAGAGAAGTGCCATAGGTGGTGGTAGTGGTAGTGGTGGTGGTGGTGGTGGTGAATCAGGCTAGATAAGAAAATACACAACAGTCACCTGTGTATGTACAGAAGTTCTGGTAGATCAAGGAGATTTAGCATATGTTCAGCATAAGAAATGAACTAAAATATTACTATTGTGTGTTGGACACACATGACTAAATTGTTAATTGTAAAAAGTTTGGAAACGACTTAAATATGTGAAAAGCTGTTAGCAGTTTAGGAATTAATTCCCTAAAAAGTACACTGTCCAATCACATTAATGTGACCCCATCAAAAGTCTGAATAAACACCTTTTGCAGGGTGGACCGCTGTGAGGCACGCAGGAAGAGAGTCAGTGAGGTTCTTGAAGGTACCAACAGGGATGTGGAGCCATGCCAGCTCCCGTGCCATGGCAAGCTGTCCTACGTTTCCCAGTTGAGTAGTAATAGTGTGAACAGCTCCATCTACTTTGTCCCACAGAATCTCTATTTTGTTTATATATGGGGTGTTTGGTGGCCAGGGAGTACAGTTAACTCATACTCGTGCTCTTCAAACCATGCACAAACAGTGCAAGCTGTGTGACACATTTCATTGTCTTGTTGGTAGGTGCCATGGTGCCAAGGAAAAAAAAGGAGGAAAAAACTGCTTGTATGGGTGGATATGGTTTCCAAGGATAGCTGTATAATTGTGTTGATCCACTGTGCCTTCTAGAACTACGAGATCACCAGGGAATGCCCTCCAGCTTAGATCCTTCCAACAATTGTGCAGGACGTTTGCTTTCAGATGTTTCACATCATACGTGCAAACAGCCATCTGCCTGATCAAGCATAAATCATTATGTATCTGAAAAGGCCACCAATCACCACTCTGTGGATGTCCAGATGCAGTACTGGCATGCAAATTCCATCCTTCTTTGCCACCAAACAGCAGTCAGCATGGGTGCAAGAACCAGGCACCTGCTGCTGAGGCCCATATACAGCAATGTTTGCTGATCGGTGGTGGATGAGACTGATGGTAGTCCTTTGGGTTCACCTGGGTAGTCAGTTGCTCAATAACTGCCCATCTATTTGCGCATACAGATCTCCGCAGTTGTCATTCAGCCCATTCACCCATCATTTATGGCTTGCACTGCACCATAGTTGCCTCAGCGTTAGTTTTGCATAGTGCCACTTTGCAATGCATGGTATACTTTAACCGTGGCAGCAAATGAACTGTTTATAACTTTAGCCATTTTGGAAATGCTTCTAACCTTGGCCCGAAAAATAATAATCATGTCCTTTTGGACATCAGATAAATCACTCTGTTTCTGCATTACACAATGACCGCACTGTTGTCCACATTCCTCCAACATGCTTCATATACCCTCCACTGCTAGTGCTGCGCTGGCTACAGTGGCCGTGCGGTTCTAGGTGCTTCAGTCCAGAACCGCGGGACTGCTAAGTTCGCAGGTTCGAATCCTGCCTCGGGCATGGATGTGTGTGATGTCCTTAGGTTAGTTAGGTTTAAGTAGTTCTAAGTTCTAGGGGACTGATGACCTAAGATGTTAAGCCCCATAGTGCTCAGAGCCATTTGAACCATTTTTTGCTAGTGCTGCCACCTGCCATCCATGAGTCGTTATTGCACAATGACTTTGAACATGGGCGGTGGTCACATTAATGTGACTGGACTATGTAAAAGGAAATACAATTTTTTTAAAGGACACTTTAGACAAATATAGCTGCAAATTATTTACTTCTTGTTGATTACATAGGTTCACAACAAGCTTTTTTTGGAATATGCGCCATTTTCAAGTGTTCTGTTGACATTACTTTTATACATAATTTTACTCAACATCTATGTAACAGCACTATGAGATTTTATCCCATGTTATAACTAAAAATTAAATGGCCTTTGCCATACTGTTATGATGGATAAAAAGTAAAACACAGTCAACAGCCCTTGTGTCATTCGCTAAAATGGCTGATAACACAGACAGAAAAGAACAACAAGAATGTAAGCGGTTAAAAAAGGACATACCATCAGGAAATGACAGACATTTGGAAGCTGGACGCAATGTGCACGAAGTGGGGGGGGGGGGGGGGGGGGGGGAGTACCACTACACAAATTGCTAAAGAGGCAGTGCCCAATATGCAGCCTGGTTAAAATGACCACACAGCGAAAGAGCCGAGAGGAGGTCGTCCAAGATGCTGGTTGGTTGGTTTAAAGGAGTGTTAGGTGGAGGGGGGGGGGGAAGGGACCGAACTGTGAGTTCATTGGTCCCTTGTTCCTGGTAAAATAATTACACAAAGGAGAGAAGAAAAGAAAGGAAACGTACAGCACAATAACAGGAGAATGGAAGAACCAGAAGAACGACAGGAGGACAACCAACACTGCTATGGACAAAACAGGAAAAGAAAACCACAGAGAGAAGCAAGAAACAGGTAGAAGTGATAAAAACAAGAGATCAGATGACCATGGCTGGCTGGCTACAAGAATAAAAAGGAAAAGCCAGCCACTCTGCGACACTTTAAAACATCCAGCCTAAAAGCATTAGAGTGGAGAACACGAAGGGACAAATGACATGTGCAAAAATTTAAATAGAATGATACAACCCCCCGTCACATATAAAATGTAAAACTAAATTAGCCGATGAGGCGTTGTCAGCTAAAATTAATGGCACCGACTCTGGTAAGTGAAGAGTCCATCGCAGGACAGACAAAGACGGACAGCTCAACAATATACGGGTCACTGTCAGGCAGGCGCAGCACCAACACTGAGGTGGGTCATCACGGCACAGGAGGTAGCCGTGTGTCACCCAAGTGTTGCCAATGTGAAGCCAACAGAGAACCACAGGGTCCCAGCGAGAGGCCCACGTGGAGGTCTTCCACACATTCATAGTCTCCTTAATGGCACGCAGTTTGTTGTGCGTACTGAGGTTATGACATTCCGTCTCCCAAAGCCGCAAAACCTTGCACTGTAATACTGATCACAGGTCAGTTGCAGAGAAGCCAATCTCCAGTCAGTACACAGAAGTGCACGAACAAATGTGCTTGAGAGCACGAGGTACTGAAAACACAGCAGCCATCGGGCAAGAAATGCTGTTCAAAATGTCCTCTATGGACATACGCAAAGCTGACATGATTATCAGGCATCAAGCCGTCGGTGTAAACCACTTCATGGCCTCGGCACATGTCAAGAATCGAGAGAAAGTGGCAGTGGATAGCCAAGGGGTTAACCGAGTCCTTAGGACCATGTGAAAGGTCCAGGCAAAGCCGCAGCCTCAGTGTACACCATGGAGGTGTACATGAATGGACCTCAAGTATAGGTGGTAAAGGCAACGACTTCAGCTCGGAAAGAAAGGATCGGATACTAACTGCAATTGGAAGCCCTGACCTGGGCTGCCGATGCGGGAGATGAACCGCCGTGGGTGGGAAAAGGAAATGGTAATTCAGATGAGCAAGAGAACTACAAACATTTGCAACGTAACTGGCCAGCAGTTGTGCACGCCTAACCTGCAATGGAGGGACTCTGGCCTCCACCAGGACGCTGGCCACCGGACTCGTCCTGAAAGTTCCTGCCTCTTAGGCGAACGCCACAGTAGTGCACTAGGTTGACTAAACGTAATGCTGAGGGCACAACCGAACCATAAACCAGGCTCCCATAGTCAAGACGGGATCGAACAAGGGCTCTGTAGAGCTGCAGCAGCGTACAGTGATCTGTACCCCAGTTGGTGTTGCTCAGGCAGCGGAGGGCATTGTAGTGCTGCCAGCACTTGCACTTAAGCTGATGAAGGTGAGGAAGCCAAGTCCATCGGGCATCAAAAACCAGTCCTAAGAATCGATATGTCTCCACTACAGTGAGTGAATCATCATTAAGGTAAAGTTCTGGTTCTAGATGAACGGTACAGCGCTGACAGAAGTCCATAACACACGACTTTACGGCCGAAAACTGGAAACTGTGAGCTAGAGCCCATAACTGCGCCATGTGGATGGCTCCCTGTAGGTGCTGCTCAGAAACACCAGTACTGGTGGAGCAGTACAAAATGCAGAAATCGTCTGCATACAGAGAAAGTGAGACAGACGGTCCTACAGCTGCTGCTAGACCATTAATGGCCACTAAAAATAGATATAGACTCAATATAGAGCCCTGCAGGACCCCATTCTCCTGGATATGGGGGAACTATGGGAGGCACCAACTTGGACGCAGAAAGTACGAAGCGACAGGAAATTTTGGATAAAAATTGGGAATGGGCCTCGAAGATCCCACTCGTATAATGTGGCAACGATATAATGTCACCAGGTGGTGTCGTACGCTTTTTGTAAATCAAAAAAGACAGCAACCAGGTGTTGGCATCTGGAAAAGGCTGTTAGGATGGCAGACTCGAGAGACACAAGATTATCAGTGGCAGATCGACCCCGGCGGACGCTGCCCTGACATGGAGGCAGTAGGCCACGCGACTCCAGGACCCAACCCAACACACCATACGTTCCAGCAGCTTACAAAGAAGTGGATTTTCACCAGGTTTGAGCGCCGGAATGATGGTGCTCTCCTGCCACTGCAATGGAAAGATGCTATCAAACCAGATCCGGTTGAAAATGACAAGGAGATGTCATTTGTAGTCAGATGAGAGATGTTAAATCATCTGACTGTGGATCCGATCAGGCTCAGGAGTAGTGCCGGGGCAATGTGCAAGGGCACTGAGGAGCTCCCACTCCATAAATGAGGCGCTATAGGATTCAATGGAGCATGTAGTGAACAAGAGGACTTTCCCTTCCAGCCACCATTTGAGAGTGCGAAAGGCTGAGGTTCGAGCATAGTGCTCAGCAAAGTGCTCGGCAATCGCGATTGTGTCAGTAGATAACACGCCATTTATGTTAACACCTGTTGGGGTCTGATACCTGAAAACAAGTTTGATCCTTGCCCAGACTTGGGAAGGTGATGTACAGTACCCAATGGTCGATACGTACTTCTCCCAACACTCCTGCTTCTGTTGTTTCATGAGTTGTCAAACGAGGGCACGGAGCCGTTTAAGGGCTATGAGGTGCTTCAGGGAAGGGTGACACTCATGCTGCTGTAGAGCTCGCTGACACTCCTTAATTGCTTCAGTGACTTCCAGCAACTACCAAGGGACTGCCTTTCACCGGGGGCATCCTAAAGAGCAAAGGATCGTGTTTTCTGCAGCAGAAAGGATTGTTGAAGTCACCTGCTGAACCATCACATCGATGTTTCCCTATGGGGGATATTCAATGGTGACAGCAGAGGTGAAAGTTTCCCATTCTGCCTTGTTTAAAGCCCATCTGTGCACACGTCTGTGGGCCTCATGCTGGGGCAGTGACAGGAAGATGGGGAAGTGGTCACTACCACACAGGTCATCATGTGCTCTCCAGTGGATAGATGGGAGAAGTCCTGGGTTGCAAATTGATAAATCAATGGCCGAGTAACTACCATGAGCCACACTGAAATGTGTGGCAGTCCCA
Organism: Schistocerca americana; assembly: GCF_021461395.2. NCBI lineage: Eukaryota > Metazoa > Arthropoda > Insecta > Orthoptera > Acrididae > Schistocerca > Schistocerca americana. The sequence continues at coordinate 710,130,180 of NC_060130.1, read as the reverse complement.
GTATATAAGAGGCAGAGGTTGAACTGAGACAGTAAATTTTCGACATCTCTGCCTCAGCCATTAAGCACAGTGGCACCCCCACAAGGGGGTTATGAGCGTTAAAATCTCCCGAAAGTAGGAAAGGTTTACAGAGTTGATCGATCAGTGCATCTAATACAGTCAGGGCACTGCACTATTTGGAGGAAGATGTACACTGCAGACAGTTATTTCCTGTGACATCCTTATTCTGACAGCCACAGCTTCAAGAGGGGTTTGAAGGGGCACAGTTTCACTACAGACTGAGTTTAGGACATAAATGCAAACTCCGCCTGATACTCGATTATAGTCGCTATGGTTCCTGTAATATCCTTTATAGCAGCGGAGGGCAGGGCTCCGCGTTGCCGGGATCCAGGTTTCCTGGAGGGCAATGAAGAAAGCAGGTGCCATGGCTCAGCCAGGTGGTGGAAGAAACCACCGCAATTCCATTGGAGGATGATGTCGTCATGAGACTGGGAAGGCTTGGAACATTCGATGAGGCAGTTTATGCCTCAGGGTCACCTGCTGCACTGACTTATTGTCTGAGCAATCTCTATCCATTATGTCTGAGGGTGAAGCGAGATCTAGGTCCTCAGTGGATGCCAGAATCTCCACATCATCTGCAGGTGCAGAGCTTGTGCGTAGCGGTGGTGTGCATGCCACCGCAATTCCCTTGGTCTTGGGGATCTTCCTTTTGGATTTCTCTCACTGCTTCTTGGGTTTCCCCAGCTGGGAGGACTTCACTGATACAGTCTCCGGGACTGAGGATGAGCGTGAAGGCCTACGACCAGCTACTTTTGGGCTCTTTAGCCACTGGCAGGTGTTATCTTTCCCACTAGTAGAAACCTGGGAAGAGAGTGACCAAAGGGACCCCTTCCTAGCGAGAGGAGCCGAAGAAGACTTATGCTTCTCCAGCGCAGAAGTGGGGACTGATATCCTTGCTGGTTGGGGGTGTGTTGCCTCCGAAGTAGGTGATGCAGGAGCAACAGGGAGGGAAGTGCCCCCCACCATCAAGGGGGCAGGTGTGGTCCTTCGTCTCTGAGAGCTGACTTTATGTGGTGCAATGGATGGCGCTGTAACAGGAGTGACAGTGGCGGCATAAAATGACGTCATGCGCATGGCATGAAGCCATTCAAATTTCCGTTTAGCCTCAGTGTAGATCAGTCGGTCCAGGGTCTTGTATTCGCTTATTTTCTGTTCCTTCTGTAGAATCTTACAGTCCGGCGAGCAAGGGGGATGATTCTCTCCGCAGTTGACACAGATGGGAGGTGGGGCACATGGAGTGAGTGACCTAGTAGATAGTGTCAGAAGTTCCATGTGGCTTTTCGGGGATGATGCTGTAGTATACAGAGAAGTTGCAGCATTAGAAAATGGCAGCGAAATGCAGGAAGATCTGCAGCGGATAGGCACTTGGTGCAGGGAGTGTCAACTGACCCTTAACATAGACAAATGTAATGTATTGCGAATACATAGAAAGAAAGATCCTTTATTGTATGATTATATGATAGCGGAACAAACACTGGTAGTAGTTACTTCTGTAAAATATCTGGGAGTATGCGTGTGGAACGATTTGAAGTGGAATTATCATATAAAATTAACTGTTGGTAAGGCGGGTGCCAGGTTGAGATTCATTGGGAAAGTCATTAGAAAATGTAGTCCATCAACAAAGGAGGTGGCTTACAAAACACTCGTTCGACCTATACTTGAGTATTGCTCATCAGTGTGGGATCTGTACCAGGTCAGGTTGACGGAGGAGATAGAGAAGATCCAAAGAAGAGTGGCGCGTTTTGTCACAGGGTTATTTGGTATGCGTGATAGCGTTACGGAGATGTTTAGCAAACTCAAGTGGCAGACTCTGCAAGAGAGGCGCTCTGCTTCGCGGTGTAGCTTGCTGTCCAGGTTTCGAGAGGGTGCGTTTCTGAATGAGGTATCGAACATATTGCTTCCCCCTACTTATACCTCCCAAGAAGATCATGAATGTAAAATTAGAGAGATTCGAGCGCGCACGGAGGCAGAAGCTTCATATGGGATCTGATGCAGTGGAATGGTCTCCAAAGGTTTTTTGTCGAGTGACAGATATGCCTTGCTGTCCACCTCAACTTTCGAGGTTTTAACATCTTGGAGCTGTGAACTCATATTTAACTCCACAAAGAGATAGAGCCTTCCATGTAGATGGATTCTAGTAAGTCTGGGTAAGATTACCACAATTTAAATTCAACAGGGACTACTACACATACTACACTAATTAACCAAATGCCTAAATGGAACATTTGTTAACTAAAATGTTCCAGGTGGTAAACTCGACATTTAAATAAGAAAGTTGCAAGATTTAGGTCCTCAATAGTGAACCTTGATAATTCTTTCTTTCATTAAGCAGCAGTGCTATGAGGGAATAAAAAATTACTGGTTACATACAACAACCAAAAAATTCATAGATATAAGGAATGTTATAGACTTATATGACACTATTTATCCCTCACATCAAAAAGAATAAAATTATAACTGGAAATTCTAGGAATATTTTATTGTTGATTGATAATGCCCTAAGCCAAACCTCACACATTTAACTAAAAGAAACGTCGATTTTTTTTTTTTTTCTTTTTCCTCCTAACATTACTTAAGTCCTTCAAGTGAAGGAGCAGGGAGTCTCTGAAAACCTTGAATGTTATTTCAGAACTGTTGTTTCAGTACTGCTCTGATGGAGGAGGAATATGAAAAACATTTCAGCAACTGCACTGAAATCAACTAGAATGATGGTGTATGCATGGCAGGAGAAGCTGGGGCTATGTCGATGGTACTACACAAGCAAAAGAGCTTGGAAGAAGCTCCTTTATCAGCTGAGTTTATCAATCAAATTCAAGAGCAACTTAACATTGAATTTCTATGAGAAATGGTTGGGTTGATAATAGCATCCCTGTGGTTTGAAGAATACAACCGATACATTTAAGAATGGCTCAGATGTAGTGGCAGTGAGCTTGGCTATCAAATATTGATGGACAATGAAACCACTGTCACTGTTAACAGCTAAGAGCCTTGTGACAACTGTCACACAGAAAAAGAAACATCCAGTGAATATTAATTTCATTTCACTGCCTTGAGACAACTATGAAGCGGTTTAAACAAGAAGAAGAGAGTGTGATGCTGTCCAATTGCTGTCTTTAACAACTGCATGAAATTTAGTATAAAAAGTCTCAGTTTTGCTGTAGAAAATTTGTATTTGTCTTCCTAAACTTTAATGTAATTAATATTGGAACAATAGCAGAAGGTGCCAATGAGGAACAAAATTGCCAGGGCTGATCAAGGATGTCAAACGAACCTCAGAGTTGAAAATTGAAGAAAGAGAAGAGATAACCTAATTCTACTTTATAAAAGGTACATATTTGTGAGCAATGAAACAGATGTCGTTATAGGTTTAACATCACTCTTTCTTTGTTTTTGCTGTAACATACACACTGATTTACCATCCAAATGGCAATTATCTGAACTCATCTAAAATGCAATGGTTCACCACTGCATCCTTATCATTATCTAGGATTGGGGAAAGAAATTTTCAATATTCTTTTTGAAGGAACCCTCTAGGTATTTGCCTTAAGAGATGTAGTGAAACCTTGGAAAACCTAAAACTGAATAGCTGGATGTGTATCTGAACCTCCATGCTCCTGAATGAGTGTCCAATGCCTTCTCAGTGTGCCAGTACAGCCACAGTTGAGTGCACTCACTGCTTATAGTTCACTACGTCTCGTGATATTAAACCGCTCTAAATCAAAGCCCCAAAGTTCTACAAACACACAATACAACAATACACGACAAGTCACTTCAGAAGACAATTTGACAAACAGTAATTGTGCATGCTCATTATTGTGTAACTGATGTTTGAGAATGAAAATGTGTCCCGAGCAAGAACACACATTTCTAAAATCAGCTTGATACATTTTTTATTGTTTTTACAATTCTGTTCTGGATTACTATCGAGAGTATTTATGTAGAAAAGGCAAAGTATGTTTGTGGAAATGTTGACTTTTTATCTCTGGTTTGGTTAAGAGAGTGATTAGTGCTGGCTGCATTTGCAGTAAATTGTTTTCCCCACTAGAGCTACCACAAATACACGCCACTCCAGATGGCTTATTTTGCAGAAACAGTAACAAGTACATTTGTTAATACCTACTGCCTCAATGTAAACTGTGTTATCTGCATCAAAAGTCACTTAAAAAAATAAAAATGTGCAATATGATTGTCAGTTAGGACTATATAATTTTTTTTAAAATCACGTTTTGATTTTTTAACAGCGTACACACACCAGAACATTTGGGACACATTAAAAAATGTATGTGATGCCGGGACTTGAATTCAGCTCTTCAGATTTGCAAGCCCTGTGCTTTGTCAGCATGCCTCTCATACCAATCCACAGTTTAAACCTGTCACTAGTCCCACTCTGTACCACCCAAACTTCCTGCAGGCTGTTTGACAATTCTGTAAAGTTGGCACTTTTGCAAGATAAGGAAAAAGATGTCTCCACTGTAAATATAGAGATAAACAAGTGAAAAGTTAAAGCCTTTAGATGTTCCTTAAAGCATACTTGTGTGCACAGCAGGTAAGACAGACTAACCCTGAAAGGCAGAGCATCACATTCCAGTTAAAGTCCAGTACACTGTTCTAACTTGTCACCAATGTTTACTGAAGTTCACCTTCACAAAAGACCAAAACTATGTAGTCTTAGTACCACCTGTGAAGCTGTGGTTTACATCACACTCACTCATGTATCCTTCTCTGTGAGGTATTGGTACTGCAGCACTGCACTGGAGCCTATGAAGGATATGGAAGGCACAGAGGTTAACTAGGGAAAATTTGATCCTTTAATCTGCCCAAGAAGTGTGCTTGGATAATACAATAGGTGTCACCTCACCTGCGAAAGGTGGAGATCCAGGTTTGAGTTCTGGTAACACATCTGCCCTTAAGGTTTTTTTTAGTAATATCTCTTTGGAAAGACAGAACACTCTCTGATCTCTAAGATTCTAGACCAGACTGAATTTCAGCTTATCAGAACCTAGAAAGATCTCCTTAATGGCATCACCAAGCCTGAATATAGGGTCTAGAGCTGGAGCTTCACCATTTGTATACATAAATACCCACAAAATTCATACATGCATCAAATAATGCAATATCACAATGTAGAGCATTAAGGTTGACAGCGTGCCCAATGTCAGGCAGCACAGAAATGGAGAGGAGCTACACCATGAGCCAAATGAAGAAATAAAGTTAAGTTTGCGAAATAGCATGATCAAGAATGGCACATGTGACTAAAATTGACTTTGTATGTAACAATAGATGAATGATCAGTATTATAGAACTATACTCTATATCTGATTTTGAGAATTCAGTTTCACTTGATCTCCATGTAGTGTAATCAGAGCCTCTAAACACTATGGTATGGAATCAGAGAATCTCAGTAGGTTCCTGGGTACTCTCCATTAACACAGCTGGTATACCAGTCTACAAAGTGAAAACAGGACCATGACAAACAAGTTGCTGAACAAATGTACTGCAGCCATGATGTACGGGTGACAATCAAACAAACATAAAATGGCACTTTCCAGGCTTTAAGAAGACTTACACATCCCTCACCACAAGTAAGTGGATGTTGTCCTGTTGCAACATGGCATGTGGAGTTGCCTGAAGAACAGGGAGTACCTCAACCACAAGAGTCTGACGTAGCAGTTACTGTCCACATTCTCTTCCAGAAGTAGGAGTCAAGACTGCATGCTGTATCCAATGGCAACCTAAACTAAGACACCTGGCATTTGTCCACTATGTTATTCAACAATGCAGGCTTCCAGACTGATAAGCAAGGCAATGTCTAACTTACAGAAGACCATTGCTGTAAGGGATGCTAAAGCAGGATTTGCAAAACACAAAACAAAACAAAAAGAATTGTTGCTCAGCATATCAATGAAACTGAGGCAATCTCATGCATGATACAGCATGAACCACCCAGAGAATGGGGTCAAACAGTTGCCACTGTCAAGTTTGTTTCAGTGATGCGGCACTGAGGTGATGCATGCTGTATAGGCTGTTATGGTCAGATGGACAAGTTGGTCACCGTCTAGTGTTGTGCTAACACCGCATTGTTTAATTCCCAATCATCACTGTACACAGCTTTGGCCTATCTGCTGATACAACATGCACATTAATGTCTTAACAAGAAGTCTAGTATGGTGCAAAATGTTATGATGTGACACACCCATCTTCTGGAGACCCAACATTCTCACTCACGTGGTGATATCATCTGACTTTAAGGTGGCTTACTGACACTTCTTTATTTATTTCTACTGCATATGAAAGCCCTCAAACTTACAGAGTTTATAGTAAACAATCACACACGACAGGCTGCTAATGCTCTTACATGTAAGCAGTGTCTCTACAATCTAAATCATTTATTGTTGGTGTCTAGTTCTCCTCAGCCTCCAGACACTGAATTCATTTGAACCACTGTTTCTCAATGTTGTAATTTTCACAAACTGTAATGCAACTGAGCTAAAAATTCATGTGCTTCACGATCTACAGGAATGGCAAACAATAACTGAACCAACTGTTAAATGAGAACAGCTTGCAGTAACATTTGATTTGAAGGGAAATATTACTATTTCTGTTAAGTACATCTCTCCCCACCTCAATTTATCCCTTGGACAATCGCATACTTTTGTTACAGCTTAATGAAACAGCTTAAAAAAAAAAACCTCATGTTATTTATGAGTTTCTTTGTGAGCACCTCAACAGCTCCTCGAAGTTATACATGTTACTTTTTCCTTTATCAATGACATACCAATCAAATTAGTACCTTGAGGTGAGCAATAAGACTAATGAGAACAATCAAAAAGCAATAATACAACCAGTCAAAAGATTACAGTGACAAATTTCAATTAATTCCACCACTAGCATGCATAACATGTAATATTCAGTCTATACTGAGTGACTATTACACAACTGAAACAGTTATATGTACTTACACTCATGTCAGTCATATTGACTACATATTCCAGTAATTGTGAAGAATAACCTTCAATATAATCAAGATAATCCTCCACAGCTAAGGGATCAACATTCTTGCCCCCTGATATCTGGAACAGAAAAACAAATCTGATTTTACATTTTGTTATGGCTTTTAAAGAACTATGTCAAAAGAATTAAGAAGCACACAGACAGACAGACAGACATGACACACACACACACACACACACACACACACACACACACACACACACACACCTTTCTCATGCGAGGAAGGGGGGGGGGGGTGTTTGCACATATGCACACGTGCGAGAGAGAGAGAGAGAGAGAGAGAGAGAGAGAGAGAGATATTGTCACAGTGTGAAGTCGAGTTTCTACATGAACTTTAAATTGACTCATTCGTATTCTCACCACCAGCTTTCTTGGCCCATGCGGCCAAATTGATACTATTTATGGCTGGATGGTGTGAACAGCCAGAAACTTATCTGACTAAACTGAATGATGATGCTTCTCTACAATTGTCCAAGAGCTTCAACAACTGCCAACAAACAGCAATGCAGCAATGTGACAACATTCATCCATTCTGCTTTTGTTCATTCATTTGCTCCATTCTTCATTTATTTGTTTGCTCACTGTAATCCTACTCACTACAACAATGAAACTGACACATTTGTAGGAATCAATGGGATGAGGTCTACAAAAAATGAAAATCCAGGAAAGCTGACATGCTCAGATTATTCTTGGAACCCAGAGCTGGCTCAAACCTGAAGTAGAAAGATCCAAAATATTTAGCAAGGCATGGAATGTATATCGAAAAGACAGATTATATGCCATAGGAGGGAGAGTGTTCCTTGCCGTAGACAGAGATATTGTTTTTATCTGGACGCGTGTAACAGGCCTACGTGATCTCGGGTTAATTACTGAATGTTTTTACTGGCCACCCGATTCTGCCGTGACAATTTCAAAATCATTCACAGAAACTCTATGTGATAGGGATTAGTGATTATGATGTCATAAAGATGAAAGTTGCTGAAGTTAATAAATCTATGAAAAAGGCTAGCAGAGTGTTTTTGCTGGGAGGAGGAGATAAGCAACTGTTAACATCCTACTTAGGCAATGAATGGATACCAGTTAGTTCCTATATGACAGAGGTACAGGAACTATGGGCAAAGTTTAAACTGGTTGTAAATTGCACTGTGGGGAAGTATGTGGTGAGTAAGTAGATTAAGGATGGGGGAAGGCCCACAGTGGTTTAGTAACAAAATATGGAAATCACTTAGACTGTTGCACTCTCAGTTTAAAATAGAACACACCAATGATGACAAAATTTTGTAGAAATTTGTGCGCTTATCAATCCACAAATCATACCTCAGCAAACTTCTTGCTGAGAAAATTCTGATCCTACATAAAACAGCTATGTGAGTTTGAGGCTTCTATCCAGTCACTCATTGGCCAATCTGGTGTAACAGTGGAAGACAGCCAAAGGAAAGCCGAAGTTTTAAATTTCACACTGAATAACTCATTCAGGCAGAGGACTCATACAAACATTTTGTCATTTGAACATCACACAGACTCCCATATGGAGGACATATAAATAGGCATTCCTGGCATAGAGAGGCAACAGAGAGAGTTGAAAACAAATATGTCATCAGATCCGAATGGAATCTCAGTTCAGTTTTACAGTTTGAACTCTACAGCATTGGCTCCTTACTTAGCTTGTATTTATAACAAAACTGTTCCAAAGCACAAAACCGCAACTGTGGAAAAAAGTGCAGGGCACTCCTGTATGCAAGTTGGGTAAAAGAACAGACCTGTGAAATTACAGACTAATATCCTTTGGCTTGCTGCAGAATTCTTGAACATATTCTGAGTATTAATATAACAAATTTCCTTCAGGCAGATAGCTTCTGTCCACAAATCAGCATGGATTTAGAAAGCATTGCTCATGTGAAACTCAGCTTTCCTTCTGCGCACAATATCCTGCGAGCTCTGGATGAAGGGCAATATACACATTCCATACTCCTAGATTTCTAGAAAGCATTTGACGCATTGCAGACTTAATGAAGGTACAAGCATACAGAAAAGGTTCCCAGATATGCGAGTGGCTCAAAGTCTTCGAAGGTAACAGAACCCAGTACATTGTTCCCAATGGTGAGTGTTCATCAGGGACAAGAGTATCATCAGGAGTGCTCCAGGGAAGTGCAATAGGACCACTCTTATTCTCTATATACATATACAATCTGATGGATATGAAGTGGAACAAGCACATAAGTACAGTAGTAGGAGAGGCAAATGGTCAACTTCAGTTCATTCGGAGAGTTCAGGAACGTGTAGTTCATCTGTTAAGGGGATGACATATAGAACATTAGTGTGATCTACTCTGGAATACTGCTCATGTGTTTGGGATCTCCATCAGGTCATATTAAAGGAAGACATCCAAGCAATTGAGAGGTGGGCTTCTAGAAATGATAGCAGTAGGTTCGATCAACATGCCAGTATTACACTTATGCCTCATGAACTCAAATGGGTACCCCGGAGGGAAGGTGACACACTTTTTGAAGAACACTATTGAGAAAATTTAGTGAACCAACTTCTGTGAATAACTGCACAACTATTTTACTGCTACCACGAAGGTAAGAGAAATTAGGGCTTGTACAGAGGCATATACAAAGTTGTTTTTCCCTCACTCTGTTTGTGAGTGGAACACGAAAGGGAATGACTATTAGTGGTACAAGGTACCATCCAACATACCCAATAATGTGACTTGGGGATCATGTATGCAAGTGTAGATGTAGAAATTGAAGGAAGAAGCGCTTTATAATACATTGTGGAGGCCACGTGAGATCCTTTTTTACGAACGAGCACTAAAACTACAATGTTACCATCTGCACACTTTACAGGCATAAAAGCATCAGGTCATATTTACTTCAACTTCATAACTGATAGTAACATCATTTCAGCATTCCAAAATTCCTTTCATCACTGATTAGTATTGCCACAAAATGACGTCGTCAGTTGCAATATCCCAGAATGTTCTAGAAACTTTTTTCCCCACTAAAATAGTATTAACTAGTTGGGGATCACATTATTGTGAAATGAGGAACAAAATTTCATGTATACAGAACACAGTTTTATTACTTGTTTAGTTACAGAATAATGTCGGGGTTTGGCAGTCTAGCAGTAAAGAAGTTGCCTGGAAAACAAAAGGTCGCAGGGTGGAATCCCTAGTCAGATCATGGATTTTGCAATCTGTGTTTTAACCTATCAATCACCAATCAACAGTGTGGGGCATCACCTGCACTTGCAGCACGCCACTGAGCCACACATTATTATTATTATTATTGTTGAACAACAACAGTTCTGCACACTGTCATAACTTGTGGTAAATGAAAAACTGAAGACAGGAAATATTGACATATTGACAACACTTGCAGCACCTCTAGAAAAACTGAAAAGTAGCTTACTAAGAACCAACACAAAGCATAAAGTACTGAGATAAGAGACTTGAATTAAAGTGTACCTTCAGGGCATTGTAAACAATACCCAGAAATTAACATATAAACTACGAAACTGTAGTTTTAGGATGCTGTGAGAGTGAATTAGGTAAGTGGCAATGAGTCTCCATTTCCAATTTTAATTTTTGTTATTACAAAATAACTCTCTATCACTGGTAAATAATTCCTTTATAGTGTCTTTGATACTCCCAAAAGAAAGCCACCTGGCCTCAGAGCAATTAGTGTACATATATCATAGTTTCAAACATGTGGGAACTCAGCTTAGACATGAATAAACTGGCAGTTTGCAGAAAAGGTAGAAAGGATGTACACCATGACTAATTACCAGTGACTGCCTACAGCAACCGTACGGAAAAGAGATGGTACAATGTACCATAGAATTTCTCCCATTGCAGCAGGTTGTTTACTACTACTCACTTCGACACACAAACTGCTACTAACAGACTGACATCTCCTCCTACCTATGCTGAGTAAGAAAAGGACGGAATGAAAAGTAGACCATATCTATGTTGGGAATATGTTCACAAAGTGAAGAGCTAATCCAAAAACAAACTAACACTGGGCCACCACAAAGATCTACATTTTACAGTAGCAGAAGTATGCACTTACGGATGACACACCTAGACTGTAATCTGACAAACAGAAACAACTATGTTCTGTAAGACAGCTTCTTTGTCAACTAGTAACTATAACTGAATGGGTAAGTTGAGTTGGAGTCATGTCCACTTTTTCCTTTTTTTCTCTTTTAAATTATGTTTATCAGAGATTACTGATCACCATGTGCATATGCATCATTTGGTATAACAAGCAGTCATGTAGTAACAACAGAAGTACTGGTTAGTTGATTATGTTATGGTACTGAGTTAGAGAATGGGCCATGTCCAGATAAAGAAGTGTATAGTGAACCTGTTCTAAGCATACCCATCATTCTCTGCTTTGCTGTATTCTGGTTGTGGTTGTATTTTGGGTACATTATGAATAATGAGGTATGCTCATAACACACGCTCATTGCTGTAATGAAAATGAATAGTATAAACTTTCATAAGACAATCCTTCCACTGCAAACAGAAATCTAGTGACTTTATTTGTAAAGGTCCACCTTCAACACTTAAACTGTACAATTTCTGTGATCAAGATGGACCTTCATGTGCCGTAACATGATCAGGGACTAATTTACAGACATTATGTTTTCAAATGATAGAATCCTAGTTGCCTCATCAACATCACCACCTTTGGAAAAGAGTCATATTCAGTACATTCAAACTGTATTACTGATCACACTTGATGACTTAAGTATGTAGTATGCTAATAGTTTATATTGTTTCATTCTGAGGCCAATTGCTCCATAGCAACTCCATGACAACATGCTTAAAACCGTTGTTTAATAAAACAGTCTCTTCTCTCTCCTAAAAAATTTGCTTTTCGGAACATGATTCGTTTTCCAACTCACTGCTTAAGATATGGGTGCCACCTCTGACTTTAAAATAAAGCAGACTGGTGGACTGCTGTTTGTTGGAGAAATTTAATTTAGCTTATTTTAAACACAAGATGACACTTTGAAACCATAATGGCACAATTTGTTTGTAAGGCACAGACTTATTAAGAGTGGCTGTTTTACCTGTTTTTTCAAGAATTAAATGAATCTTTAAACAGCCAACAACACTACATAGGGAAAGGTCACAATTTTTGCAGAACCTGTAACAGTAATCTCCATTATTTTTATGACTATTAATTTCATGATTAATAATGCTTAAGTGAAACATTAGAGGATGATTGATAATAGAAAATTTCAATTACAGATATGCACTGACAGTAAGTAACTGTTTGCTCACCCTGAACCACTCCTTCTGCACTATATTCGCAGCATTTGACAAATGATGAGGCAGGTCCTTCTTTGCTGATGGTTTTGTTAATGAATCATTTATAACTTTAAGGGCAGCTTTCATCTCTTTACTAGGTTCCACCCTGAAATTGAAGTAGTCATTCTTATTACAGAGGCAATGTTTCCAACACCGGAAAAGGCTCTATTTCTGATTAGTAAGTACATTATGTGTGGTCTCAAAGATGATGTCTTATGCACCTGAATGATGTTAGTCATTATTGTATGATAATCAGTAAAACATAAAATATTTTCACATGAACCTCAATTTACATACCAAATAATGTGACAAAATACTGGTAAATCTAGTTGATTATTTGACTGTTGTTCTTAATGACAGTAAGCTGAAAAGTAGCAAGCAAACTTCATTCTGAAGAACAGTATCCTGATTATTCTGTCAAACATTTTCATTGAATACTTCATCCATATGTTCATTTAACTTGTAACGTTAGTAGCAATGTAACTTGGTAATTTGTTTCCCACGTTTTGTTATGGACTTACTTATAAATGAAAGGCATAAGAAAATATTCCAGCGGCTACTCCTCCAGTCAATGCAGTGAATTACTTAAGTAAAACACAAAAACATTTTATCTGACAAATGTAATCCTTATAACCGTTGACTGCACACCTGTTTGGTCTTTCCAGTCGTTCCAAATTTTCCACATTACCCAGATTTGAGGATGCATCTGACGTTTGTGTCCTCGCTAGCTGATACGATCCCATCCATGTTTCCCTTTCTTCCAATGATAGCGGACTTCGAACTGATTCATGTGCGTTTGTGCTAGAAGTCCTGTAATATAACAATGTTTTCTTTAAAAAAAATTGCTAGTTAATAACGCAATTATTGAACACTGTGCTAAATTCACACATGTATAATTCATCTTCAACATATAAAGATGTAAAGACGCGTAATTGAAAATTTCAAATGACTCCTGTTCTTACCTAGCAAGTTTCATAACTTTGTAAAAAACAAGCAAGCAATCCAGAATGACGGCGATGATGTACAAGAGTTAATAAAAACAAAGCGCAAACATATTATAAGTAAAACATAAGCTACGCAACCTAATACACCATAACAAACATATGTACTGTATCGCTTTGTCTGTCACATCGATTCTCTGTCGATGCAGCACTTTGACAGATGAGACGGGCAGAACTAGGAAAGGAAAGAATCATTGCTACAAGTTCCTGTAAATTATTTGGATCAGTTTGTTTAAACTTTATTTTTATAACAACGTTATGATAGCGCTAACGTCATAAAACAAGAGTTAAATTACTAGGTTCATGGCAAATAGGTGAAAAGCAATTGTATACCGGTACCTTAAAATAAAACTTAACACTGATATGGGTAGGAAGGTAAAGTATTTTTGTGCAAAAGCATCTTAATTTCCTTTTTAAGTTTTCGGTTGTAAGAAGACTGCAATTGTTTCCGCGGGCCCTATCGAATCTCTGTTTTCCAACAAAAACACACATATTTTAAGAAACTGATTACGAATTTTGAAAACGAAATAAATAATTAAACACCACTGCTATGTCTGGACACCTGAATGGTTTTAATAGACACTAACAACTAATATAAGTATTAATATTTTAGGGTAGTGTAATTGCTATTACTTTACTTTAAAACTATATGTAAAATCCACTATTGCAATTTTGGCCGCGTGGCCGAAGTGTCATGAGACAATGGAAACATTATGTACCCAACTTATAAACCTGATGACGTACAGCATACATGTGAGATTTTTTTTACAGTTTTGACATGACCATAAATCTAATTTTCGCATTACGCCACTTCTTAAGGGTACCAGGGCCGAAACTGCTATTGCAGATTTTATGGATAAATAGTTTTACAGCCAAATGTGAGCATGGAGCCTTTTAAATAATTCCCATAGTTTCACTTGGACTGATATGGACGTATATATCTCTCCTTGCTTATTACGCTAATTTTCTCTCATGAAACATGCAAACTAGAGACATGAACACGTTAGTTTGTTTATTTGATGCAACACACTACGGTGCATCAGCTCCGTTTTGAGGTCTGAGAAGTGTTCTATATGCTCTGGTACAATCGCTTATGAGCTCCTTATTGGATATGGTTCATATTCTTCACCACTTTTATATTTTTGTGTCTTTAATGCACCAGAATGTGTTTAGTCAGCTGATAAAATGCTATAACGGAATAAAAATTTTAAATTGTTTAAAATTTATTGTTTCTTTCATTCGTGAAACTATGCAGTATGCAGTATGATAAACGTGTTTCAAAGCAATCTTAACATTAATTACATCTTTGTCATTGAGCTGTCATACTGGACAGCCTGGCGCAAACTGGCAAAACAATAACACGTACGTATTATCACGTATTATAATTAGGCATATACCCAGAATAAAATAGAATCATTCATAGCATAAGGTAAGTATGTAGATGAATAAAAGTGGTAGGACAGTTTCCCCTATTTTCAGTCACCCTCCAGTAGACAGCCATCTAGGCATAATTAAAAAAAAAAAAAAAATCACACTATGTAACATGGCTATATTCTTTTGGCTCACAAATCGTCAGCCATTCTCTCTCATTCCCGTGACTTTTAGTGAGGGCAATGAAAAACCAGTAGTCAGCCGCAAACATGTGGAGAGCAGGGATTCGTTTAAGTGTGATTTGTTTTATGAATTGTACAATGTGCGGTGTCAATTTTAAAAGGTCGTTAGTTTGTTGTTATATGTCAAAGCTACTTAAAAAAGTGACTGAGTGACTAAGGGTATTACAAAATTACGGAATGAGCACTGAAATTGTTTTTAAACATATTAGGTTAAGCATTTTTAAGGGGGGTTGTCTATAGCAGACCCAAGTAATACATAGAATATATAATGGCTCATACTGCATTTAAATCCCATTTTTTACCATTTGTAAGCTTAGGTCTTGGTATTTATTTTCGGATCAGGAATTAGAGATTTAAACACACAAAACCCAGTAGTAAGTCTAGTGAGAAAGAAGGATGTTGACTACTCGCATCCTGAAAACTATTAGTCAACTACCTCACTCAGTACTAAAATGTAATTAAAATAATGTTCAGTAATAATAATAATAATAATAACAATGTATAGGTAATGAGAAATACGAAAAAATTGTTCCACAACTTATAAAAATAAATATTATTTTGCGCATTCATATAAAATGGCTTCTGCTAAAGGGGTAAAATGCGTAATTCACCAGTACAAAGAGACCCAATTAATTAAAGCACTGTTTAAAGTCTCGGAAAATAATTTAAGCATTAGAGAAGCGAGCCAGTGTTATGGTGTTCCAGGAGGAAAACTGTAAGACAGGCTACATGGACGGGTCCTGAAACGGCCGAGAAGAATGGGCCCAGAGGCTGTTTAGAGCTCAACTGGTAGATTGGTTGATTCAGCTAAGCAAATGTGGCTTTCCCAGGAAAAAGTACGAACTCTTAAACACCCTTCAGAGTATTGTCAGACCTGACAGCGGAAAAAAATCCATTCATAGATGGGTGGTCAGGTAAAAAATGGTACACTTCTTTTTTGTGGGCAGCACAAAATACTTACAGACCGATTCCTGAGGGCTTGGCCAAAGGACGAGCCATTGTAAGAGAAGAAACGATATGAAAATGGTTTTGGGAGCTTGAGGGACATCTGAAAGCCATGAACTGCGAAGATATTCTGACAGATCCAGACAGAATAACGAATGGGAATGACACCAGCTTCACTATGTATCGTAAGATAGGTAAGCTGCTAGACTTAAAGGAGTGAAAAATGCTTGTCAAAGTGAAATAGGAAATTCAAAGGAAACCATCACCGTCTTGTTGGTATTCATAGTAAGCGGTAAAACAATTGCACCTACGATTGCTTCTGCTTATGTACGACCACTGAAGGATGTCAAGGATGTCATTGAAAGTATGCCACCAGGCTGGTTCCTTGGGCGGTCAGATTCTGGTTGGATGAAGAGTGACATATTCTGGGACTACGTCGCAAATGGCGTGAATGATTCGATTGCTAAAAGTACCATTAAAAACTAGTTATTTTGTTAGTAGATGGCCATCGAACACATCGGACAATGGAACTTAATGAATTTTGTTGCAAGAATGGCATAATCTTTCATGTACTACAACGTAACACTACACACATGACGCAACCAGCAGATGTGAAAGTTCTCAAATCGCTAAAGTCAGAGTGGAAGAAGGCTATCCAACAGTGGCAAGGTCGGCCTCAAAATTTTAATTCAGTACTGACAAAGATACCCTCTGTCCTCTGTTGTATGAAGTTTTGAAAAACAGTGAGAATCATCTGATCGTTCATCTGAAAGTGGTTTTCATGAATGTGGTATTTTCCGTTCAGTCCAGATGCTGTTGATTATACAAAATACACTGAAGAGCCAAAAAAACCGGTACACCTGCCTAATATTGTGTAGGGACCCCGCGAGCACCCAGAAGTGCTGCAACACGACATGGCATGGACTTGACTTATGTCTGAATTAGTGCTGGAGGCAATTGACACCATGAATCCTGCAGGGCTGTCCATAAATCCGTAAGAGCACGACAGGGTGGAGATCTCTTCCGAACAGCACGTTGCAAGACATCCCAGATATGCTCAATAAAGTTCATGTCTGGGGAGTTTGTGGCCATCAGAAGTGTTTAAACTCAGATGAGTGTTCCTCGAGCCACTCTGTAACAATTCTGAATGTGTAAGGGGTCACATTGTCCTGCTGGAATTGCCCAAGACACAATGGACATGAATGGATGCAGGTGATCAGACAGGATGTTAACATAAGTGTCACCTGTCAAGAGTCGTATCTAGACATATCAGGAGCCCCATATCACTCGAATTGCACACGCCCCACAGCTCCACCAGCCTGAATAGTACCCTGCTGACATGCAGGGTCCACGGATTCAGAGGTTGTCTCCATACCTGTACATGTCCATCCACTCGATACAATTTGAAAAGAGGCAACATGTTTCCAGTCATCAATAGTCCAATGCCAGTGTTGACGGGCCCAGGCAAGGCATAAAGCTTTGAGTTGTCCAATCATCAAGGTTACACGAGTTGGTCTTCACCTCTGAAAGCCCATGTCGACGATGTTTCGTCGAATGGTTCACACGCTGACACTTGTTTTGCGGAAGGGTTGCACTTCTATCACGTTGAACGATTCTCTTCAGTCTTCTTTGGTCCCATTCTTGCAGGATCTTTCTCCAGCCGCAGCGATGTCGCAGATTTGATGTTCTACCGGATTCCTGATATTCACGGTACACTCGTGAAATGGTCATATGGGAAAATCTCCACTTCACCCCTACCTTGGACATGATATGTCCCATCGCTCGTACGCCGGCTATAAGACCACGTTCAAACTCTCTTAAATCTTGATAACCTGACATTGTAGCTACAGTAACCGATCTAACAACTGCGCCAGACGCTTGTTGTCTTATATAGGCGTTGCCGACCGCAGCGCCGCATTCTGCCTGTTTACATATCTCTGTATTTGAATACGCATGCCTACACCAGTTTCTCTGGCGCTTCAGTGCATATACAAAACACACTGGAAAAAATGACTAATGATATCCCTTCAGAGACCGTAAAACTACAGGATCATAGCTTCAAGTCAGCTGTACCTCTGGTCAATTCAATAAAAAGACAGCTATCTGAGAGGGGTGCGAATGTAGACGCTGTGTTAGAAGAAATCCATACAGCTCATCTTACTGCATTTCCCCATGAAACAGCATCAACTACGCAGGAAACAGACGAAGATCCAAGGATCAACATTCAGGACACAATTCCAATGGTGATTGATTCTGATGCCTCGAATATTAAAATAGAACCAGGGCTATATAGCATAGGAAATAATTGTGTTTGCAGGCAGAAACAGAGTGTCTTTGTAGTGAAGGATCAAAACTAGTGCCTAGGTCTAGTGAATCGCCAATTACACGATCACATAATACAGATCTCGTAACTACAAATCCAGACAACACAGCAGAAAATAACTAGTTCAGGATTCTGTTCCCTGTATCCAAATTTGAGAGGAAAATTATCTGAATGAAACTGAAAAATCTCTTATGTTGTCGGAAAAAGATGCGATTACTATAAAAAAATCAACACCAGAAAATTTTGAAAAGCATCACCTTTGGTTCGGACCAGTATTAAGTACCAAGAAGCACAGACCTGTTAAAGAAAGTGCTCCAAATGCCATTTCATCAGCACCATGGTGTGAATTCTTTCATCAAAAAGATTTGGCCAAGGATGAGGAAATAAAATTGTAACAACAGAGGAAGGAGGAGCAAGAAAACTGGAAATCTCTTTGGAAAAGATCCAAAGGCAAGCAGAGGTGGCTCACATTCAGCTTAGAGGAAGAAGAAAATTTAAGAGAACAGTGTGCTGTATGTAATGATGAACTTACTGGTGATGTTGAAGATGAAGATTTGAGAAAGGTTGAGTGTGATAACTATGAAAAGTGGTTTCATTTAAAATGTACTGAGCTTAGTGCATTGTCATATGATACTGAGCGGCTAAAGAATTTCAGTCAATTTTGCTAATATATAAGTGTAAGTGTGTGTGTGTGTGTGTGTGTGTGTGTGTGTGTGTGTGTGTGTGTGTGTGTGTGTGTGTGTGTGTGAATAATCAGCATGAGCATTACCTAGGTTAGCTAGATGTTCCGCATATTCACTCTGCAACATCAGCATAAAATTCATCAATAAAATTTCCACAGTCTTAAAAAAGAGCATTCTCAATTTGAATTTTGTACTTTTCCAGTGGCAAGTATTGTACTTCAGACAGCAATACATTAAAATTTTTAGTACACATACTGGGAAAATTTCTCGTTTTAAACCAATAGCTGGGAATATTTATGTTATTCTTTATCTGAGTACTATAACTGTGAATTTTATCCCTCATACTGAAGATTTGCTGGTTTTCTGTTATGTATCTGATGCAGCTAAAGGAATACTGACTGAATGCTTGCATAATTCCTGGCTGGATGAAGAGTGGTGTGCAGTGGTCCAGTTTCTTACTTGATATAATTACTTATTCACTATGTTTACATGGGGCTCTCAAACACAGATTTCATAAACTGATTCCCCAATACATTGGTCATGTAAACACTCCAAAATCAGTTCTGGAAATTCGGTTGTAGCTGCCAATTTTCCACTTCCACAATCGATTTTCGCGCTCTTGCAAACGCACAACTGTTTTAGAAAGAACACGTTAACATATGCCTCTTTCCTCGTCTGTAATCACTGACATACGGGAATAAAGGCGCAGACACAGAATTTACAAGAAAGAAGGTTTGCACTTATGGGCGTTCTCTTGTCTTGTTATCATGTGGCGATGCCAACCACTAATATCGACGCTGGCCAACTTATCGACCGCAGCGTAAGTGCATCATCTTTGATCAGCAGTTTCTGCTTGCCTCTCAGACTATGCATATTGCACGTGTGTTTCTTGTATATTTTCGGTTTATGTCCACAACGATAAAGTGTTGAATACTTCGCCAAGGTGTCTGCATACTACTCTACTCGACCCTAGCCCCCTGTTACACCCACATTGGTGACCACAGACAACAGTAAATCCACTGCGTAATTAACAGACAAGCAAACTGTCGCCACGACAATGGATACCAGCGACCAAGAGGGAATTTTGAGACCTTTTGTTGGGCTCAACAGTGTTCTTCACGTAATATATGCTACAACAAGCAACTTGGGACACTTAAGGCAAGGAAGTGTGAGCGAAAGTAACTTCTTCCACTCTCCCACGTTTGCACTCGAAACCCCCATCCCCACATGGCACCAGCTGCCACCTCACACCACAACAATGCAGTTCAACCCACCTCCTACAGAACACCGTCTGGATCTAATACTTGCAAGTCACCTTACCATTCTACAGGGTGTCAGTAATCACTTGCAACAACAATTGTTCAGCCCCTTCCCCTCACTGAGACTTGTGCTACCACATCAGGTTCTCAGGCGATGAATCCATTCCTAACTATCACCAGAACTAAGGCCGCTGAGCAATGCCAGAACACTACCGGTCTTGCAACCACGCCTTATACGAGCAGTGGGGTTCACCATGCCACCACCCCTCGATCTATTCAAATAAGAACCTACAGAAACCTTCCCTGCAACACCTTGAGAGTGCCACATTCACCTCCTACACTGCCTCCATTCTTAGCAGTTCAACCTCATACCTGGCTTACTTTTGCAGAATCAATATTAACAGCACACATAATGCTTGTCGATGCATCAAAGTACTTGACTCTATTTTGCCACTTAGATGAACATACCACCATAATCTATGACATCATACTGTCTCCACCTAAGTTTCACTAGCTCGAGGCTCCCGAGACTATGTAAGATCCTTGAACAGCAAATACTTCAAGCCATCCATGGGGAACAAGTAAACGGACGACCACCGTCACAGTTGAGGTATCTATCACAGACCATGATAGCTCCCTCACTAATGCCTGACGCTTCACTGTGGGCCATGCAGTTGAGCAAACTGCCACAAAAATTCATGCTACAAAGGGCTCCCTCTGGACCAGCAGTCTCATATACACTTTTTAACATGGCCAGCCACGCTATGTAGCAGCCACTGGCACAACATACTGCATGCAGCCATGTTGCACGCCGAGTTGACAGATGGCTTCCAAATGACACTGACCCCATCAAAAATGGCTCTGAACGCTATGGGACTTAACATCTGTGGTCATCAGTCCCCTACTGACCCTTTCCAAGGTTACTCAAAGCACCGAGCATGGAGCAGTGCAGCCATTTTGTGCTCTCCAGGAAGCCCACTACTGCACAGTAACGACCTCACTTGACGTCTTACAACATCTAGTTCATGTAGCAGTGGCGACCTTCCTACCTCCCTACTCAGCAGGCCATAACCAACCACTTCTGGGTCTTCCTGAGGGTGCCTAATGCCACCATAGCCAGTCATAAACCCCAGACAGCTGCAGCTGCACCACACCCCTCACAGCTAATGACTACAGACAGCATGGTGCCATCTGCACTGCAGGAGATAGATAACAAACAACAGACCACGCAGTGATGCTGGTTTCACACCCACTTGAGCACTGCCGCATGCAAGTGCTCCCAGCCATGCCAACATCCAAACGCCTCCTGCGACCTTCACTAGGCGACAGAGGTCGCAGCATCAACAAGGTTTTCCACACACCGTACCCAGTGAACCTAACCGGTGTCTCGTCCACCCATCAACAACTCCAGGCTCTATGTGCAAGATTATCACACCAAACAGCACTTTTTGGTGGACTCAAGGTCAGAAATCAGTATGATTCTAAATACGACTCTACCCCTCATGTCCCTGACTCTGCACCTACATTGCAAGCAGCAAAGGACTGATCATTGCCATTTATGGAACTGTCCCCCATGACACTGACCTCAGCAGTGGCCAACTCTTCACATGGACATTTCTTCATGCCGATGTCAATGAACCACTGATTGGGGCCCATTTCCTACAGCAATTCCATCTCTGCCTGGATTTATGAGGAGCACTACTCTGCAGACCATGTAATGTCACCCTCAAGGACATCATCGGATGACCACTAGCCCTATTCCCATCATAACATGAGGATACCTGGGAGCACTTGCGTGCAGGCTGCAACTACTATGGCCCTCCATCAAGAATCAACTGACAACAACCAACCAACAGTACATCAACACAAGGGACTGCCTTGCGCTACAGGAGGAAAACTCATCCCTTCAGAGGCTTCTGCATGAGCATCAAAATCAGCTGGCAGATGCAGAATCACAACTCAGGACCCTTCAGTCTTCACATACCACCTCTGCTAAACAACTACCATCTCAGGACACAAACTGGGCGGACATATGGCACCCCGTGAAAGCCCTCCACACCAAAGTGCAGAAATTCTTCACCAACCCCAGTGATGACAATAACAAATACCGTCATCTCCATGAATCACTGACCCAGATGCCACTCACCCTCGACCCCACAGACACGACTGGCGACATGGACACACACCACCACCGCAGACAAGTAGTCGATACCATCCAACATTGCATCGATTTGCTTGAGTCTTCACAGACTCTGCCTCTCCCAATTGCAAACAACTGCCTTCGACTAACACTGAATGAACAGGTCAGTGTCAGTGACACAAGTGACAGTGCTGTCAGTGTTTGTGCAAAAGGTGACTATGAGAGCAGGTCCACCCTCCCCCCCCCCCCCTCCCATACCCCCTTCCCAATCTGCTCCCTCATATGACATTACCAACAGCATGGTGCACAGATTAACATAAACAGAGAGACCACCCATTTCTCACACAGCAAGCTGCCACTCCCCTGAGAAATGGCAAATCGCCAAAGCCACTGTAGACGAGTTGCTTAACTCGGGCATTATCTGCCCTTCAACAGCCCTTGGGCTTCACCTCTACATATCACCCAGAAAAAAGTTGGTACTTTCCAAATGTGCAGGAACTACAGAATCCTCAGTACCCGGACTATTCCAAATTCTTACCTGGTACCCAGCATCCAGGTGTTTGCCCATGCATTAGCAGGTGCCACGAATTTCAGCATCATTAACTGTTAAATGGCATAATTTCAGATACCAATGGCGACTGAAGACATTCCTAAAACTGCCATTATCACCCCCTTCAAGTTATTTGAATACTTATTCAGGCTATTCGGAGTAAAAAATATGGCTCAAATATGGCAGTGATTCATGGATTCTGCCCCACACAAATACCTGTTCTTTTTCTTTTATCTGGACGGCATAATGATATACACTGCTACACCCCAAGAAGACACAGACCACATACAACAGGATTTTCATACCCTAGAATAGCTGGGTGTATTCATCAACACCGAAAAGTGCCACTTGTGTCAGCAGAACCTAAATTTCCTAGGATATTCTGTTTCATCAACAGGGATCAGGCCAAGAGAAGAAAGGAACGAACTCGTACAATTCACCCCCAGGCCCACTACTACAACGAAATACGCAGATTTCTAGGAATGGTATATTTTCACTGGTGCCTCAGTCTGTAGGCAGCCAAAATCTAGACCCCCTCAACAACACCCTTTCCAGAACAACACTAGAGGCAACTGAACAGTTCCATGGTCAGAAGAAATATCAAAGGCTTTCAAGACAATGAGACAGTCACTACAGTGAACCATGACCCTGGCCCACTCTTCGTCAATGGCTCACCTGTCAATCACTGCCGATACTAGCGACACCACCATCACCATTGTCCTACAGCAACAGTTAATGGGATACACCAACCCTTGCAATTCTCCTCATGCAAACTGAAGAGATCGCAAAACCTGTTGTCTGCATATGAGCGTGAGCTACTCACCCTCTATAAGGCACTAAAGTATTTCAGAGAGGGCATTGAGGATCACCGTCTCATGCATTTCACCGATTACTACCGCTTGGTACATGCTGTTCACAATCCTAGTTCAGATATATAAATCCGTCTCTTGCAACACCTCGACTTGATAGCCCAGTTCTCGACAGACATCCAGCACATGAAAGGGGGGATGGGTGGGGGGGAATGTGGTAGTGAACTACACATCCTGTATCCACACCATCAGTACCCTAATTAAGTATGAGAGTCTAACGGATACACAAGAACACAACAAACACTTAGATGAACTCTTAGATAACTCCAACACAGGCCTACAACTGTAACAAATAAAGGTACCAGACTCTCACATCGAAGTTTGGTGTGTCACATTGCAGGGAAGACCATACCCACAGATCCTCTGCTCACTCAGGAAATCAATTTTTGATGGCTCTCAGCACTATGGAACTTAACATCTGAGGTCATCACTCCCCTAGAACTTAGACCTACTTAAACCTAACTAACCTAAGGACGTCACACACATCCATGCTCGAGGCAGGATTCGAACCTGCGACTGTAGCAGTCGCGTGGTTGCGGACTGGAGTGCCTAGAACCGCTTGGCCACCACGGCCAGCTCAATTTTTGACAGGCTTCATAGCTTCCTACTCCCAGTGGTTCACCCTGCTATGAGGCTCGTTACAGAAAGTTTTGCTTGACTGGAGTTAAAGCACACTGCAGGAAACGGATGGGTTCATGGGTTCCACGCCAGCGCAGCAAGACTGGATGGCATGCATCTCCCCCACAAGGTGCCTTCGCAATACCTAAAGGACGCTTCCAGAATATATGCTTCGACTTAATTGGCCCCCTTAACTAGTCAAAAGGCTACAAATACATCTTACCAGCAATAGACTGCATTACCTACTAGGTAGAAACGACCCCTTGTGTGATATAACAGCTGAATCAACAGTGTGGGATTTCATTAACAACTGAATTTCTCATTTTTGTTGCCCCCTATCCATCACAACTGCCCAGGCCCAACAATTTGAATCCGCCCTCTTCACTAAGCTGTGCAAACTATGCAGTGTGCGACGATTCCATAAAATTGTCTACCACACTCAGAGCAATGGGTTAGTGGAAAGATGGAAATGGACTTTGATGGCCTTCTTAAGGGGAGTCGGAACGCCCTATCCCGACAATGTTAAATTTAGTGACTTGTATTCCCTGTATTTCATGAACCACTGTAGCCACTGACATGAAACTTTTACAGGACATTAAACTGTATGCTCTGAGTCTACTGAACTACAATAATTGCATTTCAGCCGCTGCATTCGGAAATACTACTTTTTAATTACATGGTTAAAATTTTGTGTACTTTTTGTACATTATCCTAAATCATTTTAATCATACATAACATTATGTTCTTCTTTTAGTTCAGTAGACTCAGGATATGTACGTTATTACTCCCTGAAAATTTGCATACTCTACTTGAAGTGGTTTCTGAAATTTAGGGAAAAATATAACAGAAAAAGTAAATTTTTAGGAACGGCTTCTAAAGTTTCAAAAGACTGTAACTCAATATATGCTTATTTTTTTATTTTTAGTCACTCAGAAGCACCCTCTACCATAGTGTATATCATCCTCTTGATCTTTTTCCAAGTTGTTTCTTCTTTTCTTCTTTCTGGACTCCTTAGCGGCTGCATACTCTGCTTTATCAATGCGAAACTTGTCCATCCATTCAAGTTCTCTGATGCAGTTTGCTCCTGGATTAATTCCCATGTGCTGTAGCACTTTCATCCTACCAATGATGCCATCATTAAAAGCAATAGCAGCATCACTGATCGCCCACTTTAGTGTCTTCATTCTAATGAAAACATTTTTTGGTAAGTGAGTCCATATAAGATTATTAAACGACTCATTGGGATTTTGAGTCTTACCTTGCAAACACTTCTTCAGTAATTCAGGATTTGCCAGGTCTCTGTAAATAGGTTTTATGATATCTATGACTGCTGCTGGGATGGAATGTTAATGGCTGTATGAACTGTTTGAGTACTGGGCATTGCGGTAATTGCACCATGAATCAGATCCAGGAGGGCCAAGGTGGTGTACTGGTTTTTCATCAGTTGACAGTCTGTGGAAGAAGGCTTAATTTTCAACAAACTCTCGGTATTATTTCTAATGGCCATCCCATAATACTGCTGTAGTTCATCAATCATTTTGTCTGTCAGCCTGACTCTTATGGTTTTACCATCAGAAAGTTTCTTGTCTCTCAAACTTTTTTTCAATTTCCTCAACCAGGTGCCCATCCTCTTCTGGACATGACCAACACATTCCAGTTTTGTGCTAATCTTCTCACCATAAGGCTGAACGGCTACTACACTGTTATATGCTTTTAAGTCTCCATCACCTAAGAACTTAGTGTAACACACTCTCCTGTCATTCACGGATAGATTAAAAACTTCAATATATGCAGAGGCCTCCTTACCACTACTTGTACCTCGACTTGATAGCCCAGTTCTCAACAGACATCCAGCAAATGTCACAGATATGCCTCTCTTCATTCCCTGGTTTACACTTATAACAATGTTTGGTTAAAATTTGGATATATACAGGGTGTTACAAAAAGGTACGGCCAAATTTTCAGGAAACATTCCTCACACACAAATAAAGAAAAGATGTTATGTGGACATGTGTCCGGAAATGCTTAATTTCCATGTTAGAGCTCATTTTAGTTTCGTCAGTATGTACTGTACTTCCTCGATTCACCGCCAGTTGGCCCAATTGAAGGAAGGTAATGTTGACTTCGGTGCTTGTGTTGACATGCGACTCATTGCTCTACAGTACTAGCATCAGGCACATCAGTACATAGCATCAACAGGTTAGTGTTCATCACGAACGTGGTTTTGCAGTCAGTGCAATGTTTACAAATGCAGAGTTGGCAGATGCCCATTTGATGTATGGATTAGCACGGGGCAATAGCCGTGGCGCAGTACGTTTGTATCGAGACAGATTTCCAGAACGAAGTTGTCCCGACAGGAAGACGTTCGAAGCAATTGATCGGCGTCTTAGGGAGCACGGAACATTCCAGCCTATGACTCGCAACTGGGGAAGGCCTAGAACGACGAGGACACCTGCAATGGACGAGGCAATTCTTCATGCAGTTGACGATAACCCTAATGTCAGCGTCAGAGAAGTTGCTGCTGTACAAGGTAACGCTGACCACGTCACTGAATGGAGAGTGCTACGGGGGAACCAGTTGTTTCCGTACCATGTACAGCATGTGCAGGCACTATCAGCAGCTGATTGGCCTCCACAGGTACACTTCTGCGAATGGTTCATCCAACAATGTGTCAATCCCCATTTCAGTGCAAATGTTCTCTTTACAGATGAGGTTCCATTCCAAAGTGATCAAATTGTAAATTTTCACAATCAAAATGTGTGGGCTGACGAGAATCTGCACGCAATTGTGCAATCACGTCATCAACACAGATTTTCTGTGAACGTTTTGGCAGGCATTGTTGGTGATGTCTTGATTGGGCCCCATGTTCTTCCACCTACACTCAATGGAGCACGTTATGATGATTTCATATGGGATACTCTACATGTGCTGCTATAACATGTGTCTTTACAAGTACGACACAACATGTGGTTCATGCATGATGGAACTCCTGCACATTTCAGTCGAAGTGTTCGTACGCTTCTCAACAACAGATTCAGTGACCGATGGATTGGTAGAGGCGGACCAATTCTATGGCCTCCACGCTCTCCTGACCTCAAGCCCCTTGACTTTCATTTATGGGGGCATTTGAAAGCTCTTGTCTACACAACCCCGGTACCAAATGTAGAGACTCTTCGTGCTCATATTGTGGATGGCTGTGATACAATACGCCATTCTCCAGGGCTGCATCAGCACATCAGGGATTCCATGCGATGGAGGGTGGATGCATGCATCCTCGCTAACGGAGGACATTTTGAACATTTCCTGTAACAAAGTGTTTGAAATCACGCTGGTATGTTCTGTTGCTGTGTGTTTCCATTCCATGATTAAAGTGATTTGAAGAGAAGTAATAAAATGAGCTCTAACATGGAAAGTAAGCGTTTCCGGACACATGTCCACATAACATATTTTCTTTCTTTGTGTGTGAGGAATGTTTCCTGAAAGTTTGGCCGTACCTTTTTGTAACACCCTGTATAACCTTTCCAGTATCCACACTGGTCACTGTAGCAACAGAATTCTTGGAACTGTAACTGTGCTTCTGGCAAGCGCCATCAAAAGCTACTCGTATGTCAGTCATACCATCATTTATTTCAACAGCTTCGTTTGCAGCACCCTACATTGACTCACATGCAACAAATTCCACAGCAACTCCAATAAATCCTGCAGACTTGTCAAATTTACAAGGTGGGCGTGGCATACATTGTTTCTGCTGCAGTGTGTACTTTGCCAATAGCTCTCAATCCATAAAACCACCAAATATTTACTTGACAATAATTATCTTTACACTTATCAGAATTCCACAATGAATGAGTATATTTACAACTGGCACAATTAAATGATAAGTTTCCTGACTAGTCCATTTGATACGTCACTGTCTTCATGTAAACTAACAGGCCGTCCACATATTTAACAACACACAAATTCACCTAACACCTTTGTTAGGATGTGTAAATCTATCAGAATATAACCTAACCTACCATTTACATCACTTTCATTTTGAGAAAACTGTATATCACAACGTTTTGTTTTAATGTTCGAAGTATTAATGGGTGTTTCTCTAGATACTGACGGGTTTGCCTGTATTTCATTGTCTGTAACTTAATACACCACATGTTCAACACAATGTTTCCCTGTATTCGAAAATCTATTACCATGAAATCCAGGATTCTTAAAAACACTTCGTTTTGGCGTCATACTTTACTTTTTGAGAGATTTGGCAATTTATACGTCACTTGTCCTCGCAAAAACGCTAGCACTTCGACATACAACCGCATGTTTATACAATGAAACGATACGATACTGCTTCTGACAGTGCTACCAATACAAACACGTAATTTAACCTTTATGACACAGCAATCCACAGCCTTCTATATAAAAAATTACCGATTGTATTAGATCTTGAAGTAATGCACTTAAAAATTTTAGCGTGTTCAACCAGTGTAATATATATTTTCAAAAATAAAATAAAATACTTCCCTTCTGGGTTATATATATATATATATATATATATATATATATATATATATATATATATATATATATATATATATATATATATATATATATATATATATATATATATATATATGAGACAAAAATCGAAAAATGCGAAAAAAAATTTCCATTCTAACTCCCGTTAACTGGAGACAAATAATGAGTTCTTTCCTAGATGGGGAACAGAGCCAATTAATTTTCCCATACTGTCGCCATCAGCCATTTAGTTTAATTATGACTGGAACAGTGTTTGTGTAGTACACATATTTTTCTGAAACCATATTTTAATGACCAGTTTATTTACTCACCAGGGGTCATCTCACAGTTATATAAGGTTTGTCGTCATAATAGAATGATGATAACCGGATCAAATACACACACACATACAATCTATAAGAATGTTTTAAACAACAGAAATGATTATAAAACTCAGGTGCCAAGTATATGTCATGCAGTGTATACATTACATAAAAATGTTAGTCAATAGTATCTGTGCATCTCTCACTGTGAACAAATAGCTCCTCAATCAGAGCAAAGCACCAACTTTCAGCTTCTGACCAGTCTTTGAGTTAATACGTTATTTCATAACTACACAGAAAACAGTGAGAATGGAAGATAAAGTCCTGAATTACCAGGATTTGTATTAAGAGCACTCAGAAACTACACATTCCATACTCCTGGTGGAAACTGAATTAAGTCTCAGTAGGAACTCTGATAAGAAAACTTTCTATATGAAGATGGTATCTATTCTTTTGGACATGTCCAGCCAATGATGTTCTTCAGTGCAGATGCACTAACATTGCCCAAACTCTTACAGGAATCAGTAGACTGACTGTCACGGGTAATGAGTATAGTGGGCAGGGTACTAGAAATGTTGTGTGTGGACAGTAAGTTGGGAATGTGGGTCTCACAGGGAGCATGCCAGAGATAAGTCCCTGCAGTCGCACTATCCTCTGTGTCCTCGGTGGCTCAGATGGATCGCCGGCATGGTAGCTCAGCATGTTTGGTTCACCGAGCGAGGTGGCGCAGTGGTTAGCACACTGGACTCGTATTCGGGAGGACGACGGTTCAATCCCGTCTCCGGCCATCCTGATTTAGGTTTTCCGTGATTTCCCTAAATCGTTTCAGGCAAATGCCGGGATGGCTCCTTTGAAAGGGCACGGCCGATTTCCTTCCCAATCCTTCCCTAACCCGAGCTTGCGCTCCGTCTCTAATGACCTCGTTGTCGACGGGACGTTAAAACACTAACCACCACCACCATGTTTGGTCAGAGAGGCACGGGCCCTCTGCAATAAAAGAACTGAGTACAGGAATCAACAATCAACTTGAAAACGGATGTCCTATGATGTCTGCCCAGACCAAACACAACAAACATTACCGAACAAAATAAAAAAAAGAGACTGATGAAGCATCTGCCATGTAAGCAGGAGATCTCGAGTTCAAGTCGGAGCACACTTTTCCAACTGTTGCCGTTGATATTTATCAAGGCCTGCAAGCACGTAAAGGTCTGGATCTCATTGCAATTTCAGAAAACTTTCTTGTGTTGTAGGCTTTTTATTTTATGATCTACAATCTTTTTTTCTGTTCTGAGCAGACTGGACTCAATTAGACCTAAACAGAGTCTTTTTAGGTATCTGACCACTCGACACTTCCAGTCCTGTCACAGCATTGTAGAGATTGCTAAACGTTAGTGTTTGCTGCTGAAGGGATGGCCTTGATGCAAATATTGGCATCTGTAACCTCCAACAGTCTGTAGTGTCATTTCCCGGTGTGAATTCCTACCTTTAATTTTTCTCTCAAGGCACTGTTGTACCTTCCTGAAGTTTGTTAGCAATCTTTTGTTACACCCTGTGTATTATTACATAGTATTCTGAATCAGCAAGCCCTAATTCGTAACAGAAATTACTGGGTAAAACTTAACTTATTTACTTTTTATTTGTGTGGCTTTATGTCCTGGTGGAAACCTTTCTAGTTGACACATCCTAAGCAGTTTGTGTGTTACGTGTAACTATAGTTTTCCTATGTAAGTGACTGTGATGAAGTAGTGTAGCATTTATGTTAATGGTGATGAGAGAAGGGAGAAGTTGAAAACTGCTCTTGACACACAGCCTACTCTTCTTGAATAACACTAATAGGGTTGCTCAGCGGAACATCTCCACCCAATGGATAGACCATCACCAGCAGGACCACATGTCCTCATACACAGAGACACTGTAGAGAAGACCGTTACCCAATCCAGAATATTGGCAAAAAATGTGTTGATCAGGATTTTTATGCTATCAACCCCGCTCCATTTCCTGGCCAAAAACTGGCAACAAAGCATTTTACGTAGCCATAATTAGGTGCATCTACTCCATGCTGAGCACCAGCAGACAAGCATGTGTTGGCGATCTTGGCTATGGGGATGGGAAATGTTAACTGAGCACTGAAATACACACTTTCATTTAGTGCTGCTGAAGTCCACCTCTGTAAGGGATGCTATATTCATAAAGTTAAGACAATTCTTTTTAGTTCACTGTCAAAGGTTCTGAAGAGTACAAGGAAATTATCATTAGGTCTCAAACTAGGCAACTTTCTGGCTAGACACTGAAGTATTAACAGTATCAAGGCCTGTAGTTTTGAAATGTAATAGTACTACATCAGGGGTAAAACAACAGTGAATCTCACTGATGCACCAATTATGGTCTCCAAATTCTCATTCTTTAGTTGCTATCATGTGGTTGCAGTTCTTCATTGCTCATGTTGTTGTCATTATTAATTCTATCAGCTTCATTTAGCCCAGTAGCCATATTTGATTTTGAGAGAAGGCCAAATCTCATTCCTATTGTCTGACATTCTTTGCACATTTTAGATCTGTCTTAGAAATTATTTCACTTTTATACTCCACCTTTACAAACAAAAGTGAGGATCATGTTAGAGTCCTCCACATTAACATGTAACAGATTGATGTTTTGGTTTGTATCAGCATAAATACTTCTTCAAAAATCAATGTATAAGTGAGGATCAAAAAGTTTGAAGGCCATTCTGACCAGAATCGATACGCCAATCAGACAAAATTGCCGCAAGCATTGAGACAATCATTCCACCGATGCACTAGGTTGAAGATACCCATTTGCTGAAACACCATTTCCTGCTGCATGAAGAATTCCCTAACAACTTGTTGCACATCCTCATCCAAAAGAAAATGTCAGACCTCAGCAAACGTCAACCCTCAAGACTTTTTAAGGGTCTGGAGATTGGTAATACATGGGGATAGGTCAGAAATATAGGGTTGGTGCTAGATTATCTCCCACTTCAGTTGTTGTGCATAATGGATGAGGCTGGCCTCCTAGATCAACCGGCATCTTGTGTTGAAGCATGTCCAGCACAGAATTTGGCACACAATTCCACAACTGTGGACTTCATCAGACATGCTGCAACATAAATGTTCTTCACTCTTTGGTGGATATCTTCCAGTGTTTGCCCTTTGGCAACCAAGAAAAAAATAACATCACATTTCTCCTGTTTGGATGCATCTGGTAATAAAATCACCATGGTTCACACTATAATGACCAAATCACGAAAGGTTGGCAGCAAAAAAGGGAAAATCATTCAAGTATAATATTAGCTGTAAGTCTTGTAAGTTAGGTGGAGCTGCACAGTACAAGATGCTTTCGTAAGTCCATTAAGAGACATAAACATTGACAAACTACTGATTTCAAGTGCACCAATTGCAAATTGTAGGTAAAAAGTGATGCAGTCATGTATAAGCAACAGCCTCAAACACTGTACATAGAGGCCCTCAAATGCCAAGCACGGTAGAGTTTGGCAACTTTCAAGAGTTCGATACATCCAGCAACAGCTGCCTCAGATGGATGAGCCTACTGCAGATGCTATGTGAACTTTGTACACTAAGAATGACTTACAAAGCTTGCCTGTATGTATTCCTGGGATATTATTATAGGTTTCCATTGTATATTAGTCTACATGTACTTACAGTATGTCTGTGTGTGAGGATTCAATTAGAACAACAGAATCTGGCATTTAGATGGTTCATGGTGTATAGTACCATACATTACTGTCCATATTTGACCATTAATAAAGTTATAGGCTGAGGGGCATTTTGTTCTTGTAACTGATTTGAAACTCTAGTAAGTCTCATCTACATTTTTATAAACCAGTGTTTGTGCTCTTCTGCATGTTCCTTACTAACATGTGAAGAAGCAATAAAAAGTAGCTCAGTGAGCCAACCTAGACTCTCATTTCCCCTATCACCACCATATCTATCTCATTTGCTTAACATCTGACTCATTCTGTACTGTCTCCAACTCCAGAGATCCGAAAAAACTCAGCTTGACCCTAACACTGTTTCACTCCTGTATGCAGCTGCTAGAATATCAAGAAACATATGAACAAAAATACTACTCTGCCTCTGACTGGAGCATGAGCTCCTAAAGTTAGTATATTGTAGCCAATGATGGGCTACAACAATGTTTCCGTATTTACTGCACACATATCAGAAAGACACAAATGCCGCACTAATTCTTTGCCTACATGTTGCTGCTTATATACCTCCATCAGCATCATGCTATGTTGCATATGCACTGCAGAAACCTCTAAAATGGAAACTTTTTGATCTATCCTTATATGTCTATTCAAACAACACGTCATTATTTGTCAGCTTCTTTTATTAACTAGTCAGTTTAATTGCTGTCAGTCATATGGTAACTGAATGAGGAAAGTGTTTACAGTTGTACCCACACAATGCATTAATTGTTTATTTGTGGACTCAACCAGAAATTATTTCACAATGATATAGGACTTGGCATCATATTAAAATGAAAATCAACAGCTGAAAAGTATATGTATATACACATTATATAAGTATGCTTTTATGGGGATATAACATGTGGTTGACCATTGCCTTCATGAAGGAACCATCCAGGGTTGGATTGTTATAGGGGAGGAGACCAGACAGCAAGGTCATCGGTCTGATCAGATTAGGAAAGGAAGTCAGCCGTGCCCTTTTGAAGGAACCATCCCGGCATTTGCATGGAGCGGTTTAGGGAAATGACGGAAAACCTAAATCAGGATGGCTGGACATGAGATTGAACCATCATCCTCCTGAATGCAAGTGCATGTGTTAGCCACAGTGCCACCTCACTCAGTAAACCATCCAGGCATTTGCCTGAAATGATTTAGGAAAACTTAAATCAGGATGGCCATACAGAGCAAAAACTATCCTCCCAAACATGAGGCCAGTGTGTTAACAACTGCATTGCCTCATTTGGTTGATCATCATTATAAAATGTGCTTTGCTTTACACACAATTTGATACAGATTACTTATAATACAAAAATAGCATGCTCATCATTGATGCATACACTAAGGGCACTACCTAGTGATTCCTGGGCCATGCACATCTTGTCATGCCTCTTGCACTAACTCCAGTCTTTTCAGAAAACTGACTCCGCATTAAGAGGATGTGATTCTTCTTTTGCAGTATTATAGGTGATTACACAAATATTTATTGTCCCATAATTCGATTTTTAGTGTCATAGAAAACTATATTGCATACATGGAATAGCTAGAAGTAGCTACGTACATGAGTAACTATTAACTATGTAATTTCATACACTGGTGAGTATTCATACAAGATATAAAAATGGAAATATACATTATCTAGTTATTAGCAAGCTTTATCAATGAAACCACAATGAGTTACAGACTGCCATATGTTAATTAGACTTCTTGGATGTCAAAGTAATCTTTAACAGTGTAGAGGCTGTTTTTCTGGAGTAACTTTTTTTTAGTCAGCCCCTAAATTGATTCTGAATTGCCTTTCAACAGTCAGGTAATTTGTTATACAGCAGTACTCCTGTATGTCTCATACTGCCATTGAGCCTTAAGCAAACACTGTTCTGCTATAAAGTTATTATCTGAATTGTGGATTTGGTGTTTGCACACTTCATACCAGCAGTAGGCCCCAATTATTGTGCTCATTGGCCATGTATTTTGACACTCTGCTTTGATATCTTTATACAGAAGTATTATCATTACCAAAATACCCTTGGCATTAATTTACCCTCACTGAAGTTCCTACTGTATGTGCAGATTTTTGTTTTTAGTGTAGTCTCAAGAGATAATAATGCATTTCCTGTAGTGTGACAAATTATACAAGGTCAATTCCAGTCTTCAGAGGAGATATCTCATTTATTACAGTAGATTTGAAACAACCAGGTTTTCTTTTCATTGAAATGACTTATTCCACATCATTATGATACATGGAGAAAATGATCCATGTGTGGAACATGAAACTATCTAACTAAGTAACTTTCTTTCACAAAGATAGCTGATCTCAAATTAATATGCTATATGACATTAATGAGAGGAAATATTATAAATAAGTTAATCTTTTGGCATTTTCATGTCTGAGGTATGCTTTCAGTCATAACACAAGACTCCATTACCTGTGCCTTCCATTGGGGATAATTTCAATTAGCACAAATAAATAAGTTCAGACATCTGATATCCATCTTCTGCAAGTATTATTGATGTATTTACTCTTTGCATAATACAAGTACAGCCTACATATGTCAGTGCATTGTATCCTTATAATTTCTAGACTTTCATTACATTACACGAGTAATATTCTACGGATCCTGCAAAACGGGCTATCTGGGATGGAGAAAGAAGTGCATTTTAAGTGTAATACAATGAATGATATAGCTTTATGAACAATTATGGTAGTATATATTTTTGGTACCAGTCATCATATTTTATTCTTTAAAATTGCATAATTCAAGTCATTTTGAAACAAAGACTTAACCATTTGCTGTGAACCATTTTTTTGCCTGTTCAGCTATGATATGGCTTGTACCTCACATAATTGTGTTTGGGCCTTTCATTAAGGTGATTGTGTCATTTCGAAACATAGGAATTGTTGAACACCCCTTTAATCATTGGAAGATGATTTATGTATGGTAGGAGCAGGATCTGATGCAATACTCAACTTTATTGAATTCCAGATTTTATTTTCTTCGATTCTGAGTTTAGTGTATGTAGATTTGCTTTCAGTTATGTATGTAAAACTCATCCGTGCAAAGGGGATGACATTATTTCTATAAAATTTTAGCTTCTCTTCTAGAATTTCATGGTGGTTGTTGTGGTCTTCAGTCCAGTCTGATGCAGCTCTCCATGCTAGTCTATCCTGTGCAAGCCTGTTCATCTCCGAATAACAACTGCAACTTACATCCTTCTGGATTCCTTAGTGTATTCATCTCTTGGTCTCCCTCTATGATTTTTACCCTCCACGCTTCCCTCCAATACTAAACTGGTGATCCCTTGATGCCTCAGAATGCGTCCCACCAACCGATCCCTTCTTCTAGTCACGTTGCACCACAAATTCCTCTTCTCCCCAATTCTATTCTGTACCTCCACATTAGTTACATGATATACCCATCTAATCTTCAGCATTCTTCTGTAGCACCACATTTCGAAAGCTTCTATTCTCTTCTTGTCCAAACTATTTATCGTCCATGTTTCACTTCCATACATGCCTACACTCCATACAAATACTTTCAGAAATGACTTCCTGACATTTAAATCTATACTCTATGTTAACAAATTCCTCTTCTTCAGAAACACTTTCTTTGCCATTGCCAGTCTACATTTTATATCCTCTCCACTTCGACCATCATCAGTTATTTTGCTCCCCAAATAGCAAAACTCCTTTACTACTTTAAGTGTCTCATTTCCTAATCTAATTCCCTCAGCATCACCCAACTTAATTCGACTACATTCCATTATCCTCATTTTGCTTTTGTTGATGTTCATCTTATATCCTCCTTTCAAGACACTGTCCATTCCATTCAACTGCTCTTCCAAGTCCTTTGCTGTCTCTGACAGAATTACAATGTCATCGACGAACCTCAAAGTTTTTATTTCTTCTCCATGGATTTTAATACCTACTCCGAACTTTTCTTTTGTTTCCTTTACTACTTGCTCAATATACAGATTGGATAGCAACGGGGAGAGTCTACAACCCTGTCTCACTCCCTTCCCAACCATTGCTTCCCTTTGATGTGTCTCGACTCTTATAATTGCCATCTCATTTCTGTACAAATTGTAAACAGCCTTTCGCTTCCTGTATTTTACCCCTACCACCTTCAGAATTTCAAAGAGAGTATTCCAGACAATATTGTCAAATGCTTTCTATAAGTCTACAAATGCTAGAAATGTGGGTTTGCATTTCCTTAACCTATCTCCTAATATAAGTCTTAGGGTTAGCACTGCCTCGCGTGTTCCATAATTTCTACGAAATCCAAACTGATCTTCCCTGGGGTCAACTTCTACCAGTTTTTCCATTCATGGTACACACAATAAAAGTCTGAGGCAAGATCACAGAATGTAGCAACTAGTCAGTTTTTGTTGTGTAGTCTGCCAGGACTTCATATGTGAGATCATATATGGCTTTCTGTATGGGGAACCCTATACAAAAGTGAAACTGACAGCTAGTAAGCAAGCATTCCTCTGAAATATGAGTCAGGATCTATTGTATATGAGCCGCTTTCTCAAAATGTTTTGAAAAAGACTGTAAAAATGAGATGGGCTTATAAATTGAAATGATTTGCATATCTCCAGTTTATAGATGGATACGGAAGTCTGTCAAGAAATATACCTTGAATCACTGACTGATTACAAAGGTAGGTAGAGGAAGATTTTTAACAGCCAGCCGTAAGCACTACATTTTAGTGGCCAGATGGTTTTTGTAATGTCTTTAGGAGTTGCATTTTTTTTAAGCTAATGCCTGTCAGAAGTCTAGACAATGTCTACTGGTGGAAATCTAATTGTATCTCTTTTTATAGTTGTTTATATATAAATTTTGCCTCCTTGATGGGGTTCAGTGTGAACGGCTGGACCCGGGTACAAAAGTCTTCAACAAATTTCCATCAGACTAAAATTAACAGATTATAAATTCCAACAGAAGCAACAAATTATTAATTCTCACTGTTACAAATTACTTTTTTATTTAGGTTCTTGGATGGAAGATTTCTGCTGGCTCAATGGCTAACATTGTTGGTTCATGATGTCCTTATTTTCAGGGACATGTGGGGAATGAAGGAAGCAAACTCCACCTACTGAAGTGGAACACATTGACAGCCAAGGGGAGAGTGATGGTGCAGTGGGGAACAAGCTGCACCGTCCTCATGCTCTGCTGGCATTACATGTGTGTGAATTGGCTTGGCACAGCACAATATAACAATCACTTATTATGACTACAGTACACACCATAGAAATCAACGGGGGTGGGGGCACTTGCCAAGAGCTCTCTATTATGGAGTGCAGAGTTTTTATTCTTTATAGAATTCTCGCACTTTTCTAGAAATGGTTTCCTGTGATAACGCTAAACACCTCTAACCAATTGTATCACTATGTGGATGACTGCAGTGACTTGACTCTAAAATGACAAACTCATTTATATAAAAAATGCAATTTTAGAGTCTTGCCCCCAACCCTTGGATTAATTTCTATGGATGCCCACAATTCACACAGGTACTGTATTGTTAGCCAATGCTAGCAGCTGCCAGACACAAAACACTCATGGCCTGAAGTTGACCAACTTCTGCTGGCTTCGACCAATCCAGAATTACAGTACCTTCATTCAGAATGTTGTGAACAAACTGTAGTAGTGTTTATCATAGACAGATCCATATTGTTAAGCATGCAGGTAACATTTGTTCTTTATAAATAGTCATAGCTTGCAGTGGGAGATAAATAGCAGTTATTCAATATTAGATTTATCAAAGTATGCTGCAATTTCTTTTTATATGCAGTGACTTTCTTACTAATTTCACCTTACTTTTACGAAGTTTGGGCTGTGTAAGAACAAAAATGGTAAAGTAGTGAGCATAGGAGTCCAAAAATTGTGCTCAGAGGAATGACTTAAGTATTTTACTATAACCTGCTGCATTAACTTCTTTTACATGCTGCGAGTAGCAAAATTTGTAAGTAGGAATGATGAGATTCTCTTGATTTCTACCAATGACAGGTTTGATTATTTCTTTTTTAGTCTGTGAGGAAGTACACCTTGAATGTTTAAACGGCTGTAAATATAGCTCCAGAGCGATCATATGAAGCCCACACATTTTCATTCTTTGCCAGAAGGTTAGTAGTACCTAGAAGAATTACTACTTCATGATTTTCCTCAGGGTTTCATTTTTCAAACAAATGTCTGTCTGCAGAGCCCTTGGCATCAGTCAGGGGAGGTCTCCAGACCAGCAGGCAGTGTGATGCGTTGATGCAGAGCACCAGTAATTTAAGGATATATTGAATAGAATCTTCACAGCCCCTCCACTACAACTTCAAATACAAACCTTCATGACGTGTCCCCTGCTAAGCTGAGTAACCCAAAGGAACAATGGTTAATCAACCCCAGCAGGAAACTGGGTCAGTGTGCAGATTGTGTTGGAAGGCTGGGAAATTAACCTCAACTGTGCCTCATAAGCTAATGAAGATAACGATGGGGAAAAAAAGAAAGCCAAGAAGTCCTACTGCTACAAAAAAGCCAGCAACGCAGTAATCTGTGAGGATAACTCCTCAGGTTGAATGAGAGGCCAGCAACCTTTATTCATTAAAAAATAAAAAAACTAACATGGTTTTTATACTACAAGTAAGCTTCAGAACATTGATGGAAAAACCCAGATGACAACAATGGCACAGAAATGGTATGCAATACAGAACAAGTAATGTGAGGAGTTTATACAAGACAGGAGCTGTAACCAGTATGGTCATAGAAATCCAGAAATACAGATCAGATGTATCTTCTCTGCAAGAAATCCAGCTAGTACCTTCTGGGAGCTTCAATTTTAAAGAATGTACAATCTTCTATGGAGCCGGTGAATGAGGACACCAGGTACTGGTATTTATGTGAGTACCGGACTGAAGCGCCTAGAACCGCTCGGCCACAGCGGCCGTCATTTGATGGTAAGTAACACTGTATTTTATTGAGGAAACAGGAAGGTGCCCAACACCATTGTCCTGAAGTTCTTCCTCTGAATGATACTCTTGTTCGCCAGCAAAATTGTGATCACTAGCCATTGCAAAGTTGTATTTTTTGTCTATTTTTTGATATATAACACTGAATGTTCCTCTATTCACCGACTACGAACTTCATCAAACTTAGGTTCGTCAAAATTGATATACATTTGCGATACAGGCTACTAAGAAAAGAGGTACGTAGTTCACGAGGCGTGGCCTAAGAGACCCCAGCACGAGTCAATAAAACGTGTCAGTAACAAACGAAGAAGGCTATAATCCAACCAACAAAAAAACATTTGACAGTTGGCGATTTGAGGAGGATAGTTGCAGTGTAGGGCCACTCCGCCAGGAATTATCTTGGAGAGCGAATTCGAAAATTCTCGTGCAGTCTGAGAGTTCACACCTCGTGAGTTACGTTCTTGTTCAGATACAGATGACACAGAAGGCTGTAGTTCTTTCATATCAGTAAATAAGGAGATATTAACTTCAAATGAAAGTATTGTTCTCGTTGATAACAATGAAAATTTAAAAGAAGGAGAATGTGTTTACACTGAGCTGGTAACAACAATATTGAACTAAAACAATGCACCACTCAAAGTGTGACAGCGTATTTTGAACTAAAAGTAATCTCTAATTACGGGTAGATGTGCAACACGCAAGCCAAGATTCTGTCGTTATATCAGGACCGCGTCTCAGAAACAAAAGAACAGAAAGAAACAGAAGAAAAGAAAATGTTCTCGAAATGAAACTTCAGTAAAATTGAAGAAGATTACAATGCCTCGAGCGTGAACAGCGTTATAGATATCCTGAGGGAAATAGTGTTCAGAGCCGGTAAGAAAGACACTGAAAACTCAGTATGTCTGCTGAGGAGCCTCATCCGAAATGTGGAGGCGGCATTGCCTGCGTTTGTCGAACGTGCAGGGTGCGGTCGTCGTCTGCAAGCAGTGGTTCACGTCGGTACCAATGATACCTGTCGCTTGGGTTCTGAGGCTGGCGGAGATAATGAAAGCTGCTGGCCTTGAACGCGGGGTGCAAGCAGAGCTCGCAGATCGCGACCCTTTGGTTTGGAGCCGAGTGGAGGTTCTCGACCAAAGCCTTCCCGAACTGACAGAGTGAAATTCTTCTTTATTCTGTGAAGAAAATAATCTTCAGTTCTACACATAACCGAGAGCGACTGAAGGATGCATCACAACGAATCCAAACCGTCTACAGGGGAAACACTGGGCATAATCGGCGAACTGAGTAGCATCACCTAATTTATGAAAGAGCAGTATATCAGAATTTGAAAGTCTTGCTTCCACTTCGAAGTATACCTGTTTGTATTTTGACGTCAATGGATTACCAATGCGTTCATCCATTATTTCAGCTCTATTCATGGAAGCTTCAGGTTGCGAATTAGTCGAACGTTTCGTAGAACTTAAAAAAAGTCTATCGATTTACATTCATTTCTCAAGTTTTTTTTATGTAAGATATGCACTCTGAGACAACACTGTTCTAAAACTGTGCGTCATTGGCTTTTTGTGAAGAATGTTGAAAGGCAGTTCAATTTTTAAAAATATTTTGAAAAACGGAGGGAAGAAGAACAAAGTCAAAGTCTGGAAGACTATTTTTGAAATCCACATACTTCTGTTGTAGTCGTTTCACTAGAGTCTGGGCTGTCAATTACTTCATTTAAAACCTCATTTAGCAGCGGAACAGTTTTCGTGAATGGCAGATATTATCCTGGCGTTACAGTTTCACCTCGTTTCACTGCTGGAAGGAATGCGTTTACCAACAATACTGTCAACAACTGCTGTGCGTTTGGAAGGCCGATGGTCGAATGCAGGAATACCCTGGAGTATGGACATCATGAAAAAAAAAATTCGAATTTCGTCGTTGAAGTTCACTAGTCTCACAACACTAGAGCAATGTGACTTGTCTGAAACCCTGTTCCTTCGTCCACAATGCAGGCAATAAAATGTGGTTCTGTCCAAACTTGAATGCATATATTCACAAATCTTCTCATTCAACCAGTTCGCTCTATACAGTTTTTGAAAATCCTTGGAAGTAGCCCATTGTCTTTCAGTTTGCTTTCAAACCTTCGTTGCTGTTCAGCGGAAGTTTAAAAATGGCTCTGAAATGTCAGGGATTCGGTGTATCTTCTCTCTCGCCATGACCTCTGAAAGCTGGCTTCTGCTCACACAAAAGACTTGTGACTTCAATTACAACTTTCATGATGTCCCTGTTAATTTTAACTTAATTGCCGTGTGTAATTTTCATCAGTTTTTTATGTTCATTAAGTAGCTCTGAAATACTCAACACTTGTTT
Organism: Schistocerca americana; assembly: GCF_021461395.2. NCBI lineage: Eukaryota > Metazoa > Arthropoda > Insecta > Orthoptera > Acrididae > Schistocerca > Schistocerca americana. Next base: position 710,087,926 of record NC_060130.1, on the reverse strand, counting down.
GCATAGTTCTTGATATGAAATAAAACTCCTTAGATGGTTTTTACAGGAAGCACACTATGCTGGACAGGCTCTTCAGAAAGTCGAAGTCCTCAGCGGATCACGCAATTTTTCTTGTGTTTAGGCGCAAACATGACGCGCAGAATAATTTCCTTTTGAAGGGCTAGCACAGAACTACTTGTGCTGCTCATATCATGAACTTTGGACTGCACATGTTTTGAACTTATCTTTTTGAAGGCGATGTAACGCCGGTGTTGTGCGTCCTTTCTTCAAAATTTAATGCCATCCAGCTTCACATCGCCTTGAAAATGAAAGCTCCTGCAGGGAAGTAATGATGTCCTCACTCGAAAGCGTTGCATCAGTCCTTTTAAAAGGTTGGGCTTCATCCATATTCACTGCAAACAAGACAATTAACGGAAGAGAAACCTGGAAAAGCGGTACCACTGCTGCTGTGCTCCGGTGCCACTGAAGCGCACGGAAACACGGCAGCCTGTACCACCTCTTCCGTCCCTAGTAGTGACGTCAGGTAACTACTGTTACCGAGGTCCGCGGCTCGTGGTCTTGCGGTAGCGTTCTCGCTTCCCGGACACGGGGTCCCGGGTTCGATTCCCGGCGGGGTCAGGGATTTTCTCTGCCTCGAGATACGGTCTCCCGGCCACCAATGCCATACGCTCATTATCATTACAGTTCAAATGTGTGTGAAATCTTATGGGACTTAACTGCTAAGGTCATCAGTCCCTAAGCTTACACACTACTTAACTTAAATTATCCTAAGGACAAACACACACACCCATGCCCGAGGGAGGACTCGAACCTCCGCCGGGACCAGCCGCACAGTCCATGACTGCATCGCCTCAGACCGCTCGGCTAATCCCGCGCGGCTATCATTACAGTAACCGAGCGTTTGCGGGCGGCCTGGTATGTGCATGGCCTTCTCACATGCTTTGCGTCTCCGGTTGCTTAATAGGATAGGGTTGAGCTCTCCGGTTGCTTAATAGGGTAGGCTTAAGCTTCCGCCCACCCCCATGAACCATGGCCCTTGCCGTTGATGGGGAGGCGATACAGATGGCCATGCCGCAGGGTGCAACCACAACGGAGGGATATCTGTTGAGAGGCCAGACAAACGTATGGTTCCTGAAGAGGGGCAGCAGCCTTTTCAGTAGTTGCACGGGCAACAGTCTGGATGATTGACTGATCTGGCCTTGTAACGCTAACCAAAACGGTCTTGCTGTGCTGGTACTGCGAACGGCTGAAAGCAAGGGGAAACTACAGCCGTAATTTTTCCCGAGGACATGCAGCTTTACTGTATGATTAAATGATGATGGTGTCCTCTTGGGTAAAATATTCCGGAGGTAAAATAGTCCCCCATTCGGATCTCCGGGCGGGGTCTACTCAGGAGGATGTCGTTATCAGGAGAAAGAAAGCTGGCGCTCTGCGGATCGGAGCGTGGAATGTCAGATCCCTTAATCGGGCAGGTAGGTTAGAAAATTTAAAAAGGGAAATGGATAGGTTAAAGTTAGATATAGTGGGAATTAGTGAAGTTCGGTGGCAGGAGGAACAAGACTTTTGGTCAGGTGATTACAGGGTTATAAATACAAAATCAAATAGGGGTAATGCAGGAGTAGGTTTAATAATGAATAAAAAATAGGAGTGCGGGTTAGCTACTACGAACAGCATAGTGAACGCATTATTGTGGCCAAGATAGACACAAAGCCCATGCCTACTACAGTAGTACAAGTTTATATGCCAACTAGCTCTGCAGATGATGAAGAAATAGATGAAATGTATGACGAGATAAAAGAAATTATTCAGGTAGTGAAGGGAGACGAAAATTTAATAGTCATGGGTGACTGGAATTCATCAGTAGGAAAAGGGAGAGAAGGAAACATAGTAGGTGAATATGGATTGGGGGGAAGGAATGAGAGAGGAAGCCGCCTTGTAGAATTTTGCACAGAGCATAACTTAATCATAGCTAACACTTGGTTCAAGAATCATAAAAGAAGGTTGTATACCTGGAAGAATCCTGGAGATACTAAAAGGTATCAGATAGATTATATAATGGTAAGACAGAGATTTAGGAACCAGGTTTTAAATTGTAAGACATTTCCTGGGGCAGATGTGGATTCTGACCACAATCTATTGGTTATGAACTGCAGATTGAAACTGAAGAAACTGCAAAAAGGTGGGAATTTAAGGAGATGGGACCTGGATAAACTGAAAGAACCAGAGGTTGTACAGAGTTTCAGGGAGAGCATAAGAGAACAATTGACAGGAATGGGGGAAAGAAATACAGTAGAAGAAGAATGGGTAGCTCTGAGGGATGAAGTACTGAAGGCAGCAGACGATCAAGTAGGTAAAAAGACGAGGGCCAATAGAAATCCTTGGGTAACAGAAGAAATATTGAATTTAATTGATGAAAGGAGAAAATATAAAAATGCAGTAAATGAAGCAGGCAAAAAGGAATACAAACGTCTCAAAAATGATATCGAAAGGAAGTGCAAAATGGCTAAGCAGGGATGGCTAGAGGACAAATGTAAGGATGTAGAGGCTTGTCTCACTAGGGGTAAGATAGATACTGCCTACAGGAAAATTAAAGAGACCTTTGGAGAAAAGAGAACCACTTGTATGAATATCAAGAGCTCAGATGGCAACCCAGTTCTAAGCAAAGAAGGGAAGGCAGAAAGGTGGAAGGAGTTCAATGGCTCTGAGCACTATGGGACTCAACTGCTGAGGTCATTAGTCCCCTAGAACTTAGAACTAGTTAAAACTAACTAACCTAAGGACATCACAAACATCCATGCCCGAGGCAGGATTCGAACCTGCGACCGTAGCGGTCTTGCGGTTCCAGACTGCAGCGCCTTTAACCGCACGGCCACTTCGGCCGGCGGTGGAAGGAGTATATAAAGTGTTTATACAAGGGCGATGTACTTGAGGACAATATTATGGAAATGGAAGAGGATGTAGATGAAGACGAAATGGGAGATAAGATACTGCGTGAAGAGTTTGACAGAGCACTGAAAGACCTGAGTCGAAACAAGGCCCCGGGAGTAGACAACATTCCATTGGAACTACTGACGGCCTTGGCAGAGCCAGTCCTGACAAAACTCTACCATCTGGTGAGCAAGATGTATGAGACAGGCAAAATACCCTCAGACTTCAAGAAGAATATAATAATTCCAATCCCAAAGAAAGCAGGTGTTGACAGATGTGAAAATTACCGAACTATCAGTTTAATAAGTCATTGCTGCAAAATACTAACGCGAATTCTTTACAGACGAATGGAAAAACTGATAGAAGCCGACCTCTGGGAAGATCAGTTTGGATTCCGCAGAAATGTTGGAACACGTGAGGCAATACTGACCCTACGACTTATCTTTGAAAATAGATTAAGGAAAGGCAGACCTACGTTTCTAACATTTGTACACTTAGAGAAAGCTTTCGACAATGTTGACTGGAATACTCTCTTTCAAATTCTAAAGATGGCAGGGGTAAAATGCAGGGAGCGAAAGGCTATTTACAATTTGTACAGAAACCAGGTGGCAGTTATAAGAGTCGAGGAGCATGAAAGGGAAGCAGCGGTTGGGAAGTGAGTGAGACAGGGTTGTAGCCTGTCCCCGATGTTATTCAATCTGTATATTGAGCAAGCAGTAAAGGAAACAAAAGAAAAATTCGGAGTAGGTATTAAAATCCATGGAGAAGAAAGAAAAATGTTGAGGTTCGCCGATGACATTGTAATTCTGTCAGAGACAGCAAAGGACTTGGAAGAGCAGTTGAACGGAATGGACAGTGTCTTGAAAGGAGGATATAAGATGAACATCAACAAAAGCAAAACGAGGATCATGGAATGTAGTCGAATTAAGTCGGGTGATGCTGAGTGAATTAGATTAGGAAATGAGACACTTAAAGTAGTAAAGGAGTTTTGCTGTTTGGGGAGCAGAGTAACTGATGATGGTCGAAGTAGAGACGATGTAAAATTTAGACTGGCAATGGAAAGGAAAGCGTTTCTGAATTTGTTAACATCGAGTATAGATTTAAATGTCAGGAAGTCGTTTCTGAAAGTATTTGTAAGGAGTGTAGCCATGTATGGAAGTGAAACATGGACGATAAACAGTTTGGACAAGAAGAGAATAGAAGCTTTTGAAATGTGGTGCTACAGAAGAATGCTGAAGATTAGATGGGTAGATCACGTGACTAATGAGGAGGTATTGAATAGAATTGGGGAGAAGAGGAATTAGTGGCACAACTTGACAAGAAGAAGGGATCGGTTGGTAGGACATGTTCTGAGGCATCAAGGGATCACCAATTTAGCATTGGAGGGTAGCGTGGAGGGTAAAAATCGTAGAGGGAGACCAAGAGATGAATACACTAAGCAGATTCAGAAGGATGTAGGTTGCAGTAGGTACTGGGAGATGAAGAAGCTTGCACAGGATAGAGTAGCATGGAGAGCTGCATCAAACCAGTCTCAGGACTGAAGACAACAACAAGCTTTCGCGCTTTGACTTGCTCTCTAGTGCTGGTTTTGAAGAAATAACACAAGCTCAAAGCGCATAAGGACTTATTGTAAAAATAATTATTGCTACTACTACTACAGAAAAGTGAGGAGGTCCGGCCTCTCTTGCCTCCTCTGATCAGCCGCCACTGCCATTTACTGCTTACATTTGTACCTAGCGAAACAGTTCGTGATGGGGGGGACGCTCTGTGATACTCATATGTAGTCACTGTAAGGAACCTTCTAAGGAAACAGAGATTGCTGCACAATAGATATAAAACAATACATAGTGAGACAGAGAGATTCTCAATGAACCACGTTTGGCTGTCAAAAGGGCAATGCCTAAAGCTTCCACTGACTATTGTAGTATAGCTAACATTAACAAAACATCTCTCACAAAATTCGAAGAAATTCCGGTAAGGGCAGCTAGTGGTACCAAAGTTAGAGCCTATAGATGAGACAGGAACTGAAAATGAAGGGAGCAAAGCAAAAGCAGAAATGTTTTCACATGTTTCTTAACACAGGAAAACAAAGGAGTATTGCTCCAATTTAATTCTTGTACCAGTGCAAAAATAAGTGAAATAGCTATGAAATTCATTGGCGTTGAGAACTGAACAAAGCTCCAGTGCCCGATGGCATCCCTATCAGAGTCTGTACTCAACTGACGCCAGGTCTAGCTCTTCCTACTAACCATAATATACCGAAGATCCCTTAAACGAAAAAACTGTCCCCAGTGATTAGAAGAACGCACAAGCACATTCACCCATAAGGACAGCAGAAGCGATCCACGAAACTACCGTCCGATATGAAACTTCCTGGCAGATTAAAACTGTGTGCCCGACCGAGACTCGAACTCGGGACCTTTGCCTTTCGCGGGCAAGTGCTCTACCATCTGAGCTACCGAAGCACGACTCTCGCCCGGTCCTCACAGCTTCACTTCTGCCAGTATCTCGTCTCCTACCTTCCAAACTTTACAGAAGCTCTCCTGCGAACCTTGCAGAACTAGCACTCAGAGCACACTCTGCTGCAGAGTGAAAATCTCTTTCTGGAAACATCCCTCAGGCTGTGGCTAAGCCATTTCTCCGCAGTATCCTTTGTTTCAGGAGTGCTAGTTCTGCAAGGTTCGCAGGAGAGCTTCTGTAAAGTTTGGAAAGTAGGAGACGAGATACTGGCAGAAGTGAAGCTGTGAGGACCGGGCGAGAGTCGTGCTTCGGTAGCTCAGATGATACGGCACTTGCCTGCGAGTGGCAAAGGTCCCGAGTTCGAGTCTCGGTCGGGCACACAGTTTTAATCTGCCAGGAAGTTTCATATCAGCGCACACTTCGCTGCAGAGTGAAAATCTCATACCGTCCGATATCCTTGCCATCCATTTGTTGCAAAATCTTAAAACATATTCTGAGCTCAAATGTAATGAGGTATCTCGAACAGAACAAACTCCTCCATGTCACCTGGCATAGATTCTAAACACATCGACCATGTGACACTGAATTCTTGCTTTTCTCACATGATATCCTGAAAGCCATTGAGTAAGGCAATCAGGTATATGCAGTGTTTCTTGACTTCCACATGGCATTTGTCTCAGTACCACACATATGTTTATTATTGAAAGTATGATCGTATAGAGTATCTGAGATTTTTTCACTGCATTGAAAATTTATTGGTGGGGAGGACACAGCCTGTTTTGTTGGATAGAGTGTCGTATATAAAAGTAGCCAGAAGGAAGTGTGTTATATATTAATGAGCTTGTGGACAATATTAATATTAACCTGAGACTTTTAACAGGTGAAACAGTTATCTGTAACGAATTACTGTCTGAAAAGACCTGCAGATGTATTCAGTCATATTTCGGAAGCATTTCAAAGTGGCGTACAGAGTCGTACCTTCCTTTATACACTCCTGGAAATGGAAAAAAGAACACATTGACACCGGTGTGTCAGACCCACCATACTTGCTCAGGACACTGCGAGAGGGCTGTACAAGCAATGATCACACGCACGGCACAGCGGACATACCAGGAACCGCGGTGTCGGCCGTCGAATGGCGCTAGCTGCGCAGCATTTGCGCACCGCCGCCGTCAGTGTCAGCCAGTTTGCCGTGGCATACGGAGCTCCATCGCAGTCTTTAACACTGGTAGCATGCCGCGACAGCGTGGACGTGAACCGTATGTGCAGTTGACGGACTTTGAGCGAGGGCGTATAGTGGGCATGCGGGAGGCCGGGTGGACGTACCGCCGAATTGCTCAACACGTGGGGCGTGAGGTCTCCACAGTACATCGATGTTGTCGCCAGTGGTCGGCGGAAGGTGCACGTGCCCGTCGACCTGGGACCGGACCGCAGCGACGCACGGATGCACGCCAAGACCGTAGGATCCTACGCAGTGCCGTAGGGGACCGCACCGCCACTTCCCAGCAAATTAGGGACACTGTTGCTCCTGGGGTATCGGCGAGGACCATTCGCAACCGTCTCCATGAAGCTGGGCTACGGTCCCGCACACCGTTAGGCCGTCTTCCGCTCACGCCCCAACATCGTGCAGCCCGCCTCCAGTGGTGTCGCGACAGGCGTGAATGGAGGGACGAATGGAGACGTGTCGTCTTCAGCGATGAGAGTCGCTTCTGCCTTGGTGCCAATGATGGTCGTATGCGTGTTTGGCGCCGTGCAGGTGAGCGCCACAATCAGGACTGCATACGACCGAGGCACACAGGGCCAACACCCGGCATCATGGTGTGGGGAGCGATCTCCTACACTGGCCGTACACCACTGGTGATCGTCGAGGGGACACTGAATAGTGCACGGTACATCCAAACCGTCATCGAACCCATCGTTCTACCATTCCTAGACCGGCAAGGGAACTTGCTGTTCCAACAGGACAATGCACGTCCGCATGTATCCCGTGCCACCCAACGTGCTCTAGAAGGTGTAAGTCAACTACCCTGGCCAGCAAGATCTCCGGATCTGTCCCCCATTGAGCATGTTTGGGACTGGATGAAGCGTCGTCTCACGCGGTCTGCACGTCCAGCACGAACGCTGGTCCAACTGAGGCGCCAGGTGGAAATGGCATGGCAAGCCGTTCCACAGGACTACATCCAGCATCTCTACGATCGTCTCCATGGGAGAATAGCAGCCTGCATTGCTGCGAAAGGTGGATATACACTGTACTAGTGCCGACATTGCGCATGCTCTGTTGCCTGTGTCTATGTGCCTGTGGTTCTGTCAGTGTGATCATGTGATGTATCTGACCCCAGGAATGTGTCAATAAAGTTTCCCCTTCCTGGGACAATGAATTCACGGTGTTCTTATTTCAATTTCCAGGAGTGTATATTAGGAAAGGTATAAAACTTTGCATTTCACAGAAGGTAAACGTATTATCCTGTGACTTCAGTAGCAATGACTCATAGTTGAAATTGGTCAACTCATACAAATACATCGGTGTAACAATATCTAGAGATCTTAAATGGAAGGATCACATAGGCTCAGTCATAGCTAAAGCAGGCAGCAGACTGCGGATCATTGGTAGGATGCTAGGAAAACGCAATCAGCTACAAAGGAGACAGCAAACAAAATACTCATGTGGCCATCATTGCCCAGATGCGGAGGACCCGTATGAAATAGGCCTGATGAATTATACAAAGAAAGACAGTAAAAACGGTCACAGGTTTGTTTGATCCAGCGGAGAGTGTCCTAGAGATGCTGAAAGAACTGAATTGTCAGATGCTTGAAGTTAGGTGCGAACTCTCTTGTGATAGCCCACTTAAAAAGTTTCTAGAGCCAAGTAAGTGATGAATCTAGGAACACAATATAATATTGCTCGCCTATGGATCATGAAGACATCATTAGAGTACTTACACTGTGCAAAGAGGTGTTTTAGGTACTCATTCTTCTCGTGCGCCACATTAGAACGGTACGGGGAAAAGCCCTAGTAACTAGCACAATATGAAGTACCCTCTTCCACACATTTCTCAGTGGTTTGCAGAGCCCAGATGTATGAGTCACACGTTAGCCAAGGTTGTTTCGGTTACACTGCAAAAGTTTCGCTGGGAAAGCCATTCACATTCTCCATAGAGCTCCGATATCTCCCCAGACGAGTTCCGTATTTTTCGAGTCCCGTTGAAAGACATTCGTGGCTGTCAACCTGCTTCGGATCAAGAGGTACACGCCTGGGCACAACTATCTTTTCGTAGGCAAACGCTAACATTTTTCCATGAAAGCAATGACCAACTTACCTCACAGTGGCATAAATGTATTACAGCCCCTTATACTATATCAGCAACGATGAAAGTGGAATCAGTGAAAGTATACAAGATACTAGTGTTATCCAGTTTGTCTGTTTCTTAATGAGGAGAGCAACGAAGAAGTGGTAAAAAAATGGCGGAATTATTGGAGCTAATGTGAAGGACAGTTAATGTTAAGTTCCTTTGATAACATTATTTTATGCATCACGGGAGAGGAACCTTAGTGAAACATCAAAATTTGGTCAGAAGATACGAAATAAGTATGGGAATTTTTCTAACTACAGGGCAGAGTCAGACTACGTGATCAAAGGAACAAAGACAAGTGGAGCGTATCATGTGAAATTTGATTAAGGTGAATACTGAATTAAGGGAATTTTTTTGTTGGCATACTGCCATTCACAATTTGTTTCATTTGCCATTATTATTGAAGTACCGTATTCTCCGAGGCCAAATCCAGAGGTCCTAGGATTTTTTACTTAACTATAGCTTTTTTTTGCTTCTGGCAGTGACTTTTGAAGGTGAAGTTGAAGCGTGATTCAGAATCCATGTTGAATACCTGTATTTGGCTAGCTTAAGTTACTTCGAAGGTCAGAGGAGGGCATGGGCATGCCGTCTCCTATAGCAATATTACTAGTAAAAGTACTACGGAGCTCAAATCGATCCTCGTGTTGTAGTCGAGTTAGAAATCATTCTCGGTTAGGTGTGGCTCGTATTTACAGGCTCTGAGGCGTAGCCGCCCCAAAATGTTTATCAAACAAACTTTTCAATAACATACTAGAGAATTTAAATTATTAGAACGCATATTTCCCACACAGATTTGATTACTGCCGGGCGACGCGTTTGGAACTGTTGATATGTGATATCAAGGGATGTTTTCGACCTGGGGGTAGCTAGTCATACGACTGCGCCATGAAATGCCGTTTAGGCTACGGTCGCAGTGGCTCCGATATAGGTGGATTCCGCCGACGGCCGATCTTTTCAAATCAGTACGCCACTACGTGTGCGGTCACACTATAGTCAATATTGTCTCCCAAACGTACAGACTTCGGACGACAATCAGTGAAATTCAAATCATTTTGTTTTCTTCAGTCAAATCGACTGATGTTCTCGCACACGAAATATGGAGTGTGAGAAATTGATAAATTTAGTCCAAGGAGGATTGAGTTTGTGGCACCCTGAGGATTAAAATATCATAATCAGGATATAATTCGCAATCTACGGACTGAAATCGCAGCTTTATTCGAAATCTGAAACAGGCAGGCAAAATCTTTATTAGAAACTATAGGTGTAGGTTTCTTTCTTTCGGACTATGTCCCGCTTCGACGCAGGGTCGGCCTTGTTATTAGGCATTTGGCAGTGCTAGATAAAGAGGGTGGCTGGATGCCCTTCCTGGCACCTCCCCGAACCCCTCCTCCCCTTGGATTAAGTAGTGTACCCCATCTGTCTGCGTCTAGTGTAAGCCATGAAAGAGTGCGCAAGTTTTCAAATGTCTGTGAATCGATTAACTGAGGCGGTACGTGGGGACCAGCCCGGTATTCACCTAGTGGGATGTGGAAAACCGCCTAAAAACCACATCCAGGCTGGCCAGCATACCGGCCTTCTTCGTTAATCCGCTGGGCGGATTCGATCCGGGGCCGGCGCGCCTTCCCGAGTCCAGGAAGCAGCGCATTAGCGCTCTCGGTTATCCTGGCGGGTAAAATTTTAGGCGTAGGTTATAACCTAAAAAAATAATTTGTTCATATGAAATGGGTACAGTATCTTATAGGTACTGTACTGCATCATTTTGAGGTAGGTTGTCTTCAAATTATTGTTACTGCTTACTGGCGTTCTATGCCAGTAGGGTAGTGATTCTGAAGTGGTTTGCAAATTTCGTGTACTGTATGTATTTTCACTTTTAAGTGCTATAGGTTAGCACAGTAACTTATGCTACTCTTTATTCTTGTTTTTCACTCGTTTGCTAAATTAATTTACGTACATCTGCACAACTTTAAACAAATACAGCGAAACAGAGTGTTTATAACTTGCTTTTCACGGTCATCACCAATTATCTCAAGCATGTAACAGAAAGTTTCTTCCGTCATCTCATACATTCGTAAAACTTGTCTTGTTATTCCGATAACTAAGGACAAAGTGTACAGTACTCGCACGTTCTTTACGAGACATGAAACCTCACTCACATACATTCGGCGTCTCTTTAATAGTCGAAGTTGCTATGCAGCGCTCGTATCCAAGCATAGAGGCGACGTGGTGTCCACCCCACCCTAAGAGGTTAAAATCTAACCTACTTTATATATCGACTATATTCTAACCTAACCTAACTTCCTTTGACCTTGCCAAAAACTGACGAAGGAGATCGAACGCACTATGACTACGCTATCGGCCGATGTTATCGGGAGACCAATGACAACGATGTCTTGACGACTGTTGTCGTTGCCACTGTGTAAGTAGTCATAGGGGTGTGTAGCAGAAGATGGAGGGGCGCGGTTCTTCGGACTACAGCTGTTATGGGCGACCCAAGGCTCTGGTGTTTCAGCCTATGGGTGTCCTACCAACCTGCACACTATTTTCACGTTCGACTGTTTAAAGCAAAAGGGAACGAAGAGCTGCTGAAAATTCGCTATCGAATCTCTGCCTCTGTGTATTTCTATTGTGTTTAATTACGTCATTTATTGACGTTTAACATTACTGTTTTATAGCGTTTTAGACGGTATTTTGTACCTGCCGTTGGCTATTCTATTCACCGTTGGAATAAGTTTGTAACCTTCTCGCCAGAGTGCAGTAGACTACGGTAACATACGTATCACCATCTAGCGAGAGTTTCACGAATGTTTAGAGGAAAAAGCGCGCGAAATAAACCCCATGAGCGGAATATGCCCGGTTAACATAAGTTTACTTGCTTACCGACTGTGGGTAACGAGTGTTACCAGCAAATTTCTTTTTGTGAGTGTATTACGCATGGTTTTTGTGAGTTTTACGTTCTTGCGAATAACAGCAGCGTACCATGGGTTTGAAAACAACACAACATGAATGCAGTGTGCAATTTATCTGGTGAAATTTTGGAACATGCGGTTAGGATTAAAGTAAAGAAATTTGGCGCGCCCTGACCTGATGTAAACTTTAATTAATAACAACCACCGTGTAAATCCAGCAAGAGTATACACGCAATTTTAACAGAGCGATGGACAATGCAGCTGAGTGGTTCTGTGCCCTTTATCATTTAAAATGCATATTTTTGTAATACACAACTGTAAATAAAACAAATTACCATGGTAGTTGTTCGGGTTCCTCATGTCAGCCAATCACAGTACGAGATTCGTGACATCATGGAAACATCACTGTTTCGTCTCGCGAACTTATAAACGCAGCGGTTTGAGCACACACACCACTAAACGTTTGAAGTTTAGAAATGAAAGTACCAAAAACATTAACAAGCTAACATACACTGCATTAAAGATCTCTCTAAAACAAAATTTTTTAGTACGATGTGTTGTAATAAACTGTCGGTAAATGTGACGTTGATGGATAAATCCGCTATCTATAGATTTCATCTTGGAGTTTGCTGTTGATATTATTTAGCAGCTGATTACGAAATGGAAGAGGAGATAAAGTATGTAAATGCTTGGCTAGAGTGTGATATTGTGCCTCCCCCCCCCCCTCCCCCCACGCCTGATATCTTGGTTATGGCGACAGACTGACCCTGCAGCGTAGTCCGAGGTCTAGTTTAGCTCCGATCGATAATTATCTCAGTCTATCTCAGTACTGAAACCACGAGCTGTGCCTGCATCTCGGCTTATTACTTCAAGCCGGCAGGTTGCATCTAACAGGTCGGATTCACCCACCTTTATCCATGTTTGGCTTAATTTATACTCGTTTGTTTATATAGGATAATACTAGCTATATCCTATATAAACACACAACGCCTCTTCCCGGTCAGCAACGCTTATATGAGCTACTAACAACGTATCGTCACTAAGTTCATTCTGTATTTCACCCCGTAAGTGTCATTAAATACAGGCTACATATCATGTTCGTAACGCATTAAGAAATTATATACTCATTTCCTAAGGGATATATGAAGTCTCGTCATCAGTTATTTAAAATAATTTTTTTTTCTGGAAATGTGATCGTCTGCTGTAGCAGCGCTACATACCTGTAGTGTTTCAAATTGGAACTACATGAAGCGCTTGTCGTCTAACCGTCAGAGGGCTCGCATGTAGCGTCTGCGGAAGCGCTTCTGTGCCGTTGCCATGGAGATTTCAGTTATACTTTCGGGAGTCAAACGATGTATACAAGGGTACTACTGAGTACTTAGCGGAATATAAAATAAGAACAGAGATATCATAGAAAACACCCCTTTTGTGCAAGTGACATTCTTAAATGCGGACAATACTAAATATGGATAAATCGAACTGTCTTGGGGAAATTACAGGGAAATATTAATAAATAAAGTGCATTTTACCGTCACCTTGTTAAACGATAATATACGTAAAATAATTCATAATCACAATTATGTAAGCTTATTACCAACATGCAGCTACGTAATTAATGTTAATATTGTGTCACAATGGTAAAGTGCGTAGTTAAACCACGAAGGCTCCTGAGTTCGATCCCACTGTGAAAAATACCGAGCTGCACGGTGGTTCCGAATCCACATTATTAGGCACACCTATAACCGACCGGTTAAACCAGGAAGGTAATAGCATACCAACTCCAACAAGACCAAGGCTAGTAAGGCACTGTGGTGTTCAATCCAGTTTTTGGATTCATGACGGCTTTACTTACAAAAATGTACAAAAATAAAATCGCTAACAGTAATTCTAAATTCTCACTTGAAAAGCTCTCAATCCGTTATGATACGACGACACAGATGCTGATAATATTCACATAATTCTGTACTACGGATATCCAGACACTCCGGGATGATGATGATGAAGCTGTTTCACAGAGGAAGACCGCACTGCAGTTCCTTCTTTAAATCCTCGCACAAACGAAAAAATGGCTGACATCGAAATAAGTGTCCAACGAATAGAAAAGCAACTGGAATCACTCAACAGAGGACAGTCCTCTGGACCTGACGGGATACCAATTCGTTTCTACACAGAGTACGCGAAAGAACTTGTCCCCCTTCTAACAGCCTTGGAAAAGAGCACAGGTAGTCCCAGTCTTCAAGGAGGGTCGTCGAGCAGATGCGCAAAACTATAGACCTATATCTCTGATGTCGATCTGTTGTAGAATTTTAGAACATATTTTTTGCTCGCGTATCATGTCGTTTTTGGAAACCCAGAATCTACTCTGTAGGAATCAACATGGATTCCGGAAACAGCGATCGTGTGAAACCCAACTCGCTTTATTTGTTCATGAGACCCAGAAAATATTAGATACAGGCTCTCAGGTAGATGCTATTTTCCTTGACTTCCGGAAGGCGTTCGATACAGTTCCGCACTGTCGCCTGATAAACAAAGTAAGAGCCTACGGAATATCAGACCAGCTGTGTGGCTGGATTGAAGAGTTTTTAGCAAACAGAACACAGCATGTTGTTATCAATGGAGAGACATCTACAGACGTTAAAGTAACCTCTGGCGTGCCACAGGGGAGTGTTATGGGACCATAGCTTTCAACAATATATATATAAATGACCTAGTAGATAGTGTCGGAAGTTCCAAGCGGCTTTTCGCGGATGATGCTGTAGTATACAGAGAAGTGCAGCATTAGAAAATTGTAGCAAAATGCAGGAAGATCTGCAGCGGATAGGCACTTGGTGCAGGGAGTGGCAACTGACCCTTAACACAGACAAATGTAATGTATTGCGAATACATAGAAAGAAGGATCCTTTATTGTATGATTATATGATAGCGGAACAAACACTGGTAGCAGTTACTTTTGTAAAATATCTGGGAGTATGCGTGCGGAACGATTTGAAGTGGAATGATCATATAAAATTAATTGTTGATAAGGCGGGTACCAGGTTGAGATTCATTGGGAGAGTCCTTAGAAAATGTAGTCCATCAACAAAGGAGGTGGCTTACAAAACTCTCGTTTGACCTATACTTGAGTATTGCTCATCAGTGTGGGATCCGTACCAGATCGGGTTGACGGAGGAGATAGAGAAGATCCAAAGAAGAGCGGCGCGTTTCGTCAAAGGGTTATTTGGTAACAGTGATAGCGTTACGTAGATGTTTAGCAAACTCAAGTGGCAGACTCTGCAAGAGAGGCGCTCTGCATCGCGGTGTAGCTTGCTGTCCAGGTTTCGAGAGGGTGTGTTTCTGGATGAGGTATCGAATATATTGCTTCCCCCTACTTATACTTCCCGAGGAGATCACGAATGTAAAATTAGAGAGATTAGAGCGCGCACGGAGGCTTTCAGACAGTCGTTCTTCCCGCGAACCATAAGCGAATGGAACAGAAAAGGGAGGTAATGACAGTGGCACGTAAAGTGCCCTCCGCCACACACCGTTGGGTGACTTGCGGAGTATAAATGTAGATGTAGGTAGATGTAGATCTTCCACTCTCCAGCAGAGTGTAGCTACCCTGTTCCGAAATTTCCTTACAGAGTAAAACTGTGTGCCAAATTTAACTAAAACTTTCTAGCGTACCTCGTTGACTAACTGGAAACAAGAGAGCGTTATTCGCAAAATTAAAACTGCAAGGACTGATCGTTTGTTATGCCTGTTTTATTTCAGTCACTCTTGTATAATTCGAATATCAAATACGTTGCTCAGTCCTTTAAGCTTTGTGTCTATTCCCTTGTAATAAACATGTACCCGAAGATTTCTGAATACATTCATTCCATGTGGGAATGTTAACTTCAGTCGGGAAAATGTAAGACGCTCAAGAAGCAAGAAGACCCGGCCTCCGTAAACAGGTGGAAAACAGTGACGAATAAAAACTGCATTCAAGAAGTAAAAAAAAGCGCAACAAAACAATACGCAAAAATTGAATACAGCAAATTAAGTAATAACGCCATCTGACAAAAACTTGGGCCAAAGAAAGTTTGCTTCATCAGGACCTTGTGTGACGTCATGACGTGTCCACGTTGTATCGGAGACGACAGAGGCCGCCTACCGACTTCTTTTGTGATCGTTCGAGACGCTCAAATGCGGTAGCCATTCTTGCAGTCGAATTAAAGGAACAGCTCACATTGGCCCGTGTTAAACTCGACTCACGTAGGGCATTACCTTCAGAAATGATTCAGTTGCTATAAGCTGAAATGTCTTAACGCTACAGCATAACTCGACAGATATCTTCATTTCGTCAGCCACTCATTGAAGAACTGCATCAGTGTGTGTGGAGTTGTCATACTACCGGTAATTTATTTGTAAGGATTATTGAATCTGACCTTCAAACACACTTCTGAAATTTTCCATTTCACCAGGTAGAAAGACATGTGCCAGTCTGACATTGTTGCTGTGAGACGTCAGGGGAGTCATTAGCCACATTACAATGACAAAATTAACTTTTCATTTCGTTTCTGTGTACATGACGGTTACAGTATTTTTGCTGAAAATAGGTGACCAAAGAGCTTTTTTCTCAAAGATCTGTTTCAAATGGCTGAACTGAGCCGAAAATACTTGCAAACGGGTCTTTAAATCAGTAAAATGGACATTTTTGGTAACGTTCCTCACCACAGTTTTAAAAGCATAGGGCATGACTAATAACAATGTACGTATGCAAAGTATGTAGTCCGCCCTGACACAGGAAACATAACGAGCTGCTCTTAGATGTAGAAGGGCACAGCACGCCACACATTGTTTTTCCAAGTAGTTTAATATCTTAGTACCATTTTACTCGAAAGTAAACATATATAGAATTCGCCAATCCAGTATTCATCGTCGTTTGGGCACTTCAGTTAAAGGACGGTACAAATTTTGAAATGTGTTGAAAGTAAGTTTCAGTAGAGAAATATTAACAAAACTTCCGCAGCTTTGCCCAATTTCGTTGTTAAACCATGGTGGATCTTTTCGGTCTTTAATCCACTTACTCGGCACGTACTTCCCCAGAGCATAATTTACAGTCCATTCAAACTTTGCCCATAATTGCTCTTCGTTCATAATACTGGGACAAAATTACATTAATTCAGTGCGTAAGTGGGAGCCTAACAACTGTCTATCTACTCTTCTAGGCTGCTTGGTAAATTTATTAACTTTAGTAACCATAGGCGCTATGATGACATCATGAACACTAATCCTCATCTCTATACTGATGCGATCGATAAGGTCTGGCCTGTTTGTAGCTACAAGATCGAAGACATTTCCATTGCGTATGAGCTGCCGGGCCGCCTGCAGAAGACAGTTTTCACAAAATGTGTTAAAAGCACTTCACAAGACTTCCCGTCGACAACTCCTGCAATGAATCCATAGACGTCCCAGTCTATGAAGTGGTAACTGTAAATAAAATTAATTATTTTGTATAAAGAAAACTTACATTAAAGTGACACGTTCCACATCATTACGAAATGTATTCATGATCTATGGAACAAGAATTAATGTATGTATGTAGCAGGTGATCATAAAGTCAGTATAAATTTGAATACTGAATAAATCAAGGAATAATGTAGATAGAGAGGTACAAATTGACACACATGCTTGGGATGAAATAGGGTTTTATTAGAACCAAAGAAATACAAACGTTCATAAAATGTCCGACAGATGGCGCTTCATCTGATTAGAATAGCAATAATTAGCATAACAAAGTAAGACAAAGCAAAGATGATGTTCTTTACAGGAAATGCTCAATATCTCCACCATCATTCCTCAACAATAGCTGTAGTCGAGGAATAATGTTGTGAACAGCACTGTAAAGCATATCCGGAGTTATGGTGAGGTATTGGCGTCGGATGCTGTCTTTCAGCATCCCTGGAGATGTCGGTCGATCACGATACACTTGCGACTTCAGGTAACCCCAAAGTCAATAATCGCACGGACTGAGGTCTGGGGACCTGGGAGGCCAAGCATGATGAAAGTGGCGGCTGAGCACAGTATCATCACCAGACGACGCGCGCAAGAGATCTTTCACGCGTCTAGCGATACTTTGTTTTTTGTTTTGGTTCTAATAAAACCCCATGCCATTCAAAGCATGTGTGTCAATTTTTACCTCTCTATCTACATTATTCCGTGGTTTATTAAGTTTTCAAATTTATACTGACTTTTTGATCACCCAGTATGTATTCGGTATACTCGGTTAAAGTCGCCTACAACTAATATTGCATGAGCTGGTTATTTCCAAGCTACTGACCGTCAACTTTCTTTGAATGACTCAGTCACAGCAGAATTAGGTGGCCGGTAGAAACATCCAACAATTAATTTGATTTCACCTAGACCTGTTATACGTGAACAGGTAACTTGACAGTCACACTCAAAATCGACCTCAATAGAGGCAATTTTGTCAACTGCAATGAACCCTTCTCCTCCTACGGTGTCTAGCCTGTATTATCGATATACGTTCCATTAATCGCTAAATATCTCAGAGCTTTCTACTTTGGGTTTCAGCCAAGAATAATTTCAGCGCGAGTAATTTCCTGCAGGGCTCTAAATTCGAAAACTGTGTTAAGAATACTTCGACAGTTCACTAATAAAATGTTGACAGTCGAAGTGTCTTTAATCTGAACGCGGTCGCATTTCACTCTCTGTGTGTCGTCTGGCGAGTGTTCGTCGGAGTACCTAAAACTATCGCCTAGGCTATAAAAATACCACGTGCACTCCACAAGTACTGTGCTACCCGAGAAGTTGCTTCCTTTGTATAGTGCACTCCTGACCAATCTAGAGGAGTCCTAAAATTCCCCATCCGATAATGCATGTCCAGAAATCTGCGGCCGAGACCGAAGACGAAGACTTCGGTCGACGAAGGCTTTGGTCGAGAACCTCCACTTGGCTCCAAACCAAAGCGTCGCGATCAACTCTGAGACCAATGCCGCGAACTGTGAGTTCTGCTCGCACCCCGCGTGCAAGGCCAGCAGCTTTCACCATCTCCGCCAGCCTGTATGAGCTGAGGACGGCCAACCAAGCGACACGTATCGTTGGGTCCGACGTGAGCCACTGCTTGCAGACAGACGACCGCACCCTGCACGTTCGACAACCTCAGGCAGCGCCGCCTCCACATTTCGGATGAGGCTCCTCAGCAGACAGACTGAGTTTTCAATGTCTTTCTTACCGGCTCTGAACACTATTTCCCTCAGGAGATCTATAACGCTGCAAAAGCGGGAGCTCCCGATACCTTGGACACCCCTGCCCCCATATGCCTACTCAGACGCTGCTGAAGGAATGGCCACCTGTCCACTCACAAGGCGAATAGTCGACGCCAGAGGACCAGTCTCCACATTGGCCCTCCGCCTCAAGCGATGCGACTGCCTTTCTACCCACCACTCATCCTACCGTGAGGGCAGATATTGCCCCTCTCAGTGGAAGGGATCCAACGAGTGTCGTACGAATATGAAACCTGTAGATTCAGGAGGGCCGTACTGAGCGCCATGCAGGATCTCAACATGGCTAGCATCGTAGAGCACAGCGAGATTGTTCGCTTGGCCCTTCAGGATTGTACAGCCACGTAAGGTACGTCGAGTTACGAAATGGTATTGTTTGCAACAAGACAAGTATCGGCAATGACTGTGCGACGACGCCTAGAGTATCACAGTCTGTCACCATGGCGACCATTATTGTGGCTTTCCTTGACATGGCAGCAACGAGCGGGAACTGGCAGTGATGCACCCAATGAAAATACTGGACACATGGGCAACGTGCCCTCTTTTCAGACGAGTCGCAGTTCTGCATACGGTAACACTATGGTCGTATTCATGGGTGGAGGCTCCAATGAGAACAAACATTATCAGACTGCGTTATCATCATCATATAGGTCCAGCATCTTGCTTGATAATAGTCACCCCATATCTGTGATGAAGTACCGTCTCAAAGAAGCTGCATAATTATTCAGTCAGGTCTCGGTAAGATTTCGAAGTCGTGCAAAGATTGGAAATTTGCTTTAAATGATCAGAAATGTAGAACTGTGAACTTCACAAAACAAAACAAAAAAACAAAAACCCAAAAACACGCGGTATCCTATGGCTTATACAAATAGCTGGGTGTAACGCTTTGTAGCGATGTGGAATGGAATGATCGCACAGGCTCAGTCGTGAGAAAATCAGGTCGTAGATTCCTGTTTATTGCTAGAATAGTGGAGAAATGCAATCAGCCTATAAAGCAGATTGCTTACAAATCACTCGTGTTATCCATTCCAGAACAGTGCTGAAATACATGGGACCCAATCAAATTGGACAAACAGGGGATGTTGAACGCGCACAGAAAACGGCAGCACGAATAATCACAGTGTTTTCAGACCCATGGGAGAATGTCACAGAAATGCTGAAGAAATTGAAGTGGCTGACTCTTTAAGATAGACGAAAATTTTCCCGAGAAGCATACTTATGAGGTTTCAAGAACCGGCTTTAAATGACTGTGGGAATATATTATCATCCTCTACACATCGCTCCCATAGGGATCGCGAGGACAGGATTAGATTACGTACAGTATGCACAGAGGCATTTTTAATAATTATTCTTCCCGCGCTCCATACGTGAATAGAACGAGAAGAAAACCTAACAACGGGTACAATAGGACGCACCCTCTGACATGAACTTCATAGTGCTTTGCAGAGTATAAATGTAGATATAAAAGACCAGTCTGATCGATTTGGAGCGCCATAGATAGTGTAGAACTGGTACCAGGCGGTCAAATGATCCTCTAATACTGATATAAGTCATGACAGAAAAGCTGTGCGTATGTGACAGAAAGCAGTTATCGTGTTCGAACATGCTCATGACTATAAAGTGAATGAAGTTGCCCTATTTGTGTGTGTATCAACGTGGACTGTGTAACATGTCTGCAATGAAGGCGTACCACTCACAGCCACATAACATGGCGTAAGAACAGTGGTGGTAGAGGAGATCCTACTCGACGCGGACTAGAAGCGACTGCCACGTCTTTTCAATGACAACTGTTTTCAAATCCGACAGGAAGTGCTACTGTCAGAGAGTGTAAGTCCATCTCAATAAATTTATGAACCAACATTGCGGGGGGAACAGCATACAGTGGACATGCTCGTTGCAGGGCAAATCTACATCTTTTCATTGGGCCAAGGAACGCAGAAACTGGTCAGCAGCTGACTGGAACTGTGTACATTATCTTAGTCGCGACTTTGCCTTTCTTTAGATGTTGCAAGGCGTCGCGTGTGCTGACGGCCCAATGAGGCGTTGAACTCTTTTAGTGCAAATGATGCAGTTCAGGCAGGAGCTGGTCCTGTGACATACTAGGAGTGTTTTTGGTACCATGACTCGGGACCACACATTCAGGTTACCGTGAACATGAACCAGGATGTCATCTCGTAGAATCGCGTTTACTGCCGGTGGTCCGCGTATTCCCAATACGATATTTCGACGTCGTAACTCGGCGTCTTAATCAGGTGTTTCCTGAAACCCCTCAGGAAACACCTCATGAAGACGCCGAATTACAATGCTGAAATATCGTGTTGTGAATACGCAGGCTATCGGCAGTACACCCGATTCTAAGAGATGACAACGAATCGCCGGAAAAGTCTAAGAAATTATATGAACCAGGTTGTTTATTTCGACATTTTCGGTGACCAATTGTTGTTCTTTCTTCTACATCTCCATGATGAGTCTTCTGTGATTGTAACAGTAGTGCCTACAGCGCTGAGCGGACACTTTCCTGGTTCTAGGCGCTTCAGTCTGGAACCGCGCGACCGCTACGGAGCAGGTTCGAATCCTGCTTCGGGCATGGATGTGTGTGATGTCCTTAGGTTAGTTAGTTTTCAGTAGTTCTAAGTTCTAGGGGACTGATGACCTCAGATGTTAAGTCCCATAGTGCTCAGAGCCACATATTGGCTATGTGGTTAGCAGTGCTAGTGAACTCACGTGAGTGAACCTGTTGCAGTGTACCTTTCGTAACAGCAAGCGACCACGGTTGTTGGACCGGCCCTGTCTGGTGTCCGTGCATTTGCGCGGAAGGAAGCATCGCAGTCTGCTTAATTGGTGCGACCTTGCCGCTGTTCTGCAGAAAAGGTGCTATTCTGTGGAGGTTACGGCATTGTATTGATTTTATCTTGGCTTCAAGATGGGGGGAGAGCGAGACTGGTACAGTCATTTAAGTTGTACTTCGGAGCACGATTGATCATGATGAGCACCTATCCTTAGATACTGATAGAATGCAAGTATCAGGCTTGTTAGCGCCAGGCATGTTTTAGTGGTTCCTGTTTGAGTAGTCATATTAAGTGATCGCTAATGGTGTTGATTGGATGTTTTGAGGCTTTTAAGTGTTTTAAAATTTTAAGCTCGGAAACTTGGTGGGTCCTTGCAGCTGTCAAGTGAGTTACTGTTACCTAAATCTAATCTACAGTTTGTGGTACATCGTAAATTTGTTTTCTGTTGCACGATCATAAACATGAAATATTTATTGATTTAATCGATCTTCTAGCTGTCTTGCTGGTGTTATTTCAAGGTTATTAAGATTTTGAAGTTTCTTTCATTTTTAAATAACTTTTAAAGTTACCTCGAGCACGGCGTGGGTTTGCTGTAAGTGTTTTATATATGTTTGGATGATAAAGCTCAGTTTATTCTGCTTTAGATAACCAGCTGGTTACCGTTTCCAATGGTATTTGCCTGTGGGCGGCCGCTGTTGGCGTCACCTTGGGTCTGGTGTATGTTGCGTCCGTTTGCAAGAAGAGAAATATGTTGTTGTTGTGGTCTTCAGTCCTGAGACTGGTTTGATGCAACTCTCCATGCTACTCTATCCTGTGCAAGCTTCTTCATCTCCCAGTACGTACTGCAGCCTACATTCCTCTGAATCTGCTTAGTGTATTCATCTCTTGGTCTCCCTCTACGATTTGTACCCTCCACGCTGTCTTCCATTACTAAATTGGTGATCCCTTGATGCCTCAGAGCATGTCCTACCAACCGATCAGTTCTTCTAGTCAAGTTGTGCCACAAACTCCTCTTCTCCACAATCCCATTAAATACCTCCTCATTAGTTATGTGATCTACCCATCTAATCTTCAGCATTCAGAAATATATGAATTTGAAATTTAATTCTTAGATACATGTGAACGTGGACTGATTATTAATTGTAAAACTGAAGTGATATCAGGTGTTCCCCAGGGAAGCGTCCTGGGACCTCTGCTGTTCCTGATCTATATAAATGACCTGGGTGACAATCTGAGCAGTTCTCTTAGGTTGTTCGCAGATGATGCTGTAATTTACAGTCTAGTAAGGTCATCCGAAGACCAGTATCAGATGCAAAGCGATTTAGAAAAGATTGCTGTATGGTGTGGCAGGTGGCAGTTGATGCTAAATAACGAAAAGTGTGAGGTGATCCACATGAGTTCCAAAAGAAATCTGTTGGAATTCGATTACTCGATAAATAGTACAACTCTCAAGGTTGTCAATTCAACTAAGTGCCTGGGTATTAAAATTACGAACAACTTCACTTGGAAAGACCACATAGATAATATTGTGGGGAAGGCGAGCCAAAGGTTGCGTTTCATTGACAGGACACTTAGAAGGTGCAACAAGTCCACTAAAGAGACAGCTTACACTACACTCGTTCGTCCTCTGTTAGAATATTGTTGCGCGGTGTGGGATCCTTACCAGGTGGGATTGACGGAGAACATCGAAAGGGTGCAAAAAAAAGGGCAGCTCACTTTGTATTATCACGTAATAGGGGAGAGAGTGTGGCAGATATGATACGCGAGTTGGGATGGAAGTCATTAAAGCAAAGACGATTTTCGTCGCGGCGAGATCTATTTACGAAATTTCAGTCACCAACTTTCTCTTCCGAATGCGACAATATTTTGTTGAGCCCAACCTACATAGGTAGGAATGATCATCAAAATAAAATAAGAGAAATCAGAGCTCGAGCAGAAAGGTTTAGGTGTTCGTTTTTCCCGCGCGCTGTTCGGGAGTGGAATGGTAGAGAGATAGTATGATTGTGGTTCGATGAACCCTCTGCCAAGCACTTAAATGTGAATTGCAGAGTAGTCATGCAGATGTATTATAACTGCGTAATAAAGATTGCAATTTGTTAACCTCATGGCCTCTAGATTGTGGTCCTGGCACCTCTTGATTTCAACGATATGTCGTCCTGTTTTTTGTATTGTTTGCTCAAGTCTCTCTAAAATGTTGAGCCGCTGTTAATTAATTTTAGCTGTATGGTTCAAGTTTTAAGGGTTATTTCACTTTATTTCTCGGGAAACGAAACGGGGTGGGGCGGAACTCAGAACCTATTTTTGAGTACTCGAATTCCTTTTCAGAGAATTACAAATGTTAGATTTTTTTCAATTGCCAGATTAACAGGGACATCAAAACAAAAAATACGAAAATTGACAGACGAAGTTACCTTTCAGTCTCGAATCTCTCTCCATTGTCGTCAATCTTCGTGTAAGTGTTCTGTCTCTTCAGCCTCGGCGCCGGGTCGGAACTTTTGCTGCGGACTTGAATGGCGTTTCCTGACGTCGCCCTGGTTGCTGCCACGGTCGTCGAGCGAGTGCTGTAAGACGTGAGCTCCTGCGTGACGATTTTCTTCACGGAGTTGCTCCTCAGCGTCGGTAGCGTGAGCTGCGACGCACCGAGCCGAGGGGACTTGGTGCCGTCCGCGGGCCGGGTCGTCACCGTCGGCCGCGGTATACGGGAGAGGCCCGCCGGCTGCGGAGACGGGTCCCGGGGGCTCGGCGGGGGCGCTTCGTCGTTCAGCCGGCACTGCGCGGACGCGTCCGCCAGCTTGCGCTCCACAGTGCTGGTGGCCATCTCGCGGGTGACGGCGGCGTTGTCGGTCTGCGTGGCGCTGCTCACCGGACGGACTGCATCGAGGTCTTCGAGAGACACGAACCCGGGCTTGTGCTGCAGGCGCGACACCGCCGTACAGCCGACGTCGGCCGTCGCGGGCTTCGCCTCTACCCACGCATCTCCGGAAGACGGTTTGGCGCACACGCCGATCTCGAAAGTCCTGACAGCCAGTGTCGCCTGCACCGACATTTCTTTCCTGGGAATCGCCGTCTGCGAGAGAGCGTCTTTGGCCCACATCTTGGGCTCGCACTGCAGCGACGCGTCCCTCTGTCTGACTTCGGCCTGCATGCCGGCGTCTCTCAGCCACCAGTTGCGCTCCGACTGTGTCGCAACGTGACGCTGAAAACTATTGTCTCTCACCTGAACACCGAGGTCACACTTTTGTACGGCATTCGTGGAAACGGGCACATTTTCGAAACATCGACACTGTTCTGGACGGTGGTCTTCCGCGACTGCCTGTTGGGGCGTGTCATCGTCAACTTTGGACAGATATATCTTCTGTCTTAAGGGAGATGACATCCCTTCCAGCTCTTCTCGTATCCTTTCCCTCATTTTCGCGGCCACTCGTTCTTCCAGTTCTCTAGAAACCATCACCTCCACCTCCCGAGAAACTCTCTCGTTCACCTCTCGAGACACTCTTTCCTCCACTTCCCGGGAGACTCTCTCCTCCACTTCTTCAGAAACTCGGATATTGAATTCGCGAGACACCCTCTCCTCCATCTCGTGAGATATCCTGTCCTCCAATGTTCTCGCCACTCTGTCTTCGAACTCGCGGCTCACTAGATCCTCCATTTCTCGAGAAATTCTCTCCTCCACTTCTCGAGATACTCTGTCCTCGAATTCGCGCGACACACGATCTTCCAAGTCGTGACGCAATTTTTCTTGTAGCTCCAGGCGTACCCTGGCGTCCATTTCTCTGGCAACTCGATCTTGTAACTCGTCGGATAAACGGATTTGCAACTCTCGAGTCACTCTGTCGTCCAGTTCACGGGAGACCCTGTCCTCCAGGTCACGGGCGAGCCTGCGCTCCAGCTCTTGTGACACGGCGTCCTCCAGCCGGTAGCGAACAGTCTGCTCCAGGTCTCGAGATAGCCGCTGCTGCAGTTCGGTAGACACCTTTCGGTCAAATTCTCGCGCTACAGTGAAATCCAACTCGCTGTGCAGACGTTGATCGAGTCGGTTAGCCACACGGTCTTCAAAATCGCGCCGCACGCGCCCCTCGAGTTCTAACGAAACTTTATCGTCCAGTGCCCGCAAAACCCTCTTCTCGAATTCGGCCTCCACGCGAGCGTCGAGCTCACGAGAAATCTTGTTCCTGAGCTCGCGTGTGACGGCCTCGTCGAATTCCCGAGACACTTTGCTCTGGAGTTCTTCGGACAGTCGGGACTGGAGCTGGACGGCGAACCTATCCTCGAGCTCCCTCTCCTGGCGCAGGAGCTGCTCGTGCAGCCTGCGCTGCAGGTCGTCTTCGGAGTAGATTCGGCCGTCGGTGGCGCAGGCGACGTCGGCAGCCCTGGCGGCGCGCGCCGAGGCCGCCGGAGACGTAGCAGCGTCGCGCGTCCGGGGCATCCGGCTGCAGACGCCCACGTCGCGCGTCACCACTGCGCAGCCCACAGCCCGGTGGCGCACCGCCGCCACCGCTTTGCCTCCATCCCCTGCACACACACACCACGACCACGCTCAGAGGCTCCTCGTCTACCTTATACGCTACTGGCCATTAAAACTACTACACCAAGAAGAAATGCAGATGATAAACGGGTATTCATTGGACAAATATATTATACTAGAACTGACATGTGATTACAGGCTCTGAGCACTATGGGACTTAATTTCTGTGGTCATCAGTCCCCTAGAACTTAGAACTACTTAAACCTAACTAACCTAAGGACATCACACACATCCATGCCCGAGGCAGGATTCGAACCTGTGACCGTAGCAGTCGCGCACATGTGATTACATTTTCACGCAATTTGGGTGCATAGATCCTAAGAAATCAGTACCCAGAACAACCACCTCTGGCCGTAATAACGGCCTTGGTACGCCTGAGCATTGAGTCAAACAGAGCTTGGATGGGGTGTACAGGTACAGCTGCCCACGCAGCTTCAACACGATACCAGAGTTCATCAAGAGTTGTGAATGCCGTATTGTGACGAGCCAGTTGCTCGGCCACCATTGACCAGACGTTTTCAGTTGGTGAGAGATCTGGATAATGTGCTAGCCAGGGCAGCAGTCGAACATTTTCTGTATCCAGAAAGGCCCGTACAGTACCTGCAACATGCGTTCGCACATTATCCTGCCGAAATGTAGGGTTTCGCAGGGATCGAATGAAGGGTAGAACCACGGGTCGTAACACATCTGAAATGTAACGTCCTCTGTTCAAAGTGCCGTCAGTGCGAACAAGAGGTGACCGAGACGTGTAACCAAAGGCACCCCATACCATCACTCCAGGTGATACGCCAGTATGGCGATGACGAATACACACTTCCAATGTGCGTTCACCGCGATGTCGCCAAACACGGATGCGACCATCATGATGTACAGATGGTCGAAAATATGCACGTTCTCAGAGTAAACTTCTAGTTGCTTTACTTAAAAACCATGCTACATGTCACTTTTGAAAAACTACTACGCTGCTTGTACCTTACTAGCAGTAAACAGACGACTTGTTCACAAAATTATACTTAAATTACATTCTATTTCGTATCATTTGCGTTGACTTTACATTCGGGAAATTATAACCCAAGTTTTTCTGTTCCTGGGTTTCACTCACTTTTTTTCTGAAGACGGTCCCCATTTTTTCGAGTCAATATATCAGTTCAGTCAAACGAATTTTGTTCTGCAACATAACGTATTTCAGTGCCTCGTTGTGCTTCATAGAACATAAGTCACACGCCTACTAGTGCTTCCTTGACGAAAATATTCATTCTAATTTCAACATAAGACTTCGGGCTTCGTTTTTCATTTTCCAAAAATTGCCGAATTACGGGCGGATAATCTGCACTCTGATAATCCGGAACTCTCTGTAATTGCATTTCATTTCTTCCACCCACCAAGCTTTGTATCTGTATTGCACTGAAAATGTCTGCACAACAGAGAAAATGCCGATGGTATGCGCTCTAGGTCTTGTTTGAAAACGAAATTGCTACATCCACCCATAGCAGTGGCTGTAGACAACAGAATGCCCATCTTACGCTTTGCCCTAAAGTTTCCATTCAGTAATGCTCAGTTCTGATTGGTTAGTTGAGAGTAAGAGACTAAACAGTGAGGTTATCAGTCCCGTGGTCAAGGGTTTGTTCATCCGGAGGTAGTTGTGATCATACGTAGTTGTGGTAAACGTGAGGCCCTGAAGGCAATACTGAAGCCAGAAAAAACGATTGAAGGAGAAGTAAAAGTATATGGCTTGGTTCGGTACATAGGTTAGAGCAGACAATTGGTCTCCCAGGACTCAGCTATGAGGGGAACCCCATCCCCAACCAATATTCGCCATTCCGATTTAGGACGTAGACAGTTACAGAGTGAGGAATGCGTTCTTAAAGTAGTCAAGAGATCCAGAAAAGTAAAAGGGGAAATGCTAAAAACGTAATGGTCATCAGCTGGACCATCAACAACAAAAAAAAGATGAGAGAAATAGCTAAGACTACACATGGGTGACGCCCAGGGATTTGCATGGGAAGGGGTCAGGCCCTCCCACACCTGTTCCACCCTTAATCCATCACAGGCAAAGCGTTAAAAAGGAGGATAGCACTAACATGATCAACAGAGTCCAACCGCTAAAACAGGAAACAGGGTGTGGCAGAAAAAGAGGTAAACCACCTAAAAGTAATTAAAACAAAGGAAGGAGGGATTGCATAGGAGGCAGGCAAAGGAGGCAGAGTCAAGGGTCCCTCCCCCTGACCCAGCATGTGGCAGGAGACACCCCCAACCCTAACGACCCTGCCCCCACCACAAAGGTAGTTTAAAATGTTATATCTGAGGAAAAAAAATCACTGTCACAGAGGAAATGGAGAACCAGTTCAACTGCCCGTGAGTCGTTGGGCAACAAGAGAGACAAATAATTTGGAAGACTATGCTTAGCATAGAGAGCCAGGAGGTGGGGACATTCCATCAGGACATGAGCAATTACCAGGAAGGTTTCACAACTAAAATGTGGTTGTGGTTCGTTACATAAAATAGAACAACAGGTCAGTCTGGTAAGACCGATGTGGCGGCAACACACAAAGGTGGATTCAGTCTGGGAGGAATGGAAGACAGAGTGCCATGCACCAGTTGTGCCCTTGACAGCCCAATAGATGATGTTCCATCTCTGAGTGAGCAGAGGCCTTAGTTGCACCTGCAGATCTGCACCTGGGAGCGTCAAAGCAAAGATGGGTTGGGGGCGATTAATGGCGTCTGTAGCAAAACAATGTCCAAGCACTGTGTACTGAAGTAGAGCTCTGGGTCAGGATGGACCATGGTACAACGACAAAAACGCAAGGCCCATGTTTTTGCAAGACACAACTGTAAACTATGCAAAAGGGCCCAAGCAGAGGCCTATCACATGGCACCTTGGAGCTAGTGTTCAGCCAAAGTTACAGGGTGGGAGCTTTAGTAAATCCAAAACTTGTCAACATACAGTGTGGGGGGGGGGGGGGTGATGAGCAGTGGCCCAACAGAAATCATGAGCCCATTGGTGGCGAAGAAGAATGTGACACTAAGCAATGACCTCTGTTGGACAGCTTTCTCTTGGGCCTATAGAGAGCTCAGTAAAGTATCAACTCTTACTCATAACAACTGATGAGATAAAAAATGACGAACAAAAATTGATATGGAGCCTTGAAATACTCGGTCAAGGAGGGTAAATAAAGTCCCAAATGGTGTTGTATGCCTCACGTAGGTCACTGTTTGGAACCTAACCATACGGTCGGTTATAGATCATCCATCTCAGAAACCACAATGAGAGGGGGACAAATGGTCCCGAGATTCGAGAACCCAGCATAATATGCAAGCAACCAGCTTTTTAAGCAGTTTGCAGAGCACGCTGGTGAGGTTAATCAGCTGGTAACTGTTCATGGAAGGTGGGTTTTTGCCCACCTTAAGGATTGGAATGATCTTATCTCGCCATTGCGAAAGGAAGACACCATTGAGCCACATGTGGTTGAAGATACTAACGAGATGGAGCAATTGAGTAATAGTCAGATGTTGTATCATCTGATTGTGAATGGAATCAGGACCTAGGAACATGTTGTGAGATGATGCAAGAGCCTGAACCAATTTCCAGTCAGTGAATGGTTCATTCTCATGCCGAGGGGCGAACAAGATGGGAATGTCTTCCATTCATCACTTACACGTCCGTAAAACAGTCATGTAAGAAGAACATGCTGACACCATCGCAAAGTGTGTCACAAGGTCTTCAGCAAGGGTCAACACGTCAGTACAGAGACCATCCCAAATGAGGAGATCCTATACAGCTGTGGATTTTTGATGGCCCAAAAGATTATGGAGTATGGCCTACACCTGGGATGAAGAAGAATGTGTTCCCAGCGAGTAGGCGTAGACTCCTAGCATTCCTTCTTATTGCATTCAGATACGTAACGAGCCTTATGAAGAAGTCGTTGGTATGGGAAACATGTTCCTTCAAGCGTTGCAGATCCCTTCAGCAGTCCTGAACAGCTATAGTAATGTCTATGGTCCACCACAGAACCATCAAGTGTTGAAGGGGACCTGTTAAAAGGGGACTAGCAGTTCTAGTGGCATGTTTGATTGTGTCAGAGACGTCTTGCACGACCTCGTCAATGCAATCTGGCAGAGAGGGGTGAAGGTAACAACCTAGGCATACAATTGTCAGTTGGCCATTCAAAGCACTCAGTGTGGTAGTCAGTCCATATGGTGGTGGCAAGGAACCGACAGGATCACTGGAAAGTGGTCATTGAGGCAAAGATTGTTATGTAGTGACCATGTAACGAACATATGACGTAAGGGGAAGAGATCGTTAGCCTGATAAATGAAAAGATACCACAGGTAGTTGTGTGTTGGAGTACCATGATTGAGATGTCTTCCAACTGACCATGATAGCTAACATGCTGGGCAGTTAGAATGTTCCTCCCAGACAAAGTGATACTCGCCCTACAGGGGGTAGTGCACATTAAATCCCCTCATTACTAGAAAAGGGGGAAGTTTTTGACTTAAGGTAGTCAAGTCAGTGTAATAAAGTGGCCTTCCTGGGGTAAATAAACGTGGCAAATGGTGATCACTGAGGTCGTTTGCACTTGCACTGCTATTGCTTCCAACATGGTACAAACGTGAGTCCACCCACTGATAACATCTGTGCAAACCAGTGTATGTACCCTTACTGATGCCATCTCAGAACAGAATGCACGCTAACCATGCAGTGTTGGTGAATGGTCATCAAAGAAGCATATTTCTTGTACAGCAACACGATTGCAGAAGAGGAGGAATTAAGGTGTTGCAGTTCCAGCAGGTGAGAATAACATCTATCACATTTCCACTGAATGATCGTTTTACAGGTGTCCAAATTAATTGTGAAGGGACCTGGAGGTCCAATCATGACCTCGAACCACTGCCTGTCACTGATGATGATGGAACCACATCAATGAGCATTGGTTCGGAATCTGACTGTGCAGGGGATCTGGCACCTCCGGGATCACCAAAGCAGCCGTGACCTGATTCTTCTCCTTCTCCCTATCATCATCATCGTCATCATCTCCTCCTCCTCCTCCTCCTCCTCCTCCTCCATATCCTTTGGTGGCCGCGATGCATGTGAGGGCCTATCTGAGATGAGCATGAGGATAGATGAAGAGTCGGCAGCCATGGTACCCACAGGTCGCAGTTCTTTCGGCCGCTCAGCTAAGAGAGCAGACAGGTGAGGGACTGCAGCACACGAACGAACTTGTTTTAATTGGTTGAGGCCTCGTGCTAACCACGTATGTATTGGCTCATTAGCCCACTGAGGGGTGCTTAATTCTGTACTGTGATTGTTTTTCTGGAAGTGTTTGTTGTACGATAACAGTGGTACAGGGCATTGTGGATTGGTTTACTGAAGAAGTGTTGGTCGATATCCACCTCGTTTTTGGGTTCACTGAATGCAGTGGGAGAGAGGTACTAAAACAGAGTATGGAGAAAAAGAAAAGCAGTCGATCGTGATCGACTGGTGCTCTTTTTTCTCCATTGTCTACATTCAACGATCGCTGCGCACAATATGATCATATGGATTCCACATATGGATTCCAATCTAATTAGGGTTCAAAAGTGTTATGCCAGGCTGTTTCCGCTGACACGGCAATAATATCAAAGTACTTTTGCATCTGAGGGTTGTTGCATCGTACTACATTTTGTGTCGTATGTTTTCGTGATTGGATATCACAGAATTTTCCACTGTTGTGAAGGTATACTATCTGATCAAAAGTATCCAGAAATGTATTAGTGAACATTAATACAGAGTGTGTCCATCGTTCACCTTTATATCGGCATGAACTCTCCTGGGAACAATTTCAATGATGTGTCTGAATGTCTGTGGACGAATGACCGCCCATTCTTCCTCAAGAAACCAAGCCAGAGAAAGAAGTTATGTTGGACGTTGGGGAGTCTGGAGCGAAGTCAACGTTCCAACACATTCCAAAGCTGCTCCTTTGGGTTCATGTCTGCACTCTGGGCAGGCCAGCCTACTTCAAGAATGTTATCGTCCATAAACCATTGCCTCACAGATGATGCTTTATGACATGATGCCCTGTCATGCTGATACAGTCACTGTCTCTGAACTGTTCCTCTACTGTACGCAGGCATACATCAAATCTAAACCCTTCCATCGCATTGCCACAGGCAATGCCGTGATTCATAACTCAAAATCACTCGTCTCCAATCATCCACTGTCCAATGCCGTCGATCTTCATATTATCTCAGGTGTCAGTTTGCAGTGAGTACAGAAATGTATGGCTTATGATAGGTGTTCGGCGATTGCACCCCATTCTTTTTAACTCTGAGCGTACAGTTATTCTGCTACATGGACTGCTGGTAGAACTTTATAACTCACGAGTGATTTCGTCCGCAATGCTCGGCAGTCCCTGTCCGTTAGCACATCAGATCTGCTTGGTGTTGGTTTGGCTGTGGTCGTTCCTTCGAGTTCCCACTTCACAGTCACTTCACCAACAGTCTACTTGGGCAGATTTATGTGCACAAATGCACTTGAAAATAAGAATAAATTCTCGAAACGCGCTGTACCGTTTTCATTATTTAGATTTAGAAGGGTAGAAATGTTCTTGATGGATTTGTTACTCAGGTGACATCTACTGACAAGTCCACGTTCGTAGCCGTTCAGCTTTCCTTACCGACCCATTTTGCTGTTACTGCTTCTGTACTGACAACAATATTCCTCGCCTCCTTTTATACTGGCGGGGCCGCCTCTCCTGACATTTGTAGTTAATTCTGCATTACATAGGGGACGATCGGATAATTTTGCTGAAATGGTGTGTTTCAGCAGAAACAAAGATAATTGTGGCGATAACCGAATAAATCACAGTTGCATTATTACTTTGTAATGGACCACTGGAGACCACGGGTCCCTGGGACCAAAACATTCGAACAATTGTCAGGAACAACCTCTGAAAGTTTGTAGATGGCTCCCTAGCTCACCCAGTATAACTTCGCTGTGAGTAACCTGATATAGAAATCATACACCTATACGGAAGTGTTCTCACGTCGTATACTGAAATATCTGTAGGATTTGTGTGCCATGGTAGAAGCGCTGCGAGCACTCTGGCCTTCACAGTCAATTTGGACGAAATATACAGTGAGAGTAATGGGATATATCATTTCGGAGTGGATTAGAAATACTCAATGCGATCGACTTCTGGTAAATCGGGTGCCCACTAAACATTACCAAAAACCCAGCTATTTTCTTCGAGCTGTTCCTGCAGACGGTGTGCACGATGGCGAGGTGTATTGTCGGCTTGAAAGATATCACACTATTTTGAATAATCTGCAGTTTTCCCCGTGCACCAAACATGATCGCTATTCAGGAAGGCAGTCATGCGTTTCAGTGCAAGCATTTTATGTTCTGATCGTTGTAACGTGCCACGTATAAAGCAATGAACGGTCTATGTTATGCACCATGGATACGATGCAGGATAGATCCGGTGTCTCATACAATTACCACCAAAATCCCACATCCTCACCCAAGCCTTTCAGTAATAAAACAGTAGCTCATTACACAAGCAGACCCTTCTTCAGTCGAATGTATCTAAACAGTCAATTGGCGAACTTCTTGCAGCAGGCTAGCGTTTTAACCGATGAGTCGCAAGAGGTGCAAGTGATGTAATGGATGCCTCCTGAAAACCCCAGATTTACCATTTACCCAAGTGGCCTGTGTCCTTTTTCGCCTTAAGAAATTTATGGAAAACCACAGAAAACCTACAACTGAAGTGTCGGACGAGGAGTAATACTTCACCCTGCTGAATGCGAGTTCAGTGCATTAACCAACGTGTCACTTCACTTGGAGAGTACGAGTGTGCGGTGTATGTTGAATCACATGTATGTTGTTAAGTAGACTATTGTAGTATTGGGTGCAGATGAACTTCCACAGAGCTGTATCTGTCAGCATGTAGAGGCTGATCTGAACACCACGGTGCCTTACTTTTCTTCCGTCCTTTAAACTGAAGTACAACGGCATCCAGCCAAGTAACACCAAACTGTTGTGCAACTGACAGGTTCCTATTGAGTGCATTCATGTCGAAAACTGTCTAATAAATGTCCGTTTAGCCCATTAACTCTATTACGAATTAAACATTTAAGTTATCAGTCCCAGAGTCTGAGCTCTGAAACTGTACCTTCATATAGGCATTTTTGTCATCCTTTCGTGTACAGAGAATCTAGATGCAGCTAACACGAAAAGCGATGTTTTATAGTACCTGCAACGGGCTGCGGTCTCTGTCTCTCGCGATCAGCTTCAGCGAGCAGCTTGCGTTTCTCCTCCTTCAGCACGTTCAGCTGCACCTGCAACACATACACATTCGTCAGGAATAGCTACTCTGCACGCCTATTAAGTGTGATGGAAGGGAGGGAGGTAGGTAGGTAAGTAGGCGGTCCCAAATGTTGCCAAGGTTGTTTTGACTACGCCGTAGAAATTTCGCTGGGAAGCCCTTACACGTCCTCCATACAGTCCCGATCTCTCTACATGCGATGTCCAAATTTTTGGAGCCCTGAAGAAAGACATTCGTGGCCGTTGACTTGCTTCGGATGAAGATGTACATGTCTGGGTGTGGATCCAATCATGGTTCCATAGGCAGCCACAAACATTTTCCCATGAAGGCACTGACCGTCTTGTCTCACAGCGGGATGAATGTATTTAACTTTAACTATTACTTCTGAAGTAATAAACAGTTTACTTACATTTTTTTCTCGTTTACATGTGACTGTCTCTTATACATGGGTGTATTGGATGCAATTTATGATTTCAGTTATGGTTACATACGTGTTCCAAATCAATCCTGCAGGGAATGCGTGTGGAAGTAGGCTTATGGTGCATTGCAATTCTTAAAAATCAGGAGATAATGCGAATAAAAAATTGTGGAAGTCAGTGTATGGACGTCTTTTGGAAGAAAAGAAAGCAGTGGAAGCGGAAAAAGACACTACAGGCACAAGAAAAGAACCTGCGGCATTGTACTCTGTATATGGCATGTTTTATGGTGTATATTTAAATAACAACTTTGTTTCATTAGATTGTGTCCTACATATTTTTGTGTCTAAATTCTAACTTTCACCCTACTCCTGTTGATAATTTTTTTGTACGCACAGTAATTCAATTATAGGACTGAAACAGGTAATATTTACAAGCTGTAGATTGATGACAACGAAATATTTTGCACTGAGTTACTGTTATTAATGGAACTTTTTTGTGTCTAGTAAGTAGTAGGACAACGTTCGTATGGGTGCATTTTATTACTGGGAGTTGCCTACAACAGGGGCAGGTATGCACTCAAGGGTGAACCTATTGTTCTCCTTTGATTGACAGGTACTTAACCTATTGTTCTGCTAAAAGGATCCTTCCTTTTGATTGACAGGCACATAACCTATCGTTCCCCCACCCCTCAGGAAACCTTCCTCTCACTGCTACAGGTACACTTTCAGGTCTGAGTTATTGGAATAGCCCCTCTCACTCTTATCAGCTTGATTGACTACTTAATTAAATTCATCAATTAATTAACCTCTCCTCCTATGGTAAACACCTCCCCTCCCACCATACTCCCAGAAATTGGCAGGAAAAAGACTCAGTTGATCAGTCATTTGGAGAGAATTCGTTTGCAGGGTGTGGGATATTATTTAAACACTTTAGACAATGTAAATAATATTATTTAATTATTTATGGCAGTTCATGGAATATAGTTTATTTATCTAGTTAAAGAATTTGTCCAGAAATCGATTGCTGTGTATGGAACATTGTTTAAACAATGTCTGGAACATTGTTTATGTAAACAATTTAGGGGATTCTAGACAGTGTATGGAATATATGGAAATAGGTGGCTCTTTGGTGGAGAGGAAGGATCTCATAACAGGAAATACATTGTTGATATATAAACAATTCAGTCAGTGGGGGTTGGATATCTCTTGCTCATCATTCTCTGCTGTTTGGAAACACGTAGGTCTTGTAAGAAGTAATTACATGGGGCAAACATGTTGCATAACCCAATGTTCAGCACTGTACTCTGGGTGTCTTAACCTAATGTTTGGCCCTTTGTCGCACTTAACCTATTGTTCGGTTAAGTGGTTTTACATGTCACCCCCATTTTCTTAAACTATTGTACCGCCTTTGATATCAAATTAAGTAATTAGTTATGTCCTCCCACCATTTTCTGGTACACTTTTCGAATTTCATTTCTGGTGCATTCTTCTTTGTTGCCCATTCCCTTAAACTATTGTACTGCGTTTTACATAAAAATTATGCAAATTAACCTAATGTTCTGTACCTAACCTGCTGTTCTGCTCCATGTCACCCACTCACACACACCCTCCTCTTAACTATTGTACTGCTAAAACCACGTTGATATAAAAAATGTGCCTGTCAATCAAAATGAAGAATCCTTTTAGCAGAACAATAGATAACGTACCCGTCAATCAAAAGAGAACGATAGTATAAGAACCTGTCAATCAAAGGAAAGCAATAGGTTTGTCCCTGAGTGCATACCTACACCTGATGTAGGCAATCCGCACTAACAAAATACACCTGTACGAACTTTGTCCTGCTACTGTAGTATATAAAGAAAAAACAAAGAAAACTATAATAAAGTTAATTAAAAAGTAAGTTTCAAATATTTTGTAAAACTTCCTTCCAAAACCAAGTTAACGGAATCTTAATGAGATCAATTATGGCAGTTATTTTATAAGGTGATGCTATTGTTATGTTAAGGTCCACTTTGGAAACTAATTAAGTGATTATGATTTTATTATACTATCCTGCTTCAGTAGCTTATTTATATTAGCTACATTTAGAGAACTAAAATCAATATCAAATAAAGGATTAGGTGCATTACTTGTACAGAAGTGATTAAAGTCCACGCTGTATCGACAACAGCTACTCTGTACAGTTACCATTTACACTACATATTTTGAAATAACTAGCATCTTTCCTCCTCCAGTTGAGATTAAAAGGAAAATAATAATATGCCCATGATACTAATGATCTCTGGGAAATTTTCTCGATGGTAATAATTATTTCAAGACGAGTAGAATATCGGCAGGCGGACTTGAGAGAAGTGATTTAATGGATGTAATTACTAGCTAGCGTCTGCATTGACCATTGCTTTGC
Source organism: Schistocerca americana (assembly GCF_021461395.2). Lineage (NCBI taxonomy): Eukaryota > Metazoa > Arthropoda > Insecta > Orthoptera > Acrididae > Schistocerca > Schistocerca americana. Next base: position 710,050,578 of record NC_060130.1, on the reverse strand, counting down.
ATCCATACTGCATCCCAGAGAGCATCAAACTAAGTGTAATGTCGTTAAACTAGCTCCTTCCTTCTGCTAAAATCGCCGTTGTACGGGACAACAACAAGTCTTGGGTCAGCCCCTCAGACCTTCATCAACACCGGCTTTACGGAAGGTTCCCTTGAAACTTTACCTGATTTGTAATCAGAAGGATTATCACGCTTGCTGAGAAAAGTCAAAGAGAACTAATACTCAGTGCGGAGAGCGTCTTTGCTCAATATCTGCGTTCAATCCTCCAGCGACAAATACTAATTGCCTGATTGCGGGCCATGAAAAACAATTACATGCTATCCCACAGCCTCAATAGTTTTCACTGTCACCTCAAAAATACACAAATCTATACCATTCATCACTAATGTCATAGTATCATGAATGCCCATGTATGTTCGTAGCTTGCAGTTGTTTCCATCTCAAAGCAACATAGCACATTCGTTCTCCTGATCATTCGCATGTCACATCGTGTACTCTGACTTACTCTATGAAAACTTATTTCACTGATCTATCGACCAAGGCGAAGCTTCTTGCAGGATTCTAGGCGACGTCGCGTATTCGTTTCTTTCGAGCTGTGGTTTGTATGCAGCAGCAGGACTAAGAAAACTCATTCATATCGCCTGTCTAGGACTCACTTTGACACTGACCTATGTCTCTGAGTTGCAACGAAAATCCTCTGCAAGAGTTGACAAGGGTGCCTGTCGATTGATTATTGTTTCATACTGAAAGAAGATTTAGAGTTTAGCTTCCCATCGACGACAAGGTCATTAGAGACGAAACACAAGCTGACTGGGGAAGGTTATTGATCTTGTCCTTTCGAAGGAACATCCAGACATTTGCCTTAAGCTATTTACATAAACCACTAACTCATGATGGCTGAACAGGGACCTGAACTCCATTCTGCCTAATGCGAGTCCGTTGTCTTTATCACACCGCCGCCTTGCTCATTATGATTTCGTTCAGCACATTTTGGAGTCAGGTAGTCACCGCCAGTTGATTTCCAAGGCCTTCCACATAAATGATTGCTTCCACTTCATATAGTACCCCTAATATCAGACCTGGTCATATGTAGCTCCTGTGAACGCTTAGGCTGAGTGTTGTTACAATAAGTCCCTTTCGAACACTCTTATTTCTATCTTTCTGTAGTTTCATTCCGACAAAATAAAGAAAACGTCTATGATGTTGACCCTTACAGAATGACCTTATACTCCCATAGGTGAGTAATTATTCAGCAATGTACAACATTCTCTTGTGATCAGTGTCACTTTCAGTGAGCTAGCTGTGAGAATTTAAGGGTGATTTTTCTGTTTTAATATTTTTTGACTTTCCGCTCCACCGATTAAGCAGAGACATGAATCATTTCAATACATTCGCTATTATAAATGAAAAGGACCAAACTGTTGCGATTCTAAAGTATTAATTTATTTCGTTGACCCGTTTCCGGCTTACAAGCCCATAATACGATTGACTATCGTCTCAAAGAGAATGCAATACTGGTGAAAAACATTGAAAAATTTCATTAATTGCAATAAATTAATATTTTATCCAATGATGTGTTTATGATTCCGATAGTGACGAGAGTGAAAAATTCGGCCTGTGGTCTCGTTTGGTACAGAGCTGAATGACTCGTATTCTGATCACCATTCCTTATTTACTATGGTCATCACTTGTTGTACGTATCATATTGAGCTCACCACGGGTCGAGCCTCTATGGACGAAAACAAAGTGTAGCACGTCGTTATGACGTAACCTAGTATCAACCGTTTCTTTGCGAACTTGGTTAGGTTTACCTTCCGACAAAAAGAAGTAATAAATGGTCTGTTCAAACTGGAGTGAGAAATCACTCAGATCCAACACCTAGATTAGTTGACATGGCAGTCAGAAGCTTATTTAACAGACAAGCAAAATCAAAATAGATTATGGCCTACCTAGACGTTCCACCAACCACGTAAGCACACTAAATGTTTAACAGTAAACATGCATGTTGAGCTTGATAAACACATTAGAAGTGTCCTGTTTGACACTGTCACGTCGTTTAAATATCTGGGTTTAACACTGTAAAGCGATATGAAATGGAGCGAGCATATGAGGACTGTGATAAGGAAGGAGAACTGTCGACTTCGGTTTACTGCGAAAATCTTAGGGGCGTGTGGTTTAGCTGTAAAGGAGACTGCATATGGGACACTATCGCGACCTATTATTGAGTACTGCTCTAGCGTTTGGGATCCCCACCTAATTGGATTAATGGAAGACATCGAAGCAATTCAGAAGCGAGCTGCTAGATTTGTTACCGGTAGGGTCGAACATACGCAAGTATTAGGGAGATGCTTCGGGACTCAAACGGGGATCCTTGGAGGGAAGTTGACATTCTTTACAAGGAACGCTATTGAGAAAATGTAAAGATCCGGCATTTGAAGCTGATTGCAGCACGATCCTACCGCCGCCAACATACATTTCGCGTAAGGACCACGAAGATAAGATACGAGAAATTAGGGCTCATACGGAGGCATATAGGCAGTCTTTTCCCCACGCTCTACGTGAGAAAGGATCAGAAAAGGAAACAACTAGTAGTGGTACAGGGTACCTTCCACTATGCACCGTTGTTTGCGGAGTATGAATGTAGATGTACTGCTGGCATTGATACTCCACAGACAATTATTGAAGGCAGTATCTCTTTTAGAACGGTACTTATTCCCTGCAATTTACTTCCACGAGTGAAGTGACCGCAAACTGAAAACAAACGTCTGCACCACTTATGAAAATAACAGAAACAACGCGATAAAGATTGTGGAAACTGCAATATGATTACATTGAATTTTATACCGTAGATTGGGTACATGGTTGGTTATACATACCCGTTATGAGTGCACAGCTGTATATGGTTTTTGACGGAGTCCTCCGTATTGTGTGAAGACCCAATTTATTGAAATCACAGCTCCTAAAACATCGTGGCATGAAATCGAATACTGCATAGGTGTGTTGAAACTTACTGAAAGATTAAAAATGTGTGCTAAACAGGGACTCGAATTCGGCACCTTGCCTATTCCGGGCAATACAGACACACCTATACCTTCACAACTCACTACCTGCCGTCACTACTTCACTTCTCCCAAGCCCTTTCTCTACTACTTTCTAGACTTCACGGAAGCTCTCCTGAGCACTCTGCTGGACTAGCATTTCTGGGAGAAGGTCTATATGCGCAACTTCGAAACTTCCTGGAAGATTAAGACTGTATCAAATTGGGATTCGAATCCGAAACTTGGCTTTCTCCTATCTGGAAAATCACATGACCTATATGGGCGTCCACAAAGCATCAGCAAAGGTAGCAGCAGTACCGTGATGACCAAGCTGCCGACCAGGCATTTCGGTTCGGTAGATTACTTGCCAGGTAAACGCGCTGGCCTGGAAATTGGCGGTATCCGTCGCTCTTCGAAGACTGATAATTTACTGACACATGCGATCGCGCAGTGTAATGAGGAGCAGCACTTCTGGCTTTAAAGTCTCCCTGTTCCAGTGGATGCTCTTCAGACTGTCTGCATCACGCAGAAGTACGGATGGCATTTGTACCCAATGGCTCTCTAAACTATTAAACTTTGAATTGGTCCACTATGCCGCCCAGCAATGAAGATTGTCTGGTTGTCGTAGCCACGGCAGCGTCAACGCGTATGACGTCTTTTATAACTGGACAGGTCGAAGCATTACTTGTCCGAAAACTTCATTTTTCCACTCAGAAAGCCAGCGATGGTGTTTCCGGGCCATAATAGTACGAGGCATTTGTCTTTTCTGAATAGTAGAAGCTGCTGCGTTAGAGTTCGTATTACCAGGCAAACCTGGGCCCAATAGTCGGCGGTGAAGACATCACAGTGCTTCAGCGCATGGCCGATACTGTTGAAGTTGGACGGTCCTTCACGGCCCTCCCGTATTATAGTCGCATTAGGTGGCACAGTACCTGTTCGCCGCTTGTAGTATCTTTTTCTATCCATTGGTTCCACAAACACGTATCACGTATCGCTAATGAAGTATCATGCCCTGTGTGAGCCGGCATGTCATAGCCTGACAAATTCATTTTCCAGGATTGATATTACGTCCTACGGCGTAACTGAGGCAAACTGGCACTTGTCTTCGCGTTTCCACTTTGGCGGCTGTTCGCTTACAGAAACTGGTGAAACGCTGGCCTTTATGATAGCACAAGAAAAATTGCTGCTAAGACTACATGTACACAGTTTCGTAATAATCATTACTTGTTATGATAACACTGCTGTGCTTCCATGTAACTACCGGAGAACAACACTAAACTTTTGTTTTAGCAACAAAGTTTGTTGCCCGAGTCAACGAGTAAAATCTTCAGTGTTTACATTGGGTTCGACTGATATGTTTAATAGCCAATGGATAATTTTTGGCCCAACTCAATGTTAAAAATCTTGTGACACAAACCTCACACAAATGACGACGCGTGTTGCCATCTAAGATTTTACACTAATATTTGACTGCAGTATACTTTATTCTTAGCTTTACTATGAATCTACCAAGTCTGGACTAATTCAATTTTGGAACCTTTTCCGTACTTGAAAGAGTCATGAAAACGATGAATCGCTAAGAGGAACAGTTACGGAGTACTGTGCAAGACCAGAACACAGAGCATTAATATTCCTGGCAGTACTTTTCGCCCATCTGGAGTCCAAGATTAAGTAACAGTCCGTTATACAGTTTTAATCTTCCAGGATGTTTCTAGGTAGTAGTACTTTTCCTTTTCGCAAGCTAAATTCTACACCATGGCAAGTAATGTGTTAGCGAGGCAAACATTTCTTCGTTCGGGATAAAGCACAACGGAAAGTAACAAAACAAAAGAAAAGAGAACTAAATTAAAATAGAAGCTCATTCCCTAATTTAACGCACAGGCTTACGTGTGTTCACAATGCGAAATAACGTCAACGAAGCAGAAACATCCCACAGATCAAGTGAAAGCACTTGGGTATTCAGAACAACTGAAGCAAAATAATTTGAATAATCGCATTGAAGAACTGATCTTCGCTGTTGTTGAAATTCAGATGTTTAATATGCTCTATCACAATTTTAAATAAATTTGAAGATATAGATATATCCACTCATCTAAAGATGAGAAATTTACCGAGAACCTTAACTGAACGGGCAGTCCCGTAAACTCCCAGAAACGACAACAGAACCGCAAAACCATCCCACCTAACCAACAGACACCATTAAAATACATTGTTAGTGAGTCAAGATCTCTAACGTGCTGCTCACAGCAAAGTATATCAGTATAAACGATATTTTTAACAAAACTGATGACTGTAGAATATAAAAACCCAAGTATCACAGAGTTCACTTACGTAGAACAAAATTATGCTGTGCACCTAAAAATATTAGTAACCGTACAGAATACTACAATCAACTATATAGCAAATCCTACATCACATTATACTCAAGTGACAAATGTCATAGGATAGTGGTATGCATATTTATAGACGGCGGTAACATCACGTACACAAGGTATAAGATTGCAGTGCATGGGCGCAGCTGTCACTGGTACTCAGGTGATTCATGTGAAATGGTTTCCTACGTCATTACTGGCGCACGACGGGAATCAACAGCGGAATGGTAGCTGGAGCTAGATGCACGGGACATTCCATTTGTGAAATCGTTAGGGAGTTCAATATTCCGGGATCCAGAGAGTCAAGTGTGTGTCGGGAATACCAAATTTCAGGCATTACCTCTCACCACAGACAACGCAGTGGCTGACGGCCTCCGGTTAACGACTGAGAGCAGCGGCGCTTGAGTAGAGTTGTCAATGCTAACGGACAAGGAACACTGCGTGGAATACCGGCAGAAATCAATGACGGACGTATAACAAACGTATCCGTTAGGACAGTGCACCGAAATCTGGTGTTAGTGGCTAGTGGCAGCAGACGACTGACGCGAGTGCCTTTGCTAACAGCACGGCATAGTCTGCAGCGCCTCTCCTCGGCTCGCGACCGTATCAGTTGGACCCTAGACGACTGGCCAGATGAGTTCCAGTTTTGGCCGGTAAAAGCTGATGGTAGGGTTCGAGGGGCGCACACCCCACGAAGCCATGGATCCAAGTTGTCAGCAAGACACTGTGAAAGCTGGCGGTGGCTCCATAATGGTATGGGCTTTGTGTACATGGAATGGAATGGGTTCTCTGTTCCAAGTGAACCGATCACTGACTGGAAATGGTGATTTTCGGCTACTTGGACACCATTTGCAGCCATTCACGGACTTCATTTTCTCACACAACAATTGAATTTTTATGGATGACAATGTGCCATGCCACCGGGCCACTATTGTTTGCAATTCGTTTGGAGAACATTCTGGACAATTCGAGCCAATGATTTGGTCACACCGATCGCCCTACAGGAATCCCAGCGAACATTTATGGGATATAATCGAGAGGTTAGTTCATGCACAAAATACTGCACTGGCAATTATGGATGACTATAGAGCCAGCATTTCTCATTATTTTGCAGGGGACTTCCAAAGACTTGTTGAGTCCATGCCACGGTGAGTTGCTGCATTGCTCCGACACGATATTATGATATATCCCATGACTTTTGTCAACTCAGTGTCATTTGAGATTTTAAATCAAAACTTATCTGTGTCCCAATTCAGCCTACAAGGTTTGTGCGACAACGCTGTGCTTGGCGGTAATGTAATTAGACTGTGCCACGAGTCTCTATTAACTGTCGTTGTGGGCTACGATGCCAGTGTCTGGGCGTAGATGTTACGACTGGCCAGATTCTGCTACGGTGCTGTAAAGCCTATAGCACCACCTCTCCAGACATTCATGGGCGCATGTCCTCTGGACCTTCAAATACCAAAAATGGCTGCCATCTACTGACTGAAGGAATAAACTATTTGAAAAAATACACGAAATTCTTTGGGAACCGGCAAGAAATCCGTTCCTAACACAAAATTTAATATTTGCACACTGGTAGCAGAGATGGAATTTCTCAGGGACATAAAGGCAAAAATTTCTATTTATTCCTGATGTAAACGAAAGCTGATACATTTCGAGCCACATACGGACTGGTTTTACTACCTTTCCGCAGATGGGCCATATTCGACATATCTGAACAGAACTGGTAATAGGAAAACGACCAGCAGTGACTGTCACGAAGTCGGTACATCAGATCATGACCTATGGGACTCTCCTGTAGTTGTAGGTATAGCGAGGACTGCTAGGCAGGCTTTAAGAGGTAAAACTGTTTATTACATAATTAAAGTAAACGAGGTCTTTAACATTTTAAATGTATTGCTGGACCCGACGGGGTGGCCGATATGTTAAGGAACTTAGGAACTAAACAAATTCCGATGTTGGCAAATTGTGTGTGTGTCCATCTCAGACAACGGTAGACATAGTGAAGCTACAAAAGACGATGCACTATTTAACTGTTCTCCGAAAGTCAGTGACTCCAGCACTGTCATACTTAGTCGTAGTAGAAGTATTAGTGTTTGTATGAGGGCGTACTGAGAAGCAATACCTCCGAGGCCGGCCGTGGTGGCCGAGCGGTTCTAGGCGCTACAGTCTGGAACCGCGCGACCGCTACGGTCGTAGGTTCGAATCCTGCCTCAGGCATGGATGTGTGTGATGTCCTTAGGTTAGTTAGGTTTAAGTAGTTCTAAGTTCTAGGGGACTGATGACCTCAGAAGTTAAGTCCCGTAGTGCTCAGAGCCATTTGAATACCTCCGAATTTTTTGTGTGAAAACTCTTAAAGCTTTTTTAAAAGAAAATAAACGTTATTAACATTCTACATTTTCATTCTTCGTGTCTACATATTTATTTCTCAACGTACTCACTCTGGCAACGAACACGCGTTACCCAAAGAGAGACCAGATTTGTTGATACTGTCACTGTAGTATGTCTGACTTTGTTGACGAAGCCGCAACCTCGCCTCTGCTTGCACCGCTTCGGCGGTTCTAGGCGCTTCAGTCCGGAACCACGCGGCTGCTCCGGTCGCAGGTTCGAATCCTGCCTCGGGCATGGATGTGTGTGATGTCCTTAGGTTAGTTAGGTTCGAGTAGTTCTAAGTCTAGGGGACTGATGACCTCAGATGTTAAGTCCCATAGTGCTTAGAGCTATTTTTGAACCGCTTCGTCACTGTGAAAGTGAAATCCTGGAAGAAGATGAAAATCGGATGGGGGCAAATCGGGACTGTATCGAAGATAACTGATGACAGCGAACCCAAGGCGTCGGATTGTTGCAGATGTCGCAGCGCTCGCATATAGTCTGGCATTGTCACCCTGAAGGAGAGGGTACTCCATGTGTGGACGAACTCCTTGAAGTCGTGCATTCAGTTTTCTGAGGGTCTTGCAGTGCCCTGCAGAGTTTATAGTGATCCATTTTCACATGAATTCCAAATTCACCACACCTCGAACATCCTAGAACACTACCAGCATAACTTTGCCTGCTGATGGCATTGTCTTGCACTTTTCTGGCCGAATTCAAGTGCTCCTCTCTTGTTACCGGGATCTAAACGGTGAATCCAGCTTTCATCACCTGTGACAATGTTGTTAGGGAACTCATCACCCTCAAAAAGCAAAAGAAATTATTGACAGATGTCCAGTCTCATCTGTTTCAATTGGAGGCACGTTTTCTGCTATTAGAAATTCTATTAAAGCGCACTGTTTCTAACGAATCGATATAGTTACATTACACACCGCCGTGTTGTTGTTGTTTTCGTCTTCAGTCAGAGACTGGTTTCATGCACCTCTCCATGCTACTCTATCCTGTGCAAGCTTCTTCATCTCCCAGTACTTACTGCAATCTACATCCTTCTGTATCTGCTTAGTGTATTTATCTCTTGGTCTCCCTCTACGATTTTTACCTTCCATGCTGCCCTCCAATGCTAAATTTGTGATCCCTTGATGACTCAGAACATGTCCTACCAACCGGTCCCTTCTTCTTGTCAAGTTGTGCCACAAACTCCGCTTCTCCCCAATTCTATTCAGTACCTCATCATTAGTTATGTGATCTACCCATCTAATCTTCAGCATTCTTCTGTAGCACCACATTTCGAAAGCTTCTATTCTCTTCTTGTCCAAACTATTTATCGTCCATGTTTCACTTCCGTACATGGCTACACTCCATACAAATAGTTTCCGAAACGACTTCCTGACACTTAAATCTATACTCGATGTTAACAAATTTCTCTTCTTCAGAAACGCTTTCCTTGCCATTGCCAGTCTACATTTTATATCGTCTCTACTTCGACCATCGTCAGTTATTTTGCTCCCCAAATAGCAAAACTCCTTTACTACTTTAAGTGTCTCATTTCCTAATCTAATTCCCTCAGCATCACCCGACTTAATTCAAATACATTCCATTATCCTCGTTTTGCTTTTGTTGATGTTCATCTTATATCCTCCTTTCAAGACACTGTCCATTCCGTTCAACTGCTCTTCCAGGTCCTTTGCTGTCTCTGACAGAATTACAATGTCATCGGCGAACCTTAAAGTTTTTATTTCTTCTTCATGGATTGTAATACCTACTTCGAATTTTTCTTTTGTTTCCTTCATTGCTTGCTCCATATACAGATTGAATAACATCGGGGAGAGGTTACAACCCTGTCTCACTCCCTTCCCAACCACTGCTTCCCTTTCATGCCCCTCGACTCTTATAACTGCCATATGGTTTCTGTACAAATTGTAAATAGCCTTTCGCTCCCTGTATTTTACCCCTGCCACCTTTAGAATTTGAAAGAGAGTATTCCAGTATGCCGCCGTGTTATACGCTACAAATCGGAGCCCTCTAGCGACAGTGGGTTGCAACTTGAGTTAGCAAAGCAGGAATGTCGAGAGAGCAATATAAAACAAAACTCCGTCCGCACAGGCCTTGGAAGGCCTAACGGTACCGACCTATCGCCTTGGCATCCTCAACCGATGTCGCTACTGGGTGGATATGAAGGGGCGTGTGGTCAGCAGATCGCTCTCCTTGCCGTTGTCAGTTTTCTTGACCGCAGCCGCTACTTCTCAATGAAGTAGCTCCTCGGTTGGCCTCGCAAGATTTGAGTGCACCCAGTTTACTGACAGCGCACGACAGACACGGACGGTCACCTTTAAAAGTGCTAGCCAAGCCCGACAGCGCTTAAATTCGGTGATCTGATGGGAACCGGCGTTACCACTGTGGCAAGGCCATTGGTGGCCGAGTAAAATGAATGAAATTTAATACCTCGTCCGATACTGATAACACAATAAAAAATTCGAAGGCATTATTTTTTCAGCGCACCCTCCTGTTAGTAACATAACATGCAGTAGTGGTAATTGCTGAAGCAAAATCAAGGTGGAGGTAATAGGAAAATTATATGGGTTATATAGTCTGTTATTGTAGCGTATGGTGTTGTAACAGTACTAATAGCAATAGGTATAAAGGTGACTATGAAATTAATCAAGATAATTTGAAATAATGGAAACCAATGGCTCTTTTTCTGTCACAGTAAAGGAAGACCCGACTGGGGGTGGAAAAGATGCCATAGGAAAACTGTATGCAGAGTTGGGTATAGACAGCCATCTCAAAAATTCAGAATCAAACATTAGCAATTGACGTTTTTTGTTTCGAGGGCTCTCGGGTGTCCATCCGGATGCGATCGCTGAGGTCCCACGATTTTCGGCGAAAAATTCATCAGGTGGTTCTGATGGAATGGTCTGTCTGCTCATTGTCGGTGTTATTTATGTCCGTCAGTCAGGCATAAATAACACCGACAATGAGCAGACAGACCATTCCATATTAGACTTCAACGATCGCATCCGGCTGGGCACCCGATAGCCCTGGAAACAACACATACGCTGGGAAAGCCTCCGATGACTTATTAACAATTGCCATCTTTGGAATCCAAGTGAGATACTCTGTATATGCACTGATTTACAATCTTTGATCCTTCAAACATTTCCCAGGAACACTTATTTCTCTTTGTACCTGACAGCCGAAAAACAGCTTGTAAAATAATAAATACTGTAGAATATCGCACGATTTCGTGTTTTTTCCATTCATAATACTTCCTTTGTTATACAATATGTTTCGAGCCCTGCCATCTGTTGGGGCTACAGTTACAAAACACTTCTACTTTGGTTCTGCCGGTAGATCTGTTCTACTTTCCTGGCGTCAGAGAAGTTGTCCTGCATAGCTTCCTGCACTCGCACTCAGATGAAATCAATGCTAGTCCAAAAAAAAGTATGTAGGAAAGATTCTCTGAAAAGTGGAAACTAGGAGAGAGGTCCGCGCTGAATTTAAATTGTGAAGATCTATCAAAGATGTAGATCTTGGTTCATGGTCCGACTCGACACTCAGTTTTAATCTGCCTGGAAGTTGCAATACCATCTTGTTATTTGCATGAAGAGATTGTGAGACACCAAGAACATCGATAATAAATGGTAGGTCCAGACAGCAGCTGTCGTGATTCAGATTACCATCCCGGGATTTCAACATTGTTGTTTCAATCACTGGAAGTTTTAACTTCTTTATTCCCAGGAAACTCAATCTATATTACATTTACTATCTACAAAACTTCATTTTAGATTCATGCGCTTAGAAACGGAAAGTGATTTTCCCGTGTTTTACTTGTTCCTACAGTCATGGACTGTGCGGCTGGTCCCAGGGGAGGTTCGAGTCCTCTCTCGGGCGTGTGTGTGTGTGTGTGTGTGTGTGTGTGTGTGTGTGTGTGTGTTTGTCCTTTGGACAGTTTAGGTTAAGTAGTGTGTAAGCTTATGGACTGATGACCTTAGCAGTTAAGTCCCATAAGATTTCGCACACACTTGTTCCTAACAATCAGTGCATATGTTTCTGGGGAGAGGGAAGGGAGAAGGAAACAGAGAGGAAGGAGGGAGATGATTAAACTAGTTTGACTGATGAACACATTGATGAGCCCAAGGCTATATGGTTTTTAACTAATAAGATTCAGTATAATAATTTAACGATCTTTCTGAAAAGCCGTTAAGCTGACAAATATTTTTTTCACAAATGGAGATAAATTTCGTTCCGCGAAACTTTGCAGATGTGTAATGCTAGCCTGTAAAGCAAAATTATAAACAGTGTGTATTAAAGTTGAAGGTGCTCTAGTCCAATACAGTGTGTGTGTGGGCGACAGCTGCTTCTGAGGTTTCCTCATTTTCACGTGGTTCGTGTTTACGACTGTAATAAAAGAAGTTGTGAACACACTGTAGGCACCTGCACCCGCATGTGACCTTGCCCGGCCTATCACGACAAAATGGTGTTTGCAAAGAAAAGATAAGAAAACTGCCTGAAGAGAACTATATGTAGCAAGTTGCAAACTGCACAACGACGCTTAACGTCCGCATTATTTCGTCAAGTTTTCGTCTTTCTACTTACTAAGTCAACTTTTCCTACGCACACACATTTGCGTGACACGCACTGTTTATCTACGGTAACAGCATTGACTATCCGAAATTACAACTGAAATTCTGTGACAAGGCCACGTCTGAAACTTGGAAGTACAAGTTTTCGTTAGCAGTCGCCTTACCACTATACTATCATAACCCTTCTACTGCTTACTTAAACGTTTGTCACTCAATGTTATGTAAAAGCTTTTGTGAAGTGTGATTTTTGTGTAAGAATCAAATGCCATGAATGTCTGCATTGTATCTTTATTTGAATTGATCGTTATTTCCAGAGCCCTTGCATTATGCAGTTAGTATATTGGTACACTATGGACTCTTCGCCACACAACGCAAGGCTGCATGGTGAGTTGTGATGTGTAGAGAGCTCTAGTACAGTTCTGAAGAATGTCGGATTTAAAGCCACCAAGAGCTGTAGACGAAATAAATGTTTGTCCATTATCAGTTTCGATATACCAATCGCCACTATTTCATAAAATTATTTACATCTGCCTGTATGGTATCGTTCTTAGTGTGGCGTCAACAAAATTAGAATAAAAACTATACTGCGCCACTGAAACTGGCCGCAATAGCGAAAAAGACATTGATACAGTTATATAAACGCAGTCTGTATTTAGATGGAGTGCACTCTGCACACTTTTAATGACGCCACAGGACAATATCGTACAGACTGCTGTAAATAATTGTACGCTACGTGACGATCGGTTGATTGACACTGGTAGTAATAAGGAATTATTTCGTCAGCAGCTCTTGGTTTGTCTTTCTTCAAATATTTACGAGTTGTGTGTCATCGCCTGCGTAAAATATAGTAGAATTTTGGCTGGATTAGTGGTCGAGGTTCGTAATAGTACTGGCACACCAACAGTTGAAGGTTATACACAATTTTTATAAATTGTTATTTTTGCACAATATTTTTGCTAGAAATAAATTCAATCAACGGTGTTCTCCGACACATCACTTATCATCAGTGCTTCCAGCACCATGATAATGTGTTATCGTTAAATGACCGTCAACGAAAAAGTCATTAGATATGAAACTTGTGTGCGGATTGGAGGAAGTTGGGCTAGGAAATCGATAACGTCGCTTTCAAAAGATTCCTCGTAACATTCGACGATTGCGAATCTGAATCGGGTTGGTCCGACGGGATCTGAGCTCTGCTTCTTTTCAGTGCTGGTGCATTGTCTCCCTCGGACTTCGTTTTCTTACTCGCTGACGGCCGTAGACTTTGCAACATTCTGTTACACGCATGTATTTCACAGAATAATCTAAACGAATCGTATACAAAAATTGCCCACGTGCAAGTGGGACTGGCGCAGTTAAGGTTTCGCGCAACTTAATTAGTATGTAAACAGAGAATTCATGCGTTTTGGCTATGACTTTTTCGTATTATCGACATTAATTCCTGCAGGATATCGGTCCCAGCGCTTCCGAGACGTTTTAATTTCAAGTTTGAAGTCAGATAGCAAATGACAATTGGAATATTTTTTCGTGTGATACAATTACAAACACAATTTTGTGTATAAAATGCATGTTTGACCACGAGCTGCTTTTATTTTAAACCAAAGTGTCAACTGGTTTCAGTCTTGGGCCATCTTCACGGATAAAGGTTAAATTGGTTTAAGCCACCACGTTACATTTTTAATTACTTAAATAATATGTACAGCATGTCATGACTATCAATATACGACACAGGACTTTTAGAAGCAAACTTACTAATAATTTACACAGAGCAGTACTGTTCCGTGTACATTTAGTATGTTTGCTTCTAAAAATCCTGTGTCGTATATTGGCATTCATGACATGCTCTACACATTATTTAAGTAATCACAAATGTAATGTGGTGGCTTAAACCATTTTAACACTTATCCGTGAAGATGGTCCAAGACTGAAACCAGTTTATATTTGAGTTTAAAATAAAATCAACTGATGGTCAAACATGCATTTTATACGTTACTTGACGGCAGTTGATAGTCACCTTCCAAAAATGTTCATAGCAATAGTCTGAATTTTTTCCGTTACTTGTACAATGAAACCTTTCTTCTTGCCATATTCCATGATTATACGTCAACGGGACGTACCCTATAGGTTTTGACGAGTGAGTTTGCGAGTATCAAAATAGGTCACCCAAAAGGCCGTATCCTTTGATTGTACATACTGAGAAGCTAATGTTTATTACACCGCCAAGGGACCATAGACCTTAGTACGTGACATACATTTCAAACTGATACGTCTATCCTATCCTGAGAAAAAAGGGTCTGAACAGACGGACGGGCAGATAGTCTTATAACAAGTGACAATTTTTTTTCGTGTGATACAATTACAAATTAACACTTTTCAGATTTTTTTTGCTTTAGTTTTAGTGTGAAACCTTGCTTCTTGACCAATTTCATGATTCTAGGTCTACGGTAAGTATCCTGTAGGTTTTGATGAGTGAGTTTGCGACTATTAAAATATATGACATAAATGGCCGTGTCTCTTGACTGCATTGACTGAAAAAGTGTACTTTTTAACGTCACAAAGGGACCATAGACCTTAATATGTGACAAATTTCGACTTCATACGTGTATCCGTTCCTGAGATAAATAGTTCTGAACAGTCGGACGGACAGACAGAGGGGCAATGAAGTGATCCTAGAAGGGTTCCGTTTCTACCGATTCAGGTACGGAACCCTAAAACACGCCTGAACACTTTAGTATAAATCGGTAATATTAGTTACACAGAAACGTAGTAGTAAAACTCTCGGTCAGGTAAGAGGAAAACTAGAATCGAACGCATAGGTAGACGTCACAGTGTTTACTAACAAGCTATTGGTATCATGTTGTGAATAGTTCACACGGTAACGTCGATAACCCCACAAAATCCTCTGTTAACCATCATTATTTACACATTTGTAATTACCAGTCTCTGTACACTAAAGTACTTAATACATGGCTTTTCTTAAGAAATCCCTCACACAACAGAAGTAGTGTCCTAGAGAGCACTTTGATTCCTGTCCTTGCTAAGGTTTCCAGCATACAGAAAAACCTGGATTAACTGACGTTCGACACATATTTAGCTCTGACCCATATAAGTTTTTCAAAAGAGTCGTGATAGAGATGTTAGGCTAGGGAACTAAAGAGTGCCACAGTCAGTTGCTAACTGTCTTTCGGGAAGTATAAAAATACGAAAACGAATGCACAGGCCAAGAGGTCGAGCGCCGTTGTATTTACCGTAATGAAACAAAAAAAAGGAATAATTCGAAAAGCGTCGAGCAACTGCTACGCCGTTTGGAGATGACGCGCGAGGATTCACGAGGGCGTGAAATGCAATTGGAAAGTGGAAGCGCCTTTGCTACTCACTACAGGTTGCCGTGAGACGCCGGCGCCGCCTCCCTGGAGGCAGCGCCGCTCTGTGGGCGCCGCAGGGGGAGCAGCCCGAGGACGCCCCCGCGTCGGGGCGCCGGGCGCTGGCGGCGTCGGCGTCTGTGTGGTCGTGGGCTGGCGACAGCGGCGGCCGCGCGCATCCTTGGCGAGGCAGAACGGCAGCGGGCAGCAGCGCGGCATTGCTCACACTGCCGCCTCGCGGCTCGCCCAATTCGTAACTGCTCAGTGCTCGCTATTGGCCAAATACTGCATAGTGCGGTCGAGCATTCCGTGACGCGCATTTATGACACTCGGAGTGCGAGCGCACTCTCGGCTAACACGAAACCCTGCTCGCACTTCAGCACGAAGTCCGTAGTACACTGAAGTTACTAAGCGGTCGGACATTGCACGCGCGTTCTCGGTGAACACTAAACTCTGCCTGCACTCCAGCAGGAAGTCCACATTACACTGAAGTTACTAGCAGGTCCCACATTGGCATTGCTTTCCCCCGCCACCATCTTTCATATCTGGAAAGCCTTGCTCTTATCCTCCTGAGTCCTTTTGTAGCCTGCGAGCTAAGTACGACTTTTGTTTTCTAGCTCAGTAAACAAAATAAACTCGTTATGCCTGATTGCAACACATACTTTCAACCGTGCGCCTTCTGTGCATCGCTTGTCTTCGTTCCTGCATGTTATCAGCAGGTGAAAGTGAAGAAAGCGGTTTACCACTTTGTCAACATACTTCGAGAAATAAAGGTAATTTGTTGTCTCTTTTAGTCATTTTGGACTAGAATATACTGCAATATGCTAATACAATCTAAATTACCGAATAAGTAATTGCTTATTTCATCACGACTATCTTTTTTCTTTTGCCTTTCATCCTGTACCTATAAGGGGACGGCATGGCTATCCCTCGAGCAGGAGCATGTCCCACGTTGTACAGATGTCAAGAATAGCTGTTTTTATGTTATCAAGGTACACATGTAAGAGTAAAATCGCAATTTGCTCTTAGTTTAGTTAAACAAAGATCATATAAACTTATATTGTATGAGCTAATTCACTGTGTAATGGAACAACAATAAGCCGGCCGCGGTGGCCGTGCGGTTCTAGGCACTTCAGTCCGGAACCGCGGGACTGCTGCGGTCGCAGGTTCGAATCCTGCCTCGGGCATGGATGTGTGTGATGTCCTTAGGTTAGTTAGGTTTAAGTAGTTCTAAGTTCTAGGGGACTGATGACCTAAGATGCTAAGTCCCATAGTGCTCAGAGCCATTTGAACCATTTGAACAATAATAAACATTCATTGTCACTCGGTTGCCGCGTACAAGGGTTATCTCACAGTAATGACCCACTCGAAGCATTAAACGGCACAGTTGCGCGAGATTCCTGCCAAACGCTTATTCAATTACTAATTATCTCGTAGACATCTACCGCATTGTGGACTTGGGCTGCTAGCTCGGAATCTGGAGCATTTTCTTGAGGGATCGTAAATTTTTTTTCCCCACCTAGCTCCTCGCATTCGGGAGGACAACAGTTCAATCCCGCGTCCGGCCATCCTGATTTAGGTTTTCCGTGATTTCCCTAAAATCGCTCCAGGCAAATGCCGAGATGGTTCCTTTGAAAGGGCACGGCCGACTTCCTTCCCCGTCCTTCCCTAATCCAATGAGACCGATGACCTCGCTGTCTGATCTCCTACCCCAAACAACCCAACCGACCTAGCTTGCTGTTCATTTTACATTACTGCGGCTCAATTGGACGTATGGCAACACAACTTTTCACTGTATTAGATGAAGCAATAATGAATGAATTGGTATGGGCTCACAATTGTAAAACAACAATTGGATGATACAAGAAAATGTTCAATGAGGTTGGCGCATTTTATACATAGGCGTCCCCGCTCGAGGGTTGTTATTCGGGTTTGGCATTGGTAAGGCCTCTACACACGCACCAAAACGACCGATCGATAGACAGATTGGACGTCTGTAGGTGTTTTGACTGAGCGACCAACTGATTTTCCTTACGGGGCTGTAAGGCGGGTAGGACTACAAGACAGCTGAAAACGGCCCCTCCCTCCCCCCTTCTCTCTCTCTCTCTCTCTCTCTCTCTCTCTCTCTCTCTCTCTCTCTCTCTCTCTCTCTCTCTAGGTTGCAACCGGCCGACAAGAGTTCGTCTTTTGTCACTGCGCGAGGGATTAAATACTGTTCTTAAATGAGAGGGTGCGAGGTGTACGAAACTTTAAGAACAGAGTTTCTGCAGAAATTTAAAAACTCCGGATGTTTCTGTGACACGTCGTGCGAGGGGTACAGCAATACTGATGCAAGAAATGAACTTTTTCATTTTTTGACGAATGTATAATGGTTTCGTGTGTGTGTGTGGGGGGGGGGGGGGGGGGGTTTGAGAGAGAGAGAGAGAGAGAGAGAGAGAGAGAGAGAGAGAGAGAGAGAGCGAGAGCGAGAATAAAAGTCCGTCGATCTTCTGTATTCCTATTTTAAGGCTTTAGTTCCGATACTTATCGGAAATGAAATCTAAAAACCGAAATGGATGCTAATTCATAAAATATACTTGCTTCATTGTTATAAGTAGAGACCGGGTTATATGCATCATAGAAACCCTAAAATATGCATGAAAAATGCTTAAAAATGCATGAAAAGTCGAAATATGCAAGATCAAATAATAAAGAAACATGGCAGTAACGGCGTACATTATATATCAAAGTCGAACATGTACATATCAATTACGAGGAAGACAGCCGGCTACGCGAAAAATCGGTACATTTAGAACGCTGATATCATTTTCCGAATACTTGCTGGTAGAGGTTCGGAAGGGGGGGTTTCTGGGATTATTTTCTAAAAATTTGCAAAATGAGTACGCATACCGTGTTTCAAGAATTGTTCCTTCTTTGCTAATGTTGTCGGTAGCAAACCGATGCGGTGCGAGTGAGTCGCAGCGAAACAATCGATATGTACAGGACCAACTTCGGGATACATAGCACGCAGAGGGGCACGCTCAAAAACTCCGTAATATTTTATTTTTAAAAAAGTACAATCATGAATTTTTTTGAACAGCGTTAACTCTTAATTAATACTGTTGGACCAAAGCATCATTTACGATTTTGTTTACATTTCTCTACTATTGTAAACATAAACGACCAAGTACTGTTCCAAACGTTCGGTAGTAAGATAGTGTCTTCGAGCACTCAAAACATTTTTATAATCAGAAAAGGACTGTTCTCCGTCAACTGAGGTAACTGGGCAGTATTTGAATTTCGGCGCTATATTGGCACTTATTGTTTCTGGTAAAAGTTCACCCGTCCCATTAATAAAACTATCAATCTGGCACAAGGGTTCAAAGCCTGGATTATTGTTTAAAATGTTTTCAAACTTTTCTTTAAGTTTTCTTGGGAATACCTTCGGCAGTGAAAAGTTCACCAGTATAATTTCCTTCATTAACTGAATGGATTCGTTCAACGCCAAACCATGTGTTTCAAGCTTTTTAATAGTCGCAGGTATATGGAAAAAATAGGTGCTAACCACAGCAAAGTCTTTTATAATACCGGAATCATTAAAAGCTTCCTTGCACTGGCAAACTGCCAAAGCCTCTGCACCACTGAATTCGCTTACTACTCTTCTAATGGCCTCGAAATTTTCATTGTAAAACAACACAGCTTCGACCCACGTACCCCAACGAATTACCACTGCTTCGGGAGGTAAAGGCACATTTGTTAGTTTTTCTTTGAAGGTCTTGATGTGAGCAGGAGCCTTGATAAACTCTTTCTTTGTGGATGAAATCAGTTTATTTACAGTCACAAACATGTAACGTACTTCTTCAGCAGGGCGATTTCTCCATGAGCAAAGAACGTCACATGAATCAAATTGGGATTATTTAATACCAATTTGATTCATGTGACGGCTTTTCCTGCTTTGATTATATAGGGAGCAGCATCTGAAATAAACACAAACTCTCTTTCATCTGTAGAAGATTCTGGGAATATTTTTCTAATAGCCTCATTCACGAATCTGGCAATCGTACAATGATTAACTTTTTCAAGTTTTTTGCAGGGCGCTAAGTAGGAAGGAGAAGGCTCTTCTTTTAAAACACCAACAATTAAATTTGCAATTTAACGGCCACAAGTGTCTGTAGTTTCGTCAAATGAAATCCAGATAATGCTGTCCTTGAGTTCATTGCGAATTTCTTCCAGAACATTTACGTTAATTGTCGGCATGTAATTTTTACGCAATATTGATTCATCTGATATACTTTGATTTAAGCAATACTTGCGCAGGATCCTTTGTGGATAGATTTTGTAAGCTTATGAAGAGGAATATCGCTTGCAATGAATGCTTCACATAGATCCATGATAAAATGACTTTTCTGGTTACCTTTGGACAAATCCCTGCTACTAAAACTTGCTGTTGTCAGAAGTTGTTGTCGTGGTCCTTTCTTCTGCATTCCTGCGGTATGAAGACTTGTCTTGACATGCTGGTGTATTTGACACTTCTTTTTGCACGAAACATTTTTCTCGCAAATTCGACAATATAACACGATTTGCCCGCATCTCGTGGTCGTGCGGTAGCGTTCTCGCTTCCCACGCCCGGGTTCCCGGGTTCGATTCCCGGCGGGTTCAGGGATTTTCTCTGCCTCGTGATGGCTGGGTGTTGTGTGCTGTCCTTAGGTTAGTTAGGTTTAAGTAGTTCTAAGTTCTAGGGGACTTATGACCACAGCAGTTGAGTCCCATAGTGCTCAGAGCCATTTGAACCATTTTATAACACGATTTCGTCATATGCAAATGTTCCAGAATGGTCAGCTATCCACGAAACGTTTGTTTTTTCGGGCGACATAGCACACAACACGTTACATACTACACGTCGTAAACACGTTCAACTGTGTACAAGTAAATAGAAAGCTAAATTGAAACAATGAACGTGCGACTGAAAGCTTGCGTAGTTGTAATTGTTGCCGACGCGTACTGTATGACAGCGGAGGGGATTAACCGGGGGCGCGGGCGCAGGAGCATTGACTCTGTCTGCCTGTTCCTGTTCCTCTTCTCTAATAACTTCGCTAGGCAATGGCCTCTTGGTTAGCGACTGCACGCAGTTCTAGGTCGCGGTCAGTCTATGAGACATCAAAACTAGAAGGAGCTAGAGACCGCCCGTCTAAATTTTTAAAGCATTGTAAACACAGATGATGATGATGTTTGTTTTGTGGAGCGCACAACTACGCGGTCATTAGCGCCCGTACGAATTCCCATTTTCTAAACAGTTCAAGCGAGCCACTATCACGAATGTTGTTGTTGATGATGATGATGATGATGATGATGATGATGATGATGATAACAGAAATAAGCAGTCCCCGTGCAGAGAAAATCCCCAACCCAGCCGGGAATCGAACGCGGGACCCCGTGTTCCAGAGGCAGCAATGCTAGTCACTAGACCACGAGCTGCGGGTGTAAACATTGAGTGAAAATATGCATGTCACCACTTTCTAGTTAAAATATGCAATAACCTGTGAAAAGGAGCTAAATATCCAAATGCATATAATCCGGTCTCTAGTTATAAATGTTAAAAAGTGCGGCCTATATTTAAGCCGTCTGCTATTAAAAGAAAAATGTAAGACATTTTCTCCTTTTCTTCAGTTCTAACAGTTCCTAAATGCTTCATTTCTCACGTATCTGTTGTATTTATTAGATAATTTGCGCCATCACGATGTGTAGTCTTCTTCGAATATGAAATGAGGTTCTTAAACTTGCAGGTCATCTTGTATGCTACATACATACACAAATAAATTAATAAACTTTACATGAACATATTTTGTTATATTTAATTTGCTTCACCATCACGTATTTCCTCAGTCAACTATAAATCACGTAGCAGGCTTTCTAAATCACTTTAGTTAATAAGTGATGTGATACAGCAGCACTGAATCTGAGGTACTCTTAACTACTTCCAGTGGCTAGAAATCGTTATGTGGCTAACAGCTTCTTCTCGCAGCTTACAACTTCTCTCATGACTCTGTGCTTTTTCGTTAAGAATGGTTTGATGATGTTCAACAGCTCCTAAATGCATGATGCAGCCATTCTTATATAATTACGGAAATCATTGGCTGCCAGCTGCTTAAGTAAAGGAACGTGGGTGAACTTCTTTCCTTGCATCAGCGACTTCCTTATCCACGGTTTCTCTTGGCGCTTCTGTAGCCTTATCTACAAAAGAGCCAAGGTAGACCCCCGTTTTTGTTTCGGTGTAGAACTAACCGGGAGAACATAAACTCAATGAACGTAAGATAAACAAATCACAACAATACTGCGGCGGTCGGGACGTATGTAAGCTACCACGGTATTTGTCGGTCGGTCGGTCTGTCTGTCTGTCGATCGATCGGCCGATAAACTGGTGCCTCGTGCGTGTGTAGGGGCCTTTAATGTTAGAAGTTGACCGGATGCTCTTTCTGTCGTCCCCATCCCCCTTCCCATCACCCCCCGGAACGGAATTTGTGCAACCGAGTGAGAGTTCAGAAACGGGCTGAATATACTCGCTTTACACTCGACAGCGAGTCCTGTGAAGTCATCTCCGAACTCGCCCTCTCCGTGTCCTCGTAGACTCGACCCATGAGTCTCCGTCCCTGGCCACTTATCACTTGCGTCTACTGGGTACAACTGGACCCGACTCGTTCAGTAAGGAGAGCGAGTACACGAGTTCGTATGTATAACCGCGGACTCGTGACAATCCCGCTACATACGCACCTGTTTTCAAAGAAATTTTCGCTATCAAACCGTAAATTACTATTCGTATATTTCACACAGTCATCATTTCGACATTATAGTCATTCTCATGTGCAAGCTGAAACGTCACAAAATGTGCGAATTGCCTAAATGACAGAAGCAAGTTGTGTACCAATAATAATACGACTGATCGGTTAGCATATCTCTTTTGGAGACTGCTGTAAATTTATGTTAATATCTATTCAGCGAACGTCTAAGAATTGCACTGACATATACACACTTTCGAGGCGTTAACG
The DNA here is from genome assembly GCF_021461395.2 of Schistocerca americana. NCBI lineage: Eukaryota > Metazoa > Arthropoda > Insecta > Orthoptera > Acrididae > Schistocerca > Schistocerca americana. The sequence continues at coordinate 710,027,828 of NC_060130.1, read as the reverse complement.
AGAGTATAACTACAGTACCAGAAAACATGACATGAGGATGAAGTGCAGTCTGTTCGATTAATTATTTTCATAAATTACAGAACTGTCAGTCCATAAACACAAGGTACCATGTCCAAACGAATACAGAAATAGCGCATCTTTTTTTCTGCAGGGGTATAACAGCGACGTTGCTCTGTGCCCAGTTTTAGTTTGACGCAGCACATACGTTTTCTCATGGAGGAGGTGGAATAAACAAGAATAAAACCATTTTGTTTGCGCTGGACGACAATTGTAGACTATAAAGTGATACTTATTCCAGATATCACTTCTCTAATGGAACCATTTGCAGTTGTGTACTTTGAATCAATTAATTTTAGTCTTACACTCTTCAGTCTCGCAAAACACAGCTTCGTTAAAGGCCATCTGATCCTGACAATCGGTGATTTCGACTTGGCAGTGCTACTTTACAGCAGCAAGATTATGTGCTCATCTTCTTTACTATCAATAAATCACGACTAGCCTTAAACTCCTGCACGCTTCAGTACGAGGGAACGAGTCGACGAGTATGTAGCGACCGCAGTGCCACAGTTCTCTGACTCGTCGTACTCGCGGAACTGCAGCGGGAACGACGGGAGTCAGTCAGTACTGATGTAACAGCGGCGCCTTGATTTGTGAAGTATGCAGCCCGAACATTAGACTCGTACTCGCTCCATTTCTGATGTCTAACCTCAACTGTTTGTGTGTTGCATGTGGAAGTGTGCGAACATTTAGAAAATGTTTGCCAGTCGTACAACTGAGGCAGGACGTTGGTACCAGCCCGGTATTCACATAGTCGGATGTGAAGAAACTCATAACAACAATACAGTGATATAATTTTCTCCCTGTCTCACCTACGACCTATACTTTCACATTCCGTGGCATTGTTTTCATAATTTTAAGTGTTTCTTAATTGAATTTCCTGAGTACTGCACATATTTCACTTGTTTTCTAACACAAATAGTATTCGCTTTGAAAATGTCCTCGAATTTTGGTGAATCACACCAATTTTTTAAATTTAGTATTTTAGTCTTTTGCTTCAGAACACCTTATTGGCCACCAATATAAAACTTTCATTCACAAAATCTAAGCTCACAAGGGAACCTCCCCATCGCACCCCCCTCAGATTTAGTTATAAGTTGGCACAGTGGATAGGCCTTGAAAAACGGAACACAGATCAATCGAGAAAACAGGAAGAAGTTGTGTGAACTATGAAAAAATAAACAAAATATACAAACTGAGTAGTCCATGTGCAAGATAAGCTGCATCAAGGACATTATGAGACAAGGAGCGCCGTGGTCCCGTGGTTAGCGTGAGCGGCTGCGGAATGTGAGGTAGTCTTCCCTCGACTAAAATTTTAATTTTTTATTTTCAGTTAATTATTATCTGTCCGTCCGTTATGTTTTCATCACTTTTATCGAGTGATTATCACATCCACAAGAAAACCTAAATCGGGCAAGGTTGAAGAATCTTTTTACCCATTCGCCAAGTGTACAAGTTAGGTGGGTCGACAACATATTCCTGTCATGTGACGCACATGCTGTCACCAGTGTCGTATAGAATATATCAGACGTGTTTTCCTGTGGAGGAATCGGTTGACCTATGACCTTGCGATCAAATGTTTTCAGTTCCCATTGGAGAGGCACGTCCTTTCGTCTACTAATCGCACGGTTTTGCGGTGCAGTCGCAAAACACAGACACTAAACTTATTACAGTGAATAGAGACGTCAATGAACGAACGGACAGATCATAACTTTGCGAAGATAAAAAAAGTAAACTTTTCACTAGAGGAAGGACTTGATCCAAGGATCTCTCGTTCCGCAGCCACTCACGCTAACCACAGGACCACGGTGCTCCTTGGCAAATACTCTCCTTGATGTTACCTATCTTGCGCATGGACTACTCACTTTGTATATTTTGCTTATTTTTTTCATCGTTCCACACCACTTCTTCCTGTTTTCTCGACTGATCTGTGTTCCGTTTTTCAAGGCCTATCCACTATGCCAACTTATAACTAAATCTGTGGAGGGTGCGATGGGGAGGTTCCCTTGTCAGTACCAAAATGTTTCATGAATTTCTGCTCCCTAAATCTCTTTTACTCCCTTCACATCTGCTAACTTCCGATCTCAGCAGCCCGGCCGAAGTGGCCGTGCGGTTAAAGGCGCTGCAGTCTGGAACCGCAAGACCGCTACGGTCGCAGGTTCGAATCCTGCCTCGGGTATGGATGTTTGTGATGTCCTTAGGTTAGTTAGGTTTAACTAGTTCTAAGTTCTAGCGGACTGATGACCTCAGCAGTTGAGTCCCATAGTGCTCAGAGCCATTTGAACCATTTTGAACCGATCTCAGCACGCAGCACTCAGCATCCCCTCCTCCTCCCTCCCCCCAACCCCTCCCTCCGTAACGCTTACTTTACATTCGTTTTCCTCACAGGCTCATCAAATCCCTTTCCCTCTTCACACCCAGGAGACATGAAACGCTGTCTAGCAGCGATAACGGCCTTAGCTTGCTGAGGAAGAGAACCCACAAGTTTCTTCATGTATATCACATCGAGCTGTGAACACTCATTGATGATTAGATCCCGAAGGGTTACCAAATTCTATGGCTGTTGATTGCTGCCCTTCATCTGAAGTTCCAAATAGTCAGAAATTTTCTACTGGAATAAGACTGGATGAGTTAGTGGGTTAGTCGCAGTGCGATAGGGCAACTGAAAATGCTGTATCCTCTATTCTCTGTGAGGTACTGGATGGATTAAACAAAAGATTTCGAACGCTAGGCTTCTTTTTTATTTAACTAAGGCGTTTGATTGTTTTGATCACAAAATATTGCTCCAGAAGTTGGACCATTATGGAATACGGGGAGTAGCTCACAATTGGCTCACCTCCTACTTTAACAATAGACAGCAAAAGGCCATTACTCACAGTGTTGAGAATGGCTATGATGTGTGGTCTGAGTGGGGTACGGTCAAATTCGGAGTGCCCCAGGGATCAGTGCTGGGATCACTCCTCTTCCTTATTTACATACATGATACGCCCTCCAATATTACAGGTAATACTAAAATGTTTGTTTGCTGATGACACTAGCTTGTTAGGAAAGGGTGTTGTTTGTAACATTGGCTCTGTTTCAAATAGTGCAGTTCATGACAGAAATTCATGGGTAGTAGAAAATAAACTAACGCTAAATCATAGTAAGACTCAGTTTTTACATTTTCTAACCCACAATTTAAAAAAAAAAAACGTTTAAATTTCACAGAATGGGCATATGATTATTTTTCTAGGCGTTCAGATAGATAGTAAACTGTGTGGAAAGCCCACGTTCAGGATCTTGTTCATAGACTTAATGCTGCCGTTTTTACTATTCGAACGGTATTTGAAGTAAGTGATAGTTCAAGACGAAAAGTAGTCTACTTTACTTATTTTCATTCGAGTATGAAGTATGGTATTATATTTTAGAGTAACTCTCCCCATTCTCAAAGGATATTTTTTGCTCAGAAGCGGGCGGTTCGGGCAATGACTGGTGTAAGTTCGCGAATCTCTTGTCGACCCCTGTTCATTAGTCTGGGTATTCTGACATTGGCCTCTCAATATACAGATATTTTTTACTGTCATTTCTTGTTATCTCCAAGAGTTAGCAGCTTTCACCCAGTTAATACTACGCAGAAATCCTATCTGCATTTGGATCGCACTTCCTTGACTCTTGTGCAGAAAGGTGAGCACTATCCAGCTGCATCCGTCTTCAGTAAGGTACCAAAAGAATTCAAAAATCTTAGCAGTAATCCACGCGCTTTCAAATCGAAATTGAAGAGTTTCCTCATGGGTCACTCCTTCTATTCTGTCGAGGATTTCCTTGAAAAATTTAGCTGATTCTTGTGTTACACTGTTCATTGCGCTTACCTAAACTTATGACTTGTCCTTTTTGGGTTCATAAAGATTTGATTTTATCTGTTATTATTTTTATGTTGTACTTTCATGTACTGACACGTTCCATCACCTTGGAGATTTGCTCCTCAATATGGTCCTACGGAACTAGACGTGTAAAAAGAGGAGGAAGAAGACGAAGAAGAAGAAGCATACTCACCATGAAGAAAGGGAAACCCATGGTCACCGATAATATTGAAACTAACGTCGTGGTTCCTGTTGGCGATAACCTGAATGAATGAGTGGGCCCAAGTCAAGGTACGAAGAAAAAGGGGCTAAGTGCGAATAGGACTTGAGCAATGAGGATTCCTTACAAACTTAATTATGCATGTAGACAGTTCATCCATTTCGGTAATCGAGAACTTCGATCATTTTTGCCTGTTATCGACATTGATACTAACACGATATCGGTCCCAGGGATTCCAAGGTTTTTTGAGAAAGTTTTAATTTCAATTATAGAAGTGTGATATAAAGTCATGAAGAAGTCTGGCGCGACTGGTCCCGGCGGAGGTTCGAGTCCTCCCTCGGGCATGGGTATGTGTGTTTGCCTTTAGGATAATTTAGGTTAAGTAGTGTGTAAGCTTAGGGACTAATGACCTTAGCAGTTAAGTCCCATAAGATTTCACACACATTTGAACAAGGACTCTGGCGACCATTATTATAATAATCAGTAGTTCTGCATTCAGACTGACTGGGTCGCAATGATAAAGGCAAACATCAGGCAAGTCATGACTACTCTGCGAATGTTTGTTTCATATTCAATCTGAAAAGCCATATCGACGTGCAGCAATCGCTCCTTGGTATCTGATGATGGATATATCCAGAAACGCATCATATTATGTGTAATAAAGTCATTCCTTGCCTAATTTTTGACTTTTACCATTGCAACCCCGTCAGCCTGAATGCACAACTACTGATTGCTTCAATTTCAAGTTTGGCGTCAGGTAACAAATAACAAAAGGAATATTGCTTTAGTATCAAATGATTACAAATTAACAATTTTCGGATTTTTTCCTTTACTTTTACTGTGAAACCTTCCTCCATGTCAAATTTCATGAGTGTAGGTCAACTGTAAGTACCTAGGTTTTGATGTGTGAGTTTGTGAGTATTGTATCAAAATATGTAACCTAAACGGCTGTATCTTTTCATTGCCCCGATTTTATATTGAGTAAATTTTGATGTTGTCGAAGCTGTTAGGATTCTTTCGTTCTATAGTTCTTAAATCAGTTGCATGACTCGTACATTTCTCAAATTTTCGGTTGAATGCTTTTCGAATGACGTTCTCTGAATTGCAGTTTCTTGGAAGTTTTGCTGAAGTGATGTAATGACAACTTATGTAAGCATTACTAACAGCTATTATTATTGTTGTTGTTTTTGTTTTGTTACTATGACGGTCTAGAGGATAGGCCACTGGAGTCCGGCCCTTTAGGGTGGCTTCAATCCCTGTCGGCCCCAGGTCCACTGAGCCTGCCATCAAACGAATACCGGGGTTCTTTTCCGGGGGTAAAAGGCGTCCTAGCGCAGCGGCGAAGAAAGAATGTGCTTCCTACCTACAGTTAGCCCAATAACCCGGTCACGGGCTTGTGCCAAAGAACTTGCCTTTTTTTATTAGTATATTAAAACGTTTTATATATTCCGTTATTTTAGATGGATAAAAAGACAAATACGGTTGCTGAACGTCAGCCATACTAAAGATTACATTTAGTTCCTTTATTATCCTAGGCGTCTATGACACAACAAAAGTGAGGATGATAGCGCGCGCGCGCGTGTGTGTGTGTGTGTGTGTGGGGGGGGGGGGGGGGGAGGGGAGGGGGGGGGGGTTCGCATCATATATTACGTATCGCGTATTCTACTAACAGATAGGAAGTAATGTACTTTTTTTTAAAAAAAAAGTTGTACAACCACAAAGTAGGCGCCCATATTTACCTGCCAAAACGTGAAATGTGGCTCTTATACTTCAAGCATATGGTTAATATTGAAAAAAATAATAATCCCTCAGAGCTGTAGAGGTAAGTTAATTGTACTTTGATTTTTTTTAACTTCCGCTGCTAGCATCTCGAATTAACGGTCAATTAGAATGGTTGTCTTTTCTTTTTGTCTTTGTCCTGTGTCTCAGGCAGAGGTAAAATTATTCCGTCAAAGGAAACAAAAACGCATGTCTACGCAACTGTATTTAACAACGCGAGCTCGTAGATACGCACGTCTATTTTGCGACCTGGGCTTTTTCTCACACACGGTGTCCACCCCCGGCAGCTGAGTGATCAGCGCGACAGTGTGTCAATCCTAGGGGCCCGGGTTCGATTCCCGGCTGGGTCGGAGATTTTCTCCGCTCAGGGACTGGCTGTTGTGTTGTCCTAACCATCATTATTTCATCCCCATCGACGCGCAAGTCGCCGAAGTGCCGTCAGATCGAAAGACTTGTACCAGGCGAGCGGTCTACCCGACGGGAGGCCCTCCTCACACGACATTTTTTCTTACACACGGTAGAGATTCAGTTAGTACTCCAGTCTTCAGCGATATGTCTCTTAACAAACGTATTCGAATAAAATCTAGTAGACTTTAATTTTTCCTTCTATTTTCTATACCGATAAAGCTGGTTTGCTCGACTTAACGAATGTTAGTGCCTCACGCACAACTACATTTGAAGAGTGAAAATGGAAAGTGCTCTAAGTGCTATATTTTCAGTTTTCAGTGGTAATGTGTTATCGGCGTTCTGTTGCATTTCCATGATTTGATCCAGGGGCTAAACCACAGAGAAAGTCTTTCAAACATGCGTTTGCAGATAGAACATGGTCTTCGTGCCAAGCTGTGCTTCCCTCTGCAGTTCCAAAATTTAAAGCATATGAAAAATTCTAGTAGTTAAAAACCTAATGCTGTATCTCTGTACTAGTATTGTCAGAAATAAAATGTACGAGGAAGGATCAAGAAGTAATGTCAAAACTTAATAACGAACATATAACATCGGAAGTAATACATATGTTGACCTATACTTTCCTTCACACAACTCTACGGTTCAACACAGTCACCACGCATTTGTACACACCTGCGCCATCGTTGAACCCAGGAATCAGAGCCACTGCGCCATCGTTGATCCCAGGAATCAAAGAGAGATTGGAAAAATTCTGGATTTTTTGCTTCTTGACCCCTGACTTTTAAGGCTGTTTTAAACTCATGCACGAAGAAAGTGTATGGGAAGCTGTAATGGACATTATCAATGTGCGGCGTTGGGTGAAGAAATTTGGTAACTGATGAAAGTTATCTTAATAAATAAAAAAGATAAAGACGATTATGTGAATGTGCACCTGCTTGCTTTACTTTTGGATTGTCTCTTCCTGAATGTATAGTCTCTTTATGCATGTAAGCTGTTGCATACCAAAAAATTCCACTCATAAAAAAGAAATATGTCCACAAGCTAACGTCAAATTTACAGTTAAGAACTAAATCTGTCTGCAAGAATGAGAAGCAGATCTATCTGACTGCGAGAATGTAAATGAAATAAGTCCTGTCCGAACCAGCACTATCTGTTAAAAAAATTGACTCTGACCTTTAATGAGAATAATTAAACTAAACACTGTTAATTAACCGTGTGAAATTGAAAACTCGTATCTCCTCTGTTTGGCTTACCTGTACAGCAATGGAAAACGCTGTGCAATTGCTCTCACAGAAAAAGAAGGAAAGGCTCTCCTCAGTTTCTGAGTTGCTACTAATTACAGGGAATCCCGGTAGTGCAATGTGATCCCTTGAATACATTTAACGCAAACCTGGTTCTTATAAAAGTTCTCTCTCATAAAAAAGAATGTATATCTGGTAATGGGAGCTAGATAAAGGTTTATGATAATCTGAGTTACTCTCTAGATAAAAATTCTTCTCACGAAACTGTATTAAAAAAAATTCATCTCTTAAAAATTTCTTGAAACTAGTTCATTTACAAAATTTCGCCATTGAAGGTTTAGCAAGCAAGAAGAAAATATTTCATTACAAATTACAGTTATCTAAGATCAACACTGGAGAAATACAAAAATGTAACTCAATAGCAAAAATTTTTCTAAAACAAAATTCCTTATACTAATGATTAAATCCTTTTCGTCTTTTCAAATCCATTGACACTGACTGTGACAAAACTTTATGAAAGTAGCAAGAAAGTCCTGATTTCGTTGTCTGTGTTGAACCAAGAATGCCTAAGTGCTGCTGCAAGAAAGTAAAATTTGTTACCTTAAACTCCAATCTTCTCAAAATAATCTCCATCTTAGTACATCCATCTCATTCAATGCATAATGATTATATTCCTTTCGTAATAATAATATCTTCCGTCAGATCAATAAAATAATTCCCGAGAGCAACATGGTCTGCGTCCTTGCTGCACAAGCCCACTGCCATGACACCCCACTACAGCTCCCGCTTTCCTTTCCTCGTGATCAACACTTAACACCCGCGCGTCTTCGCAAAGCAAAGATGACTAACTTGTCTCCGGGCAGCGCAGCGTCTCTGACGAGGCTGCGCGCGCATAACTGAACGATACAAAATTACACGCGTCCTAAGACGTCCAAAAACAAGAAAATTACCTATAAAATTGTGTACACACATCTTTCACGGAGAAATATGCTTTGCAGATAAACCGCGCAGCGGCCGGCCGACAACACCCGTCGCAGATGTCAATCGAGGAGACAGTCTCGCTGAGAAAAACTGGGTCACGACGCAAAACACAGAACTTTTCCAAACTGGTTTCGATGCGTGGGTTTAACGATGGCGCACATGTGCAAAAGTGCATTGTGTTTATGTTGAGCAGTAGTGTTATGTGGAGGAAAATATAGGAAACATTACTTTTTGATTCACCCTCGCAGCACCTCAGTATTAACGGCACTTCGAACAGAAACTTTCTTTCCGGTATTTTGTCGACAAGTGTCAGTTTTCAGACCGTAGCTGTGTACAAAATACAAACTGAATCTTGCAGAGTAGAAAACAGTAACCAGACACCGTTAATACTGCTATTTATTTGCGTAAATTTCGCCGTCACCGGTTTCGAACCGACTGGTTCAACTTCACGTTCATATCACATTTGTTGTTCTTTAAATTAGTTTCTGAAAAACAGCCAACAACTAATGAACACAAAAAAAGTAATAAAAACGTGAACAGCCGTCTGAAAATGAACTTGTCCGTTCGAAACCCGTAACGGAGCTTTTGTGTAAACAAATATCATTTTCGACCATGGCTACTTGCCGCTTTCTTCTTTGCAAGAATCAGCTTGTAAAAATTTTCTTATTGGCACTCAGAACTATTCAGTTTCCTGGTATGGCACTTAGAATGTTCTTAATAACGTATTTTGTCTCATTTTTTCCAGGGATGCGGTGAGCAGCATAACTCTGTGATAGCAGAATGCCGTCTCAATTTTTTGATGCAAATCAGTCATATACAGAGATATACTGCTTTTTCATTCTCTTGATAAATGGCAGATTTGGCACTTAGAACGTTTCCTATTTCCATAAGATAGTCTACGGTAGTAGCGGAGGGCACATCAATTTCCCTCCTTCCGATTCCATTCGCTGATTGTACACGGGAAGAAAAACTGCCGATGCTCCCCTGTATGAGTCCAAATTTGTCTGGTTTTGACATCGTGGTCACTGTGCGATATGTATGTAGGAGGAGGCAGTAAGTCTCTTGACTCGTTTAGAACGTGGGCTCTTGAAATACCCTAAGCGCCTTCCTTGTAGGCCATCCACTGCAGTTCACTGAATATTCCTGTCGCATCCTCGCGCTGGCCCAACATACTCATAAAGAACTCTTTTTTTTATCATCTTCCTCATGTTTCCTTTATTCCTACACTGGAAAAGTTCCATACTGAAGAACAATACTCAAGACTTGGTCGGACAAAGGTTGTGTAAGCGTGACCATTCGAGCGAAAAAAACATTACCTTAGGACTCTACCAATAAATCTTACAAATGGGACAATCAGACCTGTTAATCACGGATTTTGCTGAGCATTGGGTTTGTTGTAGAGGGACGTATCCTGCGTGCCTGGACAGCGGCTTTTCGTGCGATGGCCCCTAGTTTCCGGGAAATAGATGTTTTATGCGTACCCTCGTATGCCAGTAACGTTAATCATGTTTCGACCAAGCGGGCGTAGCTCAGAGGCTAAGGTTCACGGCTATCACGCTGACGATACGAGCTCCGATTCTGACTGGTCCTTTTCCTTTTTCTTTACTTTGATAGTACACAGTATCATTAAATAATGTGCAAATGCGGAAGGATTCCAGAGACGAAAGTACTCATACCTAAGTTTCACGTCGATTATGTAATTATTACCAATCGAACCAGCACCCAGTACCAATCAACGTACCGGTACGTTAGATCCCTTGCGGAACAATTTGCGAAAACCGTACCTCTTCAAAAAAAAAAAAAAATAATAATAATAAAAAAAAATAAAATAAATAAAATAAAAAATAAGTATTTGAACAAAATTGGTCATTCCTTCATAGCACAGTATACTGTAACAGCGTCAGGAAAGTTATTCCCTTCAGTTTTCTTATGTATGCAAAAACCATCCGGAAAATTTGGTCGGATTGTTTAAAAAAGAGTTGGCGATTTGACTTAGCGAAGCTCACAAAAGTGCTGTATGAGGAATTTTTTTTAAATCTGTCATTCTTCTGTAAGTGGGAAAAGAAAATTTTCCACATTTTACATACGTGTGGTAGGTGGACTAGTCAGACATGAAGAAACCTCTGCGATGTGAAATGTCCGATAAGCAATTACGTCACGGCTGTTAAAATTTTCTAGCCCTGCAACTGTATCGACTTTAGGTCCACAGGAGAGGGGTACGGCTACCCAGCCGTTACTATGCTGCAAGGTATCATTGTTGCTAAGGCTAAAGTTAAGAACACCACAAAACACTGATGGACCATGCAGGACGGCTTGTGCACCTATATAGCCACTCGAGCAACAGGTTAAATTTTTCACGAAAGAAGTTTCAAATGCCGCGACTTCCTGAAGACTAATAGAGAAAATAGCTTCCTGGGAACATTCCATAAAAATACATTTTTTAATTCTGCGTCGTTTTGTGCACTTGCTTTCACGGGAATGGTCAAATACACGTGGTCCGCATCGAAGTTGATCGAAGAAAGGACAATCTTTTTGAATCTAAGCGAACTGTTTTTTTCGGTGTCGCTTCTTAAGAATCCTGTACTGCAAGGCAGTAGCATTCATTGAAAATGCTTGGTGCTCTGCGAATTTGTGTTTCGGTTGCTTCTGCGACAAATAACATCCGGAATTATGTTGTAGTACGGCATGCGATGCAAGCGATGGTGAGTAAAACGATTCTGTAATCTGTAACAAAGGGAATACATACTTCAGGAAAGTTTGTCGTAATGACTGATTTATTAATGAAATTACTACTGCGAAGATGACTACTTTGAATAATTTTGCAAGACGTAGACTATTTAATGATATTGGTCCGACAAAATAGAAAAATGAGAAGTCAAAGTACACAGGCAGGATTGGAACCCATATCGCCTTCGTGGTAGCCGCGAGTCTTATACACTACGCTACACTCACTAGGTCGAAAGATAATTAACGTTACGTGTATAGGAGATATGCGTAAAACTTCAACATCGTTTTTTCTCGGAAACTAGGGGCCGTCACAAGAAAACCCGCCAGTCAGGCAGTCGCTCTACAATATACCTAAGATTCTGCAAAATCCGTTATTGATAGGTCTGATGGTCCCCTTGTTAGTCTGACGTGAGTCTGTCATCTGTCTTCCTTGGGTCTACGTCCATAGTGTCATTCCACTCCTCCAAAGAATAACTCCTACACTCTTAAAGGTTATGAACGATTCAGTGACTGATCTCCGGTCGAGTAATCAAATGAGATAGGATCTTTTCAACAATTTACGCTCATTATTATTATTATTATTATTACTATCGTTAATTCCCCATTTAGAAGAGTGTCAAAACACAATCAATTTTCATGGCACTTTTTTTGTCTCTTTCTTTTCTCTTCCCAAAAACCTCTCGTATATTCACTGTATTCCTTCTTCCTCTCTTCTGTCCACTTCGTTCCTAGTTTCTTCTCTCTTGGTGTTTCCTCGAATTTCTGTTTCATGATTTTTTTTTCTGCACTTTACTCTGTTCGTTATTTCTTCTGTGGAGATACTTAGTTTCTCGAGGTCTTCCATGGTTTCCTTTGCCGAGTTAGTGTTCATCTTATATCAACATATCACCAAAATCTTCTTGACAGCCTATTTTCTTTCATCCTATAAATGTGCCCATAGAATTGAGCCCTTTTTCTGATGTTGTTTGTAATTGTCTCTGTCTGTTTGTACAGTTCTTTTGTCGGTCTTTTTATCCAGATCCCATGTCTCTGAACTGGCCCATAGATCTTTCTCAGAATTCTCATCTCTTGCTTTTCCATTTCCTCGATTTTCGTTCTTCCCCTGATTACTGTCGTCTCTGAGGCATACAAGGCTTCGGGTAAGACTACTGTTTTGTAATGTCTTAATTTGGCATTAACGGAAATTTTTCTTTTCTTGTAATGGTTCCATGTAAGTCTGTAAGCTTTTTGTAGCTTTGCAACTCTTTCTTCATTGGCTGTCGAATTTAGTCCTGTTTTCTGTATAATCTCTCCCAGGTATTTGAAACTTTCTACTTGTGCTCTCTTTCCATACTTTGTCACCAATGGGTTTCTGTCTGTGGATTTTGTGTCCATGTACGGTTTTTTTCATACGAAATTTGTAGTCTTGTTCTGACTGCGATTTCATGTAGTGTCTCTAAGGCTTCTTTGGCTTCTTCTCTGTTATTTGTTATGATGGCTATATCATCGGCAAAGGCCAGACATTTTATGTTGATGGTTCTATTTTTGTGTCTCCCCATCTTTACCCTATTGATTCCTTTGTCCCATGTACTGCTTATTTTCACTACATCTGCGTTAAATAAAATGGGTGACAGGCTATCTCCCTGTCTCACTCCTGTCTTGATTTCGAACGGTTCCGAGACCTCTCCCATGAACTTCACTTTGGATTTTGGATTTGTTAATGTTTCCTGGATTAGTTTCCTGGTCTTGTTGTCTACCTTCATTTCTTCCAGTGTACTGAAAAGCGTTTTTCTGTGTATGGAATGGTAGGCCTTCTTGCAATCAGATGTTATTGTGGTGTTTCTGAACTTTCTCGTTGCTAATATTGTTCTCAGGCACCAGATCTGTTCACTGCACGACCTTCCCTTCCTGAACCCTGCTTGGTACCCTCCGATATGTGGATCTATCTGAGGTTCTAGGCGATTTAACAGAGCTTTGGATAGAATTTTGTATGTCACAGGCAGTAACGAAATTCCTCTATAGTTATTAGGGTCTGGTTTGTCTCCTTTCTTGTGCAGGGGTTGTATTAGGACTGACTTCCATTCTTCTGGCACCTTTCTGTTTCCCAGATGTTTCTGATTATTCTGTGTAATGTTTTCATGGTCTAATTTCCATATTTCTGCAATCAGTCCATCTTCTCCTGGTGCTCTGTTACTTTTCAATGATCTTATTATTTTCACTAGTTCGTCGTGTCTTGGGGGTTCGGAGTCTTGGTTAGGTTTTGGGTTTGTAAACTGTAATCTCTGTTTTTGTTCATCGCAGTTGAGTAATGTGTCAAAGTATCGAGCTAATATTTCACAGTTTTTCTTCTGATTTGTCTCCAGTGTCCCATCTTGTCCTTTGAAGCATAAGCTTGGAGGTTGGTATCCTGTCATATTTTCTCGGTATATTCTGTAAAAATTCCGTGTGTTGTTTCTGGTGTAGTCCTATCTCCTTCAACCTGCTGTTCTCGTAACCTCGTTTTTCTTTGCGGATTATTTTAGCGTTTTTCTGTATGCTGTTGAATTCTTCTCATTTTTCTTATGTTCTATGGCTGTTAAATTTTTTCCAGGCTTGTTTTCTGTCTTCTATGGCTCTGTCGCATGTCATGTTCCACCATCGATGTTTCCTTTTTTTCGGTGGTTGCCCCAGTTTTATCAGTTCTCTCATTTTTTCCGACAGTTCTGTCCAGTTATTGCTGTTGATTTTCGTAATTTCTTCTATTATTTTTTTCTTGTTTAGTTGCAAGTACCGTGGATCTGTTCTGAAAGTTCTGTTGGTTCTCTTGATTTGTCTGTTGGGTATAAATTTTGCTTTGATTTGGAGAAGGTGATGATCAGGTTCAAAAACTCCTTTCCTAGATCTTACGTTCGTTATTTCTCTAGCGTTTTTCATGGATATTGCTACGTGGTCTATCTGAAATTCTCCTAGAGCATTGTTGGGGGACTTCCAAGTTACTAGCTTTCTGTGTGTTTTCTGGAATTGCGTTGACATGATTTTCAGCTCAAAATTCCTGCAGAAATTTATCAAGTTCTACCCATTTTTGTTTGTTCTCTTGTAGGCCGTGTGTTTCCCTGTCGTGTCTCGGAATTTTCTTTCCTTGCCTAACTGGGCATTGAAATCCCCTAATAACAATTTTACGTGATTCTTGGGGATTTTGCTGGTAGTTTCTTCCAGATCTTCCCAGAATTCCTCTATCATCTCTGGGTTCTTCCTGTTATAATTATTTGCGGGGGAATGTGCACTAATTAGTGTATGGGCTTTGTTTCCAGATCGTATCGTGAGTCTTGAAATTTTTCCTGATTTTGAGGTGAAATCTATTAGAGACCTGTATCGATTTATGTACAAATCCTGTTCCGAAGAGTTTGAGATTACTTCCTGGAATGGTTGTGGCTGGTTTGCCCTTATATATTCTGTAATTTTCCGAATCAAAGTGGTTCTCATCTGCGAATCGCGTTTCTTGTACTGCCATAATTTTGATGCTGAATTTATCCATGAGAAGCTCCGAGTCTTCTCTTCATGACATGCCTGATCCTCTGGAATCCGATGATCAGATCTATTATCCAGTCTTACTGACTGGGGCCCAGGGTAGTGGATTCTTTCCCATTGTTATGTCATGATTATTGGTTTGTGTCGATGTTACGCTGGTGAAATCACTAAGGATCTCACATAATTTCGACTGGAGTTTTGAGTTCCAGAAGAGCTCACAGAGCCAACTGACGCTGACCAGAGTACCGGTGGCTGCCACACAGACGTGTCTAGATTTTGGAGCTGCTCATTATATCACTTTTTTTGTATTCAGAGCAGCTACAAATCTTTCGGTCAAACATAGATCATCTGCGAATATCTCTGCATCTTGTAACAAATCTGTGACAGTGTTACCCCCTGTACACAACAAAGTCGGCAGGGAACAGCCTCACAGGGCTACACACTTCATTCGCCATGTCGTTTTCATTATCTGATCAAAAGTATCCGGACACCCTCAAGTAATGCGGAACTGGCCACTGCATGTCACTAGAGGGGCAACCGCGAATATAACAGGTGTCAGGGCGTATTATGTCAATAGAGAAGCACTAAAACCACAATGGATCGGTCACGAGAGCTCATTGACTTCGAACGTGTCTATTGGATGTTACCTGATTAACAAATCCATCAGGGACATGTCAACCCTTCTAAAACTGCCTTAGTCGACTGTCAGTGATGTTATTGTGAAGTGGAAACGCGAGGGAACAGCAGCAGCTAAACCAAGACCAGGCAGACCTCATTTACTGACGAACAGGGACCATCGACCATTGTGGAGCGTGGTTGTAAAATATCGCATGTAAGCAGCGGAAGGAATGCCTTGCGAGTTAGTGCTACTAGCAGTCTAGCTATAGCAATGCCTGTACGTAGGGAGTTAAACAGAATAGGATAATTTGGTCGAGCAGCTCCTCACAAGCCACACATTTCTGCAGACATTGCTAAGGGATTGACGCTTGATGTGACGTAAAGAGCGATATCACAGGACGGCGGGTGACTGAAAACAAGTGATTTGAAGTGATAAACCACGCAATACCATATGGCTATCCGATGGAAGGGGCCGGGTTTGGAAAATGGCTGGGAAATATTACCTGCCATCAAGAGTAGTGCCAACAGTGAAGTACAGAAGAGATATTGTTATGGAACTAGGGTGTTTCTCGACGATAGGGCGTGTTCCCTATATTGCACTTAAGAGAACGCTAAATGAGGGAGAATATGAACTCATTTTACGGAATTGTATACTGCGTACAGTGGAGGAACAGTTCGGAGAAGATGATTTGTTTTTATCAACATGACAATGCACGCTGCCATGGAGCAGCATCCGCGAGGCGATGGTATGTGGATATTAACAATCCTGAAATAGACTAGCCTACCCAGAGTCCCAATCCGACCCCAGTGATGCTCCATACAAAATGACTACTACTCAAAAGAAGGAACATAGTATATCATGTTATGTTGAAACAAAATCTGAGCCGGCCGCGGTGGTCTAGCGGTTCTGGCGCTGCAGTCCGGAACCGCGGGACTGCTACGGTCGCAGGTTCGAATCCTGCCTCGGGCATGGGTGTGTGTGATGTCCTTAGGTTAGTTAGGTTTAAGTAGTTCTAAGTTCTAGGGGACTTATGACCTAAGATGTTGAGTCCCATAGTGCTCAGAGCCATTTGAACCAAACAAAATCTGATGTGTAGATTAAGAACTAGCTACGGAAGGGCTCCATCGTCACGCGCTTGACTTCGTGCATGGCGCAAGAGAGTCATGGAGATTTGGACAGTGTTCGAGAAAGGTAGAGTGGACGACCAAGAACATCTGAGGGAAACATCGACCGTGTAAGACAAACCATCGATCGTTCTGCCAGAAAGTCTGCCCGTACTGCTGTCAGACAGTTACAGCTAGCACATTAAACTGTGCGCATAGTCCTACACCAAATTTTGCTGTTGTACGCTTACAAAGTGCAGTTCTTACAGGCACTGGAACCAAACGATAAACCAAGGCTATACGAGTTTATAGTTCTCACGCTGGAACGAATGTCTGTAGATGAAAAACTTCTCACCCGAATTTGTTGCAATGAGGAGGCAACGTTTCATCTTTCAGAAAAACTAGACACACACAATGTGGGATCTGGGGATCAGAAAACTCCCATGTAACTAGGGTGCTTCAGCGAGATAGTGCAAATGTGAACGTGCGGTGTGGGATCGTGTCTAATCGCATCCTTTTTCTTCTTCGAGACATAAATATCTGTAAATGTTGACACGGAACTTTTGACAGAATAAATGGAACCACAACTACTTGACCTCCAACCAAACATCATTTTATGGAAAGATGGTGCGCCTCTAATTGGCGGACTGCATATTCGTGAATTCTTAAATGAAAATTTCCAGACCAGCGGATTGGAATGGCTGCCCAAATTCGCCGGTCACTTCGTTAACCAGGTATAACTCACTCTGGCTTTTTTCTATGGGACATCGTCTATCAAATAAAATGTGGAACATCACTGACTTGAAGCAAAGAATTACTGATTTACTAAAACGGGCAAAAATCTTAAATGTATAGATGTCTAATTTTGTAATATAGTGTACATTATGTTCATTTGCTTATGCAAAGAATTTTTGAAATTGTAGAGAGACCTTATAGGTACCTGTACTGTATACAGGGTTTAAAAAACTACATATACAAATTAATAGACTTATTAGAGGAGATAGAAAGAAACATTTGTTATGTGACAACAATGTCACAGGTGCACCGCATCCACGCTAGCGATCCCTAAAGGACTTGATGCTGGATTTCCCTTAGATAAATGTTCTCAGTTGTTGTGACTGCTTAGTATGAAACATTTTGAATATTGGAATCTGATTTACAACACAATCACAGCTCACTGCTATGAAGGATAAGTTTTCGTTACTACGTTGTCCACGTCCCTGGATGAATGACTACATTGTTATTGTTTATGTTATGTTGCATATACAAATGGTTCAAATGGCTCTGAGCACTATGGGACTTAACATCTATGGTCATCAGTCCCCTAGAACTTAGAACTACTTAAACCTAACTAACCTAAGGACAGCACACAACACCCAGTCATCACGAGGCAGAGAAAATCCCTGTCCCCGCCGGGAATCGAACCCGGGAACCCGGGCGTGGGAAGCGAGAACGACCACGAGCTGCGGACTTGCATATACATGAAAGTTCCTAGTGATGTTTAGAGGCTCATGATGGCTGATTATACGAGTACATTTAACCGAGTTCGCTGACATGCTTCTCTGCTATGGGAAAGCAAGATGCAGCCGTCGAGCAGCAAGGCGCCGTACGCAGAGGCGCTGGTTGTCCGTTTGGCTGGAGCGATCCGTGAAACACCTGGCTGTTTTTAGCATGTTGGCCAATCACTGGCACGCAGACGCCAGTTATACATAAATGTCAACGGATGAAATTTTCGCAAACATCTCTAAAACAATATTCATCACACATCAGTTTGAACACAACGTGTGTATTTCTAATAATGGCAGTTGTTTACCATTTGTATAGAAAAAGAAACAGTACTGCGCGGTAAGACGTGGATATAATTTTGTTCGTTGCCGCGAGATCATGATGAATTTTTGCACTCGAAAAACAGAAATATTTGAAACGCGGTGGAATAACATGTGCAGTGAGGTTATTACCGGTTAGGACGACGGTAAATCATTTTCCTTCATAGTTACAGTGAGAACTATCCAAGCGGAACGCAACTCTAAACTTAAGAAGGCCAGAAGCAAGTGTATTACTTTCTAAAGCAATGGCAGCTGACATCAACTTCTGTACTCACCTGCAGTATCGGTATTAGCTTCACTTGTTCTTCCAGTTCTCGCATCCGTTCCAGACTCACAGCCATTTGCTCCCGGATAGTCTGGAAAACAACACAGTAAGAACAACAAAGTTTAATTCATATCTGCGCTCTAAATAGAATCAGTAATTTGCCGTCATAAATACAGGGTGAATCATCTAAAACTTGCCCAGCAAATATTGCGGAAATGGGAAGTGCTGTTGATGTACGGTTTTCGGAGAACGGATTAGTAGTCAGGGGCTCGTATTGTTAGCCAATAAACAGCTTGTAATGATATTTAGAAAGTGTGCTTTTGTGCAAGCATACGCTTTTTAAAATGGAACAATGCCTGTTGACATTAACAGGGTAATATCAGGGTAAATTAGAATATCAGTGGTGTCTGTTGCACGATTCTAGTGCGAGACGTTTGGGGGATATCGTATTTTGAAAAGTTCCCACACCGACTCTTACACAGTATCAGTGGTAGCACACACTAAAGAACGACACAATTGCTTGCAGCATTCACTAGTTATGTGGATTCTGACCAGTAATTAGACAACTCGGCAGCGGTAATACACGCTTCCAGTCTGGAATGGAACGACTGCTGCACACATGCTACAGTAAACATTTCAGCTGAGATGTCCGAGCGGTTGCATATCATCGGGTTAGGTAGTATGTCCTTGTAGACAGCTTCTTTAAGCTTTCCCCACAAAGTGTACAGGCGTCAAATACGGAGAACGGGCCGAACAAGGTGCAGATCCTCTTCGCGCAGTCCAACGATTCAGCAACGATTCATGAAGACATGCTGTAGTACATCGTGCATTATGGGCTGGACAGCCATCATGTTGGTACCACAGATTCCTCCTAGTCTGCAGAGGAACGTCTTCTAGCACCCGTGGAAGACGGTCTCTTAGGAGGTTGCGAAACTTGTGCTCGTCCAGTGTTCATTCAATGAAAAACTGGCCTATGAGCTGATGGTTCACTATCCCCCACACGTTTACACTCCATGGACGCCGACGCTCAACCTGAAGAAGCCAACGGGGATTTCAGCAGACCAATAGTGCATATATCGGCGTTTTACCTGGCCATGATTGGTAAATGTGGCTTCATCACTAGGCAAGATACATGAGGCATCTGGAGTATCCTGTCTTAATGTCCATGTACAGACGTTAACACGATTCTTATAATCCTTTCCATGCAGCTCTTGATAGAGAGATATGTGGCAGGGATGGAAGCTATGTCAATGGAAAATGCGTAAGACACTTGCCTGACTCATGCTACTTCCTTGCGCGATTGCGCAGGAGCTAACGTGTGGATCAACTGCAACAGCAGGAAGGACTGAATTTCCCCCTCTTCCTTCCATTACGTTGTCTGGGTGTTACACTACCACTCTCATGTAACTGGTTGAAGAGGTTGATAAATAATTTCCGAGTCGGTTGACGTCTATTGGTATATCTTGCCTCATACACCGTACAAGAACGAACTGCATTCTTCCTACACTTTCCATCCACCATGAGCATGTCGTCTTTTTCTGCATTGGTAAATCTCATCGGCCACTCACGGCCTACTGCTCGGACTGTAACACAAAAACTGACTAGCAAGTCGTAATGCACTCAAGGAACACACATGCATCCTGTAAGCAAACATAACATCGTACATAGCAGCTACTCAAGTTGAATAGCACAACCAAGTGACGATGTGGAAAGTTTTCGGAATACGATGTCTCGGAAACGACTCACACTAGAAACGTGCAACAAAAACCACTGACATTTATGTCAATATGAATTGGTCCATTTAAAAAAGCGTATGTCTACAAAAAATATACACTCAGTATTATTACAATCTGTTTATTGGCTAACAATATGAGCCTCTGACTGCCAATCCATTATGTGAAAACCACACATCAGTATCACTTTCCATTTCCGCAACATTTGCAGTGCAAGTTTTAGGCGATTCGCCCTGTATGTCACATGCTTAGTATTTTCGGAAAAAGAAGGAAGTTTGATAAAACGTACAAAAACTGTCATTGTACTTCGTACTTTAGCTTATGTTTACGGTAGAGCACTTATTCATAATAAATTTCTGATCCCTCTTTGTGCCTCAAATAATGTAACTAAATACTATCGCAGAATCACAAGCAAATTTTAAAAAAAGAAATGTTCATGAGCTAAGGCAGTCATTAGTATTAATGCCTAACAACTTGGTTAGCACAACTCCATATTGTTTGCTGAGACCCAGCTACTCACCATCCATCATGAGCACACAGACAAGGAAAACGAAATAGGTAATAGCAAAACCAAAGCCGAAATGATTTTCAAATGTTCCTGTGTGCATTGTGGAATCCCTGTCAATGAGGAATACAGTTTATAGCTGAATTACGTAAATGACTGACTATAATTCACAGCGGGTTCCTTAAGCAGAATGTTTTCTCAAGCGACTGGAAGAGAGGAAAGGTTACAGTCTTCCACGCGAAAGTCGCCGAAAATGACACACAGAACTACGGTCCTATATCTACTGCCGACTCCTTGAACACGTACACAAAATTACTTTCTCCGTGCACGGTCTCCTAAAATACGCAACTCGCACTCCATCATACATTTCATTCTAAAGGTTGAGTAACCAGGCGGAATGAGAGGTTTCTGACTTTATAAAGTTTCTGTTTCAGTACCACCCTGAGGGTTATTAAATACAAGTATGATTCATAACTGTTTTCAAACGCAGAACACTGCACATTATTCTGGGAGGTAATTCGTCCACAGACTCAAAAGCAGTTCCAGATATGCTTCAGAGAAGTGTAAAATGCCCATTACTGCCGGCGTTAAACAGGTGTATACGGGATACTATCTGGTTCAAAACATATCATGCAACCTACCTAGGAGTTTTGTAGGGAGCACATTGTGCTCATGTGGGAGCGATCTAGATGCTTGTAACACAATAAACTGTTAGCCAAGATCGTAGGAATTCTTTTTATTCCATGATTACCGGTTTCGGCGAAACTAAAGCTGCCATCATCGGATCTTAGAACACATACAGGTTACAACATCAATGCAATCAATCATGATATTAATAGTTGCCTATAACACGCAGGCCTTACAAAATTGTCATGAGTATCACACAGGCGTCCAAGAAAGATGACACAAATATTGTCTCCATCACATACCTAGCGTGCGCTTGTATGTGATGGAGACACTTAATATTTATGTCATCTCTCTTGGACGCCTATGTGCTACTCATGACAGTTTTGTAAGGCCTGCGTGTTATAGACAACTATTAATATCATGATTGTTTGCATTGATGTTGTAGCCTGTATGTGACCTAAGGTCCGATGATGACGGCTTTAGTTTCGCCGAAACCGGTAATCATGGAATAAAAAGAATTCCTGCGATCTTGGCTAACAGTTTATTGTGTTACTACCTACGTGTATACGTTTTGTATTCTAGAGACGCAGAAATTGTTAATGAACATTTTACAAAGGATGGAGACACGAGATAAACATGCATCGTCTTACTAGCGAATGGTGCTGAATGAAGTAAGTCAAACTGAACGCAGAGAAGTTAACTACGGTCTATTTCGACGAGAAAAGATCTCTATAACAGGAAAATCTCAAGGATCCCTGCTGTCCGGTGCATGGGTAATAAAAATTTATCTCCCTTTTCCTGATTATTAAGCTAAAAGTCTCTACTACACTCTTACAGCACACAAGAGTATGATACTATCAAAGATACTATGTGGCAATAGCGTCTGGAAATTAACGAGTAAAATCCGTCTCATCGAAATGCATATACCTCAAAATGTATGTCTTAGATGGATTTTCCGGGGAACATACACTCGACACTCTGGACAAGGACTACAACTTATATAATAATGTTACATATAGAAATTTAGAAACAATCAACAAATCTACATAATAAGATTGACTAGGTCTGTGGGACCTTAAGACAACTGGAACGAACAGGCACAACAAATCCATGTCCCTTGCACCGATTCAACGTTCCTAAGACATTGAACATGGCATATAATAATTTTACAACCAAATTTTCGGAGGTAGGCTTATAGACTCCTGTGACTCTTAAAACCCTTTTCCAACGCGATATAATGGAACATAACTCTCACATACTACATGCAGTAGTAAAATGGAGGCCGCCTGGGGACGACGAGACTTCCATACTCGGAAAAAAAGGATGAAGAATCATTCTAGCGCCGATGAAGGCCGCGAATGGGGAATCCACTGGCATAAGTGATTTTGACAAAGGGCGAACGGTTATGGCCCAATGACTGAGAAGCTGGCGGCTGTTCGCATGCTAGTGTTGTAAACATCTATAGAAAGTAGTTGAAGGATGATGAAACCACGAGTAGGCGACAAGTCGTAGGACGTCCACACCTCAGCAAAGAACGTGGAGGTCGGGAGCTTGCCCACTCTGTAAAGTAGGGTACGCGGCGATCTGTGGAAGATCCGACGAAGAGTAAAATGCCGGTGCAGCAGAACTGTTTCGGAGCACACAGTTCAGCGCGGATTGTTGAACATGGTGTCCGCAGCAGACGACCCTTATGTGTTCCAGTGTTGACCTAACGACATCGTCAGTTACGACTGCAGTGGGCACGGGATCATCGTATTGGAGGGTGGATCAACGGAGCCTGTCATCCGGTCAGATGAATCACATTCCACGTTTGACCATATCTATGTTCATGTTCAGATATCCTGTCATCTAGGTGCATAGCTACTTGAAACACGCACCGCACCACGGATGCAGGCTGGTGGGAGCAGTATTATGCTATGGGGGACATTAACCTGGGCTTCCATGGGACCTGTGGTAGTAATTGAAGGCACCATAATGTCTGTGGACTATGTGAACATTATTCTAGACCACCTGTGTAGCTTCACGCTTGATATCTTCCACAACGGCGATGGCATCTTCCAGCAGGATAACTGTCGGTGTATCAGGCCAGAATCGTGCTACAGCAGTGCGAGGAGCATGATAGTGATCATAGGTTGTCCTGAGCACCAAATTCATCTGGTCTGCACCATATGGGGCACATCAGCGAAGCTATCGGGAAACAGCTTCACACCCAGAAACCATAGGCCCGTGATTTATGGGAATTCCATGTCCTGCAAGTATACACCTGGTGCCACATACCTCTGGAAACCTAACAAGGACTTGTTGAATCAATGCCGCCCAGAGCCGCCTCTGCACTGCGTTTAAAAAGTGGACCAACACACCATAAAGCAGGTGATCATAATGTTTTGGCTAATTAGTGCAGATATCTATAAAGATGTTCCACAAATACCTTTGAGTATCAGTGTGCGAGGACATGAAATGGTATGATGACCCTGGTTCAATCGTGCTTAAAGCAAGCAGCAAATTTCAGTTAGTTTGGTTCGACACTGGGGAGCTACAATTTATGTATAAAAGAAAATGTTTAAAAAGTTCTTATACATGCTGCACTGAGAACTACTGTAGTGTGCAGGTTTTAGATTGTGTTGTGTTAACGATGTACGTGGAGCATCTAAAAAGGTCAGTGTGACTGGCCACAATTTTATGCTACAAAAATGCTGAAAAATTTGTATTGAAAAACGTTCGAAGAAAAGTGACTACTGTTTCTGAAAGTCTGCTTAGAAAGTTTGTGGGACAGGGTCTCACTGAAGAATAGGCAGATTTCTAGAATCTCTCCCTTAGCGTTCTGGCAGGAATTCTAATGTTAATGTAATTCAGTTTGTGAACGGAACGAATGAAAGGCCTTAGTGTATGATTTAATGAAAGTAAAATACAAAAGTGTTGAGTCATACATGCCTAGAGGGAATATACAGGCAGCTATACGAAAGTTAAAGAATTCTCTGGAGAAAAGCGAAGCAGCTGAATAAATATCAAGAACTCAGATGGCAACCCAGAACTAAGCAAAGGAAATCAGGCTGGAAGGTGGAAGGAATATACAGAACGGCTACTTGAAGACGATGTTATTAAAAGGCAAGAGGAAGTAGATGAATGTGAGATATGAAATGTGATATTGCGAGAACAACCTGACAGAGCACTGAAAGGGCTAAGTCAAAACTAGCCACCTGGAATGGACTATATGCCGTGAGAGTCAGCAAGACCTTTGGGAAAATGAAGCATTACAATAGTATTCCACCAGCATGCGAGGTACATGCCAGTCTTAAAGGAGAATATAATAAAAGCAATTCCAAATGTAAAAAGTGCTGACAGGTATGAATATTACTGAATTATCAGTGAAGTAAGTCATGGTTGCAAAATAGGCAAGATAACAGAAGAATGGAAATACTGCCAGAAGCCGTCCTCGGGAAAGGTCAGTTTCGTTTCCGGGGAAATGTAGGAACATGCGAGGAAATACTGACCCTACGGCTAACTTTAGCAGAGTGAAAAAAAAAAACTTTTAAAGCAAATTTAGAGAAAGTTTTTGACAATCTTGACTGGGACAGAGTCTTTGAAATTCTGAAGCTGGGAGGAATAAAATACAGGGAAAAGCTATCTACAACTTGTACAGAAACGAGAGTGCAGTTATATGTGACAAAAGGTATGGAAGAGAGACAGTTAAACGAGAAGGCAGTAAGACAGAGACGTAGGCTATTCTCCATGTTATTCAGTCTGTACATTACGCAAACAGTAAGCTGGCCGTTGTGGTCGAGCGGTTCTAGCCGCTTCGGTCTGGAACCGCGCGACCGATGCAGTCGCAGGTTCGAATCGTGCCTCGGGCATGTATGTGTGTAATGTCCTTACGTTAGTTAGGTTTAAGTAGTTCTAAATTCTAGGGGACTGATGACCTCAGATGTTAAGTCCCATAGTGCTCAGAGCCACTTTGAGCAAACAGTAAACGAAAGCAAAGAGGAATTTGGAAAAGGAATCAAAGTTCAGGGAGAAGGAATAAAATTTTTTAACTTTGCCGATGAAATTGTAATTTTGCCGGAGATGGCAAAGGACTTCCTTTAAACGGAAAGGATATTGTCTTCAAAAAAGTTCATAAGATAAACATCAATAAAAGAAAAACAATGGTCATTGCTGCATCTGCAGTTCAGAAATGGTCGAGGAAGGGTCCAAGAATCCTCTTACACAAACTCTGCTACTGGTCCTTAAGGTATAAGAGCGTCCAACAGATACGTCCCGGGGACCCTAGGTCAGTTTGTAGCTGGTTGCAGAACCAAACCTAGCGATATTCAAAATTACTGAAGTATTGACAGCTGTAGGAAGTAGTAGTGTGAGGCTCATGCCGGACATACGGCTCGTATTCAGCCAATCTTACGAGATCAGTAGCCACTCCCACCACCCTCAGTTGTCAAACATTCACCTCCATCACTACAACACTTTCTCCGGCACTTTGCTTCAGGTTCAAGCTTACTGTTGATCGTTCGTTGGCTCTGTGTTTTTGTTTTCGTTCCTTATATTGACACGAGTTGTTATTTTTATTTTGTTTCGTGATGCTGAACAATGTCAGAAGCAAGTTCCTCAAATTTTATGAGTAGAAACGTTCGACGTCGATCTCATAGTGAGGGAACTGCGGTACTACTACAGTCGAGCGAAAGGACTCGCATGTTACGCGTCCACTTCGAGAAAGAAAAATTTAGTAGAAGCCTTCTTATCTCCGTGAAGAGATGATCAAAAGAACTGGGGCAGAATTGAATACAAATAAAAAAAAAAATTGTAGCAAATATTGGCAAGGATATGTACGAGAAGACAGATGAAACTGGAGAAGCCGCGCGGGATTAGCCGAGCGGTCCCAGGCGCTGCAGTCGTGGGCTGTGCTGGTGATCCCGGCGGAGGTTCGAGTCCTCGCTCGTGCATTGGTGTGTGTGTGTTTGTCCTCAGGATAATTTAGGTTAAGTAGTGTGTAAGCTTAGGGACTGATGACCTTAGCAGTTAAGTCCCATAAGATTTCACACACATTTGAAGATTTTTGAAACTGGAGAATTATAGGAGTTGAAGACTATGGGGGAAGGAATGCATGGATAAACGGATTACCAAAACAGATTCAGCTGTTGAGGTTGTTCATGACTGTATCGCAAAAAAGGAACATCAGTTTGCTAATTATTGACCACCCTTAAGGGAACCAGGCGTTTTCAACGCAGTCGCACGTTTATAGTTATCCACGACCTCGGCTTTTAATATTGACGTTTCTTTCGCCATGAGCTGTTGATGGACAGGGCAAATAGTCATAGACGCCTGGCTGATCTATAAACCTAGTGATCTGTATCGAACTGAAACCAAATAGGCGACCGTTTAGATCTTGACGTGAGAACTGGCGGAGCATTGCGACGTCACTTTTGACTCAAAGTACAGGGGCTGGGCAAAAATATGGAAACACTGTGAGAACTGCGTGCTTGAACATAAATGCAGAGGCTAGCAAAGCGTGCAGGTTGCGCTGTTGTATTTGACCACGAACGGCAACTGTGCAGTATCCTCAATATGTTCCAAGTGTCAGTCATGATCCGAACAGTGTTCTGTTTAGTTGTGAGCACATTTTGTCGGAGCTAAGTGAATTCCATCGCGGGCAAATTGCTGGTGCTATAGTGGTGGGTGTTTCCGTAACTACAGAAGCCAGAGTTCTTGGTGTTTCAAAAGGTACTGTATCGAAGATTTATACCGTATACGGGCAAAGTAGAAAACATCATCCGCTAAGTCCCAACGCGGACCGAAGTGTAGAGTGACTGCGACTGACGGTATTGAAAAGGATTGTGACGATAAACGTGAGAACGATAGCTGCAATAGTCGCTGTAGAACTGAATGTTGCGCTCGCGTACCCTGTTAGCACCACACAACGTGAAGGGAACTCCATAAGAAGGGAATTGCAGGCCAAGATGGAGTTCCAAAACAACTCATCTGTAACGCAAATGCTCGTAACGGGAAAACATGGTGCCGAAGCCATAAAATCTTGAATATGGAGCAATTAAAGAATGTCATTTTGTCGTATGAGTCTTGTATCTAGCTTCTGGCCGAGGTCACGTCCCAAGACTTAAAAACTACGGCGATTCGGTGATGATTTGGGCAGCCATATCGTGGTATTCCGTGTTTCCCGTGGTAACTCGGCTCGCTTGCATTACTGTCAAGGACTACGTGACCATTTTGGCTGATCAGGTCCATCCCATGGTATAATGCTTGTTCGATGATGATGATGATGATGCTGTGTTCCAAGACGACAGCTCGCATAGTCCAGGACTGGTTTAGTGAGCATGAGGATGAACTGTCGCGTCTCCGGTGACCACCGCAGTTACAGGATCTCAGCATTACTGAACCTTTGCGGTCTATTTTGGGGAGAAGGGTGCGTGATCGTTATCCACCTCCATCATCGTTAACTGAACTTACCACTATTTTGCAGGAAGAATGGTATAAGATTCCATTGAAAATGATACAGAACCTATCTCTATCCACCCAGAGACGACTGGAAGCTGTTTTGAATGTCAACGGGTTCGCTGCACTGTATTAGGCATGCTAGTGTGTTGTGTTAGTTGTCTTTCCGTATTTTTGTCCAATCTCTGTATCTCCCCTGTGACAGAGTTTCTGTCTGGAGAAGATGAGAATGCTATTTATTCTTAAGATATCATTCACATAAGATTTACAACTGACTTCAATTACGAGAAAGTTTCCTCCTCCAAAATTCACTGTCATCGAAACTGTAATTTCGTAAGCATTCCGCATATCACCATTAAAATGTAATTTAAAGATTAAAAACAGTCTTGATCGCAACTTTTTATTTTTATTGGAGTGACCGGTTTCGATTCTATTTAAGAACCATCTTGAGACTCTGAACAAACGTATTACCAGATAGAGAGGTCGTTATAATGGTAAGTATATATAGCAAAATGTAGAACTAATAAATAAATATACCCACATCGGTGGGTGGACTCCGTGGTGTCTTTCACTAGGGACTAATGTGAAGACTGCCTCCGCATGCACTCATTTGTAATAACTGTTATAACCACCATCACATAAAGTTATTTCCAACATGTTATATCGACAGAGGACGTTGGTCTTCAACTACACCGAGCGGGGTGGCGCAGTGGTTAGACACTGGACTCGCATTCGGGAGGAAGACGGTTCAATCCCGCGTCCGGCCATCCTGATTTAGGTTTTCCGTGATTTCCCTAAATCGCTCCAGGCAAATGCCGGGATGGTTCCTCTGAAAGGGCACGGCCGACTTCCTTCCCCATCCTTCCCTAATCCGATGAGACCGATGACCACGCTGTCTGGTCTCCTTCCCCAAAACCAACCAATCTTCAACTACAGCAATCTTTGACTGCTCTGTAGACTGCCGCAGCGGAATAGGACGCCGTTTCCACGGCATCTCTCTATGTACCTCCGCTAGCAGCGTCTCACTATCGATGTAGCAACCTTTGGTGCATCTTGTACAGAATTAACATTAGAGGGCAGCGTACTTTTAGCTGTTCTTAAACCTTTAACCTTTACAGTTTATATCTCATGACGAATAATGAGACTTACGTGATGTTACGATATAATTCACTTTCTAGTTGTCTCCAACATGTTATATCGACAGAGGCAGTTGGTCCTCGCCTATTGTAATCTTTGACAGCACTGTAGACTGCCACATCGGAATAGAACGCAGTTTCCACGGCAACCCTCGATGTATCTTTGCTAGTAGCGTCTCCCTGTCGATTTAGCAATCTTCGCAGAATAGACGTTAGAGGGCAGCATACTTTCAGCTGATTTTAAAGTAAGGAACCTTTATATTTAGTATTTTATGACGGATAATCATTTATAATGATGGTACGAAGTAATTTAATTATAACGCACTTTTTATTCCACTTCTTGTGTTTACCTTATCGTAGACGTCTTTCTGATTGGCTAGCAATGATGTCACACTCAGGACGGTGGGCGTGACCAAGCCTATTTAATAACCGTTCCCTCCTTGTTCCATTAGCAGTTATTCCAGCGTCGAGGTTTCAGCCAGCTTGCTCCACGGAGTCCACCCACCGTTCTGGTTATATTTATTTATTAGTTCTACATTTTGCTATATATACTTGCTATTATAACGATCTCTCGATCTGGTAATATGTTTTTTCAAAGTCTGAAGATGGTTCTTAAATAGAATCGAAACCGGTCACTCGATAAAAATAAAAAGTTGCGATCAAGACTGTTTTTAATCTTTAAATTTTAATTTTAAAGATTGCTGATAATGTTTTCAAAAATTTTATTTTTATTTTTACCATTAAAATGTGTTGCCGTAAATAAAACTAATACTAAAACATACTGAAGTTCTTGCAGAACACAATGCTGCCTGTTCCATCTTTGTACACTGAATAGTCTGCTAGTTGAATGAAATGTGAGACTACGTGCGTGTCCTATGCGTGATGCGACAACTACGCTCCGGGTCTCTGCGTGAACCTGCCGAACGTCAAGCCCTAAGTCATTTTGAACAAAGTATAGTCCTCGGAATGTAAATTACTGGAAAGTGGTAATAGACATGTAGGATAGGAATACTAAAGATGGATAACAGTGTAAAAATAATGTATTAAAGAGTCCAACATCTCCTGCTTTATACAAACCTTAAATCCAGAAATCATAGGAAAGTGAATTATGCTGGTGAACAGGGCCATATAAAAAAGACACCGCAGTAAAAAAAGTTTTTAAATAGGATGTGATCAAATTTTGTAAAGGTGCATCCGAAATAAAACACTTGATCGATCTCCACTAGGCAGAAAATTGGTAACAACTACAACAGAAGAAAAAGTTGAAGTTTATATCGACGAGCGTCCCACAAAACTAGTTATTAAGGAGCTAGAGAAGCAGACCTACATGGTCAGTGTGTTGCGCCATCGAGACATTACACACACAAGAACCGAAATTCGCAGAACGAGACGTACGTATCATCGGAAATTGCCCAGGCCAGGACATCCGATCAACACAAACACAATGAAGAATTTTTACTGGAAACTTCCTCAGTAAGAGTTCGATAATTTTTTTAAAATTGAATCACATGCGTGATGTAAAAAGTATATAGTTTTGATGGAGGACACCTTTGATTATGCTACTAAATTAAGGTTTGCCCTACGTTTATTTACAGTTCATAGGTATATAGAAGGATAGTATATCACATTAGTTTTCTGTCTGGTGAAGGATATGAAGAAGACGAGTTACATCACTGTACTCGACTCCGTTGAACACGAATGTTCCAGCACAGAAATGTGCTCCCAATCGAAGACTTTCGTCAGCGTCGTTGTCTTGGTCTTTAGACTGAAAACTGATTTGATGCAGCATTCCAGGCAGGTCTATTCCGTGTAATGCTCTTCGTCTCTGCATAACTACCGCAGTCTACACACATTTGAACCTGCTTGGCTCGACCTACAAGTTTTACCCTCCACACTTCCTGCCATTACCAATCTGCCATTTTCTTGATGCCTCAGGATGTGTGCTATCAGTCGGTCGCTTCTTTTAGTGAAATTGTCACATATTTTTCCCCTATTCGATTCAGAACCTCTTCATTTGTTATTCGATATATCCATCTGCTCTTCAGTAGCACTAAATTTCAAAAGCTCTGAACTGCTTATCGTCCACGTTTCACCTCCGCACAAGGCTACACTCCAGACAAGTATCTGCAGAAAGGCTTCACAACACGTAAATTCAAATTTGATGTTAACAAACTCCTCTTTTTTCAGAGATGCTTTTCTTGCTATTATCAGCTTCCATTTTACACTTCTGGCCATTAAGATTGCTACACCACGAAGACGACGTGCTACAGACGCGAACTTTAACCGACAGGAAGAAGATGCTGTGATATGCAAATGATTAGCTTTTCAGAGCATTCACACAAGTTTGGCGCTCGTGGCGACACCTGCAACGTGCTGACATGAGGAAAGTTTCCAACCGATTTCTCATACACAAACAGCAGTTGACCGGCGTTGCCTGGTGAAACGTTATCGTGATGCCTCATGTAAGGAGGAGAAATGCGTACCATCACGTTTCCGACTTTGATAAAGGTCGGATTGTAGCCTATCGCGATTGAGGTTTATCGTATCGCGACATTGCTGCTCGCGCTGGTCGAGATCCAATGACTGTTAGCAGAATATGGAATCGGTGGGTTCAGGAGGGTAATACGGAACGCCGTGCTGGATCTCAACGGCCTCGTATCACTAGCAGTCGAGATGACAGGCATCTTACCCGCATGGTTGCTCTAACGTTTCGTGCAGCCACGTCTCGATCCCTGAGTCAACAGATGGGACGTTTCCAAGACGACAACCATCTGCACGAACAGTTCGACGACGTTTGCAGCAGCAAGGACCATCAGCTCGGAGACCATGGCTGCGGTTACCCTTGACGCTGCATCACAGACAGGAGCGCCTGCGATGGTGTACTCAACGACGAACCTGGGTGCACGAATGGCAAAACGTCATTTTTTCGGATGAATCCAGGTTCTGTTTACAGCATCATGATGGTCGCATCCGTGTTTGGCGACATCGCGGTGAACGCACATTGTAAGTGTGTATTCGTCATCGCCATATTGACGTATCACCCGGCGTGATGGTATGGGTGCCATTGGTTACACGTCTCGGTCACCTGTTGTTCGCATTGACGGCGCTTTGAACAGTGGACGTTACATTTCAGATGTGTTACGATCCGTGGCTCCACCCTTCATTCGATCCCTGCGAAACCCTACATTTCAGCAGGATAATGCACGACCGCATGTTGCAGGCCCTGTACGGGCCTTTCTAGATACAGAAAATGTTCGACTGCTGCCCTGGTCAGCACATTCTCCAGATCTCTCACCAATTGAAAACGTCTGGTCAATGGTGGCCGAGCAACTGGCTCGTCACAATACGCCAGTCACTGCTCTTGATGAACTGTGGTATCGTGTTGAAGCTGAATGGGCAGCTGTACCTGTACACGCCATCCAAGCTCTGTTTGACTCAATGCCCAGGCGTATCAAGGCCGTTATTACGGCCAGAGGTGGTTGCTCTGGGTACTGATTTCTCAGGATCTATGCACCCAAATTGCGTGAAAGTTTAATCACATGTCAGTTTTAGTATAATATATTTGTCCAATGAATACCCGTTTATCATCTGCATTTCCTCTTAGTGTAGCAATTTTAATGGTCAGTAGTGTATATCCTCTCTACTTCGGCCATCCTCAGTTATTTTAGTGGCCAACTAGCAAACTCATCTACTACTTTTAGTCTCTCATTTCCTAATCTAATTTCTTCAGCATCGCTTGATTTCATTCTATTACAATGCATTACCCTTGTTTTAGTTTTGTTGATGTTCATCTTATACTCTCTTTTCGAGACACTATACAATGTTGCTTACTGATGTAGTGACGGAGTGGCCAAGAGAAAATCGTGGGTCTGCTGTTAGTTGGGGAGTTCCGGTACTCGCACAAACTGCAGATTTGGGCAAGTTACAAAGCTGAGATTGTGATCATCTAAAAATTGTGAAGTTCGCGGGATTCGTCTGTATCGAACCTTTCTTCGATCTGAAGACCACAATATCACCCTCTGTCACGTAAGTTGCACGGTTCACAAAGAGTATAAGTGGATGGACACAAGCTGTAGTTACCTGCAAGGCGCCGGTGCTGAGGCCGTTGGGAGAGGTGGCGCTGGCCACACTGTTTGGGCTCCTGGCTTCGAAGTCTGTCCGGCAGGCGGCCAAGCCATCCACCTCGTCGCTGATGTCGCCGTTCATCAGCCCGTCTGCAACAACCGAGGCTGCGTTTTAGTCTTCCGTCTGCTGGTAACGCTACTGTTGCCTCAGGCGAGGCCTGGGCTCTGCGGTTTCTACGGGTCATCTGGCCAGGTCCGCCAGGAATGCGAAGAGAGATCTTCTGGGAAGCTCGTGAACAAAGGAAGCGGTCAGGAAAGGACAGGCGCTCTCTCTGGCGGCTACTTCAACCCTCCGACCAGCCCCTACCCCTCCGAGCCCCACCCGTAAACCCTCATCCAGCCCCCTGTAATTTGTCATGTAGCAGCATCGCTGTCGACCGACAGTGGATGTCAGTGTGGCTGCGTCCCCTTCGCACACCCTTCTTTGTGCGTACACTGTGCCGAGCCAGCCGAGGTGCGACAGAAAAGGTGGGGGGAACGGAGGGTTGCCGTCATTTAGCCGCAAAGACGCAGTGGCTGACATTCCAGTCTCAGTTAACAATGGCGTTGCCATGCTGCGTACAGCGCACGGGAAATAGTGGACGCCCTCTAATTACCCACGGACTATATAGTACAAACTTCTATTTTCATTCATTAATTAACTACGTTGAGCAAGCAGTAAAGGAAACAAACGAAAAATTCGGAGTTGGAATTAAAATCTATGGAGAAGAAATAAAAACTTTGAGGTTCGCCGATGACATTGTAATTCTGTCAGAGACAGCAAAGGACCTGGAAGAGTAGCTGAACGGAATGGACCGTGTCTTGAAAGGAGGATATAAGATGAACACCAACAAAAGCAAAACGAGAATAGTGGAATGTAGTCGAATTAAATCGGGTGATGCTGAGGGAATTACATTAGGAAATGAGACGCGTAAAGTAGTAAATGAGTTTTGCTATTTGGGGAGCAAAATAACTAATGATGGTCGAAGTAGAGACGATATAAAATGTAGACTGGCAATGGCAAGGAAACCGTTTCTGAAGAAGAGAAATTTGTTAACATCGAGTATAGATTTAAGTGTCAGGAAGTCGTTTCGGAAAGTATTTGTATGGAGTGTAGCCATGTATGGAAGTGAAACATGGACGATAACCAGTTTGGACAAGAAGAGAATAGAAGCTTTCGAAATGTAGTGCTACAGAAGAATGCTGAAGATTAGATGGGTAGATCACATAACTAATGAGGAGGTATTGAATAGAATTGGAGAGAAGAGGAGTTTGTGGCACAACTGGACTAGAAGAAGGGATCGGTTGGTAGGGCATATTCTGAAGCATAAAGGGATCACCAATTTAGTATTGGAGGGCAGCGTGGAGGGTAAAAATCGTAGAGGGAGACCAAGAGAGGAATACACTAAACAGATTCAGAAGGATATAGGTTGCGGTAGGTACTGGGAGATGAAGAACCTTGCAAAGGATGGAGTAGCATGGAGAGCTGCATCAAACCAGCCTCTGGACTGAAGACCACAAAAACAATTATCTACGAGAGAACCTGTGACACAGCAGTTTGTCCTTAACGACGAGAAAATCTTGTTATGTGTTGGCCGTTTCATAGGAGTATGGAGGAGACTGAAACTCATAAAAAGGTTCATAATGAATACAGACAACAACAACAAAAATATAATCTACATGCTACATACTTCTGAATGCGGTCTTGGCGGAACGACAGCAGATACAATATCTGCAGGTAGCAGCACAGGAGATAACATGTATCCAGTAAGAGAATTACAAGCGCAGTAGATAACTGATCCACGGTAGCACAGATAAGGTTATGTTTCAATATCATAAGGTTGGAGAGGAATGGGAAATCACCTTGCAGACTAGCAGTTATAATATTGCACGTTCTTCAGCTGAAGAAGACAAAGAAAATTCATACAGTCTTAAAGTGAAGAATAGTGAATGTAAGAATTCAGTCACCAGGTACATCGACGCTATGGCTCCTAGAATGATTGAAGACTATAACTGTGAAAGCAAAATATCTTTAGATCCAGTGATAACTCATTATCTAACGCACAACGGGATTTGAAATCATTGCGCTAAATTGTCTATATAGTAAGCTCGCCCCCCCCCCCCCCCTTTTTGTAGTTGTATATATCTTATATTATTCATTTCGCGCATTATTGTTATTTTTATTTGTACCTTTTATATTATATACGTAACGTGAACAAGGGGAGTTGGGCATTCATGACGGTATTGTGTCCACAGCAAGGAAAGCCTCTCAAAAGCCAGAGTGTAGTCGATTTCTTCCCAAATACGCGTTCCAGTACTTTAGAGACGTCTGTCAGAGAGAAAATAATTATAGGAATGTAAAACGGCAGCAGGGAACACATGTGATTGGCAGCAGTTACTAATTCAGTTATTCCCTGCCACAAAACAGAAAATAAACTAACATTTATAATTTGAAAGGGATGGGACAAGCCAGGGCCAGTTGAATATTTGAGTCGGGTCGCGAGGTGGGGTCAGGTGATTCTGTTGGAATGACGGGTGAATCCCCATACGCCACACACTTTAACTTATCGCAAACCATTAAATTATGTTGTTTTTGAGTTTTGCTTTTCACACAGATGCAGTCATCATGAGGCATATCGACTGTATTTAATGATCTCGCGGTATCGTGATCATTAGAGACAGAACACAAGTTCAGGTGAATATGAGTGGTTAACGAAACTGAGGACGGTCAGATGAGGATGTGAACCCTGCCTCTCCCGCACAGGAGCTCAGTGCCTTAACCACAGTGTCCCCTCGCTCTGGAGTAATTTTATAACGTCTATGCTACGGTCGCAGGTGTGTGATGTCGTTAGTTAGGTTTAAGTAGTTCTAAGTTCTAGGGGACTGATGATCACAGATGTTAAGTCCCATAGTGCTCAGAGCCATTTGAACCATTTTTATTACATTTATTTCGTGCACAATATTGCATATTTAGAACTAAAAGTAAAACTAATTTTCTCGTATTCCAATGTCAACAAAAGTGGGGTGGGGAAATAAACTTCGTGAAATGAGTATACGAGAAACGTTTTGGTGTTACTGTCTTCTAGCAAAAACTATGAGGAAAGAGAGAGCGTTGCAGGACCAAGACGTGCGGCAATACAGAAGTTTTTGCCCACACATGTAGTGCGATGTGCTCAGATTTTTAATTCACCCCCACGGCACACTCGATGCAAGCAGCTGAGCAAAGAATCACCCTCAGGAAAATAAAAACACAAAGTTCGAAGATCTAGAGAAAATGAGAATTGCAGTTCTTTATGAATAATATCACCAGAAACACTCGTTTAATTTTTTATTTACATAAACTATCACATAAATAAATGTTACTTACATTCCCACCATGAATGCCACCGCTTTTGTTATCAGATATTGAACACTGAGCTCACACTACAGTTACTTCGGTATCAGAAGGGAAACTGTAATTTAAACTATATTCTACTGACATAAATGGTATTCGGAAATTCCCGGTACCACATTCACGTCTGCTGACGGGGAAGGTACCTTTTCTTGAAGCCGTTGCGTAATTGTGACGAAAAGGGTATGCGATGGAGGATCCTGATAAACGCGACGAGCAGCTCATCCATTACCGTGAGCTTTGTCATTCAGAAGGATCATTTCGGTATATTCTACACACGTGTACTCAACCATGTTGCTCTAAACACTCACAGACTTGTGTATGAGGCTCGAACCAAGTCAGAGAGGTAGGATAGATGTCAAATAACATCAGCTGATCCGACATGACCACCCCCCACCATGACTACCCTGTTGCATACCTACCTAGCAAACATGTTTTCAAACGGCTGTAGCACGGGAACGGTACGTTTCCGGACATTAATTCCTATTCAAAATATTATGTATTCACTCCCCTCTACCAGTCCTGGAATTTTGTACCACTAATTTTCGTACACCCTGTGTGTGGCCTACTGTAACATTCTTTCCTGATAATAAAATAAATCCAGAAATATTTTAACCAGAGAATTATACAATTTTACTAGACCACCTCCAAAAGATTGCCACCTGGCAGCTGACTGTTCCACACCACATCAATACGTTTTTTGTTGGTGCTGTACCAGCAAAAGCACTGGAGTCTGATTAATTAGCGGTGTGAATAACGATAAGTATTAGGTTATACTTGGTTCCTTTACGAAGGTAAAGAGAAAGTTACTCGCCCTGTTTCAAAAATGACGTTGAGAGCTTTTCGTGCATTGTGACACGTTGCGCAGCAACGTAGTGAAAGTGTCAACTAGCTATTCACAGTAGGTTTGCTCATTAAAATTTTTAAACAAATCGTATTGAATATGTTTAAATGGATAAGCTGTAAAATTGTGCTGTCATAAAATTCTTTGTTTTGGACCAAAGTTGGAGCAGGTTTGTAAGGAATCTTCTCCCAGTTTCTAAGAAATATATGACAGAAGACAAATGTGGCCGTACTTCTCTCGAAGATGATGATGATGATGATGATGATGATGATGATGTAGGTGAAGGACTTCCTAAACTACGACTACACCCGATACCATCGACAAATTGCACAGTGTGAGACTGAACGATCGGTGAGTAAGCGTTTGCGAAACAATTGACGCTAAAGGCATACCAGACAAATGACTACAGTAATACTTACAGGGCGTAACCTTGTGCAAGTATGTGGTGTATTTTGCAGGAAGGCGGCCAAAAACAAGTGCAAAAACAAATGTTTTATCGATGTCTGGGACATTTCAAAAAGAATTCAATTGGTCTTGTGGGCCTATCGTTTCACTAAAGAAATGAAGCACCATTTGGAGGGGATCCAGTGGGCCTGCACTAAGAAATCGAAGTCGATTTAATCTGTTGGAACGGGTGTGAAATAACTTACTTCTATTAATTACTTCAAAACAGAGGAAACGATAAGTATCTAACATTACTCAAGTTTTCAAGAACAAATGGATGAAAAAAGTGAACTGAGAGCTCGAATTCAAACGAAAGAAATCATCTTTCGCCACAGCCATGCACATGCCCACAAAAGACATTCGACTATTGGAAATGTGGAGGACGAATTATTGAATTATTCACTCTGTCCACCATACTTGATACTTTCCGATTTTCGGCCCCCTCAATCTGAATAAATTTGTTATTGAAAAATAAAGAGATTATGACACCAGTAGATGGATATATTGATAACTTTTGAGAATACAAGTAGATGGATGGAATCTACTCATTGCAAAAACCGTAAACAAAGGATGTTGAACTCAGATAGAACTGTACGATATTGCAGTGTCTGTGTTATTTCGAATTATGATGCAAGGTTCCTTCGGAGATACATGCATGTCCGAAGGAACAGGCACTGTGGCGACTACAGCCATTATGAAACACATGAAATGTATTCGCAGTTGGGAATATGGACAACCATCAGCTGTATGTGGAATGACGACAGTGAAAATTTGTGCTGCACCGGGAATTGAAACCAGGATTTCCCGCTTATTGCTAGCGGTCGCCTTATCGTTTGGCTACCCGAGCACGATTTACGGCCAGACCCATAACTTCCATATGTCATCAGCCATGTGTCTACAACCTGTACTCGTACATCCATTTCAGGGGAGACATTACACCTGAAAGTCGTTTGAAGGAACCATGCATAACACAGGTTCCCGGGTTCGATTCCCGGCGGGGTCAGGGATTTTCTCTGCCTCGTGATGACTGGGTGTTGTGTGATGTCCTTAGGTTAGTTAGGTTTAAGTAGTTCTAAGTTCTAGGGGACTGATGACCATAGATGTTAAGTCCCATAGTGCTCAGAGCTATTTGAACCATTTGAACACAGGTTCAGGATAACACAGGTACTGCAATATCATATTTATCCGCCGACACCACGCAAGTGAGTTTCAAGTATAATGTCTCCCATGTACGGGAATATACGTAATGGATGTACAAGAACAGGTTTTAGGCACATGGTTGACGACATATGGAAGTTTGTGTTTGGCTGTGAGTCGTGCTCGGGTAGCCAATTGGCAACGCTCGCCATAAGCGGGAAATCCGGGGCGAGTCCCGGTCCGGCACAAATTTTGATTGTCGTCATTGCATTATACAGGTGGTGGTTGTCCATATTCACAACTGCGAATACATTTCATGTATAAAACAGAACTGAGTCGAAAAATAGCAAAAATAAAAAAAAGACTTTCAGTGCTAGAACTAGAACTTTAAAGCTTATCATTGAATTAGATTTATGACATATGCACAAGACAAACTAGAAGGGTACTGTTGGAGCGCTGGACTCCCAGTCTGGAGGACTGGGTTTCTATTTCCGTCCGGCCATCCCGCGTAAATGTTTTCCGTGGTACCGGTAAATACACTGCCTGAAAAAAAAGTAAATCACGCAGAAGATCGGATGTCGTTGTAACTTCGTACACATACACACACCATCAGCGGATACGAAAATGGTTAGAATGGCAATTCTCTAGTGTTGTTTGTGTGTAGTGGTGTTACCAGGACGTGTACGGTGTATAACTGGCGCGAATAGCGTCGGGTGTTGAGTGAGCTCTGTGAAGGACAGGGAGATGCCGCGGACTCAAATGAGACAGCTTTATCAGTATCTCACAGTGTTTAAAAGATGTGTCATTGGGAGTCTCTATTTGGCCGGCTGGTTGACTCGTACAACATTCATATTTTTGTGGCATTCGGGTGTGACAGTGGTCCGACTGCAAGAGAACGCGAGGGCAGGCATACTCGCAGTCAAGATTCTGGTCGACCACGTATGACTGAGAAGAAACGAAAATCGTCGTATTGTGCACCATGCACATCGAAACCACTTCACATCTGCGCCTGCCATACTAGGACAAATAACAGACTGAAACCTCCTGGCAGATTAAAAATGTGTCCCGGATCGAGACTCGAACTCGGGACCTTTGCCATTCGCGGTTAAGTGTTCTACCGTCTGAGCAACCCAAGCACGGCTCACGCTCCGTCCTCGCAGCTTTACTTCTGCCAGTACCTCGTCTCCTACCTTCCAGACTTCACAAAAGCTCTCCTGCTGCCTTCTGTGGAGTTTGGAAGGTCGGAGACGAGGTACTGGCAGAAGTAAAGCTGCGAGGACGGGGCGTGAGTCGTGGTTGGGCAGCTCAGACGGTAGAGCACTTGGCCGCGAATGGCAAAGGTACCGAGTTCGAGTCTCGGTCCGGCACACAGTTTTAACCTGGCAGGAAGTTTCATATCAGCGCACACTCCGCTGCAGAGTGAAAATCTCATTCTGGAAGTAATAGACTCCCTGCATCATTCTGTGTCGTCCCGAACCACTGATTGCAGACTAGCAGTAGCCGGACTAGGGAATTACTGTCCTATGTATAGGTTTCCCTCAACACGGCTGCGTTTGGAGTGGTGTCGTGACCGGGAAGCATGGGATGCTGATGAATAGCGTAGCGTTGTGCTCAGCGATAAACAGCCCCAGATAATCATCGTCGCCAAGTTTGGCGGCGACCTGGGAAGAATTCTCATTTTTCTAATGTTTTAGAAAGGCACAGAAGTGTTACTACCAGCGATATGATGTGGGAGCCGTCGGGAATGACGTCAGGTCACGGTTAGTAGTGAGTGACGAAACTCTGATGGCACAGCGGTATGTCAGGGACGTCCTGCGTCCTCGTGTGTCATCTCTCATGTGACAAAATCGTGGTGAGATTTACCAACAGGACAATGCCCGTCCACACTTGGCAAGTGTCTCTAAGAACTGCTTGCTTGATCTTGAGTTACTCCCGTGGCCAGCTAGATCCTCATATCTCTACCCCCGACAGACCAATCTGAGACCAGCTCAGATGTCAACTCCTGACCAGTGGCAGTATCTAGGATATCGAGAATATTACAACTGTTGTGGACAATCTTGTCCCAGAAGAGGATGCAGCGGCTTTATCACACCCTTCCCAATCAATCAGCGCACGCATCCAGGCCAGAGGGGGTGCAACCTCATACTGCAACGTTCTTCATAAATTTGACTCGATATTGTAATCGCTGAAACATCACATACCATCTCAACCCGTGAAGTTTCATTTCATTTCGTCCCCCCTTCCTTGTTTGATCAGGTAGTGTAGCTGCTGGGACGATTCCTTTGAAAACGGCACGGTCTGTTTGCTTCGCCATTCTTGCACTACTCGAGCCTGTGTTGCTCTCAAATTAGTTTATACGACATTAAATACTAATGCTTCTTTGTCTTAGGAAAATCTAGTACTAATAGACTATCCAACCTCTGTATGTTTCAGCGTTAAAAACTGTAAGAAAATAAGCATGGATAAGAATGCAACAAGAAGAAAACTGACGATCCAATAGAAACAGAAAGCTGCATAGCCCACAACACTAGCCTACGATGGTTCTGTTTTGTAAATTTTGATGAGTGATTGCTATGTACCTTGATGCGCTGAACCATAAGATGATCTTTGTTCCGTTCCATCGGGTTAGAATTTTTTGCTTATGTCAAAAAATATCACAAATATGAGACTTAATGACAGTGAAATAGGTTTGTTTCATATAAAACGCATTTTTGCGGCT
Source organism: Schistocerca americana (assembly GCF_021461395.2). NCBI lineage: Eukaryota > Metazoa > Arthropoda > Insecta > Orthoptera > Acrididae > Schistocerca > Schistocerca americana. The sequence goes on along the minus strand of NC_060130.1, from coordinate 709,986,206 downwards.
TATAATAGACAACAATATAACAGAACACAGGAGATAAGAAACTCAGTTTGTCTCTCTGTCTGTCCCCGTCTCTTTGAACCAGCCATGCCCTGTGGCTCAAATGGCTCTGAGCACTATGGGACTTAACTTCTGAGGTCATCAGTCCCCTAGAACTTAGAACTACTTAAACCTAACTAACCTAAGGACATCACACACATCCATGCCCGAGGCAGGATTCGAACCTGCGACCGTAGCGGTCGCGCGGTTTCAGACTGTAGCCCCTAGAACCGCTCGGCCACTTCGGCCGGCGAGCCATGCCCTGTTTCAGACTTTTCCGTGCATGTGCTCTTCTAGGATCATCTCGGTGCAACACCCAGCAATAGACAGCCATCATTGTAGTACTCAATCATCCTTGGTAACGCTTCTCCGTTTCTTTGTGTGCTGATGAAATCTCTCACCCAACTCTTCACTAAAAGCACCCAGATTCTCAGGAAATTAGTCCAAATGTGAATGTAGGAAATTAACCTTCAAACTCAAGGAACAGCCTAAATTTTGGTACATGTGCAGCATAGCCTCAGAGATAGACCTGAAATTCGGATCCTTTTTGTTGCCCAGAAACTTGGTTACAACGTCTATAAAGGTGACCCAGGTTTCTGTTTCAGTATCTTCCATTTCTTTTTCAAAATTTACATCTCTGCAAAATTTTCTCAAGTCTGGACCCTTAAAGCACCTTCTTTTAGTTTTTCGGTCGATAAGGCTGTAAATTTGTTACACATATCCTGGAGACATTTACCATCTTTTGGTAAAGCTTTCACAAATTGCTTCATAAAGCCTAATTTAATATGTGGAGGTGGAAGGAGAACTTTCATCGATTCTATCAGAGGTTTTTGGAGCACTTTTTTTACTCCATGTTCCAGTGAAGCTCTTTGTGGTCCGTATTTCTGTTTCTAATTATTTTTCCCGTCTCTGCTATCCAACTCACATAAAAAACAAGGGAACTTTATATACCCGTCTTGCTGTCCATGGATCATCCATATTACTTTCAGGTCTCCACACATGACCCTCTTACGATCGCCGTACTTAATTTTCTGGAGAATAAATTGTAAATTGACGTACCGTTCTTTTAAGCGTACAGAATGCCCTAGGTGTATTGACGCATATCTGTTTCCGTTTTGAAGCAAGACAACTGGATTCGTTTCGACGAATCGATCAAGTCTCCAATCAGTGCTTTCGTCCGGAATGTTTAATGTCTCATTGCAGAATACGAAGCCTCCTTCTTCCGAAAGGGGAATAAAATCTTTTTCTCTATACCAGAACCAGGAAAACGAAGGGTCAGATCTTTAAGCCTTGAACGAAACAATTGTAAATCCTCTTTGGTCAGATGTAAGTCGCGGATCAGATAGTTCACTTTGTATAAAAGGTAGTGGTGCAGATTTGTCAGGCTCGTACTCCTCTTTATTATCTTCGGTTTCTTCACTTGATTTCATTTCTAACTATTTCAGGTAAGTGTTCAGGTTGCATAGCCAGTGGTACATTTAGGCCGTTAGGGCCAGGACATAAACACATGGCAGATTTAGCTAGACGATGTTCTTTTTATTTTTACATTGAAACCTTGAATACGGGTTGAACAAAAATAACGATCATCAGTTCACCATTTGACCACCGTCTCAGTCGTTCAATACACGTATACCCAACATTGTGGGGTACCCAAGTTTTGTTTGATCTCTTACTTTCACACCGAAATATGCGAGATACACTTGCTGCACGAACGATGTTACATATCTTTTCTGCCTTGACAGCATTAGCTCACCCAAATGTAATAACAGGAATATGCAGACTTTTTACAGCCTCTTGACGCTATTTCGAATACTGTGTGTTTGCTTTTTAGCGTATATCCGCCGACACAAACACTTTTGATCACGGGACGGTACGTACGAACGGATGCGCTAACACTGACAGCTGAGATGTACAACACGTTTAATGACGTAAGTGCTGTCCTGTGCCAGTTCATGTTGTCAAAGATATGTTTTCATCAGAAACCGACAGATGGCAGCATTATTATGTATTTAAATCTGTCAGTACGTCTTATATTTGTGATTTTTTTCCATATGTACAACACATTTTGACAAACTGTGATTTACAAAAAGTTCTGATGCGATAGAAAAAATTAAGATCATTTTTGGGATTCGACGCACAAACATACATAGGAAAAAATCATCAAAAATTGAAAAACATGATACAAACGAAAAAATGCAGGCCTGTATAATCATTATACATGCGATGAAATTATTACGTTAATGGAATCTTCTGTAAATATTTGATAGAAAAATGTACATGTATGTATGAATGATAATACAATGTATAGTAAATATGTAATTTTTTACGTGAGTTTTGACTTACACGTCCTCTTTAGGAAACAGTTGACTGTCATCGTCGAAGTCGTTATCGTGCTGGAAGAGACACTGCAGTCAAAAGGCATGATGCGAAAACACTCAGATCGAAAGCTATGATTTAAAAAAAACCAAGACTTGTTAGAAAATGTTACACGTAAACAATGAATAACTGTAAAACGCATTAACTCCCGATCATGTACTGAGTGAAGGCCATAACTGCCGGACGTAGCCTCACGTCGTTCACTATGGAAACAAATGACGATAGCTTCACTCGACTGCAGCGCATGAGATCAGTAAACAGCTCTCATATCATTTTAAACGATCAACAGCAGCTTAGTACATTTTCCTTTTTCAAGTTCAACGTATTCCCACTCCTCCGTATTTCCCACACGGTCCTAGTGATCTATTACGTTTTGCAGGTATTTTATTTTGATTTTAATTATATTTTGAACTCTTAAAGATTTGATATTTTACCTCATTTCCTGTACAGTTATTTATGATTCTTTATATGTATGTCGATGAACATGTAATAAGATTTTTAACGTGTGACAGTAAGAATTCAGGTAAGTGTAAGTTTTGATTTAGTTGTTGTATACTTTTAACCTAAATGCAATGTGGTTCAGATGTACGCCAGAGGTATATTGATCTCAAGGACTATCACGTATTCACCTTTCGTCATTTGTTTGCCACGTGGATGACCTGAGATTACTTCCGGTTGCTAAGACCTTCACTCAGTATATGTTCAGCAGTTCACTCACTTTAAATTTATTCGCTGCTTATGTTTAACATTTTCGGATATTTCTTAGCTATAATACCAAAGATGGCTTTCGCTCAGAGTGTTGGTGGAACACGCCTTTCGATTGCAAAATGTTTTCCAAAGTAGTTAACCAGCATGATAACGACTTTGACGACGACAGCTATTTCTTCACGAGCACTTGTAAGTCGAATGTCGCTTGGCAAAACAAATAGTTACTATATGTTGTACTGTTATACACACAAACATTTTTTTTACCAAATAGTGCAATAAATTCCATTATCATAATTATTTCATCATTTCTCTCCAGATTATGTCACTCATTCATTGCGTAATTTGAATTGTTTCTGCAATGTCTCTCTTCAGATCTGTTCAGTACGTGTTCGCCCCCCTTAGCTGATTGGTCAGCGCATCTGACTGCCATGCAGCGGGTCCGGGTTCGATTCCCGGCTCGATCGTACATCTTCTCTGCTTGGGGACTGGGTGTTGTGTTGTCCTCATCATCATTTCTTCATCATCATCGACAAGCAACTGAAAAGACTTGCAACTCGGTGGACGATCTTCCCCAGATGGGGCTCTCGGCCATCAGTGCCATACGATATCATACGAAGTACGTAGTATTAGCGTTTTCTGCTATATTATATTTACTCTGTCAAAGATGATTTACAATGGAGTCTACAATGGTACAACGTGTCGTTGAAGACGGTAATAAAATGGAGCAAACGAAGGAATCGCAAAGAGCGTGTGTAAATTACCTGTGACGTGGTGGCTGTTGCTGGTCTTCTGCAGTGCGTCCTCGAACAGGTCGACGGCGTGCTGCAGGTCGCCGGTTACAACGCTCTGCTGCTTGCTCGCCGCCGCGTCGTCGCTGTTGGCTGCCTGCGAACAGCATACAACACGCCAGCTGACAAACACAATTCTCGCTGCGCACACTAGCCACGCTAAACTGCAACTAGCAAGTCCGGTACAACGGAACTCTGATTTGGACGTTTCTACATCTACATTGATACTCCGCAAGCCACCCAACGGTGTGTGGCGGAGGGCACTTTACGTGCCACTGTCATTACCTCCCTTTCCTGTTCCAGTCGCATATGGTTCGCGGGAAGAACGACTGTCTGAAAGCCTCCGTGCGCGCTCTAATCTCTCTAATTTTACATTCGTGATCTCCTCGGGAAGTATAAGTAGGGGGAAGCAATATATTCGACACCTCATCCAGAAACGCACCCTCTCGAAACCTGGCGAGCAAGCTACACCGCGATGCAGAGCGCCTCTCTTGCAGAGTCTGCCACTTGAGTTTATTAAACATCTCCGTAACGCTATCACGGTTACCAAATAACCCAGTGAGGAAACGCGCCGCTCTTCTTTGGATCTTCTCTATCTCCTCCGTCAACCCGACCTGGTACGGATCCCACACTGATGAGCAATACTCAAGTATAGGTCGAACGAATGTTTTGTAAGCCACCTCCTTTGTTGATGGACTACATTTTCTAAGCACTCTCCCAATGAATCTCAACCTGGTACCCGCCTTACCAACAATTAGTTTTATATGATCATTCCACTTCAAATCGTTCCGTACGCATACTCCCAGATATTTTACAGAAGTAACTGCTACCAGTGTTTGTTCCGCTATCATATAATCATACAATGAAGGATCCTTCTTTCTATGTATTCGCAATACATTACATTTGTCGATGTTAAGGGTCAGTTGCCACTCCCTGCACCAAGTGCCTATCCGCTGCAGATCTTCCTGTATTTCGCTACAATTTTCTAATGCAGCAACTTCTCTGTATACTACAGCATCATCCGCGAAAAGCCGCATGGAACTTCCGACACTATCTACTAAGTCATTTATATATATTGTGAAAAGCAATGGTCCCATAACACTCCCCTGTGGCACGCCAGAGGTTACTTTAACGTCTGTAGACGTCTCTCCATTGATAACAACATGCTGTGTTCTGTTTGCTAAAAACTCTTCAATCCAGCCACACAGCTGGTCTGATATTCCGTAGGCTCTTACTTTGTTTATCAGGCGACAGTGCGGAACTGTATCGAACGCCTTCCGGAAGTCAAGAAAAATAGCATCCACCTGGGAGCCTGTATCTAATATTTTCTGGGTCTCATGAACAAATAAGGCGAGTTGGGTCTCACACGATCGCTGCTTCCGGAATCCATGTTGATTCCTACATAGTAGATTCTGGGTTTCCAGAAATGACATGATACGCGAGCAAAAAACATGTTCTAAAATTCTACAAGAGATCGACGTAAGAGATATAGGTCTATAGTTTTGCGCATCTGCTCGACGACCCTTCTTGAAGACTGGGACTATCTGTGCTCTTTTCCAATCATTTGGAACCCTCCGTTCCTCTAGAGACTTGCGGTACACGGCTGTTAGAAGGGGGGCAAGTTCTTTCGCGTACTCTGTGTAGAATCGAATTGGTATCCCGTCAGGTCCAGTGGACTTTCCTCTATTGAGTGATTCCAGTTGCTTTTCTATTCCTTGGACTCTTATTTCGATGTCAGCCATTTTTTCGTTTGTGCGAGGATTTAGAGAAGGAACTGCAGTGCGGTCTTCCTCTGGCATATCCAAAGATAAAGTATTTAAAAATAGTGTTAGAGGTCACGATCTCAATAGTTAACATTTAGGGTTTGCTGTACGCGATGGCTCAATGAGTAACTGAGCAGCTAGATGACGTTTCTACGTACGTGGCATACGCCGTAACTAGATCTCGTCGTTCCATTCACTCATTAATTCTTCTTTTATTCTGGCTGCCTCCATTTCATTTTCGTGGGAGTCATAATTATGTCTCTCTTTTTCTTTTTGTTCACTTAAGTTTTCTCAGTCTCTCCTAGTGATTCTCAACATAAATCTTTCCATTTCTTGCTAAGCGTTAGTTTTTACATTCAAACTCCTTGTCTCACTACGATACGCAAAACTGATACTGATTGTAAACTTTCATTTTCAGACACATCAAAAGATTCGTTTGGAAAACCCCATTTATTTTACCAAAAGCACTTCATATCATGTCTACGCTTCTGCTTAATTCTTGTGCTGTCCATCCAGTGGATGTCTTCGGCTGCCCTATATACAAAAGTTCATCAACTGGTCGTATGTTTTCATTGTTTCTTTGTCTCATTTTCTCTTTCATATATTGATTCAGTTACTTTTATAATTGATTTTTTACGCCTACTCTCAAACATTTTTCATTAAGTTCTGTCATTCCTCGCGGAAATTTATGTACACGAATGACAAACAACCCAAACTCAACTGCTAAACCATGCTGGTTCACGTATGCTCTTATCATAAATACCGTTCTTTCTTCGCAGTTTAAGGATCTGAAAAACTTTTTATAGAACTGTCGACAATAGTTTTGATTATGTAAACTCTCCTTAGTAGAAATGGCTCCGAGCACTATGGGACTTAACTTGGGTCATCAGTCCCCTAGAACTTAGAACTACTTAAACCTAACCAACCTAAGGACATCACACACATCCATGCCCGAGGCACGATTCGAACCTGCAACCGTAGCGGTCGCACGGTTCCAGAAAACTCTCCTTGTCCGCCTCCTGTTTCAGTTCTGAATTTCTCATTATCTTCATGAAGTCTACTGGACACTTTAGCATTAGAGTATGTACTTTTCAGAATACTGACAGGCTTAATCAGTACTTGTTTCTCTATGACCACTATTAAGGATTTTGTTGAAACTTAGTTAGAAGATTTCTAAAAATCTATTGCTCCCACAGAAAGTCATAAATCATACGCACGTATATAAGTTGGATGAGCTGCACAAAATCGAACCTCGCTAGACGCCATTCGTCAGTCTTTACCCAATCACAATTTTTTTTCTCCTTCCAGCATTAGTAACTTGTTCAGTGCCATTGTTTGCATTCTTTCTGTTAAGTTTGACTCAAAGCAGTTGTTTGTAATACCATCAATTCCGTGAAATTTAAACTTTTATTAGAAAGAATTGTGGGGTGCATAATCTAACGATATGGACAAATAACAAGAAGTAACAGATGGAGATATTTTCTTTTTTAAGTTTTGTAACACCTTTCGAATAAACGTAAAAATGGTATTCTCAATGGAGAAACGCTATTGGAACCCAAACTTTAATGCAGAACTACAATAATTAATTCTATTTAAATGTAACGGGCATCCTGAGTACATTAGTTTCTCGAATAATTTTAGAAAAAGAAATTAGTAAAGACAATAATTGAAACTTATTTAGAATTTTACTGTCATTTGTTTTACAAAGAGATGTGTAAGTGGCATATTGTCTGGAAAAATATAGTTAAAGACATGACTAATAAGCTAGACCAACCCCGTAGAATTGTGTTCAAAACCACATTTTGAGAATTTTTATAATTTTATTGATTTTTGTAAAGTGCGTTGGCGGCTACTTCTAGTTGCTTAATTTTTACAGATTGATATTTTCAATGTTTTTTCTTGCTTCTTATTCCCAATTACTTGAGTCCACTTCTACTGCAAAATTTTAAAAAAATCTTGTAATTTGTGGAATATCGATCAACGTGTAGCCGTTTTGTTTAACTGAAATGCTATTTTATGCCTTTCAGTGTATTCTACATTTATTAAACTCTGTTATTAGTATAAATAATTTCTGTCATTTTATAGTAATTATGCAGAAGGATAATAACAAAATATCTTTAGTCGTTCTGGAAATTATATAAATTTCACTTTTCTGTTTACAAAAAATTTTGATGTCTTAAGTTATGCATGGATATTATGCTTTTGAATCTAATTTCTGAACTGTTTTAGGAAAGCTACTTTCAGTACATAAGTGTATTATTAAACACATTAAATTTCACATTAGCATCGTTTTCCTGATTTACTTCATTCCAGCCTATTTCATTTTAAGTTATTCTTAAAATTCCACACACTGAAATCATTAATAATAATTACAGTATTGCATAGCTATGTCTAAGATATGTATGGTGCCACAGTGAGGATTTTTAATAGTTATCTATCATGGGCACATAGTGCGCTAACAAATGTGTCAACATCAACGTTTTCAGCTTAAACACTATTTATGGAAATGTTACCATTTACAATTTTCTTTTCTTAATCTATAAAGGTGAAAATTTTACTACCGAAATCAAATTGCAACAGCCGAATAACGTTTCTGGACCTTTTATGTCAGAATATTTTAAGAAGTGCTGAAAACTCCACAAAATGTTAACTCTTTCATCACGCCTATATGGTAGCTCAAAAATAAATCTAGATTTCTCACAACCAGCTGAGGATTTCCCCTTGAGGATCTGTACACAGTTACAACTATAATAACTGCATATCCAGACAACAATATCGCAATTATTGCACTTTATTAGCTGTTTCGTTTGTCACGGCAGTCATCTACAGATAATATTATTTCCATGACAGTATATTAACACATTATTGCGAGTTAAAAAACATAAGACGACAAAATTGAGTTCAGTATCGTGAGTATAGAGTGCTTTTTGGTATGATCATAACAACTGCAACCAATCATATTTATTTTCTGATTGTTGCTGTAAAAATCATAACCAGTTTCGACTGTATAACCACTAGTCTTCAGATGACTGAAATATGTGCTTTTACAGAGATTTACTCTGCAGCTCGTGATACTAGCTATCCCAGTTCTCAGTGTCATTGTTTGGTATAATCGTGCAGACGGGAGACGAAGATATGAGTATTGTCGCCTTGAGTCTACGCACAAGACTTCACAGACACAGTGAGAAGCCTCACACAATAGATAAACTTTTTCGATATTATATGTTCTCTGAATACGTGTATATGTGTTACTGTATAGCCTTACGAAAGGAGGTAATTACGGTTTTTATAAGCACATGTAATTGTATTTCATAATCAGAGACGTCATTGCATCCCTACGTTGGATTGAATTAAAACCTTTTTAACTTGACATACATAAAGATGATTCCTACTAGCGCCTAACCTAACCGAATGTTTACACAGACTAGAAGAAAGTCTTGAAAAAATCTGTTCAGACTTTTCGAATTTGTTACATTCGTATCCTGACTTTGAAGCATCCCCGTCTTACCAAAAGTAGTCTAGTACTCCTCTTTCTTCATTATTAACACCATTTGTTTGATCTCTGGTGGCTGCCATATCCATACTATTCTTGGAGATTGATCTTGAACCATCCTTCTTATGTAGCATTACCATTTGAAATATGACTAACTGTTCCTTTCAAGCACATCTTTTTCTACCATTATTTTCCCTTTTGTTTCTTCATTAGTCTTCTTTTGTAATTTGGATATTCTATAACTTATCTGCATAAAACCATTTCCGATGACTGCTAGTCTTCGTTGATCTCTCTGCGCTACTGTCCACATTTGTATTCTATAGACCCTTATACCCGTATTTTCATTTATTGTCGAGAGAGAAAGACGAAATAGCAGTGAGTCAACATATACTGTAACAAGAAGCGATGGTATATTCACTATGAATACAACACTGTGCCCAGCTTCTTTTGTCTGTTCACCATAACATCACAAAACAGCCAGAAAAACTCCTAATCACAAAGAATCGCTCGACACAAGGCATCACACCATACAACAAAATTGAACGGTATTAAAAGATATTTTTATGCGGCTTGCCTCTTAACTATGACAACAGCAACAAGATTAGTTACTCGGAAATGGTTTCAAATATTCGATTGAATAAACAATTTAAAAAATTCTACAATATTTTATAATTTGAACCCACAGCACTGTAGCAGATAGAAAAGCGAGTGGTAAGCCTATAAGTTCAATGAATTGAGTAAAAGACTTCTGTTCACTGCTTATTGGGCAATCGCTCAAATTGTCAGGTACGTCTCCAAAGAATCTGTGGAGCGTCTCTGAGTACGTACAGAAGGCAGACCGACCCGTCGAGTTTCCTACTACGGATACAGTAATGGATTCACATTACGTAGTATTTTTTGAAAAATGTACCGAATTAAAATATGAAGAATCTCGCACTGGGCGAGATAGCGTAGTGGTTACGACCGTAGATTCGTGTTCTGGAGGAGCGAGGTTCAAATCCTTGTCCAACCATCTAGGATTAGGTTACCTGTGGTTTGCCTAAGTTGCTTAAGGCAGAGAACATGACCGATTTCCTTCCCTACTCGTCTGAAAGAAGTTCGACGTTGACAGAATGTTAAACCCTAATCTTCACTTCACCCCTTAAGAATCGCCACTCACAGTTTTTGGTTAAAATATCAGGTGATTGTGGTATCGATAGCTACGATGCCACGGCGTAGGTACAAGTTCTTAGGTTGGCACCACGACACCGACACCGACGATAGCGCCCTCTAGCCGGCGCTGTGCAGCTCTACGAGCGCCGCTCCAGATTCTACCCATTTGATTCCGAGTAGACGACCAAGCAACATTGTTTCTGTTTCCTAGTGGGCGAGCCACTACATATTTTGCCTTTGTAACTTTTAGCCGATGTTAGATTTGATTGATGTACAGCTTCGCACTTATGTGCTCATCTCAGCCAAAGTTAAGTTACGATTCATATATTCAAATTGTTGTGTTGTAAAACCACTTTTAACTCCAGTACCGAGAGTTCTGCGTCACCTCCTCCTCCTCCTCCTAACTTTCTACATTGGGCCTACCCTATAGTTACAGGAACAGACCCACGCGCCGCCTTCCAGGCGGTATACAAAAGTGATGGTACACGTTCTTCATTGAATCGAAAACAAATTCAGTCGCTTCACGTAGGCTATGAAATATAGAGGGTTAGGCAACTAAGACAGGTTACCCAAAATATGCGTAGAACAGTTAAACATACCGACGTGAGGTTTCCGCTACGTTTTAGAGGAAAATGTGGCGATGCTTTTGAAATATGCAAATAAGTTTTACAGTTTATAACTGCCGAATTACTATGCCGCCTTTTCAATAAAAAACATTTCAAGAAAAACCGTCAAATATTTCGTGAATTGATTCTTCTAAAAGTAGGAAATAATCAGATTTGATAAACATTTGTTACACCTTTTGAATGACGCTAAACTATGTACAGCAAATGAGGTACCGACTGAGAGTTTAAAATTCACTGTTTAACTTAGGATTTTAAAGAATGTTGGGAGATATTTGTCTGGTGGAACAAATGTCATTCTCAATTTAGAGAAGTCTTCCGAAGTAAGAGTGATTTCAGGTGTGCGCACGGGAGTGTCGTAGGACCGTTGCTATTCACAATATACATAAATGACCTTGTGGATAACATCGGAAGTTCACCGAGGTTTTTTGCGGATGATGCTGTAGTATATCGAGAGGTTGTAACAATGGAAAATTGTACTGAAATGCAGGAGGATCTGCAACGAATTGACGCATGGTGCAGGGAATGGCAATTGAATCTCAATGTAGACAAGTGTAATGTGTTGCGAATACATAGAAAGAAAGATCCTTTATCATTTAGCTACAATATAGCAGGTCAGCAACTGGAAGCAGTTAATTCCATAAATTATCTGGGAGTAGGCATTAGGAGTGATTTAAAGTGGAATGATCATACAAAGTTGATGGTCGGTAAAGCAGATGCCAGACTGAGATTCATTGGAAGAATCCTAAGGAAATGCAATCCGAAAACAAAGGAAGTAGGTTACAGTATGCTTGTTCGCCCACTGCTTGTGTGGTGTCACCGCCAGACACCACACTTGCTAGGTGGTAGCCTTTAAATCGGCCGCGGTCCGGTAGTATACGTCGGACCCGCGTGTCGCCACTATCAGTGATTGCAGACCGAGCGCCGCCACACGGCAGGTCTGGAGAGACTTCCTAGCACTCGCCCCAGTTGTACAGCCGACTTTGCTAGCGATGGTTCACTGACAAATTACGCTCTCTTTTGCCGAGACGATAGTTAGCATAGCCTTCAGCTACGTCATTTGCTACGACCTAGCAAGGCGCCATTATCAGTTGCTATTGATCTTGTAATTCATGTATCAACAAGAGCGATGTTCACCAATTATGGATTAAAGTTAAGTATTCCAGAAGCTACGTACTTTTTTTACTAGACTCAACTCCTTTAACTGTTCCAGACCTCACGCCAGCGTGCGTGAGCTTAAACGCGTGCCTTTCGGCTATCTCATAGTGGCTTGGCTGTCTTGCCAAGTCACAACAGCTTGAATATTGCTCACCAGTGTGGGACCCGTACCAGATAGGGTTGATAGAAGAGATAGAGAAGATCCAACGGAGGGCAGCGCGCTTCGTTACAGGATCATTTAGTAATCGCGAAAGCGTTACGGAGATGATAGGTAAAATCCAGTGGAAGCCTCTGCAGGACAGACGCTCAGTAGCTCGGTACGGGCTTTTGTTGAAGTTTCGAGAACATACCTTCACCGAGGAGTCACGCAATAGATTACTCCCTCCTACGTATATCTCGCGAAGAGACCATAAGGATGAGAGATTAGAGCCCACACAGAGGCATACCGAAAATCTTTCTTTCCACGAACAATACGAGACTGGAATAGAAGGGAGAACCGATAGAAGTACTCAAAGTACCCTCCGCCACAAACCGTCAGGTGGCTTGCGGAGTATGGATGTAGATGTAGATTCTGACTCGACACCTTATTTGCTGTACATGATTTCGAGCGTCATTCAATGGCGCGTCAATTGTTTCTCTAATCTATTAATTTTAGCTAAATTATTTCATAAAAATTCGATCGCTTTTTTTTACAACACTAGACCTCAACCTGGTCAATCTACAACCCAATTATCCATTTCCCACTCTTCTTTTGGCCCAGAAAATTCGGGAAAAATTTTTCCCTCTAATCACTAACCAACTTTCTTTTTATTGCTCTTATTACTTTCAAGCAGTTAATCAATTTTTTGAAAATTTAGATCCCACGCTGGTCAGCTTGATATTGCATCTGTCCATATCGCACTCTCCGTTTGACTATGAAAATTCGAACAAAATTCCATTCTCCATTGTGTAATTTTCCCTCAAATTTGGTTCGGATCATTAATTAAGTTTTTCATTGTCACTCTGATCACTTTGAAGCAGTTTTTTTTTTCAAAATTAAGCCTTATGATGGACAGCTTCATACCCACTTTGTCCACTTTGGCTACGAAAATTCAGTCAAACATATTCCCTCAAATCACTAATTAAGTTTTTCTTAAGTACCTTCATTAATTTCAAGCAATTAAATCTTTCTTTGCAAAAGTAGATCTCATGTTGGTAAATTTGAGTCCTCATTTGTTCATCTGTTACTCTTTGCTTGGCTATGAAAATTCGGACAAGATTCCATTATGTAATTTCGAGGGAGTTTTGTTTACGGTCCGCTCAAACATGTAACCACGGACAGAACTACATACTTTTTTTCTGTGGGAACAGAAAGAGCCTTCATAGAGGACTAAAACGAGATAACATGTGTGGAACTTGATCAGGCAGCAATAAAATAACCGTGCCGCTAACTACTGTTCTACTGTACCAAATACAAGCAAACATGTAGATCAGGTACGGTTCGTGGGTTTATTGCTATGACTGTCATATCAAGTGTGACAAAATGATGGCCTTGAGTAAGACTTGTAATTATCTGCTCAGAATGGGTGGTACATCCGTCACGTCGATACCACTCTCATTGCCTTATGTCTCGTGAGATGTCTTCAAAATCAAAATTGCGTTAGCATATATGTTAAGAGTTCCAGATACGTCGCTATTTAGACTCCCATCAATAAAACAGGCACATGTGCTGCGATTCATCAAAAGCCTGCATCACACGTTGATAGACCGAGGTCGTTGTTTCTGCACTTCTGTAGTTCGGAGTGGATTCTCAACTGAGAAGTAGTGCAGTTGCGAAGTTTGATTTGGCCATGATTTGTAAACGATGTAACATCCGTAAACAAAATATTCCACAGAAACGCCACATCAATTTGCACTTTTCGCAGACACGTATCGGTGAACCGTAACCAATTTTGAAAGTCATTGCCATGATGCTGTTGATGGAGTGACGTACGCAAAGGATGAAAACCGTTGGAGTATAGTATTCGCAAAACACTCCCTTGGCCTGATCCCACTGGCACATTCAACCTGCCTCATAGTTCAAAAATGGCTCTGAGCACTATGGGGCTTAACTTCTGAGGTCATCAACCCTAGAACATAGAACTACTTAAACCTAACTAACCTAAGGACATCACACACATCCATGCCCCAGGCAGGATTCGAACCTGCGACCGTAGCGATCACGCGGTTCCAGACTGAATCGCCTAGAACCGCACGGCCACACCGGCCGGCTGCCTCATAGTGACACGTGGGTTATATTTTAACGCTGCAAATATGTTAGTTACATTTTTCTCATCATTCGCTGTTGTCTTTTGTGGTCATCTTTTATTCTTCACACTTCCTATTCCATGAATTTTATTTTATAGTTTTTCCAATGATAGACCGTCAGGGCTTGACACGATCGGGATGTCTTTCAGCATACAGTCCCATCGCTGCTGTAGCACTTCGACCGTATTCGCCATAAACGAAAACCACATCCACTTTTTCCACTGTTGTATGCATAGAGAAAGTCCGAATGGCTTCATAAGCAAATTTTCTGATCGCTACGACAGCAGAGTACGAACAGATGCGTTTCAAGCGCACAGGTAAACATGCCCACCACCTGGGTTACGTGTTTACATTTGGACAGAAGTCTGTTGTATCACTTCTCCTGCTAGTGGGACAGTGATTTGAGGCGCTGTTATGTTGTTATTATTTGATGAAATTCCACACATGCTACATCACTGGATTCCCATTCGAAGGCTCTTCCCAAAACCATAGAAAAACATTTACAGTGCATTGAAGAAACGAAGTTGCTGTCATCATTTAATTCAGCAGCTATAAACGCTAAAAAACTCTTGCATGCGTCAGAAAATTCGCTACACTGTCCACTACAACTTAACTAAAACCACTCCTCCATATGTTTACTTGTTATGGTGTATTTGGGGTGGCCTGTCTTACAAGGTTCAAATGGTTCTGAGCACTATGCGACTTAACTTCTGTGGTCATCAGTCGCCTAGAACTTAGAACTAATTAAACCTAACTAACCTAAGGACATCACACATATCCATGCCCGACGCAGGATTCGAACCTGCGACCGTAGCGGTCGCTCGGTTCCAGACTGTAGCGCCTAGAACCGCACGGCCACTCCGGCCGGCTGTCTTACAAGGAAACAGCACGACTATCGATTTTTGTATTTTTTTCATACTTACGGTTGGTGAAGTTCAGAACTCATACATCATTCTACCAAAGTCCGCCCCCGGGTACTGAGTGGTGAGCGCGACAGAATGTCAATCCTAAGGGCCCGGGTTCGAGTCTCGGCTGGGTCGGAGATTTTCTCCGCTCAGGGACTGGGTGTTGTGTTGTCCTAATCATCATCATTTCATCCCCATCGACACGCAAATCGCCGAAGTGGCGTCAAATCTAAAGACTTGCACCCGGCGAACTGTCTACCCGACGGGAGGACATAGTCACACCACATTCTACCAAAGCAATTCGAAGGGACTCTAAAAATTCTGGATAAAATGGACTTCGAACTCTTCCGAGTGTCTTTAATTCCTCAATCCACAGACGACTTCTTCGACAGGCCATGTGGCTTTGCGGTAGAATGATCGCCTGCCACGTGGGTGGACCAGGTTCGATTCATGGCCGATGCAATTTTTGAAACAGATATTCATTTTCTGTGGACATTCAAGTAAAGAGTAAAATACATAAAGACGGAAAATAATCGGTAGTACTCGAGTTTGGTAATCGCTGGATCGGTGGTTCGAGCCTCGTTTCGGTCTTAATTTTTTTTCGGTTTCTCCATTTAGTTCGAATAAATACGCCACCTGAATATAAAGTTCATCAAATATATGTTAATCAACACGTATCTAATTGTCGTTTTATGAAAAACGCACATCATCTTATTTCTAATTACATATCACACACAGAAATCCAGTTTTAATTGCAAATACACACACGGAAAATAATCGCAGCACCAAGGTGGAGTTATGCAACAAACGAAAGTTGCTAGGCGTATTTCTACATCTGAAAGACGATGTCGATTTAAATTTCGCGGCAGTCGCATAAGGGTGGCGTTAGTGGCACCACTATGAGGATGCAAATCAGGTTTGCTTTAAATACACACTGTAACGGTCGTGAGCGTCACTTACCTTTGACATTGGACGTGGTGGGTTGATGCCTTTAAGGCGACAAAGACGCCATTATCAACACCTCACTGAGTTTGAACGAGATCGTGTAATAGGGTTACGAGAAGCTGGATGATCCTTCTGCGATATGGCAGAGAAACCTGGCAGCAATGTAGCCACTGTACATGATTGCAGGCTGTGGTGGTCATGAGAATGTATGGTCGCAAGAAGAGCGGGCCCTAGATGGCTACGCAGCTCTACCGAGAGGGAAGACCATCGCGTTCGACGTATGGCTCTAGTGCATCACACTGCATCTGCAGCAGCAATTTCAGCAGCAGTTGGCACCACAGTGACACAACAAACCGTTACAGATCAGTTACTTCAGGGCCAGACGTCCTGTATCGGACATTCTACTGACCCCAAACCACCACCATTTGCGTCTTCAGTGGTGTCAAGCGAGAGTTCATGGGAGGGCAGGGTGGAAGTCTGTTGTGTTTTCGGATGAAAGCTGGTGCTGCGTTGGTCACAGTGATGACCGTGTGTTGGCTAGAGGGAGACCGGTAGGGGCCTACAACCAACTTGTCTGCGGGGCACGCTGTACCTACACCTGGAGTTATGGTCTGGGATGCGACTTCACATGACAGCAGGAGCACTCTCGCGGTTATTCCACGCACCCTGAGTGCAAATTTGTACGTCAGTCTGGTGATTAGATCTGTTGTGCTGCCATTCATGATCACCATTGTGTGTTCTAACAGGATAACTCTCGCCCATATACCGCTGTTGTAACACAACATACTCTACAGAGTGTTGACATGTTGCCTTTTCCTGCTCGATCACCAGATCTGTCTCCAGTAGAGAATATATGGGGAATCATCGGACGACAACTCCAGCGTCATCCACGCCCTGTACTGACTGACCAAGTGCAACAGGCATGGAACTCCATCCCATAAACTGACATCCGGCATCTGTATAACACAATGCGTGCACATTTTCATTCAACACTCTGGCGGTTATACCTGTTAATGTACTAGCATTTCACATTGGCAGTGGCTTATCGCGCTCTTACATTAAGCAGTGATCTTGCACTGATAGTCACTTAAATATGTTACCTAGATAAATGTTCTCCCGAAATTTAATTACTCTACATTAATTATTTTTTGCTGTTGCGATTTTTTTTGTCACTATATAATTTCTTGATCACTGATCTTTTATAAAAGATCGTTCATAAAAAATATGTAAATTAAAGATGCGTTAGAAATTTTAAATTCTTTTTCGTCTTCACAAAAATGCTCGTAGAACATGCACCATTTTTTAAAAATCGGCAGGAATCGAACCCATGGCGCCACATGGCAGGCGATTATTCTACTACAGAGCAAAACGCGCCATCGAAAAATCGATCTTGTTACAATATATTGAAGACGCGCGAAAACTTTAACGCCGATTTTCTCGAGAATTTTTGAGAGCTGAAACAACCTGCTTCGGCCAACTGATATTTGAGTTCTGAAGTTCCCATATCATAAATATAAAAAAAATACAAAAATTCGATTGCCTTATGGTCCCCTCGTTAGCTGACTCCCCCTGCATAATGCATAGTCCTTCTCTCATTCGGTATATGTCATTCGTATGTGATGCATTTGTGCTCTGTTCACGATAAGGACGTCTTCCAATCTGGCTTTCGAGCGCTGCACTCATAATCTAGTCAGGGAAATTAAAATCTCCGTCCGGTCACACTGATTCAGGTTCTCCGTGGTTTCCCTAAATAACTTACGGTGAATATATGGATGCTTTATATTAACCATCTGAGTCCCAAAAATTTAAAAAATTAATTTTAAAATTTTTCACAAAATTATCATAGTAAGATACGAATACAATAAGAAACTGTCTAAAAGTAATCAATCAATTATTTTAATGAGACGGTATCATTTGGGAATATAGTTTTAAAATTTTTCACAAAACCGACCTTCATTATCTTAGTAAGCAATGAATACAGGAAGAAATTGGCAAAATATAATCAGTCAATTGCTTATGGATGTGGCGTCATTTTGTAACCACTGGGATATGCAGTTTTCAAGCACCCATCATTTCATGAGATATATGTGAAAGCAGTTTCGCATTTTTCCTGGATAGTCTCACATCTCGAAACTCCCGTGAACCAATATGCCTAAAACAAACTATAGTCCTAAATAACAAGAAAAAACGAACCTAAAATTTAAAAAAAAATTATATCAAAAGTACATTCTGCTCCAGAGGTTTCATTTCGAAAAGCAGTAGTAGAAACTTAAATTTACGTTACAATAACTCTAGATACATTTACTTGCATTGTAAATCTCCTCGGTATGATCACTATGAAAAAAATACCGCATGTCAGACAGATCTCCTACAATCACGTAGCACAATCTCCGCGCCGACTTTCTGCTATGAACGCTGTGACTGCTGCAATGCACTTCATTCGTAGAAGTATCTCAGTGTATCACTACATGGCTCTGTTTTGAAGTAGCATAGGTGATGTCATGCAAAATACACTGGCGCTTTAAAAAAAATAAATAAAGAAAAGATAGAATGGTGGTTTCAGGCAGAAACCACTCGTACTATCCGGTAATCGAGCTCATCAGCCTTTTTAATAACTTCGAGTTGACAGAAAGTTACACTCTAAACACACCTTCATTCTGTGTTTCCGAAGACACCTAGGACTAGCAAACATAACACACTTGGACTTCTACTCTGTTATCGATTTATTTTATTCTGTTCTCTGATTTTCTGTTAAAGCTGGCCGTCTCTGCAACACGTTGCCGCGAATCTTGAGTCCATCTACATCCTGCGACTTGTGTTTTGCAAGCAGCTTTTTGTTAAGAATTTTCGACTAAATAAGATCACACAAAGTTTTTCGAATAGATGTTTTGAATAATGATATTCATTTGACAAAGGCTGCGGTGGTAATTGCGCATTTCATCTACGGTTACCTCGCGAAAAGTACATGGGTTGTTCAGTCTTGGCTCAACAGTACAATGGCTATGCTTTGTCAACTCAAAAAGAATACGGCCAATTCTCCGTTATGCTGTTCTTGGAAATTTGTCCAATGTCTCCTGGAGACCAGGGAGCGAAATAAAAGGGAGGATGAAGATTAGGGCAGAAGCTCGGATTGAACAAAGATACGTAACAAAATCGGCTGTGTTCTTTTCAAAGGCAGCAACCAAAGAATCACCTTAATCGATTTTGGGGAACCACGCAAAATATAAACAGGGATGGCTGCACAGTGATTACGATTCAGTAGAGCGACGAGATAAGTCACTATCACGCTACCTTAGAGGACTCCGACGCTAGATTGTAGTAGAGCTGTACATAACAGTGGAAAATCCGAGTGGCAGTGTTTCTTCAGGCGTGTACAGGTCGCGCACAAGACATCGCTAAAGTACACTATAAACAATTTTCCGCAGTTGTTCCGCTACCACAGAGCTGGACAACAATTACATCTTCAATGTATATATCTGAGATGTATACATATCTGTAAAAGTAAGATAGCTCCTTAACGGTTGTTTCAATGTGGATGCACTAATATCGTCCGAACTCCAACGAGAATCAGTAATTTGCGAGTAGGGGGCCAATGGAAGAGGGATGCTGCATTGCAGCGTGTGATGTGCTGAGACTTTCAGTCGGAAGGAAAGAGTGTCTGTATGGCCGAAACGGCTAAAGCAAATGTTCTAGTGGATCCGCACATCCGACTTCGGGTCGTGATTCGGCAAAAATTTTCAGCTTTCGTCATTGCATCACTACAATGCCCTGTGCGAATGGAAGTCACGAATTTCGCAGTCTTTCTTTTCCTGTCCTCTGTTTCATATAAATTACATCTTCATTTAAAACAAACAAAAAATTCAGCAGAGCCTCTCTCGAAAGCCCACTCCAGCAATGTATTCAAGGTACACACGGATGGGTGCCAAAACGTAGGCCGTAGCCATCACATTCTGCCGCCTCTTAATGTCACTGTTGACTGAACGTACTCCACTGAAGTGCGAGTCGACGCCTGTGACTGGCACAGCACGTAGATAAACACATTAAGAGCACAAACCTTGCATTGTCTTCACCGGCTGAGTTCTCTTCCCCTGCCCCCCAACGCCCAGGGTCAGATAAGCGAAATGCCATGCTGCCGTCAAACCCTCCAGCCAAGCCTTTATGAGATACTTCGGTACATATTATTCCAATTCAGTGAGTAATGAAGGCTTTGATCACATTCTTGTGTAATTCTTTTGAAAAATTTACCTTTTCTCAACATACCTAACGTGCAATACGTACTTAAAAAATAGATATCACAGAGCACCTACCACACACAATTTTGAGCTGCAGAGCAATAGTCTACCACTTTATCTTAAAACTCAGTAACAGTTGGCTAAATTGTATATGCTAACCCACAGATTCGTAATACAGACATCATCCATTTCAGTACCTTAACACGGCGTTGGAATAACATTTAGACCGAATACGTCATTGTTCCGTAGCTGCTCACGCTAACCACGGGACCACGGCACTCCTGGGCTCACATATTCCTTGATTTGCCTATCTTGCGTATGGACTATTCAGTTTGTATATTTTGCTTATTTTTTTCATAGTTCCACACAACTTCTTCCTGTTTTCTCGATTGATCTGTGTTCAGTTTTTTAAGGCCTATCCACTGTGCCAACTTATAACTAAATCTGAGGGGGCTGCGATGGGGAGGTTTCCTTGTTAGAGAGAGCGCCTTGACTATCAGCCATTTCACAGCTGCCATTTAGTCATTATTTTGTGCAGATAAGCTTCTTGCGTTACTTATTGGCTACAGTTTTTCTAAAAATGTGATACTGTGTTAGTTACTTCATGCAACTGGCAGATCTGAGAGTTTTTGTCACAGGACGTATGAGCTCTTCACAGAAGTCTTGTGTTAATAACCCTCACCATTTTTACTGCATATGTGGCAAATATTGTCAAAAAAAAAAGCAACGATGGAATACAAGAAAAGCAGCGATGGAATATAAATGATTTTTTTAAACAAAGCTATCGGGCAAATTTTGAAAAACAACTTGGACACCGTGACCGGTGACTTCAATGTAAATAGCTTTGTAGTATTCCTTTGGGGTTTTGAAAGTGTGCGGTAAGCTGGCTTCGTTGTTTTCATACTTCTTTGGTATACTTCGATTCCGAGGAAGCGAAGGATCATCAACTTTTGAAGGTTATTCTTTTAAACACAATTCGCCAAAGTCGTCAAAACTATCACGCCTTCCATTCGATATACAAATCAAACCCTCATATATTTTTTCGAGATCAGATACACTTACATGAGGGCATGGAATTTTTTCATTGATATCCTCTACTGGGTTCATTGCATGGCAATAAAGACGTAAAGAGAAATAAGTCTTGAATTGTAACATTGACTCAAGGTAGCCAGCACATTTGTAACCTGCCTCTGTTTTGTCCTCAGCAGAAAATGTTTCAAAAAACTCTAGAAGTTCTTCAAAA
This sequence comes from Schistocerca americana, assembly GCF_021461395.2. Lineage (NCBI taxonomy): Eukaryota > Metazoa > Arthropoda > Insecta > Orthoptera > Acrididae > Schistocerca > Schistocerca americana. Next base: position 709,964,498 of record NC_060130.1, on the reverse strand, counting down.
TTCTTCAATATTCTCAAGGGCAAAGGGGTCGTAGACCAGCTTAGTCGTTGGCGCTCTCAAGCGTTTGCTTCTGAAAAGTCCCATCCTTTTGTTGGATTCCCCTACGGTGTTTATTAAGTAATTGGCTAAAGCCATAATATCCCTCTTAGATGTAAGGTGGCGGAGACTGTCTACAACTGCCAAGTCTAAACTGTGACTAATGCAGTGCACATAACGTGGTTTTGGTTGTATATCCAAAACTAACTTTTTTAGTCCTTTGAACTTACCTCTCATACTCGAGGCACCATCATAGCACTTTCCTCTTAAATTATCCATTGACAAATCAAGACGAGCAAAAACGTCTTTTAAAATACTTAACAGAGTTTGTGATTCAGTGCTGGGGGTCTCGTATAAGCCAATAAAGTATTCGTTGGCGATTAAGGAATCATCGATAGTACGAGCACAATGACACTTGTTCGTGAATCGAAGAATCACTTGTTTCGTCAACCACTTGTTTCGTCAACCATAACAGAAAAATGTTCAGTCTTCTTGACTGAAGCTAATACCTTTCTCAACACAGACTTTCCTAGTAGATCGATTATTTCGGTTTGAATATCGTGAGACGTCCACTTATAACCCGAACGCCCTAACCAATCTTTAAACTTAGGTATGTCATTCTTTCGGAGTTCCAACAATTGGAAAAATTTAAGTTTACATCTTCGTGCCCTCTAATTGCTAGCCCTTGTCGGCATAGAAATTGCACGGTGGTAAAAATGTTCAAATGTGTGGGAAATCCTATGGGACCTAACTGCTAAGGTCATCAGTCCCTAAGCTTACACACTACTTAACCTAAATTATTCTAAGGACAAACATACACACACCCATACCCGAGGGAGGACTCGAACCTCCGCCGGGACGAGCCGCAGAGTCTCTGACTGCAGTCCCTAAGACCGCTCGGCTAATCCCGCGCGGCGCACGGTAGTAAAAATTGCCGCAAGAGCTAAACGGCCTTTCTTCATATCACTATCTAACTGTTCATTCAGTTGGGAGGCCACACTTCCGTTAATGATAGAATTTAGTTTCAGAACACCTTCTTTATGCGTAAACGTATTTTCCTGAATACGGAGTTTTTCCAAAGCATTTTTCCAGTTAGAAAACCCTACGAAAGTAAATGCATCTTCTTTTTTTTTTTTTTTTTTTTTTTTTTGAAGAAAATTGTGATAGATTTTTAGCATCTGCCTCTTTGCAGATTTTGCAAAAACTTTTTCGATAAGTGCTTCATATTCTAGCCATGTATATTTGATCAACCAAGACTTCTGAAATGATCTTCCTTTACCGGATTGTCCAGGTTTCGGCTGTGAACGGTTCTCGCCTGAAGACGACGAAGCAATTGACGACACAATAGTTGTTGGAGGTTGACTTGCAGTATCATCAACTTCCAAGCGCGCCTTTTTGGTAATGAATTTATCCATTGCAAATTAATTCACAATTCACTAAGAGACTAAAGTAAACGAATAAAATATAGTCATATAAAATAGTCCATTAGACACTAAAGTAGGAGCGCTAAACAAGTCTACAGCATGCACTGAACGAAACTAACCACACTGAATTACTGCAACAGCAGGTGGGCTTTATACAGCCGCGACGTCACAATGCCTCGAAGCGTCAAGGCGACGTGAGGCGGAGTGTTCCAGGCGCTTCTGCTCCAGTCCTTTTGATGGCGCCGCGGCCGCAGCGCTGGCCCGCCGGAGCCATACTTTACCCAAAGGTTCGCGCACCGGGACAAATTCTAAGTGTGCCCGCAACATCGTAACACTATGATGATTCACACAACTCGTTTTCAGTTAACCTGCTTACTACCATAATAATTATTTTTTTTTTTTAAATTGTCGGTGAGGCTCCCTCCCCCCAAACGAAATTTACTCCTGTTATCCCGTCGCAAAGCGTTTGTTAACAAATGATACAGCAGGTCTTGACAATAGTACTCTGTAGGGAATAAAATGATGTTTTTAACCCCATAGAAAACTGCCTATGTTGACAAATGGTGTCATTGTCAGTAAATAATAGTATTTCTTACAAAATTGTTGTTTTCATCAAAAATGTTCTTACACGTTTCCAGCACACAGCACATTTAATGGAAGCAGCAATATGTCAGCATGGAACGAATATCCTTCTGGAACAAATTTTACTCAGTCAAGCATGTCGAAGGCGCTCACAGTCGTATGCTTTTCTGATTATGTTTTCGGGATAACAGCTTTGTCAGTTTTAAGGTGATGTCATGGAACTTTAATATTAGCTGCATTCTCTGCAGCAGTTACTGCATCTTTGTTCTGACAGTTTAATCTACAAACAGATATTTGGAAAGCCACATAGTATGTTCAGCCCATAGACTGTGCGTTTCTTCACAACCTTTCAACCCTCCATCGCAATGGAATCACACAGTTTGATCTCCGTTATCGGTGTAAAAAATCCAGCTTCGTTTAGTTTGTCAGGACGTTGCTTAATGGCTAATGACCAACGATCGAAGGACGCGAGCCTCATATTGTATGTTCTAAATTTATTGTGAGCTAACTACATCTCTTTTAAATCATGCATTGAACTACACAATGGTACTGATTCAGGACTTTAATGTAGATGTATTTCCATTCGGTACAGGCTACAAGTGTCGTACAAAAAACACTTAGAGGTGTAACACTTGACCCAACACAGATACACTTTCACAGGTACGCCTCCCAAACAATACCATACATCTGTTACGTTAGAGAGAGACTTGCTTTGAAGTTTCTTATATATTCTAATGAACCAAGATGCTGACACTTTCTGACATGTGAGCATGATATCGCTTTATTTGCTTGTAGATGTATTCCAACTGTAAACACCTAACTTATTTGCACTATTTTGTGTGTGTTTGTTCGTCACGATGCCCCCCATGGCCCAGGGTAGGTCTGGGACAGGGTTCAGACATGGATTCTCCCACATTAAGTCTGAGTTATGGTTCAGAGGTTGGTCCACCCACGCTACATGTGGGGCGGTGTTTGAAGGTGAATACATCATCGTTAGATTCAGGATAGCGTCTGGGGGTATGTGTTACGTCCGGAACAGTGTTCGGCGGTGGATACACCAAAGTTAGGTCCTAGGTAGGGTCGAGGTTCTGTCCATGGTAAACTGACACACACACACACACACACACACACACACACACACACACACACACACACACACATATACAAAACAGCGCAACTGGGCTACACGCTAACAACTGGATAACATGTACAAGCAACTGTAGAATGCACGACCAGAAGTGACCTAATGATGACGTGACTGGAGGTGTCGGTGTCTTGGATCTTTCACGTGTGTAAGCTTCGAAAGCAAATCTATCTCTAACGTAATGGATCTCTGGGGTGTTGGGGAGGTGCACTTGTGAAAACGGGTCTGTGATGAGTCAAATGCTACGTCTCAAACTGTTTTTGTAAGATACTTTTAACCTGAACAGAACCCAAATACGCCTGCATTCATCTACTGAATGTGTACCATTGTGCACTTCAGCGCATGATGTACAAGACATTTAGTTAGTTCACCCTAAATGTACAAAATACGATACAAAGCTGGCATCCTTCGATGGGGGGTCGTTAGCTATTATGCAACGTCTTGACAAACTAAATAAAGCTGGATTCTTTTACACTGGTAACCGAGATCAAACCGTGTGTTTCTATCGTGATGGAGGGGTGAAAGTTTGGAAAAAAAATTATAACTTGTGGGTTGAACATACTGTGTTTTTTTCCTAATATTAGTCTATGATTCTTGTTATCGGTACATATTTTGTAACTTAAACTGTCAGAACAAAGACACAATAATTACTGCATAGCATGCTGCTAATATTAAGCTTCCATCAAATCATCTTAAAGCTGACAATGCTGTTATCATGAAAGCCGCGTCAGAAAACCATGCGACTAAGACAGCTTTAGACAATGCTCGACTGTCTAAAATTTGCTCCATGAGAAAATTGGAGCGCTATTCTTCCATGCCGACATAATGCTGCTTGGGTTAAATGTGCAACTCCCCTTTCTTCATGCGCTGCATGTTGTAAACCTGCTTCAGTTACAGTAACAGCATTTTTGACAGAAACAATAATTTTGCAAGAAATACGATTATTTTGTTATATACACATTATATACATCGTTAATATACACTTATGGAAAAAATCGCAACAAGAAGGAGGATTTGTGCGGCATAAACGAAAGTTGGTAGGCGTATTTCTACATCTGAAAGATGATATCTACTCAAATTTCGCGACAGTCGCATAAGAGTGTCACTTGTAGCGCCTCTATGAGGATGCAAATCAGGTTTGCTTTAAATACACGCTGTAACGATCGTGAGCGTTAGTTGCCTTTGAGACTGGGCTTGGTGGCTGATGTCAGCCACGAATGCCTTTAAGACGACAAAGACATCATTATCAGCACCTCACTGATTTTGAACGAGATCGTGTAATAGGGCTCAGAGAAGCTGGATGTTCCTTTAGTGATATTGCGGAAAGACTTGGCAGGACTGTAGCAGCTATACATGACTGCTGGCAACGGTGGTCACAAGAATGTACGGTTGCAAGAAGACTAGGTTCCGGACAGCCACGTGAGTCTACCGAAAGGGAAGACCATGTTGGGCGTATGGCTCTGGTGTAACCTACTGCACCTGTCGCAGCAATCTGCCCACCAGTTGGTACCAAAGTGACACAACGAACTGTTACAAACCGGTCACTTCAAGGACAGCTCCGAGCCAGACGCCCTGTAGCGTGCGTTCTACTGACCCGAACCGTCCGCAGCCCGTGGCCGTGCGGTAGCGTTCTCGCTTCCCACGCCCGGGTTCCCGGGTTCGATTCCCGGCGAGGTCAGGGCTTTTCTCTGCCTCGTGATGACTGGGTGTTGTGTGCTGTCCTTAGGTTAGTTAGGTTTAAGTAGTTCTAAGTTCTAGGGGACTGATGACCGTAGATGTTAAGTCCCATAGTGCTCAGAGCCATTTGACCCGAACCCACCGCCAATTTCGACTTCAGTAGTATCAAGCGAGAGCTAGTGGGGGGGGGGGGGGGGGGCGGGGCAGGGTGGAGGTCTGTTATACTTTCTGATGAAAGCTGGCTCTGCCTCGGTACCAGTGACAGCCGTGTGTTGGTTAGAAGGAGGCTAGTTACGGGCCTGCAACCAACCTGTCTGCGTGCTAGACACACTGGACTTACACCTGGAGTTACGGTCTGGGGTGCGATTTTGTATAACAACACGAGCACTCTCGTGGTTATCCCACGCACATTGTCTGAAAATTCTTAAGTCAGTCTGCTGATTCGACCTGTTGTGCTGCCATTCATGATCATCATTCCAGGGGGCGTTTTCCAACAGGATAGCGCTCGCCCACATACCGCCTTTGTAATCCAACATGCTCTACAGAGTGTCGAAATATTGCCTTGGCCTACTCGATCACCAGATCTGTCTCCACGCGAGCAGATATGGGACATCACAAGACGAGAACTCCAGTGTCATCCACAACCAGCATTAACCGTCCCTGTACTTACTAACCAAGTGCAACAGGCATGGAACTCCATCCAACAAACTGACGTCTGGCATCTGTACAACACAATGCATGGACGTGTGCATGCGCATGCTTACATTCAACATTCTGGCGGTTACAACGGCTGTTGGTGTAGCAGCATTTCATATTTGCAATTGGTTATCTCGTATTTGCATTAACTTGTTATATTGTAATGTTGATCACGTAAGTATGTTACCTACACAAATGCGTTACCTTTTGGTGTTGCGTTTTTTTTCATCAGTGTACATTTCGTACCACTCCATAGCTGAGTGGTCAGTGCGGCTGACTGACATGCGGGGACCTGGATTCGATTGCCGGTACTGTCACGGCTTTTTCATCTACATTTACATCTACATTTACATCTACATTTATACTCCGCAAACCACCCAACGGTGTGTGGCGGAGGTCACTTTATACGTGCCACTGTCATTACCTCCCTTTCCTGTTCCAGTCGCGTATGGTTCGTGGGAAGAACGACTGCCGGAAAGCCTCCGCGAGCGCTCGAATCTCTCTAATTTTACATTCGTGATCTCCTCGGGAGGTATAAGTAGGGGGAAGCAATATATTCGATACCTTATCCAGAAACGCACCCTCTCGAAACGTGGACAGCAAGCTACACCGTGATGCAGAGCGCCTCTCTTGCAGAGTCTGCCACTTGAGTTTGCTAAACATCTCCGTAACGCTATCACGCTTACCAAATAACCCTGTGATGAAACGCGCTGCTCTTCTTTGGATCTTCTCTATCTCCTCTGTCAATCTGACCTGGTACGGATCCCACACTGATGAGCAATACTCAAGTACAGGTCGAACGAGTGTTTTGTAAGTTACCTTCTTCGTTGATGCACTACATTTTCCAAGGACTCTCCCAATGAATCTCAACCTGGTACCCGCCTTACCAACAATTAATTTTATATGATCATTCCACTTCAAATCGTTCCGTACACATACTCCCAGGTATTTTACAAAAGTAACTGCTACCAGTGTTTGTTCCGCTATCATATAATCATACAATAAAGGATCTTTCTTTCTATGGATTCGCAATACATTACATTTGTCTATGTTAAGGGTCAGTTGCCACTCCCTGCACCAAGTGCCTATCCGCTGCAGATCTTCCTGCATTTCGCTGCCATTTTCTAATGCTGCAACTTCTCTGTATACTACAGCATCATCCGCGAAAAGCCGCATGGAACTTCCTACACTATCTACTAGTTCCCCCTTGGTGGGAGGACTTCTATGGTGTGCTCTCCTCTTGTGAGGCCAACTGAGTAGCTACTCGAAGGATTAGTAGCGATTCCGAGGCCAAAAACACGACAACGACAGGGAGAGCGATGTGCTGACCACATGCGCCTCTAAATCGTATCCGATGACGCCATTTGCAGTGAATGATTGGACGGTAGGTCGGGCCTGATTGGCTCACTCGTGCCACAACGCGAAACTTAACCTTTTTTCAATATACACTGTGGACATTTAAGCACTATCGTCAAAATGGACTCATTCCATTTTCCTCCATCAACTCTTAATGTGATGGCTATGACTAAACCATGATCTTAACGCATATGTCATGTTGTACTACCATATGCCGTCATTAGAGAGTATCTCTCGCTGGCCTTCAATTACAAGTTATAACTCGTGTGTGGTTTTACGTGGTTGGACGAGCATTTTGTCCCGGTCCAGTAATAACTATCTGGTATTCAGGCATTTTTGCCACCTATTTCAGTGGTTTTTTACCCTGTTCAATTGTGTGAGTTCATTATTACTGTATTTGTGGGGCTTTTATCAAAATATACATATTTGAGTCTGTAATCGACTGTTGTTTGAGTAGAATTCGTCCTTAATTTATCATGACGCCTTACCTAATCCATTGGAATTGTCAAGACAAGTTCGAATGATATTTGTAGTAGGGGATGAATTCGGTGCATTAGAAATGCTCAAAGCAGTGAGTATGGTAGTGGGTGTTCGTTCCCAAACCATAAGACTGGTAACGCTATTTCACCTTTTCACATGTTGGGTACTGACCTGTTGTATCTAGACGACATAAAAATTAGTTCGATACCGACTTGAACCCCATACATTCATGGGACATAATCATTTCCTACCTCGTGCTTGCACAACGACATACACCAGTAATGCCATTCGCCATGCAGCATCCTTCACTCACAGCTTTCGACAGGCCAGAACTAGCTGTTGCAGCCAAAGAACCTCAGTTGCGTCTGAACCAGCACAGAGTGGAGTACTTTCGGCATTGCGTCCGGACGCTGCGAAACGGGGAGTCTATGGACAGTCCAGCAGATGCTGACGACGTCACTTACCTGCTCGAAATAGTGGAGGGTATCTGCATCGTTCACTAACTCCATTACAGCGAAAAACCAGTCACATCGGCTACCGAAAGGGCTAAGCTTATCACCAGCAGTCACCGTTTTCAGAAGATACCAGTCTTTGTAGTTGCTGCACAAACAACAGCCTAGATGAATCAGCAGCGTATCATCACTGCCCAGCTTACACAATCTGCACTGATTCAATTCCTTTGTAGGGAAACACATTTAGTGAAGGGTTTGAGTCGCTCATCCCCAGCAGAGCTCTGCAGGCGTGTCCCTAATCCTCGTGGTATTCGCTGGGCTCCTTGTGCGAGAGAAATTGTGAATAAACTTCGCACAGTGCGTCGGAAGTATCCGATGATGACCGACATTGCCTCATCTAGTGACGCAGTCCACTGCGTGGTTTGCGTAGTCATGTTGAAGTCTCACGCATGCGCATAGGCCGCGAAGTTGCAGTGTGTGCAGTCTCGATGTGCTTTCTCTACGTCTAGTACTGTGTTGTGATATAGCTAACTACTACGAGGGCAGTTCAATAAGTAATGCAACACATTTTTTTTCTGAAACAGGGGTTGTTTTATTCAGCATTGAAATACACCAGGTTATTCCCCAATCTTTTAGCTACACAACACTATTTTTCAACGTAATCTCCATTCAATGCTACGGCCTTACGCCACCTTGAAATGAGGGCCTGTATGCCTGCACGGTACCATTCCACTGGTCGATGTCGGAGCCAACGTCGTACTGCATCAATAACTTCTTCATCATCCGCGTAGTGCCTCCCACGGATTGCGTCCTTCATTGGGCCAAACATATGGAAATCCGACGGTGCGAGATCGGGGCTGTAGGGTGCATGAGGAAGAACAATCCACTGAAGTTTTGTGAGCTCCTCTCGGGTGCGAAGACTTGTGTGAGGTCTTGCGTTGTCATGAAGAACGAGAAGTTCGTTCAGATTTTTGTGCCTATGAAGACGCTGAAGTCGTTTCTTCAATTTCTGAAGAGTAGCACAATACACTTCAGAGTTGATCGTTTGACCATGGGGAAGGACATCGAACAGAATAACCCCTTCAGCGTCCCAGAAGACTGTAACCATGACTTTACCGGCTGAGGGTATGGCTTTTAACTTTTTCTTGGTAGGGGAGTGGGTGTGGCGCCACTCCATTGATTGCCGTTTCGTTTCAGGTTCGAAGTGATGAACCCATGTTTCATCGCCTGTAACAATCTTTGACAAGAAATTGTCACCCTCAGGCACATGACGAGCAAGCAATTCCGCACAGATGGTTCTCCTTTGCTCTTTATGGTGTTCGGTTAGACAACGAGGGACCCAGCGGGAACAAACCTTTGAATATCCCAACTGGTGAACAATTGTGACAGCACTACCAACAGAGATGTCAAGTTGAGCACTGAGTTGTTTGATGGTGATCCGTCGATCATCTCGAACGAGTGTGTTCACACGCTCCGCCATTGCAGGAGTCACAGCTGTGCACGGCCGGCCCGCACGCGGGAGATCAGACAGTCTTGCTTGACCTTGCGGCGATGATGACACACGCTTTGCCCAACGACTCACCGTGCTTTTGTCCACTGCCAGATCACCGTAGACATTCTGCAAGCGCCTATGAATATCTGAGATGCCCTGGTTTTCCGCCAAAAGAAACTCGATCACTGCCCGTTGTTTGCAACGCACATCCGTTACAGACGCCATTTTAACAGCTCCGTACATCGCTGCCACCTGTCGGAAGTCAATGAAACTATACGAGACGAAGCGGGAATGTTTGAAAATATTCCACAAGAAATTTCCGGTTTTTTCAACCAAAATTGGCCGAGAAAAAAAAAAGTGTTGCATTACTTATTGAACTGCCCTCGTATGTTTCCTTAGCCGCGTGGAAGGGGCCACGCGCTTGTTGAGTCGCATTCAACGACTGCTCTCCATGTGAAACCGAACCACATTGATAGTATGTGATAGGGAAAAACTGCCACTCATGCGACTTTGCCACGCAGACACAGTGCACTAGCCCCTATGTGGGGCGTCTGTCATCAGGTAGTACTATCTCTGATACGAAGCAGCGATCGCCACAGCTATGTACGACGTCCACCGTGTGTGCTGAAGCGATTTGCCATCAATTCTCTATTGCATGTTACTGACTGTTTATATGCTAATTTTACTTCATAGCTTTTCCTCATGCAGAGCGGTCCTTCGGAACGTTCGTGTGCCACGTTGGTAATCTGTTGATGATTCTTATTGTTTTCTAGATTTGTTTATGATTTTGCTTATTGTTTTATTCACTGTAACTTACGCTGTTCAATAAATTCTCTCGACACGGTAGTTCAGCGCCCCTAATGCGATATTAAAGAAGGTTGTATACATGGAAGAACCCTGGAGATACTAAAAGGTATCAAATAGATTATATAATGGTAAGACAGAGATTTAGGAACCAGGTTTTAAATTGCAAGACATTTTCAGGGGCAGATGTGGACAATGACCACAATCTATTGGTTATGAACTGTAGATTAAAACTGAAGAAACTGCAAAAAGGTGGGAATTTAAGGAGATGGGCCCTGGATAAACTGACTAAACCAGAGGTTGTACAGAGTTTCAGGGAGAGCATAAGGGAACAGTTGACAGGAATGGGGGAAAGAAATACAGTAGAAGAAAAATGGGTAGCTTTGAGGGATGAAATAGTGAAGGCAGCAGAGGATCAAATAGGTAAAAAGACGAGGGCTAGTAGAAACCCTTGGGTAACAGAAGAAATATTGAATTTAATTTATGAAAGGAGAAAATATAAAAATGCAGTAAATGAAGCAGGCAAAAAGGAATACAAACGTCTCAAAAATGATATCGACAGGAAGTGCAAAATGGCTAAGTAGGGATGGCTAGAGGAGAAATGTAAGAATGTAGAGGCTTATCTCACTAGGCTGGCTCTGAGGACTATGGGACTTAACATCTGTGGTCATCAGTCCCCTAGAACTTAGAACTACTTAAACCTAACTAACCTAAGGACATCACACACATCCATGCCCGAGGCAGGATTCGAACCTGCGACCGTAGAAGTCGCGCGATTCCGGACTGAGCGCCTTAACCGCGAGACTACCGCGGCCGGCTATCTCACTTGGGGTAAGATAGATACTGCCTACAGGAAAATTAAAGAGACCTTTGGAGAAAGGAGAACCACTTGCGTGAATATCAAGAGCTTTGAGGGAAACCCAGTTCTAAGGAAAGAAGGGAAAGCAGAAAGGTGGAAGCAGTATATAGAGGGTCTATACAAGGGCGATGTACGTGAGGACAATATTATGGAAATGGAAGAGGATGTAGATGAAGATGAAGTGGGAGGTATGATACTGTGTGAAGAGTTTGACAGAGCACTGAAAGACCTGAGTCGAAACAAGGCCCCCGGAGTAGACAACATTCCATTAGAACTACTGACAGCCTTGGGAGAGCCAGTCCTGACAAAACTCTACCATCCGGGGAGCAAGATGTATGAGACAGGCGAAATACCCTCAGACTTCAAGAAGAATATAATAATTCCAATCCCAAAGAAAGATGGTGTTGACAGATGTGAAAATTACCGAACTATCAGTTTAATAAGTCACAGCTGCAAAATACTAACTTTACAGACGAATGGAAAAACTGATAGAAACCGACCTCGGGGAAGATCAGTTTGGATTCCGTAGAAATGTTGGAACACGTGAGGCAATACCGACCCTACGACTTATCTTAGAAGAAAGATTAAGGAAAGGCAAACCTACGTTTCTAGCATTTGTAGACTTAGAGAAAGCTTATGACAATGTTGATTGGAATACTCTCTTTCAAATTCTGAAGGTGGCAGGGGTAAAATACAGGGAGCGAAAGGTTATTTACAATTTGTACAGAACGCAGATGGCAGTTATAAGAGTCGAGAGCATTAAAAGGAAGCAGTGCTTGGGAAGGGAGTGAGACAGGGTTGTAGCCTATCCCCGATGTTATTCAATCTGTATATTGAGCAAGCAATGAAGGAAACAAAAGAAAAGTTCGGAGTAGGTATTAAAATCCATGGAGAAGAAATAAAAACCTTGAGGTTCGCCGATGACATTGTAATTCTGTCAGAGACAGCAAAGGACTTGGAATAGCAGTTGAACGGAATTGATAGTGTCTTGAAAGGAGGATATAAGATGAACAGCAACAAAAGGAAGACGAGGATAATGGAATGTAGTCGAATTAAGTCGGGTGATGCTGAGGGAATTAGATTAGGAAATGAGATACTTAAAGTAGTAAAGGAGTTTTGCTATTTGGGCAGAAAAATAACTGATGATGGTCGAAGTAGAGAGGATATAAAATGTAGACTGGCAATGGCAAGGAAAGCGTTTCTAAAGAAGAAAAATTTGTTAACATCGAGTATAGATTTAAGTGTCAGGAAGTCGTTTCTGAAAGTATTTGTATGGAGTGTAGCCATGTATGGAAGTGAAACATGTATGATAAATAGTTTGGACAAGAAAAGAATAGAAGCCTTTGAAATGTGGTGGTACAGAGGAATGCTGAAGATTAGATGGGTAGATCACATAACTAATGAGGAGGTATTGAATAGAATTGGGGAGAAGAGGAGCTTGTGGCACAACTTGACTAGAAGAAGGGATCGGTTGGTAGGACATGTTCTGAGACACCGATGGATCACCAATTTAGTATTGGAGGGCAGCGTGTAGGGTAAAAATCGTAGAGGGAGACCAAGAGATGAATACACTAAGCAGGTTCAGGATGTAGGTTGCAGTAGTTATTCGGAGATGAAGAGGCTTCCACAGGATAGAATAGCATGGAGAACTGCATCAAACCAGTCTCAGTACTGATGACAACAACAACAACAACAATGCGATATGTGAGTGTTGTGATGTACATGTATGTTTAACGTAAATGAATTTGATGACTACTTGTAGAGGCTGGTGTTGAGTTCTTGTTGATGGCGCAGGGACCGAGTGAAACTCACTCAGTTCCTTTCGTACAGCCCCGCGGTGACTCCCAAGCTCAACGTTCCCATCTCAGGTGTTGACCACCACTGACAGTGCCAAATGTCCTCATTTCGTGGGACAGTGGAGAGAAGTTCGGAGATTCAGTCCCGACAATGGAGCACAAATTGGTAACTGTGAACTGTAAATCACGTACTCTTACTTCTCTTTCTGGTCAAATCGCAATTCTTCCCTCACTGCGGTAGCAACGTGGATGAGTGTGGTAGGTGTAAGCAGGCTGTGTACCTGGGGCTCGAGTCCGAGCAGCACCTCCAGGGAGTGCCGGTGTCGGCGGCGCGGCCGGCGTGGCCGCGAGGTGCCGCCGCGGCGCATCGCCTCGCAGTAGCGCACGAAGTCCAGGTCGATGTGGTAGCCGTACGGGCAGCAGTCGCACTTCCGGTACCGGCTGCGGCCGCGGGACTCTGCAACACACCACACGCGCTTATGAACACGGGTGGTAGTGAAAAACTACCAACACTCAACAAAGTCAAGTTTTCTTCCACCACAATTTTAAGATAGTTGGTCGATTTCATAGTCTCTCTTAAACTCCTACTACCCTACCCTGTCCCTCTCTTTCCATTTTCTTTCCTTATTTTCACTTGATTTTCAGTTATACTTGTTATACTGTAGGTGAGATGATTGTCATTATCAGGTATAATCAGATTAGAATCAGGCTAAATAAAATCCTACTCAGCTGAGAAAACTAAGAAAAAGTATTAGAAGCAATGCAGCTCAGAGCCAAAAACAATGGATACCGTATGGTACACATACTCAATAGCAAAACCACAGCAAAATTTAAAAAAATGAAAACAAGCAGAGGACATAATGACTACAAAATTCACAGCCAATACATACAAACACACAGAAGAAAAAACATTTATGAATAACAAATCGTATGCAGGGTGGTCCATTGATCGTGACCGGGTTAAATATCTCACGAAATAAGCGTCAAACGAAAAAACTACAAAGAACGAAACTTTGAAGGGGGAAACCAGATGGCGATATGGTTGGCCCGCTAGATGGCGCTGCCATAGGTCAATTTTTTTTTTTTTTTTTATAGGATCCCCCATTTCTTATTACATATTCGTGTAGTACGTAAAGAAATATGAATGTTTTAGTTGGACCACTTTTTTCGCTTTGTGATAGATGGCGCTGTAATAGTCACAAACATATGGCTCACAATTTTAGACGAACAGGTGGCAACAGGTAGGTTTTTTAAATTATAATATAGAACGTAGGTACGTTTGAACATTTTATTTCGGTTGTTCCAATGTGATACATGTAATTTTGTGAACTTATCATTTCTGAGAACGCATGCTGTTACAGCGTGATTACGTGTAAATACCACATTAATGCAATAAATGCTCAAAATGATATCCGTCAACTTCAATGCATTTGGCAATACGTGTAACGACATTCCTCTCAAAAGCGAGTAGTTCGCCTTCCGTAATGTTCGCAGATGCATTGACAATGCGCTGACGCATGTTGTCAGGTGTTCTCGGAGGATCATGATAGCAAATAGCCTTCAACTTCCCCCACAGTAAGAAATCCGGGGACGTCAGATCCGGTGAACGTGCGGGCCATGGTATAGTGCTTCGACGACCGATCCACCTGTCATGAAATATGCTATTCAATACCGCTTCAACCGCACGTGAGCTATGTGCTGGACGCCCACCATGTTGGAAGTACATCGCCATTCTGTCATGCAGTGAAACATCTTGTAGTAACATAGGTAGAACATTACGTAGGAAATCAGCATACATTGCACCATTTAGATTGCCATCGATAAAATGGGGGCCAATTATCCTTCCTACCATAATGCCGCACCATACATTAATCCGCCAAGGTCGCTGATGTTCCACTTGTTGCAGCCATCGTGGATTTTCCGTTGCCCAATAGTGCATATTATGCCGGTTTACGTTACCGCTGTTGGTGAATGACGCTTGGTCGCTAAATAGAACGCGTGCAAAAAATCTGTTATCGTCCCGTAATTTCTCTTGTGTCTAGTGGCAGAACTGTACACGACGTTAAAAGTCGTCGCCATGCAGCTCCTGGTGCATATAAATATGGTACGGGTGCAATCGATGTTGATGTAGCGTTCTAAACACCGACGTTTTTGAGATTCCCGATTCTCGCGCAATTTGTCTGCTACTGATGTGCGGATTAGCCGCGACAGCAGCTAAAACACCTACTTGGGTTTACGTACTACACGAATATGTAATAAAAATGGGGGTTCCTATTTAAAAAAAACGCAGTTGATATCCGTTTGACCTATGGCAGCGCCATCTAACGGGCCAACCATAGCGCCAACTGGTTTCTCCCTTCAAGCTAGACAAGTTTCGTTCTTTGTAGTTTTTTCGTTTGACGCTTATTTCGTGAGATATTTGGCCCGGTCACTATCAATGGACCACCCTGTATATTAACATACACACAAAAATCAACACACAAGAAAGCAAATATACTGAAGAAACGGAGGTCACACGTAGTGTACAGAATAAGAAACATACTTCTGTCAGATGTACGCTCACAAATAGAAAAACCAAAGAAATACCAAGGAGTCGGTACACAGGGTGATCAGAAACAGCCTGAAAAGCTTGTGAGGGTGTTGTAGGGTAGGTTGTACTCAGAAATAATTGTTATGAAAAAAAATTCGATACGTTGCGCCGTTTCCGAGTTAACTGGAGTTGAAGTTAGCCGATCAGGCCGCTGCTCTCATATTCAAGCGGTCCGCCACAGACGGTTTCTCCGAACGTGTTCTTCGTTTGGTTTCCTAAAACCGAACAAGAGAGCGATAAAAAAAGGACATAGGACGGTATTAAGGATCGAATCCAAGTCAAAGGTTGAGCAAAAAAATGGCTCTGAGCACTATGCGACTTAACTTCTGAGGTCATCAGTCGCCTAGAACTTAGAACTAATTAAACCTAACTAACCTAAGGACATCACACACATCTATGCCCGAGGCAGGATTCGAACCTGCGACCGTAGCGGTCGCTCGCTTCCAGACTGTACAAAGGTTGAGCAGTTTCGTGCGCTATTATCAATGCTATGAGAGCAACTGACACTAATTATATCGGCGGGCCACTTGAATTTGCGCGCTCAGTGGCCTGATTGACTAACTTCAATGGTAGTTAAGTCGGAAACGGCGCAGCGTATCGAATTTTTTTCTTTACTATTATTTCTCAGTACAGCCTACGCTGAGACATCCTGACAAATCTTTCAGACTGCTTCTGATCACCCAGTATACCAGTTAGAGGTGAAGATCGTAAAGCAGCGTACCTGGGGATAACAAGCAGAAATTTGTAAACTAGATACAAAGAACACATAAGTATCAGGCAGTAAACAAACAGCCATTCTACCTTTGCTGAACACTTATAAAGCAAGGGCAAGAACCACAGACGAACAATCGCAACAGAAAACTCCTTACATTTAGAAGAAAATTTTCACACACAAAGAGCTCTTGCAATGAACAAGAAAGTAATAAATTAATATGAGTAACAACTCACTGATCATGTTAGCTACAAAACAACAAGTCGAGATGTAGAACGTAACAAGATTAAATAATAACCTGTTCAATCTCCGAACCACTGACACTCCAATAAAGTAAAATTGCTATTTCCTCCATCCATTTTCCGTCCTTTTGCTCAGATCATACCTGACCACATCCAATAACACACACATCTACATAACAAAGAAACGAATAACAACATGCGAACAGACACGACAACACAAACAAAAGGCTTCTAAAAACGCACAGCGACAATTGGCAACGCTGCAAACAGTAAAAATACACTAGCAACACACGTTTTAAAAAATTCGCACTGTGAAAGGGGACTGTTTAAGTGAAATATTCTCGCAAATGCCGAAATCGGATGTCCTGATGTTCGCAAGAAAACGAGGTATAATTCCAGAAAAAAACGCATGTGATAACAAGATCCCTAAAATTCGTAAGTTCAATAAGTGATGCAGCACATTTTTTCTCGGTCAGTTTCGGTTGAAAAAACCCGAAATTTGTAGTGGAACATCGTGGAATATTCCGGCTTCAGCCCCAATAGTTTCATGAAGTTCCTACAGTTAGCGGCGCCATACCTAGACTTCAAAATGGCGGTTGTAACGGAGCTGTGCAGAGAGCTGTCCTTGAGTTTCTTTTGGCGGAAAACTAGAGCATCAGAGACATTCTTAGGCGCTTGCAGAAATTGTACAGAGACCTTGCAGGGAACAAAAGCATGGTGAGTCGTTGAGCAAGGTGCATGTCATAATCTCAACAAGATCGCTCAAACCTGTCCAATCTCCCTCGTGCTGGCCGACCGCACACAGTTGGGACTCCTTCAATGTTGGAACGTGCGGACACTCTCACTCGCGGTGTTCGACGGATCATAATCAAACACCTCGCTGCACAACTAAACGTCTCTTCTGGTAGTGCTGACACACCCGTCGACAAGTTGGGGTACTCAAAGGTGATTGCCCGCTGATTTCCTCGTCGCCTAACAGAAGACCGTAAAGAGCAACGAAGGTCTATCTGTACGGAACTGCTCGCGCGTTACGTGGCAACTGTTTTTCGAACATCTTCACAGGTGATGGAACATGTGTTCATCATTTCGAACCAGAAACAAAACGGCAATCCATAGTGTGGCGCCACACCACCTCTCCTCCGAGGTGAAAGTTCAAAACCGCTCCCTCAGCCGGTAAAGTCATGGCGACTGTCTTCTGGGACCCTGAAGGGATTATTCCGTTTGATGTCCCCCCTCAAGTCTGAAGTGTATTGTGCTGCCCTCAGGAAACTGAATGAAAGACTTCAGCAAGTTGGAAACGTACTGCTCCTTCTCCATGACGACTCGCATCCGGGAGCATCTCACAAAACTTCATTTTATTGTTCTTTCTCTGCCGTCCTACAGCCTAGATCTCAAACCTTCCGACTTCCATATGTTTGACACATTGAAGGATGTACACCTCAGGAAGCTCTACGTAGATGATGGAGAGATTATTGATACGGCAAGACGCTGGCTCTGACGTCGACCTTTGGACTGGTACCATGCGGGCATACAGGCCCTCCTGTTTAAGTGGCATTAGGCCGTCGCATTGAACAGAAATTATGTTGAAAACTAGGGATTTGCAGCCAAAAGAGTGGGGAAAGTATGGTATATTGGAATCCTAAATAAAACCAACCTGCTTTCAGAGAAAAAGGTGTTGCAATACTTACTGAACGTCCGCGTAGAATCAAACAGCAGTTTAACTATCCCAAAATTTCGTTCTGAAAATTTTTTCTTATGTAACAGAAACAATAACGAAAAAACGGTAATATAGCTATATATCTGCAAACATATTTGTTATGAATGGTGGGCTCCATGTGGTTCCCAAGTCGTGCAGCGACATACTATAAATACTTATTCCAGTACTCGAGGATGCTTCATAAATGGAAAGAAGCGAAACGCGTATGGCGTAAAAGGAAGGCATTTTATTTTGTTGCATGAACGGATCACATCTCCAAGAAATATTATTATTATTGCTATTAAAGTTATTAATTCTTGAAATCATGCATAAAATGTATGTTTACCTACACTGTAAAATGTTAAGTGTCTGATCTCATCCAGAGGTTCTAGCCCCCTCGGGATAAACAGTAGGAATAACTGCAAATACTCGTCTCAGATTTGCCACCACGTCTTGCAGCAGTGACAGCAGCAACTACCACAACCTGAAGATGTCGATCAGTTGAATCGATGAAATATTGTGGGATTTACAAAGACGATCCGGCGGCAAACCCGAGAAATGCATTTCAACAGATCCGTCGGGAAAGACTGAAAAGTCACAGCTGAATAATTACACTACTGGCCATTAAAATTGCTACACCAAGAAGAAATGCAGATGATACACGGATATTCATTGGACAAATCTATTATACTAGAACTGACATGTGATGTCATTTTCACGCAATTTGGGTGCATAGATCCTGAGAAATCAGTACCCAGAACAACCACCTCTGGCCGTAATAACGGCCTTGATACGCCTGGGCATTGATTCAAACACAGCTTGGATGGCGTGTACAGGTACAGCTGCCCATGCAGCTTCAACACGATACCACAGTTCATCAAGAGTAGTGACTGGCGTATTGTGACGAGCCAGTTGCTCGGCCACCATTGACCAGACGTTTTCAATTGGTGAGAGATCTGGAGAATGTGCTGGCCAGGGCAGCAGTCGAACATTTTCTGTATCCAGAAAGGCCCGTACAGGACCTGCAACATGCGGTCGTGCATTATCCTGCTGAAATGTAGGGTTTCGCAGGGATCGAATGAAGGGTAGAGCCAAGGGTCGTAACACATCTGAAATGTAACGTCCACTGTTCAAAGTGCCGTCAAAGTGAACAAGAGGTGACCGAGACGTGTAACCAATGGCACCCCATACCATCACGCCGGGTGATACGCCAGTATTGCGATGACGAATACACGCTTCCAATGTGCGTTTACCGCGATGTCACCAAACACGGATGAGACCATAATGATGCTGTAAACAGAACCTGGACTAATCCGAAAAAATGACAGTTTGCCATTCGTGCACCCAGGTTCGTCGTTGAGTACACTATCGCAGGCTCTGTGGTGCAGCGTCAAGGGTAGCCGTAGCCATGGTCTCAGAGCTGATAGTCCATGCTGCTGCAAACGTCGTTGAACTGTTCGTGCAGATGGTTATTGTCTTGCAAACGTCCCCATCTGTTGACTCAGGGATCGAGACGTGGCTGCACGATCCGTTACAGCCATGCGGATAAGATGCCTGTCATCTCGACTGCTAGTGATACGAGGCCGTTGGTATCGAGCACGGCGTTCCGTATTACCCTCCTGAACCCACCGATTCCATATTCTGCTAACAGTCATTGGATCTCGACCAACGCGAGCAGCAATGTCGCGAGACGATAAACGGCAATCGCGATAGGCTACAATCCGACCTTTATCAAAGTCGGAAACGTGATGGTACGCATTTCTCCTCCTTACACGAGGCATCACAACAACGTTTCACCAGGCAACGCCAGTTTACTGCTGTTTGTGTATGAGAAATCGGTTGGAAAGTTTCCTCATGTCAGCACGTTTTAGGTGTCGCCACCAGTGCCAACATTGTGTGAATGCTCTGAAAAGCTAATCATTTGCATATCACAGCATCTTCTTCCTGTCGGTTAAATTTCGCGTCTGTAACACGTCATCTTCGAGGTGTAGGAATTTTAATGACCAGTAGTGTAATTAAATAAGAAGCTTCTTTTTGGTGAATTGCGCTTGGATGTGATACGGACGGAGGGGGAAGATACTTCAAAAATCTGAGTGTAAAGAAGCTCTATTAAGTGCAAATGCATTGAGAGAGTGGATCCTTCATCCTGCATCTCACTTACTCTTTGTTTTGCAGGGAATGCTAACCAAACACGTCGTTTTATTGACAGAATTCTTGGAAGATGCAACAGGTGTACTAAAGAGACTGCCTCGCTACGCTTGTCCGTCCTCTGCTAGATTACTGCTGTGCACTATAGGATCCTTAGCAGATAGGATTGGTAGAGGACATCGAAAAAGTCCAAAGAAGGGTAGCTCGTTTTGTATTATCACGAAAAGGTCAGAGTGTTACGTATATGATAAGCAAGATGGGGTGGCAGCCATTGAAACAAACGCGTTTTTCATTGCGGAGAGATCTTTTCTCGAAATTTCAATCACTAGATTGCTCCTCTGAATGAGAAAATATTTTATCGTCGCCCATGTACATAAGGAGAAATGATCATCGTAACAAAACAAGAAAAAAGAGAGCTCAGAGCTTCTACGGAGAGATTTGTGTGTTCATTTTTACCACGGGCTTTAGAGAGTGGAACGGTAGAAAAATAGTCTGATGGTAGTTTGAAGACTCCTCTGCCAGGCACTTAAGTGTGAGTTCCACAGTAGTGAGCGCTACCAATCCACCAAGTTCCACTGTGATGTAATTAAATCGACATGTCCATTCTTTTGGCATTGTCACATTATTTACCATGATATATATGCTCTTGTTTCCATTTTTGTACACGAAAATATTTAAAAAACTGTGTATAACGTCGAAGCGTCATTGTGACCGCATCAGACACACAATATACCGTACCTCTCGGATTTTCGCAGAGTTCCTGAATCACACCAAGGATGCTGAGATCCCTATCACATATTTTTTTCTTATTTCTTTGAGTTAATGTTTGCGAAGATGTTTGCAGGAAAGTACGAAGGAAAGAATGATAACATTTTCGGTGTGTAGCGTGTGTTCCGATTGAAGAAAGTGATTGTGGGAGATGATATACGGTGTAAATGGCCGATATTCCAGCTCAAAAGTGGCTGTCTTGTGGACCACATTAGTGTTTGCAACTGCTTTGACATTGTCGTCACCTTTCCGAGATTTATGCGATACTCTGTTAGTTACTTGAAATGCTAGATATAATTTTTTAATAAATCTGGCACATTTTTATGCTAGACAGATTCTCGTTACAAAAAATTTGGTGACTGTGATTCGCGAATGATTCCAAATTGCTAAAATTCGCTTGGTCTACATTAAACTGTAAAAAGTGCTTCATTTTTAAAGATTCAGCTGCAAGAAAAGAAAATTAAAGACGTTTTTATGAAGTAAGTGTCAAAGTGTAGTCGGCCAGTGAAATATATTCTTTGATTAGCTATAATGAATAAGATGCATTCACTTAATGCCTATTGCAGTTTGCAGTTAAATGTGCATTAGAAATTGTTAAACATTTATGAGTATCATTTTGGAGACAGTTGCAAACTACTGCCAATAGACGCATGTAGACGTGAAGCTGAAAGTAAGTTAAAAACTCAGAAGTTGTCCAGTTTGGAATTGTGTGTCCTACGCTCCTTGTTAACCCCCTTACCTGGACTCTTATGGTAAAACTACTATTGAATGTTGGCACCGCAACATAGCGTAACTAGGCGTGTTCCACTACTCATACATGAAAGTAATGTTCAAAACGAGAAAAAAGGCTGAGAGATATCACGGCTAGATATACGAAATTGGATTTATAGTGCGACAAGTG
Organism: Schistocerca americana; assembly: GCF_021461395.2. NCBI lineage: Eukaryota > Metazoa > Arthropoda > Insecta > Orthoptera > Acrididae > Schistocerca > Schistocerca americana. Next base: position 709,942,643 of record NC_060130.1, on the reverse strand, counting down.
CCCACGCAACCACGGAGCTACATGCATCAATATTATGAGGGCATGCTGAAAAGTAATGACTTCGAATATTTTATTCTGTTCTCAATATCGATTGAGGTATTACATGCCACGCATATTAGGCGGTCGACTTCCTGCATCGCTGACGCATGTTGCAATCCTCTATCGCTAGAGGGCTCCGAATTGTTGAGTGTAACAAGGGGATGTGTTCTGTAATCGAGTTTCTGACCACAGGGAACTTTTGTCCACATATGAAGCACCCTTTCCTTCAGCACGACAATGCCAGACCACATGAGCGCTGCAACATGTGCAATAATCCGAAGCCATTGGTTCACTGTCGTCGGTAATCCTGCGTACAGTCCCGACTTGGCCCCATGCCATTTTCATCTGTTTCAGAAACTTAAAGAACACCTTCGAGAACTTCGCTTTGATAGTGATGAAACGGTGCAAGCAGAGGTGAGGTTATGGCTCCGTCAACAAAGTCAAACGGTCAACAGCGACAGTATCAACAAACTGGTCTTTCGTTGGGAGAAATGCATCCGCTGCCAGGGTGATTGTGTTGAGAAATAAATACGTAGACATGAAGAATAACGACGTAGAATGTGAAGAAAGTTTATTTTGTTTAAAATGCTTTAAGAGTTTTCACATAAAAATTCGGAGGCATTACTTTTCAGCGCGCCCTCGTAACTAACGAATTAGTGATATGTAATTTTTGAAGATTAGTTTTGTATGTCGTATGTTAACTGGGGACCTAGAAACGACAGAGAGGCTCCGTCCCCGCCACAGCCGCAGTGGTCCAAAACCCCACGACGACTACCGCAGTCTCCTTCACCCGTTATTGTGCGGTTCGGCCGCCAGTGGACCTCGCCCCCCCTCCTCCCCCCCCTCCCCCCCCCCCCCACCGCCCTAGGGAACGTCTCACACCAGACGAGTGTAACCCTCATGTTTGCGTTCTAGATGGTGTACGCGTACGTGGAGAACTTGTTTGCGCAGCAATCGCCGACATAGTGTAGCTGAGGCGGAATAAGGGGATCCAGCCCGCATTCGCCGAGGCAGATGGAAAACCGCCTAAAAACCATCCACGGACTGGCCGGCTCACCGGACGTCGACACAAGTCCGCCGGGCGGATTCGTGCCTGGACCAGGCGTTCCTTCCTGCTCCGGAAAGCCGTGCATTAGACCGCTCGGCTAACCGGGCGGGCTAAGATGAGTTTTACTTTAAATACTATCCACAAAATTTCAAAACCGCAAAATAAAATCAGTTTCTGCTTTAAACTTGTCATAACCGACAGGTGGCAACATCCATTTCCGATCTGAGACACAATAGAACCTAAAATTAAGTATTTTCTATATCCATGATGCTGTTCAAGTGTCATAATGTTCTTTCTAAATCTAAATTGTCTGCAAGAATACGTCTGCAGTGAAAAAAATGTGCAATATTTATGTCAAGTATCGCAATGTTATTTCCCACATACACACATATTCGTCGAATTTAGTGCCTGAAACATGATTGTCAACGCTAAATGAAGTACTCCAATGCTATTCTCATGCCTGAACAGGCATAAATAACATGATGAACTATCAGTTGACATTAGAGGTTGGGCTTATTGATCAGAGTCGTAAAACTAACCTGACTAGGCTTATAATTGCAGAAAATTCTATCCTAAGCTGGAAAAAAAGTAGTATCGTTTACTCGGAAAATGTAATCAATTAGACCTCCTTTCGATGCAAGTCACAATACACTCTCAAATTCAACATTTCCGTATCTAAATAGTTCTCGAGCACCATTATAGGAGTGACACAGACAATGAATAGGCCCTAATATTATACAGTAGAGAAATATAATCGATGGTACTGATTGCCAAGTATTGCTTTTCCTACAAATGACTCTGGCCTATTAAATGCTATGTACAATAATAACTTCTGACGAAGGTTGCAATTTTTACCAGTGACAAGGCTCTCTAAATGTTAATAGACTGCATCTCCAACAATCAGTCGTTAAAATAACACCATTAAACACACACAGAGACAAAACATTGCCAAGAGAGAAACCAACTGACAAAACACCATATTACGAAAGAAAGAAGGAAGGAAGAAGGTGTTTTGACACTTCATTGCGATATAGCTCTTAAGTTGCATATTTTTTCGTAATGCACAACGAGAACTTCTCTTCTGTTTATACACAAATCCCAATCAAAGTCGATGACAGAATTAAAGCATCTCCAGAGACGATGGTCAGTTACAGATCTCTACGAAAATTCGAGCAAAGTATAATAGTATTATTTCTCGATATATATATATATATATATATATATATATATATATATATATATATATATATGTGGTGTCCGCGTGTATATATATATGTAAGATTTCGCACACTTTACAAGCTCTGTGGACCCTCAAATTAAATACACTCCTGGAAATGGAAAAAAGAGCACATTGACACCGGTGTGTCAGACCCACCATACTTGCTCCGGACACTGCGAGAGGGCTGTACAAGCAATGATCACACGCACGGCACAGCGGACACACCAGGAACCGCGGTGTTGGCCGTCGAATGGCGCTAGCTGCGCAGCATTTGTGCACCGCCGCCGTCAGTGTCAGCCAGTTTGCCGTGGAATACGGAGCTCCATCGCAGTCTTTAACACTGGTAGCATGCCGCGACAGCGTGGACGTGAACCGTATGTGCAGTTGACGGACTTTGAGCGAGGGCGTATAGTGGGCATGCGGGAGGCCGGGTGGACGTACCGCCGAATTGCTCAACACGTGGGGCGTGAGGTCTCCACAGTACATCGATGTTGTCGCCAGTGGTCGGCGGAAGGTGCACGTGCCCGTCGACTTGGGACCGGACCGCAGCGACGCACGGATGCACGCCAAGACCGTAGGATCCTACGCAGTGCCGTAGGGGACCGCACCGCCACTTCCCAGCAAATTAGGGACACTGTTGCTCCTGGGGTATCGGCGAGGACCATTCGCAACCGTCTCCATGAAGCTGGGCTACGGTCCCGCACACCGTTAGGCCGTCTTCCGCTCACGCCCCAACATCGTGCAGCCCGCCTCCAGTGGTGTCGCGACAGGCGTGAATGGAGGGACGAATGGAGACGTGTCGTCTTCAGCGATGAGAGTCGCTTCTGCCTTGGTGCCAATGATGGTCGTATGCGTGTTTGGCGCCGTGCAGGTGAGCGCCACAATCAGGACTGCATACGACCGAGGCACACAGGGCCAACACCCGGCATCATGGTGTGGGGAGCGATCTCCTACACTGGCCGTACACCACTGGTGATCGTCGAGGGGACACTGTATAGTGCACGGTACATCCAAACCGTCATCGAACCCATCGTTCTACCATTCCTAGACCGGCAAGGGAACTTGCTGTTCCAACAGGACAATGCACGTCCGCATGTATCCCGTGCCACCCAACGTGCTCTAGAAGGTGTAAGTCAACTACCCTGGCCAGCAAGATCTCCGGATCTGTCCCCCATTGAGCATGTTTGGGACTGGATGAAGCGTCGTCTCACGCGGTCTGCACGTCCAGCACGAACGCTGGTCCAACTGAGGCGCCAGGTGGAAATGGCATGGCAAGCCGTTCCACAGGACTACATCCAGCATCTCTAGGATCGTCTCCATGGGAGAATAGCAGCCTGCATTGCTGCGAAAGGTGTATATACACTGTACTAGTGCCGACATTGTGCATGCTCTGTTGCCTGTGTCTATGTGCCTGTGGTTCTGTCAGTGTGATCATGTGATGTATCTGACCCCAGGAATGTGTCAATAAAGTTTCCCCTTCCTGGGACAATGAATTCACGGTGTTCTTATTTCAATTTCCAGGAGTGTATATCTGCATATCACTGTCTGTATTATTTATTAACATACACACAGCTAGCTTAATGACGCTACTTAAATGTACAATATGTTAGTAGTCGATTGTAGTTCGATCTTTCTACCATTACTTAAGTTCATCTCAAGACTAGCAAAAGCATGCACATGTTCACTAATGTAGATCTAACTTATAGCCTGAAATTCACCAAGAATTACCAATTTTACTCTCACGTCTAAAACTCGTCTTTAAAACCGAAAGTTCGATATTCGTCAAACACTTTGCAAGAACAATGGACTTCCAAATTAAGTATTTCCACAGCTAAATAACTTGTATTAATTATTACAAAACATGCAGCTAAAAAAAAAAAAAATGGCTCTGAGCACTATGCGACTTAACTTCTGAGGTCATCAGTCGCCTAGAACTTAGAACTAATTAAACCTAACTAACCTAAGGACATCACACACATCCATGCCCGAGGCAGGATTCGAACCTGCGATCGTAGCGGTCGCTCGGCTCCAGACTGTAGCGCCTAGAACCGCACGGCCACTCTGGCCGGCATGCAGCTCACTTATTGCCAATACATAAATAATAATCCTCCATAACTTGTAACCTGTTTTATGATCAGTGGTCAATGAAGATCCCTGGATTGGCCAATGATGGCCAGTACATAACGGACCTTCGAATTAAATACCTATGCGCCTAAATTTTCTACACACATCAAAAAATTTTGCATCACCCCAGTTCCCAGAACTCCTGAAGATAGATGTTGACTGTGGATATTTTATCACAGACACAGTCCCTTTGACTGCTCAGAGATGCCACTGAACCCGTCCAAAGTTGTAAACAACCATGCACGAGCAGCGCCTATTAGACAGAGGGTCCGACAGCGATCAGTTCCAGTCATTCCGCCAGGAAGGAGGTACACGGCTCGTGTTGCCTGTAGTTCAGCCATGCCTAGAAGAGCAATACCGCGGCTCGATCGCGTCCGAATTGTTACTTTGTGCCAGGAAGGACTCTCAACTAGGGAAGTGTCCAGGCGTCTGGGAATGAATCAAAGCGATGTTGTCCGGACATGGAGGAGATACAAGAGACAGGAACTGTCGATGACATCCCTCGCTCAGACCGCCCAAGGGCTACTACGGTAGTGGATGACCGCTACTTACGGATTATGGCTCGGAGGAACCATATTGAATAATCCTTTTCGTGCAGTCACAGGACGTCGTCTTACGACTCAAACTGTGTGCAATAGGCTGCATGAGGTCGACTTGACTCCCGACGTCCATGGTGAGGTCCATCTTTGCAACCACAACACCATGCAGCGAGGTACAGATGGGCACAACAACATGCCGAATGGACAGCTCAGGATTGGCATGACTTTCTCTTCACTGATGAGTGTCGCATATGTCTTCAACCAGACAATCGTCGGAGACTTGTTTGGAGATAACCTAGTCAGGCTGAACGCCTTAGACACACTGTCCAGCCGGTGCAGCGAGGTGGAGGTTCCCTTCTGTTTTGGGGTGGCATTATCTGGTGCCGACGTACTCCACTGGTGGTCATGGAAGGCGCCGTAATGGCTGTATGATACTTGAATTCCGTCCCCCGACCGATAGTGCAACCATATCGGCGGCATATTAGCGAGGCATTCGTCTTCATGGACGACAATTCGTGCCCCCATTGTGCACATCTTGTGAATGACTTCCTTCGGGATAACGCCATCTCTCGACAAGAGTCGCCAGCATGTTCTCCAGTCATGCACTCTATCGAACATGCCTGGGATAGATTGGAAAGGGCTGTTTATGTACGACGTGACCCACCAACCACTCTGAGGGATCTACGCCGAATCGCTGTTGAAGAGTGGAACAATCTGGACCAACAGTGCTTTGATGAACTTGTGGATAGTATGCCACGGCGAATACAGGCATGCATCAGTGCAAGAGGACGTGCTACTGGGTATTAGAGATACCAGTGTGTACAGAAATCTGGACCACCACCTCTGAATGTCTCGCTGTATGGTGGTACAACATGCAATGTGTGGTTTTCAAGAGCAATAAAAAGGGCGGAAATTATGTTTATGTTGATCACTGACGATCATTGACCAAAGCACATCACTGACCAATCCATTGATCATCACTGACCACTGATCATAACTGAACACTGACCATCAGTGACCAACCAGTGATCGTCATTGATGGCTGATCATAAAACGTGTTACTGGCTATGGGTTACAGGGTACAGGTTATGGGTTACAGGTTATGGGTTATTGGTTACAGGTAATCACAAGAAGCTGACAGTGCTAGTAGCTATCAGCCCAGTAGCTAACACCTTCCTCCCTCAATAGCTGACACCTTTGCAGGAACACACTGATTTTAATACGTTATATATTTCCCCTCTCTGTAATGCCTTCTTTAATAAGGTTACAACATACAATATATAGTACATCGGAGATACAGTTTCGACTGTGTGACAGTGCAAGATGACAACGTTTTGTACCATGCTAGTTGTAGGCATTCTGCTGACATTGCTATGCTAAATGCTTTGCAAGCTGTGTGGTGAACTGCTTTTTGTGATGTTGTCACTGATTATTTTGTTAATTCGTGGTGTACTTTAGGCTATAAGTTAGATCTGCAGTAGCACTCTAGATGAATTTAATATTGTCAGTAAGAGAGCCATGTGTATTTTAACAAGTTATACAGGTAATTCAGTTGCGAAAATATTTAATTTGAAGGTTCACTGTGGTTTCAAAATGTGTGAAATCTTACATATCGAGAAATAATTCAATTTCATTTTGTTCGAACTTTTGTGAAGGTCTGTAATTATATGTGTGTATGTTTGGTTGTACTCGGTAAATGATAAATAATTTTATCAAAGAGTTAACTTTCGAGATATCGACTCAGTCTTGTTGCACCATCTTCTTTGGAGGTACTTCGATTGTCATCGTCTTTGGTTGTGTTATGTGTCTAAACATAAAACAAGTTTTCGTTGTGTATTACGAAAAAATTTGTGCTTTAAGATCTAAATCGTGATAAAATCGTCAAAACATCATCTTCCTTCTTAATATGGTGTTTGTTCAGTATGTTTATCTTTTCGCTGTGTGTGTGTGTGTGTGTGTGTGTGTGTGTGTGTGTGTGTATTTTCACAGCGCGTATGTTTTTTAGATGTTGTTGTTATTTAGTAGTTGCTCATAAGAAATAAAATCTATAATCTTTTAGACTTGCTTGGCATTGTAATTCCCATTTGCAACCATCATCAAAAGTTGTTACTGTTCATAACATATAGTAGTCCTGAGTCATTTGTGAGAAAAGCAATAAATGTTAATCAGTACAGTCAAACCTCGATATAACCATGAAAATTAAATTGTTGTACCAGGGTTATTGTTATAATGAGGTTTTGTTATCGCGACTCAGAGCAAGGAGCCATATTTTCGTGGCTGAGAAGTACGTTACTGTAGTACTTTTCTGATGAAAAATAACATTAAAAGACAAATAATGAAGCACATTTTGTTCACTTCATTTATTAATATTGTTCCTGTAGAATATCTTACTTTTGTGTACAGGAAAATTCTGTTACTTTCCTTTGTTTCTTTTCTCTTAAAGATTCTCTTGTGAATATCGTCTTTGTCTCCTCTAACGCAATCAATTGCTGCGCTGAAACACTGGGGATTGAAGATGCTGTTTGCTGAATGGTTTCCAACTGACCTATTAGCTCCATGAGAGGAGGGGGATTCGCACTTCTCACATCACTGTCATCGTCAGAAACTCCAACAGGCGAATTACCCTTTAACTCCTCGATGATAGATTCGTCGATATATGCTTCAAACACCAACGCCTCATCATCCACTGGAAAGTATTCAACTACTGAAGCATCTATGGTTTTACCAGTAACTGTGGAATAAATCTCCAAATCACTTTGAACATCATTCTACGTTATTTCATCCACTACAACATTCTCACTAACATCTTCACTCTCGGAAATTCTTGCATTTTTCCAGCAGTGCTCAACCACATTCGGCTGCACACTGTTGCAGTAGCTAGCAATCATGTCACAAGTGTGCTTCACATTGAAACTGTGGGGATTGCTCACCTTTCTTTCAATGTCTGCGATCACGTGTTGAACTAAACATGAACGGTATTTTGTCGTAAAGTTCTTAATTATCCGCATATCTAGTGGCTGAAGAATCGAGGTACAGTTCGGGGGGAAGTAGCAAAGTTCAACGTTTTTCAACGCTGGCATGTTGTTATGCGCACTAAAATGATCCACCAGCAATGCAATTTTCTTATTCTTCATTGACATCTCTTTATCAAGAGAATGCAGCCACTCACTAAAAAGAGTAGACGTCATCCATGCTTTTCGATTTGCCTTGTAATTGACTGCAATAAAAGAAATTACATTTACAATGCAACTGCAGCAAAACGTTATACAGCTGAAGCTATACTGTACTGAGTTAACTTACAAATGTATGTACCCTCTTTCCTGGTAAGCTTCTTACATTTTTGAGGCATCGTGGGTTTGCTGATCGTCCGGTCACCAGTGGTGTCAATTTATGTGTCCCTGACGCGTTGCTGCAGAGAAGTAGTTAGGCGTACTTTAGACTGCTTCCCTCCTTTACGCTTTTCTGCTCTAAAGGTCATCGTCATCTCTGGCATCAGTTGATGAAACAATGCCGTCTCATCTGCGTTGTACAAGTTTTCAGGACTATATTTTTTCAACAGTTTACACATCGTGTTTTACCTCCAAAATTCTGCATCACCTAAAGGTGTTGATTTTTCTTCTCCTGAAATCTCTTTAAAATGATCCCATGCCTGTCCTTATATCTTAGCAACCTTCCGTTACTTGCCTCAAAATTAGTATCGCCAAGCAACTTAGCGAAATCCAAGGCTCTTTGACATATCAACGGACCACTAATTGGTACACTCTGCTCACGCATCTCATTAAACCACCGCAGTGTAGCACTGTCCACATCTTCAGCAGCAGCCGTCTTCAATCTTTTTCTTGATTTAAATTTGCCACCTACAATACTTTCTTCTATTTCTTTTCGTTTTTTAAGGAATGTAGCTAACGTTGATTGTGCAAGTGCATACTTCCTCGCCACGTCTACTTGTTTCATTCCGTTATCAATGTCTTTGAAAACCTCCATTTTTGTCTCCAACCTCATTTGTTTCCGAGTTCCAGCCATTGTCTAAATCTTAGCGAAGTCCAAAGCGTTTACATCAACTAGAAACATTCATAGATTGCAAAAATCACGGAGATAAGCTGCGTAGGAGCCCAAGAAAACACTTCTGTCTGCTACTGAAGCTCAACAATGAACAAACTAAACACTCGTTGAAACGAAGGAGCTCTTTGACCCTTGCCGCTCAGCACAGTTCGCCCGCGGCTGTACTCTATTCTCTTTACCGCAAAAACAAATATAGTACTGTAGTATGTAGCGAAGTTTCTGGAAACAAAGCGCCGAAAGTCTAGTAGCTAAATAAAAAATACCTACTGCTATAGTGAGCCTCTTAGACGTAGGAAATAGTAAATTCCTCGAACTTTTTTCTTCGCTATAACGGGGTGCTGCTAAACTTACTTCATCGTTGTAATGAGGGTAATTAACATAGTACATATAGGAAATCGCTGTACCCGCGTTTCTCGTTGTATTGGTAATCGTTATACGGAGGTTTGACTGTATCATCAATTACATTTTTGTAGTACATAACATGATGTATTATCTTTGTCTCATCTAAAATGGTGCTGAAGAACTATTCAGATGTGGAAATAGTTAATTTTGTAGTGTATTGTGGCTTGCATCAAGAGTATGCCTAATTAATGACGTTCTTACAATACATCAGACTGTCTATTTGTTTGTGCACTTTTCTTCTTAGTGTTGTATTTTAGCTAAAATTTATTGTCAGCAGTTACAAGCCTGGTCAGTATAATTCTGTGTGTGTGTTTGAGGTTTACGGGTGCTAAACAGCGGGGTCATCAGCGCCCAGTATAATTCTATAGCACAGATCATTTAGGCCTAAGTTCTAACGTCAACTGTTAATTTGTTACGTTATTTGCAACTATTTGGGTGTGGAAATAGCACTGCAGTACTTACTTAAGTGTTGACAATCGTGTTTTAGGCACGAATTTGACGAGTATACGTTTAGGTGGAAAATAACATTGCGATGCTTCGTGCAAACATTGCACTTTTTTGCGTTGCAGGCGTATTTACGCAGACCTTTCAGACTTACAAATAACTTTGTGACGCATGACAAGCATCAGAGGTGTGTAAAATAATCAGTTTGAGGCACTGTTGTGTCTCACACTATGGCAGACATACCAAAGTTTGAAAGTTTTAGCAGTGCAGCCATTTGTTGACGTAGACAAACATGAGCACGTAAGCAGGGATTCATTTTAATTCACTTTTAAAAGGTTTGCAGACTAGTAAAACTAACGTATGACAACTATGTATTACTAATTTGTTAATTACATTGGATAAGAATATGCTGGTATTTAACTGGTTATGAATAGTATGTTATGTATTCATTCTAATATTCTGTAGTGAAGTATTTAATGAAATTTATCAATGTGACTGGTGAACCAGTTTTGTGGAATAGTATTTAAACTAAAATTAATGTTTCACTACTACGAATTCTAATTTGTTAATTACGTTGGATACGAAATTGTTGGTATTTAAGCTTTATGGACAGTATGTTACGTATTCATTCTAATATTCTATAGTGAAGCTTTCAATGAAATTTATCAGTGTGGCTGGTGAGCCAACCCGTAACGATTTTTGACGTCAGTAATGAAAACATAGTTTTCAACATTTTCATCATTGTATGCAGTTCAGATAATTTTTGAACTCTGTGACTTATTTTTTGATTGTCAAGAGGAGAATAGTATCTATGTCAGTTTACATGACCTTGTCATTTTTATGCATCACTTTAATACTATGCTGTGGTTGGCTAGCGAGGAAGAAGAAGACAGGGTTAGGGGAAGTGGGTATCGCTTGCTTTTTTTTTTTTTTTTTTTTTTTTTTTTTTAATTATAACACTGGCACACTTCGACTGTTTCCACCATTTAGGATTTTGATTGGATGTTTCATTTTATTACTATTCCATGTTTCTCTGTAGTGGGAGAGGTGGGGAAGAGGAAGAGGAGGACGAGATGGGATGAGGAGGGGGAGGGAGAGGAGAGGATATTGGATCTGCCTTGATGACATCATTGTCCCTGCATATAGGCAGCCCCTCCTAACACACTCTTTCATGGTCAAGTGGGTGCCGTCTTGGATTGTGATGTCACTGGTATCACATATTTACAATATCTCTTTTTAAGTGCGTAGTGCATCAGGATCGCTATAGCCATGCTACTGGAGTAATAACTGATAAATTATCCTTCAAGACGCCCACCAGTCTCGCCTATTTAGGTTTTCAGCGGTTTCCCTAAGTCTTATAAGACAAATGCCGAGATGTTTACTTTAGGAAGAACAGGGCCATATTCCTTCCTCATTCTTCCCCAATACGAGCTTATGCTCCATCTCTAATATCCTCATCGGCGACAGGATTTCTAACCCCAACTTCCCTTACGATTGTTGTGTCACATCCTTTCACTGTAGACTGCGCTGGTATTACATAGCATGCACACAATTTATGCATGTTACTGCTGTTACAGATAAACGCCGTTACTGCTGCTGCAGGTAAACGGCGTTTTCGTTTACTTATTTTTTATACCATAGCTGTTCATTTGCTGAAAATATTTTTCATCGGAGTTTGTTTGGGTTTTCTTTTGACCTCCTCCTCTGACAGCGGGAGCGACATGTCACTGATGATCCCTTCATAAGCTATAAGCTCTTTCCGGTATTCACGTAATCGAATACTGATCTGGTTACAACGACTCCTTATCTCTCTTAGCCTCCTCCTTTTTCGTTCTCTATCTCCAAAAACTATACAAAAAAGTGTTTACTTTCAGAAAATTTGCGTGTTTGATTATTAGTAGGTAACGTCGGCTTTTACTTTTGCACGTCATTAACTCTTCCACTCATCAGATCAGGGTCTTTGTCTTACGATAGTTATTTCAGCAGCGAAGGATAAACGTGTATCTACCGCAGGCGCTTTTGTACTAAAAGTGTACGTCATCTGCCGAGTAAAACTTTGACATCCACAAAGGGAATCGGTAGATGTTGGTAATAGGGGGTACATTTGCGCCGTAAAAAATCTCTTACTTTCGTTATTTATTTTGAATAATGATTATTTGATACATTCAAAAAAAAAAAAAAAAGGAATAAAGTCTAGAGTTTGTCGTCCCGTCGAAATCTATATCTTTAGAGACAGCTTCATCTCAGGCGCGCAGGTATGGAAGAAAAATCGGCTCTAGCCAGGTTTCATGAGTAATTGCGCAAAATAGGCTGGGGAAACCACAGAAAACTTAAAAGTGGATAGCCGTATGGGACATTTGACGGCAGTTACAAATACGAGTACCGTTTGGAATCTAGCTCAGTTATCCCTTGCTTCCGCCCCAAAACAGGACAGTTGTGACAGATTACATTCAGTAATGCCAATCGTTCATCGTAAATGACAGTGTTAGCGTTCAGGAAATGGCACAGTATCTGATTATTATTTACCATATGAGGTCACATATCATTAGGTATGCACGATTGATACGTCGACAGAAGTGATACAGCAACTTGTCAAGGAGGGAGTATTTGGCATTCGGTATTCATGCCCTCACACTCATGTAATATACAACGGTGGGTCATTGTCTGATTCTGCGAAATATCCGTTGATAGCGGTTTGCGGTAGCAGATATTTCCGTTAGATTTGCAGTAATTCTTTTGTTGTATGACATGAGATTAAGGTAAATAGTCGATTTTGCTCTATTAGGAGAACGCTGCGAGAAGAACGAAAAAATAAAGCCATTTTATAGAATAATTTTATCATTTACGATGGTAGTGAATTCTGTGAGTGTTTAAAAATGCAAGATATCGTGTAGAACTACATCAAATCTTAAATAAAATTTAAAATATTCTTTATTATGGACCGCGACGAGTCATCATAGAGCTGCAGATTTTCGTTAGTTTTGTTACAATGTAATTTGATGCTGGACAATATGGTAAGCAATAAACACACAGGGAAGCGGTGTCCGCAGCTCGTGGTCTAGCGGTGCTGCTGGATCACGGGGTCCCGGGTTCGATTCCCGGTCGGATTGGGGATTTTCTCTGCCCGGAGAATGGGTGTTTGTGTTGCCCTCATCATTTCATCGTCATCATCATCATCATCATCATCATCATCAACCTTCGTGACTGGTTAGACTGGACTGTGTACAAAAATTGGGCTGTGTAAAAGTTAGGACTTTGTACGGGCGTTGACGACCCCGCTTTTGATCGCCTCACAAACCAAACATCATCATCATCATCATCATATAGGGAAACGGTTAATTAATTATTCATGACTGATAACATCCGCTATAATTGTACAACTTTAGTGGATGTTATCAATCATGCATAATATACACAACAGTTGTGGATGTTGTATCACGAACATAAAGCTAATTAAATCTTAACCATGTCAACAGAAGCACAGAGTGAAGTCATACACTGGAACCACGTTTGGAAGGACCTGGATACAAATCCGCGTCCAGACATCCAAATTTCGGTTTTCTGTAGTTTTCCTGAATTATTTCGGCTAAATTCTGGGAAGGTTCCTTCAACAGACCGTAGACAATTCCTTTACTTACTCTTTCTTCAACGTTTCCGTTTCTAGTCTCCTCGGTACCGAAGGGGTTTTAGAGCTCTTAGCTCCCTTCCGATTTTTCTTCAACGAATACATGCAATCATCTGGATATGATCTATCACTTGGATCATCATCATCATCATCATCATCATTTAAGACTGATTATGCCTTTCAGCGTTCAGTCTGGAGTATAGCCCCCCTTATACAGTTCCTCCATGATCCCCTATTCAGTGCTAACATTGGTGCCTCTTCTGATGTTAAACCTGTGGTGTCACCGCCAGACACCACACTTGCTAGGTGGTAGTTTAAATCGGCCGCGGTCCATTTAGTACATGTCGGACCCGCGTGTCGCCACTGTGTGATCGCAGACCGAGCGCCACCACAAGGCAGGTCTCGAGATACGGGATAGCACTCGCCCCAGTTGTACGACGACTTTGCTAGCGACTACACTGACGAAGCCTTTCTCTCATTTGCCGAGAGACAGTTAGAATAGCCTTCAGCTAAGTCCATGGCTACGACCTAGCAAGGCGCCATTAGCCTTACATAGTTTGATAGTTATCGTATGAAATGTCTCATCCAGAATGCTGTATTCACAACAAGGATAAATAAAAGTTAAGTATTCGAGGAGCTGCATACTTTTCTTATGAGAATTCACTACTTATCCTGTTCCAGAATTCACGCCCGTCTGCGTTAGATTTCGGCCTCCTCTATCTACAAGGTGTTGGCACATTTACCAACACATCAAAACCTATTACTTCAAAATCATTCTTAACCGAATCCAGGTACCTTCTCCTCGGTCTGCCCCGACTCCTCCTACCCTCTACTGCTGAACCCATGAGTCTCTTGGGTAACCTTGCTTCTCCCATGCGTGTAACATGACCTCACCATCTAAGCCTGTTCGCCCTGACTGCTACATCTATAGAGTTCATTCCCAGTTTTTCTTTGATTTCCTCATTGTGGACACCCTCCTGCCATTGTTCCCATCTACTAGTACCTGCAATCATCCTAGCTACTTTCATATCCGTAACCTCAACCTTGTTGATAAGGTAACCTGAATCCACCCAGCTTTCGCTCCCATACAACAAAGTTGGTCGAAAGATCGAACGGTGCACAGATAACTTAGTCTTGGTACTGACTTCCTTCTTGCAGAAGAGAGTAGATCGTAGCTGAGCGCTCACTGCATTAGCTTTGCTACACCTCGCTTCCAGTTCTTTCACTATGTTGCCATCCTGTGAGAATATGCATCCTAAGTAATTGAAACCGTCCACCTGTTCTAACTTTGTTCCTCCTATTTGGCACTCAATCCGTTTATAATTCTTTCCCACTGACATTACCACTTGGAGAGGTTTTAAAATCTATTTACAAGTAGTTGCAATATTTTAAAGAATTTTTAGACGTATAATGTGTTTACTGTTCCGTTTCGAAGTCAGTAACTTGTTTACAGTAAACAATTTATGGGATTTACTGCAGGATTTTGTGAAGATGGCCTGAGGAACAAATCGTACACACAAATAACATTCCTACCAGCAATAATTGCATTTTTCCTCATTGTTATCTAAAATACTCAAATTTTAGGTTTCCTATGTACGAGGACGTGCTGTCAACTAATGTCCCAGAATTTCTTATGTGAAAACCTTTTAAGCTTTTACAATAAAACAAACGTTTTTAAAACATTCTGCATATTTATTTCTCAACATAGTCACCCTGTCGACAAACACATTTCTCCCAACGAGAGACTAGTTTGTTAATACCATTACTGTAGAACGAACTTTTGACTTTGTTGACGGAGCCACAATCTCATCTCTGCTTGTACCGCTTCATCATTATCAAAGTGAAGTCTCAAAGGTGTTCTTTAAGTTATCGAAACAGATGAAAATCGGGTGAGATCAAGTCGGGACTTCATGGAGGATGATCGATAACAGTGCGCACGCCGCGCGGGATTAGCCGGGCGGTCTTAGGCGCTGCAGTCATGGACTGTGCGGCTGGTCCCGGGCGGAGGTTCGAGTCCTCCCTCGGGCATGGGTGTGTGTGTTTGTCCTTAGGATAATTTCGGTTAAGTGGAGTGTAAGCTTAGGGACTGATGACCTTAGCAGTTAAGTCCCATAAGATTTCACACACATTTTTTGAACAGTGAGCACAAGGCGCGGATTGTTACAGATGCCGCAGCGCTTGTGTGTAGTCTGGCTCTGTCAGGTTGAAGGAGAGGCTGCTCCTTATGTGGACGAACTCTTCTGATTCGAAACTCGATTACAGCACACTGTTTCTCACGCACCGACATAGTTATGTTACACACCACCGTGTTGCTACAATTCGGAGTATCTAGTAGGTCTGCAAATATATACATATGAGGAATAAAGGTGTATAATGTTAATAATGTTTGTTATATTTAAAAAGCATTAAGAGTTTTCACATAAATTCGGAGGCATTACTTTTCACCACGCCCTCATACATGTTGCGTACCTCGTCTCAGACCAGAAGGACCTACCATTCATGTGTTATGTTAAACAGTCAGTCGTTCACAACATGAGCAAATTAAGACTGCATTAATTTAGCTTGAATGAGAAATTCTGATGAGACTGAATATCGATGAATTGATGAGTGGATCTGCGATCTGTCGTGATGATTCAGTCCAAATGGGCTACTGTTTCACAGATTGTCATGAGACAGGTGTACTAATTCATGTCGACGATCTGTTTGTGGAACACAGAGGATTACTCTACTTGCTAAGAATCCCAAGTTCTATAGGCATTGAGCAAAAAGTGTTGTATTTTCTACGTTGAAACTTTAATTACTTTATATCATCTAGACCCGCTTTGTCTGTTACAAATACCGTATCACTTGGAAGCATCCGTCCCTTTAGTGTGTAATTCACAACAGTAAGTGCACGGCCTGCGATATAACTACGGTCAAAGACTGTGTTAAAGATACATGTGAAATCCAATCAAATACTTTGAATTTCTTGACCAAAATTAAATTATCTTTGGAACTGTTTTGCAAAGATCACCTCTCGTGAAAGCGTTGACGTTGTTACGTGATGCACGAAAGACTTCCTATAGAACAGAAGTGTATTGAAACAATAAACTATGCGCGGCACTACGAAAACGTTCCTGCGACGTACTCCACAAGTAAACAACCGGGTCATAACGTGTAGATCCATTCCCAGGTTTCAAATAGTTTAGTGAGGTTTTCTACTATGTTTTCTTACCAGCTATTTTCATGTCGATTATCGACCATATGAGCTGCTGCTGTACTAGTCAGTACTCATGAATTTTTGTGTATCTGAATTACAGCGCATTGTCCGTGCGTGGCACGCATAAAAAGATATCTTTACAACGGCAATGAAAGAGTTGTGAAGTTTTGCAGTGCTTTTGCAAGTTCTCGGTCACGAAATGCACCTGATGCCTTCGCTCAAACACTCTTAGCGCATCCTTCTCACCTGCAATTATTTGGTGCCTTAGAGAGAACAAGTACACAAGCTCTTGCCCGACCTATTAACCTGCTAAATATGGAAAGTTCCGGTGATAAAACCACGAGCATGATATTAGACTCAGTAATTTAGCGGAGGTAGAAGTGAAGAACTTGTAATAACAAGAGAACTGTAATGATCCCATGAACTTGCAGCTGGCTGGTACGTAGTGCCAGGAAGACGCCAGCTACATAGTAACGTTTTCCTGCTGTAGTACAACTGAGTAGCAAAAGGTATTTATTTGTACTTTGAGATAACTATTGTAAAGCGCAGATGTTTTTTTCAACAGAATGTTCCTATTGTATTGTAATGTCCCTAAGGAAAAATCACCAGCAACAACGTAACAAAAGAAATGTGTAACAAAATTTTAGACTTGTGCAGTACAACTTTTATTGAGTGGGAGCTGCTAGGTTCCCTTCAGTGTACCAATTTTTGAAGTTTTATCCTACATCTTTGCAGAGTGAAAATCATAAACATATGACATAATGCTGTAGATCTTTTCTTATCAGCTGGCATATATGACTAACATACAGCACTGGTTTGAACTACTCACAACCAGCTTAATTCCTCACTACATTTGGCGTAAAATCTATGAAGCTACAAAATTTTGAAAAACACAGCCCTCAGTTACTAGGTTTCGGTGTCACAAGGGACCTCTTCTTCGGACAAAATTAAAACTAAATGTTACAGCATAACGTACCAACAAATACGAAAGCTGCGGTCATACCTGACAGCGTCAGATAGTCAGAATTAAAATAAAATGCAACAGAGGTGCAAGCCACTAGGGGCTACACAAAACCCTTGTTTTGTTGACTGTAGCAGAGGACACTTGGCAGCCCCTAGTGGCTTGCACCTCTGTTGCATTTTATTTTAATTCTGACTATCTGACGCTGTCAGGTATGACCGCAGCTTTCGTATTTGTTGGTACGTTATGCTGTAACATTTAGTTTTAATTTTGTCCGAAGAAGGTGTCCCTTGCGACACCGAAACCTAGGTCACAAATTAATTGTGTTCGCGACTGAGGGCTGTGTTTTTCAAAATTTTGTATTATACAATAGTTGCTGATTGACAGCCATGTTAAAAACCTTAATCTATGAAGCTGTTAATACTTATTCCCATTGTTGCTTGCTCAATCTAAGTTTCTTCCTCTTCTCCGTCTTTACAAAGGTTATGATGAATAGGCGCAGACCATCAAACAAGCAAAGGTAATTTCTAATTTTCAAGTTACCATTTCAAAAGTTTATTAATGCTAAAAGTTGAGTTTGTGGAGGAAGTAGTCGACTGGGAATAACGTATATTTTGATCAACCACATATACAACTGCATATGTCGCCCCACCGGGCTCACCACTCCTTCGTGAGTACGTACTTGGCTAGCACGGGCCCCCAGCCTTTGCAGCACTACTTCCTCCTTCTGTGTTTCAAACCTACACCTCGACTATCTCTTACCTCCTCTAACTTTCCGTCGGATGGTCCTTCTGGTACAGGCCCTGCTTGGACGTGTTCACGATTATGGTTTTGATTTTCTAGCTTCACTTCCGGTGCTACCTTCATCTTGCATTAACGGTTATATGGTCCCCATTATTGGGTTTGATTTTCCATCTTTTCCAAATTTTACAGAAGTATGTATCATGAAGGGAAGGTCGCCCTCTAGTGTATGCTCAGCCTTTGTGCCCTTCCACCCTGGCACCGTTGCTTCCTGTTGCCGTAGTATGCCCAAAACCCAGCACGGTAGCCATCCCACTGTGGGGCATCGTCAAATACCTGCAAGATGATAGCCCCCAGACCACGTATGGATAGCACTGTTGGTGCCTGAGCTGCACACTTCACATGTATGCCATTGGTATATGTGCCCATCATGACTGGGCCACAGGGACTCCCAGAAACGGTTAATGACCAGGTAGCCATTGCTGTGGCGAGGTGGTGCCCTTGGGGAGAGCCCCAGTTTGGAGTGGGTGGCACCATGGTAGATAGTTCACACATGAATCGACTTAAACTTTCTCCCACTGGTGGTCACATGGCCAGAGCAGTCTCTTCAAATGGAAAGGCCTCATACAATGCAACAAAGTACGATCCCAGCACGTTCCCTTCCCTTGCCACACCGTGAGAGGAATGCAGGGCTAGACGACAAGGAGCAAAATCCTCTCCCAATACCTGGTCTGCACCAGGACCGATGGGGACACCTTTTTGGCCACAAAGCCTTTATTTTTTGTGGTGATCATTGAAGACAAATATGGAGAAGTTGCAGCCAACTCTAAGACGAAGAAAGTTCCCTCTTCTGCAATCTGACAATGAGCTGCGGGCCAACAGGGTGGTCACTTCATCCACTGGGACCAAGAGAAAACAGAATTACTACTGGGACCTTCATCTTGGCTTTCGAGGGTGATACATTGTCTGAGAAGGTCAAGGTGATGGTGACGTGAAACCCTATCTTTCTCCTCCTATGCAATGCTTCAGGTGCATGAAGTTCAGACGTATGTCTTCCCGTTGCACTGTTACCCCTGTGTGCAGGGATTGTGGATATCCACTGCATGAGAACGTTCCTTGTGCCTCTCCTCCATCTGTGTAAACTGTGGTGCCCCAGACTGCTCCCTTTTTAGTGTGAGAAGAAACTTCAGGAGTGTATGACCCTGGACAAACTTACATATCAAGAGGTCAGAAAAAAGAGTGATCATCTTGATCCTGGACAAATGTCATATTCCTACTCTACAGTTGGAACATTTCCTTCTCTGTTGATGGTGATTCTCTCTATTGCACCTCTTACAGTGGCTCCCCAGAGCTGCCCAATAATACTTGCCCCCCCCCCCCCCCCCCCCAGGCAGTTGGGGGCCCTTATGGTGCTTCCACTGCACCCACTTCAGGAGCAGTGGGTCCCCACCTGCTGGGGTCACTGTCCCCCATCTTCCAGCCAGAGTCTCCTCATCCTCATCTGACTTCTCTAGCTAGGAAGAAGTCTCTTGCGACTCTTCCTTCCACAATTTCCGCTGGTCCACAGCCAGATGCCAGCTAGTGGCTGAAGGAACCACAGGCTGCTAGCTGTCGGACTTCTCATTCTTCCTCTGTCCCTGAAACCAATTCAGCGAAACCTTCTCAGTCCTTGTCTTCTAAGTTCATGGCTACCGTGGTTATTTTAAGAACCATACTGACTATGAGAGGCGCTCCAGTCTGGAACTGCACGACCGCTATGGTCGCAGGTTCGAATCCTGCCTCGGGCATGGATGTGTGTGATGTCCTTAAGTTAGTTAGGTTTAAGTAGTTCTAAGTTCTAGGGGCCAGCATAAAGATGTGGACGAAACGGTAAAACTTGATCATCGGCAGTCTTTAAATAAACGTCTTGATTATTTTTCACGGCAACCGGAATAACTGGGCCAAGGTCATGGTAAAAAAAAAAAAAAAGAAAAAAAAGAGAGACAGAGAGAGAGAGAGGCAAAGTCGCTACTCGTTGTACCACATTACTCGCTTCCAGTCAACTACCGTCTACCTTCTATGTCGTTTGGTCCATTGAATACGCACGGCTTTATCTACCTCTGAGCAGAATGGCATTTTGCGAAGTACCCGACTCCAAATGTCTATCGCAAGTAGTTTCCTTTGCAATGTTCGCTGGGAATCTGGTTGAGATGAACCTACATTCACTGACAGTGGCAATTCCTGTCGAATTTGAAACAAAGTGCTGTTGACAAGGCATTTCTCTTGTGCTAGTCCCAATCAATTAGGATTCTCTTACGATTGCTATTCTTAGGCCGTGTGACGTGGCTGCCAGTGGTTCAAATGGTTCAAATGGCTCTGAGCACTATGGGACTCAACTGCTGAGGTCATTAGTCCCCTAGAACTTAGAACTAGTTAAACCTAACTAACCTAAGGACATCACAAACATCCATGCCCGAGGCAGGATTCGAACCTGCGACCGTAGCGGTCTGGCGGTTCCAGACTGCAGCGCCTTTAACCGCTGCCAGTGGTACGTGAATCCTTTTAGACACCTTGGACAGTCCGCTTTGATATTGCAGTAAATCCGTCAGTTTTATTCACAGTGTTGCCATGGGGCCATCCAAGCACAATAGCTTGTTTTTGCTACTCTGTTATGTTTTCACAGCGGGCCAGCTTTCTGTACTGATTCGATAAAAGTGACAGAGGCTCACATCACAGCCTGGTAACTGTTGTACGCCATCTAAAGCACTCTAAAGCGATCAGTGTGATTTTTTAAGAAGTCTGTAATATTTTGTATGGTGGGGTTATATGACCTCTATTCCCATTACAAGTTTTCGATGGGTTTGTACACAATTATCTCCACAGTTTTCATGTCCGCGCTTTCCTCTTATGTGTCCTCATTTTTTCGGCTCCTCACCATTACAATAATAACCTGTGTATATTAGACATTCCTCCATCTGTGCCACCCACACATAGTGCATATAGCTTATTTTTTGTCGTTACCTCTTTCAAAAAACGACCACACATCCGATCACCATATTGACGTATCTCAAAATACTCATTGTCCGATTACAAGTCTAACAGTTTTCCCATATAACGAATTTTTGAAAAAATAATTTGTGCATCTATATAAACGTCAACGTGCCTGTCTGTGTACGACACATGAAGCATTTTAGAACGTACACTGTCACTGTCTGTCAGCCGCCTTTGGTCAAATGACCGCCTGATCCATTTCGTCATCGCTTCCTACAACAGCAACGCAGATAATTGGAGGAAGTCCACTGCTCGGAAGCACCGATTTACTCGCCAATTCATCAGATCCGCTAATTAGCTACACTCTGGTCAAATGCTCCCTCCATTCGCTCTGGTCGGGCTCTGAGTTGGTTGTATCCCACGGTAATACCAGAGCTGCAACCAACCACACACTACTCAGAAACTCCGAGTTAATCACCGGTTAACAGCGTTTGCTGACCAGTCTGGTAACCACACATTGTATTGCCTGAGCCCGCATCTCGTGGTCGTGCGGTAGCGTTCTCGCTTCCCACGCCCGGGTTCCCGGGTTCGATTCCCGGCGGGGTCAGGGATTTTCTCTGCCTCGTGATGGCTGGGTGTTGTGTGTGCTGTCCTTAGGTTAGTTAGGTTTAAGTAGTTCTAAGTTCTAGGGGACTGATGACCATAGAAGTTAAGTCCCATAGTACTCAGAGCCATTTTATTGCCTGATTTGTTCGTGTAGAAGAGAGTCCCTGGTTTTGTCACTTTTTTATTGCCCTGTTTTGGATTCATGACTTCACTAATCTATTTTATAGACATTCTTGTGTGCCAAATGCCCTGTGGTTAAACGTTTCCTTGCTTTGAAACCTTTCTGATACCCTGTTCAGTAGACGTCCTTTCCTTTCTTGACTAAACTTCAATTTCGGATGCTAGTGTCCTTCGTAATATGTGATCGCAGTTGTATTGGTAAATTGAGATTTAATCATGGAAAAACGAAGTTGTCTAGTCGGCTGTTCTGTCATGTCCATGGGCATGTAATAAAAAAGCGTTTGCTCGACTAATGCAGACCCGGAGCAGTGTTTTACTACGCGGGAAATTCGCTTTTGTCCCTCTGGTAGCCGTGGCGGTTAAAGAAGAAATAAGCTATATGTACTTCGTCTGGGTGGTGCCATGGCACAGATGGAGGAATGTCTAATGTCCATAATCATTTAAAACGATGCCATGGGTGTTACTGTAATGATGAGGAGCCGAAAAAATAAGGAGACACTGAAGTACGAAAAGGAAAGGCGTACATGAAAAATTGTGGAGATAACTGCGTACAAATCCATCGAAAATTTGTAACGGGAACAGAGGTCATATAAGCTTACCAGACGAAACATTACTCACTTACTTAAAAAAAAAAGACACTGATCGCTTCAGAGTGCTTTATGTGGCGTGCAACTGTTACCGAGCAGTTATGCGAACCTCTAGTCGCTTCTATCCAGTCAGTACATGAAGGTGGGTCGACGTAAAGACATGAAAGAATATTAGAAATCAGCTGTCGTGTTTGGACCTGCCCATGACCAGAAAGCGAATAATATTGATTGACTTGTTGGTGTATAAAAGTGGACTGTCCAAAGTATTTAAAAGGAATCATGTATCATTCGCAATCACGTGCCATGCGTTAAGACCAGTGGTCATGAAAGAATCGTAACCGAAAAGTGACAGCGACGAGTCAAATGCCTTATCAATTACAACCTGTTTCAAACTCTAGAGGAATTGCCACTGTCAGTGAATGTAGGTCCACCGCAATCAATTTTCAGGCAAACATCAGAAAAGGTGGAAATTACCTAATTGGAGGCGTGTAGAATGGTCCAGCAAGTCTCGATTTTGGCTCTTTTCAAATAATTCACCGATGGCCCTACGAGACGTTTAACTCGTAATGTGTGGAGGGTGAATTCTGAAGCCACATATGATTATGAGGTGTTTTGGGAGTATTTTTTGTATCATGATATGGGCTCAGTGGACATGAACCAGGATGTCTATTTCAACGATGTCTATGATCAGATGTTACCATTTAGTCCACATCTTCCTGGTGGCTACGCTGTTGACACTCCCGTATTCCTAGATGACGACAACCACGTTGACAGGGCTGCTTCGTTTGACAAACTGGCAAATAACGTATCGCTCCTCGATTCCGACACTAAATCAACCGATATTGATACCACAGATAATGTCTGGTGCTATTTGCAACTGCGAGTAAAATGTAGCAATCCACATCCCTGCAAATTGGCAGTTCAGCCGGATCTAATCGCAAATTATTTGCCTCATCTGGATACGACGTATCTGAAGAATCTTGTTGACTCCGTTCCTCGACGTACTGAGATGATTATTAAGGTTAGAGACAGTGTTACACGGCATTACCGTCATGTCCCCCGGGGCTGCCGTATTTTTTGGGCGTATGTTGAACTTTTTATGGGGAGGTGGAGCATGGCATTTACGTAGGTATGTGTCCAAAAGAGTATATTGTGATGATGACAAAGCACAAGGAAAATTTATGTTTCGCAGTGGAATTGAGATATTAGGATGACTTGTGATCATGCTCATGACAATACAGGAAGCTACTCGCACACAAAATGTCAAGATGGTCGTTGTAAAGACATTCCATTCTTCATTTTTTTTTTAATGGTCAAATGTCTCTAAGCACTTTGGGACTTAACATCTGAGGTCATCAATCCCCTAGACTTAGAACTACTTAAACCTAACCAACCTAAGGACATCACACACATCCATGCCCGAGGCAGGATTCGAACCTGCGACCGTAGCAGAGCGCGGTTCCGGACTGAAGCGCCTAGAACCGCTCGGCCACAGCAACCGGCTTTTCGTTTTAATTGGTGATTACAGGGAGATTAATTTATGCAATGGACAGCCTAAGACTTGCTCACCTTGTGAAGCCACAAAGCACAATGCAGTCATTATCTAGTCATGTAATAAGAAACTCGTGTGCAATAGTAAAGTGTGTTAAATGAGCGAATCAGAGAAAAAATTGAAAAATATTTTGAAGAAGATAAAACGTAGAGAAGTAACAGGAAATCTGCTAAAATGACTGGAAAAACATTAACAGGGCTAGTTCAAACGAGTTTAGAAGAAAAGACAGACTTGCGCAGTACTTACAAAGTATAAAAAGTGAAAGAAATTGTACGGTATCAAAAATTGTAAAAGTAGCGAAAAATTACAAAACTGCTTTGTGTTACGCCCAAAAACGTGGTAGACAGTAGTGTCACATGCGACACCTGCTTTTCTCTCTCTAAAATAGCTAAATATGTGAAAACTGTCGCCACCTGAACTTAACTAAAAGCAGAGAAGCTTATTGGCATTTGTGCAGTACTTCTAAAATTGAAATTGGTAAAAATTGTGCCAAGGTGCGACATAAATAATGGAACATTTCTTGAAGTATTTTGTTGGCGTTAGAACAATGGAGATCAGATTAATGTGATGTGCAGATATGATCTAATAACCTTGTGTAATAGAAGTGATCTACCTGGCAGAAACCCATGCATGACTCTCAGATGTTCAAACCACACAAGAAGGGTAAGAGGACAACACCTAGGCTGAAACTTCCTGGCAGATTAAAACTGTGTGCCGGACTGAGACTCGAACTCGGGACCTTTGTCTTTCGCGGGCAAGCGCTCTACCGACTGAGCTACCCATGCACGACTCACGCTCCGTCCTCACAGCTTTAATTCCGCCAGTATCTCGTCTCCTACCTTCCAAACTGCCAGCGAAAGGCAAAGGTCCCGAGTTCGAGTGTCGGTCCGGCACACAGTTTTAATCTGCCAGGAAGTTTCATATAGCGCACATTCCGCTGTAGAGTGAAAATTTCATTCTAGGAACACCTAGGCTGTTTTTCCACCAAAAATTGTTTGACCTAGCACAAGTGATCTTAAAACGTGTTAAAGGGGAGAGGGAAACGTGAATTTTCATTTTTCTCGAAGTGATCTCATGGATTTTCCAAGGGAAGGAAGGTGGACTGTAAGTTACATCATTGGAAATCTGACAAATCTGGTAGAGGCAGAGAGACCATAAGTGATATTAATGTTTCAACTTTCCATCCTAATACATTTGACCCAGAACATCCTGTCATATGGCACTACCCTATAATGATGTCTCCCTTCATCATGGAACAGTTGTCAGTCTGGATAGGACACGTTACGACATATTCAACATCCCTGGGACTGCAGTCTGTATCTAACCTGCTTCAAGGTGTCTGAGGAATTTGTCCAAGAAAACAGAGTTCAAACGGCGTCTTCTCTGACATTACGTTGGAAACATGTCCAAGAGACCATCTTATGTACACGTCTAATAGTAATGTGTTTTAACGCTTCAATAGCTTTCAAATAACACGATTGAAAAAGTTGCCTCTGATAATTTTTTGTGATAATCGAAATTATTACCAACAATAAAGATGTTCCATAGCATTTGATGTTGCTACATTATAACTTTGTACAAAAAAAAATTAAGTTCTTTCCTCAGAACTACATTTATTAACTCTTAGGTTGCACTATATCCAACTACGAGTATTAATCTCACAGGAACTTTAAGTTTACGACTTACAATTATAGTGCATTAATTAAACAAATCTGTTGCTCATTTGGATCTGTGACTTCTCAAATGTATCTTTAAAGTTCAATATACATCATATTTAATTACTTTAAAAAATAGATTCTCCACTGAATCCCTGATAGGAAGAGGACATTCTTTTCCCGAAAACTACTGAGAAAGTGTAGTGAACCGACATTTGTTACAGACTGCACGACGATTCTGTTGCAAACTGCATTTCACGTAAGGACCGTGAAGACAAGATAAGAGAAATCAGGGCTCGTGGGGACTCATATAGAGAAATATTTTGTCCTTGCTCCATTTGTGGGACAGAAAGGGAATGACTAGGAGTAATAAAAGGTATCCTATACCATGCACGTTACTGTGGCTAGTGGGAGTATATATGTAGATGTTGTTGAACAAAATTTACGTTACTCTCTGTCGATGATTTCCATCACAATCTCAGTCTTCATGTTCAACAAATTTTTAGAAATGGTAGATCGATTAGGAAAAGAACACATCTTCTTTTTTTTAAAAAAAAAAAAGGGGGGGTGGCGGGAGGTGTAGCGCGATGAAAATTATGGCTGAAAACTTAGGTCGCGAATACTGAAAGGTTGCGAAAACACGTAAAACTTTTGTTATACATATTTTTTGCTACCTTGTTGCTGATGATTTCTCCTCATGGACATTGCAATCCTGCTGTAATATTTGTGAGATACAATAGTTTTCACAAAGTACAAATAAAGACTTTTTGATATTCCGTTGTACTACAGGAAAACGTGACTATGGGCTGATTACCAACATAGCGTCTTCCTGGCAGTATGTACCAGCCCGTTGCAAGTTCATGAGATCATTACAGTTCGCTTACTGTTACTCTCCTTTCACCTCTACCTCCGCTATACTGCTTAGTCTAAAAACATACTTGTGTTTTTTGTCACCGTAACTTTCTAAATTTATTAGGATAATAAGAAGAGCCAGGACTTGAGCATTACTTCTCTGTCCAGCTGCAAGTAATTGCAGTTGAGGGGGATGGGCTAAGAGGGTTTGACCGAAGGGTGCCATGCAATTTTGTGACTGGGAACTGGTGACAACACTGCTAAATTTCACAAATCTTTCACTGCCGTTGTGGAGATAACTCTTTACATGCACCACACGTGGACAATGCGCTATGATTCAGATAAGGAAACAACGGGTCCATTTATGAACGTCGTAAAACATATCGCTGGTACAACCAGTGCGCAGCTTGTTACCTGACTTCCTGTCCTACTTTTTCGTTAACGATCAGGCCTAATCAGAAACAGTAATCTGACTCTTTTCACGTCAGACTGTTGTCGCGTTTTTCACTCTCACAAAAATGCACGCGTACTGACGCGTACAGCAGCAGTACATATTGTCAGCAATCGACATGAACAGATCCCGTAAGTAAAAATAGTAGAAAACTTCACTAAATTATTCGAAACCTGGGAATGGCTCTACACATAATCATTCAGATGCTTACTTGTGGAATACGTTGCAGGAATGTCTTCCTGCAGCCACGCAGAATTTATTGTTTTAGTACGCTTCTTCTGTTCTGTAGGGACCTCTCATGTGACATGTTACATTATCATCTCTCTCTCAAGAAGTGATCTTAGCAAAGTAGCTGAAAGATAATTTTATTTTGGTCAAGAAATTCGAAGTTTTTGATTGGATTTCAGCTATATATTTGACACATATATTTGAACCTAGTTATGTCAGTAGGCTGTGTAGTTCGTCATCTTTCTGGGTCGTTGAACTGAGGTACCATTTGCCCTGTTTCGCTTAATCGTTGAAACATGATGTATGCCGGATGTCTTGTACGCGAATATTTGCACGTGTACAACCTTTCCGCTTCTCTGCTGCTTCCATATGCTTGCCCATACGCGAGAATCATTTCTGCAAGTTCCGTCGCGGGGTACAGCTCTATCTAGTTAGGGTTCAAAAATGGTTCAAATGGCTCTGAGCACTAAGGGACTTACCTATGGTCATCAGTCCCCTAGAACTTAGAACTACTTAAACCTAACTAACCTAAGGACAGCACACAACACCCAGTCATCACGAGGCAGAGAAAATCCCTGACCCCGCCGGGAATCGAACCCGGGAACCCGGTCGTGGGAAGCGAGAACGCTACCGCACGACCACGAGCTGCGGACTATCTGGTTAGGGCTGATCGGCGTTAGTACTTCAGCTTTTAAACACAGACTGCAGTCTGTTACACAACAGACATTGTACACCAGGACTGCTAGTGCCAGTTCACGGCGCGGCATCTGCATAGCATTAGTTATTATCCCAATTTCCGCACCTAAGTGCTCTTTCGGATTGCGTACCTTACACCCTTAGCAACAACAGTATCGGCACATGTATTCCAGTGCCAGAGGTATCGGAAAAATTTTCACTTATGACTTTCTACTCTGTCGTTTCCCGCCCAGGGACTCTTACCACAGCTTGATACATTTCCCCTTCTCCATCATCCCTGGAAGTTTATAATATCATCACTGAATCAACCTGTGTATAGACTAAGAGATCAAGTTGTGTAGGCGCATAGTATAGACAGGGAATCATGTGAAGTTGTTCGAAATGCCTTATCCTAAAATTACTTTGAGCAGCCTCACCAACAGGCCCGAACAATTCGACTGAGCGTAGAACAGGGAACCACTGATCATAAGGCCGTTACAGTTTCACTGAATACGGCTGTAAATAAGAATCTTAAAAAAGTAGGAAGATATTTCTGCTTAGCATGAGCGACAAAAAACAGGTTTCAGATTCCATGCGCGATCAACATGAAAAATTCATTTCCAGGATCGCAAATGTTGACCATCAATGGACAAAGTTCAGTGCAATGTGCCGAGTAAAGTTATGAGACATGGGAAAGACCCGCTGTGGTTAGACAGCCGTATTAGGAAGCTGCTACGAAAGCAAAGAGCGCTGCACTGCAAAGTTAGAAGTAGGCAAAGCCTCAAGACAGACAAAAATTTAACGAAACCAAAATTACCCTAAGGAGAGCTATGAGTGAAGCTTTCAAGGATTTTGAAAGTAATTACATCAGCCGACTTCACAGAACACCCTAAGAATATTTGGTCTCATGTTACATCAGTAAACGGATCGAATCCATCTGTGCAGACACTCTGTGAATGTAATGGCATCGAAACGAAGGATTACACAGAGAGCGCCGAGATACTAAACGCCTTTTTCCGAAATTTTTTCACTGAGGTAGATCGTCGCACGAACGTCAAAAAGACAGATATATAAAATAAGTGACCACGGGGTAGGAAAGCAACCGAAATCGCTCAACGGGGGAAAGGCCACTGGACATGATGGGACACCAATACGATTCTATTAGACTGATGCATATCTTCGTAGCGTTTTTATTTTGCATGTTGATATTACAGTTGCTACGGGGTTGTTTACCGATTGTCATTTTTTATTTGTAATTCACTGTTCCTATTTTAGTTCACATATTGTCATTTGGAGATCGTGAGTGGAGCTATGAACTCTAGAAAATTTATTTATTTATTTATTTATTGTTCCGTGGGACCAAATTAAGGAGAAGTCTCCATGGTCATGGAACGAGTCAATACATGAAATTATAACACGATAGTAGAAACAGATAGAATGAAATATAAGTAACATATTCAGGCGACAATTCGTAAGTTTAAATAAAGAAAATCAACAATGTAACACTGGAATCTGCTTAATTTTTCAGCTCCTCGACAGAATAGAAGGAGTGAGCCATGAGGAAACTCTTCAGTTTAGACTTAAAAGTGTTTGCGCTACTGTTAAGATTTTTGAGTTCTTGTGGTAGCTAATTGAAAATGGATGCAGCAGAATGCTGCACTCCTTTCCGCACAAGAGTCAAGGAAGTGCATTCCACATGCATATTGGATTTCTGCCTAGTATTAACTGAGTGAAAGCTGCTAACTCTTGGGAATAAGCTAATATTGCTAACAACAAACGACATTAAAGAAAATATATACTGTGAGGGAAATGTCAGAATTCCCAGACTATTTAATAGGGGTCGACAAGAGGTTCTCGAACTTACACCACACATAGCTCGAAAAGCCCGTTTTTGAGCCAAAAATACCCTTTTTGAATCAGAAGAATTACCCCCAAAAAAAATACCATATGACATAAGCGTATGAAAATATGCGAAGTAGACTACTTTCCGTGTTGAACTGTCACTTATTTCAGGTGCTGTTCTAATGGTAAATAAAGCAGCATTTAGTTTCTGAATAAGATCCTGAACATGGGCTTTCCACAACAGCTTACTATCTATCGGAATGCCTAGGAACTTGAACTGTTCCGTCTCGCTTATAATATGCCCATTCTGTCCGATCAAAATATCGGTTCTTGTTGAATTGTGAGTTAGAAACTGCAAAAACCGAGTCTTACTGTGATTTAGCATCAAATTATTTTCCAAAAGCCACGAACTTATTTCATGAACTACATTATTTGATACTGTTTCAATATTACACACAAGATCCTTCACTACCAAGCTGGTGTCATCAGCAAACAGAAATATTTTTGAATCATCTGTAATACTAGAAGGCATATCATTTATATAAATAAGAAACAACAGTGGCCCCAGCACCGACCCTTGGGGAACGCCCCACTTAACAGTGCCCCATTGGAACTGAACATCACTACCACTCTCAATATTGCGGAGAATTACCTTCTGCTTTCTGTTCTTAAAGTAAGAGGCGTACCAATTGTAAGCTACTCCCCTACTCCATAATGGTCCAACTTCTGCAGTAATATTTTGTGGTCAACACAGTCAAAAGCCTTCGTTAAATCAAAGAAAACACCTAGCGTTCGCAACCTTTTATTTAATCCGTCCAAAACCTCACAGAGAAAAGATAATATAGCATTTTCAGTTGTTAAACCATTTCTAAAACCAAACTGTACATTTGACAGCAAATGGTGTGACAAGTGGAGAAATCGGAACATTTCCGACGTACTCTTCTATTTGTGTTCAGTACAGGGATGACAGCTGCGAGGCAGCCAGAAGCATTTATGCCGTGCATGGGGCTAATGCCATTGGACAGAGCACGGTAATAAAATTTTTTCCCGTTTTAAGGAGGATCTTTTGACATGAGTGATTCTCCACGTTCAGGAAGACCTTCGGCGTTTGATGAAGATCGTTTAAATGCATTAATCCACAATGATCCACGTCAGTGTACTCGAGAAATGGCAAATGTGAGGAACTGTCATCATTTCATCATCATGCGACATTTTCATGCAATGAGGAAGGTTAAAAAATCAGGTTTATGGGTACTGCATGTTGTAAGTGAGAATCACAAAAATCTAATCACAGGTAAGGGATGTGCAAGACAGATTCATCGAAGAACCCTCAAGAAGTGTAGTCCACCCACAAAGGCGGTAGCTTACAAAATCCTCGTTCGACTAGTACTGGAATATTGATCGTCAGTCTGGAGTCCGTACCAGACAGGACTGATAGAAGAAATAGAGAAGACCCACGGAAAAGCAGCGAGGCTCGTTAGAGGTTCATTCAGCAAATATGAAAGCGTCACGGAAATGCTTAGCCAACTCGAGTGGCGGAACCTGCAAGAGGCGTTCTGCATTACAGTGTGGTTTGCTTCTGAAATTCCGAGAGCGCATTTTCTTTGAATGGTCAACCAATATATGAGTATCTTGAGACCAGTTCACAAACGCAAAATTAGAGGGACTGGAACTAACCACGATTTTCTTTCCCGCGACCAATTCGCGACTGGAACAGGAAATGGAGGAAGTGACAGTGCTACAAAAAGTACCCTCCGCAACACGCCTTAAGGTGGTTTCCGGAATATAGATGTAAGTGTAGGTGTTCGTCAAGTTCCTCTGGACAACAGTCAGGCTGGTTGCACTTCCACAAAAAACATGATACATACCCAGTTAACAAAACGATAACGCTCCGAGCACACCTCACAGTCTGACACGGTTCATCGTCAGGCACCGCTTACTCCATTCCTCTCTTAGGTTAACTAAGTGTGTTGCGCAGGAGGGGTCAATCATGCGGGTAAATAACGAATAACTGCAAAATCATGAAAGTAAATAAAATGTAGCCCGTGACTATGGAACAGCATTAGGTAGAAGAAGAGAAGATTATCGCACACTTTCCTGCAGACGCAGCGTAAAACACAAATTTTAGACTTGTTTATTTAGCTGTAACAATATACATTAAATAATATAAAGATTGTCGCTCAAAACTTGCACCGCACGTACTGCGGAAATGGGAGATGCTGTTGATCTGTGGTTTTCAGGTAAGGGATTGGTAGCGAGGGACTCATATTGCTAGCCAACAAACAGAATGTAACAATAATTAGGAAGTGTATTTTTCGTGCAAACATATAATTTTTAAAAGCAACAATGTCTATTAACATTAACAGATTAAGAGTAGCGCAAATTAGAATTTCGGGGGTGTTTGTTGCAGAATTACAGTGAGAGTCGTTTCGATATACTGTGTTTTGAAGAGTTTGTGCACCGACACTTGTTTGTGCCACTCAGCCTGCGTAGTTGCTAGGTACGATGTTGTTATGTTTGCTTACAATGTGCTTGCGTGTTTTTCAGTGCAATGCGACTTGCTAGTTCAAATTGGTTCAAATGGCTCTGAGCACTATGGGACTTACCATCTGAGGTCATCAGTCCCCTAGAACTTAGAACTACTTAAACCTAACTAACCTAAGGACATCACACACATCCATGCCCAAGGGAGGATTCGAACCTGCGACCGTAGCGGTCGTGCGGTTCCAGACTGTAGCGCCTAGAACCGCTCGGCCACCCCAGCCGGCTGCCAGCTAAACCTCCAAAACATGCACTATTGGTCTGCTGACAGTTCCCGTTGGCTCCATTAAGTGGGACATCAACGTCCATGAAGTGTAAACTTGTGGTGTGGGATAGTGAACCATCAGCTCATAGGCTCGTTTTTCAGAGGCGGAACACTGAACGCGCACAAGTATGGCAGCCACCTAACAGATCATCTTCCACGCTTGCTAGAAGACGTTCCTCCGCAGAGTAGGAGGAAGCTGTGATAACAATATGATGGCTGTCCAGCCCATACTGCACGTAGTACTACAGCATGTCTTCACGAATTATTTCCTAATCGCTGGATTGGACGCAAAGTATCTGTAACTTGCCCGGCTAGTGCCCCAGATTTGACGCCTGTAGACTTTTTTCTGCGGAGAAAGTTGAAAGACGCCGTCTACAGGGACATACCAATTACACTCGATGATTAGCAACGACGTATTACTACCAGCCGACTCAGTCATCTCCGCTGAAATGCTAGCACGTGTGCAGCAGTCGATCCATACCAGACTGGAAGCGGGTATTCCCCCTGCTGGTGGACTATTTGAACATAACCTGTGATGGTCAGATGTCTCGTTACTGGTCAGAATCCAAGTAACAAGTGTATGCACTTGTGTTGCTCTTTAGTGTGTGCAACCACACGTATTGCACAAGTCTCGGTGTGTTAAATTTTCAAAATATAATACTCCGTAAACGACTCGCACTAGAATCCTCCAACCAACACCACCGACATTTAAAAAAGTGTATGTTCGCACAAAAATACAGTTTCTAATTATTATTGCAAGCTGTTGATTGGCTAACAATACGAGCCCCTAGCAACTAATCCATTCTGTGAAAACCTTAGATCAATAGCACTTTCAATTTCCGCAATATTTGTGTTGTAACTTATAGATCATTCACATTGTATACGTTTATACCACCAATCTGTATTAAAATTGCAAAACAAAGACCATCTTCTGCCAAAGAAAACATTGTGAGTATACTGAAATACAACAAAAATTGGTAGCATTTGAATGATGATACTGTTCATTTACATTCTTTGTACTTTAAATGATAACGAAGCTGCAGTATCTGAATTTATATTAACATCTTTCCTTAATGTAACACCTTTGGTTGTTATTAATACGACACAAAATCAATTTGTTTGTAAAGCAGGTCTCTGTAGGAAAAACAAAATCAGAATGTAAGCAAGCAGCAATTTCTTTTTGAGATTTATATGTAGTTTCTTAAGGCTTTGTGGAGCGAAAAGAAGACTGAAGATTTGACCGTTACTTTTTATCTCTTCAAATAATTAATTCCAAATGTGAAACATACTCATTCAAATTTTAATTTATTGTCGGTTATTTCTAGGTTCGATGGTTGTCTCGGATCTCACTTAAGATTGTACGTCACCCACAGACCGCCTAGCAGAGCCGGTTAGGAAAGTGGGTTGGAAGAGGACAACGGTAAACGACCTACACTGTGACCTTGCGCAGTGCAGCAGTGCTGAGGACAGTAGTGATCACCATCTCCTGAGGACCGGCAGTCTTATGTTTGCTGGATTACATACTCTGTCTTACTAAAACAACACTTTTGAAGGCGCTACGTAACTACCTTCAACAGTTTACCATCTAAAGGCACCATAAATACGGATAGTGGAGTGCGTTAAAGCGCTCGCTTTCGGGACAAGGGGAGGCCCGCCGGTCTCGAATCGGATGCACCTTGCTGATTAGCGACGGAGGACGGTTTGCCGGCCAGCCTGGATGAGGTTTTTAGGCGATTTTCCACACCTGCCGAGATAAATACCGGGGTGGTTACCGCTTACCGTCTCAAATACACGATCCGCAAAGACTGTAAAATGATGTCGCAGCTGGACATGTGATTACGTTAGATGCAGACAGAAGGGGTACATGCATTTCTCCCTTGAGGAGGGAGGGTGGATGGGGGGCAGGTAGTACCTTTAAAATACCTTTGGCAGTGTCGAGCCCATCGTAATAATAGCCTATAATCGGGTATTCTTGGTTCTCCGCAAGACTAGAGAAGTACTGTGCACGTTCCGACCTGGTATTTGTTGGGTAATGGACACCAGAACGGAAGGAAGGAAGGCATCGTGAATATGCGATCTATTTCAAGCTGAGTGTCGCACCAAGTGCTCTTCCAGCTGAGGTGAGTAGGAAGAAATCGTGGACTGACTCGCAGCTTAGGTTTTACTAAGTACTGCGGCAGTAGCATCCATTCGATAGAAAATTTGAGGAGAGGTAGGCTTATCCACAGCCATTGTGGCACTTACGCTTAAAGATATCGAAAAGAATAATGTTCATACTTATGGAGTAAACCGTTTGTCCTTTTTCTCCGTCGTACTTCATTTGAAAGTTTTATAGTTTCATGAACCGCTGCCATCATTCACGTCTTAGCAATAATTCTTTCCTCATAAAATCTGCAGCTTTAGCTATTTAGCTAATCACTACAGTGGAAGTAACATTGTGATTCACTTTTTAATTTAAATTTTTCTTCTATGGGTTTATAAGTAGAGCTCTTGCTAGCAGGAATTGCAATTTCCGCTTTGTGAATATGGGAATACTTTCATATGGAAACATTTTTTTGTGTCAGTTGTGTGTATAAACACAACAGTAGACAAAAACATGTAGGCTGATTTGAACGCCACAGAACTTTTCTGGACATGATCCTGTTGCAGGTGGTATGGCTTTGCCTTCCTGCGGCCTGAAAACCGGTACCGAGTATTCAGTTTATGAAAATGTACTGTCAATATGAATCATAATGCAGTTCCCACATTTTTCACGTGCCCGAATTAGTAACGGAGATTACAAGCATGGTAAATGAGATGGTTCAAATGGCTCTGAGCAGTATGGGACTTAACTTCTGAGGTCATCAGTCCCCTAGAACTTAGAACTACTTAAACCTAACTAACCTAAGGACATCACACACATCCATGCCCGAGGCAGGATTCGAATCTGCGACCGTAGCGGCCGCGAGGTCCCCGACTGTAGCGTCTAGAACCGCTCGGCCACCCTGGCCGATCGGTAAATGAGAGAAAAGGATCTTTGGATCATTCGGTGATGAGATTTCAGTCCAGCATAGGTTTCAAGCCACACTTTCAGGTTATAATGTTTTATTAAAATGAACCAATGCTCGTAAGCTCAAATAGGGTCGCAGTTCCTACGTTAAAACATACTGAACACGTTCTTCACTGGTTAAACTAACCTGCTGTGACTCTCTTTTAACGTCTGAGTTAACAGATTGTTGTGCATT
The DNA here is from genome assembly GCF_021461395.2 of Schistocerca americana. Taxonomy (NCBI): domain Eukaryota; kingdom Metazoa; phylum Arthropoda; class Insecta; order Orthoptera; family Acrididae; genus Schistocerca; species Schistocerca americana. The sequence goes on along the minus strand of NC_060130.1, from coordinate 709,906,612 downwards.
TGTGACTCATGAGTGATGTAGATGAACTGGAAGTATACGTAGGACGTGCATGCGGTGGCAGTGCGTACCATACAGCAGCTTTCGCAAGTTAAGCGCCAGCAACTTTGGGGCTCCCTTCACGCTTGGTTCCGCATGCTACTGCCACCAAAGCTGCGTCTTCCTAACAGCTGTGCAAAACACTTACAGCCGGCCAGTGTGGCCGTGCGGTTCTAGGCGCTTCAGTCTGGAACCGCGTGACCGCTACGGTCGCAGGTTCGAATCCTGCCTCGGGCATGGATGTGTGTGATGTCCTTAGGTTAGCTAGGTTTAAGTAGTTCTAATTTCTAGGGGACTGATGACCACAGATGTTAAGTCCCATAGTGCTCAGAGCCATTTGAACCAAAACACTTACATGACACCACAAAACAGCTTCTGTGAAACACATTTCTTCTACTACAAGCTTTTTGTTGTTAGCAACGACCTTCAGGCGAAATGGAATTGTCCATTTTCATAACCACCATGTGTGGGCTGATGTAAATCACCAAGCATTTGAAGAGCTAGGTATCAGAACCTATTTTCAGTTAAGTTATGGGTAGTAATTATTGGCAGTAAGCTAGTAGAAGCTTACATACTACCAAACAAGCTGACTGGTGCGAGGTATTTTCAGTTCAAATCAAACGCATTACCTGTACTGCTAGATGAGGTATCGTTATAACAACGACTGGAAATGTGGTCCAGGCATGGAGTATCAGCCCATTTAATCCGAAATGTCTGAGAACACCTCACACAGACATTTAATGGGTAATGAATTGGTCGGGGAGCTCGGGTATGTTGGCCAGCTCTTTCCCCCCGATTTCAGTCGCTTGAATTTTTGGTTGTGGGGCCACGTGAAATCTTCGGTGTATGTACGAGCACTACAGGAACACGTTATCAGTGTCTGCCAGTGCACCCGTGACCAACATGGAATTTTCCAGAAACTGCTTGATTCCATAAGACGCCGGACAGAAACATGGACACCATATTGAACACCATCTTTAGCGATGGCTCACAAGTGCAGGTCGTATGTAATAGAAAGCAGATTACATTTAAAGAATTTGTTTACTCGTTTCTTGACTGCATTCTGTAGGTCTCTCGTAAGAGCAAGGAGCTTGCAGTAGAAGCGATGTATTTCACAACAGCGAAGATTAAAAAGTGCTCATAGCTCTTAAGGCCTACTTGAATTTTTTTCATTGCTTTGATCCACACTACCACCTCTCAAGGTGTGGAATTAGTCATTCCGGAACGTTTCGACTCTTTCTTAGAATCCTGTTGTGACACTGATGCATGTACGTATGTAGCGACGTTTTTGGAAAACGCATTGTGATATCATCAATGGATTACCTACATGTGCTGCGTTTGGCTGGAATGGACCATACAGCATCGTCCACAGTACTGAGTTGATGCTGAACACTGTGACATATAAACATGTCTGCATCGACGGTCTGACACTATGAGCTTGTGACACCGTGGCCGTATGGCGACTTCCATTGTTTGGAAACCACAAAAGCCTAATTCTGCAGTGGACACGTGAACGGCCTTTCTGCGGTGCTGCGAGGCAAAGTTTTCGAATTAATCCCGTTTCAACCACTCCTACAGTGATGGATACATAAGTGTAAGAAATTATCGTGGTGCTCGCCGTGTCACAGCCTGCGTTGCTAAGAGGCCTGGCGGACAAACCCTTCGGATACTATAAGCAGCTCGACTCTTAGGTATTGAAGGTAATTTTAACAGCAACCATTGCTTATATGATGTAAACCTTCGACCGACAAATTGCCCACCAAACGTTTCTGGGACATGATTAGTCGGAACTTCTTCGTTACTCTCTTACAGCAACAGGTGTTGACGTTTTGTGGAGGTGCATACAAGGCGCGTGAGGGAGATTCTGCAGGCGCTCAGGGGCTCTTATTGTAGCACGTCGGTGCTCTGTATGATACTGAATTCGCAAATTCACAGATTATATGCAGTTTTGTAACCCTAATTATTTATGTATGATAATTTATGTATGATGTAAAGTTCATTTTGTCAGCGTACCCACTCGAGCTGCACGTAACTTAATGTTCGTACCAATCCCTGACACGCTGCATCACGTGATCAGGGACTCCCACGAACTTTAGCGCTCATTAAGTCCGTGTGCATTAGGAAAACGCTACTAAGAGGTTAACTGGAATTTAATCTGCAATTATTAGTGGGCCTAACGCTAAGTTGTGGGTGCAGACTCATACTGAAATCAGTAACTACAATAACTTTGCGGAGTATTAAATGAGAGATGCCATCCAGTGAGTAACTTTTATTGATTAAGAAACAAATACAAAATTCGAGTCGCCACAAGCGAGTTGCATGCTTGAAAATGATTCTGTCTTGGTCGATCTGTCGTACAAAACAAAGTGCGAACACAGGACTACAAAGTTAAATCTGAGGAAAAGCTCCAAGATACGATATCTAATTTAAAATGAGGAACCAACAGTGTGGTAGATTTTAAGCAAAGGGAACAAATACCATAACTTCCCTTATCATGTGATAACGAAAATTACGTTAATTCTACCTATTGACTACTTGACTCGATAAAGCTTAAGAAAAATTGAGAGTAAGTATACCATTACAGGTTCGAGTTCTGTTTTCCACTAGAGACATCTTATTGTTTGCTGAACCTCATGTTAACTGTTCTGAAATTCACCTGTCTCTCCCAGTTATACATGCTTCGCACAGCGCGGTGTTCTTACGAGGCCTGTGTATGCGGGTGCGGCTGCAGACGTCGTACTAAAACTGCGAGCTGCACCTGCGGCTGGTACTGAGCAACATCTGGAAATCGCTCGCTAGTGCTTTACGCATCCGCTTGCCCTCGATGCTGCCGGATGGAGTCGGCAGTTGTTCCCAGTAGAAACGGCTAACTATGACTCGGAAACTGGCAAGACAGAGCTCACCAAAAACTTCTGTCAATCAACGCTCGAACATGAAGTGCTCGACCCAAGTGCCGACCCGATTCGAAGCAATTTAGCAGAAGCCCAAAACAAAAGCGACAAAAATGAAACTCTGGCTATCCTCATAGCCTCGGATCGTAGCGTCGTTACCTCCGCCATAGCCAATAGCTAAGCAGGCGGCAGACACAGCTCCCAATCAAAATCTCCATCACAATTTTAATATCCCACCAGTGTGGCTACCGTAGGGGGGGGGGGGAGGGGGGGGGGGCAATCCTACACGCTCTTACAAAAAGGAAGACGCGCGCCCAAATTTTTCACTCCTCCAACTACACACACACACACACACACACACACACACACACACACGGAGAGGGAGGGAGGGAGGGAGAGAGAGAGAGAGAGAGAGAGAGAGAGAGAGAGAGAGAGAGAGATAGGAAGACAGTTGCGTTTTACCTCCCCCACAGGAATGTAAACTTAACATCGGACATGTAATCTTAAAGAGACCTGCTCGTGAAATATGACTACAAATCCAAAAAAGTATTTCTGATCCATAAGGGAGAACATTTCATGCCGATTACAAAAATATATAGTTTATGGGCATTTTCATTTTCCGTAAATTTAGCTTTAACGTAATGTTGCACAGGTGACAGGCCCGTCCGTCATTTTAAAGAACGTCAGAATACGTGATGTATTCTTCTCCTTCTAGATATGGATCGCAAACACAGGTGTATTCTAGAAGGCTCAGACTACCAAAAACTGGGTACAAGCGTAGTCTGTGTAGAAGGCTGTGCCTTAGTCGCTTCCAAAGATTTTATGATATAATTCTTGCTTTCGGAATTTGAAACACCTGTGCTTCTTAGTTATTTCTGTGTTGTTATATTTCAGTTTATGTATATTCTGTGAAAGAAATGCCGATAATAAAGAAATTTAACACCAAATGGAGGTTTCGAGGTAACTAGTTCAAACCAACATCGAATAATACTCAATAATACAGTGAGTTATAATATACTAGAATGTGCGGGTAATGCACGATTAATCGTCGGATGTGCTTTCGACATTACAAATTGCAGGATGATATTTTTCATACAGACACGGAAAACAGAATTTATAACAGCATCTACTACGTCGAATGAATGCAGTCTTCCTGCGTGTACAAGGAATCTTCAGAGCTATTGAGGAAAAACAAAGCTTGTTGTGATTTTAAAAAATATTCCTTTCTTCCCACAATTTTGACGCAAACCGTGCGTAACGCAACATCTTCGTAAATATCGATGCCGAAAACTGGCGATGTACGATAGAATCTATTTTAATAGCGTCTTCACGAAAAGCCATTTCTCGTTCTTCGTCCCTCAAGTGTGAACAAGCTTGAAGGCTCCTGGTAATGATTTTAAGTTACCTGTAGACATAAAGATCGGCCAATATTTGTTGTAATAACAAAAATTAGTAAACAGCCAAATAGCTTTAGAAATTTAATAAATTCAACGATCATCTGCAAAAATTGAGTGTACAGGCATACAATACACTCAAACGCATTCCTTGCTGTTATGGAGGCAATTAAGCATGAATAAAGGGATCTCACAAATACGTCCATGGTCTCTCACAAAATCTCAACGAAAGCATCAACAGATGCATAGGGGAGAGAACACTGTAAAACGTATTTGTTGGGCTGACAGCGTTGAAGATATGTGTAATGGATGTATTAATAACTTTCAATGATGGTGCAGTTTCTAGGGTTTATGTTATAAAAAAATTAGGTATCCAGACAGGAATGAATAAGGTTTAAGCTCTAACTGTTGTTGATTGAATGTGAGTAACCGAAGACGAGAGAGCTGCAGAAGTTGTTACCAAGGAGGCTAGGATAAATAAAAGAATGAAGAGAAGGAATATGAAAGAATATGGAGGACAAAGAAACATGTGACCAACCGGAATATGTAGCTTGAGAGTTCTAACACTGCACAGTGCTAAGCGAATAAGTTCGTGAATCTTCTTTTGTGATTTTCCAGAAACCTGAATTTTTATCATTGAAAAACACTTTTCTCCTAAATAACATACGAATTCACCAAACTGGCACATATAATTAAAAATACCTCCTCTCCCTCCCTTGCGTACTATTTTCAGAAAATTCTAAAATATTTTGATGATGTTTGTGATCATTGATTTGAATTTTTAAATACATTTCTCGTAGTAAAATAAATTTAGTATATTTTTCACAGATTAGCATCAGAAGAGGAAATTGGAGACATAACATACTTCCCTGGATGTTACTTGTAGCCTGAGTGTTTCTCTAACAAGGGGAGATCACGACGTTCGGATCACGGATTTATTTCAGACTTTGCACACTTTTAATAGTCCATTAGGACAACATAATTTTAAGCAGAAAGGCGTACTACTTGGGTGATTTCGACGAGAAAATTTCAACAGAAGTTTAACGTGTCAGTGATGTGCAGGTGCGTTGCAACCCTGCGCATGGGCTGTCGGTGGTCATGTGGCTAGCGTTCAGGCTCTATAATCCACGAATCGCTGGATCGAATCCCACTCGCCTTCCTCTTTTTTTAGGTTATGTTTTTTTCAACACTACACATATTATTTCACATATATTACCTTTGAAACGTATTATAAAGAAAGTACATGTGTATTTGGATGAACTTTTATTGAATTTCTAAAGCTATTTGGCTATTTACTAATTTTTATTATTACAACAAATATTAACCGACCTTTATTTCTACAGGTAAATTAAAAGCTTTACCAGAAGCGTTCAAACTTGTTCATACTTGAGGGACGAAGAACGAGAAATTGCTTTTCGTGAAGATGCTATTAAAATACATTCTATCGTACAATGCCAGTTTTCGACACTGATATTTACGAAGAAGTTGCGTTAGGCACGGTTTGCATCTAAATTGTGGGAAGAAAGAGATATTTTTAAATTCACAACAAGATTTGTTTTTCCTCAATAGCTCTGAAGATTCCTTGTGCATGCAGGAAGACTGCATTCATTCGATGTAGTAGATGCTGTTTTAAATTATGTTTTCCGTGTCTGTATGAAAAATATCATCCTGCAATTTGTAATGTCGAAAGCACATCTGACGATTAATCGTACATTACCCTCACATTCTAGTATATTATAACTGACTGTCTTATTGAGTAAAGTTGTTTACGCCTTCATTTATCAGTGTTTGACTTGGTCATTCCAATCCTGTTCTTCGTCCTTGAAAACTGGGTCTATAGACTGAAGTGGCCAGGTGCAAAGCAGTCCTCAGTACCTTACCCGATTGTAGGTATAAGAATTTCGGAAATCACGACAGGCATACATTTCCAGGAAAACTTTATGCGTTTGGTCGCTTTCTTCTCAATAATTATAAATATAATATTCAGCAAACAACCAAATAACATTGGAAATTCAATAAAATTTCATGCAAATACACGTATCTTTTCAACATATTACTATTCAGATGTAATATATATCATATAATATGACTAGTGGTGAAAAAATATAAATTTTAAAAAATAAGATGAGAAAGTTTAGAGCCAACGATAAACGGATTACATAGGCTGAACGCTAACCATATGACCGCCGCCAGCCCATGCTGCGTACATCATTGACACGCATAACTTCTCTTGCGATTTTCTTGAAATCGCTTAAGTAGAACGCCTTACTTGTTGCACATTATGTTGTTGTAATGGACTATTAAAAGTGTAAAAAGTTTGAAGTAAACCCGTGATCCGAACGTCACGGTCTGTCCTCGTAATCTGTGCAGTCTAGTGGTACCAAAGAAAATAAAATCTCGGTTAAACAGTGTTCTGTTATTTAGCGTTTTATGAATGTTTTCAACATCACAATGTAGTAGATGTCTAATTTTCTCATTGAAGCTTTTGCTAATAACACTAATTGATTGTGCATATTTTGAGATACTTCTGCTTTATCGACTAGTAATACTGTGAGGGGCGGAGAATGTTAAGAACGCAGCCCGTTCATGGACGGATACCTTAAAATGGCGTCCCATTTCCGCAATGTCGGGGATGATTTTATCTCGGCTGGGAGTTCTGCTTCCTGCAGTGTTCGGTCATTAAACCGTTTGCGAAACGGCGCCCACTGGCGCCAGACTGCTGGCTATACCGTAGTTAGGACCTCAGTGTGTTAATCTCGAGGTCAGAGCCGCAGTGTACTCTCTTATCTTCCAAACGCAGGCTCCTAAGCGAGACGATTCGGCTAGACAGATGAGGTCCGAGCGCAGAGAGCGAAAATTGCCTTTGCCTCCCTCGTATCCTTCTGTCTCCCCTCGCCAGCCAGCCCAAACACGAGGGGCTCGCAACATTTTTCATTTATTCCAGCCCAAAAGAAGAATAGAACTTCTGCCCAGGCTATCAGTTCCCAGGAAATCGCAGTAAATTTTAAACATTAAAGGAAACAAGTAATTAAAAACCAAACTAATATTCCACTATTTGAGTCTCCTAGACACTCACTGCGGATAAGTAAACAATTTGAAACCAAAAATTACACGAAAAAACGAGTAATTCGAATCTAGTTTATGTGGCATTTGATACAAAAACGCGAGTAAGAGCCCCCGAATGGACCGACGCCTCACAATTTCAGTCACATACAGTATTACTGGTGCAGCAATTTTCAAAAAGGTTATTGTATTTGCGTGAATAGATTATATGACATCATCAAAATCAAGAGAAGTGGCGTGATATTAACACAGTGGACTCGTATTCAAGAGGAACGTGCTTCAAGTTCCCTGCTGTAGTCCTTGTTTTAAGTTCTGTGTTGTTTTTCTTGTACTAGTTCACAATTTACCCAACAAGTGTATTAACACCATCAGTTAAATAATATGGTATTTTTATGTGCTGCTTCACTGAGACACGAACATACCGAGTGAGGTGGCTCAAAAATGGCTCTGAGCACTATGGGACTCAACTGCTGAGGTCATTAGTCCCCTAGAACTTAGAACTAGTTAAACCTAACTAACCTAAGGACATCACAAACATCCATGCCCGAGGCAGGATTCGAACCTGCGACCGCAGCGGTCTTACGGTTCCAGACTGCAGCGCCTTTAACCGCACGGCCACTTCGGCCGGCTCCGAGTGAGGTGGGGCAGTGGTTAAAGCACTGATGTCTTATCCAAGATAAACGGAATTCAGATACTCGTTCAGTTAACCAAATTTAGTTCTTCTAACCACTCCAGTCGAATGATTGGTCTGAGAAGGATAAGGCTGATTCCTTGCTCCATTCTAACCCAGTCGTAAGATGTGCCTCATCTCTAATGATCTTCATGTTGAGAGGAATTTAAACGGGAATATTAATTTTCTCTTCGTCAAGTCATTTAGTTGTTAAAGATGCGACAGTGCCTACCATCAAACGGGAAGGAAAAGGAAATGAACATATTCATAGAAAGGTATGAAAGAACTACTACACAAACATTAGTTAAAACTTACATAAAAGCATGTTTCATGTTCCTCGACATATTGTCAAGGTATGTCAGTTTTGTGGTAAGGAAATACCACTTTCAGGTAGATGTAGTGACGAATTCTTTTGAGACAATTCTCTGTAGTTTTTATACCAATGTTACTGTGGAACAGTGAACCAAGTGGTATAGAACGCACTCGAGTCACAAACAAGAAAAGAGACCCTCAAATCCTCGTTCCGGCATGCAGATTTAGGTATTCCGCAATTTGCACGAATGGTTTGATTGCCGCGGACGGTTTTTCACCCAAGTCATGCCCAGTCGGTGTTTGTCCTACTGACATAATGGCCCCTTCTTGGAAGGGATGTCGAACATAATTTACGTATTTCGAGCTTTAGCTACTTCGGTGAAATTTGGTAATGAAGAGGCACGAAGTGGCGGAAATAAAACTATGGGGCAGATCGTCAGCCATGGTCGGATAGTAAGAAACAGAACAGCAGAGCAGTCGCTAAGAGAACTACAATTGGAGAATGACGTTCTGCGTTCGAGCCCCTGTTCGTCACACCGTTTTAATCTGCCAGATAAGAGCAATGTGTCACGGATTTACAGAAAAAGTTTCCAAAGTGTACGGAACTCTAAAAGGAAACTATTTTCACAAAAAATAAATCGACTTACAGTCTTAAACCTTTGATTTACTAGGCATTAAATTACTTCCGACTAGAGTCAAAGGGAAAAGCAGCCTTAGTTACATAACTATATATTCACGAAACAGGTGAAAGTATCAATCAGAATTTTACATAAAGACGAAGGAAGATATCGGCTCACTTTCTTGTCGAAGTTACAGTCGTTATATAAGGAGAACAAAGTTGGCTGGATAATGAATGGAATAAATTGGGCTATGTCTGCCTACATTTACACTTACATATTGCTATATTGCCCTCTGTCCACTTCACAGTGCATAATTCAGGGTGATCTGTGTTAATATTTAAGCCCCTACCTGTCCGTCTCCATTTATTTATTCAGCAAGGGAAGGAAAATAAGCCAACCGGTATGGCCGAGCGATTCTAGGCGCTTCAGTCTGGAACCGCGCGACCGCTACGGTCGCAGGTTCGAATCCTGCCTCAGGCATGGATGTGTGTGATGTCCTTAGGTTAGTTAGGTTTAAGTAGTTTTAAGTTCTGGGGACTTATGACCTCTGAAGTTAAGTCCCATAGTGCTCAGAGCCATTTGAACCATTTGAACTTGCTGTCTTTCTCCAGTCATGCGAGGCCATTCGTTGAGCGAGAGATCCTCGATAACTATGAAACAGAAAAAGGATTAGATTCGAAAGGTAGTCAATGTGAAATGTGTAACACGAATCACAACACGCCCTAGTTTCTTGTCATTTTACGTAGTTTATCGTTTTTCAGTACTGGCGCCAGGAGTGGGAGTCTATTTCACTCCATTTGTGAGTGTATGTGACGGGCAACTATTGCTTCGGCCATAGGATACTCCAGTGTACACAAATTATTAAATATAGAATTTAAAATTTCGTCCTTTTGCCCTTGTCTTCAGTTTTAACACCAGACTGACCCACGAGAGGCTGTACTGGAGAATTGGATCCGTCTAGTTAATTTAAATGAGATCAGAAGTTCCTAGGATTGTTTCTCCAGGATCTGACTACTGAGATTTTTTATGCCTTCACACATGGGCTATAGCGTGACATGTATGTCAGATAAATCACAATCTAGCGAAAATACACTCCTGGAAATGGAAAAAAGAACACATTGACACCGGTGTGTCAGACCCACCATACTTGCTCCGGACACTGCGAGAGGGCTGTGCAAGCAATGATCACACGCACGGCACAGCGGACACACCAGGAACCGCGGTGTTGGCCGTCGAATGGCGCTAGCTGCGCAGCATTTGTGCACCGCCGCCGTCAGTGTCAGCCAGTTTGCCGTGGCATACGGAGCTCCATCGCAGTCTTTAACACTGGTAGCATGCCGCGACAGCGTGGACGTGAACCGTATGTGCAGTTGACGGACTTTGAGCGAGGGCGTATAGTGGGCATGCGGGAGGCCGGGTGGACGTACCGCCGAATTGCTCAACACGTGGGGCGTGAGGTCTCCACAGTACATCGATGTTGTCGCCAGTGGTCGGCGGAAGGTGCACGTGCCCGTCGACCTGGGACCGGACTGCAGCGACGCACGGATGCACGCCAAGACCGTAGGATCCTACGCAGTGCCGTAGGGGACCGCACCGCCACTTCCCAGCAAATTAGGGACACTGTTGCTCCTGGGGTATCGGCGAGGACCATTCGCAACCGTCTCCATGAAGCTGGGCTACGGTCCCGCACACCGTTAGGCCGTCTTCCGCTCACGCCCCAACATCGTGCAGCCCGCCTCCAGTGGTGTCGCGACAGGCGTGAATGGAGGGACGAATGGAGACGTGTCGTCTTCAGCGATGAGAGTCGCTTCTGCCTTGGTGCCAATGATGGTCGTATGCGTGTTTGGCGCCGTGCAGGTGAGCGCCACAATCAGGACTGCATACGACCGAGGCACACAGGGCCAACACCCGGCATCATGGTGTGGGGAGCGATCTCCTACACTGGCCGTACACCACTGGTGATCGTCGAGGGGACACTGAATAGTGCACGGTACATCCAAACCGTCATCGAACCCATCGTTCTACCATTCCTAGACCGGCAAGGGAACTTGCTGTTCCAACAGGACAATGCACGTCCGCATGTATCCCGTGCCACCCAACGTGCTCTAGAAGGTGTAAGTCAACTACCCTGGCCAGCAAGATCTCCGGATCTGTCCCCCATTGAGCATGTTTGGGACTGGATGAAGCGTCGTCTCACGCGGTCTGCACGTCCAGCACGAACGCTGGTCCAACTGAGGCGCCAGGTGGAAATGGCATGGCAAGCCGTTCCACAGGACTACATCCAGCATCTCTACGATCGTCTCCATGGGAGAATAGCAGCCTGCATTGCTGCGAAAGTTGGATATACACTGTACTAGTGCCGACATTGTGCATGCTCTGTTGCCTGTGTCTATGTGCTTGTGGTTCTGTCAGTGTGATCATGTGATGTATCCGACCCCAGGAATGTGTCAATGAAGTTTCCCCTTCCTGGGACAATGAATTCACGGTGTTCTTATTTCAATTTCCAGGAGTGTATTTCAAAGTTAAATTTCAGTGATTTTCCCGAGGGAGGAGCCTTGGACTCAGGCTGGCGGCCGGCGGTTCCACCAGCAAGGGCCGAGCAATCAGTGACAAAGGGAAGATTAACGCGGGTGCTTAGCGGGTTTTAGCCTAATAAAAGTGGAGGACGTGCCTGCAGCTCGCCTGTTCTAAAGTTTGAGAATCTGGACACTGGAAAGAATTAAAGGCTTACAAAAGACGGACATTCTTAAATACGTTTATGATCTGTAATGATTCAAGACAAAATTGCAGAGGAAATCCGAGCATATCAAAAAATCACAACAATGCAATGGATCTAATAGAATGTCAGCCACCATTTTAGAAGTAAAATCAAAGGGGTTAGAGATTACAGCAAAATTAATAACATTTCTACAAACATTTTGAATATTAAATATTAAACGATAAAGTCAATCATGACCAATCAGGTGTTGGGTAATAATAGCATAGTACATTAGCTCCTATTGCTACAAACAATATCACAGTAAATTCTCCAGTTCCTGCAGTCTTAAGTATTTTATCATGTACGGGTGTCGAAACAGGAAAGTCCTCCACATTTCACAATAAAATGAAGCAGTATGGCGCTTTTATGTTGATGGTTTCATTTATTCTAACGTAAATGTTGTTTTGTTATAAGAGCGTGTGCGCCAGATTCGTATGTATTTATTTAAGTCGAAGGGTCGATTTGAAGGATACTGTGCTTAGCACCGTTGGAAACGTTAGCGAGTAACCTTTTATTTAAAATATATATCTCGTTTTTAGGATTTTTAGTGTTAATTGGTGGTTCATTTCGTGCATTTTGTGACATTGTAAGACAGTTGTGCTTTTGGTGCAATATCTTAAGTCCTTGTTTGCGGGAGTGATGTGAGAGTGTTGTGAGTTAAGGGCTCGTAGGCCTAAGGAGAACCGAGAAATCTTCTGTATAGGCCATATGGAGGAGACGGTAGTAAAGTTTTGCTTTGATGTCGTTCTCAAGGAGGACATACAACTTGGTAATTTGCTCATGTGATAGGAAAGTTTTGGAAGAATTCTGTTCTGGGGAATAGGAGATACAGTCTTATACTTAGTAAAATTCAGCTACAAGTGGTCCTTGTAACTTTAGAAAGAGCAATGAATAGCTAAAATATTGGCGTTCTACTACCTTTCAAGCTGTTCAGTATTTATGAGTCTATGACCTTCTTTAAGTATATTTTGTAGGATCAACATTTCTGTATAACATTATTTTATTTCTCAATAAATTATCAAACTTGGGCAACTTTAAACGTTCGGTCCACATACACCGATCTGCAAATATTTCCAAATTTTATCATTTCTGATCATTCCTCAGATCTTTGTAAGATGGGTTAACACAAAATTTGTTCATCTTACATTACATAGTTCTGATGGACAAGCACAAGGCTTATAGATCATGTCACTGAAACTTTCGAAAAAAACAAGGTTTTATTATACATGATGATATAATAACAATCGGCAATTAATATTTAATATTCTTTGAACTGAAGGTGAAATAAAAACTTGTGCAATAACAGTCCTGCTGTTTTCATTATAAGAATAATCTTCACATTAACGACCGCTGGAACGTGATGCTTGAATCCGCTTATTTTCACTATGTTATGTCCTATGTTATACTTATGTGTCTTCACAAAGAATATTCTTAGCCCAGAAACGGTGACGAGAACGATCAGCGATCTGAGAGCAGGGCGTTCTTCAAGTGTCTCGAAATTCTAACCCTTCGATTCTCAAGTGTATACGCTCTCATGGATTTATGGTTAATAATGTGGACTCACTGAAAGGTAAGTTCATAAATCTCACTTTTCAGGAAAAGAACGGTTTTCACTTCGGTAACATTTTCTTAATCACTGTAGAGAATTGTGTACAGTATACCGCAGGTTCCAAATTCAGTACGCTTCCAGCAGAAACTCTTTTTATTGTGTACAAGAGTTCTTTGCAGTTGTTTAGAGATATTCAGTCATGTGTTACTCATTTGAATGCAATACTGAAGATATCGTCTCTTATTTTTTATTTTGCTAATTTTTTGTAACTTCTTTTGTAATGATTCCGTGAGTTATACAGGGTGGTCAGATAATGTCTGAAACGCTTGTCGGGATGTTGCAGGTCAGGTTGTACTCAGATATAAATGTTAAGAAAAAAATTCGACACGTTGCGCGGTTTCAGAGTTATTTAGCGTTGAAACTAGCCAATGGGCGCATCGCACGCTCACATTGAAGCGGCCTGCGAGGGGCGGTATTGCCCAAGTGCTTTGTTGTTGTTGTGTGGTCTTCAGTCCTGAGACTGGTTTGATGCAGCTCTCCATGCTACTCTATCCTGTGCCAGCTTCTTCATCTCCCAGTACCTACTGCAACCTACATCCTTCTCAATCTGCTTAGTGTATTCACCTCTTGGTCTCCCTCTACGATTTTTACCCTCCACGCTGCCCCCCAATACTAAATTGGTGATCCCTTGATGCCTCAGAACATGTCCTACCAACCGATCCCTTCTTCTGGTCAAGTTGTGCCACGATTTTCTCTTCTCCCCAATCCTATTCAATACTTCCTCATTAGTTACGTGATCTACCCATCTAATCTTCAGCATTCTTCTGTAGCACCACATTTCGAAAGCTTCTATTCTCTTCTTGTCTAAACTATTTATCGTCCATGTTTCACTTCCATACATGGCTACACTTCACACAAATACTTTCAGAAATGAATTCTTGACAATTAAATCTATACTCGATGTTAACAAATTTCTCTTCTTCAGAAACGCTTTCCTTTCCATTGCCAGTCTAAATTTTATATCGTCTCTACTTCGACCATCATCAGTTACTCTGCTCCCCAAACAGCAAAACTCCTTTACTACTTTAAGTGTCTCATTTACTAATCTAATTCCCTCAGCATCACTCGACTTAATTCGACTACATTCCATCATCCTCGTTTTGCTTTCGATGATGTTCATCTTATACCCTCCTTTCAAGACACTGTCCATTCCGTTCAACTGCTCTTCCAAGTCCTTTGCTGTCTCTGACAGAATTACAATGTCATCGGCGAACCTCATATTTTTTATTTCTTCTCCATGGATTTTAATACCTACTCCGAATTTTTCTTTTGTTTCCTTTACTGCTTGCTCAATATACAGATTGAATAACATCGGGGAGAGGCTACAACCCTGTCTCACTCACTTCCCAACCACTGCTTCCCTTTCATGTCCATCGACTCTTAAATAACTGCCATCTGGTTTCTGTACAAATTGTAAATAGCCTGTCGCTCCCTGTATTTTACCCCTGCCACCTTAAGAATTTGAAAGAGAGTATTCCAGTCAACAATGTCAAAAGCTTTCTCTAAGTCTACAAATGCTAGAAACGTAGGTTTGCCTTTCCTTAATCTTTCTTGTAAGATAAGTCGTAAGGTCAGCATTGCCTCACGTGTTCCAGTATTTCTACGGAATCCGAACTGATCTTCCCCGAGGTCAGCTTCAACTAGTTTTTCCATTCGTCTGTAAAGAATTCGTGTTAGTATTTTGCAGCTGTGGCTTATTAAACTGATTGTTCCGTAATTTTCTCATCTGTCAACACCTGCTTTCTTTGGGATTGGAATTATTATATTCTTCTTGAAGTCTGTGGGTATTTCGCCTGTCTCATACATCTTGCTCACCAGATGGTAGAGTTTTGTCATGACTGGCTCTCCCAAGGCCGTCAGTAGTTCCAATGGAATGTTGTCTACACCGGGGGCCTTGTTTCGACTCAGGTCTTTCAGTGCTCTGTCAAACTCTTCACGCAGTATCATATCTCCCATTTCATCTTCATCTACATCCTCTTCCATTTCCATAATATTGTCCTCAAGTACATCGCCCTTGTATAGACCGTCTATATACTCCTTTCACCTTTCTGCTTTCCCTTCTTTGCTTAGAACTGGGTTTCCATCTGAGCTCTTGATGTTCATACAAGTGGTTCTCTTATCTCCAAAGGTCTCTTTAATTTTCCTGTAGGCGGTATATATCTTACCCCTAGTGAGACAAGCCTCTACATCCTTACATTTGTCCTCTAGCCATCCCTGCTTAGCCATTTTGCACTTCCTTTCGATATCATTTTTGAGACGTTTGTATTCCTTTTTGCCTGCTTCATTTACTGCATTTTTATATTTCCTCCTTTCATCAATTAAATTCAATATTTCTTCTGTTACCCAAGGATTTCTACTAGCCCTCGTCTTTTTACCTACTTGATCCTCTGCTGCCTGCACTACTTCATCCCTCAAAGCTACCCATTCTTCTTCTACTGTATTTCTTTCCCCCATTCCTGTCAATTGTTCCCTTATGCTCTTCCTGAAACTCTGTACAACCTCTGGTTCTTTCAGTTTATCCAGGTCCCATCTCCTTAAATTCCCACCTTTTTGCAGTTTCTTCAGTTTTAATCTACAGGTCATAACCAATAGATTGTGGTCAGAGTCCACATCTGCCCCTGGAAATGTCTTACAATTTAAAACCTGGTTCCTAAATCTCTGTCTTACCATTATATAATCTATCTGATACCTTCTAGTATCTCCAGGGTTCTTCCATGTATACAACCTTCTTTCATGATTCTTAAACCAAGTGTTAGCTATGATTAAGTTGTGCTCTGTGCAAAGTTCTACCAGGCGGCTTCCTCTTTCATTTCTTAGTCCAGTCCATATTCACCTACTACGTTTCCTTCTCTCCCTTTTCCTACTACCGAATTCCAGTCACCCATGACTATTAAATTTTCGTCACCCTTCACTATCTGAATAATTTCTTTTATTTCATCACACATTTCTTTAATTTCTTCGTCATCTGCAGAGCTAGTTGGCATATAAACTTGTACTACTGTAGTAGGCATGGGCTTTGTGTCTATCTTGGCCACAATAATGCGTTCACTATGCTGTTCGTAGTAGCTAACCCGCACTCCTATTTTTTTATTCGTTATTAAACCTACTCCTGCATTACCCCTATTTGATTTTGTATTTATAACCCTGTAATCACCTGACCAAAAGTCTTGTTCCTCCTGCCACCGAACTTCACTAATTCCCACTATATCTAACTTTAACCTATCCATTTCCCTTTTTAAATTTTCTAACCTACCTGCCCGATTAAGTGATCTGACATTCCACGCTCCGATCCGTAGAACGCCAGTATTCCTTCTCCTGATAACGACATCCTCTTGAGTAGTCCCCGCCCGGAGATCCGAATGGGGGACTATTTTACCTCCGGAATATTTTACCCAAGAGGACGCCATCATCATTTAATCACACAGTAAAGCTGCATGCCCTCGGGAAAAATTACGGCCGTAGTTTCCCCTTGCTTTCCCCTTGCTTTCAGCCGTTCGCAGTACCAGCACAGCAAGGCCGTTTTGGTTATTGTTACAAGGCCAGATCAGTCAATCATCCAGACTGTTGCCCTTGCAACTACTGAAAAGGCTGCTGCCCCTCTTCAGGAACCACACGTTTGTCTGGCCTCTCAACAGATACCCCTCCGTTGTGCTTTGTTTGGTTACATAAAACTTGGATTTGCGTGCGTAACGACCTGATTGGCTAACTTCAATGCTAAATAAGTAGGAAACGCAGCAACTTATTGAATGTGTTACTTAACATTTACATCTCAGTACAACCTGCCCTGCAGTATCCCTACAAGCGTTTCAGACATTTACTGATCACCCTACAGCGGGCAGTCAGCCGGCACGCTATTCATTAGTTTCTTTCGTCAGTCGATTCGACTGAATCGAGTAATTGTACTTTCCTACGTAGCACGCGCGTCCTAGATCTACCTGTCCAACTTTGCACACGCTGTACAAAATATTTGCTTGTCTACCAGCATCTATCGCTACAGTAGAAAGAAGTTTTTCAACATCGCGGCGTACAAAGAGATGACTGGGGTAGACAGTGAAGGACGAATCCTCCTGAACGATCGACTTAATGGCTTACCTTTGTTGAACCCTCACCCTGACATTGATTGCCCTGTTGACGATGTAACAAACCACTTTGCTAGGAAGACGAGGCGCACTGAATTCATCATTAAGGAAGAGAAACGCAATTGTAACTTTTCTTAGTCATAAGATGGCATTGTCTTGTAAATGTGTATAATCAGTTTAACTAAAACTTTTTTAAACTTTGCATGTGACTTGATTATTTTTATTACAGTAAAAGTAAAGGTAGCTCAAGATTATCTTTAGCGCCCCCTCCTTGAGGTTTTCTATATCCGCCACTGTCACCCTGTATAGTTCCATCGACAACTAGCTTTGACTCACATGATAAAACAGAGCCAGAGAAGAGTGTAAAATAAAACTGTGGTAACGGCTGCATTACTTTTATGTGTCATTTTACACTTTACCATGATATTTGTTCTTAAGATTTTTATATGATTGTTAATTGAACAATGCCTTTCTGAAAGTCAGTTATGTTGTTTTCACGTGACTCATCATTCCTTTTTTTTTTGTTTTTAAGGAAAGTCTATGGAATGACTATGACAGTCTATTCGTATAAAAATTAACACTATAGTACTGTATGAGATTTGAAATTTCTTCATACTGTTTTCACTTGCAATGGAAATTATTTTCATCGAACTACCTATGTCTTCGTATGACTCTTCAACTATTTTGGTCTCAGTTAATATTAAAAACTACTGAGATGCACAGGGGTAAGTTTTCTACCATCCTTGACAACTCAAGTATTTAGATAAAGCTTTATTAGGGTGTTCAATTATTCTTCATAGCAGTTCATATTCTGTCAACGTATTACCTTCTGCAGTACATCTCAGTTTAAAAAAATAAAATAAAAGATCTGAATGTACAACGTCGCGAAAGAATTCGTTGCCATTATGAAGTAGAAAGACAGGAAAAGAAGGAAAGGCTCAGCGCAACGAGTGGTCTCGAATACGTACTTTTCATATCTTACCTTAGCAACTATCGAAATTTGAAATATGTCCCTAATAATATGAGCATTCTTATTAGTGAGAGATTGCAAGATTTACCTGTCCCGGGGTCTTCTCCCACGCACACGGACATTTTCGCAGCGGGCCGGGAACCGTCACAACTGACCTGCAACATAAAGCAGGCGGCGCAGTGAGATAACGTTTTATCTCTCACCCGTAAACACGGCACGCCACTCTCCGCGCCAGCGTCCACACCTGAAAGAGAAATTTCACAGACGTAGACGCCGCTCAGACAAAGACAGCGCTGTAGGATACGGGGCCAACGAACCCTCCGTTGTCGACACAAGACAAAGATAAATCAAATTATATTCGTGAGAAAACGCTGTAGTTCTTTCCATTGACTCTAGTAGCATCTGATAGTATTTGTATATGGGCTCAGTGGTTTATTCCAGTTGTGACTGGATGACTTAAACAGCGGAAGTGCACATCCCGACATTATCCTGGAATAAAAGAAAAGTCATTTGTGCGTTCAAGGTCCTGTTAGAAGCATGCAGCTGTTATCTTACTCTAATTATGACTGTATTGACGATGATGGTGGGTTTCGCAGACTCAACATAGCGGTTATTGGCCGTTTTATTAACATATTCCAAAACAAAAGTAGTTAAAATAATGTAAAAACTAACAACTGATACCATAAAAGTATTGATGAGAACTCGGATCCCACCTATCAGTGGCTCAAATGCACGTCCAATTCACTTTCTTTCACACTAAACCTAAAGCTCTTGATATGCCAGTGTATTAAAATTTAATGTTAAAATAATACACAAACATATGAGCCTAAAATATTAAGTTAAGGCAATGGACTGGCTGATCATTTACGTAAAAGAAATGGATAAGCCAACCGTCTGGGAAAAACAAAATTCTTCTAACAGTTTATGTGGATCGTATCTTAGAACACGTACCACATTCGTCTCACCTTCACCTAGAATGAAAGACAGATTAGTTGGTAAAGCAGCTGCTGCCCTGTTATCGTGATATAAGATATATTCTTTTAAAAATGGCCTACGTAAATCTGTGTACCAAAAGCACATACTGGCGAATCCTGTAGCTGAAGATGGAGCCTACACATCACATGAAAATTACATCTATAAGGACGTCAAAATTGCTTCCAATCTTTCGTGTACCCGAAAAGAGGAACACCACCACCGGATTGTTGGATTGATCAAACACAACTTGGTGTCCCTCACTTTCAGCCATGTTGCATAGCCCTTTGTCTCAACGCGCTGCAGTCATGGACTGTGCGGCTGGTCCCGGCGGAGGTTCGAGTCCTCCCTCGGGGATGGGTGTGTGTGTTTGACCTTAGGATAAGTTAGATTAAATAGTGTGTAAGCTTAGGGACTGATGACCTTAGCAGTTAAGTCCCATAAGATTTCACACACATTTGAACATTTTCAACAACGAAGTCACTGCACGTAGCGAGACTTAATGCTGTGCCACTGTATATTTTAAACAAGCTACTTTAGCTGCTGCGTCCACCACTCCCTCACTCAAAATTAACACATGCTCTGGTACCCAGCAGAACATCACCGTCTTCCCTAGGATTCGTAGGCGTAAGAGCGTGTCCTGGATGAACTGGACAGGTTTCTCTGCTGGGGACGTACACCGGAAATCCTGCAGTGCTATGAGGATGTAGAAGCAGAGCTAGAATTTCGTAGCTCGAATGCAGCTTTTCCGCTCCAGAGTCCTCAAGATCACTCTCTCCTCTGCATCATAGGTGGTGGCTTCCATTAGTAAACTGATCTTGAAGACACGATCAGGGAAAATCAGTGAGCATTAAAATTCGTCCCACATCATTATAGATTGGTATGTGGGTACGGTGTTAATTTAAAATATTTTAAAATAATGCTTCAAAAATGTAATCTGAAGTGCAGTTTCTCTTGTCTGAAGTGAAATCACATTTAATTCAGGACATCGTTAATAAGCAAGGTGGACGCCAACTCCAATCCTGGATGTTTCTTTGACCTATTATGAAGTGTCATATGTATATCTGTACCGTGTGGTTGAGTTCTGTCACTCGCGGCTACGGAGGCACGTTATGCGAGAATGTTTTTTTTAGAAATGGGGATGTCATCAACCTCATAGTACAAACAGATGGCGTCTGCTGTCGAAAAAAGAGTACAAAGTATAGTTCTGGAGAGCAAATGAGAAATGTCCTGCTCGGTCCCACTGTTTTAATTTTTTTTTAAAATTGCGCTAGCTACCGTTCCACAGCGAGTCATAGTCTACAGTCGTTGATCTATGTAAAAACTACAAAAGTGTCCATGATCTCGAATAAATAAATATATATGATTATTTATGTCATTAATCTCCCAACTTGCAATCTATGCGGCCGGCCGAAGTGGCCGTGCGGTTAAAGGCGCTGCAGTCTGGAACCGCAAGACCGCTACGGTCGCAGGTTCGAATCCTGCCTCGGGCATGGATGTTTGTGATGTCCTTAGGTTAGTTAGGTTTAACTAGTTCTAAGTCCTAGGGGACTAATGACCTCAGCAGTTGAGTCCCATAGTGCTCAGAGCCATTTGAACCATTTTTTGCAATGTATGCTGAAATAAGCTTATTGCTAAAGCTGAAGTTACGCACTACTGGAACTATGTTTCGCTACCATTTCGGTCCCACTTTCCATTTTCGCTCAGTCCAGCACCCACGGGACGTCTCGTGTCATCAATTACTTCCTGCGGCATCCAGAGCCTAGGCAGCACTTCGTCCTCCTCTACAGTCCTGTTCCCATTGCAACAGGAACGCTGCTGCTCACATTTTCGGTCCCTGGTTAGCTCCATGTCCTCCCACTATATTTGTGCGCATTCGAAGTAAAGTTTGCGACAATGTGTTAGTTCACTCAGAGTACTACGTTTGTTTTCATTTCTTAATTCTACGTAAACCGTAAGGTTCTGAAGAATTGCAAATATTTCTGAATTTCTCCCTTAGCGGCACTTTATAATCCTGTATCCAGGAGATCATGTCTTCCCACCACTTCATTTATTGTCATCTCATCTACATACGGTATCTTAGACATATAATGAATGAAAGTTAGATATCCTGCAAAAAAGTGCCGCGTGTCCTTCGTTGGACTGAGGTTGTAAAGTTACATGTATAATTACTCCTTGGCTATCGACATCTGTTTCTTACACGTAGCGGCCTTGCGCAGCAGCTATTCGGCCAGGGGAGCCCCCAGTGATCGAGAAGCTCGGTTTGGCGCCAACCGTTACGAGTGGTGCGGAAGGCAAGAAGCAGTGGGCAGTAGTGGCTGGATGTCAGGCGTGGTTGGACGATACATGGCCTCATGCCGTGAGAAGTTCTATGATTCCATTAAATGTTGCAGTAATAGAGGACGCGTTTGAGAACTCATCAAAATTAAAAGCGAGTCGTTAGCAAAGATCGGTAGAAGCAATGGTTACCTCAGAGCAGTAATAGCAGGTGTGAACGTCAGTGCGTGTGCCCAGTAACGTCAGGAATATGTACATTGCCATGCACTAGAGGCAATAAACGATTCGGTTATAAGAAGTCAGCGTCTCTTTTCGAATCCTCTTCATATCTATTTGAACTGAGTGTGAAGACTTGTAATGGTGGTTAGACACTGGACTCGCATTCGGGAGGACGACGGTTCAATCCCGCGTCCGGCCATCCTGATTTAGGTTTTCCGTGATTTCCCTAAATCGCTCCAGGCAAATGCCGGGATGGTTCCTTTGAAAGGGCACGGCTGACTTCCCTTCCCATCCTCCACTACTCCGAAGAGACCGATGACCTCGCTGTCTGGCTCTTTCCCCAAAACCAACCAACCAACTTGTAATGGGAAGTCTGGTGATTTTGATAGGCACACGGTTCCATTTTTAGTCTTCAGGTGCATCTTCCTTGGGAGTAAGATTCCCGTTGTATGCTGTGTAGCATAAACATTAGTTCGATCGCCGTGGTTATATCAACACCTCTGGTTTTAGAGAGGAACTTGGCCGTGATACATACGAACAAGCGAGTAGGTATCTTACAACGGGACCCAGCTACCTCCCTTCTGCCACGCATTACGCCACATCATGCACATCCCTATCTCTTACCAAGTTGTCTCACATTTAAGCCAGCATCCAGTTGTTACATTCGTTCTGCTGATTGGCAGTGTCCCGAGGATGTCCCTAAATGTCTAGTGATTTTTTTTTATCTTGAGCTGTACTGTTCCTTATCTGTAATTCTCTCAAGGTGACACCGTATAACGTCTGCAGCACTTTCACTGGAATAGATCTGTAAATTAGTGTAATACTTTCGGGACACCACGTTACAGCACTCACAAAGCTTGTATGGACTCAACTTGCTGCAGATAATGCACATACACACACCTGCTCCGAAATTAAATACGTTCCTCAATATGCACAAGAATATTTTTCAAGATATGCAATGGCAAACGGAAGT
The DNA here is from genome assembly GCF_021461395.2 of Schistocerca americana. Classification (NCBI taxonomy): domain Eukaryota; kingdom Metazoa; phylum Arthropoda; class Insecta; order Orthoptera; family Acrididae; genus Schistocerca; species Schistocerca americana. The sequence goes on along the minus strand of NC_060130.1, from coordinate 709,883,769 downwards.
AGTAAGTTTTAGCCATCTTCTGAATGAGTGGCTTTTGTTTCCAACCACCCAAGTATATTGTTTTCGCTCTAATGACGAGGCAGGAGTGATGTTCTCCACAGCCCAAAAGTTCTCCAGTTGGCGCAATATGTTGATCTGAAACATCATCTGGTCCCGGCGGATGTTCGAGTCCTCCCTCGGGCATGGGTGTGTGTGTGTTTTTGTCCCTAGGATAGTTAAGGTTAATTAGTATGTAAGCTTAGGGACTGATGACCTTAGCAGTTAAATCCCATAAGATTTCACACGCATTTGAACATTTTGAAACATCATCGAACATTGGATAAACTTGTTACCACCACCAAAGTCTTCCCCAATGTAACACTGTTTTCTCCTAGCACTTTAGCGGCTCGGTATAAGACGAAAAAACTGTTTCAGAGACTAAGTAGTTGCCCACAAATCAGCGACGCAAAGTCAACTATCTGAATCGCCTCACTCGATGCATGGAGCGATGTATACCATGACGATTCATACTGAACAGTATATGTGGATGAGTACGCGTGTGTTTGTGTGTGTCTAACTGACGGATCACTTGTTTGAAAGGCAGATTAGAGTTTAACAAAGACATCGAGGTTATCAGAGACAGAGCACAAGCTCAGATGTGAAGTGGCTAGAGAGGGAAATCGACCGTGCCCCACCGTGCCCCACCGTCGTGGCATTTGCTTTGAGCGACTTAGAGAAATTACGGAAAACCAAAATGCGGATGGCCGGATGGGGATTTGAATTGTCGTGCTCCTGAATGCGAGTTCAGTGAGCTAACCGCTGCGCCACCTCGCTAGGTCACTTGTTCCATCTGCATGGTCTATGAGTAACTGGTTTCAACACGACAACATATGGGCAGTGGACCAACTGGCTCACATTCTTGTCTTGAAGCCACTTGAACAATAAGGCAATGTTTTGGAACGTCAAATTCTCTCCAGATTACGAAGAGTCCTATCGACATGTAGCTTTATTGTGGTTCTACGTAAAAAACGAACCAGGCAAACTCTTTCCAGCTGATCGCAAGTATGTGTGCAAGGTTGGATGCTATCATAAAGGTAGAAAAACTATTTCTTAATTTTTTGACCCACTTCACACGAGAACGGAAACTTCAGCTACAGTTGCATGCACGTGTTACAGTACTTTTCTCCATTTAGAATATATGATTGGAAATTTCCAGAATCCTGATTACATTTCTTCTTCGAAATTCAATACTGTATGAATCGATCAGCTACTAATTTCAGAACATTACTCGGACTGGCTCCAATACTGAAAGTACAGAAATAAAGGACAGTTTCTCAAAAAATTTTAACAGCTTAATCCAAACAAAGAAAAATGAAAAATTATTTTATATTCAACAATTTCTTTTCTAGTGGGCCCGCAGCATGCATAAGGTCGAAGAACGACATATTTTATTTTTGGTACAGGTTTCTGCCGCCCTAGTGATTTATTTACTCCTAGCGGTTACAATGTTACACGACGAGCTCATTTCGGCTGTTTACCATTGTCAAGCGTACCTGTGCGTACGCCTGTGTTAGTTAGTATATCTACGTGGACATTACGCTTACGTCTTAACTGAGATGACGCGGTCCATACTGCATCTTGGAGCGCAAGCATCTGTTGTCTTCCTGTTATGTTATGAACACTTTCATTTGTGTGATCTCGGTAAAATAATGCTGGCAGCTTTTTGACAACTCTGGTTCCAGCGATGCTATACTTTTACAGTGGAAATTATATTTTGAGGAAAGTCAGTTATTATGTTTAATTCTACACAAAGAACATAAAAGGACACACAATGAACATTTTATAGGAAATGGAAATTTACACTTATACAGAAAAATATCCAGAAGACATCCGTAATGAACAGATTTCAAACATAAAAAATGCCTGGAAAACTTTATAGGTATCATAAAAAATAAAATAATAAATTATCACAACAGATAGGCTACAAAATAATAGAACATTTATTATTTAAGTAAAACCATGAAGTACTGTCTCTGAAAATTAAACGTAATCACTGACTTTCCACGAAATATAACTTCCATTGTAAATATACAGCATCGCTAGAACCGGAATTGCCAAAAAAACAGTCAAAAATTATTTTACCGGCATCACACAAATGAAAGCGATCATAAAGAGCAGAAAGTCAACTGATGCCTACTCTCCAGACTGCAGTATGGGCCGGTTCGTATCAGCTAAGACGTAAGCATAATGTGCTATACGTAGACATAGAAACTAACATACACGTAAGGAACAATATTATAAATGGCTCTGAGCACTATGGGTCTTAACTTCTGAGGTCATCAGTCCCTTAGAACTTAGAACTACTTAAACATAACTAACCTAAGGACATCACACACAACCATGCCCGAGGCAGGATTCGAACCTGCGACCGTAGCGGTCGCGCGATTCCAGACTGTAGCGCCTAGATCCGCTCGGCCACTCTGGCCGGCAACAATATTATACCTATTATAGCATCTCCACAGGTACGCTTGATAATGGTAAAACACGGAAACGAGCTCGTCGCGTAACTTTGTAATCACCACGAGTAAATAAATCAATAGCGCAGCAGAAACCTGTACAAAAAATACTACATTAGCTAAACTACCTACTTTTTGTCCCCTCTCTAAAATAATACACTATGTGATCAAAAGTATCAGGACACCTAGCTGAAAATGACTTAAAAGTTCGTGGCGCCCTCCATCGGTAATGCTGGAATTCAATATGATGTTGGCCCACCCTTAGCCTTGAAGACTGCTTCTACTATCGCAGGCATTCGTTCAGTCAGATGCTGGAAGGTTTCCTGGGGAATGGCAGCCCATTCTTCACGGATTGCTGCACTGAGCACAGGTTTCGATGTTGGTCGGTGAGGCCTGGCGCGAAGTCGGCGTTCCAAAACGTCCCAAAGGTGTTCTGTACGATCCAGGTCAGGACTCTGTGCAGGCCAGTCCATTACAAGGATGTTATTGTCGTGTAACCGCTCCGCCACAGGACGTGCATTATGAACAGGTGCTCTATCGTGTTGAAAGATGCAATCGCCATCCCAGAATTGCTCTTCAACTGTGGGAAGCAAGAATGTGCTTAAAATATCAATGTAGGTCTGTGCTGTAAGCAAGCAGGTGCTGAGCTGTGGTAGTGCCACGCAAAACAACAAGGGGTGTAAGACACCTCTATGAAAAACACGACCAAACCGTAACACCACCGCCTCCGAATTTTACTGCTGGCACTACACACGCTGGCAGATGACGTTCACCGGGCATCGAATCGCCACATTGTGTACCGTGATTCGTCACTCCACACAAGCGTTCTTCCACTGTTCAATCACCGAGCGGGGTGGCGCAGTGGTTAGACACTGGACTCGCATTCGGGAGGACGACGGTTCAATCCCGCGTCCGGCCATTCTGATTTAGGTTTTCCGTGATTTCCCTAAATCGCTCCAGGCAAATGCCGGGATGGTTCCTTTCAAAGGGCACGGCCGACTTCCTTCTCCGTCCTTCCCTAATCCGATGAGACCGATGACCACGCTGTCTGGTCTCCTTCCCCAAATAAACCAACCACTGTTCAATCGTCCAGTGTTTACGCTCCTTACACCAAGCGAGGCGTCGTTTGGCATTTACCGGCGTGATGTGTGGCGTATTAGCAATCGCTCGACCATGAAATCCAAGTTTTCTCACTTTCCGCCTAACTGTCATAGTACTTGCAGTGGATCCTGATGCAGTTTGTAATTCCTGTGTGATGGTCTGGATAGATGGTTCAAATGGCTCTCAGCACTATGGAACTTAACATCTGAGGTCATCAGTCCCCTGGAACTTAGAACTACTTAAACCTAACTAACCTAAGGACATCACACTCATCCATGCCCGACGCACGATTCGAATCTGCAACCGTAGCGGTCGCTCGGTTCCAGACTGTAACACCTAGAACCGCTCGGCCACTGATATGGAGTACCTGGTAGTACCTAATATGAAAAACTTATGTTTTTGGGAGTCTGCGGATACTTTTGATCACATAGTGTACGTTAAAATGCAGAAAAACTGAGCTTCAGACAATATTTCATTGTATTTCAGGTGCCACAGAATCATGTCCATTTCCTGTTAGCCACGTTCTGAAGTTATCAACTTACCAGTTCGTTAAAGCGTGAAGATAATATTTCATATCCTTCAGAGTGACTCTTGTGTAACATGCAAACAATTTTTTTTATTCGTCAGTCATTATTGTTGACAGATTATTAACATGTGTGACGAAAGTAGTGTTTGAAGAACGGCACCCAAAGGCGACCTCATTTTACAGCGCCCCGTTCGGTTTCAGATCTGTTAATTGGTTTCTGGGAACAACTTTTTGTTTACCGCTTTATAGATATGAAATGAATCAGAGTAACTTGTACAGGCGCTGTGAGAAAGTACTGACGGCGTTCGGTAGTCTTTAGGTAACAGTAAACAGAAATAAGTTGGCATTAGTGGAGACGCTGCAGTATCAGATCCAGTAGAACGTAGCTCAGGATATACACACTAACCTCATTTCAACTTTTCGGAACGACTGTAAGTATCCCCGAATCATCTCTACGTTAGAAATAGTACGAAGCTTCCTGTTTACTTTTAACACGTTATGAATCTTGCCTGAATATGAACAGTAAAACACACAAGATTTCCGGTGCGAACAAATTTAGTTTTTGAAACAACATACAACTAAAAACAAAGCTTCGGTAAACTTGACAACTCGTGTGGACCTGGAAAGAGCGTCACGGAAGCGTCGTCAGTGCAGCAAGCGCTCGACCAGAACGAGCAGCTGGCAGCGACCGGGCGCAACGGTGGGTGGCGACTCGCATGGCGAATCACGCCTTCCACTGACGTCACTGTGACGTCAGCAGCCCGGCAGCGTGGCCTCTCCTGCTCTTCACGCATTATGTGTGTAATCATTTGTCTGCACCGCACCACGAAGCCATCCGCAATAAATTTAAATGCAAATGTATGATCCACAACATTATTCACAGACATCCTACACAGAACCAAACCACTGACCCATTGCAGTACGGTGACGCATCAGAACATTCGATAACGAGCCCCGATGTTTTTCTGTGAACACAAGCAAACACACACACAGACGTATATGACAGCAACTGAAAGCAGTGGAAAAAGGAAGAGCTTAGAGTCTGAAGTGTTGTGTCTAGACAAGACAGCCTAGACACAATGAGAGGAAGCCGAAAGGCACGCGCTTAAACTCACGCAGGCTGGCGTGAGGTCTGAAACAGGATACGTAATGAATGCTATAAAGAAAAGTACGTAGCTTCTGGAATACTTAACTTTAATTCATAATTGTAGAACATCGCTCTTGATTGTACAGAAGTATAATAGCAATATCTGCGATCACTGACAGTGGCGACACGAGGGTCCGACGTATACTACCGGACCGCGGCCGATTTAAAGGTACCACCTAGCAAGTGTGGTGTCTGGCGGTGACACCACATGAAGTGTTTGGGTGTCGTAATTACACACTTGTGAGATACTGAAGTAGGGACATCTACCTATTAGGGCCACAGATAAAATATCGATATTTTTTCCAAAATATTATAGATATATTTCGGCGATATTTTTTCTCCGATATATCGATATCATAACAGCAATATCGGGTGCCAAGATTTTTATTTTATATTATATCTTTTCCACAACATATTTCAAGTTACTCTTTTGAAATTGTAGTAGAACATAATTTTACTTTCACTGTGTAAGAAGTCTTACTACATTTTGAGCTTTCATCACGTCCGTTCTTTCTCTTTGACTGTGTGAAGCAAATATATGTGGCACAAAAGAAGAAGTGCGGTTGTACAGGTGGACGGCGGTGTGAATGGAATAACAAAAATGGTTCAAATGGCTCTGAGCACTATGGGACTCAAATTCTGAGGTCATTAGTCCCCTAGAACTTAGAACTACTTATACCTAACTAACCTAAGGACATCACACACATCCATGCCCGAGGCAGGTTTCGAACTTGCGACCGTAGCGGTCGCGCGTTTCCAGACTGAAGCGTCTAGAACCGCTCGTCCACACCGGCCGGCAACAGCCCTACTACCTAGTAGGCTAGCAAGTAGCACTCCCTTTCGTCCTAATGACGGCGGAAACACATCTTCCCATGGATTTTACGATAAATCGAAAGCGGTAAAGTGTCGTTCTGCTCCTTAACAGCTCAAACGGAACAAAACAATCGAGGAGACTAATCGGAGGCGGATACAGGACGCATAAGTTTTCCTAGATGCGCTCAGTACTGTAGTACTAAACCACCATCACGTCCCTGGAGTGGTCCATATACAATTCTTAGACAATTCAGGTGTGATATTGTTTTACATTGTCTCGCTGGATGTTCGGGTCACATGCCAGGCGCTGCAGACGAACAAGCTGATGCACATGGCCTGTGTAACGCCGCTTCATTTGGACGAAAAATGAAGAATATAAAAATAGTACCCCAAAGCCCAAAAGTTCCAAAAAATCAAGTTCAAAATTTCATAAAAGAAAAAAAAACAAAGTTCCTTTTGGAATAATGTTGCTTGAATAGTAGCACGTAGACAGAAAAGAAATTCAGTACCAAGTAGCTTAGTGTTTTGAAAAAGAAAAAAGAAAAGAGATAGAATCCCATTATTTTCAAAATAAAATCATAGTAGATCACAAAGTACCGTAATTAGAAATCACGGAGTAGGACGAACGATCTCAAAGAATGCTCCTTATGAGTACTCTTTGAGAATCGTGTGTAATACCTAAGAAAGAGCCATGCATTATTACTATGTTACGAGAGTTTGCCGGAGCAAGTGTGTGCTCGTATACGTGGGCGCGACGAGATTGTTTTTAAACGCTAAAGATTTGCTATCTACTACGACGCACTGAACTTGTAAGAAGTAAATCAGTAACTTCAAATAGGATATCACGTAAAATCCAGATAGTGAAAGATAGTGAAAGACTCGAAATTGTTTTAAATTGAATATTTTCAATAAAAGGCTGGACATTACCCAAAATTAGAAACTATTAATGATGTTCCGATGTAGAGACTAAACTTTGAAACCGAATTGTGAGAAAAGAATTAACTTTCGTAAAATCAGTTAATGGACTCTGGAACTTGCATAATATCTTGGACTGAAGTATACGTCATTAATTCCACCCAGATAGGAAAAGCTACTTCCTTACGGCAGTGTTAGGATGTGAAAATAGTGCAATAAACCAGCATTCAGTGTTATTACTGCGTTAATAACTTCTTTCAATCCATTCAGTATTGTGTACTCAATAAATAATTATCTGTGCGACGACATTGATTGTCCAAGGAACGCGGCGTGCATACTCTTTGTCGCATTAACAAATTATCGCTCTGTTACGAACTATTAGGCTCTAGTAAACTGAAAAACGTTAGTGGAGATACTGGTGTTGTGTATGTACTGAAGCTATGATTAATACCGGAATAGAAACTGATGTATCCCTACGCGTAGCTGTGTTTAAATACGCCGGGGAGCACGTAATTGCTTGACCTGATCGAGCCAAATAATACGCACTGGGTGGTATTTCAGCGAAGCCCAAATAGATTTCTTATATAACGTCAATATATACAGCTCTACCGCTTGTTAGCCAGACTGCGACGTTTTACCGGGCAGTAGCCCCGTATCGTTTGCCTCTAAGATACAATAGCAGATATAAACTGTCTGATCGAAAGTATCCGGACACCCCTGTGTAATGCGGAAGTCACGAGAGGCTGATCGACAGGTATAAAAGGGGGAGAGAGTGGCACATCCGTGTCCGAGTTTATTACAGGAGGAGGAGATTAGTGTTTAACGTCCCGTCGACAACGAGGTCATTAGAGACGGAGCGCAAGCTCGGGTGAGGGAAGGATGGGGAAGGAAATCGGCCGTGCCCTTTCAAAGAACCATCCCGGCATTTGCCTGAAGCGATTGACGGAAATCACGGAAAACCTAAATCAGGATGGCCGGAGACGGGATTGAACCGTCGTCCTCCCGAATGCGAGTCCAGTGTGCTAACCACTCCGCCACCTCGCTCGGTTTTATTACATTTTGTTAGTATGTTGTAATGCACAGTATAGGAAAATTTTGTTGCGGGAGGCTAGTGAGTATAGACTATAGAGGATCAGGAAGCAGACTCATCAAACGGCACGCCAGATGGTCACATAGCCTGAGAACGGCCACGGGAGCACGAGCCGTATGGTACTGGAGCACACAGTGGGGATTCACCTACCACGCTGGGCGACGAGGAGCGAATCTTTTATCATTTACATTTACTGTTTAAATATTAATATACGGCTCCAACCATGTTGAAGAAGTCACTTGCACTGACAACTTGTTAATATTAATTTCAATATCACTCAGTTCTTCAGGAAATGCTAATTACAAATTTTAGTTACGGTCAGTGCTTGTTGATGGAAAGTATGGGCCAATCACAAGTGCTGCCTGAAAGGAGAGGCGTCAGACTGTTAAGACAGTCCGCGAGGCAGTCTGCGATCGGTTTTCGAGAAGGCAACGAGCGAACCAGTGTGTGAAACGCAATTCCGCATAAAGACTGAATTAATTGTTAAAGTTGCCTCGGAAAACATATTTTTGCGATCTCGTGTTGATTTTAAGATCTTGTGAAGTATTTTTGTGCCTTATGCGGTACTCGGGAACTAATAATTAATCACCGGTAATCTTGTTATGAATATTAACGATAGACTCGCTCTATAAATCGTTTCAATAATTTTGCGATTAATGAAATAAAACAAAATTAGTTGGCATACTAACACTTTACGATTCTTATTATGCTTAGCATCTAAAACTTCCCACCTGTCACATTATTATGCTCTGTTTATGGCACAAGCGTTAGAGTTAGCGACCGACGAAGAAGAAACCAAGCGGGAAAAAACGGCTACGGGACACCTTTAGAAGAGGTGAGGTAAGCATGTTGTTCTCAATTTTGCTAGGGAAAGTGATCGCGAACATTTCTTGCCTAAATCTACCGTGTTTGTTAATCCAGCCACATATTTAAGGTGGGAAGTTCCATTTACTGTAGACAACTGTGTAGCTTGTGGGGGTCAAATTCGCGTTTAGTGAGAGACTGCGTTTTACTACCGACCATAATATTCGTTACAAGGGGAGTATGGCAGTACTGTGTTGTCAGTAAAGAAGCAGTAGCAACCCAACACGTTGGACAGAAGAGCTCAATGACCTCGAACCATAACTAACTTGTCATTGGATGTCACCTGAGTAACAAGTGCATCAGGGACATTCAACCCATCTTAAGCTTCCCAAGTCGACTGTTGGTGATGTGACTGTGAAATGGAAACGCGAACGAACAATCACAGTTAATTTCTTTTAAGTCAGTACCGCCATTAGACTTTTTTATTTGCAGTGTTACATTTACACGATCATGATTTGGGCTTTCAATTGCCATTATCAAGTGATTTAATGTTATACAGTGCCTAAGGTGGCATACCGTCGTATTTAAAATACACTATTAGACACATTGTCTAAGGTTCAATATTTCTGGTAAAAGCCTACTGATTATGCCATCTTGAGTCAAGATAAAACAAAGCAGTAGGCTTTTACCAGAAATATTGATCCTTAGACAATGTGTCTAACAGTGTATTTTAAATACGACATTATGCCATCTTAGGCACTGTATAACATTAAAACACTTGTTAATGGCACTTGAAAGCTCAAATGATGATCGTGTAAATGTAACACTGAAAATAAAAAACAGTCTAATGGCGGTACTGGCTTTAACGAAATATATTATGACTGTGGCCCCACATCATGAAAAAAAATTTATTAAATCACAGTTAAAGCAGGACCAAGCAAACGTCATGTATCGACGGACAGGGACTGTCAATCATTGTCGAGGGTTGCTGCAAAAAATCGCATAAAGTCAGCGGAAGGAATCATTCGTGAGTTGAAATTTGCTATCAGCAGTCCAGCTAGCACAGTGATTGTGGGTGGGGAAACGAATGGGTTACACTGGCCGTGCATTTCTTCGTAAGTCACTCATTTCCGTGGTCAGTCTCAGCAATGTTTGTGAAGGTGTAAAGAGCGACACCAGTGTACAGTGAATGACTGGAAACGTGTGATTTGGAGTGATAGATCACACTATATCCTATGGCAATCCGAGGAAGGGTTTCGGTTTGGCGAATGCCTGATGAACGTAAGCTGGCATCGTGTGTAGTGCCAACAGTGAAGTACTGAGGGGTGGTGTTACGGTATGGGGGAGTTTTTCGTGGTTAGGGGATGTCACCCTTATTGTACTCAATGAAACGGTAAATGTGGAAGGATATGAAACATTCTGCAATATTGTGTACTGTGTGCAGTAGAGGAATAAATGGTTCAAATGGCTCTGAGCACTATGGGACTTAACTTCTGAGGTCATCAGTCCCCTAGAACTTAGAATCACTTAAACCTAACTAACCTAAGGACATCACATACATCCATCCCCGAGGCAGGATTCGAACCTGCGACTGTAGCAGTCGCACGGTTCCAGACTGTAGCGCCTAGAGACGCTCTGCCACCTCGGCTTGCGTAGAGGAATAGTTTGGGCGCGATGACTGTTGACATTAGCATGATAATGCATCCTGTCACAAAGCATAATCTGCCAGGCAGTGGTTTATGGACGATAACGTTCCTGAAGTAGGCTGGCCTGCCCATAGTCCCTACCTGAACGCAATGTAACAGCTTTGGAATGAGCCAGAACGCTGGCTTCGCTCCAGACCCCAGCGTCCAACATCGCTACCTACTCTGGCTTTTACTCTTGAGGAACAATGGGCTGCCACTCCTCCGCAGACACTTCAGTGAGCCGGTCGTTGTGGCCGAGCGGTTCTAGGCGCTTCAGTCCGGAACCGCTCGACCGATACGGTCGCAGGTTCGAATCCTGCCTCGGGCATGGATGTGTGTGATGTCCTTAGGTTAGTTAGTTTTAAGTAGTTCGAAGTCTAGGGGACTGATGACCTCAAATGTTAAGTCGCATAGTGCTCAGAGCCATTTGAACCATTTTTTGAACCACTTCAGTGAAACTATCCCCAGCAGAGTTCAAGCCGTCATAAAAGCGAAGGGTGGACACATCCCATAATAGTGTCCACCAATAGGTGTGTGGATACTTTTGATCAGGTAGCGTATTATCGGTCGCTTTTCGTCCCTTTGTAAACGTCCCTTTCACGTTAATACTCACACCACCTGCGTGGACTGTGCTCTGAAGCAAACGAGATGTGCCACCTAATGTAGGTTTGGACTTACTCGTACGCCACAAGCGGCGTATTCCAGCGCGTAACGTGACTCATGGGCACGGGAGACACTTGTTCTTGCTTCGAGTATGCCGCGTGGGATTAGCCGAGCGGTCTGAGGCGCTGCAGTCATGGACTGTACGGCTGGTCCCCGCGGAGGTTCGAGTCCTCCTTCGGGCATGGGTGTGTGTGTTTGTCCTTAGGGTAATTTAGGTTAAGTAGTGTGTAAGCTTAGGGACTGATGACCTTAGCAGTTAAGTCCCATAAGATTTCCCACACTTTTTTTTTATTTTTTTTATTTTATTTTTTTTATTTTTTTATTTTTTTTTTTTTTTTTTTTTGCTTCGAGTATCCGAGGTGGTGGTCCCCGTATTTACACTAGTACATGCCCACTGTGATGTGCGGTAAACAAAGGCGAACGTGTGGGACGAAAACTTCTGTGTCCCATAGCGAGAACATATTTCTGTACGATATGACTAACCACCAGCTTTTGTTGTGAACTATCGATTGACGGACTGCACTGTGGTCCGTCTACCAACTGTTACAATCTGCAATATGCGGCGGGTATTGCTGTTAGCAACGCTTTGTTCTCCACCGAAGTTTACTCTCGTGGTGTGATTTTCCCCGAATCGGGGCATTCACGGTGTATCCCTGACACAGTGTCACGTGAAACGCCCATTTCCTGCACGACCTTGGAGATGGAGTGACCCATAAGTCGGGCACCCAACATCTGTCCACGATCAAATGCGTTGGTATTTCACGCAGTACTCGAATAATTACGAGTTGACTAGAACAAGTTCTCACGGCATTTCACTAGCGTGACGCACTGAACTATTCTGCCCGCTCTAACGATTCTTCAACACATCGGATACCTCTAATATAATGGGTCACGGGTATAGGGACATCGGATGACAACGTGAATCTCGATCCTCCCTAATCCGAATTCAGTGTGGCAACTACTGAGCCGCCTCGCTTGGTACGACAACACGGAGTGATGGCGGCGGATACTAAATGGGTCTCGCATTTCTAGGACTGAAAGGAGGGCACAGTGACGTTTTGTAATACCAAATGGTAGGTATTTCTTAGAGGCGAATCCAGCATTTACTCTTATATCTGCATTTCCTGTACGCAAATTATCAACGAATCATTTTTTGACTTTCGAATTTTCTGTTCCTTATCGAATTTCCACACAAAGAGCGTGCTAGTTCTGCAGTCAGGTGCTTCTCCTGTTGCCAGATCGGAAGACAAATTATGTTTCACCGCTCTTCACCCTCTATCAAATTGGGATGCGGATTTCACTCTTTTCATTTGAGGTGTTGCTGCGAGATAATTTCTGCTGACAAGAGAGTGCCAGTTCGCACGACTAAACCCCAATAAAAATTATTTCAAAATACAGAGGTGTGTCTGTTCTACCACCCATCAAGGTCGCACGTTCTTCCCTTATTTGTCGTTGAAGTTCAAATGTGGAGTTTGTATCGATTACAAGGCAGTTGACTGAAGAGCTCGTGACAAAGATTTGGGTAATGTGATCGCTGTGTCTTTTGATAATGGACTACTGCAATTTGGATACACGGAAAATAATGTATCGTGTCCACATGTTTCCCCTGTAAAGTGTTTGAAACACTTCAATGAAATTCCACATTTACCCTTCGATGACGAACAAAGGAAGAGCGTGCGACAGTACAGCAGTTTCCATTTTAAGAAATATGACTTTGTGGTAAGATATATTGTATCAAGTTGGTGTATAGAATTTTGCCAAATAAAACCTAATTTATGACTCTGGTGGATTTCATCGAGACAAATGTGTTAAACATGGTATTGTCTCTTTAACAAGTTCTGATTCTATAGCCTTTAGATTAGTTAACTTCCATTGTAAGAAAGCGGTTTCGTTTGCCTCTGTAGCCACGACAGGTCTAAGGGTCGATCAAAAATTTCAGTTAGAAGGCTGTACAGTCCATAAACGGTATGTCAGTCTGGCGAAATCACCGTGAGCATTGAGGCAGTCGATCCACCGACGCACCAGGCTCAAGATACCTGTTTGGTAAAACACTGTGTCCTGCTGCTTGAAGAAGTCCTTTACTGCTTGCTGCACGTCCTCGTCCGACGGGAATTGTAGGCCCTCTGAGGTCTTTCTTAAGAGACCGAAGGGTAATAGTTGTATGGGGAGAAATCAGGATCATAGGGCGGGTGCTCGAGTGTCCCCGAGTGAATAGTAATTTCCGCGTCACGATTTCTTTGATACGTGAACTTGCGTTCCAGCACGGAACTTGGAACACCACTTCACAGCGGTGGATATTGACAAACATGCTGGCCCGTACACATTCTTCATTCTCCAGTGGATGTCTACCAGTGTTTGACATTTGGTAGCCAAGAAAAGAATAGCAGTACGATGATCCCGTTTGGACGCATGTGGTAATAACGTCCTCATGGTTCACGTTTACGCATTTACCACATGTTGTCGGAAAGACGCGAATGCCACACTAATCCCTTGCCTACATGTCGGTGCTTATACATATACCCGCACTGGAGTCGCACAACACTGCATATATGCTGCAGCAACACCCTCAAACGGAAACTTTTTAAGCTCTCCTGATAAATCAGCTACAGTCAACCTTGGGAGGCCCGTTTGAATCCTGGCCCTGTCACAATTTTTCATAGCCAGAATGTCGAGAGTAAGGTGGTGATCTGTAGTAGCGTAAAGTTGCTGATTATCGGACTGGGCAGCGACAGGCAGTGGGAAGTTCCAAACCACTCTTCGGATATTTTTACTGTAAACCGAGAAAAATAACAACAAAATACAGCATTGTTAGTTAATAAAAAGTTGTTACTGTCATCCGGACGTCGTTCGGAGCCAGTGGGAGACTTGCCACTGTGAGGAAACCATGTGTTATCCAAAACACTCATGAATGTGTATAGCACTGGTTAATGCCGGTAACGTATAAAGTGTTCAAAAATGGCTCTGAGCACTATGGGGTTTAACTTCTGAGGTCATCAGTCCCCTAGAACTTAGAACTACTTAAACCTAACCAACCTAAAGACATCACACACATCCATGCCCGAGGCAGGATTCGAACCTGTGACCTTAGCGGTCGCGCGGTTCCAGACTGTAGCTCCTAGAACCGCTCGGCCACCCCGGCCGGCCTATAATGTGTTCACTGAGATAAAACTGTTTATGTGTGAATATTCATAGAGTATCTGCGACATTTTTCTATCAAGTTCAGTCGTTCCTAACCTTTCTGAGATCATTATTCCTGAGTGAAATATTAGCTAATAAATACCGTCCTCCCCCATAATCAACATTAGCGCTTAGCGAAGCTTCAGAATGAGAAAGTATTTTCCTTGAACCTTTTTGTTAGTAAGCAGTCGGTAGTACTTATTTTTAGGAACCCTTTTTTTTAATATATAGAATGATGAAACAATTCTCTGTGCATTGTGGGTGCTACCTGCAAATCCTTTTCAGAAAAGAATGCTGTCTATACACACTGAGAATAGACACTTGCTACAAAACATTCCTTCTCTGCACCATTCCTCTTCCTAGCGACACGTGCTTCACGCAAACTATGCACTCGCATATAAAATCAATCCGATTAAAATGCGTGCGCTATCCTTATTGTCTGAGAATCACTTGCGGCAAATGGTTTATGTCTGACAGCTGTCAATAATAGTAATAACAATGATTCGGCCATACAGTAGTATATTAGTCATTACACAGTTACCGTCGTACTGTGCAGTCGATTAGTTCGTTTATTGTTGCGAAGTGAATGATAAGCAATTTCTGGTCTTTTGTGCGAACTACCTACAACTCCGAAAGGCATTCTCACGAAATATTTAAGCATATGTGATACATGTATGTCTCAATAGATGCATGCTATGTTTACGTGTGTATTGGGAGGACGAAATGAGGAAAGCGGTCATACATTCGTTTCACAAGCTGAAACCACCATCACAGTCTCCCATGTGTTAATACTAGTATTTGAAAAAAAAAAAAATGTAGCTATTGGGTCTGGAACCGCGCGACCACCACGATCGCAGGTTCGAATCCTGGATGTGTGTGATGTCCTTAGGTTAGTTAGGTTTAAGTAGTTCTAAGTTCTAGGGGACTGATGACCTCAGCAGTTAAGTCCCATAGTGCTCAGAGCCATTTGAACCATTTGTAACTATTGGTAACTAACGTAGTTAGTACACATTCTTTCGGAATCTTTATCTTTTAAAAGTAATTTATAATCAGGGATAAACACAGCAATCAGTCGCGTATCAATATGTGTTTTACTGCAGATATAGCACGAATTCAGCTACAGCATAACCGTCATCTCCACTAAACGCATTGATGATGGATATACTGTAGCTGAACTTCAGCTAAATCTGCAAAAAAAAATAAAAAATAAAATAAAAAAATAAAATAAAATAAAATAAAATTTATATGCGATTGGTTGCCATTATAATTATTTCACAGTTGTTGAGCACAGCGATTCCTAATGCAATCCAAACCGATGAAAAATAATTTATTTTCCTGACCAAAATCCAACTGACCCATTTGCTTTTGCCTCTCACAAAATTTGATTTTATCCGTCAGAGGGTAACTATCCTAAGGTTAGGAACCATAGATCAAGTTTCTTGCAGTGTATTGGGACTTCATGTTTCACTTCCTTAGATTTCAACGAGAGATGCAGCTGCATTATTAAGACACTGGACTTGGATGCGGGAGCCATCCAGTCATTCTGACTCGGATTTTCTGCTGGAGGTGAGTTCAGGAGCCGGCCGATGTGACCGAGCGGTTCTAGTCGCTTCAGTTTGGAACCGCGCGACAGCTACGGTCGCAGGTTTGAATCCTACCTCGGGTATGGGTGTATGTGATGTCTTTAGGTTAGTTAGGTTTAAGTAGTTCTAAGTTCTAGGGGACTGATGACCTTAGATGTTAAGTCCCATAGTGCTCAGAGCCATTTGAACCATCAGTTCCGGAATGGATCCTTAGACAAGACCATAGCAGACCCTTCTCATGAACACTGCTTCAACGGATCTTTAAATTCCAACTTCTTTTATTTCTTGTTGTAACATCTTATTGTTAAACGCATCATAATGTCTAATACTAACAAAACGAATATGTTCCGTGGAAAATACGAACGTAGCTCGCCGTAAATGCTAGCTAGCTTTTTCAGAGAATTTGTTGTCACTGTTCGCGCCATATTGACAAGGTTTGTCAGTGTCGTGTTAATAAAATACCATTCTGAGAAAGCTGAAATCAAGAAAAAGAAAAGGTTTTGCAGTGGGGAAAAACGTTCTAAAATAATAAAGCATAATACGCTTCGTGAATTCTTTGTAATTCTTACGCTAATGTTACAGTTGAAGCACGCAGCTCGATTTCGGGACTCTCATGGTTCAAATTCCCGTACAGTCATCCAGATCTATGTTCTTCGCATTAGTTCTGAATCACTTGAAAAAGTCGCAGCCGACTTGCTTCCACAGCGTCGTGCAACTATGGAGGTTCACAGACTCAAATGAGCATACTGACGACGATGCTTCTAGCTCCAGCATGTCTCTTAGAATAACAGGTATTGCACATGACGTGTGATGGAGCCTGCCTTTATCACCTACCTCCTAACAACTAATACAACACTCTATTTCATGTTCACGACTGGAATATTAACGTCTGAGCTCTAACGCAGAGGGAATTAGAAAGATTTGAACATTACTTAAAATGGAGTCTTATCAGCTGAGAGACAAAAAGCTATTACTGGTCATTTTTATTTTATAATATCTTCACCTATTTCTGAGTACTATATGTTTTTCTTTAATTTTTGTCGATACATCACGAATCTTGTCTTTGAGCTGGATTTCTGTGGGGATCGTGTGGCACTGTCTTTAAACAATCACTGGCGGCTTTCCAAAATTGTACATAAATTACAAATTTCACTTTACCAAACAGGTAACCGGAACATCAATGTTGCCCTTAAAATTGTGTAGAAAAACACCGGATATGATATTGTATTGTATTGTGTTGCATGGGATCGGGGACCTAGAAACGACGGAGAGGCTTCGTCCCCGCCATAGCCCGCAGTGGCACACAACTCCACAACAGGCTACAGCAGTCCACTCACCTCACCGCCGCCCCACACCGAACCCAGGGTTATTGTGCGGTTCGGCCCCCAGTGGACCCACCCGGGAACGTCTCATACCAGACGAGTGTACACTGGACTCGCATTCGGGAGGACGACGGTTCAATCCCGCCTCCGGCCCTACTGATTTAGGTTTTCCGTGATTTCCCTAAATCGCTCCAGGCAAATGCCGGGATGGTTCCTTTGAAAGGGCACGGCCGACTTCCTTCCCCGTCCTTCCGTAATCCGATAAGACCGATGACCTCGCTGTCTGGTCTCCTCCCCAAAACAACCCAACCCAGACGAGTGTAACCCCAATGTTTGCACGGTAGAGAAATTATGGTGTACGCGTACGTGGAGAAAGTGTTTGCGCAGCAATCGCCGACATAGTGTAACTGAGGCGGAATAAGAGGAACCAGCCCGCTTTCGCCGAGGCAGACGGAAAACCGCCTTAAAAACCATCCACAGACTGGCCGGCACACCGGACCTCGACACTAATCCGCCGGGCAGATTCGCGCCGGGGACCGGCACGTCTTCCCGCCCGGAAAGCAGTGCGTTAGACCGCACGGCTAACCGGGCGGGCGGATATGATACACTACACAATGAAGTTCACCTAATGGTGGAGGTATAAAATTCTGAAATGGGTCGTGAAATTGCAAAATAGAAGTGACTGGATGCACAGAAAATACACCTTTCATTTGATACTTATAAAAGCCATATTTATAAATAACCTAAAATGATCGCGCTTGAAATGTAATTAACTTCCTTGTGAGGCTCGTAAGAGAAACGTATGGGAAAACTTGGGATCTACTTTGAAGTTCTCCTTTACGAACCGTCAAACAGACAACATATCACACTGATAACGACCGATGTAGTCAGCGCGTCCTGGTGAAGAAAAGAAGATTCGGATTTAACTCAACGTCTACGTCAAGGTCATTAGAGACGGAATACTAGCTCGTATTGGGCCAGTAGACCGCAGGAATTCGGCAGCGCATTTGCAAAGGAACCATCCCGGCTTCCGTCTTAAGTGATTTAGGGAAACCACGGAAAACTACTTCCAGATGGCAGAATATGCGTACGGACACCAGTTCCCTCCAATGAGAGTCCGATACTTTAACCACGGCACCACGCCATTTGATCGTCCGAATAGTGACTTAAAGAAGACCTGTAAATTCAAAAGTTGTATGTCTCGAGAAACAAGTTTACGTTGACGCAATTTATCCGGGATGGTTGCGAAACGCACAAGTCTTTTGGGGTGATGGGGGAACGATCTTCTGGAAGCTTGCCCTTCGAGTAAAAAACGAACGGCTTCCAGGGCTCCGGAGGCTCAAGCCACTTATTTCAGTCTCGTCGCCCCTTTGAGGCCCGTGGCGGAAGGGGACGGTCTCCAATTTAAGCTGCGGCGCCAGTTGTCATCCAAGGTAGCTCGTAGTTCACTGGCGCCACTTCTGTCTATACCGTGAGAAGCAGCATTCTCTTCAGCTATGGTATAGGATCCACTATTTTCCGCACTTTTTCTGAAATCTCAGTTCAGTGTTTGGTCTATAACCTTTAAATGCTTCGGTCCTTATTTTTATCGCACCTCGTCAATTTCACAAGAGCGTGTGTCAATTTTTGACCAACAATTGTCGGAAAGGTGTTGACGTACAGTCAAGTCAGCGGCCTGCTTGGTACTATTACAAAGGAGTGAGCTACAATAATATTCGTAGTTTCGTACTCTGCCTTCTTTTAATTTCTGTGCTTGCTCATAACAACACAAACTCAGCGCTACGCTGCGCCTTAACTCATCGCAAACGTCCACTTGACCGAGATACACAATGTGTTGGGCAAAGAAGTGAAAAACGTAGCTCATTCTTTCATTACGTCCCATAAATACCAATGAAAATGGCACAAGCTTTCCTTGCATGCGGGTAAACGATATGGCATCACTAGAGGTCGGGTGGCACTGCTGTTATCAACTGACCGCTGTTCTTGAACCGACCTAACATTTCAAAATGTTTAAATGTATGTGAAATCTTATGGGATTTAACTGCTGAGGTCATCAGTCCCTAAGCTTACACACTACTTAACCTAAATTATCCTAAGGACAAACACACACGCCATGCTCGAGGGAGAACTCGAACCTAACATTTCAGTAGACAAGAAGTTAAATTCTAATCTTGATTATTTCCTCGTCTGTACTCTGCAGTCTCTGTTCTTTCTTACGCCACAGAAGCGATAGTTCACACATAGCAATAAGAAAGACAAAGAAACTGGAAGAAAGGATGCAGTGGAAAGTATTTTAACGACAGTCCAAGACCTGTTTCCAAATGAAACGTTTTACTCTATATGAATTTATGTTATGAAATAAACTTTCTCAGCAGACAGTGAGCAGGATCAAAATCTGAACAAGAGATTGGTGAGAGGACTGCCCGCGGAATGCAGAGATCCCGGGTCAGTTTCGTTTCCAGCGCTTAATTTTAATCTGTCAGGGCTGCTTATTCTGCTGCATGTATGCTACTACTTTTGGTGTATGTTTAATAGCAAATAAGCTACATTTCACCTAAAATGTCAAGTTGTTTGCTACACTTTGGATTTCATCCCATGAAAATCAAATGTAAAGGTAATAAACTGAAGGTAATTGTGCTCAGTTATGTTGTATCAACCCAACAAGACACTATGAGACGCAAACAGAACGAGAGCCGTTTATCCTGGGGGTAAGAACTGTATGGCACTGTTCCATGGTAGACCCAAGGAGCTGTTTTCAGCAGTTCTAATTGGAAATATTTCCCCACTTCTTGCATTTCCTACTCCAGCTTCTTCAGCTATAATCACGACGCTTGCTCTAATGAGCCTGTTACTGCAGTGAAACTAGTGCAACAAATTCCGCCATTCGGTTTTCCTCGTGTTTGATGTAGTATCCCAAGACGGACGCTTTGTTTCGTAAATCGAGACAATTAAATAAATGAAAAGTCTTAACGATACGACGGAGACCGCTACAGGCTGCCACGTGGCAACGAAAGCATTCGGTCTAGGTGAATGCTGGCTCTCTTCCAAGAGGTGTTGGGCCTACACGTGCGCTGGAGATGTAACAGCGCCTCCCGAACATATATTTTGCTGTTTTCTAACACTGTTTTAGTACGTTGTATAAGGAAATGTACAAATGAAAACTGCAGGACAAATATTGACCCCACTCAGGGCATGCGTTCCTTTATTTCAAGCTTCTTCTGTTAAAAAAAAAAAAAAAAAAAAAAAAAAAAGCCAAGGAAAGAAGTTTGGCGTTAATATCGCCACGACGTCGCAGTCATTAGAAACGAAAAGAAAATCGGTCGTGGTCTTATTTAAGGAACCATCTCGCCACTAGCTTAAGCAATGTGGGGATGGTCGGACGGGATTTGAATTCTACTCTTTCCAAATATGAGTCCATTGTCGTCACTACTGCGTCACGTCACTAGGTAACACAATCAAAGTAACAGTTTATTGTCTAGTGCTTTACACAGTAAAGAAAGCTGAACAGAGGTTTCAGAGACGCCAAACAGTCGCTCCTTTAGGCCAACATGTTATAATAGGAGCAGAAAATCTGTAATTATAATGAAGTGAGTATATTCCTATGGAAATGCAAGCTGGACAGACCTTAGGGGCTTACTGGAACGTCGCACCATGTGTGTGGCCTAGTTGCCTTAGCAAGGTATCCAAACAGCTTCTCGTACCTTCAAATAGACTTCATTAGGCGCAGCAAGCTGGAGACCTGATGACCTTAGTAGAACAATGCACGTCTTCCGGACATGCGAAACCTGGCAGGAATACCTTGTGCACCAAGAAGAAAGAAAACGTTTCTCGCTTTCTGTGAGCAAGTCCTTTAAGAAAACACCTACATCCCAGGGAACTGTAGTAATAACATTTTCGATACAACTGTTTGATCTTTTATCATTACCACAATCCTATAAATATTGCTGTCCTGCCCAATACGACCTGCACTATCCGACGGAAGCGCGTAATATCATGAAGCAATGACAGCTAGAAAAAAATTATTGTATTATTATTATTATTATTATTATTATTAATTATAATTGTGTACTTGCAAAAATGCGGACCTATCCTTAATTCCTTTAATTCATTACCATAAATAATGTTAATAATAATAATAATAATAATAATAATAATAATACATTCTGGCTGCGCTAAGGCAAAATCTCTTTCTGGCTTTATGCGATTTTTCAGCCACTGCTCACTCCATCGTTTCGACAGGTGCCCCTAATCTCTCTTCCCGTTATCATGTATAGCAGCATTTGCTTGCGGTATTTCAGGTTATCCATTCCATCAATACGAGGTTTACAGTTCTCTCTGTATTTCGATATCTTCTCATTCATGGAAAAAACGTTCTGTTCTTAACGACTATTACTTTTCAGAATCTCATCTCTGGTGGGTGGATGCTTCATTCTAATTTTTTTCTGAGAGTGCCCAGTTTTCACTGTCATAGAGTAGGGTAAAAGCATCCCTACCTTTTAAAATTTAATTCTGCTCTCTTCGCGCGATTTTTCAAATTAAGAATGTGCTAAAACGTGCTCAGTTTTTGGCTTAGCTCTTTACGGTGGTAACAGATATCACATCCCAGATGTTTTTAGTGTCACACTTGCACAGGTTCAAAAATGGCTCTGAGCACTATGGGACTTAACTTCTGAGGTCATCAGTCCCCTAGAACTTAGAACTACTTAAACCTAACTAACCTAAGGACATCACACACATCCATGCCCGAGGCAGAAGTCGAACCTGCGACCGTAGCGGTCGCGCGGTTCCAGACTGGAGCGCCTAGAACCGTTGGGCCACCCCGGCCGGCACTTGCACAGGGATCTAGCCAATAACCTGAGCATTAAATTTGTATTAAGGCTTGTGAGATAGAGTGATTGTATGGATCAATGCGAGTGAGATGGGAGTGGGTGACTGAGTGTCATTTTATAGGTTTCATCCTCACTGTGTGAAAATTTTAGTCATTTTACCCGTATTCATTTCTTGTAATGTGTAGGGCCACTGATAACTCCGACGTTAAGCACGTGTAGGCTCCAAACACACACACACACACACACACACACACACACACACACACACACACACACACACAGTTAAATCTCACAGGTTTTTCGCTTTGGAAGCCCAGATTTTTCTCTTTTATGTCGATATTTTAAGGTATTGTTTCATTCGCAATTTGTCTAAAATATGCGTAATATGCGTTGATCCTAGCAGTGTATCTTCATTATCATGGACGATAGTCATGTCATCAGGGAAGACCAAGCAGCTAAGATGGCACCTTCAATTCAGGGTAATGCCTGAAAGGACTAGCTTTTCCTCCATTCTCTCATTATTTGATCCAAATAATGTCAAATATATTGATACGAATAATTTCAGAGGAAGATTAAAAGCTAGTCTCACTCCACTGTTCTTCTAGATACAGTCCTCAACCCTCGCCCCAGTGTTTATTATCACTACTGTGCTGTTGTAGAGGTTTTTTGTTGCTCCAATGAAATGTTGAGGGTATGCAAATATCTTCAAAGCATTCCAAAGAAATTCTCTGTCAACCGTGACGACAGATTATTTTTAAATATACAAAAGCGAAGTAAATCTTTCGATCAGATTCCCAATATTTCGTATTAATTGCATATGCACCTACAGCTTATGTATGTACTTTCCTGACAAATCAAAACTATGTGCGAGAATAGGACTGGAGCCCATATATACACTGCCCGCTCAAGACAAGGGCATGGGAGTCATTCGTGGGACAGAATATTGTTTCAACCTGTTACCAAGTATCGTAGCATAGTACATGCCGAGGCACAGTGAAATGTAGTATTTATTCGTAATATAAATAAAATTTCAAATCAAAACCCTTAGAAATTGCAAAAACATCGATATTAAATGAAAAAAATGAACTGGAATAAGATCTTCTATACATGCCTGCCTCGAAATCCTTTGTTGCTAACAGTCGCTAGTGTGACGGTGTTTAAGTCTCAGAGGTGGCAGAGATTTTCGTCACCTGTCTGACGTATCTGCATATGTTCCTGATCACTAGGCCGTGCCGCAATAGTGTCAGTTAAATCTCAATCTTTCTACCGTATCTCATGGGATGAAGACATGGGAATATTAAGCTCAGACGCGCATTTGGTCCCATTTCATAGTAATAGGCTGTGTACTATCACCGGCTTTCACTTTCTTCCTTTTCTCTCTCCGTATAACTAACAACACAAATACGACACAATACTCAAGACCCCATGGGAAAGTTGAGAACGCTGAACCTCTAGGATATATCTCAATCAGAAATATCATGTGACGCCGGCCGCGGTGGCCGAGCGGCTCTAAGCGCTTCAGTCCGAAACCGCGCGAGTGCTACGATCGCAGGTTCGAATCCTGCCTCAAGCATGGATGTGTGTGATGCCCTTAGGTTAGTTAGGTTTAAGTAGTTCTAAGTTCCATGGGACTGATGACCTCAGATGTTAAGTCCCATAGTGCTCAGAGCCATTTTTTTTGGTCATGTGACGTTTAGATTTTAGCAAAACAGTTTGGTGTACAAAGACCAGCTGTGGTTACCTAGTGTCATGAGACACGTGCCTAGTTGATGACTTGTCTCACAAACAAGTAGTTCAGGAAAAAACTGAGGAAAAAACTGTCGTCTAATATTCTTTGAAGAAGACAGTTTGACTGAATTGTTCGTCAAATTTAATATCCTGCGGGATGCCTGCACCTTTTCTTGAACTTCTTTAGTGGCATCTGGTTGCTGTCTTCCGCCAATGATTGGTTTGTTTTCGGCAGTTGCAACTGTGACTGTCTGAGAACCTCGCCATCAGTGACACACACATAGTGTTAACCATAACCTTATAGCATATAAAGAACAACTGACCTAATAATTAAGACCTGCGTTAACTCCCACCGTCATGCATCTACAGTGACATTAGCTTCGCCGTGTTGGGCAATACGATGTAATGCCATTTTTTCTTCTAGTCTCAATTCCAGTTATCGGTTATATGTGCTAGCAATGATATAACATATTCCATTTTTTCCTTTTTTATTTAGGTAACAAGTGAGAGCTCAGCCGCATCAGCCAGGGAAATATTGACAAAGTGCTTATTCCGAATGCTTATTTAGTTTAATAATTTCCCAAGACGGGCAAGAAAGTGACCAAGTGTACTATAGTGTTTTAACATAAACCAGAAAAGTTAAATATAGTCCAATTCCGGTTGATTATTCACCGGGAATCTGGTTGTCATAAATTGTTTTATTGGCGTTACTCATTATCTCTTGTGAGCGTGGGAGTACACCAAAGTCATTTCGGCTTTGACGAAAGCTCTGCTTCATGTGACTGCGGAAGAAAAAAAAGCCACTAGGCGAAGTTTGTAGTGAACCTGTTGCAGAGCCACCACGTATGTTGTCAACAGTGATCCTTGGTGAAAGCGATCAAACATTTGCGTCAAATCTCAGCTAATGTTTTCTGATCCGATCTACTGTCTTTAACATGCAAATGAAGTACGAACATTGGAACAAGACTGTTGTCCTCAAATGAGACCATATCGTGTTCGAATGTAAAGCTCTTACTTCGTAGCCTTTATAAGGTCTTTTAGTTCCTCATATAACAGGATTTGCTGCTGTCATAAGAGAATAGCGGATTTTGTTAACATTAGGAAACTGTTTCCGAGTTTCTGAGAGATTTAAAAGACGGAAACTATTAATCTAAACTCATTGGCTCGTAAGGGGTTAACAAATAGGTAACCAAGATTACAAGATATTTCCAGTGTGCTGGCAACGTTAAAATTTGACCTGTGCTAAGCGTCTGAGACACAACTCAAGAGAAAAATCTAAATTATTTTCGACTTTTACCAACTTATTGCTGTTTTCAATGTTACACGCTGTGTAATAAGAGTCAAATCTTTATATCTGGAATAAGAACACTTCTGGGAGTAAATGCAATGGCTAGAGATCGTAATCCAGGATGTAGTAAACACGTGATACCATTACCGTAATAATGCCCTGATACTTAGAGTTATTACATGTGCTCATCATCTCAATGTAGAGTTTTGAATGCCACTTCATCTGCAACCGGAAAGAACTTCACGGAAACAATAGATTTATCTAGGGCAGGCTTTTCTGTGTTTTGCTCTAGATCATGCAAAAAAGTTTCAACTTTTGTGGAAGTTAATAACCATATTTTAAATGAGGATACTCCATACGAAGACCGTCACATTACATCTACATCTAGATCCACATCCATACTCCGCAAGCCACCTGACGGTGTGTGGCGGAGGGTACCTTGAGTACCTCTATCGGTTCTCCCTTCTATTCCAGTCTCGTATTGTTCGTGGAAAGAAGGATTGTCGGTATGCCTCAGTGTGGCCTTTAATCTCTCTGGTTTTATCCTCATGGTCTCTTCGCGAGATATACGTAGGAGTGAGCAATATACTGCTTGACTCCTCGGTGAATGTATGTTCTCGAAACTTCAACAAAAGCCCGTGCCGAGCTACTGAGCGTCTCTCTTACAGAGTCTTCCACTGGAGTTTATCTATCATCTCCGTAACGCTTTCGCGATTACTAAATGATCCTGTAACGAAGCGCGGTGCTCTCCGTTGGATCTTCTCTAACTCTTCTATCAACCCTATCTGGTACGGATCCCACATTGGTGAGCAATATAACCAATTACCAAAGTATTTCTAAAGCTTCCTGTGGTAACCAGCGTGTTAAAACAGGAATACTGCTCGTGAGGATCTTTAGATTTTTCTAGGTTTCTTGCACAAACGACAGCTGTCTCTGAAACGAACTTCATTCATACAATAAACTCACTATGCGAGTAATGGACGTGGTGTCGCCGTGGTTAATAAACTGAACTAGCATTCGCAAGTAGTGAGATATAAATAGCCGCTTGTTATCTTGACGAAATTTTACACATGTTCCGTAAGTCATTTTAAACGATAGCAAAGATAGTTCTTTCAAGAAGCACAACAGATTCTATCGCCCAACTGAGCTAGGGTTCAATTTTTGATGACCGGAACGTCGGCAAGACATTGGACTTTTTTCCACAGTCTCGTCGTTGTGTCTCATACAATGCAATCATGACCAGAGCATACTCCGTAGTACGTAATGTTGCGTTTCTTGTTTGGCGCAAAGGAACGAAGCGAGTGGATTCCACGCCTTCCATAAATCGCGGCTCGTGCTGGCTTTAGAGGCCGGCCACGACAGAGGCGTACACCCACCGCAGAGCAGAGCGCACGCCGCGACCTTCGGGCCTGGCCCGCCCGCAGCGCTCTGCAGTCTACACGCACGCGGAGCTTGCTGCCACAGTCCAGCTAGGCGGAGGCAAACTTCGGGGACGAGGACAGCGTGACACCCAAAGCGGAAATGCCGCTACACGGTGTCGACTACTGACACAAACTGTCCATTAGATTCCGCGAGTGCAACCGCAGAAACCCTATTCCTTCACTTAGTATTTCGACCATTCTCCTTTCGGCCATCCTCCGAATGACCCGACAGATTGAAACTATAGCATTCGCGCCATCCTTTAATATTTCGACCATTCACCTTTCGGCCATCCTCCGCATGACCCGACAGATTGAAACTATAGCATTCGCGCCATCCTTTAATATTTCGACCATTCACCTTTCGGCCATCCTCCGCATGACCCGACAGATTGAAACTATAGTATTCGCGCCATCCTTTAAAAGCTGCTGATCGCGCCACTGTGCGCGCGGTCACAGATAAACACGCGCTAGAAATGTTCGGTGGCAAAAAGCTGTGCTTAAATTGAATCTGTGATTAGATTTCGATCTCAGATGGGATATCGAAGTATAGTTAGGTGTACTGCAGCGACGTCGTTTTGAGTTTATTAACGAAAGCGCCGAATTCCACGATTTGTCCAAGGTAAAACCCCTATCACTATTTTTAAATTCTACGCCAAACGAATTTGTAGTGCTTCCCTCACCGCCGAATTCCAAAAATATGTCAACGCTAGAATTTCGAATTTTGATATATCATAGCGTGACCGGTGTCGTGCAGTGCTCCACCACATCCGTTTATTGGGCTGCAACAGCCGGGTGTACATTGCGGGTTCGGAGCATTTTTCATGGACCGCACAGGTCGTCCGCCCGAAGTACTCGTATGAAAGATCACGCTCGCTAGGGATCTTGTAAACCCCACCCTTGCGGAGCATGAGGTCATCTTCGACGGATACAAAAGTAGTGCTGTCTTCGGCGTAGGGAGAAGAATCTCTTAAACTTTGTACTTGGTGAGGATCTTACCTATTTTTTGTTGACAAGTTTCCCACATATGGAAGAAAAGTCATGGATTTAAATCTACACCTACATTTATACTCCGCAAGCCACCCAACGGTGTGTGGCGGAGGGCACTTTACGTGACACTATCATTACCTCCCTTTCCTGTTCCAGTCGCGTATGGTTCGCGGGAAGAACGTCTGCCGGAAAGCCTCCATGCGCGCTCGAATTTCTTTAATTTTACATTCGTGATCTCCTCGGAAGGTATAAGTAGGGGACAGCAATATATTCGATACGTCATCCAGAAACGCACGCTCGCAAAACCTGGACAGCAAGCTACACCGCGATGCAGAGCGCCTCTCTTGCAGAGTCTGCCACTTGAGTTTGCTAAACATCTCCGTAACGCTAACACGGTTACCAAATAACCTTGTGACGAAACGCGACGCTCTTCTTTAGATCTTCTCTATCTCCTCCGTCAACCCGATCTGGTACGGATCCCACACTGATGAGCAATACTCAAGTATAGGTCGAACGAGTGTTTTGTAAGCCACCTCCTTTGTTGATGGAATACATTTTCTAAGGACTCTCCCAATGAATCTCAACCTGGTACCCGCCTTACCAACAATTAATTTTATATGATCATTCCACTTCAAATCGTTCCGCACGCATACTCCCAGATATTTTACAGAAGTAACTGCTACCAGTGTTTGTTCCGCTATCATATAATCGTACAATAAAGGATCCTCCTTTCTATGTATTCGCAATACATTACATTTGTCTATGTTAAGGGTCAGTTGCCACTCCCTGCACCAAGTGTCTATCCACTGCAGATCTTCCTGCATTTCGCTGCAATTTTCTAATGCTGCAACTTCTTTGTATACTACAGCATCATCCGTTAAAAGCGGACACTTCCGACACTATCTACTAGGTCATTTACATATATTGTGAAAAGCAATGGTCCCATAACACTCCACTGTGGCACGCCAGAGGTTACTTTAACGTCTGTAGACGTCTCTCCATTGAGAACAACATGCTGTGTTCTGTTTGCTAAAAACTATTCAATCCAGCCACACAGCTGGTCTGATATTCCGTAGGCTCTTACTTTGTCTATCAGGCGACATCATCTTCCTAATTCCTTAAGTTTCATCCGCAGCGCCTTATATATCTGTTGCGGACAGCACCCATTTGCTTAAAAAGACTCCATTTAATTGTAAAAGCTCATGCTGCAGACTACTTTCGTCAGCAAACACCATGTGTTCTGTGAACAAAAGTTCTGAGAACACCCATCATCTGGAAAGGGTGGTTGTGGCTATTAACATGTAAATGCAAGTCCGCATGGGTGAGCTTCCGTCAAACGACATGGGCCAAGGTGCCATTATCTTTGCGATGAACCAAACCATCTAAAAATGGACTGCATCCCTTCTTTTTGATTTCCCCTGAAAATTAAATATTTTCATGACTGCAGTTTACGTGGTTTAAAATGCCTGGGGTCACACTACAAACGTGTCAAAATATTTCTAAATTACTGTGGATGGATTTCAAACTAGCAGATTCCTACGCTTTTTCCGCGAAGTCCTCCAAAAACAAATAGGCCACCAAGGGCGACAAGGGATTACCCATGGCGACGCCGTCAGTCTGTTGAAAAAATTCGTTATTAAATAAAAAAAATATTTCGACGTCAGAACATGTTATAACAAGACTGTAATATATTTATGAGAACTTTTGCCGGGGATAGATAAAGATTTTGAGGGGAAATCTTGGTGAACGCCAAAAGTATCAGGTGAGGGAACAGGATGTTTGCGATTGTACGCACGAAATCTATCGGATAATTCATTACGCCGCAAAAACATGACGATAAATTTATATTGGTTATTACACAAATGGTTCAAATGGCTCTAAGCACTATGGGACTTAACATCTGAGGTCATCAGTACCCTAGAAGACCACTTAAACTTAATTAACCTAAGGGTATCACACACATCCATGCCCGAGGCAGGATTTGAACCTGCGACCGTATCGGTCGCGCGGTTCCAGACTAAAGCGCCTAGGACCGCTCGGGCACAACCGCCGGTGGTTATTACACATCAGGGAAACCTAACTGTAAACGTTACCTGTCGGTGACATGAAACTGCGGCAAAGTGTAGAACACATCTTACAGCACGAATAAAATATGAAAAACAATTCTCGACAAAGACTGGATGTTCCAACTTAGAACATCTTTGAATTGTACAACGAATGAGGAAAACATGAAGAGCAATTACAGAAAGCAGTGATGCAAGGACATTCAGTGATATTAGCTCACTGGACAATGTACTAGACACACCATTAATCGCTTTGGAGTTCTGTAGATGGTTCGAATTGGTACCAGGCTGTTATGTGAGCATGCACTGTTAACGGAAGTTACGACAGTGAGACGGTTTACGTATCTGCTTGTAGGATGAAAGGAATCAGCGTAGCAAGATGGATCGACATGGAGACGCGACAGAATAGCAGAAAAGAGCTGTTTTAGTTTGACGTACCCACGAGCACACCATGAATGAAGCTGCGCGATCTTTTTGGTATATCATCGCAGACCGTCCAACGCGTTTACGTGGATTGGAGTACCACGCGCAACCACGTAACACTGCATTAAGAACAGTGGGCACAAAAAGACCTATCCGACTGGGACCGGAGACTAATGTCATGTCTTGTCAATGACAGTCGGTTTCAAACCCAAAAGGAATTGCTGTTGCCAGTGAATGCGAATCCATCTCAACCAGTTTCCGAATGTTCACGAAAAAGGGGCTTGGTGTAGAGGACATTTAGAGCCGGATACCTCGCAAAACGCCATTTCTCACAACGGCACATAAAGCTGTGCGCCTTCAATGGGCCAAACACAGAAACTGGACCACAGCTGACTGTAAACATCTAGCGTGGTCTGACGAGTCGAGATTTTGTCTCGTTTCGAATGATGCAAGACGTTAAATACACTGACAGCCCAATGCGTCTTTTGATCTTCAAAATTTAGAGGGAATAGTTCGCTTTCGAAGTCAGTCAGCACTCCTGACCGGCGTGTTCTCCTTCTCTACTGACAACACCGCCGCCTTGTGTACTGGCAGTCCGCCTCTCGTGATAGCTAGTGGTCAGTTCTGCACAGGGCTGTCCGGATACTTTTGATCAGATTTTGTAATCATAGGCCTGACGTCAATTTGCTGTAGAACAATGGAATATTTTCTATACTCATACAATACGACACAAAGATGTTGCGAATCACAGATAGCTCTGTTCGTCCGCTAAATCTAGAGCGCCGTAGACAGAGATGCTCGGGATCATGCCGTGTTCCTTGATTTCCGGAAGGCATTTGGTATAGTTCCGCCCTGTCGTTTAGTCAACAAAATACGAGCATACCAAGGATCAGTTCATGTTTTTAACCGTACTCAGGTCCTACTAGGAGACAGAACTCACTACGTTACTCCTAACGGGACTAAATCGTCAGATATAAATGTAATTTTTGGAGTACCCCATGGGAATTTTGTAGGACCATTACTAACTCAGTACGTTACTCGTAACGGAACTAAATCGGCAGATATTAACGTAATTTCTGGAGTACCCCATGGGAATTTTGTAGGACCATTACTGTTTACAATATATATAAATGATCTACTGGATAACGTCGGAAGCTGTATGAGGCCTGTAGCAGGTGACACTGTTTTCTACAGGAAAGCTGCAACGCCAGAAGCAGATTACTTTACTGGTGAACAAGCTCTGGAAACAGTAGCAACCGTAAAATATTTAGGCTTAACCGTCCCTAGAGAACTAAAGTAAAATGATCAAATCGTAGAAGAAGAAGACGCCAGGCTGAGATTCACTGGAAGAACCTTGTTGAAATGCAATTAAACCACGAAAGAAGTGACTTACAAAACACTTGTAAGACCGATTCTGCAGTATAGTTCATCAATCTGGGATCCGTAACATTTTTGATTAATAGAAGAGATAGAGAAGATCGATCAAAGATCGGAACTTTTCGTCACGGGACCGTTTAGCAGGCACTAGAGCCTTACGGAAATGCTCAATAGACCCAGAGGTAACACTACAAGAGATGCGTCGAGTGCCACGGAGTGCTGCTGAAATTCCGAGATCGTACGTTCAAAGAAGTGGCGAGCAACATATTACTTCCTCCCATATGCAGCGAATGGAATATGCAAGGGGTAAATTTTTAGTGTTCCCAGAGGCATCGTTCGTCACACACCATAAGGTACGAGGGTCACCCCAAAAAAATGCACAATATTTTTGTAAAAATACAGTTTTCATTCTGCTTGTGTGAAAGTTTTACAGTGTGTAGATACATCCTTCCCGCTTGTTTTCAAACTTAGTTCAACCTGTTCCCGTGAGTGACACCGTCACAGCATGTCTTCAAGATGGCTGCTACACTTGACGTTCGTCAGAAGCAACGTGCTGACATAGAATTTCTGTGCTGTGAAAACCAAACCGTGGGAAACATCCACAAGAGGTTGAAAAAGGTGTATGGAGATGCTGCTGTCGATCGCAGTACAGTTAGTCGTTGGGCAAGCAG
Source organism: Schistocerca americana (assembly GCF_021461395.2). Lineage (NCBI taxonomy): Eukaryota > Metazoa > Arthropoda > Insecta > Orthoptera > Acrididae > Schistocerca > Schistocerca americana. The sequence goes on along the minus strand of NC_060130.1, from coordinate 709,851,661 downwards.
GTTACGTGATGAAAGCGGGCACGGCAATATTGAGGATTGTCCTTGCAGCGGCAGGCCACGTACTGCACACACTCCAGACAATGTGCAGAGAGTTAACGAATTGGTGACTGCTGACAGACACTGAAGAAACTTCAAGCTCGACTGAGTCGTGTTCAACCACATCGGCAAAAGCAGGAGGTTTTGCTGTTGCACGACAATGCATGGCCACATGTCAGTCAAAAAACCATGGAAGCGATCACAAAACTCGGATGGACAACAGTGAAACACCCACCCTACAGTCCTGACCTGGCTCCATGTGACTATAATCTCTTTGGGAAACTGAAAGACTCTCTTCGTGGAACAAGGTTTGAAGATGATGACTCCCTTGTGCACGCTGCCAAACAGTGGCTCCAACAGGTTGGTCCACAATTTTACCTGTGCGGGTATACAGGCGCTGGTTCCAAGATGGCGTAAGGCAGTTGAGAGGGATAGAAATTATGTGGAGAAATGAAAATATTATTCCTAAAGGATGCATCTACAAACTGTAAAACTTTCAAACATATAGAATAAAAGATGGATTTAAAAGAAAATGGTGCGCATTTCTTTTGGAGTAACCCTCGTAAATGGACAACTTCGTGATGAGTATGTTGCATAGACTCCCATATTCAAAGATGACAGCAGCTGTGTTCCCGATTGGAAGGACATTCAGACACTCAATAGCACCTCGACTGGACGTCTAAATCGCTCGATCTTAATTCCACATAAAATTTCCGGGGCTATTTGAAATAACGGGTTAATCGCAACAGTCAACATCCTCACTATGTGCTACCTCTATGTTATATAATAATCAACGAGTGGCTGAATATGGTATACCAGGTGAAACTTGTGTACTCTCTTCCTCGCCGAATTAACGCCATTATCAAGGCCAAAGGCGGTGTTACACGGTATTCGCATAATGTATCTCGGGCTTGAATAATTATTTGTCCGGTGTACTCAGAATTAAGTCAGCCCGAGATTAAAAAGCAGCTGACGAAACTGGAGCGACAAACTGCACTTTCTACGTAACTCATAACTAATCATCTCCGACTAATGAACGGATTACCTAGTAACGAAAGCTGAAAAGTCTTATAAAATTCTCCACAGTGAAACATTCGTCATTTTTAAGAGAGTAATAACTAGACTTAGAGAAAGGTTTTGACAATGGCCGGCAGGAGTGTCCGTGCGGTTCTTGGCGCTACAGTCTGGAACCGAGCGACCGCTACGGTCGCAGGTTCGAATCCTGCCTCGGGCATGGATGTGTGTGATGTCCTTAGGTTAGTTAGGTTTAATTCGTTCTAAGTTCTGGGCGACTGATGACCTCAGAAGTTAAGTCGCATAGTGCTCAGAGCCATTTGAACCATTTTGACAATCCAGAATGAGTTTTTCACTCTGCAGCGGAGTGTGCGCTGATATGAAACTTCCTGGCAGATCAAACAGGAAGCTTCATATCAGCGCACACTCCGCTGCAGAGTAAAAAACTCATTCTGGAAACATCCCCCAGGCTGTGGCTAAGCCATGTCTCCACAGTATCCTTTCTTTCAGGAGTGCTAGTTCTGCAAGGTTCGCAGGAGAGCTTCTGTAAAGTTTGGAAGGTAGGAGACGAGATACTGGCAGAAGTAAAGCTGTGAGGACCGGGCGTGAGTCGTGCTTCGGTAGCTCAGATGGTAGAGCACTTGCCCGCGAAAGGCAAAGGTCCCGAGTTCGAGTCTCGCTCGGGCACACAGTTTTGATCTGCCAGGAAGTTTCATTTTGACAATGTTGACAGGAATACTCAAAATGGCTCTGAGCACTATGGGACTTAACTACATTGGTCATGAGTCCCCTAGAACTTAGAACTACTTAAACCTAACGAACCTAAGCACATCACACACATCCATGCCTGAGGAAGGATTCGAACCTGCGACCGTAGCGGTCGCGCGGTTCCAGACTGTAGCTCCTAGAACCGCTCGGCCACTCCGGCCGGCCAGGAATACTCTCTTTCAAATTCTGAAGGCGGCAGGGCTAAAATACAGGGAGCGAAAGGCTGTTGTCAACTCGTACAGAAACCAGATGGCAGTTATAAAAGTCGAGGGGCTGAGAAGGGAGTGAGACAGTGTTGCAGCATATCTCCGATGTTATTCAATCTGTACTTTGAGCAAGCAGTAAAAGAAACAAAAGAAAAATTTGGAGTAGGAATTAAAATCCAGGGAGAAGAAACAAAAACCTTGACGTTTGCCGATGTCTTTGTAATTCTGTCAACGACAACAAAGGACCTGGAAGAGCAGCTGATCGGAATGGACAGTGTCTTGAAAGGAGGATATAAGATGAACGCCAACAAAAGGAAAATGAAGATAATGGAATGTAGTCGAATTAAATCGGGTGATGTTGAGGGAATTAGATTAGGAAATGAGACACTTAAAGTAGTAAATGAGTTTTGCTATTTGAACTATAAAATAACTGATGATGGACAAAGTAGAGAGGGTATAAAAGTTAAGCTGGCAATGGCAAGGAAAGTGTTTTTGAGGAAGAGACGTTTGTGAACATCGAGTATAGATTTAAGTGTCAGGAACTCTTTTCTGATAGTAATTGTATGGAGTCTAGCCATGTATTGAAGTGAAATATGGAAGATAAACAGTTTAGACAAGAAGAGAATAGAAGCTTTTGAAATGTGGTGCTACAGAAGAATGCTGAAGCTCATATGTTTAGATCACGTAACTAATGAGGATTTACTGAATAGAATGGGGGAGAAGAGGAATTTGTGGCACAATGTGACTAGAAGAAGGGCTCGGTTGGTAGGACACGTTCTGAGGCATCAAGGGATCACCAATTTAGTAGTGGAGGGAATTGTGGGGGGCAAAAATCGTAGAGGGAGACCAAGAAATGAATATACTAAGCAGGTTCAGAACGATGTAGGTTGCAGTAGTTATTCGGAGATGAAGAGGCTTGCACAGGATAGAGTAGCACGGAGAGTTGCATCAAACCAGTCTTTGCACTGAAGACCACAACAACAAATACAATTGCTCGTGACGCAAGTCAGAGGACGTATTAGCGGTGGTTCGATATTGTCCAGTGAGGTACCAAACATACGAGATCTTCCTTTTAGCACACGACACTAGTGATTCTGTATCTCACGCTCATTGTCACTGTTATCTTTGGCATTACGGGCATGATCCCTGTGAGAATATCGGGAATCTGTAGGAAGAAATTTAACTGAGAAACTTTATTTGAAGCCAGTAATCACAAACGTAACATTCAAGTTAGTATAATAAGGTGATATTACGGTGTATATTGTGCTGAAGCGACTTGCTTTGGCGGTTTACCTTGTAACGTAATCTGAAGATGACCACGTACGGGCCGAAACGGATTATGTTAAACAGAATGTTATGTTTGCGATCATTGACTGGAAATTGAGTCGTCAATCAAGTTTTTTTTTGTCTTTGACAAGAAGCGCCCTTTTGCTAGCAGGCAGCAGACCACCGCAGCTATATGCGAGAAAGAATATCAGTGGCAATCTCTTTGAACAACACCGTCAATTACACAGTCAAATCGTTAGTGTATTATACTGTAACATTTTGTGTGCAAAAAATTTTAAAGCAAAAACTATCTGAGCTATTTGTAAGACAAGGCCTTCGCTGTATGCACTCCGTATCTGCTGAAGATGTCGTGTTACCGGTTTAGTGTATTTTTTGAATCCCAGGATACATATTGTCATCAAAGTAATGAAGAAAAGCGGACAATCACGTAACAAACGATGACGTAGTACACGTAGCTGAGTATATATCTGAATATATTTTATAGTGACAGTTTGATTCAATGGTGCCTCTGACGGTCGGAAGAGACGAGCGTTATGTAGCAACCATTTTTATCTAAGTGTGAGAAAAACGAGCGCAGTTCCGCGACTGTTAGACAGAGTATTCCCCTCCCCCCTCCCACCTCCCACAGAAATCGATACCAAATTATTTGAATGCAAAGAGGTGAAAATTCCATCATTAGACGTTGTCTAAAGGGTAATGTTGCAGACATTTACATATTCTCGTATGAGAACCAGATCGAGACACACTGATGTGTGATTTTCACGTTTATTGACAGAGGGTTTGAGACTACCACCAACGTTCATAAAACAATATCGTTCCTGGTGAAAATCTGTAGGAGCTCCACCATTGATGGTCCCATGTTCAGGGTCTCGTCTTTCAGCTGATGAGGAAGGAGGCAGGAGAGGATTAATACCTCGTGAACAACTGGGATCAAAGGCAGAGAGAGATTGGAAGATCAAATGGAGTAATCCACACAGAAAAATTTATTTTATGCTAACAAGCTGATCTTATGTGGATTTCAACTTCTACCGTTTGTAATACACAGTTTCAATCACCGGAATGCAAAGTCTACCAAAAAGAAGCACTACCACAGATGGTAACTCGGAAGAGGAATTCAGCACTGTGTTGTGCAGAGCATTCCGACCTTGGATTCCGAAGAGTCCCAATATGTGCAGTAGGGAGGAGTTAGAGCTCCACTGGGATCCTGTGATCATTATAAAATGATCTCTCAGGAAAAGGGTTTTGCTGGAACTTTCAATTTAACTATTCAAATTAAGGCTGATAAAAAGAAAAAATGAAAATCCTCTTAGATAAAAATGAAATACAAAATGGTTCAAACGGCTCTGAGCACTATGAGACTTAACTCCTGAGGTCATCAGTCCCCTAGAACTTAGAATTTACTTAAACCTAACTAACCTAAGGTCATCACACACATCCATGCCCGAGGCAGGATTCGAACCTGCGACCGTAGCGGTCGCGCGGTTCCAGACTGTAGCGCCTAGAACCGCTCGACCACCCCGGCCGGCAAAAATGAAATACAAATTCGATGTATTCAAGCAACAGAATTTTGGCACAAAAATAACAGAAACATAAACCTATAGAATCAGGGATTAAAGTCAGGCAACAAACCTTACTGTTACGTAAGGCACTTTAAATTCATAAATAATAATAGTAATAATATAAAATAATTCGATACTGTTTCAAAAAGCACATTTCTCCTAAATACAGAACAAAAAATTAAAGGTATGTATTTAGTAGAGCTGTACCATATCACTTGTTGATACACTAAGTTCACTTCTTGTTCTAACAAACGAGAATTTGTTTTCATGACATTTTCCGTATCTTCCAATAATGCTTGCCAGACTCATATAAAAAAAACCCTCGAAGACAACTATAAGTACTGAAGCCAAAGCAACTGCTTTAAATTCTCTTTACAGATCCGTATTGTGAATTACTATCTCATTGCTCGTCGATTTATAAACGACTGTTTGGAGTTTCCAGTCACCAACATGGAGTTCTGTTTACTGCATTCAATACTATTATCTGTGTTACTGTTGTGACTGAACGAGGAAAACTGGCATTAAACCAGTTATTATTATTGGTTTTGTTATTGTTAGTGTAGCCACAAGTTGCCACATTTGGGATACTTCACAAATCCGTTAGTTTTACCAACAGCTGGCCGACTGATCGAGTTATAGTGGCTAAGGTGGTGGTGGTAAGTTCCTAAGGGACTAAGGGACCAAATTGCTGAGGTCATCAGTCCCTACGCTTATACACTACTTAAACTAACTTACGCTAAGAACAACACACACACACACACACACACACACACACACACACACACACACACCCATGCCCGAGGGAGGACTCGAACATCCAATGGACGAGAGGGGGGGGGGGGGGGGGGGGGAGGGAGGGCAGCGCGAACCGTAGACCGTGCTAAGGTGCCCAAGACCGCGCGGCTGTGGCTAAGGAAATAAACTCGTAACTTCGTTAGCTGCTGTTGTGTACTAGGCTTAAGGGTAAATAGTAAATACCACGCGAGACCGCCACCACACAGGCATAACCACTCGCATGGCGCCTCTCAGTTTCAAGCAGCAGTCTCCAGACGGCGCTTACAAATTCGGACCATTTTGTGCTTCTGAGCCATGTCCATGTGCGCGCCCTACTCGTCCGCTGGTAGTGTTACCAGCCGCCAAAGAGTGCACTGTCAACCGTGGACTGTATTATTCCGCACTGGCAGAGATGGAAATCCCTCCACTGACAGGCACAAAACACGATGCGCCGTTGACTTTCAGACAGTTCCGATCTCAGTTCCGAAACTGCAGCCAGCTCAGTATAGCTCCTGCATTTAGTGACGGAGCACAGTTTCACGAATTACTTTGAGAAGACAACATTCCGAATTAGTTGCCGTTTACGGTATAATAGGACAGTCACGAACGTGTGCAATACAACATTCAGTCATAGTGAAAATATCGTAGAGTGCCAACAGACAGCAGTCTTAGTTAAAGTTCATAGTATTAGGTATAGGACATCAAGTGTCACGCATCAAACTGTCACCAAAGTGCTGCTCTGTCAAGTTATTGATTAGTTTGATAGTTATAGTATGCAATCTACCACTTTTTTGAACAATTGCAGTAGGCCACTTTTCTGCTACCGGGGGTGTTTGGTTGTGAATTAATAGTTATATTCAGTTACAGTATTCTCACTAGCTACTGTTATTCCTTACCTGAAGAAGCGTTTCCTCGCGGCTTCTCCCGTCAGAGGTTCGAGTCCTCCCTTGAGCATGGGTGTGTGTGTTGTCCTTAGCGTAAGTTACTTTAAGTTAGATTAAGTACTGCGTAAGCTTAGGGACCGATGAACTTAGCAGTTTGGTTCCACAAGACCTCACCACAAAGTTCCAGTTTTGAAGAAGCATGTTATTACTTCCGCTTATTTCCAGATTTTTCGGAAAAAGCCAAAATCCCAAATACGAACTGCCTCCGGGTTCTCTCTATAGGAAAGCAGGAGTAAACCACCATCAGATATTTTTGTAATATTCAACCACCTCTGCAGATCGTTATTCAGCGACCATTTAGCCCTAATAATTTGGAAGACCGTATCAGTATGGAAAATGCAAAATGTTTTCACATTATCATCCAAAATAACCATTATATACAAAAAAAAAAAAAATCTGCAGAAATTAAGCGTATTTTTAAACGCAGACATTTTAGGTTGGGCTTGACCGTGATTTTTATCAGTATCAACTGAAAATACAAATTACTGTAACTACAATTTACTGTAACCACTCGCAGTTTATTATTATTTCCACTAACATATATATAGAACCTCCACCTTTGTTTGAGCCTCGTGTTAAAGTAATACTTTACGAGGGCGGGCTGAAAAGTAATACTTCCAAAAATTTACTCTGTTCTTAACATCGGTTGAGGCATTACATGTCATGCAAAGTACTTGGTCGAAGTTATAATCCTCTGTCGCCAGAGGGCTCCGAATTTTAGCGTGTAACATGGCGGTGTGTGTGAGAAACAGCTTGCTGTAATCGAGTTTCGAATTCGAAGAGTTCATTTAGACACAGAGCACCTTCACTTTCAGCATGACAATGCCTGACCACACACGAGCGCTGCGACATCTGCAACAGTCCGACGCCTGGGTTTCACTGTCATCGATCATCCTCCATACGGTCCCGACATGGCCCCATCCGAATTTCATTTGCTTCAAAACCCTAAAGAACAGCTTCAAGGACTTCATTTTGATAGTGATGAAGCAGTGCAACTAGAGGTGAGGTGTGGCTCCGTCAACAAACGACAACAGTCTATGCAGTGACAGTATCAACAACTGAGACTTTCACTGCGAGAAATGTGTTCGTTGCCATGTTGACTATGTTGAGAAATAAATATGTAGACATGAAGACTGAAGATGTAGGATATTAATTAAGTTTGTTTTATTTAAAAAGCTTTAAGATTTTTCACACAAACAATTGGAGGCGTGCCGGCCGCGGTGGCCGAGCGGTTCTAAGCGCTTCAGTCCGGAACCGCGCGACTGCTGCGGTCGCAAGTTCGAATCCTGCCTCGGGCATGGATGTGTGTGATGTCCTTAGGTTAGTTAGGTTTAAGTAGTTCTAAGTTCTAGGGGACTGATGACCTCAGATGTTAAGTCCCATAGTGCTCAGAGCCATTTGAACCACTTGAATTGGAGGCGTTACTTCAGCACGCCCTCATACATCTGTCTTCTACTAACAGACAGTTCCACAGGTTACCCAAAAACCGTACATACAATACATACATGCTGTATTAACAATCATAAACCCACCTGATGATGAAAATCCCACCCTCCGAAATATATAATGGAAACAATAATAAATTGTGATTGGTCACAGTATTTTGTAGTTTCAACTGAAATTAAGCTTATTTTGTCTTACGTAAAAGTAATCCTCGTCACTGGAATAAACGTGTGCTTGTACTCTGGGAATGAAGTTATATCAGATTTTAACGATACCTGGAGGCGAAATGGCTTATAGTCATCTTTCTTATAGTTGTGCATCCCACTTTCTTTTTCAGAGCCGCACAGGTGAAAGCGGAGTTCGTTGCCCATCTCCATCCAAAACTTACATTTGTCAAACGAGTTTCACGTCAAACACCATGCGGTATATGCATCATTCGGAAAATGATTCTCTCTTAGCTTTGGTGAGTTACGTGTTAAGATATTAAAGGAATTAAACTTCAAAAAGAGATGAGCATTTTAATGTGTAGATAATTCTCTTACTTTTTCACTTACTTAATGTTGATACAACCATGTTTTAATTAGAAAGAAATGACACACTTAACGTAATTCCAGAACCCTTGAAAATAAAAGTACAGTGTGACATGATGTTTCTTAAAGTTCGCACAGAAATTTTCCGCAGTAAGATGAAAGTAATTCAAAGAATGTGAAGGACTGTGCTATTGTTACAGCACTGTTACTTCGGTGTATTTATCGGGCGGAAACTGCGCCGTACTTGCAGGCTCGGCCTTCACATTTAGCAGATTGTCAACTTTTTTCGGAAAATTTTCATTGCAAACTACATTAAGCATTATTACGCTATATTATTCTTCTGAAGGTTTCTCGAACGCCGTTAAACGAAGCGCACGATTCCATTAAAAGGATAGTTGCTTCAGAGGCTAAGAATATAAAAGGAAGATACTCATCTGAACCACACAGTAAAATATTCAGTTGTTTGCGCTCTAGCGCTTGTCACAAATCTGATCTAAATGTACCGAGCAAGACAGAACAGTGGTTAGCACTCTGGACTCTCCTTCAGCAGGACGACAGTTCAAATACCCGTCTGGATATCCAGATTTAGGTTTTCCGTTATTTCCCTAAATCGCTTAAGGCAAATGCCGGGATTGTCGCTTAGAAAGAGCACAGCCGATGTTCTTTCCCACCCTTCTTTAATTTGAGCTTGCGCTCGGTCCTAATGACCTCATTGTTGAAAGAACGTTAAACTCTAATCTTCCTATCTTCGATCTACATGCCTAGAACGATTAACGAAATTTTATGGGTGTTATTATTACGTGTATTAAAATGATGACGGGATAGCTGAAGAGTGGGCAATACACGCCTGTAACACCCCTAAAGGTTGTAACGAACAAAGGTTGAGAGAAAATACAGACAGTACTGACGGCAGCGTCCAAGCAAGGTGGGAGCCGTCAGCGCGTTCGGTCCGCCGTCTGGCAGCCGCTTGCAGAGTAGGTGTTTACTGGCCTCTACCCACGCCTCGGCACGTGGGGGCCATCGATTTGATGCGGGACTCGTGAAACAGATGTGAGGATCAGCAAAACATCTCTATCAGACTGCGCTCTGAATACGTCTCTGATCTAGTTTGAAGTACGAGTATCTGGCCAAGCATTTACTGCACTTTTCCCTCTAATTCACAACAAGAAGTTATATACCACTAGGTAGGAACAAACTGCACCTATAATCTTTACCAGTCTCTTGTATCTATACTGAAGTATCTACTAGGGTCACTCCAAAAGAAATGCACACTATTTTTTTTAAATCCATATTTTATTCTACATGTTTGAAAGTTTTGTGCGGCTGGTCCCGGCGGAGGTTCGAATCCTCCCTCGGGCATGGGTGTGTGTGTTTGTCCTTAGGATAATTTAGGTTAACTAGTGTGTAACCTTAGGGACTGATGACCTTAGCAATTAAGTCCCATAAGATTTCATACACATATGAACATTTTTTTTCTTGAAAGTTTTACAGTGTGTAGATACATCCTTTAGGAACAATATTTTCATTTCTCCACATAATTTCCATCCATCTCAACTGCCTTACGCCATCTTGGGACCAGCGCATTTATATAGCACGGCAAAATTCTGGACCAACCTGTTGGAGCCACTGTTTGGCAGCGTGCACAACGGAGTCATCATCTTCAAACCTTGTTCCACGAAGAGAGTCTTTCAGTTTCCCAAAGAGATGATAGTCACATGGAGCCAATTCTTCCAAGAAATTCATCTCCACCATTTTTGTACTGTTCCAAAAGTTCGCTGCATACCGTGTTCCTTGTTTCTTCGTGAGCCACTGCCAACATCCTGGGAACCCACCTGCCACAAACCTTTTTTAACGCCAACACTTTCACTATTTTGCAAACACTTCCTTCCCCTATCCCAACGCAGCGTGACAATTCGTTCACTGTGATGCATCTGTCAGCAGTCACCAATTCGTTAACTCTCTGCACATTGCCTTGAGTGAGTGCAGTACGAGGCCTGCCGCTGCGAGGACAATCCTGAATATTGCTGTGCCCGCTTTCATCACGTAACCTGCTTGCCCACCGACTAACTGTACTGCGATCGACAGCAGGATCTCCATACACCTTTTTCAACCTCTTGTGGATGTTTCCCACGGTCTGGTTTTCACAGCACAGAAATTCTATGTCAGCACGTTGCTTCTGACGAACGTCAAGTGTAGCAGCCATCTTGAAGACATGCTGTGACGGTGCCACTCACGGGAAAAGGTTGAACTAAGTTTGAAAACAAGCGGGAAGGATGTATCTACACACTGTAAAACTTTCACACATGCAGAATGTGAAAACTGTATTTTTACAAAAATAGTGTGCATTTCTTTTGGAGTGACCCTCGTATTGTCATTATCACCGAGCGAAGTGCCATAGAGCACAGCACTGTGGAATCGTATTAGCAGGTGCGATATTAAAAGTCAAGTCCAACAACAATGATTTACATTTTTCGTGTGTTTCCCAGATAACTAGATGTGAGTGACAGTATGGGGTGTCTGAGTAGGTCAGGCCAATATCCTTCGCTAACCTGATTCATTTCGAGATTTTTCACCGTCTTTAGTAAATTCCTTCTCCACAGGACGTTTAAATCTAATGTTTCTGCCTTCCTTGATTGCCCTCTTACTAGGGACTACAGTTTCCACACTTCCCGTTTTAATAAATTTCAAGTTTATAGCGGCGTCAGTAAAAGAGTTTTGTATCCCATTGCGTCATTTCACTTTATTTATGTGTTCCCGTACCATGCTTCCATTTCACGAGAGAAGAGAGGTTGGATATTAACATGTTGACTTCCAATGCATCAGAGACGGAGTACTACCCATTTGGGCGAGAACGAGGAATGACACTGGTGTTAAGCTTGGAACGGTTGAGGGACTCCACGGACAAACTAGATCAGAACAACATGATGGGGATCTGAAGCGAACTTCTCCCGAATGGCTTAACCACGGCAACACTTCGCGTTAGGGACTTCATTTTCTATGTGAATGACAAACGTACCGGGTAATCCGGTGGTTGCAAAATAATGAAAACTCGGTCACTTGAAAAGTATTTCCAGTAGCGAGATAGTTTTTGGACAGAAATGAACAGAAATACCTGCTTTTAGTGATAAGGTTTTATTGCTAAATTTGTTAGGCTTCAGTGTCTCCTAAGTTGTCACCCCTCGTTTTCATGTAAAATGTATTGTTGTAAAACATGAAAAATATTGGGGACAGGCTATAGAGTGTTCTGTAAATAACCGAAGCGAAATTTCCTCTGGGTGCAGATGAAATGCATACAACTTAATATATTCTGTGCCACAACACAAATTTCTCACTCAATTGAAGGTCAATCTGTCGATGAAAACTAAATTTATTCTGCTTACTATTTTAATTGTTAAACATTAAATCTCATGTGTTTCTACGTATTTTTGTTTTGACAAAACCCGAAGTCGAAAGAACTTTTTGAATGATAGAATTATCTTTTCTGTTACTTTTTGAGCTCACAGTCGGCCTCTACCGTGAAGTGCAAGGCTGCGTCTCCCGTTGCTTTCGCTGCCTTCCCAGAAGTTCCAGGTGACGTGGTGCAGTCGTAAAACACTGAGTCACATTCATTCCAAATCCCGTTTTGGCCTTCCATATTTCCGTAAATCACTTATGGCAATTGCCGGGATGGCTTGTTTGAAGAGGACACTGCCTATTTCCTTCCCCAGTCCGAACATGTGCTCCGTGTCTAATAACTTCGTCGTCAGCAAGACGTTATACACTAACCTTCCTTTTTTTCCCGACGACCTAATTTAGAGGTTTGGGATACAGCTGTGGAAGATTCATCATAATCCATGAAAACAACACTTTTTTTCCCTTTACGTAGATAACATTTTCCAATAACCTGACCTGAAGCAGTTAATTTCAAGACTATCCCCTCCGAAGATGCTGAATTTATTTATGAAGCCCACGAAGGTAAGACATGCGTTTTCTGTTATGTGTCATTACTTATGATCTGTTTAAGCTCTACATGAGGCTCATTCAGGAGATTTAAGAATATACAGAGGCGTTTTGCCGACAATAATCTCACCCAGACCCTTCTTTCCATTATCATATTCATTTAAGGGAACACAACATCGAAGAAACATTCATCATTGTCATCCACACGATGCAATTACCTACCTGACTCATCTCCATAGGCCGAAGATCTGGCTTACGGCGAGTGAATATAAGGTGTCTGACATTATCGCTACGCTCAATCGTTGGCAACATGGATTTACTTGTAGAAGTTGCTGCTTCTGAATGAATAATTTCAGCTCAGGGACGATGAAGTGAGATTGAAGTTTAACTTTCGTCGACGGTGAGACTGTCAGAGACAGAGGACGAATTCGAATATGTCAGGATAGGGAAGGAGTACCTCCCGCCATTTTTTCATAGGAATTAGGGAAATCAAGGTAAACCTAAATCTGAATTGTGAGACGGAAATTTAAACACTGTTTCGCCCGAAATGAGCCCATTGTCTTATTACTGTTCCATCTCACTCGGTGAAAATGATACTGATACCAGCTGTAACTGGTAAAGCAGAAGTGGGAGACAATTCACCATTTGTCTCCAAAAGTGAAGAAAACTGTATAAAACACTCAGTCATATTGGACGACAAAACACAGTTTATTGTACATAGATCCAAACACCAAACGCAGGCTTGCCACAACCTACAAGCGTTTTCGTTCATCACTAGAGTATCTAATGAATAATTTATCCATGAACTGAAAATGGGCAATGAAGAATTTAAAACCGTAGGATATACCATGACACATCCCTAGAAAGATACAAAATTGTACATATGCTTTTCACGGACTGGGGCGCTGTATCTATTTCCAGATTTTCGTCAGAGACGGAAGACGTTTTCTATTCCACATTTTTCTTAAAAACACTAATGTGTTCGAGAACAGTTGAAATTTTTCGGTCATTGACGACTAAAAGTGTTATAAAAGTAAAATATTGTCATTACCTTTGTTGTATAACATCTGATAATTGGCAAATATCAGCAATATAATGTGGTGGTAAGTGAAAAGTTAACCATCTTGATCACCACAACTGTTTTAAGCTGTTGAAGACTTTTAATCGCTCATTCGAATCTCCCTGGTTTAGTAGATGTACACTTCTGGAACATTCTTTCACTACTTTGTTTCTGATTTAAGTAGATGTTGCAACGGATTTTTTCTCACTCTGCACTGTTCCCTGACTCAGACTTGCGTTATACACATTACATGTATGATTCTTCTGCTTGGGGTACCTTCTGTTTGAAAGTTATTTTAGAAAATTCTTTTGGGAGAAGGAGAGAGAGTTGATTATGCAACGCCAGCAACTATTTCTTTGCAAAAGAAGCAGTCTCTTAGTTTTTTTACGTGCGTATGAGAAGAAATATGTTTCAAAACTGTTGAAGGAAACAGCCCCGCTTCCCTCTGTAGTCCTTCGGAACAACCTCTCCACAGCGAAGCTATATCCCTAATATATGTGCATTACCAAACACATATCATTATTTCATCACTAAAAATCTTCTGGGTGAAAAGATCTAAGGCACGGGAAGTTGTCTTGGACACAAATAAATCGGTAGGCGCTCCCTGTATGCTTTCCACGATGTCGAGCTGTCCTGCCTGGCACGATGCCAGTTAACTCCAACGGTACTGAACTGTGACACGCCAGTCGCTACTCTCTCAAAACGCCTCTGCAGCTGCTTCGAACAACACCACAAGATACAGTCAGACAGTTTCTCATACGAACATGAACTGTAACGCATACCGAAGTATTTCATTAGACGGGAACTTGAACAAGTTTCTCAAGGAGTCTCAGAAACCGTTCCATTCGCTATGTACAACTAACTGCGCAAAACTGGCGCATGTATTCGCACTGATGTTCTTAAGGTACAGCCATGACCAGGGTCTTGATAACTTACACATTCCACACAGATGTGTTATTGTTGTTGCTGTTGTTGTTTCCACATACTGTAGGAAGCAGCGAATAAAAACACATCCAGCAAATGCGTTAATGGTATATTGTAAACAATTGGTAAATGCAAAGTGGGGTGTGGCATTACATCGATATAATTGTTTCTACTCAATGGTTTACCTCTTAACGAAAAACTTGAAGCAATATACCCGATGCAGCAAAAATCGCAAGGCATAACATCTGCAATGATTTCAAGAAACTCCCTTGCAAAAAGGAGATTAATTGTTAGAACTCATAAGAGTATTTTCATGCGGGTTCTTAATATAACGATGTCATGTGGATGTGTGCTGTGATGATAGATTACACCCGGGCTATTTTCTTGTGTGCGAGTGGCGTCTCAAACAAGCAACAGTTACCACTGTAGTGCTATTACTTAGCATTCCAGGTAAGTAAAACCGAGTGAGGAGGCGCTGTGGTACGACACTTGCATTCGGTAAGATTTATTTCCAAACCCCATCCGATAATGACGATGTTTTTCCTATGCCGGGATGGTTACTGTTTCAAGGGCGCAGCCGGTTTCTTTCTCTTATCTGAGCTTGAGCTCTGTGTTTAACGACTTAGTTTTAGAAGAGAGCCGGCTTGTGTGGCCGGGCGGTTCTAGGCGCTACAGTCTGGAGCCGCGCGACCGCTACGGTCACAGGTTCGAATCCTGCCACGGGCATGGATGTGTGTGATGTCCTTAGGTTAGTTAGGTTTAAGTATTTCTAAGTTCTAGGGGATTGATGACCTCAGAAGTTAAGTCCCATAGTGCTCAGAGCCATTTTTAGAAGAGAACTTATACCTTAAACTTACTTCCTTAAGTGAACTTAGTACTGTGTGTCACACTTGACAGTTAACCATGACCGTGCAAAGACCGACATCAAGCTTAAGGTGAAGGCCTCCTAAGGCTTGGATAGCCTGTGTGCCAATCAATAAAGGCACATAATATTGTAAACTATCCCAAACAGTTTAGAGATGGATTAGACGGGTGCGAAAAACTATTACGAGTGTAAAGGTGTCCCTATTTTGTGGCGTCTATGCTCAAACAAAAAAGATACAGGGTGACAATTGTTGAACTACATGGAAAAAAGTAGATTTGTTAAAACTACGGCGTGCACACACTTTATTCAACATTTAAACGTCACTACCGATATTCGGATTTAGCTTATGCCATGTTCGATATGCCTGCCATCATTGGCGATGATGTGGCGCAGAGAAATAGCGAAAAACTGCATGACCCGCTGAAGTGTCGGAACATCGATACTGTCCATGACCTCCTGAATGGCGGTTTTCAGCTCAGAAATGATTGCCGGCCGCGGTGGTCGTGCGGTTCTAGGCGCTCCAGTCCGGAGCCGCGCTGCTGCTACGGTCGCAGGTTCGAATCCTGCCTCGGGCATCGGTGTGTGTGATGTCCTTAGGTTAGTTAGGTTTAATTAGTTCTACGTTCTAGGGGACTGATGACCACAGCAGTTGAGTCCCATAGTGCTCAGAGCCATTTGAACCATTTCAGAAATGATTTTGAGATTATTGCTGTACACCGTGTCTTTAATATAGCCCCACAAAAAGGAGTCACATGTGTTCAGATCCGGAGAATATGGCGGCCAATCGAGACCCAAGCCAGTGGCTTCCGGGTACCATAGAGCCAGAATGTGGTCCCCAAAGTGCTCCTCCAGGACATCAAACACTCTCCTGATTCGATGGCGTCGAGCTCCGTCTTGCATGAAACACATCTTGTCGAAATCAGAGTCACTTTTGATAATGGGGATGAAATCATCTTCCAAAACGTTCACGTACCGTTCGGTAGTCACCGTCCCATCAAGGAATATTCCGGGATTGGACATTGCACACCACACAGTCATCCGTTGAGCGTGAAGAGACTTCTCGATCGCGAAATGCGGATGCTCAGTCCCCAAAATGCGCCAATTTTAATTATTGACCAACCCATCCAGATGAAAGTAGGCTTCGTCGCTAAACCAAACCATACAGCGCATACTAATTCCAATCATGCCTCGCGGCCAGCAGTGCAATTTGAACGTCCTAACGCAAGCTGTTCAGAAACTATGACGATTTTATTTCATATAGTTCAATAATTACCACCATGTAATTTCCTAGTAGAAAGCGCGCGCTAGATTTCATAGCCAACTTTTACTCAACTGGCAAGATAGGAACTGTTTCATTGCCTGATGGGAGACATTCAAGTGGAGACTGAAGGATGTTGAGAGACATCGAAATCTCCTTAAGGGACGTTTCTTCCAATAACCAGAAAATATATCATCATGCTATTGATCTGGTTTACCAGCAAATAGTTTTCTGTGAGAAGCTGACATTTTGTACGACAAAGCTTCACCGCTCCGTGCACACAGCTCATAAGCAGACTGGTTCTAAAAATGTGATGCGTCTACTTCATTGCGAAGCTGTTACATTCTGTCGCATTCTGGGACTGTGATCGTCACCACCACCCACCACATTATCAGTACCCTCAGCGACGTTCAGTATCCCCATTTCGCGGAGCACAGATTGTTAACCAATGGAAGTGAACGATATGCACGAGTTATGATTCTGCCTTAAATATACTACGCCCTGAACTGTACAGGGAATGTAAGGGATCTTATGTGTTGCGATGGGCCACGTGATTTCCGATAGACACCCTTCCCCACAGACGCCTTCAGGGATCGTGTATTTCGTACTTAGGAGAGATTAACGCAGAGTGGGCTCATTTCGCTAACCTGATGCTATCAATCCCGGATCAGTTGCGCAAGTTAGTTCTCAAAAGGTAACCATCCATCCAATCCATTCCTGTCAACGACTCGTAATGCTCACTAAGATGATAGGTGAAATACTAGAATTATTTGTAGTATTAAACTATTAAGCTCATATTCGTAGACGAGGAGAAATAATTTCGTGGGGGAAATTAATTTTATTTCCCTCTTTCTCTGTCTTTTTTGACTGTCCACTAAACTAACACGATATCGATTTTACAGCCAAATGACTCCATCTTCAATAACCTTGTAAAGATGAGGGTGTTAATTTTCAGCCTTTGAGGTTTCTTATTGTTGGTTGATATATGGAAACCAGTTTTCGGACACACTCTGTCAGGAGATGACACAGACTGCGTATGTCGTCCGATTCCCGCGTCCTTAAGACATGAAAAATAAACCGTCTAAGGTAACGGAACCCCATTCGATATGATTATGATCTTGGCCTTCATGTATTGCCACGAAAAGCTTACGTATTCACCCATCACTATCATCACGACTGATTAAAGAGGCACAAAACGAGGTGCATCTAAGTTACCTTATTAGTGATACGGTTTACATAAATTATTATAGAAACTCTAGTTGTTGGTGGAAATCTGAAGCTTCTCGATAAGGACTCACGCAAAATTCATTCGTTAGTTTTTGTACCGTTAGTTCTACAATGATGGAAACAACGGCAGAGAGTATGCAGCATCTCGAGGCTTCTGTCTTGCTGTGTGACGTGTTTTACTTCATTTGATTCACTGTGATGCAGAAGCGTTCTCCAGATAAGAATAGTTTCTTCGTAGATAGGAACCAGGTTACGGGACGAGTGTTAGAGACGCAGTGACGTGACGAATCTTCAGTATATACAAAGGAAAATACATGCTCTACAAAATATGCAGGCATGAACAGCAGAATATATCGAATACACCAACGCAACGGTAAAATACTGAACAGGTTCCACAAAGGTTGATATATTTAATACACAACAAGAAGATTCAGATATTTCACAGATGACAAAATAATAAAATGAATCACAACAGACATACAGCCACATCTAAACTTGTGCACAAGAATTATTTGATAAGCTTTGTAAAATTGTATAATAGCAGAACTTTAAAAAATATACAAACGTAATCAGAGCAGGTTCCACAAGGTTAGATGTATTTAATATACAACAAGAAGATGTAGGTCTTTTACAGGTAACAAATATATTAAAATGAATCACCAGACAAACAACCACAGCTAATGTAATACGTAATAACTATTAAATAAGCTCTGTAAAACTACGTAATAGCACATAACTCTGTAAAAAAATACAGAAATGTAATCGGAGTAGATTTAAGATACACGTTTTGAAGACTGTGTACCCTTACCCAAAATATTTCTATGTGATGTTATTTGTTTTTATTTATTTATTGTTTCACGTGGAGTCTGGCTAGATGTCAACGGAAGGCACGCGTAATCATGTCAAATAATATGCAAATGATGAATGAATAAGAAAATAATCTACATCTACATCTATACTCCGCAAGCTATCTTACGGTGGGTGGCAGATGGGACTTTGTATATCACTGTCGCTTCCTCTCTTTCCTGTTCCAGTCGCGGGAGGTCCTATGGAAGAACGATTGCCGATAAGCCTCCGTGGGGGGCTCGAATTCCTCTAATTTTATGTTTACGATCATTTTGTGAGTTATACGTAAGAGGGAGCATTATATTCGTTGACTAATCTAGGAACGTACGCTTTAAGAGATAAGCACATCGTGATGCAAAGCTCCTCTCTTGCATTGTCTGCCATTGGAGTTGTTTGAAAAGCTCCGGAACGTTTTCGCGCTTACTGCTGTTCTTTGGCCGGCCGACGTGGCCGAGCGGTTCTAGGCGCTTCAGTCCGGAACCGCGCTGCTGTTACGGGCACAGGTTCGAATCCTGCCTCGGGCATGGATGTGTGTGATGTCCTTAGGTTAGTTAGGTTTAAGTATTTCTAAGTTAAGGGGACTAATGGCCTCAGATGTTAAGTCTCATAGTGCTTAGAGCCATTTGTTTGTTGTTTGTTGCTGTTCTTTGCATTTTCTCTATTTCCTCTATGAATCATGTCTGGTACTGATCTACATCTACATCTATGTACACTACTGGCCATTAAAATTGCTACACCACGAAGATGACGTGCTACAGAGGCGAAATTTAACCGACAGGAAGAAGATGCTGTGATATGCAGATGATTAGCTTTTGAAAGCATTCACACAAGGTGGGCGCCGGTGGCGACACCTACAACGTGCTGACATGAGGAAAGTTCCCAACCGATTTCTCAAACACAAACAGCAGTTGACCGGCGTTGCCTGGTGAAACGTTGTTGTGATGCCTCGTGTAAGGAGGAGAAATGCGTACCATCACGTTTCCGACTTTGATAAAGGTCGGATTGTAGCCTATCGCGATTGCGGTTTATCGTATCGCGGCATTGCAGCTCGCGTTGGTCGAGATCCAATGACTGTTAGCAGAATATGAAATCGGTGGGTTCAGGAGGGTAATACGGAACGCCGTGATGGATCCCAACGGCCTCGTATCACTAGCAGTCGAGATGACAGGCATGTTATCCGCATGGCTGTAACGGATCGTGCAGCCACGTCTCGATCCCTGAGTCAACAGGTATGGACGCCTGCAAGATAACAACCATCTGCACGAACAGTTCGACGACGTTTGCAGCAGCATTGACTATCAGCTCGGAGACCATGGCTGCGGTTACCCTTGACGCTGCATCACAGAAAGGAGCGCCAGCGATGATGTACTCAACGACGAACCTGGGTGCACGAATGACAAAACGTCATTTTTTCGGATGAATCCAGGTTCTGTTTACAGCATCATGATGGTCGGATCCGTGTTTGGCGACATCGTGATGAACGCACATTTGAAGCGTGCATTCGTCATCACCATACTGGCGTATCACCCGGCTGATGGTATGGGGTGCCATTGGTTACACGTCTCGGTTACCTCTTGTTCGCATTGACGGCACTTTGAACAGTGGACGCTACATTTCAGATGTGTGACGAACCGTGGCTCTACCCTTCATTCGATCCCTGCGGAACGCTACATTTCAGCAGGATAAAGCACGACCGCATGTCGCAGGTCCTGTAATGGCCTTTCTAGATACAGAAAATGTTCGACTGCTGCCCTGACCAGCACATTCTCCAGATCTGTGACCAATTGAAAACATCTGGTCAATGGTGGCCGAGCAACTGGCTCGTCACAATACGCCAGTCACTACTCTTGATGAACTGTGGTACCGTGTTGGAGCTGCATGGGTAGCTGTACCTGTAGACGCCATCCAAGCCCTGTTTGACTCAATGCCCAGGCGTATCAAGGACGTTATTACGGCCAGAGGTGGTTGTTCTGGGTACTGATTTCTCAGGTTCTATGCACCCAAATTACGTGAAAATGTAATCACATGTCAATTCTAGTATAATGTATTTGTCCAATGAATACCCGTTTATCATCTGCATTTCTTCTTGGTGTAGCAATTTTAATGGCCAGTAGTGTACATACTCCACAAGCCACTGTACGATGCACGGCGGAGGGTACCACGTATCGCTACTAGTCATTTCCTTTCCTGTTGCACTCGCAAATAGAGCGACGGAAAAACGAAAGTCTATAAACCTCTGAACGATCCCTAATTGCTCTCATTTTATCTTCGCAGTCCTTACGCGAAATGTGCGCTGGTGGCAGTAGAATTGTTCTGCAGTCGGCCTCAGATGCCGGTTCTCTAAATTTCCTCAACAGTGCCTTGAGAAAAGCACGTCGTCTTCCCTCCAGGGATTCCCATTTAAGTTCACGAAGCATGTCCGTAATACTTCAATGCTGATCGAAACTACCAGTAACAAATCTAGCAGCATGCCTCTGAATTGCTTCGCTGTCTTCTTTGAATCCGACCTGGTGGGGATCCCAAACATTCCAGCAATACTCAATAAAGGGTTGCACTAGCGTTCTATACGCCGGCTCCTTCATAAATGAGCTACACTTTCGTAAAATTCTTTTAATAAAACGAATTCGACCGTTCACCTTCACTACTACTAATCTGATGTGCTCGTTCCAGATCCTAAACTGACGAGCAATATTCGAGTGTTGGTCGAGCGAGAGCTTTGTAAGCTTCATCTTTTGTGGGTGGACTTCACTTATTGAGGATTTCTCCAATGAATCTCAGTCTGACATGTGCCTTACTGGGACCTTACTTTTATGTGGTCGTATCACTTTAAATCATTCCCTACGCACACTCCTAGGATGTGACTCTTTCCAGTGACTGTTCAGAAATCGTGTAGTCATACAATAATGAGTCTTCCTGTCTATTTAAGCGCTATACGTTACACTTGTTTTTGTTGGCGTCAACTGTAAATCCCTCCATCAGATGTTGACTCTCTGCAGGTTTTCCTGCGTTTCGCTAACATTTTCTAACGTTTACACTTTTCTGTATACTACAGCATCATCTGGGAAGAGTCTCTTGGAACTTTCTACATTATCCACTCGCTTATTTATATGTATTGTGAAAAGTAATGGTCCCATAACACTCCCTTGAGATACACCCGAAGATGCGTTTACGTGTGAAGATTTACCTTCGTTAAGAAATACATGCTGTATTCTGTTGGGTAGTGACTCTGCAATCCAATCACACAGCTAGTCTAATATTGGTCTCTTCGTGTCTTGTTCATAACACTGACTGTCAAATATTGGAATACAGAGAAGCCGTTTTAGATCTGCGCACGTTCAAAGCACTTCGTTGCGAGCCAGGCTGTCGTGTAAAAAGGTTGTGCTAGTATAGAGACACGATGGTTCGATTAATATTTGAGCACAGCATGAGAGAACCGTGTTGTAAAATAAAGTCGTGCATCCGCAGCGGAACAGACACATCTAGAACTTTAGATCTGGTGCTACTGCACAGACTATTGTGATGTACTGTATATTATTGTAAGAAGCTGGATGACAAACAAACAAAAAAATAATGCTCGTGATTCTAAATATTGCTGTTACTTTCTGATCATCCAATTCATGCTTGAGTAGTCACGTGAATACTTCCTTAATAATTAAAACGGTGCACTAGACTAACACTCCATCGCAAATGTTTGCGGGCAGGTTGGAATGTTAAGTCGTTTCGTGACGAACGCTGTTATGGGCCAGATCGTAGGCGGTTGTCTGCGAAAGGCAAAGGTGCTCTTGTCCGACGCACAGTTTTAATCCGCAGTGTAGTTTCATTATAGCGTTTCTTTAGGGCATCATTAAAATTAATGTATTCACATCATTTGCAGACAGCGTAGTTACGTCTTGAACAGAATTGCGGACATAGAGTATAAAACTGAATTACGGGTACCTAATATGAGAGTGAAGTGTTTCAGCATAAAATGAAATCAGGAGAAATTAGAAGAGAGCTAGATATCACGGTCATTCATACTCATGTAACAGAAAAATACTGAAGGAAGGAGACTTACAGTTTAGCTTCCCGTCGACGGCGCAGTCATTAGAGATCGGGCTTCGGGTCGGACAGGACAACATGGGAAAGGACGTGTCTAGGTGGAAAGCCCTCGGGTTTCCAGCCGGGTGGCGTTATCGAGATCCGGTGAGTTTTCGACATGTGTCCTGCCATAATATTGTGAGACTCGTCGAAACGCCACAGTGTCTCAATCCTCAATACTGCCACCCGACTGGAAACACGTGAGTTTTTCATCAGTAGTACACGCCGGGTAATTCTACTTTAACACAGGTGTGTCCTTTCCAAAGAACCCGTCCTGGTATTCGCCTTATCCGGTTTACGGAAACCAGCGAAAACTTAAATCCAGATGGCCGAACCGGAATTTCAGTAACGCTCCTCTCGAATGCAAATCAGTTACTTAACCTCTGCACCAACTCGCTTGGTACCATTCAGAAGAGAAAAAGTAAATGTCACTGGAAGTTTGCGTAAGAAGTTAAAGGATCATTGTCGCTAGAAACTATCCGCAACCAGTTTAAAAGTTAGATACTGCAAAAAAACACTGAGAGAAACTGCAAACATATGTTATATGGAACACCTCCAGCATACTCCGCTAAAAATTTAGTTCATTAACGTTGAATGCATCTACATATCACCCGTTGTGACTAGTATTTCAAGAGACAATGGGTAACTCCACATCGATATTTACGGTTCCCGCATGTACTATATCACAGAGGAATCGCTTATCGATAACTAAAGAGTCTTTCGTGTCATTTTTCGCAAACATGTGCGTCAGCAGTGCTACGTTACGCATAACAAGTTTGTCAGTAGTAGGCGTGCGAAGCATGAGCCACTCCTTATTCTCCGCCCGCACGTCGCACGCCTGTTCTGTGATGTCACTGCGCTGCATGCGTGTCCACCCACAATCTCCGTAACGCAACAAACAGACACATGGACAACAGATGAAAATAAGAAACAAAAAGCTAAAAAAAGGTTAATAGGAGTACATACCCTCCTGCGTTACATTTCTCCCGTCTAGGAAAATAGCCACCGTAACCCAGTAGTGGGGTTCCTTGGGACGCAGACGAAGAATCATTGTCATTCCACTTAGCGCAACTGCTACAGTCAATGAAAAAATTATTTGGATACTTCGACATTTTGTAGTTGCAACTAGCTGGAAATTACTATGTTAATAAACACCTACATAGGATATTTCATATTTTGTTTGTTAATTGCATAAAGTATGTCGCCCGCCTGGACACCCGTGCGTGTTAAAGCGCGCTTCCGGGATGGGAAGACGCGGCGGTCCGGATTGAATCCGCCCTGTGGCTTAACTACAAGGGTCGATGTGCCGGCAAGGCTGGATGTAGTTACTTTTTAGGCGGTTTCCCACACCCCACTTGGTGAATAAATACCGAGCTGGGACCTAGGCCCAGCTTCAGTTACACGATTCGCAAACATTTTGAAAACTTTCACTCACATGTACATGAATGACTGAACGACGCTACACGCATTCAGTTGGGGTACGCATATACACACATTTCGTGGCGGCGGTAGGGTGGCGGAGGGGGGAGAGGGGGTATCTGAGTGGCGACAGGAGGGGCATCCGCCCAGCCCTTAAGTTAACGCCGGCCGCGGTGGTCTAGCGGTTCTAGGCGCTCAGTCCGGAGCCGCGCGGCCGCTACGGTCGCAGGTTCGAATCCTGCCTCGGGCATGGATGTGTGTGATGTCCTTAGGTTAGTTAGGTTTAAGTAGTTCTAAGTTCTAGGGGACTGATGACCACAGATGTTAAGTCCCATAGTGCTCAGAGCCATTTGAACCATTTTGAACCTTAAATTAACCATGACAAATCCGTTAATAAGCATGCGGACCTAGCGCCGAATGAAGTACATAAAAATGAAATCACAACATAGTAGCATAAAATGTAGCAAAACTCACAAGAAGCGTATATTTGTGGAGCACCGTAAGGATTTATTCAACTACATGGATATTTAGACTCGGAAAGCCGTCTAGGAGCAATGTATGGGTCTAACATCAACAAAAACAAGTAATTCCATATACAGTGACATTAGCACTATAAAACATAACCAGTAAAGAGTCATTGTGCTATCTAAAAGGATAATGAAGTCTTAGAAATCTCAGATAATTTAACGGTCATTTCTTCTGTTCAGTAAAACAGCTACGAACATAAAGTTCACTGTTTCAAACAAAGCTGAACTAGAAATAGTATTCATGTCGCATTTAAAATAACTATTTCAAATGGTTCAAATGGCTCTAAGCACTATGGGACTTAACATCTGAGGTTATCAGTCCCCTAGACTTAGAACTGCTTAGACCTAACTAACCTAAGGACATCACACGCATCCATGCCCGAGGCAGGATTCGAACCTTCGACCGTAGGGGCAGCGCGGTTCCGGACTGAAGCGCCTAGAACCGCTCGGCCACAGCGGCCGGTAATAAGTATTTCAATAAGCAACATATCTTTAGATGGGACATTCGAGCACATCTGAACTGGACGCGATATATTGGCTCATCTGCTCGCTTCGAGCATGTGGGTGACCGACACGAGGCACTCTACATCTCCGATTCCATAGAGAAAGTGTGCTTTCCGAGAGCTTCTGTATTAAGGATGTACCATGAGTATCATGATATGGGAAGAAATGCAGCCACCGCAACCAACTGCAGTGAGGAACAACGAGTTGATAATTGCCGTCGGGGATGTCGCGTATTGTGAGCTCGCCGAGCAAGATGTTAGTTAACCCATTAAAAGAGCACCATGGTCGCTTTAGAACGCTGTAGATTTTGTAGAGCTGGTAACAGGTGATCACACGCGGTCCCGTCCCATGAATGTGACCACCGCGTATGTTCGACGTCAACGTGCAATAACTACTCCCAAACAGCATGTGGCGGCACTAGGAGTGGAGGGTATATAAAGCGTGTTGGGGGGACACGAAAACAGTGCAGTCGTTGTGTAATGCGGAAATGGAGCGATTTATCTTATGTGCAAAGATAATCGTCATTGACTTTCGGGCCAAGGGTGGAAGCATTTCCGAAACGGCTAAGTTTGCAAACTGTTCGCGTGCTGCCGTGGTTAAAATTCACTAAGGTGACGAGAATCATGGGATACCTCCTAATATCGTGTCGGACTTCCTTCTGTCGAGCGTAGTGCAGCAACTCGACGTGACATTGACTCAAGAAGTGGTTGGCTGTCCCCTGCAGAAATACTAAGCCACGCTGTCTTTATAGCCGTCCATAATTGCGAAAGTGGTATCGGTGCAGGAACTTGTGCACGAGCTGAGCTCTATATCAAGTAGCATACATGTTTGATGGGATTCACGTCGGCCGACCTAGATAGCCAAATCATTCGCTAGAATTGTTCAGAATGTTCTTCAAATCCATTGCGAACAGTTGTGGGCCAGTGACATGGCACATTGTGACCCATAAAAATTCCATTGCTGTTTGGGAACATGAAGTCCATGAATGGCTGCAAATGGCCTCCAAACTGCCGAATATAACCGTTTCCTGTCAATAATTGGTTCAGTATCCATGTAAATTATAGAGCCAGCACCCTAGTGCACAGTACCTTGTCCACAACTTGGGTCCATGGCCTTGCAGGTCTGCTCCCCACTCGAACACTACCAATGCTACTCTTACCAACTGAAATCGGGACCCATCTGACTGGGCCAAGGTGTTCCAGTTGTCTAGGGTCGAACCAGTATTGACATGAGCTCAGGGGCCCTATTCTGTATCGTTCATACAAATCGGTGCACTAGGTTAACCTCGGTAGTGACGTCATTTTCAATTCTTCATCTGAAGTTCCTATTCAGTAAGCTTCTGAGACCTGTTACCGATCGGTACTTCTGCCAAATTTTCGAAAATTGTACCGAGAAGTTTTGGATTTCGGTATGGCCTTCTCGTTCGGTTCAGTGGGGTTTATTTACACCTATAATTTGTTATTTTAAACATATTGAGCGGTTTTAGCTTCGGATTTAGTGATTGTGTTACTGAAGAATAACCAGGATGCGTCTGAGTGGAAAGTGAGTTCATAATAGACTATTTTCCTTTGTTAGAAATATGGTTTGTATTGTTGTTACTGTGCATGATTGTAACATAAAAAACAGTTTCGGTCAATATTCTCACAAAATACCTGTTATTTTTACGTAATTAAGGGTTTAAAAATCATTAAATTTCAAGAGGTCGGCTCTGCTTACGTATATTACGTGAGTGTTAGCTGAAATTACTAGTGACTACGCGTACTTTTTTCCCCAAGTGGTTTACTTATTAATTATCGAAACGCATTTAAAGCTTTTAAGTAACAATGCAAAGGAATTTTGTGAAGCCTGATAGAGGAAACCTTCCAAAATTTCATGCATTTACGGCTTATGCCCGTATCATTCGGCAAGGAAGTCAGCCTGCGTCTCTCTCTACTGGAATTATGTGGAATAAAGCGCTACAGTCGAGCGAGTTGTAGTAGTACAATGGATAAGGCAACGAAATGCTGTATCAAAGGTGGTAGGTTTGCGTACTGATGAGTTTCAAGATATTTTTTTTTCCTGTTCATGTTTGTAACACATTCTCAGAATTCGTTAACCATCGAAGTTAAGCATTTTTCTGATATATTCGTTGTTATTTACACATAAGAGCGCACTTTCTCAGTAATGAGTATCTTAGATTTCGTGACTTCCATATGTCTAAGAAATGAAAGATGGAATTGCTGGGTGTGAAACAACTGACAGTGACATTTATATTTTTTCTTGTCACAAATAATTTATCCATTTTTTTCTGAATATGTAGCGATTTCCGAGTGTGTCGTCAGACAGGAATCTAGGAGCACAACTTAAATTACTGCAAATGAAACTAGCAGCAATCGTCTTTATACTCTAGCTTGTGACAAGTATTTATCTGCGATCGAATCCTTAACAACAGTAGACAGAGATGAAAGATTCCCACCACAATATTTTTAGACTATACCATCACATATGAAACATTTTGATTCATCAGATGCATGTTATAAACTACAACGAACTTCTATAGCTGCACTCGCCACACGCTTTCGAAAAGGCGCTTTTTTTTAATTTTGTTTTTATGAACCAATCGTTGATGTATTATATAGGGAAGTAGGCTGCGTCACCATTTGGATTTCTAGGAGCGACGTACAACCACATTCTATGGATGTTCTTATTCTTTGACACTCTCTTAAACAATTTTTCGGGTTCATGGAGACGTGTTCCGTCTATGCAACTAATTGAAAGCAGTTTGTTTATTGCCATATGCGTTTCGCTTCTTTTATTTGTGAAGTATCTTCACGAATAAAAGAGGCGAAACGCGTATAGCGATACACAAACTGCCTTCAAATTAGTTGCATAGACGGAATGTACCTCCATGAATTTTGAAGCAACTAAGAAACGACAGAAAACAGAAAAAATGACAAATTTTTCGGGTGTTTCTATACACGTATTTGTACAATGTGGTTCTACACTCCATTCCTAACTCATATTCAGAAATATAAAATCCAAAAAAAGACGTCGATGTGAATGAGAATAAAATGACATGATGTGACATTTACGACAGTTTCCAGAACACAGTCAATATTCAGTCGTTATCGTGCATTCATGGAAGCACGTGGTCAGCGAAATTTGAACAATTTTACGTACTCTAACCACACTTTTCGGTACTGTAAAGAATAGTGTGCCTGTGTCGGCTGCTAGCCGCTTCAGGTTCGTGCCGCTGTGGCTCTGCAGTGCGCATGCGCGGATATGAGGCAGATTGCTTTTGATGGTTGGCGTGAGGAGAATTGACAACAGCGTTTCGGTTCGCTAGGACCGTTTGGCATTGCTTCCGAAATGCTTACAGAATAATGGTGGGGCTCTCCTTTGAAAACAAGACCGTTCAGTGCGTTCGCGTACCGAACCGATCGGTAAAATGGCGGAAAGATACAGAATAGGGCCCCAGGAGAGGCGTTGCAGGCGATGTCGTATTGTCAGCAAAGGCACTCGCGTGAGTCCTCTGCTGCCATAGCCCATTAACGCCAAATTTTGCTAACGAATATGTTCATCGTATGGCCCACATTGATTTCTGCGTTTATGTCAGGCAGTGTTGCTTGCCTGTTAGCACTGACAACTCTACGCAAATGCCGCCGCTCTCGGCCGTTAAGTGAAGTCCATCATCCACTGCATTGTTTGGTGGGAGGTAATGCTTGAAACGCGGTATTCTTGGCACTCTCTTGACACTATGGATCTCGGAATACTGGATTCCCTAACGGTTTTCGAAATGGAATCTAGGTCCAACTACCATTAAGCGTTCAAGGTCAGTTAATTCCTAAAGTGAGGCAATAATCAAGTAGAAAACCTTTTCACATGAATCACCTGAAGTACAAATGACTGTTCTGCCAATGTGCTGCCTTTTTATACCTCATGTATGCGACACTACCGCCATCTGTATATATGCATATCACTAGCCCATTACTTTTGTCAGCTCAGTGTATACCATGCATGGTAAAATGACGCTATCCGAAACCAGCGCCAGTGCAACTCTAGTGCTACACGCGCCGTAGGTGGTAGGGGTGAAACAACGACTGTGGAGATGCGTACAAGTGAATAGATCTGCAACTGTTGAGCATCTGAGAGCCCACATAAGCTAGGGGGCTACCAACAGTGACTCCTGAACGACTTTGCAGCGAACTAAGGGGCATAGGGGCCTCTGCAGGAGACGCGTGGTTCATGTACTCCTGCTGACGGCGACGAAGACTGGAATTTGCACGCCAGTACTACTACTGGTAGACACTGAGTGGCGACAGGTAGCCTTTTCAGACCAATTACGTTTTATGATCCATCAGACAATGTGCTGTTGACATGTACAGCGTGAAATGTCTGAAAGCAAAGAGTCCAGGCTGGAAGAGGGAGTGTTATGGTCTGGGGAATGTTTTCTTGGAATTCCCTGGATGACCTCGTCATTCAGGAAATGGATCAACACAACTATGCATCTATCCTTGATAGCCATGTCCACCCTTACACACAGTTTGTTTTTCCTAGCCACAATGGTGTCTACCATGAGGACAATGCAATGTGTCATACATCTTGCAGTGGATGTGCATGGTTCGAAGAGTACCAGGATGAATTTAAAATATCCCCTGGCCACCAAGTTCCCTGGATTTAAAATCAACTGAGAATCTGTGAGACTAGCTTGATCGAGCTGTACGTGCTATAGATCCTCAACCGAGATGGTTCAAATGGCTCTGAGCGCTATGGGACTTAACTTCTAAGGTCACCAGTCCCCTAGAACTTAGAACTACTTAAACCTAACTAACCTAAGGACATCACACACATCCATGCCCGAGGCAGGATTCGAACCTGCGACCACAGCGGTCACGCGGTTCCAGACTGTAGCGCCTAGAACCGCTCGGCCACTCCGGCCGGCCCTCAACCGAGAAATACAGCGCATCTTGTCATGGTACTAGAGTCAGCATGACTCCATGTTCCTGTCGGTACCATCCAATACCTCACTGATTCTTTTCCTGCATGTCTCGCACTAGTCCGCACTGCTTAAGGTGGTTATTCATGCTTTTGGTTGGTTGGTTGATTTGGGGGAGGGAACCAAACAGTCAGGCCATCAGTGAGGTCATCTGTCCCATCGGATTAGGGAAGGATGGGGAAGAAAGTCGGTCATGCGCTTTCAAATGAACCATCCCAGCATCAGCTTGAAGCGAGGAAGCTTTTGACAGGTGGTCGCTTTATTGTGAATAGGCACTGTATTATCCTCCATAAGTAATGTCATGGCAGTGAAGTGGTGTGTATATGCTAGTCGGTTGTATGGAATCAGTGCAGTTATATGAGGCGACTAGGAGACGTGACAGAATGGCAGAAATGAGCTACTGCCTTTGGACATGCCCATGACCACACTGTGAATGAAGCAGTTCTATTTGTTGGTGTATTAACGTGGACTGTGCAACATGTTGGCAAGTAATGGTGTACTACTCGCAGTCACACAGTAAAGCGTAAGTAGAGTGGTCCTAAAAATATCCTAAATGATGGGGGCGGGAGATGAGTGTCACGCCTTGTCAATAGTAGCTGATTTCATACCGTATAGGAACTGCTGCTGCCACTGACTGCAAGTGCATCTCAATCAGTTTTCGAGCGAACATTGAGAAAAGAACTGCATGCAGTGGACTTTTAGAGCCCAGTACCTCGCAAAAGACCTCTACTCTTAACGCCACGTGAAGCTTCACGTCTTCAAAGCGCCCAACAACACAGAAGCTGGACAATATCTGAATGGAGTCGATAGTGCGGTCCGACCAAACCTTCATTTTGCCTCTGTTCAAATGATGCAAGGTGCTTATTTCAGTATTCTCAGTGACCTTCCGTTGCTTATTCTTCTGTCAGGGGCGGTCAAAAATTTTTCTTTTGAGGACGTTACTGCAGTTTATATTGAACCTAACACCATTCCGCTGTTGGTATGTAAGCATGGACATGTAGGCAAGGATTTAGTGTGGCATCCGTGTCTCTCTGACGTGTGTGTGGTGAAGTCAGAAACGTGAACTATGGCGATGTTATTACCAAATGCGTCCAAACAAGACCAACGTGCTGTTAGCTCAAGAAGGAAAAACAGTGGTAGACATCCATCGGAGAAAGAAGAGTGTGTTTTGGGCACCATGCCTGTCGAAAACCACTCTTGTGGAATGGTGCGCCAAGTTCTGCGCCGATCGCGATGCGGCACAAGACATCGGTCGATCTGGGAGGCCAGCCACATCCATTACGGATAAGTGAGACACACTCCAGCACCCGCCCTACGGTCCTAATCCCTCCCCATGCAATTATCTCGCGTTCGGTCTCTTAAAAAAGGCCTTGAAAGCTCGGCGACTCCTCTCGGGCACGGATGCGCAGCAGGCAGTTGTGGGCTTCTTCACGTGGCGGGACATAGTGTTTTACCAAACTGCTATCTTCAGCCTGATGAGTCAGTGGGATGATTTCCTCAACGCTAAATGAGATTTCGCCTCATTGGCGTACCGATTACGGACTTACAGCCTTCGAACAGAAACTTTTTGATCGCCCCTTATACTTCTTGAGGATGAGTGTGCTCTGGAAACTCCCATCTTTTAAGATGAAAACAGCCGCCCCACCTCGACTGGCCCGTTGAATCACCCTATCTTAATGTCACAGATAATGCGACGATTTTGAATAGTGCGTGAAGCGTTCCTATCAATATCCCGCCATTTGGAAGCTCTGCGGGATTTTATCATCAATGAGTGGCTTTAGCTGGATACTGTATACCTGAAGAAGTTTGTTAACTCTCTTGTTTCGCCGAATAAAGGTCACTATCAAGGCCAGAGGTGGTGTTGCACAGTGTTAACATGATGTGTCCTGGGTGACTGAAGTGCACAACATCCTGTAGACCACGGATGTGCAACCGGGTTCGAATCCGGCCCGCGGAAGAAATTCCTGGAGAGAGAATGAGACGCTGTAGAATTTTGCAACGGAAGTTTTTAAGACACTACGTAAGTAAAGAAACAATTTTCAGAATGCGTAAAGAAATGTAAACATCTGAAGATTGGAAGAATATAAAATGAATGCACTATCAAAAACGCGTCTTTCGAGGCATAATTTGTTGGTGTGGCGTGTCCAGAAAAGGGTACCATACATATTGGCGAGGTAGTCCATAAACGTTAACGTCACCGACGCTATAGTTTTGACTTCGCGCTACGTGACAAGGCGGTCCGCGAGCTTAAAAAATATGTGAATCAGGCCCGCGGGTCTTCAAAGGTTGCCCATGGCTGCTGTAGACAGACAGTATAAACCACTCACCAGTTCTCTGATAGTCAACAACAACAACAACAACAACAACAACCAGTAAGCACCCGTGCCATCCAGAACCACCTCTTCTTCACATTGTATAGAAGCCACCAACTACAACATGGGCCTTTTTTAATCGCACGTTACGGGATACAGAGATTAACCTGGGCATACATACAGCGGCATTGTTCGATCAAAGCACGGAGAAATCTCGTGTGGAGTGATGAGTCACGGTGTACTTTAGCACAAGCCGATGAGTGCCCCGAAAGACACGCCGGGCTATGCATCTCGCTTGTCTACAGGACACCTTCATCTAGACTGGCAAGACAAAAATTCAAAATATATTGGTACGATCAGCAGCTG
This sequence comes from Schistocerca americana, assembly GCF_021461395.2. Taxonomy (NCBI): domain Eukaryota; kingdom Metazoa; phylum Arthropoda; class Insecta; order Orthoptera; family Acrididae; genus Schistocerca; species Schistocerca americana. The sequence goes on along the minus strand of NC_060130.1, from coordinate 709,818,801 downwards.
GAACACACATACACTTCTAAATTCCTTGGCAGCTCATTAACTAAGAACAAGTGCACTGAAACTGCTCAGAAAGTAGGGACGAGGAACAACATTTTAAAGACACTTGCAGTAAGTGGGGAGCAAATCCTACTGGCCTCAGAACAAGTGGTAAGGCCCTGACCTATCCCACAGTAGAGTACAAACACCCACTTTGGACTAGATCTGCCCATATGGGAAAAGAGTATGTCATCCTGAAGGAAACATGCCGCTTAACAAATGGCTGTATAGAACAGTAGGTTTCTGTTCTCCATGTACTCGACGATAAGTAGTACAATACACGAGAAAGTTTTAACAGACCTTCGATGAAAAACATGAAATGTAGCAGAGAGCATGTCCATAGAAACATTAAAATCCAGAAGCAGCTTCGTTAACAGTGTGGGCGCAGAACCTCCTAAACGGTATTCACCACAATCAATTGAGCCAATAGGTAGTCAAGTGATGCGGGAAACCTGAAGGACCTGAACAGACAATGAACAGATGTTGCACCGGTGAAGAACAACCTATTAAGGTGGAGTTTATAGGATGACAGCGACATTGTCTTTGATTGTGGCGAGGTGCACATATTATATTGTGCTATCAGTCCTTACAAGTGCATCCTCGAGGATCTATGGCTAGGAAATAATACAGACGTCGCCCAATAATACGCCGAAAATCTGAGAAGACATGATAACGATCAGAGACCATGGCTGAAAAGTCGCCCTACCGCGAAAAAATAGGGTAAGTCACGTGGTGCAGATATTCACGTGTGGATGAGGTATACATGAGACGAACGGTGGACTCTGACACGTCTGTCACCGTAGTCTTTAAATGTTCAAGATACCAGTATATGTGCATCCTTCTGTTGGATTATAACAAGCCATAGGCGACTTATACCTTCAACCACGCAAGCATCACACCTTTGCCCCCGAACTGGATCAGAATGATTTGAACACCTCTTCACGAACGTGAGGGTCTCTGTGTGGTCCGCAGTTTCACCTGACCTCAATCATATTGAGTGAATAGGGGACGCCATCGAGCGAAATATACGTGCCTTGGACCCAGTGACGACATGCCTCAGTGAGTTTTTGCTGGCGATTGACTTCTCATGGATCAGGGTAGTTCTCCAGAGCATTCTATTTTTCGCGTTTTTCCAACCACGAATCGTCACCGCAGCGAGATAATACACGTTACTAGGAAGGTACGCCTAATTCGGCTGCTCACGTGTGTACTTGTGTAGCTGAGTTCACAATTATATTCATTTATACCTCCATTAAATGGTAAGTGAACCTACACTGGCCTCAGAACGTTTACTATCCAGCATTGTTTTCCATTTATTCCTGCCAATGTACATATTTTAGTACTGACGGGGAAAAAGTATGGGGTAGTTTCAGCACCATGTAATGATGAAAAATTATTTTTTTGTCAAGTCTTTCTGTGCATTTCAAACAAAATCACAACAGACTATTGTCAATACATTTGTAATTCTTAAATTATCACCTTTCCGGTTACTTTTGGACCACCACGTATTATCGATACTTCATTGTGTGTTTGAATCAAAATTAAAACCATGAATCGGCAAACATGTAGAGTAAAATATGTTTTTCTTTTTTTTTTTTCAAAATGCGTGAAAGCTGCACCTAAAAGTGCGCATGTGAATGTGAGCAGTCCTCATACGAGGCACGAACGCGAGGTAAAATGTAATTTGCAACGTAGCTTGGTGAACGCTCGGAAATGATTTCACGGGACGTCATGCAAACCCTCTCCGTTCTACAGCGACAGTTTTCTGCTACATCTGGTGCACCAGCCACACAAATTTTGTTTCCGAACCGTCACTAGATTCCACAGCCCTTAATATCCTGAAAATAGAGCTTTAAAATAATCCATTCCCTCCTACACAAAATGTCTCTTTCGACAGATCTGAGGAGACAAAGTCACGAACATGTGTAAGAAGTTGTTCGACCAGGAATCGAAACAGATCCTTCACTTTGAAAGCAGTAAGCCATATTCACGCATCATCAATGTTCTCAAAGTTCATATATGTATCTTGTTTCCCGACATACCTCGCAAGCAGGCCTACTTAATCAGTAGCGATAGACACTGCCGGTAGTTGAATAAACGTTTTGGAAAAGTTTACGATTTCATCCATACCTTTGCCCTTGAAAGCATTGTTCGCCCTATTACCACCGATGTACTATTTGTTGATAATTAATTATAAGAAACTGTACTAAAAGGATTCAACTTTGATGTATCTTTAATGCATCAGTGCAGTAAAACAGCGTGTTTTGATAGCACGCTAGCTAGCTCTAATACGAAAAGTACTAGACACGGTGCTTTATTGCAAAAATCGTTTTCCTAATTTGCAAACATGTATCGCGTTGTCTCACATTTCCCAGAACAGTGAGAAAATATAGCATGATATATTCTGCTCTTTACGCTCAGGAATGCTCTGCAACATCGAATTCAAATAAATATTAATAATTATACCCGCTATCAAGCTGAATTATTCGCAAATGTGATACCTAAGAACTTTTAGACCTCTGGTTTTGCAAGAAGGGCATAAAAAGCAAATACAGCAATGGTTCATGCCATTGTGCAGACTGTCCCGGCTATTCACTCGTAGGTGAGAGACTGTGAAGGCATTATAAACAATCTCGTAGTGACAGTTGGTGGTGCCAAACGTTTTATGCTCGTGGGCCACCAAAACATAACGTAGGCGAACGTATGAGTTGCAGAACGAAGAGTCACATGCCAAAGCAACCCGTGAGTGCGTCACTTACAATAACAATGAATGGAAGCATTTGGGACGGTAAGGCATATACGAGCTTACGAAAGCTTACATTTTAACTGAAAGATCACACTTTAGCTGCCAGTCTAAAAAAAATCGGATGAAAATATGTCAGGACCTTACTTAGACATATACAGATGGTAATCACTCTTCTCATTAGAGATACTGTAGGTACATTGCTGCACAGCTTTTATAGTTTTCATTGTTGCTGCTTTGTTGCAGAGGAACGTCGTAGCCTCACGCTGCACATTTATAGTGTTATATTTTCTAATGTTTGACAGCCGGCCGAAGTGGCCGTGCGGTTAGAGGCGCTGCAGTCTGGAACCGCAAGACCGCTACGGTCGCAGGTTCGAATCCTGCCTCGGGCATGGATGTTTGTGACGTCCTTAGGTTAGTCAGGTTTAACTAGTTCTAAGTTCTAGGGGACTAATGACCTCAGCAGTTGAGTCCCATAGTGCTCAGAGCCATAATGTTTGACAAGAACTGGGAAGAAAATAAATGTTGAATTTACATAAGAAACCAGCTCAGAATTCCTTCTAGACTTATCTAGTAAATGACGAATAATGTAAATAAGGCTGGCTGGACTGGCTCTTTGCACCAGAAAGACAATAGACTGTGTCACGTTCATTGGTAAAATAGTTTCGCGTTAATTGTTGAAATAAAATCGATGATTAAATAGCTTTGCATTAATTGTTGAAATAAAATAGACATAAGATGTAGAAACTTAGACCAAACGGGGATTAAACGTTTTCTCGATTTTGAAAAGAGACAAATAAATAATTACCTTTTTCAATTTAGATGAATATGTTTTACGAAAGTAGCCTGAATTCAATTGGAGCAATTAGAATTTCAGCTTGAAACTAATGCCTCATCAGACATATAGATCTGTCCACGTAAATACGTGTACAGAAGTATCATTGGCCGCAACACTTTGTCTTGTGTTTCCGCTGTTTTACTCTTCAGGGTTATACTGTGCTGTAGATCTCCGAAGTTCAACACCAAATGTCGCGCAATCAGAATAAATCAAATGAACGAGTACGACCGACTTTCATAATTTACACAAGTGACATTTTTTTTCTTAATCTGTACAAACTTCCAGACAAAAAAAACTTCCACGCAAAAAGTGGAAACGCTTGTATCAGCCGAAAATGGCAGTATTTCTCCATATAGACTTGCCCTCGCGTGTCAACAAAGAAGGTAGCTGAAGGAGACGCATAAGCTCAAGGCGAGGCATTCCAAGCTGACAGGTGTGTTTATGCAGGCATCACCTTAGGCAAAGGCTGCGTCTCGTGGCGCTCAAAGGACAGCGGCGAAAAAGAAAAACAGCAAGCAACCGCTCCAAAGCGGCGTCATCGCCATATCTGCTGCGCACTCAGCACTCCCCGCCGCCTCCAACTGACACTCGCTGTCCATACAGGTGCGCCCTGTCGCCATTAATTCTGTATCACTGCCCGAAAAACAGCTCCGAAATAAAGCTCTTTCTTCCAAACTGCCAAACTGTTATAGCTAATTATTTTTCGATTATAAGGAGGCCTTTATGTGTGCGGAATCATTTCATTTAACTCAAAAATGGCTCTGAGCACTATGGGACTTAACGTCTGAGGTCACCAGTCCCCTAGAACTTAGAACTACTTAAACCTAACTAACCTAAAGACATCACACACATCCATGCCCGAGGCAGGATTTGAACCTGTGACCGTAGCAGTCTGAAATGCTTAGAACCTCTTGGCACCGCGGCCGGCTCATTTAACTGACATCATTGTTAGACCTACGCTCATAATCTTATTAATACCATAATATGGAGAATACTGCAGATTTCTTGCAGCGAATTTTTACCCAAATTATGCAGCTCTGATACGTTATAGGATAGATTTACTCTTTTTTTCTCTAAGAAAACTGATGAATTATCAGTGAGACACTAAAGAAAAGCGTAACAGATTTGGTCATTGCTACCATATAAAGTAATAGGGTGTAATATATGGATAGATAAGTCTAGCCAAACTATTACTCTTTTTTTCGAAAACGTAGACTGTTTTCTACCATACGCAATCAGCAGAATTAAAGAAGCTATCTATATAACCAAGTAATGCTGCATAAATTTCAATTACGCGACAAGTCACACATATCTGACGGCTGTAAATTCAACTAAATGCTTAGGGATTACAATTACAAATAACCTACATTGGAACGATCACATAGATAATGTTGTGGATATAGCAAACCAAAGATTGCAATTCATTGGCAGAACACTTAGAAGATGCAACAGGTCTACTAAAGAGACTGCTTACACCACGCTTGCGGCCCTATTCTGGAGTACTACTGTGCGGTGTGGGATCCACATTTGATGGGACTGACGGATGATATCTAAAAAGTTCAAAGAACGGCGGCTCGTTTTGTATTATCGCGAAATAAGGGAGATAGTCTCACAGACATGATAAATGAATTGGAGTGGCAATCATTAAAACAAAGGCGTTTTTCGTTGCGACGGGATCTTCTCATGAAATTTCAATCACCAGTTTTCTCCTCCGATTGCGAAAACATCCTGTTGGCACCCACCTACATAGGAAGAAATGATCATCACGATAAAATAAGAGAAGTCAGGGCTCGCACAGAAAAACACATTTAAGAATTAGTATATAAAAAATTCTTATTAACGATGAAAAAACTGAAATGAAAATAAGAAATAAAAACAAATATGACATTTTTACGTTATTTTTAAAATTTTCATCGATGAGGAATTCATTTGATGCCCTTCGGTTTGTGGCTACCTCGATATTTCTCGAGTTTTGCCTGCGCCGAATGGGAAAATCTACGCTTAGAGCCACATGACTATTTTCTTCAAATACTATCACTCAATAACACTATTTGTAATCTTATAATGTGAATAGTCCTGCCGTTATTAAGTGCTGTGGTACCTCTCGAGCTAGTGAGCCACCGTATGCATTTCATATATAATCTACTTGCATATACTTACCGACGTAACATTCTGTATTGTAATTATATTAATCTCCCGGTATTATGTTACCTTGTAGACCATTTGATACGTATTCCTAAATGATGCCGCCGAATAGTCACTCTGAGTTCTATAATACAAAAAGAGAATACAAAGGAAAGCCTGCCTCGAAAAATGAGGCGTCACAGGCCTAAAGACGACCTAAAAAATCTGTAACTCTTGCTAAGACTAGATATAATGTATATCACAGAATTCGTCTGAGATCACTTTCTACCAAATGTGTTCAGCATAGTATCAGGCTGTGGTGCTGGACAGACTTGTAAGTACATTGTGTGTTCATAAATCGTTGAACACACATTGCCGATCGTTTCAAGGATGTAAGTAATGCCATATGGATCTCAATTTGCTATTACTACTATTTTCAATCTTTGGAGAAAGCATTACCCTGTCTGAAACACTGAATTTGTAATTCTTTTCCATTCTTGCTGAAGCTCAGTGAATACTGTAGCAGTGTTGCAGGGCGGTAGGATTCAGACTGGCTTTGGACAGGCCATCTCATCGCATCTGCCACAATGATCTGGTTCTTTCTTTCTAGACTACGGAATTATATTGTTGAGCAGCAAAAGGTCCGATTTCTAACTTCTGCCGTAGTATGAGAAGTTCAACAGTGTATCAACTACTATTGTACCCACCTGCATTGATTTTGCTATTGAAGAAAATCAGGAGCTATTGCCCCATACCATGACACCAACGCCATGGAATCTCCTTACCGAAAGAATTGGCGAGGTTATTACGGGTGGTATTCAGGTGGAGTGGTGCTCCAATCCCTAGCCAGATATTTATCTTCGGTTCTATTGAATCACGTAAGGTGAATTTAGGGGTTACTCCTTTGAAAAGAATGCAGACTGTTTCCCGCCCCATCCTCGTCCGTTCATACACTCCTGGAAATTGAAATAAGAACACCGTGAATTCATTGTCCCAGGAAGGGGAAACTTTATTGACACATTCCTGGGGTCAGATACATCACATGATCACACTGACAGAACCACAGGCACATAGACACAGGCAACAGAGCATGCACAATGTCGGCACTAGTACAGTGCATATCCACCTTTCGCAGCAATGCAGGCTGCTATTCTCCCATGGAGACGATCGTAGAGATGCTGGATGTAGTCCTGTGGAACGGCTTGCCATGCCATTTCCACCTGGCGCCACAGTTGGACCAGCGTTCGTGCTGGACGTGCAGACCGCGTGAGACGACGCTTCATCCAGTCCCAAACATGCTCAATGGGGGACAGATCCGGAGATCTTGCTGGCCAGGGTAGTTGACTTACACCTTCTAGAGCACGTTGGGTGGCACGGGATACATGCGGACGTGCATTGTCCTGTTGGAACAGCAAGTTCCCTTGCCGGTCTAGGAATGGTAGAACGATGGGTTCGATGACGGTTTGGATGTACCGTGCACTATTCAGTGTCCCCTCGACGATCACCAGTGGTGTACGGCCAGTGTAGGAGATCGCTCCCCACACCATGATGCCGGGTGTTGGCCCTGTGTGCCTCGGTCGTATGCAGTCTTGATTGTGGCGCTCACCTGCACGGCGCCAAACACGCATACGACCATCATTGGCCCCAAGGCAGAAGCGACTCTCATCGCTGAAGACGACACGTCTCCATTCGTCCCTCCATTCACGCCTATCGCGACGCCACTGGAGGCGGGCTGCACGATGTTGGGGCGTGAGCGGAAGACGGCCTAACGGTGTGCGGGACCGTAGCCCAGCTTAATGGAGACGGTTGCGAATGGTCCTCGCCGATACCCCAGGAGCAACAGTGTCCCTAATTTGCTGGGAAGTGGCGGTGCGGTCCCCTACGGCACTGCGTAGGATCCTACGGTCTTGGCGTGCATCCGTGCGTCGCTGCGGTCCGGTCCCAGGTCGACGGGCACGTGCACCTTCCGCCGACCACTGGCGACAACATCGATGTACTGTGGAGACCTCACGCCCCACGTGTTGAGCAATTCGGCGGTACGTCCACCCGGCCTCCCGCATGCCCACTATACGCCCTCGCTCAAAGTCCGTCAACTGCACATACGGTTCACGTCCATGCTGTCGCGGCATGCTACCAGTGTTAAAGACTGCGATGGGGCTCCGTATGCCACGGCAAACTGGCTGACACTGACGGCGGCGGTGCACAAATGCTGCGCAGCTAGCGCCATTCGACGGCCAACACCGCGGTTCCTGGTGTGTCCGCTGTGCCGTGCGTGTGATCATTGCTTGTACAGCCCTCTCGCAGTGTCCGGAGCAAGTATGGTGGGTCTGACACACCGGTGTCAATGTGTTCTTTTTTCCATTTCCAGGAGTGTAGTTTGCGCTCCATCTCTACTGACGTCGTCATGGATGGGACGTCAAATCTTACTGCACCTTTGCACTCTTTTCCACTGTTATCATAACACGATCAGACAATAGCCGTTCCGAAGTCATTATCCAGATCCACATGCACTCATCTGTGTGTCATCTGATATAACATAATCTAGCACTCTATAAAACATTTTCCACTGCACAACAGACCAACGACGGCGTTGTTTGCAACGTCGCACGTTTTTGTTTCCTCGGGTGGCAACGTGTCCATGAAAATGCAGCCCTGTCAGCTCTTGGCTGATTGTACCGTTGTTTACCTACATACTTGAACTGCCACAAAAGACTCCTGCATCTATATGTAAAACTTGGTTCGTATAGTACAGAGTGCAGCCATCCCTATTACTTAACTTACGTCCAAGAGAGACGTGAGTGAATTAGTGCTTGTCTGAAGTTCCTATTTTCCAATAATACCTTGGGCCATTTAGCTCATGTGAAATCCTTCCTGATGGAATGTGCGACGTTTTAGGCCCTTATAATCCTGCTTTATTCGAACTCATTCAGTTCTCTCCGCTGACTCTTTATAACAGACAATAGGCTGCTTAGATGATGATGATGTCGCATTGTACTCCTATGTGCATAGCATGACGCTATGTTGGAGTTTCAGTGATACGTCCGGGGAGTGTATTTTAGACATTTCACTGCATATTATTGCGTTCTGACGCCTTTGGAACATCTCTGTGGTCATTTCCATCGTTAGCTTTTTCTCAGCTTGGTGCAATATTTTTTCTAATATTTATTATGTAGACTAGAAATGTACAATTGTATGACAAAGGGACAGAAAAGCATCAGGTTTTCCTCTGGACTGTAGCGCGAGGCCTGTGGCTGTGGGCTTTTGTTGTGAGGAAGACGGTGCTGCGATAACGGCCGCTAAAACCGCTAAACGCTGACCGAGGGATGTGAGTAGGCGTCTGTAGTATGCACCTACCGCTGACCTTCCGACCTCGCTAACCGCTTCGGAAACAGCGGTAAAGTCAGACAAGCAAGAAACCAGATTCTGAGCGTACCCACAAAAAACACTACAAGAAGGTACGATTGAATATAACCATACGTTACCTCGCTGGATGAAGTTCCCGGACACTGGTTTCTAGCCTAAGTTTGTCTCTCAAGCCACACTCTACAACCTTTCAAGTCTAATGATTTCCTTTTGTAACACCCTGTAGAGCATCACAAAGCCCCAAAGCTTGCAGATCGGCAGATGTGCCATATCTGTGGTGCCCTCAATATCGGCATGTCCTGGGTCAAAATAATACATCTGCATCTACATCTGCTTGATTACTCTGCAAATCACAGTTAAGTGCCCGCCAGAGGATTTATCGAACCGCGTTGATCGTTTCTCCCTGCGTAGGTCGGCGTCAACAAAATATTTCCACATTCAGAGAAGAAAGTTGGTGATTGAAATTTCGTGACAAGGTCCCACCGCAACGAAAAACGCCTTTCTTTTAATGATTTCCAACCCAAATCCTGTATCATGTCTGTGACACTCTCTCCACTATTTCTAGATAATAGAAAACGCGCTGCCCTTCTTTGAACTTTCTTGATGTACTCCGTTAATGTTATTTGGCAAGGATCCCACACCACACAGTAGATCTCCAAAAGAGGACGGACATGAGTAGTGCAGGCAGTCTCTTTAGTAAATCTGTTGTATCTGCTAAGTGTCCTGCCAATAAAAAGCAGTCTTTGGTTCGCCTTCCCCACAAGATTTTCTACGTGTTGCTTACAATTTAAGTTGTTCGTAATTGTAATTCCTATCTATTTAGTTGAATTTGTGGCCTTTAGATTTGATTGATTTATCGTGTAGCCGAAGTTTACTTGTTTCCTTTTAGCAATCATGTTGATGACCTCACATTTTTCATTATTTAGGGTCAATAGCCAATTTTCGCACCATTCAGATAACTTATCTAAATCGTTTTGCAATTGGTTTTAATCATTGGAAACTTTTGACACCAAACTGTCCAACTAATAACCGCGTACCAAGTTACTCGTGGAGTTTTGCTTAGTAGCAACGGTTTAGAATAGGGGCAGCGTTGAACTACACCGTTGATCATTAAAGCTGGAAAACCACGAAGGCAGCATAAATGTCAAATTAGAATTATTGAGTATGCATGTGATTAGTATTTCAGTGCAACAGCACAAAGTATATAACCAAACATTACTTCACTGGTTTCTCATTTAGAAATCAGATACGAATTGATGTTATTTGTAAGAAGATCGTGTTCTGCCTCTTGTACGAAGAAGAAACATCTTTGTTTTTCGTGGCAGGTTCGTGACCCATCAAGACGGTGGTTTATCGTTCTACGTTGGTCGGGATCCGGCGACCGTCATTCGAATAGCGAATCGAGAGACTGAGGGCGGTCTTAACGCTATACATGATGTCAACTTCCCCAAGCGACTAGCGCCCGAGAAGACGAACAAATTGTCGCTCGGTCGTTCTCTGTTCTACACGGTTTTGGGGTACGTCCATATCTTGAGACAGGACATGGGCTTGTGTATAGTAAGACAAGTATCCATACAGACAGTACGACGACGTCTGGAGTAACTAGAACTGTCAGCGCGGCGATTGTTGTTGCTTCCCTTAATGCGGCAAGAGAGAGATGTTCGCCGCTAGAGGTGCGCCCAGAGACAACAGTGGATACGGAAATGGCACCACGTCGTCTTTTGAGATGTCCCGGTTCTGCGTACAGAATCGTGGTGAACATATCCATGTGTGGAGGCTTCAAGGAGAACGGACATTGTGAGATGGCATTCCTCAAAGTCATAAAGGCCCAGCACCTGGCGTGGTGATACGGGTAGACAATAGGATCATCTGTGGCTCACATAGCCGGTAATTTGGACAGCAACAGTTACATTCCTGACGTATTAAGACTAGTGACTGTATCTGCGAGATCTCCGTTCAACAAGATAAAGCAAGCCCATCTGTTGCCTGTGCTGCTTTAATCTGTCTATATACAGATGGTGTTAGATTGTTGTTCTGGACAGCCTGGTGGTAGTAAGTTGCTATGGGACCAAACTGCTAAGGTTATCGGTCCCTAAACTTACGTACTACTTAACCTAACTTAAATCAACTTACGCTAAGGACAACACACACACACACCCATGCCCGAGGAAGTACTCGAACCTCCGTTGGGGGAAGCCGCGCGAACCGCGGCAAAGTGCCTGAGACCGCTCGGCTACCCCGCGCGGCAGGACAGCGTGCTCTCAGAGGTCTCTCAGCCGTTAGAAGGATCGGTTCATGGTTTGCGAGAGCCTGGCACATCTCCACTCGCCAGGAAGCCTGTAGGCACCTTTGGATCAAATTTCAAACTTCTGTGTCGCAATGGGAGACAATTATGGGGTTTCGAAAAAATGATTCTGTTTATTGTGCAGTATGTATACGCAAAAAGACTTTCATTTGCTGTCCTTCCTTGTGTTGCAATTTTGAGAGCCACCAGAGTAATTTCTAGATTTGTCGGACGTGAGCGTTCTTCTGCATTTGTAAGTGTACTCATGCAGCATCCCCAACCTCTGAATACCTGGGGCGATAAAATGCAAATACTGATAACTGTGTGTAACAGAACCAATGATCCAACGTAGAACCTTAACATAATATCATTATCTTCGTAGCACCTTAAAAAAAACTATAGTCACGATCTTTGCCCTTCGAGAACAGTCTTCGACGAACTGAGATAATCCGTAACTATTAGTCGAACATTTCCAAGCGTACTCATTTTATCAATTGAAAGTCTACCACTACAAAATTTTTATCCGTTCTCCACGCTGTGTGGTCACAGAACACTTTCACCTTACGCATCTTAAACGATAAAATTCGTCAGGCATATACTGTAGTCTTCTCGTTGGCCTTATTTGTATTTGATTTTTATTTTTGGTCAGAGGTGCGAAAGTCTGTATTTAGACGACTCATCCGCTCGTCAGTCAGTTGACTCTCAGATTTCCTGCAGTAACGCGTGACAAGTGCCGATATACCCCACCCCAGCAGTCTAAAAAGTTTCGAGACTGGATTAATTAAAAAAAAAAAGAGAAGAGAAACGAGAATTTGGTGATTTTAATGCTTCAGGTGTTCTTCGTAATCATCCTCCTCCACCACTTGAAAATAACTCACTAACGCACAGAGCGTTCATATGACCATGTGAAGCTGTCAAAAAATTTTTCTTTGGGATGTTGTTCAACTCGCGCGTCACACTGGACTGAATGTCCGTTATGTCGTCACAGCGTGGACCATTCACGTGACTTTCTACTGTATCGTTTTGTGGTAGGTTCGTAATGATAGCAACAAGTCTCGTCACCCTTGATGATTGTTTCCAGAAAAAAAGAACTGTCCACGTTTTTCATTTCAATCAAGACGTGGGCGGCATGCGTCCACACGTCTCTCTCTCCATTTTTTTTTTTCCTTTTTCCGTTAGTTAAGGTGTGTGGGACGAACTTCGAACACACTTTTCTCTTCTCCAAAGCATTCTGGAGAATGTCTTGAACATTTGATTTAGAAACGTTGCTGCATTGCGATTTGTGACACAACAACGTTGACACTACGATCGCGCGTCCACTACTTACCATTGCCTGCTCACAACTGACAGGTGGAATGCACATCTGTTGTTTACAGTTGTTAATTCAAGCTGCCACCGTAGTTCAAGCGTCTCCCATAGGCTAGAAATAAAATCAGTTTCGGAATTTTTTAAAGGGGTGGTGTATGGTACGTATGAAATTTACAAGTGTCCCTGTCGATAGTGTGGAGCAGTAAGGGGTCACACGCTCTTGATTCTTTTCCCTTGCCATATTAAGCCCTGAATATTTCCTACCATTTTCCAATCAAATCCTCAGACAATTGTGTTAAAAAGTACGCTGACACTTCATAATTTTTTTAAAGTAGTCGTTTTATGTGTGGTGGGTTAGTATTGCAACAGTAACTTACACTAATCAGTAACGCCAGATAAGAATGAAATCAGTGATTTAACAATTGAACAATGACACAGGCACATTTAATAGCTTCAATGGCATTTCTTAAGCTTTCCTTTTTAGAGAGGGAAGGGACTCAAGATGCACCAGTGGAAGGAAATAATTATCTGTTAAGATCTAGTGCTCTGGACCAACACCACGCTGGCACCTCATGTAGTCATAGCGTTAATTCCTTATTTTAATCTAGACCTAGTTAAGTGCTGCTTCTTCAGAGAATCGCCCATGGTGTCACTTCACATTAAGAAATGAAGTAAACGATCTACGTAGCACTTTTTATCACATTGAAGTTTTTAGCTCCCTCGGCGATCGTTAGACGAAAACCGTACTTGCTCTCATTTACCTGCTAATGCCACCAACAGATGCCAGTCAGTTCAAAGAAATAAAAACAAATGCACATCTCTTAACTGAAAATTCTGACGTGGCTGCAGTGGACGCGTGGGCACGGTTATCTCTGTAATTGATCGCGCTGCCTGGCACGGAGGTTGGACGACTAGCTGGGCTGCGTTGACGCTGCACTCTTGCAAATGTCATGGAAGTACATCGACCTCGCAATGTCAACAGTGCATCTAGTTATCGCATATCTTTCCTCAGAAGCACTCGGCGCGTGTTATTTCTTATGCCTACGTAAGCATGTATTTGTATACGGAAGATAAAAATGGTTCAAATGGCTCTGAGCACTATGGGACTTAACTTCTGAGGTCATCAGTCCCCTAGAAATTAGAACTTACTTAAACCTAACTAACCTAAGGTCATCACACACATCCATGCCTGAGGCAGGATTCGAACCTGCGACCGTAGCGGTCGCGCGGTTCCAGAGTGTAGCGCCTAGAACCGCTCGGCCACCTCGGCCGGCTACGGAAGATATAAATGGCCTTGTAGTTCCGAGCGTTTTCGTCGATTTGGAAGAAGTTAAACGTCATTCGAGACGAAGCTGCATAGATTGGGATTTACTTACAATTACAGTATGTTACGAGAAATGCAAGCCTCACATGTGATGGATTGTGGGTAATTCAGGCGACAGTTACACTCAGAAGCCCACACCGTCATTCCAACTGCGATCTGCAGCCGCTGCTCTACCATAGGGTATTATTGTCTCAACTCATTGATTATGAACCTGAACATTTCTCAGAAGAGCCTATGTGAAGTTCCGAAAAGTAGAGGGGGAGGCTTTCCCCGTTACGTACTAAAAACGAAAGTCACAGAACCAGTTTCGAATGGTGATTCACTCATTTACGGTCTGGAACCGAGCGACCGCTACGGTCGCAGGTTCGAATCCTGCCTCGGGCATGGCTGTTTGTGAAGCCCTTAGGTTAGTTAGGTTTAATTAGTTCTAAGTTCTAGGCGACTGATGAACTCAGAAGTTAAGTCGCATAGTGATCAGAGCCATTTGAACCATTTTTGAACCACTCATTTACGTCTATTGCATAATGTATAACATTATATCAACAACTCAAAGGTAACTGCTGTCTTTCTCTACAGCATTAATGCAACGCTCCATGCTGAAGCGTAATTTCTTACATGGTAGATAATTACTAAAAGAAGTGATTAAAAAATAACAGTTCATAACAGTCAAAGGGCAAAAAAAAAAAAGATCGAGAAAAGAGCAATGACTTTTTTCGGCATTACTCCAATGTAATTAGTTTGATCACTCTACCACTCTACTATTTGTCGAAATTCAGCTACTTCTCGTGCCCGTTGAGGCAGTCCCAATCTTTTGCCGTGGTCGCTCCATTTTCACAAACATTTTCTCAAAAAGTGTGGGTGCATTGTAATAGTTGTTTGCGTTGTCAGTGGAAGGTAAAGAAAAACCCGAAGAAGGAAAGACTGTCTTGTGAAAAACTAGAGGCTTAGGTTTTTCTCTTTAAGGAACATTTGCGGTGTGGAGGTAGTCTGCAACGAGTAATCTATTAACGGAGAAAAGGGAAACTCACTTTTGTCTACGACAAGGATGTGTAGATGATTCACGATTATCACAGAGAAAAGCTGTCTTAATTATTTTGTTTCATTAAGAGGAAACTATCGGCTCTAGTTGAAGTAAGATGCCTGCACATTAAAACACAAAACAACAAACTAAAGTAAAACCGATCTGTTTTGCTCAAACACTTACAAATGTTTGCGGAAAACTATTTTCCCTCTGGCCCTAGTCCACATTTGAGAGTCAGGGTAGTTCTTTTCTCTGCCTTTTCTCGTCAGGTTCATTTCCTTAGTTTACAATATTACAGCTGTAGAGGAGGAATGTTTGACATGCACGCCTTCTGACCTTGAATATTTCTTTGGGTTTTCTTGTTTTGTATGTTTATGAGTTGTCCTTCTGACACAAAAATGAGGAAAAAGCGCGGATTTCCTCGAAGGCGAATGGGACACCAGCTGAAAATCACACTCAGCTGGTGCGTTTATTAGACTAACGCTCGTTGATTGAGTATGGAATCTCGATCTCAGTGTGGCTCATCACGTTGTCTTATTAGCCACTGCTCTGTACATTACGCCATTCGATCAGTCCACTCACATATCTCCGTATTTAGCTGTGTAATCATCAGTAAAACTTTTATCGTCGTAGGCAAACGAAATACCAAAATTCCCAACTGAAAAGTACT
The DNA here is from genome assembly GCF_021461395.2 of Schistocerca americana. Classification (NCBI taxonomy): domain Eukaryota; kingdom Metazoa; phylum Arthropoda; class Insecta; order Orthoptera; family Acrididae; genus Schistocerca; species Schistocerca americana. Next base: position 709,803,090 of record NC_060130.1, on the reverse strand, counting down.
GCCGTTGGACATCAATGATCCACGTACGTTTCTGAAGTGAGATGAGTAACTACAAGCAAACAGGACAACAAACCAGAGTCATCACAACTTCTGAAGCTACCGGATCAATAGATCAGAAAATCCAGAAAATCTTTCAATAATTCCTTAATACCACAGCACACCATCTTATATGAATGAGACTTGCCCTATGTGTTGCCCGCAACTGTGTGGGAGACTCACTGTAGCAGTGAAGGCACGTGATGTGTGCTCGGGATTCTCTAAGATAAAACATGAAATGCATAAAACACTGGTTAAAAAAAGCTATAAAACTTCTTCTTTTTAAATTTTGATTGAGTAGTTATTAGTCGAATATCACAGTTATCATCAGAACGAAGTAGGTAAGACATAACTCCATTGTCATCAACAGGTTTCGAGAAGCATGCACACACATAGGGATCCAGATCTCACATTGACTAGAAAGTATTTTCTTCCTGCACTCCCCGATGAGGATAGTACAAGAGCCCACGGTAGAATTATAAAATATTCTACATCAATAGATAGTAAATGAAACGTAATTATTCAGTATGCACACATTGCTATCACTGTGAAGCGAGTGAACATGCAATATCTCTTAGGCTAACTTGGAATTCACAAATAAAGTATCTCATGCATATGGAAAGGCAGAGACATTTAGGAGGGTCACGGTGGGGTACGTACAGCAGCACGCAGGCACGCGACTGGCTGTCTGAAACGCGCTCCATCGCGATACAAGCATACTTACGGGTCTGGAGGCATTTTAAGCCAGTGTGGACTATTTTTGTCCCAACAGCGTGAGATTTGAAGAACGTCAGAGTAGTGCTGTAGACTAATTTCACTTCTAGGGTTGGCCTCCCTCCATAGCTTCCAAAGTTGCGTGAATGTAAGCCAATATCAACCTGGTATGTGTTAGATATGGTGTATTGACTAGTTTGGAAGCATGGAAGTAAATTGGGTTTCCCTACCAACTCAGGAAGATTTTCCACTGTGCAACAAACTTGGAACTAATTGTATCTCTCACACGTTTTTCTAAGAAGCTTACATTTACTTAGCTTTGTACTTCTATAGAGTAAGAGGATGCAAAGATTAAGACTCTGAACTCGTTTTCACGAGGAATCTTATTCAAATCTCCATCGGGTTGCATCTAGATTTTTTTAAATGCCGTTTCTCTAATTCCCTACAAGCGAAATCTGGTATGGTTACTTTAAATAAGGCTGCAGCCAAATCGCTCCCGCCTTCTTTTCCAATCCGAGCTGATCCTAAAGCACTACTGAGCTCGACGTCGACAGGACGTTGAACACTAATCTTTCTTCATTCATTTGTACTTCTAGTGGCAGCTTGACAAGCAAGACTATGTACCGGCACTCGTAAATAATAGAATACGTCGCTTCTGTCATTGTTGTTTAAGGCATTAACTCCACGAAGGGAAAGCGGAGGACGAAAAATTTACGCGATCACCATATTTAAATTATCTGCCTAGCCACAAAAGATAAGATTCTCCCAACGAAATTATGAAAAGGATGTACATCGACTCTTTCATTTCTAAGTACCTCATTGTCCAGTATCAGTCACAGAATTTAGAAAGGAGACAGTATTCATCTTTCTGTAAAAGATCTTTGCTAAGAGTTACGTGATTACTCACTGTAGGAACGGTTATCTGAGCCGAAGTAAGATCACAGTCGTTAAATACAAGAACTATAAAGTGCTGTTCCGCGAGACAAGCGCTCAAACTACGAGAGAAATTTTCCTTTGACATCCATTCCACAGGTGCAATGCATTTTGTAAGATATCCGTATTTATAAGCAAGAGGAAAACAATCGAGATATGTAATCAGTTTTTGCAAGACAAAGAGAAGGAATTTTTTTTTTATAAAGGTTTTGCAATAATACTCGTAGGCCGTCTTTATGACTTCACGTCATTTTAGCGGCTTGCGTCAAGCTGTAAGCATCACAATATTATTACCATTACCGCAGCTATGGTTATTCTGGTGAAATTATAAGTCCGGTTTCTGTATAGACTGATAAAAACTATCAGCGAGAGAGTCTCCCCCTGAATCAAGTTGTGGAGAAGTTACATTCATCCACGAGGCAATGGTCCATTGTTGACCGGGACACTCCTGGAACTACGGAAAAATGTATGCAACCCACTTGAAATAAAAAACAGCTAATCACTATCTTACTGATCTTTTGGGGAAAAATAGAGCATTTGATCAAATAATTTCACATTTTTGGCGTATGTCAAAAGGCATCTTTAAATTACTGTTTAATTTAACTTTAACATTAAGCGCATTCATATCAAGATACTGTCGACAGTGAAGTAGCATATGAATACTGCTGCTCTTTGCTGCGGGACGAAATCACTGCTTATTGAATCGCGTTAACTGATATCACTGAGATCGAAAAATGCTGATTACTAGCTAGGAATGTACACGTCATATGGCTAAGACACGCTACAGTTGCGATTCTACGATAAGCTGATCGTTGCTAAAACTATTCGGCACACTTCGGAAAGTCCAGATTTTGTAGAAGTTTTCAAATAGTCACACTACTTCCTGAAGATGTTGCTTCAGTTTCGAGCACGAAGCGTCCACACATAAGGTCTTTAATTGTAACACGCCTAAATAAGATTGGTTGGTTGGTTGATCTTTTTGTTTTTTTTTGGGGGGGGGGGGGGGGGGGGATGACCAAACAGCGAGGTCATCAGTCCCGTTGGATGATGGGAGTATGGGGAAGGAAATCGCCTGTGCCCTTTCAAAGGAACCATCCCGGCGCTTCAGTAAGAAATCAATCGTTCTCTACTACGCCAGGCATTTCGAAGGACCTATTTGTACTACTAAAGCATTCACAAGTGTTCGTTGGTCAAAATCAAAGAAAGTAATAGCACTACAACTTTAGGGAGCGTGAACAAGCAATACGTCATAAGAGAAGACGTTACGTAATACCTTACTAACACAATTTATGGCTTAAACCATGTGAAATAATCATTCCTCGGAAACTAAGTAACAAACTAGGAACTTCTTAGCAGCCTATAGCTAACTGCCGCACCAGTAGTCAAATCCAGTGTCTTCCCTTTCACGAACAATTCTCTTAGCGATTGTGCTATCAGGCACCACCCACAGCCACATCCACATTTTCCATTCTGTCAGTACCTCTATCCCACTTCCCAAACTCCTCAGAAACTCTCCTAATACTTCACTGGGGTAGCACTGTCGGAGGAAGAGGCATCGCAGAGGTTTGGCAAGCATGCTTGTTTTGAGACTAAATCTTTCATTCTGGAGTGCAGTGTGTTTTGAAATTTCCTAGCATATTAAAATTGGGAAACAGGAATCTTCCTTTCGGTTCAAATGGCTCTGAGCACTATGGGACTTAACATCTTAAGTCATCAGTCCCCTAGAACTTAGAACTACTTAAACCTAACTAACCTAAGGACGTCACACACATCCATGTCCGAAGCAGGATTCGAACCTGCGACCGTAGCGGTCGCGCGGTTCCAGACTGAAGCGCCTAGAACCGATCGGCCACTCCGGCCGGCCTTCCTTCCGGAACAATGGTCTTACGGTATGAGCTATCCAGGTACGACTGAGGGATGCTGCTAGTATTAAACCAGTAAGGGTGGGTCGTGGAGTCGCGCCCAGCGTGAAGTTTCTAAGCATACCATAACGCAACGTTCACCTCTCTCCATTCCTTATCTAACGTACGTGAAATATGGCAAGGACACATTACAGTTCAGATTGCAAGATAAGCTGATTGCTGATTCGTGTGACGTGTGCCAAGGTTGCGCCCAGCTCACGATAAGGTGCCTTACAGATGAAAATGACTCAGCACATCGTTGCGCTGTTAAGGAGTTACATTTTCATTATTATTAGTAGCAGTGAATTTGTCATTATCATTATTATTGTGTTCTAGCAGAAATTTTACATGCCGTACTGTTTCACCTTACACAATTCGCTTAAGTTGACTAGCTTTTCATGGCTTTATTTACTGCATAAGCTAATCATGTCTTTACGAATGTAGACCCTATATAGAGCCGAGGTACAGTACTGCCATCATCCCCGCTTTTAATGTGCCGCAATAGTGTATCTACGATTTTTATAATAATAACAATAAAACATATCGGGCGATCAAAAAGTTTCCATTCGAAGGACGTACCGTCCAGAGTAGGTATTGTATCGTCTGCATAAATGGCACTTTCGACTCGTGGAATTGAAGGCAGGTCTGAGGTATAGATGGTGTATAACACAGGTCCAAGGACGGATCCCTATGGTACGCCGGCCTTGATTTGTTTTGCAGCAGAGGTCGCATCTTCAACTCTGACAGCGAAGGTACGATCTTCTAGGTAGGAGGCAATGAGCTTCACGTACTTGATTGGGAAGCCGAATCGGCGAAGCTTCCAGATGAGTGCCAGACACTGTTAAAAGCTTTAGTAACAAAAAAATGGTTCAAATGGCTCTGAGCACTATGGGACTCAACTGCTGTGGTCATTAGTCCCCTAGAACTTAGAACTACTTAAACCTAACTAACCTAAGGACATCACACACATCCATGCCCGAGGCAGGATTCGAACCTGCGACCGTAGCAGTCCCACGGTTCCGGACTGCGCGCCTAGAACCGCGAGACCACCGCGGCCGGCCGCTTTAGTAACACAGCACAGCTCCGCAGTATTCTCGACGATTGAATGCAGTGGTGACGTACTCCACTGCCATGAGTATCTGCTGGGTGGTTGAGTGTCCACTTCTAAAACCAAACTGTTCCGGCGCAGAATCTCCTCTTGTGTGATGATTCGTTGCAGCCGGCTGAGAAGTAGTCGCTCGAAGAGCTTACTAATGTGCGGTAGCAGGCTAATTGGACGATAGCTGGAGGGTTGCTTACGATTTTTCGCGGGTTTGGGCACTGCAACTACAATGGAGTGCTTCCAAGCTCGTGGGAATGTTGCTGTTCGAAGTATCCAGTTAAAGATGGCCGTCAGGTGAACGATGGCTGACCATGGTAGTTGCTTTATGACGCGTCCAGGGATAGCATCGACTCCAGGGGCTTTGTTGGCTGGTAACTGCTTAATTTCTTCTTGCACTTCTCCTGTTGTTATGGGTGGAATTGGGTCGTCCTCTTCGTCTGCAGCCTGTTGAAGGGTGGCGACGTCCCTCTCAATGGTTTCCACCCTCCACTGATCTACGCGTTCTTGGAGTGGCTGGAAGTTTGCAGCGAAGGTGTTTGCCAACATGTCAGCTTTCTCCAGTGGGCTGTAGGCTGTGTGGTCTTCAGAGGTGAGCGGTGGAATGTGCGATCTTCTATTAGTGAGGAAGCGGACCGATTGCCATCCAAGCGGGTCCGGGGTGAAGGATCGTAATTTATCGGCCCATAGACGGTTCTTCTGCTCAGTGACACCTGCCCGCTAATCAGGCAGAATCGCAGTACTGAGACAATCATCCCAACGACGCTCCAGGTTAAAGGTACCCTTTTGGTAACACGCCGTGTCCAGCTGCGTGAAGAAGTCCATAACTGCCTGCTGAACATTCTCGTCAGATAGGAATCATAGAGCCTTCAAGGCTTTATTTAAGGATCGAAGACGTGATAATCGCGCTGGGAGATATCAGGCTTATAGGGCGGGTCCTCGAGCATCTCCCACTTGAGTCGGTGTGACTTCTGCGTTGCGACATTTGCGATTTGGGGACATGCGTTATCATGAAGCAGCACTGAACTTTGTGCACCATTCCACAACGGTGGTTTTAGACAGATACGCCGCCCAGTACACATGATTCATTTTCCGATGAACATCTACCGGTGTTCGTCTTTCGGCAGCCAAGAAAAGAATAACAGCACGTTGGTTTTGTTTGGACGCATTTGGAAAAAACACCACCTGAGCTCACGTTTCCGCATTTACCGCACGCACGTCGGAAAGACTCAAATTCCATACTAATCACTTGCCTACAAGTCGGTGGTTATATACGTGCATCGGAGTCGTGCTACGTTGCATACATGGCGCAACAATGCTCTCAAACGCAAACCCTTTGATCGCCCCTAACGTATAAAATGTTTTAATATAATAAATTGTTTAATTATCGTGAAATATGCATTGTGGTCAGAAACAGTCTGAAAAGCTTGTAAGGACGTGCTGAGAAATAATTATTAACAAAGAATTCCATAGACTGCGCCATTTACGAGCTAATTAGCATTGAAATTAGCCAATTAAGTGCCCCCCTCTCCAGATATAATTAATGTCAGTCGTTCTCATAGCGTACATGATGGCAAACGAGACTGCTCAGCCTTTGGCTCAGGTTCGACCCTTGCTGCCGTCCCATATCCAATTTTTGTATAGGTCTTGCTCGGTTTTAGGAGACAACTTGAATTTGGCCGCGCAAGGGCGTACTGGCCAACTTCAATGCTAATTTATTCGGAAATGGTGCAACGTATCGATTTTTTTTCTTTACACTTATTTCTCAGCACGACCTATCCTACAACACCCTCACAAACTTTTCAGAATGTTTCTGACCACCCTGTATAAAATGTTTGATGTAATAATAATAGCAGGCCGCTGTGGTCGAGCGGTTCTAGGCACTTCAGTCTGGAACCGCGCTGCTGCTACGGTCGCAGGTACGAGTGCTGCCTCGGGAATGGATGTGTGTGATGTCCTTAGGTTAGTTAGTCTAGGGGACTGATTACCTCAGATGTTAAATCCCATAGTGCTTAGAGCCATTTGAACCATTTAATAATAATAATTTGTTTGCGTCAGTGAATAGTACTTTGCATAACGCCTGTGTAATTACATTTAAAAAATGTAGCTTTTGGAAAGCAAACTTCCGAAAATTTGAGAAGTACCTGTGACACACAATTAATTTAACAACTATAACAGCAACAAATCCTAATGACTTTGATAATGTCGTAATTTACACAATGTTGTTGTTGTTGTTGTTGTGGTCTTCAGTCCTGAGACTGGTTTGATGCAGCTCTCCATGCTACTCCATCCTGTGCAAGCTTCTTCATCTCCCAATACCTACTGCAACCTACATCCTTCTGAATCTGCTTAGTGTATTCATCTCTTGGTCTCCCACTACGATTTTTACCCTCCACGCTGCCCTCAAATACTAAATTGGTGATCCCTTGATGCCTCAGAACATGTCCTACCAACCGATCCCTTCTTCTGGTCAAGTTGTGCCACAAACTTCTCTTCTTCCCAATCCTATTCAATACTTCCTCATTAGTTATGTGATCTACCCATCTAATCTTCAGCATTCTTCTGTAGCACCACAATATAAAATAGAATTGCAGACGCTTAATTATCAGTATTTCAATTAGCACTACACATATTAACACCGTTTTGCATATTATGGCTATGCAAGTGTGCGAATGAGGGAAATTCTATTTCTATCACTCGTTTCCACCTACTTTCGGGAAACCAGTTTTAATGTTGTTTTTTCCCTTCCTTTAGCGGAACGTCTTTTCTTTCTGCTTTGACTCACTCAACTTCCTGTGGTTTGCCAATGCTACCCGCGGACGCACGGTACATGCTGGAATTGTTGACAGCAGGGGGACGGTCAGCCTGTGAGTGTTCGCCTGTCCTTGACTGAAATGTTGGCAGTCAGGTTGCAAGCCCGTCCACGTGGACACGCCCTTACGCAAGCAACTGAGAAGCATCCCATGTTAAAGTAGTTTCTAAGTTTAGTGATTTCTGGTCGTTTTCGAGAGTCTTAGTTTCGTGCTACTTTATTCTCTAATTTTTTTTCCGGAGGCGGGGCGGGGGGAGGAGAAAGGCTCTTGACGCCCAAGACGACGTGCCTGTCGTGGGTGGTCTTCACAGCTCATGGACGCCTTAGCTGTAAGTCTGTATGACTACAGTGAAGAATATTGTATCGTTCTTGCTTTAGTTCGCCTGCCACCAATGGTAACTGTGTTCACTCGCATCCAAGAGGTCGTCTGTGCTGTTTCTCGTTGTAGGCAAGGAGGGACGGAGTGATCATGATGGCGGCTCTGTGTTGCAGAGGCTGTTTCTGTATGAACTGAGGACTATGGCATACGCTCAGGACTCAGACACAATCGGCCGGCGAAGTGTAGAATGAATGACAATGCGCTTTCCATTTGTCTAAGAACATTTTGGTGTAGTGAAAACTATCTGCGAAGGATATTCATTTTAAATTTCCACTTGGAATGTAGTTTCATTACTTTCTTTCTTTACAGACAGATTCTTTTTCATATGTGAACTTTTCAGGGTCCATACACCAATCCTCTTTTGTTTATTTTATGCTTCGGAATTTCTGACTACTTAACGTTTTACTCGTGGGTATGCTTTCAAACGCTTTATAGTGTTCCTTGTCATCTTTTACATGGTGTTTAAAGCTTATCGAAAGCGCGAGTTCAGTCACTACAACCGTTAGTTGAAGGTTAAAACCATATCTGTTGCCTAATTCAGGTTACGCTCTGTCATTGTCGGTTGTTTGAGTATAACTAGACGGGGCCTTGCGAAGGCTTTGAAGCTGCAAACTTCCACCAGCTTATAAGCGATTGCAGGCTTTCTCGACGTATTTCAGCTATTAAACCTTCACGGGTTATCAGTCGAGTGGCGTCGTCTTTTAGTCGAAACGTTTCAATGAATTGCGTATCCGTCATCTTCGGGCAAAGTGTCGGCTTATATTGTGGCTACAGATATTTAATAAAGGGAAAAGCTGTCATATGTGTACTTCGACTTGAACTTCGCCGCAGGATGAAAATTTATATTCTAAGACCACGATGGCATCCGTCACTTCACGGATCCCTATAATGATCTCCATGTCGAGGGGACGTTACACCCTTCACGGATCATTGCAATAACTTGTACAGTGAAGAACTCTTATTTGATTAAAAACATTCCAATATTAAACCGTTAATTACTGCGAGGCAGCAACCATTTCGGAGAACAAACAGAGGGTTTTTGGAGATGAGGGTTTCTCCTTCAAGGGAGTGTTGAAACGTGGTTGCCTGAGTGATTTAAAAAGCAGTCCGTGGGAACTGGCACATGAAACGATTCCTACTTCGGATTGTCAAAGCCCTTAAGAGTCCGTCATAAATTGCACGGTACCAGCTGGTTCTTTCATCACAACGCTTTCGTACTCGTATATCGGTGATTAAATTTTACTCTCTACTTAGTCACTGATGGCTTCAAAACTCTTAATGACCCTCCGTACGAAACTGATTTCACTCTGTGTGATTTTCACTAGTTCCCACTAGGGAAAACCGGTCTGAAAGTACATTAAGTATGCCAGCGTCCATGAGGCAATGAATGATCCTCACTTGATGAATGGTTTCGTGGGATAAAAGATGCACCGTGCTAAAATTCTTTTGAAAAAGTGGAACAAATTGGATTGTAATGCAAAACTTTCATAAAGCCATTTGTCCGCCATTTAATGCACAGAAGTGTACGAAAAAAATTCCTGCATCTACAGTTTTGCGAAAGCGATTGATTTTGTGACAGTATTTTTCCGAGTCATGCTTGAATGGTAATGAAGAAATGTTAAACTAGACAATGACTACATTAAAATTAATACCAAAACCTCTCTAGATTTGATACCACACTTAGCACTCCGTCTTCAGGCCACGAGTGGCCTACCGGGACCATCCGACCGCCGTGTCATCCTCAGTGGAGGATGCGGATAGGAGGGACGTGGGGTCAGCACACCGCTCTCTCGGTCGTTATGATGGTGTTCTTGACCGAAGCCGCTACTATTCGGTCGAGTAGCTCCTCAATTGGCATCGCGAGGCTGAGTGCACCCCGAAAAAGGGCAACAGCGCATGGCGGCCTGGATGGTCACCCATCCAAGTGCCGACCACGCCCGACAGCACTTAACTTCGGTGATCTCACGGGAACCGGTGTATCCACTGCGGCAAGGCCGTTTCCTTGATACCACACTTAGACAATAAGAAATGATGCTACTGTAAAAAGATGCATACCACACTGGCACCAAAACTAGTTGACAGAGAGAAGACCGGAATACTGAATTTGGTCTTCCGAAATTGTTTCACCGCTGAAGACCATAACGGTTCCTCCTTACCATCATTACACGAATGCTGAAATGACAGTTATTGCGATAAGCGATCGCCGAATAGAAAATCGACTAAAAATGCTCAACAGCAGAAGGGTAACTGGGTCGTTTGAGATATCTGTTAAGTTCCATAAAGATCATGCGAAAGAACTTGTTCCCCTTCTAGCAGAAGTTTATCGTCGGCCACTGGAGAAAAGGACATCTGGTGATTGGAAAAAGTCACAGGCCATACTCGTTTGAGATGTTGCAAAGCCCGCATCTCGTGGTCGTGCGGTAGCGTTCTCGCTTCCCACGCCCGGGTTCCCGGGTTCGATTCCCGGCGGGGTCAGGGATTTTCTCTGCCTCGTGATGGCTGGGTGTTGTGTGCTGTCCTTAGGTTAGTTAGGTTTAAGTAGTTCTAAGTTCTAGGGGACTTATGACCACAGCAGTTGAGTCCCATAGTGCTCAGAGCCATTTGAACCATTTTTGATGTTGCAAAACACAGCTCACACTGTTCGTGAAATCCAGAGTGTAGTAGACAGAGACGCTCCCACGTTGACACCGTTTTCCTTGATTTCCGGAGGGCCCTCGACACAGTCCCACACTGAACAAAATACGAGCTTACCGAGTATCGGAGGACATCCTTGTAGGCAGAACTGAAAACATCGGTCTTAACGGAGTGGGCTTTGAGCACTATGGGACTTAACATCTGAGGTCATCAGTCCCCTAGAACTTAGAACTACTTAAACCTAATGAACATAAGGACATCACACACATCCATGTCCGAGGCAGGATTCGAACCTGCGACCGTAGCAGTCTCGCCGTTCCGGACTGAAGCGCCTAGAACCGCTCGGCCACCGCGGCCGGCGGTCTTAACGGAGTAACGTGGACAAATGTAAAGGCAATTTCCAGAGTAACCCCAAAAGAATTTTATGCGGCCACTACTATTTACAGTTTATGTTAATGATCTAGTGGATAACGTTGGAGGTTCCGTGAGGCTATTCCCCGTCGATGCTGTTGTATATAGGAAGGATGAGAAGCAGGAAGACTGAAGCAAAATGCAGAAAGGCACGCAGAGGATCGATGATTGGCGCAGGAACTGTCAGTCGACTCTGAACCTAGATAAATGTAACGTACTGCGCACAAAGAAACGAAGAGATCCACTATTGTTGGATTTCGCTCTTACCGACAAGTCACTAGAAACAGTAATTTCCCGTCAAATACCTAGATATAACTATCTACTGTGACCTAAAGTACAATGATCACTTAAACTAGGCAAATTAGGTTCCAGATTAAGATTCATTGGGAGAATCGTAAGGAAATGTAATTCATCCAAGAAAGAAGTGTCTTACAAACCACTCGTTCCACCGATTCTCGAGTACTGTTAATCAGTCTGGGCCCCTTACCAAGCTGGTTTAATAGAGAAAATAGAAAAAATTCAACGAATAGCGGCGCGTTTCTTCGCGGTATCGTTTACTCGGCGGGAGAGTGTTGCGGAGATACTCAGCAAACTCCAGTGGCAGACACTGCCAGAAAGGCATTGTGCTTCACAGAGAGGTTTACTGTTGAAGTTTCCAGAGCTTAAGGTCGAAGAGTCGGGCAGCATTTTACTTACTACAGAAAAGCGATACGAACAGTCATTTTAAGCGCACACCATTCGCGAATGGAACAGGAAAGAAGGGAACACATAGCAATACCAAAAATGAAGCCACACACCGTACTGTGGCTTGCGGTGTGTAGATGTGGATGGAGTTATAATGATATTTTATGTATGTACACAGAATAGATGGCAGTGGCGACCTAGAATCGAGAAAATTTAGGGATAATAATAGTATGCTGTTCGGCAGTTGTTCAGGGGGTTTCTGCAACTTAGAGCCGATACTGAAACGACCCACTATTTTTTTCTCCAAATCCTTTTTATGCAATCACAAACAGGAAAAACAGCTTTCATGCTTTCCTTGGCTTTACACTCGTTCACAGTATTTCTTAATCTACATCTACATGATTACTCTGCAATTCACATTTATGTGCTTGGCAGAGGGTTCATCGAACCACAATCATACTATTTCTCTACCATTCCACTACCGAGCAGCGCGCGGGAAAAACGAACACCTAAACCTTTCTGTTCGAGCTCTGGTTTCTCTTATTTTATTTTGATGATCATTCCTACCTATGTAGGTAGGGCTCAACAAAATATTTTCGCGTTCGGGAGAGAAAGTTAGTGACTGAAATTTCGTAAATAGATCTCGCCGCGACGAAAAGCGTCTTTGCTTTAATGACTTCCATCCCAACTCCCGTATCATATCTGCCACACTCTCTCCCCTATTACGTGATAGTACAAAACGAGCTGCCCTTTTTTGCACCCTTTCGATGTCCTCCGTCAATCCCACCTGGTAAGGATCCCACACAGCGCAGCAATATTCTAACACAGGACGAACGAGTGTAGTGTAAGCTGTCTCTTTAGTGGACTTGTTGCATCTTCTAAGTGTCCTGCCAATGAAACGCAACCTTTGGCTCGCCTTCCCCACAATATTATCTATGCGGTCTTTCCAACTGAAGTTGTTCGTAATTTTAACACCCAGGTACTTAGTTGAATTGACAGCCTTGAGAATTGTACTATTTATCGAGTAATCGAATTCCAACGGATTTCTTTTGGAACTCATGTGGATCACCTCACACTTTTCGTTATTTAGCGTCAACACCACACATACACACCACACCACACTGCCACACCATACAGCAATCTTTTCTAAATCGCTTTGCAACTGATACTGGTCTTCGGATGACCTTACTAGACGGTAAATTACAGCATCATCTGCGAACAACCTAAGAGAACTGCTCAGATTGTCACCCAGGTCATTTATATGGATCAGGAACAGCAGAAGTCCCAGGACGGTTCCCTGGGGAACACCTGATATCACTTCAGTTTTACTCGATGATATATCGTCTATTACTATGAACTGCGACCTTCCTGACAGGAAATCACGAATCCAGTCGCAAAACTGAGACGATACCCCGTAGGCCCGCAGCTTGATTAGAAGTCGCTTGTGAGGAACGGTGTCAAAAGCTTTCCGGAAATCTAGACATACGGGATCAACTTGAGATCCCCTGTCGATAGCGGCCATTACTTCGTGCGAATAAAGAGCTTAGAGATAAATTCGTGGAATTAGACAGTATACAATAAACACAAATGTCGAAATCATAACTTTTATGCTCATTCCAGCACACATTGTACATGTTTATTTATCGACAAATGTCGTACAGTTGGATTAATCAGATGATTCTGAATATACGTCTCTCTTTATCTGAGTATTATTTTGAACATAGTTTCCAATTACTGGGTCTTGGAAATGCAAGCCACAGCAGAGTTAGAAATTATTTAGGTTCTCTGCGGTGAATGGAAAGTTGTCATGTGCGAGCGTATGACTTGGCAGCGACTGCTACAGCGCGGATGCCATGGGCTGAATGCCGATCAGGTGACCTCTCGCCGCATCCGCTGCCGGCATTCTAATGGGCTTAGCGTTACTGCATCCTCCCAGACATTTCTTCTGACCATACGACTGCGAGAGGAGCTCATCTGCACTACTCTGGGTATAACGCGCGCAACACTCACATGTCGCCAAACCGCGTTTCATCTTTGACCGACGAAACTTGTCGACTTCACTAAAGAATGAAATAATTCACGTTAAAAGCGACGGGTGTATCGGTTTTTGATTTTGTAAACACTCGACTCTACATGTACTGACTCAATAGAGATAAATGCTCTTCACCCTTCTGGCTTCATTTTTTACCGTTCAAAAGGCAGAACTGAAATACTTGAAACTGAGAACTGAATTAATTTATATTTATCTTTGACATACAGTTGATCATATGTAATGTCAACTTTTGTTTTTATTTTTATTTTTTTAAAGCAGTAGCATCTAAGTTTATTTTGAAACGCAACGATATGTATTTGAACACTATGCGTTAGGGATGGGACGAAAAGAGGAAAAGTACGCTTGTTCATGTCTGTACTGAAGCGTTTTTTTTTTTTTTCCTTTTGTTTCTTCTACGTTCCGCTCTCCGCTACAGACCCTCACTAATAAAGGTAGGGACGTATCTACTACCTTTTTGTGGCGGTCTCTGTAAATATGGCTGTTCTTGATATATGTTGAGTTTTGTGGGACTGGTACTACGTAGCACACACAGCTTGAACTATAGGACATCAAACCATTTTTTTAAAAATTAGTGGAACAGCGCGGGTTAAAAAGTGGGTGCAGTCCTTTGGCTGAGCCCGGGTTAAAAAGCGGGTGCAGTCCTTTGGCTGTTGCCTGTTACTGTTCTCTAAAACTTAAACATTTATATTATTTTGGCGTTTAGCAGTAAAGTCTGTCGAACAGGTCACCACAATTTTTTTTATGCTGGTCCACACTCTCAAATCTGTATGCTGTTCATTAATGAAAAAGCAGTCTTTGTGTAGGAAGCATGCATACTCCTACATAGTAACTGAAACAGAAAACTTAAAGCACAACAAAGTTGACCAAGAACAACAAAGGCAAAAGTGTTTGAAAAAAATCTAATTTTCCAGTACGATCTGGAACTGACTTGTATTAAATTAGGGAAATATCCGGAAACGTTAACCATGAAGAATGAAATACTTTTCGAAACACGTCTCTCGAGACTATGTGAATCGGTTTCAATGTTTCGGCCAATTCTTTGACGACTCATTTTGCAGTCGCGTGTTAATAATGTAGTTGCACGCACTCATTTTCCTTTAACTGACTTTAGAACCTTTAATTTCCCGGTTTTTATACCATTTACCGTGTTTCTCTGTAATACTTTTATGAATATGACGGCATCGTTCGAGAAAGTTGCGTGATAATGCTGCTACGTCACGTCTGATGCGGACATTACGCTCGCTTGCGCCACACTTGACGTCACCCCCGCTGGTGCTGAGAGCCTCCTTACAGAAGGTAGCCGATTGTTCCTCTTTTTATGTTCACGCCCCGTGGTAGTGCTGTTTTGAGGCATAGGTAACGTGTAGGACGTTGCTAGTCAACGGCTAGGACGTTGGTAGCTTGCTGCCTTATCAATTCTACTTCGCTTCCAGCTCTTGTGGAGTACCAACATCGTATATGCATCACGTTGCAGCGTGCGCTAATTATTCCTTAGGTAAAGCAAGTACTCACAATCTTGAAGTCTCCATAGTGTGAGCAACAATAAGCGGAGCTGGAAGAAGAGATACTGAGCACATGACGTCTATGTCATAACTTGTGCTTTGATATGGAAGCAAATATGGTATAACTTCCAGCTGTATTATACAACTGCACAATCAGCATTTGGGAAACGTCCATATTAGTCGATTGCAGCGCTGTTACTAAAGAGACCTAATGGGAAGAAAAGAAGAAAGGAAATTTAGGGCTTAACAGACGACTATGTCACTAGACACGGAGCAGTTGCTCTGATTTCGGAAGGCTGGCTAAGGAAATCGGCTGTGTACTTTTCAGAGATACAACCCCGGTATCTGCGTCAAAAATTTAGGAAAACCACTGAAAAACCAAATCTGATGGCCGGACGGAGCCGTACGTTGTGGCCGAGTGGTTCTAGGCGCTTCAGTCTGGAACCGCGCCACCGCTACGGTCGCAGGTTCGAATCCTGCCTCGGGCATGGATGTGTGTGGTGTCCTTAGGTTAGTTAGGTTTAGGTACGAGTAGTTCTAACTTCTAGGGGACTGATGACTTCAGATGTTGAGTCCCATAGTGCTCAGAGCCATTTGAACATTTTTCTGGCCGGACGGGGAACTGAACCGCCATCATCCCGAATGCGCGTCCAGTGTCTTACCATTGCGCCAACTCGCTTGGTGGACCCAGTGGAGATCGCACAACTGTGGCCGGGTTTGAGTCCTGAATGACAACAACAAAAGTTTGCGAGACCACAACAAACAACGAGACAGCGTTCTCTATTACATCACCTAGTGAAGGAACAAAGCCAAGTAAAGCGATCTGGATATTAGTAGTGAGCAGTGGACGCAGAGTTGTTGACCTCCGCCACTGAAACTTTGACCAAACGTGCTAATGGAAATGTCAGTTGTTTATACGAAGACTTTGACGGGGCAAGGAGTGGTATTAATTCGTCTGTAAAAACGCAGATGTGTAACAGTTATAGACCTCAACGTAAAAATTAATCTTCTGATAGTCTGTCAGACAAAAGCAATGATAAGGAATCTAACAAAAAACTGCAAAGTAGAAACAGATCAGTAAGAGCCGGCAAGACATAAGGCCATATTTGTGTGTGAAATAAACGGGAATTTTCTAAAAATAAGTCAGATGGCTTTAGTTAGGATGCTATTTTGCGAAAGGAATATTCTAACATCAGGTCATTATAGACTGAAGCAGCGTATTACTTCAACTAAATGCGGCTCGCAGTTGTTTCCTCGTCTCGTAACAATCAGTCCAATTGTAGTTAACATATGTTTGTTAGAAGCTGGAGGAATACGTCTATTGATGCATTAGTCTCATGTAATGAGTATACTGTGCAAAGGACGACTGCCTAAGTAGCTCTTACGTTAAGACCTACCAATCGCTCTCCTGTATGTTTGATTCTTGAGGTGTGCTAAATAGATTACCACTAGTTTATAACGTGTAAAAGAATCTATGCAACAAGGATCATGTCAAAATGCTTACAGTATAAGATCTTCTATAATTTTATGCGAATTTTGAAATACCCTGTCACAGTAACAAATTTTGATTTCTGCAAACACACAAGGAAATGTCGATGGCTAGTAGTGACAGCTTATATAAAGGACACGCGGTCGAACTTTTTCCACGGTTTTACGGACGACTCCCAAAATTCTTCAAGTTATATTGCTGTTTGTACCTTTTAGCATCCCTCGACGTCGCCTGTTGAAAAATTCAAATTAACTTCAGAAGCAGTATTATTTTTCTCTGAGACCATATCATACATGCTCTTACTCAGGGATATACAGACAACCTGGAGCTTAATCGTAAATTGATTTGAGAGCATTCGAAAAGTTATAAGTCTCGTAAACTAGAGCGGACGATCTAATAAATACACCATGAAAGCAATAGAGGGGTATTTTCACACGTGAAGAACAGGACATACCTATTATTACGCGATATGCAGAGCCGTTCTGTAGCTGGTTCATTTTGTTTAAGTACATCGGTATGGAGATGATGACAGTTATGTTGCCTTTGTCCGTCAGTAAAAGATCACAATATCGAGATACTCGCGTAGGGACCGAAGCGCTGACCTCCCTCGCAGCAGAGATGTTCTTGGACGCTAACACCCGTGTCACAGCACGGCAAGTCTCCCGCCGGATCTCCTGACAGGGTCTGAGCAGTTTCAGGATTCATTTTTCAGAACGGATTGTATTCTCGAGATGAGCTCGAATTCGAGACCCTTCTCCAAATCTCCTAGGTTGCACATTGTCCGTCTACTAAGTTTGTCTTCCAATTTTACTTCTTGCGGTAAATGGTCTCTCAAGCCTTGAAGCTTTTCAATTTGACGTTCTGTGTCAGACTGTCTGAGAACGATCAAGAAGTCCTATCTACCCACGTCCAAAAAGTCGAGGCGAAATCTTCAGATGAAGCGCTAATAAATCTCTAGATACGAATTCCAATTCCTGCAGAGTGTGACAAATCCTCTCGCACCAACGGGTGACGAGCTCGATTGTTAACTCTGCTGGCGACTGCAGAGTTTATAAAGTGCGTCTGCCTAGTGAAACTCGGAATAACTCGCAGATCTCGGCATCTTAATAAGAACGTAAAGGCACACAGAACTCAGCTCTTCTTATTCTGAAGTTTACCAGTCTTATTCACTTCTTTCACCATCTTCTCCCAGTACAGATACAGGATGTGCTGCTTGATGCTTTTCCGACGGACTAGTTGCAGAAATGTATCTCAGGAGAGACTGGCATAAGTAGGAGCTCGAGTCATTGCACAGCATTGTGTTCGTCGCCCCTGAAGATGTCGGTCAACTGCGCAGATGACATGTTGTTAGGATTTCACAAAGATTTCCGATGTCTCGCCCGAGAACCATTTCTGCAACTAGTCTGTCGGCAGATCCTCAAGCAGCACATACAATGATTACAATGTCAATTCATAAACCACGGCAGAGGGATTGGGAATGTAATGCAAGACACTGACGGACATTCTCGGGACAAATAACAGCATTTTTCAAATTTCTTCTTTTTAAGGTCATATTCTAGCGATGAAGTTTTGTTTTACCTCCGGCATTCTAACTGCCTACCAGCATGTCCACTTAGAACACTAAAGTACTTTCCTACGGAAGTGTGGCAGAGTTCTCCAACAAGCTTGGTCAAATCAGGGCACCAGTGGTTCCGATTCACTATAGGTTTGTTAAGCAGCTGCACGTTACAAGTATGCATAGCAGAGGAGAAATAAGATTAATATTTTATATGCTGTGAGATAAACTGGCGTGCTAATTCTGACACCTTCTTGCGCTTGACCGAGGTGGATGGCGCAGTGAACTCGAATTTGAGAGAACGGTGGCTCTAATCCATCCAGATTTTGGTTGTCCGTAAATTACCTAAATTTTTAAGGCGAATGACGGGATAGTTACTTTCAAAGGGCACAGCTAATTTCCTTCTCCATCTTTTTCCAGTCCAAGCTTGAGCTAAGTCTTGAGCTCGTCGTCGACGCAACGTTAAACCCAAATCTTCTTACATTACTTCCCGCACGATGAGCTTCCACTGGCAAGTTGAGAGAGATAAAAATAGAGCCCACTAGCAACTTGGAGTAGAAAGATTTATATTTTAATCCTTAACATTAATTGTATACTGACAGCAGTAACCCGTACACAATTGCTGGACAACTGTCATACAGAAAGCAAACGAAGGAACGAACATTGGGGTTTAGCGTCCCGTCGATCGACTTCTTGGCCATTACAGGTGAAGTTTTGGCTCGGACTGACAGCGGTACGGGAGAAGACTTGGCTTTGAGAATGTTGAGCAAACCATCCTGGAATTTTTTGGAGTGAATTTAAGAAAACCACATACAATTTCACCAACGGCCTTGCCGCAGTGGTAACCCCGGTTCCCGTCAGATCACCGAAGATAAGCGCTGTCGGGCTGGGCTAGCACTTGGATGTGTGATCATTTGGTCTGTCGAACGCTGTTGGCAAGCGGGATGCACTCAGCCCTTGTGAGGCAAGCTGAGGAGCTACTTGATTGAGAAGTAGCGGCTCCGGTTTCGGAAACTGACATACGGCCGGGAGAGCGGTGTGCAGACCACATGCCCCTCCATATCCGCATCCGGTGACACCTGTGGGCTGAGGATGACATGGCGGCCGGTCGGTAGCACTGTGTCCGCCAGGCCGACGAAGTTTACATTTTTTATATACAATTTCAATTCGTATGTCCGGAAGGTAGTTTGAACGTAGCTCCTCTCAAATACAAGTTTAGTTTCTTAACAGTGCCATCATGTGGCTAGGAATAGCTAGAAAAATTGCTGAACAGTGGGCCACTTAAATAACGCATCTAAAATAGTATAGTGACTTCTTAAGACACTGCCATGGCAGGTAACAGAAATTTTGAACGAATCGCAACAAAATACACAATTGTATAGCTCATCTACATCAGTTGTGGAAGGCAACCATGCTAGGTCAGTCCTCGCGGAGAATTGCTCTGCGCTACAGTTAATTAAAAGTTAGTACTACATGACTATTAAACCCAATGCCCTTTGCAAACACCCTGGTGGAATGTTATTTCATTTTAACTGTTGCTCTAATTAGTGTTTTTTGTGTTTTGCTAAAAAGAATGAGGAAAGAAGTAACTGGACTGCGACTAATCGTAGGCAACACTTAAAAATCATAGAGGTAAGATCTTCCAATTTACACTACTGGACAAAGCAACTGCAATAGACAGTAACTGCGACATTAACTGATACCATAAAAACCAAACAATATGTCAAAAGTTCTGGAAGTAACTTAGGTCTTGGAGCACGAGCTATAATCACAAATGAACTGTTTTGGAAATAATATACTAGACCGAAGCTTTAATCGTTGATTTCTATCAACAATGTTCCCGTGTGACATACATGTACAGGTTTTATAGAGTTTCTTGCACAGGGTCGCATTTATTCTGTTTTTGGCTGTCAATGAGCATACCAAAATTTCATCACGTTTCATGTTGGCTAGAAACATGTTGCATAAGTTCATTTGACAAATAAACAGTAACCAAAGTAACGTTTGTTCATACCTTCTAAGGGCACGGAAGAAATATAATTTGTTGCAAGCTATTTTCCGTGGCGGACGTAACAAGAGGGAATCAAAGTTTCTTCAGTAATACGATCCGCCAGGTACTAAATTATCAGCCAGTATGCAGCAAAATGTTGTGGGCAATTTGCTATGTTCAGAAAAATTGCGAATCAGGTTACAATCGTTTTTATATATAAACAAAATTGTGGACACAGTATCAAGAGTTTTCTTTTTGTTTTTTTAAGCAGTAACTACCAATTATTAAACATAACCTGGTCGCCTATCGTTTCGCGTAGTGCGCTAGTTTGAGAGAGTGTTGTGAGTCGGATTGAATCCATACACCTGGCAAACAACAGATGGTCTGTGATGCAAACCCGATGCCGGAGTGGCCGAGCGGTTCTTGGCGCTACAGCCTGGAACCGCGCGACCGCTACGGTCGCAGGTTCGAATCCTGCCTCGGGCATGGATGTGTGTGATGTCCTTAGGTTAGTTAGGTTTAAGTAGTTCTAAGTTCTAGGGGACTGATGACCACAGCAGTTAAGTCCCATAGTGCTCAGAGCCATTTTTTTTGCAAACCCGAGAGCAGTTCCAGACGGCTTTCCCACATCCACCTAGCTTATTTCTTGTTTTTCCGCTTCATACTCACAAGTAAAAAAAAAATTAAAATACACAAAACAACATTTACACGTTGGCGGACATACACTGTCTGATCGAAAGTATCCGGACAGCTATTAGCGGACATTAATATGGGATGAGTCCACTCTTTCCCTTAATGACGGCTTCAACTCTGCTGTGGACACTTTCATTGAGGTGTCTGAATGTCTGTAGACGAATGGTCGCCCATTCTTCCTCAAGAGTCAAGCCAGAGAAATAAGTGATGTTGAACGCTGGAGTCCTGAGTGAAACTGACATTCTAACTCATCCCAAACGTGTTTCATGGGGCTTAAGTCAGGACTCTGTGCAGGTCAGTCCATTTCAGGAATGTTATTATCCACAAACCAGTGCCTCACCGAAGCTGTTTTGCGACAGGGTGCATTCTCATGCTGATACAAACAATCATAGTCTCCGAACTGTTCCTCTACTATACGTGGCACACAATGCTGTAAAATATGTTAATATACTTCCACTATGGTTCCTTAAACGAAATCAGGAGATTGCACCCAAGCCACGAAAAACTCTTCCCTACCTAACACCACCTCTCCCGCACTTCACTGTTGGCACTACATTTGACGGCAGGTAACGTTATACAGGCATACGCTAAACCCAAACGTTTCCATCGGATTGCAATACGATAAGCGTGATTCACCACTCCAAATCACTCGTTTCCAGTAATCCACTGTCCTGTACCGTCGTTGTTTGCACCATTTCAAGCGTCGCTTAGCATTGAATACATAAATGTGTGGCTTACGAAGAGCTGCTCTGCGATTGTACCATATTCTATCGAATTCCCTGTGCACAATCACTGCGCTCACTTTGGAATTCACAAGTGATTCCTTCCGCTGATTTCATGCGATTTTTTGCAACCAACCTCTGCAATGTTCGACGATCCCTGTTCATCTGTGCACGGGGCCTGCCTGGTCTTGGTTTAGCCGTGGACGTTCCTTCGCGTTTCCACTTCACAGTCACATCACCAACAGTCGAATTGGGCAGTTTTAGAAGGGTTGAGATGTCCCTCAGGCGACATCCAACGACTAGTCCACGTTCGAAGTCACTGAGCTCTCCTGACCCACCTATTTTGCCGTTACTGCTTAAGGCCGACATTACACTATCAAATTTCTTTGTCAAAGATTTGATCAAAGATGTGATCAAATATTCGTCAAATATATTTGACAAAGATCTTTGACGTGGGGCTAAAAAGGAGTATTACACTGTCATCATATTTTTCGTCAAAGTTCAAGATGGCTCACAACAACTTGTTATTGATCGCAGCTGTTGCATGTACCACAATTGCACTGTGTGCACATGCAGAAGAGAAGCGGGGGGGGGGGGGGGGGGGGGGAAAGGAAACGTACCTGGGTGAAGCCGTGGGTTTTACGACGACGCGATAAAAGCATTCAACAATACTTGTTGCGTGAGCTTATAGTGGAGGACGTTAAGTCGTACATCAGTTACTTATGAATGGATAAGCATACATTTCTGTATGTGCTCAGTGAAGTGTATCCTCATATCACAAAGCACAATACTCACCCGATTCCTTGCTACAGGAGAGAGTTAGGTTAGGTTAGGTTAGGTCAGGTTAGGTCAGGTCAGGTCTCCAGTCTTCTTAATCTATTTTTGTATGCAGGGTGCCTCACGTTGTAAAGCGCCTCATCAGCTTCATACAACTCTATTAATTTTGTAGTTATCGGTAACACCAATTGTATTTGCAGGCAATATTTATAAAAACACTTCAGATGACAGAACGGTGCAGCGATGCTAGCGCTCCATGTGGTAATATGTCACATTGCAGTGAACAGAAGACAAGCGACGTCTTTGATCAAATCTACAGCGAAGTCGTAGATTTGATCAAATATTTGACGACATTTGACAAAGTTCCCTATTACATCATCAAATTTCTTTGACAAAGATATCTGACAAAGATATTGGACAAAGAAATTTGATAGCGTAATACCGGCCTTAGCTACTGACAGCGCAATACTCCCTGCCTCCTTTTATACCGGTGGGTCCGCCTCTTGTGGCATCCTGTGGTCAATTCCGAATTATTTTGGCGTGTCCGGATCCTTTTCATCAGACAGTATATAACTTAAACGACTTTTTCCTTTACTTTAGTTGAAGATGACGACTTTACGAAAGAAAGTGCGGTGAGATCACAAAAATAAAACTGCATCTATCGTGTGAGCACCATCCGCAAAGTACTGAAGATTATAGCAAGGTACAGCAATATGCTGTAAACAACGAATAATTATGTTCGAACGCAGTTTTCTAGAGAGTTGGAAATCAAGTTTACAGCTAAAAATCGCTTTTGTCCCATTTCACAGTTGGCTGGCTCTGAGCACTATGGGACTTAACATCTGAGGTCATCAGTCCCCTAGAACTTAGCACTACTTAAACCTAACTAACCTAAGGACAGCACACAACACCCAGTCATCACGAGGCAGAGAAAATCCCTGGCCCCGCCGGGAATCGAACCCGGGAACCCGGGCGCGGGAAGCGAGAACGCTACCGCACGACCACGAGCTGCGGACCATTTCACAGTAGCTGTCAATGAAAACAGTACCATATGAACCATTATACATAGGAACCATTATACAGTGCTCAGATCACTATACAAAGCTTTCCATTGCAAGCGCTGTTGATCACTGCACTGAAGAACAAAAGAATAAATAAGTGTGGTTCATAGGACGTTCTGCGCTCGCCTAACAACTACAGAGTAAAAAAGGCTCATGGATGGAGCAGCTGTGAATCAGCTCCCTGCAATATATGAGGCACTTCTTAAGCTAGTACTACTCTTCGAGCTAGAACACGGAACGTTTTGCTTGTGGTAACTACAATATAACATATATGTAAGGGAGCGCAGTGGTTGTAGCATCGTCGGCAGCGAGACACTAATGAGGTACAGTTATTTTGAGAGCAGGGCCCTTAGCGAGCCCTCCAGCGCTGCCGGCTGTCTGCATCTGTCCCTCCGCACTCGCCATATCTGCCTCCATCCAGAGCACCCAGCGCGGCAACTGGATCACCAGATAAGGATTCCCTAGTATACAGTATTACAATCTCGTGACTGCTGTCAGTTAGTGAGACTTGCTTATGCTCGTCTATGTTAACGAGTGTGTACTGCCACGTTTGACATGCTAATGTGAGATATATTTGTAACGATAGCCTCGTATCCTTTGGCCAGAGAGTAATCTGGGTTACTTTCTATGAAACATTTTGTGTGTGTAGGTCCTAAAATTCGAATACAGGGAAGTTAAGGATCTGCTGCCTGTATGTGTCCCTGACTTAGTTGCTGTATGTATAACATACCCACTGCAAAGGTTTGCGACCGAGCGAGATGGCACAACGGTAAATTGTAATCTGCAGGACGGCGGTTTGAAACCCTATCTGCCCATCAAGATTTAGGTGTTCCGCGATTTCACGTAATAGCTTCAGGTGAATGTCGGGATGGTTTCTTTGAAAGGGAACGGCCGATTTCCATCCCCCTCCTGACCTCGTCTCTTAAACACTTAATATCTTTCTTCCTTCTTTCCAAAGGCTAGCGATTGTATCCCCAGCCTTTCGTGAAGGCTTTTCCTGCCAGTTGATAAAACGTTCGTGTCTGCGAGTTCTTTGCGTACGTGGTAAATACGAAGTTTTTTCGTTGTACGGATTCCTAGTTGAACTGTAGGTCCCCATTACAACTGTTGCAAATCCACGGGACGTAACGGAATTACATCTGTAATTTTTTCACGCCTAGCAAGACACTGTAATCTTTAAACCAACCTATGGGTTAGTGACTGGTTTATTGAAGAAGAGATGGATTAATGGGAACCAAACTCACCCTTCAACGTTCGACTTAATATCTACGGAAATCATTTTAAAAGCAGTCCCAAAGTTATGAAAAGGTTTTTCAGGGACCGCTGCCAGTCACAAAATTTTGTTTACTTTCTTTAATGATTTGATGAAGCAGCATATTTCGAGGCCGAAACCTCATCTTCAGGCTAAAATTTTACTGCAAAAACATTTCACAAAAGTACAAGTAAATATTAATGTTGTTCTTTACTGTCTTGACATGTGTTGTAGTCATGTTGTGGAGAAAGAGAACCTAGTAAGAGGAAATATTCACTTCGTCTGGTGATCTGCTGCTCGTATAAAAACTTTAAATAATCACTCACTTAGTTCTTATGAAATGGCTGTCTTCTTGTGGCGTGTTCAGTTACCTCCGTTGCTATAACCACTTGCAAGTTTATGAACAGTGGTTAAAAAGATTCAGGGAGCGATAGCAACGGAGGTAACGGAACACACCACAAAAAGACTGCCATAACACATGAACTAAGTGAGTGATTATTTAAAATTTTTATATGAATAGCAGTTCAAACAAACGAAGTGAATATTCCGTCGTATATGGTTATCCTTCTCTTTCCCCACGGGATGGCCGCAGAACATGCCAAAACTGTAACGAACAACTGTAATATCTATGTGTTCTCCTTTTAAATGTTTTTGTAGTGCCATTTAAACATGAAAATGAAGTTTGTACATCGAAATATGTTGCTCATTAAACCATTAAAGTAAGTCAATAAAATTGGGCGACTGGTAGTGGTCTCTGAAAAACCTTTTCATGTTTTTGAGACAGTGACGTTCGATTAACAGAGCTCTCAATAGTTCCAGCGCTTGTTATGCGTCCGTTTCGATCTTTTTTATTTTTGTACTTAAGATTCTACTAGTTTCTTTGCGGCCCTCTGCAGTCTAGAAAATAGGTGTGAACTGATTTAGCTGGTTCCTGCAATCACAACAACGAACAGTACAGAATAAACGTAATACTAAATTTGTACGTTGGTAGTTCCATTTTTTTTCTTATAACGAGCCCATTTTCACTCTGAAGAAATGTACAAGCAGAAGCCTTTTTTATGCCAAAATTAGCATACATATTTCACAGAAAACATAGAGAAACCATTGTCAAGTAATTGTAATTCTCAATGTCACGTAGACCACCTGTGATCTGGAACGAGCTTGAGAATATTCTTACATTCCAAATAATTGTGAATAAATGTATTTTTACAGCAAACTGTGCCCTCCAGTATCACGACAACTTCCACAAGGCAATACATTTGGTTGTTTCTCGCGAGATTCGGAACAGGTGGAGAATTCGAAAGCAGCGCCACTAGTTTTCTCTCTCCGAATTCAAAGGCGCGGCAGTGAAACGGTGGACCCGTAGCAAAACACTGCGGTTCTCATGTGGAGTGGCTCGAGGCCATCCTAGGCAAGTGCTGGGCGTGGGATTATACGAGTATTTTCACGTCCGAGTAACTGAGCCACCTTCGTCTAGTTCAGCTGTTGACGCGCGAAAAACTAACATGCAGGAACAAGTTTCCCTGCGACGCTGTCACATACGGTGCCGAACCGCGGCATTCCAGGTCAGCGACGGCCAATGACATGAGCAGACAGCAGCGTCTCCTCTACACACATCCTCGCGCTGCAGTCCCGTTTGCTGCTAATTCGGACTTGTCAGGAAAGGCCCACCACCCACGTAGCTAGCGCAGCTCCTTCCAATTATATTACGTCCCAAGCCTACGCACATTTCCATCACTACAGTCATTATCTTGTCTCTCTGTAAACATTATAAAAAAGCTGGAAATAACTCTTATTATTTTGATATGTTATTTTCTAAAATAACTAACTTTTACTAACTGTTACTGAAACAAAGGCTATTTAAAAGTGGAACTCTGTTATTAGGCTCACTTCAGTATTATTAGCTACAAATAATTCCGATGGCTATTATCTGTCATATGGTCGAAAGTTTTCGAACTTACGACATAAATTTACTGTTGATGGAGCACAACCTCGGAAACCAGTTCTAACCGGTAAATATATCCAAAAGTTATGCTAGCGGAGCTTTACTTTACGTAAACTGTTTTAACTGTCAAGTTGTCTTATGTCTTTGGCGTTCTCATAATGCTAGATTCAATGCAGCAGAGACGAATTCGGGGGGGGGGGGGGCGGGGGGGGGAGAGAGGGGGCGTGTTGGGGCTGCAGCTCCCCCCGCCCCCACTCCGCCCCAGACCTACAACTCTTCCTCCTTAATCTCGAAAGAGAAGAAAAAAATTCTTTGCAACGTAGCTTTCAGACTTAAAAGTCTCGCCATTGTAGTTAGTATTATAATAGATTAAGAAAACATCCTCGTTTGCTCAATTTTGAGGCGGCACGGTGATACAAAATTGCTATGTGCTCCGCCCCTCCGCGACCAAAATCCTGGATTCGGCTCTGCAATGCATCATTTTGAAAATAACATCACTC
This sequence comes from Schistocerca americana, assembly GCF_021461395.2. NCBI lineage: Eukaryota > Metazoa > Arthropoda > Insecta > Orthoptera > Acrididae > Schistocerca > Schistocerca americana. The sequence goes on along the minus strand of NC_060130.1, from coordinate 709,775,948 downwards.
ACAGATAGTTGTTACATCAACGGATTTTAAGAAAATCCTTAAACAGGTAATCAGAGTTTACTTCTGTTCATTTACATCGGACGCGTGTGGCTAAATTTCAACAAACGGTTTTACGTATGAGTTTGAGAACCGATACATTTTTTGGCATATATCGCGCAATCTGTGTGCTTCATGAGCCTTTTAATTCAAATGTGCGGCCGTGTTGTCTTTTGATGTGTTGCTTGCTATTTTCCTCCTTGTAAATACTGGGATGAAAGAAAGCGAAACAAGTCTGGTTTAAAAACTTGAAACCAAGATCAGTTAGTCTCTTATATACCATAAGTTATTTTCTTTAGGTGTTTGTACAGTAACTACAAGTTTGTTGCACATTTTCGAATGACTACCAAGAGAGACATGAGTAAAATATACAGTACTTTCAGATAAATAAGTAATTTCTAATCAAAATGACGCTGTCATTTTTTCAGGAACCCGAGGATGATAAATGGATTCCTCCCTTGATGAATATGAAACATAAGCGTGGCTCGAGAGTAGTGTCTCATTTTTAGGCGGTTTTCCAATATCATTAACACGCAAGCGTCCCATTATTGTATCACAAACAATGGACAGATTAACGAAGCAAACGTGCAGCTGACAGATCTCAGCAATGCAGAAACACTCACGCTTCAGTCAGAAGGTATTTTTATCTAATGAAACGAATTTTGTATTCTGTATCGCTTGGCGATATGAAACTCCGGTGCCATCTGCCCGCGGCTCCGGAACGCCGGATGCAAAGAACAGACGCACACAGATGCACACGCACGTACACACAACGCCGCATAATAACTTTTGTCGCTTTGTCCACAGGGTCACGGTCTGTTTCACAGCACAAAAGCCGAGCCGAGCGCAAACAACGGACTACGGGAAAATCCGACAACGGACGAAGTTCGCGCTCGCACTTCGCACTCGAGGTGGTACCGCCCATACGAAACAGGGCTCGGCACAACTGCGAACTCCGGCACAGCCGACGCTGCACGTAATCGCTCCCACACACGGATACGATTGTCGTCTCTGCGCGATAGTACGTCTGCCGTCGGTCCCACACTTCTAGTTCCAGTCCAAAAGTGGTAATTCAGGACGATTAACAACTGGTAGGCAAGTCGTTAACAGCTTTAGCACGAGCAACAGAATGTGGAAAGTTGTAGACGGTTCGCTGAAATGACACAGGTGTAAGCCGGGCGCGGAGGTTCTGGTTTGTAGGAGGGGGTTGTTATTGTGTGTGGCAGGTGGTTAGTGGCGAGACAAAGGCCGGGCGCGCTGCGGTACTCACGGAGTGCAGGTAGGCCGGAGAGCGGCGCGCCACTGCTTTCTCTTCTCTCCTGTGTCTGCGCCGCCGCCGGCCGCCAGGTGGGGGGAGGCAGCGGGGAGCGAAGGCCAGCAGGTAGGCTGGCCGCCGTGGCCCACGCCGCGCGCCCACGGAGCACGCAGCATCCCCTGCCGCCGCTGCCTACTGCCCCTCTCCGGCTCCCATTACGCCTACCGCGCCTATCGCTCTGGCCAAACACCACGCCGTCACCATTTTAAAGCCTGCGACCGCTTCCCTTCCTGTGTAGGTGGCCCTGTTTGCTCTTTAACACGCAGACCTCGCCGAAGTCGTTACAGATGCAGCATTCCTTCGCAGTTTATTGCATCACGCTCCCACACACGCTCACATGTGTAAAGGAAATGCCAGGCTTCCAGTAGTTGGTGGGGATACTAAGAAACTACACTTGGTCTGCTATAGTCTGGTTAAAATTACACTACTGGCCATTAAAATTGCTACACCAACAAGAAATGCAGATGATAAACGGGTATTCATTGGACAAATCTATTATACTAGAACTGACACGTGATTACATTTTCACGCAATTTGGGTGCATAGATCCTGAGAAATCAGCACCCAGAACAACCACCTCTGGCCGTAATAACGGCCTTGATACGCCTGGGCATTGAGTCAAACAGAGCTTGGATGGCTTTTACAGGTACAGCTGCCCATGCAGCTTCAACACCGTACCACAGTTCATCAAGAGTAGTGACTGGCGTATTGTGACGAGCCAGTTGCTCGGCCACCATTGACCAGACGTTTTCAATTGGTGAGAGATCTGGAGAATGTGCTGGCCAGGGCAGCAGTCGAACATTTTCTGTATCCAGAAAGGCCCGTACAGGACCTGCAACATGTGGTCGTGCTTTATCCTGCTGAAATGTAGGGTTTTGCAGGGATCGAATGAAGGGTAGAGCCACGGGTCGTAACACATCTGAAATGTAACGTCCACTGTTCAAAGTGCCGTCAATGCGAACGAGAGGTGACCGAGACGTCTAACCAATGCCACCCCCATACCATCACGCCGGGTGATACGCCAGTATGGCGATGACGAATACACGCTTCCAATGTGCGTTTACCGCGATGTCGCCAAACAGGGATGCGACCATCGTGATGCTGTAAACAGGACCTGGATTCATCCGAAAAATTCGTGCACCCCAGGTTCGTCGTTGAGTACACCATCGCAGGTGCTCCTGTCTGTGATGCAGCGTCAAGGGTAACCGCAGCCATGGTCTCAGAGCTGATAGTCCATGCTGCTGCAAACGTCGTCGAACTGTTCGTGCAGATGGTTGTTGTCTTTCAAACGTCCCCATCTGTTTCCTCAGGGATCGAGACGTGGCTTCACGATCCGTTACAGCCATGCGGATAAGATGCCTGTCATCTCGACTGCTAGTGATACGAGGCCGTTGGGATCCAGCACGGCGTTCCGTATTACCCTCCTGAACCCACAGATTCCATGTTCTGCTAACAGTCATTGGATCTCGACCAGTGCGAGTAGCAATGTCGCGATACGGAAAACCGCAATAGCGATAGGCAACAATCCGACCTTTATCAAAGTCGGAAACGTGATGGTACGCATTTCTCCTCCTTTCACGAGGCACCACAACAACGTTTCACCGGGCAACGTCGGTCAACTGCTGTTTGTGTATGAGAAATCGGTTGGAAACTTTCCTCAAGTCAGCACGTTGTTGGTGTCGCCACCGGCGCCAACCTTGTGTGAATGCTCTGAAAAGCTAATCATTTGCATATCACAGCATCTTCTTCCTGTCGTTTAAATTTCGCGTCTGTAGCACGTCATCTTCGTGGTGTAGCAATTTTAATGGCCAGTAGTGTATATAGAATGATAGTCTCATCTCAATGTAAAGTTGACTAGAAATTTCAATAGAGTGCTGATTTATGACCGAACTCGCACGGCAGCTCCCAGTCCGCACTCCAGCATCCACCTTGAAGTGACCGGAAAGACCGCCCGAAAAACGAGCCACAGCGAGTACGTCCTCATCTAGTGACGCAGTCGCTGTGGTCGGTTTTGCTGCAAGCAGATCTCCACGGGCGTCGTGATGCCTGTCCGGGGGACCGCACCTCCACGGACATAAACTCAGGGTGCTGGACTGTCGGCGATGTCGGCGACGTCGTTCTCTGTCGGAATCACTCTGGGCGGCGCCACAGCGATGGGCGGCGAGGCGGAGATGACTGCTGTTGCGGACTCCAAGGCGTGCTGGGCCTGTGGACAAAAATTCTGCAGCAGAATCACTGCTGTAAGAGAGCAACAGCTGGTTCCGGTGACGCCGATGGGGCCCCGAGGAACATTGAACGACGTAAGAGGAATGATCCAATACTTGTATGATGATACTGTACTTCCAACGCTGTTTCTTGCCAGAAATTTAAAAGAAAACTTCATCGCTCAGGCGAAACTTTGTCTGACCCGTGTTCACATGGCCGCGGAAGATACAACAGAATAAGGTGTTGACGACAGTGTAATAATTCTTCTGGCGAGTTTCGGTCATGTGGCAAGGAGCGATAGGTGGAAAGGAAAGTCTTTAAGGCTTGCTTCAGGTGTGGGAGGAATAGACTTTCTCTACGTGACTTTTGAACGTTCAAATGAACGGTTCAGTTCCACCTTTGGACTGGGGGTGAAAAGGAGCAGCAGTTGAATGATGCGAATAATATGAATTGTGGTCCCTTGTCCGAGACAAGGATCTCAGGAAGACCTCCAAATAGAAAATGAAAGACAAAGCCGATACAGTACTATCAGTGGTGGTGGATAACATGGGGACTAAAAACGGAAATTTACTCTACGCCTCGATCGCCAACAACCATCGCGTGTTCCAGAATGGACTTGTAAAATTGATGTGTACGCATTGTTACATTCTGGATATACGTGCCACTGAAAAAAGTGTTGTGGTGGTGCTGATTGATGCTATGCACAAACATGGCAATGACAAGTCATTTGTTGAATTTGGGCGTCTGTGCCTTGACAAGTACAATGAAGTTGGGTGAGATGCCTTGGCTAAACTACGCCCCGTGACCTTGACGAAACTTTCTTCTAGAGGAGTGAGGAACCACGACCTGTGCATCATTCTCTGTACACAATAGCAGGTACCTCGCCGCGCAGATAGCTCGTGACGATGCGAAAAGTAGTGAGATGCCACAGGGTGGGGAATTTATTTCAAACCATGTGGCCACACATAATGGACGTATTGAAAAACTACCTAAAAAGCTCGGTCAAAAGCAGTTTATGCAGTAATATGTCGAAAATCGAGAGAAAAATTTTGAAGAATTTCAAAATCTGGTGTCTCGATTTGACAACATGATTCCTCAGATGAACCAGACGGTGCGTCGGTACCGACTGGTAACCGAGACCGAAGCAGCAAGTCAGCATTCAGATGCTCTGTGGTTGGTATGTAGAACAAGTGATGGTGATAATCAGACATCACCAGAGCTCAATGTTGCAGTTTTTACACTGTCCATGGTAGGACAGACTTGGAGTGATTGAACAAAGAATTAATAATCAAATAGATATTTCGACCGTACAGATATTGGTGGAATTTGGTAGCATCATGGGCAATGGTGAGTGCCTCTTTTTCAAGTTGACTGTAATTGCACAGCACTTTGTTGAGAGTTTTTGGGGGAAAAGTAAAGGGCCTATCAGAAGAACCAATTCTATGGGAGAGCACAGCTCTATTACCAAAAGAACATGCATCAACATCGAAGACAACAGGCTTAGCTAGATCAAAATGAGTCAGACGACAGCTTAACAATGCATCCTTTAACCGTTGAATTGCATCCTAACACTCTTGGAACCACACAAAAGGAACATCTTTTAGGCACACCTGGTTTAGCGGAGCAGCAATTTGTGCAATGTATCTAATAATCATAATGTGATACGTGAGCTTCCTCATGACTGCCTGTAGTCCCTTGATGTTACGGAGATCTTTAATCACAGACAAGTGCAAAGAAGCAGAGTGAATAACCTGAGCGTTTATGACGTGTTCCAAAATATTCAAGTTCTTCGTGGAGGAAGAAGCACTTTTCTTTGTCACACTTTAAGCCAGACGCAGCAGGAACTTTAAACAAACTTCCTGAATTTACCAAATGGTCAGCAGACATACGACCCACGAAAATAATATAGTGCAAAAGGTTTGTACATGACGGGACTGTAGGTGTAAATAGTTCCAGGAAACTTTGAAAAATAACAGGAACTGAAGCACTTCTGAACTGTATATAGTCTTTGAAACTCGAACAAACCCAGGTCAGTGTTGATTACAACATATAGCTTGGACTGCTCGTTCAGAGGTAATTGTAAATATACCTCACATACATCAGTCTTAGTAGAGAATCTGTCTTGTCCCAATCTGTCCATTAGTTCCTCTGGTCGTGGGAGAGGAAATGAATCGTCAACAGTTTGTGGGTTTCCTGTTGCTTTGAAATCAGAACACAGGTATGAACTCTGGTGGCTTTTTGAATATTGCCATGGGGGAAGCCCACTGACTTGCAGAAATGGGATGTACCACCCAATTATCTTTCCATCGTTGCAGTTCCTGGGCAATCTACTCATGTACTGCATGGGCGACAGGCCGAGCACGATAAAATCATAATTGCGCATTATCTTTAACAGTAACCTCTGGCGTCAAAATCTTTATCCCGTCCTAAGCCTGGTTCAAAAGGTTTACAGTGTTTATCGCACAAGTCAGAAACATTAGTATGAGGCACTGAGACACTAATTTTTAACATTTTGTCTTGTATGCACATGCTGAACAAATCAAACAAATGTACACCAAAAATGTTTGCACTGATTCTAGGACACAGAACATGAAATGAAACAATTTGTAACGTCACGAAAAGTTGCTGGCAAGCTGCACACGCTAAGTACTGGACTTTCGTGTCCGTTATATACAGACAAAACAGAAGTAGGTGTCTGCAGCCAGGGCCTACCGATTACTTTATAGGTGCCTTTATTCATTAGTGAAATAGACGTACCTGATTCTCACTGAAATTTGATTGTCTTTTGAGCCACTCTTAATTGGACAAAAAGTTTGTTCTCCTGTCTGTGGACTACAGCAGGGTTTCTGCGATGCGAAAATGCGAGCCTTCGGTGGCACCGGCTGTAATAACTGTACTTACACGACATTCATATCCTAAATGATACGCTGAAGCCGCGAACTAGACCGTGCCTAACATGGCTGTCTTATAAACAGACAGTCTGTATATGACCATGCTTACCACACAGGAAACACTTTGCATCACGACAAGGACAAGCTATTCTAACATGATTTGAAAAACACTGAGGACAAGAATTCCTAACCTTATTCTGATGTACGCCTCGTGTACCATGTGAGTGAAAAGTTTTACCTTTACGTTTACGCCGGCCGAGGTGGCCGAGCGGCTCTAGGCGCTACACTCTGGAACCGCGCGACCGCTACGGTCGCAGGTTCGAATCCTGCCTCGGGCATGGGTATGTGTGATGTCCGTAGGTTAGTTAGGTTTAAGTAGTTCTAAGTTCTAGGCGACTGATGACCTCAGAAGTTAAGTCCCATAGTGCTCAGAGCCATTTGAACCATTTGCGTTTACTTTTATTCTGAGCCCTTCTCTTGTCCACTTTAGCGTCAGCATGAACTTCAGACTGAATGTCTTGCGCATTATGAACGAGAAATAGAGATGTATCCTCGAAATCAACTTCAACTGTGTCTACAGTACTTTGAGACACTACAATTGACGAAGCTGTTTTCAGATGAGGATCTACATCTATATCTACATCCATACTTCGCAAGCCACCTGACGGTGTGTGGCGGAGGGTACCTTAAGTATCTCTATCGGTTCTCCCTTCTATTCCAGTTTCGTATTGTTCGTGGAAAGAAAGATTGCCGGTAAGCCTCTGTGTGGGCTCTAATCTCTCAACAAAAGCCCGTACCGAGCTACTGAGCGTCTCTCTTGCAGAGTCTTCCACTGGAGTTTATCTATGATCTCCGTAACACATTCGCGATTATTAAATGATCCTGTAACGAAGCGCGCTGCTCTCCGTTGGATCTTCTCTATCTCTTCTATCAACTCTATCTGGTACGGATCTCACACCGGTGAGCAGTATTGAAGCAGTGGGCGAAGTGTACTGCAACCTACTTCCTTTGTTTCGGACTGCATTTCCTTAGAATTCTTCCAATGAATTTCAGTCTGACATTGCTTTACCGACGATTAGTTTTATATGGTCATTCCATTTTAATTCACCCCTAATACGTACTCCCTGATAATTTATGGAATTAACTGTTTCCAGTTGCTGACCTGCTATATTGTAGCTAAATGATGAAGGATCTTTCTTTCTATGTAATCGCAGCACATTACACTTGTCTACATTGAGATTCAATTAGCATTCCCTGCACCATGCGTCAATTCGTTGCAGATCCTGCTGCATTTCAGTACAATTTTCCATTGTTACAACCTCTCGATATACTACAGCATCATCCGCAAAAAGCCTCAGTGAACTTCCGATGTTATCCACAAGGTCATTTACATACAGGGTGATTCAAAAAGAATACCACAACTTTAGGAATTTAGAACTCTGCAACAACAAAAGGCAGAGCTAAGCACTATCTGCCGGCGAATTAAGGGAGCTATAAAGTTTCATTTAGTTGTACATTTGTTCGCTTGAGGCGCTGTTGACTAGGCGTCAGCGTCAGTTGATGCTAAGATGGCGACCGCTCAACAGAAAGCTTTTTGTGTTATTGAGTACGGCAGAAGTGAATCGACGACAGTTGTTCAGCGTGCATTTCGAACGAAGTATGGTGTTAAACCTCCTGATAGGTGGTGTATTAAACGTTGGTATAAACAGTTTACAGAAAATGGGTGTTTGTGCAAAGGGAAAAGTTCTGGCAAGCATTTGTTCGCAGCCCAGGAAAATCGACTCGCAGAGCTAGCAGAGAGCTGCAAATTCCACAATCAACTGTATGGAGAGTCCTACGAAAAAGGTTAGTTATGAAACCTTATGTTATGAAATTGGTACAAGCACTGTCTGCAGCTGATAAGATTAAAAGAATCGATTTCTGTGATTTTATCCTTGCTCAAATGGAAACAGATGAATCTTTCGTTTCAAAGATTGTGTTTAGTGATGAAGCAACTTTCCACACTAACGGGAAAGTCAACCGTCACAATGTCTGTATATGGGGCACTGAGAATCCGCGGGAAACAACTCAGTATGAACGTGACTCGCCTAAGGTGAACGTTTTCTGTGCCATTTCAGCCAATAAAGTTTTTGGTCCCTTTTTCTTCGAAGGTGCTGCTGTAACTGGACTACAGTATCTGGAGATGTTAGAGAATTGGCTGTTCCCTCAGCTCGAACAAGAAGCACAACAATTCATATTTCAGCAGGATTGAGCGCCACCACATTGGCACTTATCTGTCCGTAACTACCCGAGCCGATGGATCGGCCGCCAGGCAGCCCGTGACAGAGCACTTCATCACTGGCCTCCAAGAAGCCCTGATCTTACCACCTGCGATTTTTTCTTATGGGGGTATGTTAAGGATATGGTGTTTCGGCCACCTCTCCCAGCCACCATTGATGATTTGAAACGAGAAATAACAGCAGCTATCCAAACTGTTACGCCTGATATGCTACAGAGAGTGTGGAACGAGTTGGAGTATCGGGTTGATATTTCTCGAGTGTCTGGAGGGGGCCATATTGAACATCTCTGAACTTGTTTTTGAGTGGAAAAAAACCTTTTTAAATACTCTTTGTAATGATGTATAACAGAAGGTTATATTATGTTTCTTTCATTAAATACACATTTTTAAAGTTGTGGTATTCTTTTGGAATCACCCTGTATATCGTGAATAGCAACGGTCCTGTGACACTCACCTGCGGCACACCTGAAATCACTCTTACTTCGGAAAACTTCTCTCCATTGAGAATGACATGCTGAGTTCTGTTATCTAGGAACTCTTCAATCCAATCACACAATTAGTCTGATAGTCCATATGCTCTTACTTTGTCATGAAACGACTGCCGGGAACGGTATCAAACGCCTTGCGGAAGTCAAGAAACACGGCATCTACCTGGGAACCCGTATCTATGGCCCTCTGTGTCTCGTGGACGAATAGCGCGAACTGGGTTTCACACGATCGTCTTTTTCGAAATCCATGCTGATTCCTACAGAGTAGATTTCTAGTCTCCATAAAAGTCATTATACTCGAACATAATACGTGTTCCAAAATTCTAAAACTGATCGACGTTAGAGATATAGGTCTATAGTTCCACACATCTGTTCGACGTCCCTTCTTGAAAACGGGGATGACCTGTGCCCTTTTCCAATCTTTTGGAACGCTACGCTCTTCTAGAGACCTACGGTACACCGCTGCAACGTGGGGGGCAAGTTCCTTCGCGTACTCTGTGTAAAATCGAACTGGTATCCCATCAGGTCCAGCAACCTAATTGTTTTTCTATCCCTCTGTCATCTATTTCGATATCTACCATTTTGTCATCTGTGCGACAATCTAGAGAAGGAAGCACAACTGTCAATTTCAGAATAGCAGCGCGAATCCATGCGAAGGACACATTTTGCGTGATTGCATCACGTAACATAACATCACCATAAACTTAATCCACAAGAACATTTGAACCTCTGCAATGTCTTGGTCGCCCTCTAAGTTCAGCAATCCACTGTTCTAATGATTGTTTAGGGTGTTTCTTGAGACGAAAACAATTAAATCTCTCCACAGCGACATGAATCTGTGATTCATAATGTTCGTCAAGTTTACGAATATCTCCAGGAGGAGGGTCAGGAAACAGCTTGACTCATAGACGATAAACGTCGGTTCTGACCATCATAGAAAAAAAAAAAAAGCAATGCGCGCCCTACCTTTAATGTTGTTTGCAGTGAAGTGTGCTTCCATTAGTGCACGATACGGACCAGTTCTCTTCTTTGCAGCAACCGGTTGTGGAGCTGGTTATTGCCACAGTAAGGTCGTCATCTGTTGGACACTGAGCAGCAGTCGGTGTATCTGCTGCCCTTGAAACTGAACAACTTTATTTAGATACATTTTTTGTGGAGCCTCAGACAAGGTGAAACACTCTACGGCACACACAAAAAATAGTAATATTGTGTTAGGCGCTGTGACCAGTGGAATTAAAAAAAAGTCACAGGGCAGACGGCACTGCAGTCTTCTGGAGGAGGTTGTGTGGATTCTACAACACACACAAAATATTACATCATTTCATTCAAGTTGAAACAATATGAAATGCTTAACTTGGAAACAATCCATGTCCAAAGGAATGTCACTGTCGCTGAATTATAGCTTATCAGTTGATACTATACAGAATGATAGTCTTATCTCGATGTACACTCGACTATAAACTCTGATGCAGTTCTGACTTCTAATACAACTCGCTCCGTTGGATCTGAAGTAAGATGTTGCTGTTGTATTAAGCAATGACAGCAGATTGGGCTTAGCGGCGCTGCGCTCTGACGGAAGGACTCTTCCGGCAGGTGCTGCGTATGAAACTTCTTGAGGTCGTGTTTATGGCGAAGTCTCTCATTCGTCGCCGCGTCAGGCAGCGATGTCCTTACTTGTGGTTCTGTAGTGAGGTGTCAACTTTCCCGTGGGAGCTCGTTCTTTGGGTGACACCACATAGATAATCTTCACATAACGGGTATTAAATGATTAAACTTTCAACACTACTGAGGAAGCTCCGGGTATGAATACGTTGTTAAAGAAAAAAATCGTATGTCTACTTAATCGTTTATTGTAATCTAACTATTTATACACCAGTCTATCGTTTACGCTTCTACATCTCAATTATTGTAAAAATAAATGCAGTTTCACTCTTAAGACAGACGCAACAAGAGCAAGGGTACAAAAGGGTTAACTGTGTACTCTTAGCCGCAAAGGCGGATAAGGAACGAAGTTCGCGCTAGGCGGGCAAGAGTTTATACCTGAAATTTTTTAGCGATAGTCTCAGAGATCGCAACATACACCATGAAGATCGGTGCAGTCCTCAGTCCACTATTATTTAAGTTAATCACACCGCACCTGGTCATAACTAAAATAGTATCCCGCAAATACACGACTAAATGTTCAGTTGAAGAAGCAAGAGAACATATTAGAAATATCATTCTACAAAACTTCGAGCAGGTAGAAGTAGCACCGATATCTTCCCCTGAAATTAATACAATTATAAAAATTCTAAAACAGAAACTTTATTGTGGGGTTGATAGAATTTTAAACAGAATTCTGAAAAATTGTTCCAACTTAATAAGAAATGTTCTTAGCGACATATGCAATGCATCACGAATTTTTCCAGACAAGATAAAATATGTAACAATTAAACCATTTCATAAGAAAGATGACAAGACATACTTAAACAATTATCGTCCAATGTCCTTACTGACATCTTTTTTTCTGAAATATTCGAAAAAGTAATGTATCAAGAGTTGTCGCACACTTAAGTGGGAACAATTTACTTAGCACATCAGAGTTTGGGTTCCAAACAGGTTGCTTGATTGAGAATGCTGTTTATACATTCACTCATCAGACAGTACAAGCCTTAAATAATAATATATGGTCAGTTCTATTTTTGTGATTTCTCCAAGGCTTTCGATTGTGTGGATCTTGATACTCTCTTAGGAAAACTCAAATTTTATGGAAATGATCGCTTTACACACAGCTAGTCTGAATCATACTTGATAACCAGAATGCAAACGGTTGTGCCGAATAATTCAGGGTTCAATTTTTGGCCCACTCTTACAGCTTATATATGTGAATGACGTACCACTTAACATTAAACAAGCAAAATTGATACTTTTTGCAGACGATACTAGTGTTAAGATAAATCTTATTAGAGAGAAAGCAACAGAAGAATTAATATATGATATTTTTCGAAGCATTGTTAAGTGGCTTTCTGAAAATGTACTCTCCTTAAATTTTGAAAAAACACACTGCATTCAGTTCTGTACAACAAATAGAGTAATACCAACAACTGATGCAGCACATGAGTGAGAGTTAGTAAGTAGGGTAGAATGCGTCAATTTTTTGGGTGTATATATTGATCGAAACTTGAGCTGAAAAAAGCATATTATTGAGCTTCTCAAACAATTAAGTTCAATTACCTTTCCTCTACGTATAATTGCTAATCTTGGAAACAAACGTATCAACCTCCTGACATCTTTTGCATGTTTCCACTCAATAATGTCGTAAGGAATAATTTTCTGTGGAAAATCATCACTTAGAAAGAAAGTCTTGATTACACAAAGGTGAGCAGTAAATTTTGTGGCGTTCACCCACGGACGTCTTGTTGGTGCCTCTTCAAGAAGCTAGGCATTTTAACTGTGCCGTTACAATATATACATCGGCTAGCGAAATTCGTCGCAAATAATCCATCACAGTTTGAGAAGAACAGTGATGTACATATGGGTACCTACAACACTAGAGGTAAAAATGATCCTTATCACCCACAGTTAAAGTGGTCAGTGGCTCAGGGAGGAATTCAGTATGCAGCAATAAACGTTTTGATCATTCTCCCAGTAAAATAAAACGTCGGACAGTTAGCGACATATGCAATGCATCACGAATTTTTCCAGACAAGATAAAATATGTAACAATTAAACCATTTCATAAGAAAGATGACAAGACATACTTAAACAATTATCGTCCAATGTCCTTACTGACATCTTTTTTTCTGAAATATTCGAAAAAGTAATGTATCAAGAGTTGTCGCACACTTAAGTGGGAACAATTTACTTAGCACATCAGAGTTTGGGTTCCAAACAGGTTGCTTGATTGAGAATGCTGTTTATACATTCACTCATCAGACAGTACAAGCCTTAAATAATAATATATGGTCAGTTCTATTTTTGTGATTTCTCCAAGGCTTTCGATTGTGTGGATCTTGATACTCTCTTAGGAAAACTCAAATTTTATGGAAATGATCGCTTTACACACAGCTAGTCTGAATCATACTTGATAACCAGAATGCAAACGGTTGTGCCGAATAATTCAGGGTTCAATTTTTGGCCCACTCTTACAGCTTATATATGTGAATGACGTACCACTTAACATTAAACAAGCAAAATTGATACTTTTTGCAGACGATACTAGTGTTAAGATAAATCTTATTAGAGAGAAAGCAACAGAAGAATTAATATATGATATTTTTCGAAGCATTGTTAAGTGGCTTTCTGAAAATGTACTCTCCTTAAATTTTGAAAAAACACACTGCATTCAGTTCTGTACAACAAATAGAGTAATACCAACAACTGATGCAGCACATGAGTGAGAGTTAGTAAGTAGGGTAGAATGCGTCAATTTTTTGGGTGTATATATTGATCGAAACTTGAGCTGAAAAAAGCATATTATTGAGCTTCTCAAACAATTAAGTTCAATTACCTTTCCTCTACGTATAATTGCTAATCTTGGAAACAAACGTATCAACCTCCTGACATCTTTTGCATGTTTCCACTCAATAATGTCGTAAGGAATAATTTTCTGTGGAAAATCATCACTTAGAAAGAAAGTCTTGATTACACAAAGGTGAGCAGTAAATTTTGTGGCGTTCACCCACGGACGTCTTGTTGGTGCCTCTTCAAGAAGCTAGGCATTTTAACTGTGCCGTTACAATATATACATCGGCTAGCGAAATTCGTCGCAAATAATCCATCACAGTTTGAGAAGAACAGTGATGTACATATGGGTACCTACAACACTAGAGGTAAAAATGATCCTTATCACCCACAGTTAAAGTGGTCAGTGGCTCAGGGAGGAATTCAGTATGCAGCAATAAACGTTTTGATCATTCTCCCAGTAAAATAAAACGTCGGACAGTTAGTGAAGCAAGTTTTAAATATAATTTAACATCATTACCTGGACAACTCCTTCTATTCCATTGACGAGTTTCTACTTAAAAACGGGTAGCCATTAAAAAAGATTTGTTTCTAGTGTACTTGCATGTGTGGGAATAAAATGATGTGTTTATTAATGTTAATAGTAATCACGTTTACGTATCCTGTATACTGACTCGTTCCACATCATTTCGATAAAGCAATCGTTCAAATTATCTATGGAATATGTAACTAACTAACAACGTAGAACTACCACTGTTTGTTTTTAACCTTCTGGATAAATATATATCATGTGTTTGTGCGGTATTGACAACTTTGCCACCAGTTTTTCTTTGATATAAACCTTTTTTTTCGCTTCTGCAACTTTTCACTTTCGTGCTAAATGGTTCAAATGGCTCTGAGCACTATGGGACTTAACTTCTAAGGTCATCAGTCCCCTAGAACTTAGAACTACTTAAACCTAACTAACCTAAGGACATCACACACATCCATGCCCAAGGCAGGATTCGAACCTGCGACCGTAGCGGTCGTGTGGTTCCAGACTGAAGCGCCTAGAACCGCTGGGCCATCCCGGCCGGCTCCACTTTCGTGCTTTTTCATTTAATTATATTACTATGTGTTTATTTAATGTGTAATAGAAATGAAAGTGTAGAGATGGAATTTGAAAATCGAAGTGAGCGTAGGTGGGGGTGGGGGGCAGGGAGAGGGTGGGTTGGTTTGTGGGATTAAAGGGACCAGATTGCGACGGTCATCGGTCGAGAGGGTGGGGAGGGATAGATGAGTGAGCAGTAAGTTCGAACTAGTGGGCTAGAGAGTGAGTTCGAGAAAAAGGGTGAGAAGTAAGAGGTGAAATGAAAGGGGAGGGGACGGGGAGAAGGTAGGCAGACAGAGGCAGAAGGATGCAAAAAGGGTAAGCATTTTTTTTTCTTTTCTCTCTATGTCTTTTTTCAGTTAATTTATACAGTGTATGGTTTCGAATATTTATTTGGTCATTGAGTAATTGTTTATTTCGTGTTAATGTTTTGTGTATATGGAAGTTTTCTCGGAAAAGGTGGAGGCGTCTTTGTTTACTGATTTTTAACGTTATTCGTATCTTTTTCTATAGTGTTTGATCTGTGGTATTCCTGTTTAAGGTGGACTGCAAATGTTGAATTCCATGCTCTGATGTGCTTTTTGTATCTTGTGTTGAAGATCCTGCCAATCATTTCACTGCAAAATTTCTTCACAGTCCCTGCAATGAATCTGATAGACACCAGATTGCTGGTATCTGTTTGCTTTTAATTTTAATTTAGGGATATGTTTTTGTATTGAGTTATTTGTTTTTTGGGTAACGTTATGGCCTGGTTTTTTAAATATATGACCTATTTTTGAGTTATTCTGTTGCCGTATGTAACTGTATGCCATTTTCGTGTGATTATGCTGATTGTAGGTGTTGAAGTGAATTGGTTAGTTTGTTTCCTCATTTGTGTCTTTTGCCGGCCTGAGTGGCCGTGCGGTTCTAGGCGCTACAGTCTGGAGCCGCGAGACCGCTACGGTCGCAGGTTCGATTCCTGCCTCGGGCATGAATGTGTGTGATGTCCCTAGGTTAGTTAGGTTTAAGTAGTTCTAAGTTCTGGGGGACTGATGACCTCAGAAGTTGAGTCCTATAGTGCTCAGAGCCATTTGAACCATTTGTGTCTTTATTTTTCTGTTGTGTTGTAAAGCAACTACGAAATATACGGCCACACAAATGAATTTCATTTCCTTAAACTGCTTCCCATGAGTCTCAGTCTGGCATCTGCTTTTCCTACTTTTTATTTTGTGTCTTCATTCCACTTCAAGTCAGCTCGGATTCTTACTCCTAGATATTTTATGGTAGTTACTATTTCCAGCGATTTGTGACCAATAGTGTGGTTGTGCAGTAGCGAGTTTCATCCCCTACTTGTTCGCAATATGTTACATTTGTTTATGTTCAATGTCAACTGACAGTCCCTAGGCCAGTCGTCGATCCTCTGCAGTTTACTACACTCTTCTGACTGCTACAAGGAAAGCAAGTTCTTTCGCATAATCTCTGTAGAATGTTAGAGGTATCTCATCTAGTACACATGATTTTCCCTTTCTTCTTACAGACAATTCCATCATCTGTAAACAACCCTATGGAACTTCCTACTTGATCCACTAAATCATTTACATACAGGGTTACTCAAAATTATCTAGACACTTTCAAGTGACTGTAAAAAAATGTAATGTAAGGTGTTATATGTTTACATCTATGGATACAGCAACTCGAGAAGTTTGTTTTGTTACAGTGATCTCCAGCAACGTGGCTGTTAGACCAACGGAGACGGCATTTTGCGCCGGCCGAAGTGGCCGAGCGGTTCTAGGCGCTACAGTCTGGAACCGCGCGACCGCGACGGTCGCAGGTTCGAATCCTGCCTCGGGCATGAATGTGTGTGATGTCCTCAGGTTAGTTAGGTTTAAGTAGTTCTAAGTTCTAGGGGACTGATGACTTCAGAAGTTAAGTCCCATAGTGCTCAGAGCCATTTTTGAACGGCATTTTGCGTGAAGGCGTTCTGCAAGAATGGGGCCCCAACTACAGTGCATCGAAAACTCAGGACCACATTTAACAAGGTTCCATCTGCGAGACAAAAGTTTAAGGTAACAAATGTCGTTGTAAAGGCGGACCTATCAGGGCAGCTGTGACTAAAGTCGATGCGGACGCTTTGGAACGAGCGTGGGCCGTACTGGACTACAGACTTGACATGTGCCGTGTGACTAACGGTTAGCACATTAAGCATTTGTGAATATGGCACAAAAAGATTCTCGACTTGCTGTTTCTATACACATAATCATATAATACCCTACCTCAACACAAACATTTTACAGTCACTTGAAAATGGCTACATAATTTAGAATTAGCTTGTATACTGTAAACAGTAACGGTCCCACGACACTTTCTTGAAGTACTCCTGAAATTAGCTTTACATCTGTCGATTTAGTTCCGTCGAGAGCGCATCCAGACACGTCTTCTTAATGGAATCTAATTGGATAGAGCAGAACTGCAGTCAGTGCCAAGTCCCGCTTCGAATTGAGCCCTGATGACCAGCGAAAACGTGTCTGGGGACGCCCCGGACAGTGATGGGATACCAATCTGACTGTCGTCCGTCTTGAAGACCGACAGCCAGGAGTGATGGTCTGGGGTACCATTTATTTTCGTAGCATGACCCCTTTGGTTGTCATCCGCGTCACTCTTACATCACAGCACTACGTCGACGATATTCTACGCCCCGTTCTGTTGCCCTTCATGGCAAGCTATCCTGGGCTTACATTTCAGCCAGATAATGCTCGCCTGCACACGGTGAAAGTTTTTAGTACTTGTCTTCGTGCTTGTCACACTGTACCATAGCCAGCAAGGCCGTCGGACCTCTCCTCGATTGAGAACATTTGGAGTAGGGCATCGCCCTCCGACTGGCTCGACTATCTAACACGCCAATTGGACAGAATTTGGCACGATATCCCTCAGGAGGACATCCAGCAATTCTGTCAGTCAATCCCAAACCGAGTAGAAGCTTGCATAAGGGTCGGAGGTGGACCAACACGTTATTGATTTTCTCAATTTGTGATGCTCTTTCTCTTGAATAAGTCATTCAATTTTTCTGAAACTGTAATCGTTTGTTTGTCTGTACACGTACATCACATCTATCGATTTCCGTCCTATTCGGATAATGCTTTTAGTGTAATTTTCGGAGAGGACATTCAGAATATTGTCACCCCTCTGGCACTAGTTTTGATCGCATTTGACCCTGTCATTCTGCAGCTGGCAAATTAAGCTCTCCCCCTATTGCAATAGAGTAATCAGGAAACTTATTTTCGAAATTCTGCAGGTCCTCTTTCTCACTCTTGATGTTTAACTTCACCAATATTATTTCACACTCGGAATCCGTAATATCCTCATTAGATATTATCGAATACTTTACTGTAATAAATACTCCAGCACTGTTGGCGTCTACCCTATCCTTGCATTACATACTCATTCTATAGCTAGTCTTACGTTGCTATTCATTTCTGGTTTCAACCAAATTTCTGTCCATAATACGACCATTTTTAATTCACAGAGCAAGCTCTATTTTAGCCCATACCTCTAAACAATGTATAAAAAAAATGAGGACACAGTTCACTGTTTATTGTGATACATTCTTCAGAAGAGCACTCCTGAAGCTATAGCAAGACCATGGAAGTACTGGAGGATTTATTTTTCCTTCTTTCCTGTGCAACGTACAGCAGTCAGAGAGAGAAGAAAATGTGAAATTCATTTCACGCAAGTCCAAAAATCAATGCAGCGTGTTATTGTAGAGATGTGTAGTCTTAGAGATTTTTTTAAACTATAAGAGACTTCATTGTTTCAAACCTTGGGGCAGTGTCTAATTAATAGTAGCACAGTTCTTCCGTCTTGCCTGTCAGTTTCAACTTGTTTCTCAAACAGTTTTTGAGAGATTTCTAGAACAACATTGGCAAATGATATAACACTGTAGTTGTCTTCTCAAATCCTTTCGAATGCAGTTAGGAATTATGCTGTTTCCAATATTTTGATCAATATGTTAGATAAAGAGTGTTAACCATCCGGTGTTGTTACTACGTCATACGCCAGTAATTCACACGCACGCACACGCAAGTGCGATAAGCTGTAATGTACCACCACTTCATGTAGCTACACAATTAAAATTATCGCCTTCGGCTGCCCTTAGTACAAACCCTTCCAACAACTATAAGTGTAAATAACTGGTTCGCCAGCGTCAGTGTAAAGTGTTGACCCGGTGAGACAAGAGTAACTCACGAATTGTGAATAATGAGGCCTTCTGACTGCTCACTTCCCGTAACTCCATCATCTTTCCAAAGGATCGGCGAACTGTAGTGATATCAACGCCGGGAAATGCACTACAGTGAATCGAATAAGATGAATAAACCTTCCGTAGGCTTGCATTTGCACGCACAAATATTACGGAAAAACGGAATTCAGCGACAACACAAAATCCCTGAAAACAGTTTGAAGAAAGAAAGACAAACTACTATTAAGAACACGTCAATATGAATTACGAGTGAAGCTCTTTTCTTAAACACAAATTTAGAGAAACACTGTGGGATTTGTTGCATTCACCAGTAACTTAGATACCCAAAATACAGGTGACAAAAAGCGAACCCCCAGCTGCAGAGTTCTATGGCTGTGGGAAAGTGGCCTACTTGCAGGCTTATAACGGTCGCGTCACAGGGCAATACACCTGAAACGGAATAACTATGGCAACACATGAGAAAGAAGAAGGATCGTTTATTAAAATACTGTAATTTACACCAAAATAGACTCAGCTTTTGTTTTGTGAGGAAACATGGCATTAATATAAACTGAACGTAAGATAACCTAACACAGCAGAAGATTACTAACTAATCTAATTGAAATTCCAGTTTGGAATGCGGTTCGAGACTGATGATAAGTTCTATCTCTCAACTGATAAATACTTTAACTATCACTTCGACTAATCCTTGACACTCGACCTTAACTGTGTGACGACCGGAACTGGTCAGCAGTAATTATTGAAGATGAGTACTGTCCGATAACTGAAGGCAACTGGAATTGGTACTGGCTAAGTGTCAGCGTGCGGCCGCTTAAATACAGGATACTGTAGCTCGGTGTATTAATGTACAGCTCCAGACTGTTTGGTGCATGCATCAGATAGCTCAGGGTTTCAGCCCTCCATGTGGTGGCAGACGTAATTATTGGCGGATGAATGGAGTATTGAATGTGTTATAGTGGAAGCATAAAGTAGTTCCTCGTGCCTGTGAGGCATCTACGATGGGACTGACCATACTACGTGTGGAGTCATGGCGAGACTGGTTACAGTGTGGCGCCCCCTGAAGACTATCGATGTGTACCGCGTCTGTCGGACACAGCGAGATAAAAGCCCAGCAGTTCCTGGTTTCATTTCTTAACTCAAGTAGTTGCTAAAAGTTTGCTAAGGCCAGTAACACCCTTGATAACTGACAGGTTCTCCTGGAAACTAGTCATAGGAGGGGCATTCTGTAAGTAATGCAACACATTTTTTTCCTCGACAAATTTCGGTTGAAAAAATGCTGAATTTGTTTACGACATCATGGAATATTCCCGCTCCGGCCTCTATATTTCCGTGAAGTCCCGATAGTTTGCGGCGTTAAACATAGCAAAGTCTCTGCCATCATCGCAACAAGGTCGCGCAAGTCTGTCCGATCTCCAGCGTACCAGATGGCCGCATACAGCTGCGACCCCTGCAATGTTGGAACGTGCGGACCCTCTCATTCGAGGTGATCGACGGATCACAATTAAACACGTCGCTGCTCGAGTGGATGTCCCTGTTGGTAATGCTGACACACTGGTCCACCAGTTGGGGTACTCAAACATGAGTGCCCCCTGGGTTTCTCACCGCCTAACAGAAGACCATATAGAGCAACGAAGGTCCATCTGTGAGGAACTACTTGCACGTTACGAGACCGATCGTGACAATTTTTTGAAAGCCATACTCTCAGCTGGTGTAGCCATGGCGACGGTCATCTGGGACTCTGAAGCGGTTATTATGTTTGATGTACTCCCTCATGGCGCAACGATCATCTCAGAAGTGTGTTGTGCTACCCTCAGGAAATTGAAGAAACGACTTCAGGGTGTTCGTCACCACAAAAATGCCAACGGACTTCTCCATGACAAAGCAAGACCCCACAAAAGTCTGCGCAGCTGTTCTTCCTCTTCCACCCTACAGCCCGGAACCCGCACCTTTCGGCTTCCATCTGTTTGGCCCAATGAAGATTGTACTCCATGGGAAGCAGAAGACTGATGATTGGGGGGGGGGGGGGGGGGGTTATTGATGCAGTAAAAATGGTTCAAATGGCTCTGAGCACTATGGGACTCAACTGCTGAGGTCATTAGTCCCCTAGAACTTAGAACTAGTTAAACCTAACTAACCTAAGGACATCACAAACATCCATGCCCGAGGCAGGATTCGAACCTGCGACCGCAGCGGGGTTGCGGTTCCAGACTGCAGCGCCTTTAACCGCACGGCCACTTCGGCCGGCTGATGCAGTAAAACATTGGCTCCAACGTCGACCAGTGGAGTAGCACTATGCGGACATAAAAATGGTTCAAATGGCTCTTAGCACTATGGGACTTAACATCTATGGTCATCAGTCCCCTAGAACTTAGAACCACTTAAACGTAACTAACCTAAGGACATCACACAACACCCAGTCATCACGAGGCACATGCGGACATACCTATCCTCCTAGTAAGGTGGGGTAAGGCCGTCGAATTGAACGAAGATTATGTAAAAAAAGGAAAAGAAAGGTTTTGTAGGCAAAAGAGTGGGAAATAATATGGTGTAATGGTATCCAGAATAAAGCCAACCTGCTTTTAGAAAAAGGCGTTGCATTACTTATTGAATGCCCCTCGCAGTAACAGAAAACTACGGACCCTCCAGACCCTTACCGAACTGAGTTCCTTGTTCCACTCATTAACTACGAGTTCCTTTCAGCACTGTACCTTGAGTTATGCAGACGGCGTCTCTCCGCTTTCCACCACTCTAGGTAGACCTTCCAGCCTCTTCATTCACGCAGCATACCCACAGCTGCGTATCACTGATTGACTCCGCTCCCTTACAGCCCCCGTAACCCGTACGTACTGTTGGCCTCTTCACTCTTTTGATTCGTTGCCTCACAAACATCCGTAGAGACGTGCTCACATTGGTTACTTGTCTTCCTCCCATCCCGTCGCCTTACTTGCTCCTCTCAGTAGATTTTCCCAGTATAGCTGTGGTCTGGAAACCAAAAAAATTCTCTTTAACAGGAAGGTAACACTTTGCAACTGCTGAACAACATACATTCGGTATTTGCAAATAGCCTCAGAGTTCCCGGAGCCGCTATGATTCCATAACCACTTCACGTGTCGTAGACTTTATAGCAAAGATTGCCTTGAACAGGTTAACCTTGTTGTCCCCATCGTTCTCTGGGCACTTCTTAGTCGTACTAGGATGTATAGGACGTGTGCATTCTGTGTGCAAAGGAAGGAGGAGCTGGGCGCAGTTTGCGAACAGTTAAAGATGGTTTTGACCACCGTCAGCCGTCTTGAGACTGCTGCCTTGGGGTATAGCTGTGGTGGAGATTCTGGTGCGCCGCATGGGACACCTCAAGTGTCGTTTCTCCCATGGGCTGTGTTGCCCAGCACCTTGCAGTGTACTCAACATAGTGGATGTGCCCTCACCTCAGAGAGAGTGGCAGCGAGCACCTATCTGTTTCGAGACACCAGCTTTGTTGAGGAATTGTGAGAATTTATATGTGATGAATTACGACAGAGAAAGGAGCCTGTGACAACTCGAGGTACTTACTTCATTTTAGTTGTTTGTCTCCACATTTACATATATTTCAACTTTTTTCAAAGACCTCCTCTCATAGAGTCAAGTTCTGAAACAGTGTTTTCTTTTCTCTGCTAGACAGTGCCGCAGGTTACCCCAAACTCGTAACTCAACACACACGTCGTATTAACACAAATGAATCAACCTGATGACGGAGGTTTAAACATTTGAAACTCGTTGTGGAAATAAATTAAAACAGTGACTGGTAAAAGTAAACTTCTTGAAACTTCTTGGCAGATTAAAACTATGTTTCAGACCGAGACTCGAACTCAGGACCTTTGCTTTCCGGGGCAAGACCACTTGCTGGCGAAAGGTGAAGGTTCCGAGTTGGAGTCTCCGTCCGGTACACAGTTTTCATCTGCCAGGAAGTTTCATATCAGCGCACTCCGCAGAAAAGTGAAAATTTCTTCCAGTAAACTTGTTTCGTTCAAGATGTGCTAGTAGTAGCACCTCTGGCTGAGAGGTGTCACCATCATACAGGCGACGAAATAATAAACAAGCTAGTATTAAACTGGAAAGCAACATCTTCCATGTGCTCAATGGAACAAAGCTGTATATTTACTTATGGTACTAAGTAAAATTTCAGGATATATTTAGCTTTTCAGTTAAAGGGAAATATACTTTTATGTAAACAACTTTATTTTTCGACAGTAGTTTTTGTTTCTGCTAATATTATAGTTGGTTGGTCGATTTGGGGAAGGGACCAGACAGGGAGGTCACCGGTCCCATCGAATTACGGAAGGATGGGGAAGAAAGCTGGCCGTACCCTTTCAAAGGAACCATCCCTGGATTTGCCTGAAGCGATTTAGGCAAATGACGGAAATCTAAATCAGGATGGCCGGACGCGGGATTGAACCGTCGTCCTCCCGAATGCGAGTCCAGTGTGCTGAACACTGCGCCATCTCGCTAGGTGCGAATAGCATGTTTTATTGTTAAGTACTGTTAATTTCATCCTTTTTTTAATTATCAGAGTGAATGAAGAGATAAATGTGGTGTATGTGATATTTGCTTTTGTATTAACTGAGTATACAATAGCGTAGAAACATGTATCTGAATCAATTGCACGAGTCAAATGCTTCGTGGAAATTTGTGATTTGTAATTCGCCAATTTAAAGTACTGGAGAAACAAGAAACTTATTCCAGTAATTCAGTTACGCAGAGAAGAAATTATTCTGCTGTTTACAGGTTCTCTGAAATTGTTTAGCTAATAAATCGCTTTAAAAAGACATTAACAAGGTGTTTTGTGCAAAGTAAAAGACTCAGGATAGTGGGATTTAGATCTTCTACCCTCACTGGCTATAGTGCAGCTCAGCCTGTCAGCCGGCCGGTGTGGCCGTGCGGTTCTAGGCACTTCAGTCTGGAACCGCGTGACCGCTACTGTCGCAGATTCGAATCCTGCCTCGGGCATGGATGTGTGTGATGTCCTTAGGTTAGTTAGGTTTAAGTAGTTCTAAGTTCTAGGGGACTGATGACCACAGATCTTAAGTCCCATAGTGCTCAGAGCCATTTGAACCATCAGCCTGTCAGGAGAGATAGCATTCTCACGCATTTTGGGGGCTAGAGGATTGCTTTCTGGAGTCTGAATGGATTTGGGGCTTAAACATCATGATAACCGGACGTGTTAACGTTGCATTCTTAGCAGATATTTTCATTTTGAACAGTCACTGTTGTAAATAGATTGTGAAGTGTCGTAAAGTATTAACAAACAAACGCTAAAGACAAATGTGTAAACGCCATATTTTTTATGTAAACTGTGACCTTTTATGAATAACGTATATGCACGAGGCGTTTTGCACAGATCGTGACCGAAGACGGATAATTCAATGTCATCAATTTGTAGAAAATTGAGCGAGCATTCTATTCACAGACAATCCGCGTGCTACTTTCCTGGTAACAGGTTAAGGCGTATACCATAAGCTGGCTACCGAGAGTGATTGTGCTATAGGACAACGTCGTAAAGTAACTTTGAAGTAATTCGGACTTGATAGTCGGCAGCGTATTCAAGAAGTGCCAATATATCGGGATATTCATTCAAACACTTTCTCTCATTTAGTAAGTAGCCAGACTCGGTACTAGAAAACATTCTATGCACATTATAGATTCGTGTAGAGCAACTGATTCCTGTTAACAGCTTTTCCACTCGAAGAAACATTACACGTTATTCTTCAGGGAAGACGTGTGCTGCATGAGAAGATGACCTAAAAGTGAGTGGACATGAGACTTTTTTGCAGAGGAATTAGATAGCGCCTTCGCAGTGAATTAATTGAGAATGAAATCATAGAGTCAGTTGATAAGCTTTGTGGTTAGGGCAAGTTAAGGTAACAGCTGGATGGACAGCAAATGAAATAAACAAAAGAGTAAAAATGGAGTGTAGTGTTTTTGATAAAGAAAATTGAAGTTCTAAATTTAAGTCTCCAATGTGTCTGCAAGGGAAAGTTTACTATGTATAACACCCGTTTTGAATGTGAAATTATTCGAGAACTGGGGTTACTAACTGAATAATGGAGAGATGTATGTCGGAAATTACGAGAAAGACAGAAAAAGAAATGAATAGATCAGAGACAGATTGGAATTGACGATATAAGTATGGCTGTTGAAAATGAAATGTAGGTGAGTAGGATATGTAGTCAGGTGGATGAACTACAGATGGTACATGGAAGTACTTTGCTGGATACATAGAGATTACAAAAGTCCCAGGCATGGACCTTATGGATGTTGATCACATAACACTAAAAAGTAAGTGGTTAAAAACACTGATACTGTATTGAAGGATATGGGTTCCGCCTTTTTGCAAACACACTGTTTTTTCTTTTTACCCAAACATATTTCAGCACCTCTGTGCCATCATCAGTGGGTTTTTGCTTACTGAAAACTGCAAAAAGTGAAAATGTTTTACCTTTTAACTGATTTAACAAAATGAGACCTAAAGAAAGTTTTCCTTCGTTTTGCTTCTTACCGTGGTTTTACAGGACTAACTGTATGGTGTCCTGCACTGATAGCTTGTCATCTGCAAACCAATTTTGGCGTGTCAAAATGTTTGGTGTATATATTTGTTACTACTCACACTTTGTTCTGACTGATCCTTCTTCTCCTGGGTTCCGAGGACGGTGCACAAACACATTAATGTACTTTGTGTAATTTCTTTCTTTGTAAACGCCTTTTTACTTCGCGAAAGGCGGTAAGCACTATGTTATTGTGTTTCCATCGGTGTCCATTTGTTCCCGAGAGATTTTGGCGTCGAATTTGAATTTTGTTTACTTTTTCTCTCTCTTTCTGTCTGCCTGTGTGTGTGTGTGTGTGTGTGTGTGTGTGTGTGTGTGTAAGCTCCTTTAGCTGTTTGCGTTGCCTTTTCTGTAAAGTTCCTTTAGTGTGTTAAATGGTGTGCCATTACAAAGTGTAGTGTTTTCATTTAAAACTTGTTTGCGTTCTGATGTTGCCGTCTGTATGTGGAACTTCTCCTCTATTTGCAATTTGTGGTACAGGCTGTGGCTGGATTTCAGTATTTTTAAATGTGTTGCTATTGTAGTTGGGTGGTTCTTATGGCCTATTAGGTGGTCAGCAAAGGTGGTATGGGCACTGCTGCTTTTTAGGGCTCTGAGGTGTTCTGGGTATCTTGTTTTAAAGTTCCTGCACGTTTGTCCTATGTATACTGATTGTGAAGTGTTGCATGTGAGTTCATATATTCCTGTTTTGTTGAATTTATCTGTGGTTGTCTCCTGTGCTCTGAGTTTTTTCTGTGTTGTGTTGTCTGTCCTGTATCCTATTTGAAATTTCTGCTCTTCAATATAGTTAAATAACAACTGTCTAACTCATAATGTAATTCCACATGTAATTCCACACTATATAAAAAAACTCTGTAAGTAGCATGTCATCTGCACCAAGTAAAGTGAAAAATAAGGCGGTGATATTGTGGCTAAAGCATGAAATTAGGGAATTATACGCTAAAAAACAACAACGAATTTTACAAAACACATTTTTGAATTGGCCAATAAATTTGCAATATCAGCTCAGTTCGAGGAAATAACGCAGAGAGAAAAGGCAACTTACAGAAAATAACACAAGAAAGAACAGAATAAATAAAACAAAAAGAACTAAACAGACTCATTAACAGCACAAGCACATCCACTGCAAACAGTCACCACAACCAAAAACATCAATTCCATGACAGAATCACCAACTTAACTGAAATTAATCTCAACAAACAAGAAAAATGCCTACTGGGAAACGGACCAAAAGACAAATTTAACACACATACACCACTCAAAACAATAGAAGGAGAATCTGAACACATTATAAGAGGACAGGAAAGACTGGGTACACCAAATTTTAATGCAAACTTAGCAAGAGAATTAGCTGCTGCAGAAATAGCACAGATAATCGGAACACACAAATTATGAATGAAAAAACACTAGAGAAAATCACAGCCAACAAGCTAAAACAAAAATTAAAGCAAAACACTGTTATACTAACAAGGGCAGATAAAGGGAACGTCACTGTGATTATGAATGAACATCACCAAACTAACCGGTGACACAACAGCAAGATATCAGAGAAACATCCAACAACCACTAAAAAACATCAAAAATACGTTCTCAAAAGGCCAGATGCAATGAATGACACAAAAAATCTAAAGGCACTCACTCCAAAATCCCTACCAAAGGTGCACAAAGATCGTACCCCTTTAAGGCCAGTCATCAACTTCAGAAATTCCCCATCATACCACCTAGCCCAACATACACACACATTACTAAAGAACACATACACTTTTGAAAACAACAGGAACATAGAGAACTCAATGCAAGTAGTAGAGAGAATCAAGAATATAGAAATACCAGACACAGCAAGCCTCATATCATTTGATGTCACGTCACTGTACCCTTGTATTCCAATAAATGAAAGGATCAGCATCACCATACAAAGACTAAAACAACAAGGAAACACACCAGTCTCATGCATTAATGAAACAGCAACCATGCTCCAGACCGTAACAGCACAAAATTACATTACGTTCAACAATGAAGTTTACTCCCAAAATCTACATTTACATCTACGTGATTACTCTGCTATTCACAATAAAGTGCCTGGCAGAGGGTTCGATGCACCACCTTCAAGCTGTCTCTCTACAGTTCCACTCTCGAACGGCGCGCGGAAAAAAACGAGCACTTAAATTTTTCTGTGCGAGCCCTGATTTCTCTTATTTTATCGTAATGATCATATCTTCCTATGTCGGTGGGGGCCAACCGAATGATTTCGTAATCGGAGGAGAAAAGTGGTGATTGGAATTTCATAAGAAGATCCCGTCGCAACGAAAAACGCCTTTGTTTTAATGATTGCCACTCCAATTCACGTATCATGTCTGTGACACTATCTCCCCTATTTCTCGATAATACAAAACGATTTGCCCTTCTTTGTACTTTTTCGATGTTATCCGTTAGTCCCATCTGATGCGGATCCCACACCGCACAGCAGTACTCCAGAATAGGGCGGACAAGCGTGGTGTAAGCAGTCTCTTTAGTAGACCTGCTGCACCTTCTAAGTGTTCTGCCAATGAGTCGCAGTCTTTGGTTGGCTCTACCCACACTATTATCTATGTGATCGTTCCAATTTAGGTTATTTATAATTGTAATCCCTAAGTATTTAGTTGAATTTATAGCCTTCAGATTTGTGTGACTTATCGTGTGATCGAAATTTAGCGGATTTCTTTTAGTATTCATGTGAATAACCTCACACTTCTCTTTATTCAGGTTCAATTGCTACTTTTCGCATCGTGCAAATGTCTTATCTAAATCATTTTGCAATTCTTTTTGGTCATCTGATGACTTTACCAGACGGTAAATGACAGTATCATCTGCAAACAGTCTAAGACGGCTACTGAGATTGTCTCCTATGTCGTTAATATAGATAAGGAACAATAGAAGGCCTAGAACACTTCCTTGGGGAACGCCGGATATGATTTCTGTTTTACTCGATGACTTTCTGCCTATTACTATGAACTGTGACCTTTCTGATAGGAAATCACGAATCCAGGAGCACAACTGAGGCGATATTCCATAGGCACGCAGTTAGGTTAGAAGACGCTTGTGAGGAACGGCGTCGAAAGCCTTCTGGAAGTCTAAACATATGGAATCGATTAGACATCCCCTGTCCACAGAACTCATTACTTCATGAGTATAAAGAGCTAGTTGTGTTTCACAAGAACGATATTTTCTGAATCCGTGCTGACTACGTGTCAATAAATCGTTTTCTTCGAGGTACTTAATAATGTTCGAATACAGTATATGTTCCAAAACCCTACTGCAAATCAACGTCAGTGATATGGGAATGTAATTCAACGGATTACACCTACTTCCCTTCTTGGGTATTGGTGTGACTTGAGCAATTTTCCAGTCTTTAGGTACGGATCTTTCTGTGAGCGAGCGGTTGTACATAATTGCTAAATATGGAGCTATTGTATCAGCATACTCTGAGAGGAACCCGACTGGTATACAATCTGGACCGGAAGCCCTGCTTTTGTTAAGTGATTTAAGTGCTTTGTGGCACTGAGGATATCTATTTCTGTTTCTCATCTTGGCAGTTGTTCTTGATTGGAATTCAGGAATATTTACTTCATCTTCTTTGGTGAAGGAGTTTCGGAAAATCGTGTTTAATAACTCTGCTTTTGTGGCACTGTCGTCAATGACTTCACCATTGTTATCGGGCAGTGAAGGTGTTGATTGCGTCTTGCCACTGGTGTACTTTATGTATGACCAGAATCTCTTTGGGTTTCCTGCCAGATTTCGAGACAGAGTTTCGTTGTGGAAATTACTGAAAGCATCTCGCATTGAAGTACGCGCTATATTTCGAACTTGTGCAAAACTTTGCCAGTCTTGGGGATTTTGCGTTCTTTTAAAATGTGCATGCTTTATTTTCGCTGCTTCTGCAACAGCGATCTGACTCGTTTTGTGTGATGGGGAATGAGTACCGTCACTTATCAATTTATGTGGTACATATTTCTCAATTTCTGTCGATACTATCTCTTTGAAATCGTTCCTCAACTTTTCTATGCTTACATGATCAGATCGGAAGGGGTGTAGACTCTCTCTTAAAAAGGCGTTAAGAGCATTTTTATCAGCTTTTTTAAATAGATTTACTTTGCGTTTCTTTTTGATGGTTGTAGGAGTTACGGTATTCAGCCTAGTAGCTACTGCCTTGTGGTAGCTAATACCTGTATTCGTCACGATACTCACTATTTGTCCAGGATTATTTGTTGCTAAAAGGTCAAGTATGCTTTCGCAACCATTTACGCTTCGAGTGGGCTCATGAACTAATTGTTGAAAATAATTTTCTGAGAAAGCATTCAGTACAATTTCGGATGACGTTTTATGCCTGCCGCCGGCTTTAAACGTATAATGTTTCCAGCATATCAATGGTAGATTAAAGTAACCACTGACTATAATTGTATGAGTGGGGTACCTATTTGAAATGAGACTCAAGTTTTCTTTGAACTGTTCAGCAACTATATCTTCTGAGTGTGTGTGTGGGGGGGGGGGGGTGGGGGGGAGGGGAGCGATAGTTTAGTCCTATTGTCAAGTATAACTTCTACCCATGCTATTTCGCAGGAACTATCTACTTCAATTTCAGTACAAAGCAAACTACTTCTGACAGCAATAAATACTCCACCACAATTGTATTTAATCTATCCTTTCTGAACACTGTTAGATCGTTAGAAAAAATTTCTGCTGAACTTATTTCCGGCTTTAGCCAGCTTTCTGTACCTATAACTATTTGAGCTTCAGTGCTTAGAGCTCTGGTCCTTTCCCAACACAGCTATGACAATTTAGAAATACAATACCGATCGTGTCTACAACTAACCTGCTGCCCCATTTTAGACGGACGTCCTTTCTGTGGTTCCCTGAGACCCTCTAACCTAAGAAACGTCCCTGTCCCCGCTACCCACGTAGCTGCTTCCTGTGTGTAGTGGACTCCTGACCTATTAAGTGGAACCCGGAAACTCAGCACCCGACGGCGCAAATCGAGGAGTCTGCAGTCTCTGATTCAGATCCTCCACTCGGCTCTGCACCAAAGGACCACAGTCGGTTCTATCGACGATGCTGCAAATGGTGAGCTCCGCCTTAATCTCGCAAGCAAGACTGACAGTCTTTACCAATTCCACTAGCCGCCCAAATCCAGAGAGAATCTCCTCCGATCCAAAGCGACATACGTCATTGGTACCGACATGAGCCACCACCTCCAGTTGGCTGCACCCTGTACTCTTCATGGCATCTGGAAGCGGTCTTTCCACATCCAGAATGACTCCCCCCAGTATGCACACGAAGTGCACACTGGTTTCCTTCCCCTCCTTGGTAGCCATGTTCCTAAGGGGCCCCAAAACGCGCCTAACGTTGGAGCTCCCAACTACTAGCAAACCCACCATCTGTGAACGCCCAGACTTTGTGGGACGAGAAGCTTCCTCTGGAACAGCGTGGACGACTGCATCTGGCTCAGAGATCTCTCCAGCCACAGATAACGCCCGAAAACTGTTCGTCAAACGAACTGGGGGGGCCCTACGATCGGCCCCTCGGAAAGTTTTTCGCTTCCTACCATACTTTGGAATGATCTCGCACTTGACTATAGGTGAGGGGTCAACCTCAGTGCAGGCAGTAGCTGGGGCAGCCACAGCAGTGGGTCAAACAGCGGACACATTGGACGTGCTTGACGTCTCTCGCATCCCCGCATCCGACCCTCCACAGTGATGCCCCTAGGCAGCAGCCTCAAGCTGTGTGACCGAAGCCAGTGCAGCCTGGAGCTGTGAGCGAAGGGTCGCCAACTAAGCTCGCATCTGTATACAACAATCACAGTTCCTATCCATTACTGCAGTCGCTCCTGTTTGAAGCTCGTAAAAATATACAACAAACGAGCAGTGTACTCGGCTTGTTAGCAGTAGGAATTTGAAGTGCTCTCTCACTAATGGTCTAAACGACACTGAGCTACACTAACGAAAACAAACAAAAGCCTGTACGATCCGAGGGTCGATGTAAGGGTCGATTGCAACGGCGGTACGGTACACTACACTGTTATTAAAATAAAAGCTTGTGCCTAGTAGGCACTCGAACATGCAAGAAATTACAAAAATAATCTAGTAACTACAGAGGTATCTGTAAATAAATAAGTCACTCCTGCTGGAAGCTCGTAAAAATATACAACAAACATACGGTGTACTCGCCTTCTTAGCAGCAGGAACACGAGGTGCACTGTCACTGACAGTCTATCTGAAACTCATGAAGGACTGCCAATGGGATCACCAGTTAGTGGCCTCCTTGCCAAAACATACATGAACAACCTAGAGAACAGGATCTTTACACACATAATAAGATAAAAAAAATACAAAGTCATATACTAGTACCAGTTCGGCGATAACATAATATGCCTGATTGATGAACCACACACACACGTACATAAGGAAATAAAAAACTTACGCCCAAAAATTAGCTTCAAATTAGAAACAGAAACAGACAACACACTAAATTTCCTGGACCTCACTATATGAAAAACGAACAACACCCATGATTTTCAATATTCAGGAAACCAACAACCACGAACACCACCATTCATAATCCGTCAAACCACCCAGTCACACACAAGTAAGCAAGCTTCAGACCCATGCCCCACAGATTGAACAGAACACCTGTAAACAAACAGAATTACACACAGGAGCTAAACAGAATAAGAAAAGATAACAGAGGAAAATAGTTACAAGCCCCAGATGATAGGGAAATTAAACCAACAAATTTGTAAACAGAAAAAGAACGAATGCACAACACACACACACAAAATCTTACACAACACAGATCAACACAAGATACAAACAATGACCACATGCTACACACCAGCACAACAACAACAACACACACAAAAGAAAATGGCATATACTCACCTACAATAACAAAACTGTCCACATATTAAAGAAACAGGGACTTCAAATAGGATACAGGACAGACAACACAACACAGAAAAAACTTAGAACACAGGAGACACCCCACAGATAAATTCAACAAATCGGGAATATATGAATTCACATGCAACACTTGTCCATCAGTATATATAGGACAAACATGCAGGAACTTTAAAACAAGATACCCAGAACACCTCAGAGCCGTAAAAAGTAACACTACCTATCACAAACAGCTAAAGAAACCTACACATACACACACACACACACACACACACACACACACACACACACACACACACGGGAAGAGAGAGAAAGTAAACAAAATTCAAATTCGGCGCCAAACTCTCTCGGGAACAAGTGAACGCCGACGGGATTAGGAAACACAACAACATAGTGCTCACCACGTTCCACGAAGTAAAAAAGCGTTTATAAAGAAAGAAATTACACAAAGTAGAATAATGTGTGTGTGCAGTGTCCTCAGAACCGAAAATAAGAAGGATCAGTCACAACAAAGCTTGAAGAGTAACAAATATATACGCAAAACATTTTGACACGCCAAAATCATGTTTTTTAAAAATCAGGGTATGTGTTAATTCGCCGATAAAATTTACATTTACATCGTTTGGTTTCCAGATGACAAGCTATCAGTGCAGGACACCATACAATTGGTCTTGCAAACTTTCTTTAGGCCTCACTTTGTTATATCTGTTATAATATAAAACATTTTCAGTTTTTACGGTTTTCAATAAACAAAGACCCACTGGTGATGGCACAGAGGTGCTGAAACATGTTTGGGCAAAAAGAAAAAAACTGTGTTTTTGCAAAACCTGCAAATGCGGAAAGAAAGGACAAGACCTGCAGATCCAAAAGAAGAGTGTAGGACTGATACTCTTTGCTAAGGAAATCAGGAGGAGACCTTTATTTAGCGGCAGATGTAAAATGGCTGTTGAAGACTATATTCTGTGTATAATCATACGAAATTCATCGAGTCGTCAGGATAGCCTCGCACGTTACCACATCGCTTCCGGGATTTGGGGAGGATTTTCGGATCAAATCCGCACGATATGTTAACGATTAGGGCGATGTTCTGGCCAGCATAGATGTGGTTATTCGTAAACATTTCGAACACATCCTTACACTTCCACATGGGATAACACTAGACACAGACAGATGGGATGCACAAATTTCATCCCAGGTGGAAAGGGATTGCGGAAGGGAGGGCATTGGACCCTCCCGTATGACTAACATTCCTGAGTCCATATTAACATGCCGAACCCGTGAGACACAGAATAAGGCCAAGGAACCGAAGAAGGGTCGTATGAATTTTATTGAAACGGAGTACGTACGCGAAACTCTGCGTTCATGTACCGGATGTTTCGAACTTCTTCCACTAAAACGAGAGAACTGGGAAAGAGTTGTAACCAAAACTAGAACCGTCTATTTCAATTGCAACGCCAATAGGAATGAAAAACTGTTTTCATGCTGATACTCTCAGCAGTGCCTGATGTTCCTACGTAATTCGTAATCCTCAGAATTTGTCTCTCGTGTTATCGACGAGAAGATGGGCTGCAACATGTCAAGGTCTTGTCCTCTTCGATGTAGCAGTTATTCATGACAAGGGAACATTTTACCATAATTTGCAGAATGTATTGGGCATTTTCTTCCTCTGATTCCCAAACTCCGGATCTTACTCAATTCGATCTACACTCCTGGAAATTGAAATAAGAACACCGTGAATTCATTGTCCCAGGAAGGGGAAACTTTATTGACACATTCCTGGGGTCAGATACATCACATGATCACACTGACAGAACCACAGGCACATAGACACAGGCAACAGAGCATGCACAATGTCGGCACTAGTACAGTGTATATCCACCTTTCGCAGCAATGCAGGCTGCTATTCTCCCATGGAGACGATCGTAGAGATGCTGGATGTAGTCCTGTGGAACGGCTTGCCATGCCATTTCCACCTGGCGCCTCAGTTGGACCAGCGTTCGTGCTGGACGTGCAGACCGCGTGAGACGACGCTTCATCCAGTCCCAAACATGCTCAATGGGGGACAGATCCGGGGATCTTGCTGGCCAGGGTAGTTGCCTTACACCTTCTAGAGCACGTTGTGTGGCACGGGATACATGCGGACGTGCATTGTCCTGTTGGAACAGCAAGTTCCCTTGCCGGTCTAGGAATGGTAGAACGATGGGTTCGATGACGGTTTGGATGTACCGTGCACTATTCAGTGTCCCCTCGACGATCACCAGTGGTGTACGGCCAGTGTAGGAGATCGCTCCCCACACCATGATGCCGGGTGTTGGCCCTGTGTGCCTCGGTCGTATGCAGTCCTGATTGTGGCGCTCACCTGCACGGCGCCAAACACGCATACGACCATCATTGGCACCAAGGCAGAAGCGACTCTCATCGCTGAAGACGACACGTCTCCATTCGTCCCTCCATTCACGCCTGTTGCGACACCACTGGAGGCGGGCTGCACGATGTTGGGGCGTGAACGGAAGACGGCCTAACGGTGTGCGGGACCGTAGCCCAGCTTCATGGAGACGGTTGCGAATGGTCCTCGCCGATACCCCAGGAGCAACAGTGTCCCTAATTTGCTGGGAAGTGGCGGTGCGGTCCCCTACGGCACTGCGTAGGATCCTACGGTCTTGGCGTGCATCCGTGCGTCGCTGCGGTCCGGTCCCAGGTCGACGGGCACGTGCACCTTCCGCCGACCACTGGCGACAACATCGATGTACTGTGGAGACCTCACGCCCCACGTGTTGAGCAATTCGGCGGTACGTCCACCCGGCCTCCCGCATGCCCACTATACGCCCTCGCTCAAAGTCCGTCAACTGCACATACGGTTCACGTCCACGCTGTCGCGGCATGCTACCAGTGGTAAAGACTGCGATGGAGCTCCGTATGCCACGGCAAACTGGCTGACACTGTCGGCGGCGGTGCACAAATGCTGCGCAGCTAGCGCCATTCGACGGCCAACACCGCGGTTCCTGGTGTGTCCGCTGTGCCGTGCGTGTGATCATTGCTTGTACAGCCCTCTCGCAGTGTCCGGAGCAAGTATGGTGGGTCTGACACACCGGTGTCAATGTGTTCTTTTTTCCATTTCCAGGAGTGTACTTTATATGAAAGCAAAGATAATCATGGGCGCTAAAACCTGGCTCGAAAAGGAAGAGTATGTTTTTACCAGGTTAGGCCTCCTAATACTGTAGGTAGTGCATCAGACATCAGGGCTCTTTAATAGGGCCATGCAACATTTCTACAGTACTGGCCACCTGTTCGTCATCACTTCAAACAGTTCCTCTGACTTCGAGGCTGTTCTAACTTATTATGATCAGCAGCAATATCTTTTTAATGAGTGTATATACTGTATATACAACGGCGTATTTTTGTTTGGGAAGTAAAATCAACTATTGTGTTTCTTAGCTACGCATGGTTTACACGTATGAGCCAAACTACAGGATGGGGCAAATAAAAGTGGCCCAGATGAGGCGATGTGATTGGACGTGAATGTATGCATATATCCCGTGACGCGCACACCACGTGTATGCCACCCACGTGATCCACACCGCTTCAGTGCGTAGTGCGGACTGTCAGTAGGAGTGGAGCAGTGCAAAAGGGACGATGGTACTCACAGTGGAGCAGGGCGTGTGTTCGTTGTGAAAACTTACGTGACAATGAGGTCTGGGGACTTTGTGGGTAGTTATTTGCTGCGAAGTTTAATGGTGTCAAAGCGCCAGCAAAGAGTGCTATGCAATGCTTAGTCGGAAAATGGCGTCAGACAGGATCTGTTCGAACAACTCAAAAAAACTTCCGGAAGCGTGCCCGCACGCCAGAAAATGTGGCTGTAGTTCACCAGAAAATGCTTCAGAGTCCTATCAAACCAGCCTGACGCCTGTCGCAAGAGGACAGCACATCATGTCGATCATGCGGACAAATACTCCACCTGGACGTGCAAATGCATCCCTACCGAGTGCCTGTTGTCCATGCATTAAAATCAGTTGATGCTCCTCAGCGCCTCCAGTTCTTTAAGTGGCTGTTCACTGAGAATTTAGAATGAATGGCTCGGATATGGCTCTGTTCTTTATGTTAGTGAAGCGTAGTTTCACCTGATAGTATGTCAACTCACAGAATCACAGGTTCTGGGCAGCGGAGAATCCGCATAACTGCCACGAAACACCATTGCATGATCAGAAGGTTGGAGTCTGGTCCCATCTTTCATCGGATGCTGCCTCCGCACCTTACATTGCCAATATTTTGAAACCATTTGTACCATAATTAAAAGAGGAGGAAAAGACCTACAATTACTTCCA
Source organism: Schistocerca americana (assembly GCF_021461395.2). NCBI lineage: Eukaryota > Metazoa > Arthropoda > Insecta > Orthoptera > Acrididae > Schistocerca > Schistocerca americana. Next base: position 709,739,139 of record NC_060130.1, on the reverse strand, counting down.
ACAGCATGGAGCAATTACCCATACAGTCTGCCGAACCTTGAAGCACAGTTACACATCTTCACGTCTGACAGAGCTGTTAGCAGAGGCCAGTCTCGTCACGGCCCTAGCTGGGCACCGAGGTCACCTGACCTGTCAGCGTGCGATTACTTTGTGTGTGGAGCCCTCAAGTTTAAGGTGTATCGCAGCAACCTTCATAGTCTTCAAGAACTGCAGCAGAACATTTCGAATGAGACTGCAGCAGCTCCAGCAGTCCAGCTTCGATCCGCCTTCAGCAACTTGCTGGCCAGGGCCCAAAAGTGCCCAGATATGAATGGTTAATGCTGTATTTCCTTTCGTCTGTGTGTTTATTTTTACCTTGGAACACTGTTCTCCGAGCCACTTTTATTTTCCCCGCGCTGTACAATCAATGGCTTCTTATCTCTGAGAACTAGACTGACCTCGATTATGTTTAAACTAAAAGCTTTCGGTAGATAATGTACTATGGTGCAAATGGCTCTGAGCACTATGGGACCCAACTGCTGAGGTCATTAGTCCCCTAGGACTTAGAACTAGTTAAACCTAACTAACCTAAGGACATCACACACATCCATGCCCGAGGCAGGATTCGAACCTGCGACCGTAGCGGTCTTGCGGTTCCAGACTGCAGCGCCTTTAACCGCACGGCCACTTCGGCCGGCTAATGTACTATGGAATCAACCTAAAGCTTCTCTCTCATTGCTAAATGTAAATGTCGTGTGACTAGGGCCTTCCGTTGGGTAGACCTTTCGCCTGGTGCAAGTCTTTCGACTTGACACCACTTCCGCGACTTGCGCGTCGATGGGGATGAAATGATGATGACCAGGAAGTGTTGTCCCATTGCTAAATGATGTCGATGACTAGTCTGTCAATGAACACATGGCAGCCATCTTTTAATTTTTAAATATTGTTTGAGCTAATTTGTAGTTTTTTTCGCTTGTATGCACCTTAAGTAACAAGCTGTATGGCTTAGAAACTACGGGATACACATTTACGTCGCTAAATTGCAGACATAAAGGAATTAAAGACATTAGCTCCCAGTGAGCAACGATTTATATCAATAAGGCAAATTGAAAACTCCACGCCGACACTTGCTTGTGTCATTCAATCTGCGTAGTTGCTAGGCACGATGTTGTTATGTTTGCTTACAGTATGCTTGTGTGTTCCTTGAGTGCATTCTGACTTGCTAGTCAGTTAGTATGCGACAGTAAGTCATGAATGGACGATGGAATTTACCAATGCAGAAAAAGCCGACATGCGCATGGTGTGTGGAGGGTGTAGGAAGAATGCAAAAATGTTTCAAATGGCTCTAAGCACTATAGGACTTAGCATCTGAGGTCATCAGTCCCCTAGAACTTAGAACTACGTAAACCTAACTAACCTAAGGACATCACACACATCCATACCCGAGGCAGAATTCGAACCTGCGACCGTAGTAGTAGCGTGGTTCCTGACTGAAGCGCTTATAACCGGTCGCCCACAGGGGCCGGCTAGGAAGAATGCAGTTCGCTCTTGTACGGTGTATGTGGCAAGATATCCCAATAGACGTCAGCCATCTATTTATCAACCTCTTCAACCATTTACGTGAAAGTGGTAGTGTAACACCTAGACAACGTAACAGAAGGAAACAAGTGACGACAGAAGAAAGGGAAATTAATGTTCTTGCTGCTGCAGTTGATCCGCACGTTAGCTCCCACGCAATAGCACGAGGAAATGGCAGGAGTTAGGCAAGTGTCCTACGCATTTTCCATCGGCATAGGGTCCATCCCTATGACATCTCTCTCCGCCAAGAGCTGCATGGAAACGATTATGAGAATCGTGTTAACTCCTGTACATCGGGATTAAGACAGGATACACTAGATGTATCACACCGAGCGGGGTAGCACAGTAGTTAGCACATTGGACTCGCATTCGTGAGGACGACTGTTCAAACCTGCGTCTGACCATCCTGACTTAGGTTTTGCGTAATTTCCCTAAATCGCTTAAGGAAAATGCTGGGTAGATTCCTTTGAAAGGGCATGGCCGGCCGCCTACCTCCTCCATCCTTCCCTAATCCGAGCTTCTGTTCCGTCTCTAAAGACCTCTTTCTCGACGAGTCGTTAAACACTGATCTCCTCCCGCTCCTCCTCGTCCAGATATAACGAATATTGTTTAGTGATGAAGTCACATTTACCAGTCATTGCATAGAAATTTAGGACATTATTTCGCTGTCGTTTTAGTCTTCACAATGCCCCGTGTCCAAGATAGACGAAGGCCACTTACAGAAGAACTTATAGAACTCCTTAATTCATATGAAATTTACGATCTGTCCTACGATCCTATCGATAATTTTGAACAAGAGGACAATGGTGGAAGTAATGTTAGACGTTTCATATCATACGGTATATTGTAAGCTAAGTAGCCTAGAAGCAAATCCCGCTAACTGCATGATAAATGACACTGAGATAATCACGAAACACTCGTCCCATTCAAACGACAATGCATTGGCAGCAGGAATGTTATTGTTGCCTATGAATTTGTTACAGCACAGCCAACCTAAAGCTGAATAAGAAAAATATCCATTCTAATCGTAACAGACTGAAAGGTAGCTTTGAATGTCCAGATTGGTAAGTCTGATGTTTGTTCACGTGCTTTGTATCCGGACATGGAAGGGCGACAGCCACGCCTAGGGCATTTAGCAGGCTTTGCACCCGAAGACAACATTCAGTTAACTGCTTTTGAAACCGAACACGATTTTCAACAGCCATTTTCGATGGTTTATAGCCGGTTTTGCAACCTGAAAGAGGACGCGTGTTTGCTCATGCAATTGATATTGCATGTGTAAATTCATGGACTGATGATGGCATTGAAACAGAGAATGACACGCGTAAAGCTGAAATACTAAACACCTTTTTCCAAAGCTGTTTCACAGAGGAAGACCGCACTGCAGTTCCTTCTCTAAATCCTCGCACAAACGAAAAAATGGCTGACATCGAAATAAGTGTCCAAGGAATAGAAAAGCAACTGGAATCACTCAACAGAGGAAAGTCCACTGGACCTGACGGGATACCAATTCGATTCTACACAGAGTACGCGAAAGAACTTGCCCCCCTTCTAACAGCCGTGTACCGCAAGTCTCTAGAGGAACGGAGGGTTCCAAATGATTGGAAAAGAGCACAGATAGTCCCAGTCTTCAAGAAGGGTCGTCGAGCAGATGCGCAAAACTATAGACCTATATCTCTGACGTCGATCTCTTGTAGAATTTTAGAACATGTTTTTTGCTCGCGTATCATGTCATTTCTGGAAACCCAGAATCTACTATGTAGGAATCAACATGGATTCCGGAAACAGCGAACGGGTGAGACCCAACTCGCCTTATTTGTTTATGAGACCCAGAAAATATTAGATACAGGCTCCCAGGTAGATGCTATTTTTCTTGACTTCCGGAAGGCGTTCGATACAGTTCCGCACTGTCGCCTGATAAACAAAGTAAGAGCCTACGGAATATCAGACCAGCTGTGTGGCTGGATTGAAGAGTTTTTAGCAAACAGAACACAGCATGTTGTTCTCAATGGAGAGACGTCTACAGACGTTAAAGTAACCTCTGGCGTGCCACAGGGGAGTGTTATGGGACCATTGCTTTTCACAATATATATAAATGACCTAGTAGATAGTGTCGGAAGTTCCATGCGGCTTTTCGCGGATGATGCTGTAGTATACAGAGAAGTTGCAGCATTAGAAAATTGTAGCGAAATGCAGGAAGATCTGCAGCGGATAGGCACTTGGTGCAGGGAGTGGCAACTGACCCTTAACACAGACAAATGTAATGTATTGCGAATACATAGAAAGAAGGATCCTTTATTGTATGATTATATGATAGCGGAACAAACACTGGTAGCAGTTACTTCCGTAAAATATCTGGGAGTATGCGTGCGGAACGATTTGAAGTGGAATGATCATATAAAATTAATTGTTGGTAAGGCGGGTACCAGGTTGAGATTCATTGGGAGAGTGCTTAGAAAATGTAGTCCATCAACAAAGGAGGTGGCTTACAAAACACTCGTTCGACCTATACTTGAGTATTGCTCATCAGTGTTGGATCCGTACCAGATCGGTCTGACGGAGGAGATAGAGAAGATCCAAAGAAGAGCGGCGCGTTTCGTCACAGGGTTATTTGGTAACCGTGATAGCGTTACGGAGATGTTTAATAAACTCAAGTGGCAGACTCTGCAAGAGAGGCGCTCTGCATCGCGGTGTAGCTTGCTCGCCAGGTTTCGAGAGGGTGCGTTTCTGGATGAGGTATCGAATATATTGCTTCCCCCTACTTATACCTCCCGAGGAGATCACGAATGTAAAATTAGAGAGATTAGAGCGCGCACGGAGGCTTTCAGACAGTCGTTCTTCCCGCGAACCATACGCGACTGGAACAGGAAAGGGAGGTAATGACAGTGGCACGTAAAGTGCCCTCCGCCACACACCGTTGGGTGGCTTGCGGAGTATCAATGTAGATGTAGATGTAGTACAAGAAAAACGCATCAGAATTAGGTGTTCTTAAAAATAAGACCGTTGATTTGCTTCACTTTAGGGCAAGTGTGGCCAAAGTACTGACAAAAATAGATAAGCCAGCTGCTAGGAAAAGGTGGTGTCCCACTAGTGACAGTCCAAGTACTTCAAAACGAGCCAACGCGGAAGTTCGTCCAGAAGCTGAGTTCGTTTGGACAACGTTGGGCATCTTTCAGTGATCAGTGACAAAAAATCATTTGGTAGGTGCAAGAAACTGGGCTGCAAAGGCAATACCAACTTTTCTTGTGTAAAATGCAACATTCACTTATGTTCGGATAGAAAAAACATTGTTTCTTTGATTATCATTCTTCACAAGTGTAAAACCATAGTTTATGTACATAATCATTAAGTAAGCTTTGTGTAATTTGTGTATTTCGGAGAAATGAAATAAAACTAAATACTTTGACTTTTCTGTTTACACTGCACCCACTTGAACATAATGTCCTCATTTTGGGGCGCGTTGTATCCCGCCTTGGGGGGCACCTCGGAATATTTTATACATCTGAAAAATCATAATTTAATTCGAAGAACTGGATAGCAAAGCCATGATTTTTTTTCAGAAAAAAATAATTCGTGACCGAAAGGGTTAAGAACATTTTATGGTCTCGGTGGCCGTCATATGACGACCATCGTAGTGAGATCACTCCTTCATTGGGCCGTCACAAGACGGGCCTCGTAGCGAGGGCAAGCTCTTATTGGTCTTTCATGTAACTACTCCCGTGCTTAAATGGTTAACAACATCAGGGCGTTAAAATACCATCATTATGTAAGATATCTGAGAGTACGATATGTGAAACACCTTACTCGAAAACCCATTAATTGTTATTTCTAAAGACGAAAGCTCTGGAACATAAAACGAGTAGGTCGTAGTCTGCTGATAGTGTTTCTTTTGTGCCGTAGCCTGACACAAACTAGACATGTTGCTGCGGTGTGCGGAAACCAAAATCGACGTTAAGCCGACGACTGGAATCGCAGTAGAGAACGAACGTTACGACAGGAAGAAACGTGCGCGTAGATCTGTACAAATGAAGAAAAATCAAAATTTTCTTCGATTGCAACATATAAACAGAGTTCAAAATTAAAGTGCAGGTCCATAAAATTGAAATAAGTTTTAGTATATAACTATTGTACGACAGTTAATGCCGTAACTCCATTGGTTCTGAAAAATGGTGAATGGCTGTCGATGTGGTTTTCAGCTAATCGATCTTGCACGTAATCGACTCTATTTCATCGAAAATACATTCTACATCTATCTACATTTATATCTTTTCTGTTCTACTCGGTGTAAATATAAGACAATTTACGATCACTCGCGCTGAGGGTCACGGAGAGACCCGTGGAATTAATAAAAGTGGTTCCTGTAGTAGATGAAGGCACAGCTCACGAAGTAAACAGCTATCAAGAAGCAAACTCCAGAGCATAGTGAAAGTCGATGTAAGTGTGTGCAAGCAGTCCAGGGAGCAATCAGAATCAGAAAACGTAAATACAGACAAAGTCAGTTACTCTAATATCATGTACTGAAGGCGTCAGGATAAGTGCGGGGCTGTACTTACTGACACTGTCTCGTCAGTGGACAGGCCCACGTGACATGCCCACAGTGCTGATGGCGCCCTGTATGGGAGCAAGGTGCAGCTGTGGTATGAAGCCCGAATATCTCTGACCTTTCCACCACGTTGATACTCGGGCTAAGTGAGGAATTTGATCACTACGGGGTACTAAACACTTCCCCACATTAATAGACATTTAGGACCATTCTTGGACCAACCTGTGCTGACTTCATCGACGAAGGGATCCCATGGCATTTGCTCGTCCTCATCGGCCAGATCAGATGTTGGCACAATGTTTGTAATTGCTGGTCGATTGACGGTTTCTAGAGCACAACTTGGTTCTCCCTGCAGGAGAGTGGTTGGCAGTTGTGGTTCACAGGAAGACAATGATTTGGCCTCCATGGACACCTCAGTCAAAGAATGGTCAGCCTCTGTCGATTCCTTGGTGAGGGGCCTCTGGCATTGGTGGGAGCCGGAATTAGCTTAGTGGATGGAATTTGTTCCACTTACATCGGCAGTCATTTTCAACCCACTGTTGGCGGAGGTTGCAGTGGCAGGCAGGCTGTTGGGGAGGCTTTTCTGGGGGTGGTTGTGTGTTATGCCTAGCTGAGTGCTGAGCGGGAGGGGTGGGTACAAAGTTTCATTGAGGCTGGAACTGATTGCGATGCCTGACTATGTGCTTGGCAGGTGGCACCAACAACACCTTGTGTCCACATGGGGTTCTTACCGAAAGTGGGAGCGTACGTGGGAGCCCACGAAGAAAAGGCTGTGTCGGATACATCAGGCACCAGCAATCGTCACATTTTACTGGTTTACAAGTGTTTTCATTAATATATTGAAGTCAATTCAGATGGTTCAAATGGCTCTGAGCACTATGCGACTTAACTTCTGAGGTCATCAGTCGCCTAGAACTCAGAACTAATTAAACCTAACTAACCTAAGGACATCACACACATCCATCCCCTAGGCATGATTCGAACCTGCGGTCACGCGGTTCCAGACTGAAGCGCCTAGAACCGCACGGCCACACCGGCCGGCTGAAGTCAATTAATGTCCATTTTACCCGCAGCTGTAGTCAGGCTTTCAATAACTCAAACCCATCACACGCACGTCTACCTTTGATCCAGGGCGCATCTTACAGCATTTCATTAAGCAATAATTGAATATAAACCATTGTTTTTCATGAATTACGAAGTATTTAAATTAGTCCGAGAATAGATAGGTTGGATTTTACATTCTTAAATGCACAACCTTCATCTACTAAACCAGAACCAAGACAATTTAGGGTGCAGCTGCAATCTTTAAGTGAACAAATTCTCGTGAAGTACAGCAACCATCACCCTGTTCCTCTATTTAACACTGAAACCTTTTACATCTAACATAGCAACATTTTATATGGCGACCATTACTCTGGATTGCGCTCTTTGTAGGGAATTTTGTCGAAAGGAGTTAGATTTTCATAGGATGTATAAATGTGTCAATAATTAGTTTTTTCAAATGATTCAAATGGCTCTAAGCACTATGGGACTTAACATCTGAGATCATGAGTCCCCTAGACTTAGAACTAATTAATCGTAACTAACCTAAGGACATCACACACATCCATGCCCGAGACAGGATTCGAACCTGCGACCGTAGTAGCAGCGCGGTTCCGGAATGAAGCGCCTAGAACCGCTTGGCCACAGCGGCCGGCTGGTTTGGTTTTTCCTCAGATTGCTCGCGAACCGAATGAACTGTTCAGTGTACCAGATTTTAGTCATGCTGCTGGTATTCTACGTTTGGAAAGTGCACACCGTGTTCCACCAGTATGATCTGAGGAATGATGTGAGACACAGAGTCCTCAGATACAAGCAAATTTCTCGCAGAAATCTATAACAGCATGGCCACGATCCGGGAGTTCAAGGTGAGATTTGGGACGCCAATAGTCGCGACTAATGAGCAAATGTCTGCGACCAAAGTAAGAATCGAAAATATAAGGGCCCAGATGACCCCAAGTGATGAGCAAATGTCTGCGGCCCATGCACGGATTAGTGATGTACAAGGTGCTCTGAGATGCATGACAGTGAGTATTGTCGAAGTTATGGTCGCTGAACTAGGGCCAAAGTTCGAGTGTTAAGAGCCGTGGCTCGACACAACGGATATGATTCAGGTATGCATGAACAACGCCACTAGGTGCAAGGAAGACGTAGAAACCTTTAAAACCCTACTGCAAAAGTTCAAGTATGACATGAGTGCGTATACATCGAACGGTGGGTAAGTTGCACAAAATAATCACAGGCTGTGCCTGCGTGATAAGTCACGGATGCAGCAGAAATACAGAGGAGGGCCTGCTCGTGCTACTATGATCAGCATGACAACCACCACCAACTGTACCAAAACAACTGGAACCATACTGGTGGCGGTGAGCTGAATGGCAATGCAGGAAACTATAGCCCTGTCGATCAGAATGGACCAAATGGAGTTCGGAATAGTTACGGCAATCACAAGCACTTCAATAATGAGCGTGGTGAGAAGTACAACCAGCCATTGTTCCAGGACCTGGTGTTGAGATTAAGTCAGCTAATCCCCGACATAATGAACCAAGTGACAAACTGCAGGCAATGCAATAACAGCTGTCTGCTGCAGCGAATGTTATAGCTAAACAAAATATGACTGGGATTTGTGATGTACTGTTTGTTACAAGGGAAGACATGAGGGAGGAACTACTACATGAGAATACTAATATGATGGGTCCAGCTGTTAGTCCTGTGGTGACAATTTCAATTAGGGTGGTGTCACTTACATGTGTTCTGGACACTGGGAGTCCCTTTATTACTCTGAGTTAAGCAGCATTGAAGAAAATGCAGGGAGGTGGGAGCTTGGCCCACCTTCCCATTCCAAGGAACAAAGGTGAGAGGAGGAATCCATGGGAAATCAGAAAGCAGGTTCTGTTTATTTTTATGTGCCAAAGGAAGGAATTCGAGTGTAATTTTTAATTGTTCCGTTACTGCATGTGGAAGGAATTCTGGGGACCAATTTTATGAGTACCCATCAGGCCGTGATAAGCCTGGGTGGAGGAATGATGACTGTTAAATTCGAAGGAGGTCAAGTAATGTTAGTTTTTAGTGAAAGTGTTCTGTGTATCAAGTCTCAGGTGAGCTGCATGAGGTTTTGTATTCAACCTGGATCGCGACCTAAACTGGAGCTCCTCGTCAACTACGTTAGTGAGTTGCGTTGTCTGTCCGATGAGCAGCAGAGAGATGCTGTTTCTGCAGGAAGTGTATTAGCAGTGTTGGAGCAAAGTCGAATGAAAGCGATTGTTCCACATTTTGCGATATCATACTTCCAGATGTGCCTGGCGCAGGGCCAGCTGCGTGTGTGCTGTCTTCCCCCTTCTGGAGCGAGGCACTTACTGGTTGCTGCTCCAAACCAGAACTATGTCAGAGTTTTCTAACACGGAATAATTTTAGTTAAATATCACGGATAATGGTGTGCTCGCGAGTCTGGTACGCAAGCGGTCGTCCGTGCTGTTCGGTACGAGAAATGGATCGCTACGTTTGTAATAAGCCAGTTATTACTTCTTCTGATCCGTCTACTTATTTCTATCGCAATAAAATACATTGAAGCGCCAAAGAAACTGGAACAGGCATGCGCATTCAAATACGGAGATATGTAAACAGGCAGAATACGGCGCTGGGGTCATCAACGCTTATGTAACACAACAAGTGTCTGGCACAGTTGTTAGATCGGTTACTGCTGCTACAATGGCAGGTTATCAAGAATTAAGTGAGTTTGAACGTGGTGTTAAAGTCGGAGCACGCGCGATGGGATACAGCATCTCCGAGGTAGCGATGAAGTGGGGATTTTCCCGTACGACCATTTCACGAGTGTACCGTGGATATCAGGAATTCGGTAAAACATCAGATCCCCGACATCGTTACAGCCGAAAAAAGATCGTGCAAGAGCGGGACCAACGACGACTGAAGAGAATCATTCAACGTGACAGAAGTGCAAGCCTCCTGCAAATTGCTGCAGATTTCAATGCTGGGTCATCAACAAGAGCGAGTGTGCGAACCATTCAACAAAACATCATCGATATGTGCTTTCGGAGCCGAAGGCTCACTCGTCTACCCTTGATGACTGCACGACACAAAGCTTTACACCTCGTCTGGGCCCGTCAACACCGACATTGGGCTGTTGATGACTGTAACCATGTTGCCTGGTCGGACGGGTGTCGTTTGAAATTGTATCGAGCGAATGGACGCTTATAGGAATGGAGACAACCTCATGAATCCATGGACCCTACATGTCAGCAGGGGACCCTTCAAGCTGGTTGGGGCTCTTTAATGGCGTGGAGTGTGGGCAGTGGGAGTGATATGGGACCCCTGATACGCCTAGATACGATTCTGACAGGTAACACTTACGTAAGCATACTGTCCGATCACCTGCCTCCATTCATGTCCATTGTGCATTCCGACGGACTTGAGTAATTCCAGCGGGGCAATGAGACACCCGCACCTCCAGAATTGGTACAGAGTGGCTCCAGGAACACTCTTCTGAGTTTAAAGACTTCCGCTGGCCACCAATCTGCCCAGACATGAACATTATTGAGCATACCTGGGATGCCTTGAAACGTGCTGTTCAGAAGAAATCTCCACCTCCTCGTACTTTTACGGATTTATGGACAGGCCTGCAGGATTCATGGTGTCAGTTCCCTCCAGCAGTACTTCAGACTTTAGTTGAGTCCATGCCACGCCCTGTTGCGGCACTTCTGCGTGCTCGCGAGAGCCCTACACGATATTAGGCAGGTGTAACCATTTCTTTGGCTCTTCAGTGTATAAGATCTGTCCTGTGAGAAAACATCATGATGGACAACTGTAAATGTGACACAGTTGTTTGATGTGTACCTAAGTCTTCTTGTACATCAGTCCGAAAACTTGGATCTGCTAAATTGTATCAATTATGTTTTAATTTTCATTTCGTCTGAAAGGCCGCCTGCTCTTCTTTCATGGTTTTCGAGAAGGAAGTTCTCCAAGAAAATAATGTTTCCATTGTTAAACTCATATAAATTTCTACTGTTTCTGTCTTCAGTATTTATTCGTGTTACGTACAACTTTTTTGCCTTCCAAGCAACATAAATTCTGCCATTACCACTAAAAAGTCGGCAAAACTTAATATCAACAGAACTTACTCAGCTCTAAGTATGCTGCAGAGCTCACTTCATGAAATGGAGAATGTTCTCCGCTTGTGAGAAAAAAATGTGTGTTAAATCTTATGGGACTTAACTGCTAATGTCACCAGTCCCTAAGCTTACACACTACTTAACCTAAATTATCCTAAGGACAAACAGACACACCCATGTCCGAGGGAGGACTCGAACCTCTGCCGGGACCAGCCGCACAGTCCATGACAGCAGCGCCTTAGACTCGCTTGTGAGTATCCCCTCTTAGTTTTATTCATACGAAACCGGAGAATGTTCTTTATTTTGAGCAACTTCCCCCACTCTTTTACTCACCCTGAGAACATTCTCGAGTGAAGTACATTATGTGATTCGCTTTATTCATGCGAACCTGATAATGTTATCTGAAATTTCGAGTGTGAAGTATATTCTCCTTTTTATTCACACGACCCATTGCGGTCCGCCCTGCTCGGTTCAGCGGCGCTACCATTCGGTATACAAAGGAGCCGCATGCTTAACCCTTGCTCTGATGGCGAAGTGACAGCCTCGATTACCTACGGTCAAGTTTTCGCTACCGAGAGGGCGATGCTGGGCCGGAGATTACTACAGACGGTGGGCGACACCAAGCCCACGGCGGCTGAGCGCTCCACACTGAGATGACAACAGCCCGATGTTTTGGCGGCACCACTGGGCAAGCGCAAGTGCAAGTGACACTTGTCAAAAACGGTTCGGGTAGCGCTTCCGCACGACCCACCTATGTGGGTGACACCTGTCAAAACGCTACGGGTACTGCTCAGACATGACCCGCCCACCTGTGACATCAGCGGAGGAGAGAATGTGTGGATTGCCATTACTCGACCCAGGCAGTAGAGGACCAGAGTGTCATTGGAGGAAGTTTGGTGCGTTGCGAGGGTGTATTGTGCATGGCCGGTGCTATTCGCAGTCGACGAATGACGTGGGGTGTTAAAAGTGCGGACCTATACACCTATGCATTTGGCGGCCGTCTGTTGACAGCACAATCGCCGTCGCGGAGGCTGGGCAGGGTTCTATGTTGCCGAGGGGGAAAAACAGAATAGCTCATTCTGCCACCCTTGCATGGGAACCAGCTACTGATCACACTCAGGCATACTGCAATGAGAACATCACGTTGGCACGACTACCTGAATCGAGAGAGGGTCCACACGAGCCGTCTCAGAGTTCTGTGGAACTTCGCTGGCAGGAAGGTCGTGTTTCGCGCATGAACGGTTTACGACCTCTGCCACCTGCAACGACGATCTCCTGCCCCCTTTCCTCTCGGCGACGGCCTGCCAAAGTGCTCCCCCTACAACTGCTGTGTTTGTGCCAATTTTGAGTGCCACAAACGAAATGATACTGCGAGTGAATTTCCTTCAGTGGAATGTCGTTTTTTTGTTTTTTAAGTTGAACTCTCAGGTACTGAAACAATTCAGATTAAATTTTCAAGTTTTAACGCAGTTAAGTGGACAATAATAATTTTCTGAATGTGTGTAAAGGACGTTTTAGTCTGTGTATGTATAGAAGGGAAGGACTTTAAATAAAAACATTTTAGATCTGAAAAGAAAATATTTGTCTGTTAAATAATTTGATTTTTGAGATTCATGACATATTGATATGTTGTTTTTAATCATTGTTGCTTATTTGTCCTTCATTTAACTGTCGCTGCTTGTGGTAACCTTATTTTGCTTGTTTTGTCTTTTACTGAATGTCAATACTTATTTGATCATGTTGATTCTGTTTTGCTTATTGGTGTCTAGTCTATTGTTTTCCTATGATGCGTTACTCAGTCTCATGTGGTGTTTTAATGTTTTGTTTTCCTTATGGTGTTTGCTTAGTATCATTTTTGTTTATTTTCTATCTGGGACAGATTTGCATATAGCATGTTGTGAGACTGAAATCAGTGTCACAGGATTAAGTGATTAAAATGCAAATCGTTTGTATTAAGTAATGTTTTAGGTTACAATGCTGGTTTCTGCACATTAATTCTGATTAATTCTGATGTTTTTGCATAATATTTAAGTTTTATGCATCGATACATATCCAGTAGTCTTGCTGACCTGTGTTTTGTTCCGTATTACCTCGCATTGTCACTACTTGACCCATGAAAGGGGTGATCATTTTTCTTCAAATGAAAGAAGAACACGCTGCTGAACTCAATTTTGCTCTTCAGAACAAAGTTTCAGTTAAACATTGAAATCAGTAAAATAAATTTCTTTTATTTCCGTCAATAATACTAAAACTTTTGGTCCTTAGACCACCCGTTTCGGTCAGCAATGGCCATCTTCAGATATGATTTATAATAGCATGTTGTGAGACTGAAATCAGTGCCACAGGATTAAGTGATTAAAATGTAAACTGTTAGTATTAAGTAATGTTTTAGGTTACAATGCTGATTTCTGCACTTAACTTTGATCTTTTTGTTCAAAACTGTTTTTTTTTCAAAATATTTATGTTTTATCTATCGGTGGCTTGAATTAAAGCCTACTTCGATGTGTCCTTGCATGGCAAAAACACTCCCTGAAGACTCTTTTTCCCCAGAGATTGCGTGTGATAAAGGGTCTCTATGTGAGCCTCTTCGTGATATTGTGATTTAAAGTAACCTCATCTCAGTATCTAAGGCACCTTAATTTATGGTGCAGTTAGTACATTTCCTCCGGTATAAAACAGCTGAGTGCGTTCATATCAGCCACAGTTTACATATTTTTCGTATTTTATACACAACTTTTCTGCTAATTTACACCTCCGCTAGGACCTTGCCTAGAACAGCTGTGCGGGTCTCCCGCATCGTTCCCTTACTCTCTGTCAAGGAGTATGGGATTTCATCATCATCTGCTAATTGTCCGATTCAGAAGCACCTGTGCGAAGTCCATTAAGTTTTGCTACTTCTCTGTGCCCCACAGTCTCGTTTACACTGTTTCAGTGCAATATTCCACAGTACCTGTTCTTTTCCTAACGAAAGAATGTGTGTGTGTGCAGTTACTAATTCTATCTGCATAACCGTGGGAGTAGAGTAGTATTGTGACAGTACAGTCAACTTTAGTAGATGCTTGGTGGGTAACAAAGAGGTGACTGTTCGCCTTCGTCGAATCTGTTGTGTAGGTTGAACAATAAAATAAGTCTGCTCTCTGGTCACTTCCATTGGAGGGATAAACCCCGGTTTCGTTGAGGGAACTCTTCGCTGTTTGCTGGGAGATGGTAAGATCGGATGCTCTAAAGAGCTTCTAAAAATGTTCAACTGTGTGTGAATTTCTAAGGGACTAAACTGCTGAGGTCATCAGTCCCTAGACTTAAAGACTACAGAAACTAACTTAAACTAACTTGTGCTAAGAACAGTACACACACCCAAACGCCCGAGGGAGGACTCGAACTTCCGGGGGGAGGGGGGGGGGAGGAGCCGCGCAGTCCGTGACATGGTGCCTCAAACCGCTCGACCACTCGAGGCGACGAAAGAGCTTCTCCTCGGTAGTTTAGTCAGTTTAAGTTTTCAGTCTAATAGCCACCCTAAAGCTTTTCGCTTATAGCTTTATAGTCTAGAAGTTCGTGAGAGGAATTGTATTTTTGTGTCGTGAGTGTTCAGTACCATGAAATTTAGGTGATTTCTTAGGTTATTGTTTGATTCAACTAGTCATTTGAACACGTGGAATGTATTGAATGAGTAATGATTAAGTTCGACCACATTCTCATTTTTTTTAAACCTCGAGTGCGTGTTCATTATATAATACTTCTGTGAATTTGCCACTCCTTTTCAGACCAGTTTTATTCTGTAGCTTCGATTTTTCGGTACTTGCTATTGTTCACTATCACCACGTGTTAGTCTTCATGTTTAAGGCCCATCGTCTTTCGCATCTTGTTACCTTTGTCATAAATTCAGTGCAGTTTCAATCCGTTTATCCTGAAATTCCGATTTGTTCGTTATTTACCTTTATTCGCCACCACCACATACTCGTGTTCTGGTTTAAAAGCTTTCTGTGCTACAGCTTGATTAATCATCCTCTTATACAGTGTATTTAATTAAATGTGTCTTTTTGGTTCATGTTTTGATCTTCGTGTATGTATTTCAACGGACCTCCTTGCTAGCCACGTGTGGTCAAGGTGGAGGACGTTTGTTCTTTTCTTTTCTTCTGTGTGTAAACCTCGGAAATTGCATCTGTCTATTAAGTGCGTGTATGGTTAACCCATCCTTTGATTATTCCCGTCCCATAAACCACGAATTTACACTACTGGTCATTAAAATTGCTGCACCACGAAGATGACGTGCTACAGACGCGAAATTTAACCGACGGGAAGAAGATGCTGTGATATGCAAATGATTAGCTTTTCAGAGCATTCACACAAGGTTGGCGCCGGTGGCGACATCTGCAACGTGCTGATATGAGGAAAGTTTCCAACCCATTTCTCATACACAAACAGCAGTTGACCGGCGTTGCCTGGTGAAACGTTGTTGTGATGCCTCGTGTAAGGAGGAGAAATGCGTACCGTCACGTTTCCGACTTTGATAAAGGTCAGATTTTAGCCTATCGTGATTGCGGTTTATCGTATCGCAACAATGCTGCTCGCGTTGGTCGAGATCCAATGACTGTTAGCAGAATATGGAATCGGTGGGTTCAGGAGGGTAATACGGAACGCCGTGCTGGATCCCAACGGCCTCGTATCACTAGCAGTCGAGATGACAGGCGTCTTATCCGCGGACCGTGCAGCCACGTCTCGATCCCTGAGTCAACAGATGGGGACGTTTGCAAGACAACAACCATCTGCACGAACAGTTCGACGACGTTTGTAGCAGCACGGACTATCAGCTCGGAGACCATGGCTGCGGTTACCCTTCACGCTGAATCACAGACAGGAGCTCCTGCGATGGTGTACTCAACGACGAACCTGGGGACACGAATGGCAAAACGTCATTTTTTCAGATGAATCCAGATTCTGTTTACGGCATCATGATGGTCGCATCCGTGTTCGGCGACATCGCGGTGAACGCACATTGAAAGCGTGTATTCGTCATCGCCATACTGGTGTATCACCCGGCGTGATGGTATGGGGTGCCATTGGTTACACGTCTCGGTCACCTCTTGTTCGCATTGACGGCACTTTGAACAGTGTACGTTACATTTCAGATGTTTTACGACCCGTGGCTCTACCCTTCATTCGATCCCTGCGAAACCCTACATTTCAGCAGGATAAAGCACGACCACATGTTGCAGGTCCTGTACGGGCCTTTCTGGATACAGAAAATGTTCGACTGCTGCCTTGGCCAGCACATTCTCCAGATCTCTCACCAATTGAAAACGTCTGGTCAATGGTGGCCGAGCAGCTGGCTCGTCACAATACGCCAGTCACTACTCTTGATGAACTGTGGTACGGTGTTGAAGCTGCATGGGCAGCTGTATCTGTAGACGCCATCCAAACTCTGTTTGACTCAATGCCCAGGCGTATCAAGGCCGTTATTACGGCCAGAGGTGGTTGTTCTGGGTACTGATTTCTCAGGATCTATGTACCCAAACTGCGTGAAAATGTAATCACATGTCATTTCTATTATAATATATTTGTCCAATGAATACCCGTTTATCATCTGCATGTCTTCTTGGTGTAGCATTTTTAATGGCCAGTAGTGTAGTAGCGGCCTCAGAGGCAAATTTTAAGATTTACCAAGTATGGAAGTGATTGCGATGCTTTGCTATGTGCCTAGCATGTGCCACCAATAACACCTTGGGTCCACCTGCGGTTCTGACCGAAAGTGGGAGCACACGTGGGAGCCCACGAAAAAAAACGCTGTGTCGGATACATTAGGCACCAGCAAACGTCGCATTTTATTATGTTTACATGTGTTTTAATTAATATGTCGAAGTAAATAAATGTTCATTTTACAAAAATTGTTGTTAGGCTTTCAATATCTGAAATTCATCCCACATCCGACCAACCTCTGATCCATGGTGCATCCTACAGCATTTCTTTGCGCAATAATTGAATGCATGAATGATGAATCGTTTAAATTATCCTAAGGTTAGATAGATTAGATTGTACATTCTTAAACGTATTGCTTCCAGTATAAACACCAGAGCCAAGACAATTCAGGTTCCAACTGCAATCCTTAAGTAGGCGATGGAATGAAACTATATGGTTCGAGAGACCTTTTCAAATCTCAAAAATCTATAATGTTTATGTGCAGACTGAAGAGACGTTTGAAAATTTGTACCAAGGCGGGGACGTGAACCCGGGCCACCTGTGCACTCAGCAGATGCACTAATCGCTACGCCACCTGGCACAGTTGCTCTGCATAACTGCACGGACTACCCAAACACGCAACCCTACTCAATCAAATCTTCATTCACACCTCAGCCCACTTGCTGCTCCACCTAAACTCGAAGTGTATTGTAGAGGCTTTCCAACTGTATTGGAATAGTACCTCAGCATCGAACGAAACGGGCGAACCAGCCTGATACCGAGGCATAGGTGCCTTAATCAAATGAAACTATGTTTCCAAGTCTCAGATACCTATGATGTGTGCAGGTTGATATCTATGATGTGTGCAGGTTGAACATTAATAAAACCGACAAACTATAGGGACGGATTCCAGACTGGAAATGGAGGAAAGAAGTCCTATGAACATTTGTCCGGAAATGCATCGTTGCCACTGAAGATGGCGCTGACGAATGACAGTTCCTCTGACCACGTTCCGTGTGTTCCTTGTGTGTTGCAGGCTGTGTGATTGACGCAGCGAACTGTAAGCAGTAGAATGGTCGGTATTCATGTCGGGAACAAGCCGAGATTGTGTTTAAGGCCAAGCAGATGGAAACGGTCGAGAGGCAGAACAAGTACCCTCGCAGACACCAACCACACCACAACATTTCAAGCCCTTTTTGAGCGTTGGTTTGATCAGGGGTCCTTTCATAGAGGTGGCGGATTGTGTGTACACCAGATTTGGAGGTCCAGGTTCTACAGGATTTTAAGACGAACCCTAGTACAAGGCACGTGGCCCACCAACATGGTGTAAGCCAAAGTACCATTATGTGTGTCCTGCATGACAGCGAATCCCATGGAGGCCACTTTGAACATCTGTTGTAACGTGGATGCGATGCAGCTCTGTACTGTGTTCTGGGACGATTTGTTGTCGTTGCTCGCACACCATCCATTTCCATACGCTTGTTCATAGGACCTCTTTTCCTTCATTTCTAGCCAGGAATTCGTCCCTGCAGTTTATCGGTTTTATTATGTAGGCCTATATGCAGACTGAAGCGACGATTGAAAATATGTACCAAGGCCAGATGCAGTTGTGCAAAGCTACTTTGCCGGGGTGACATAGTTGTTCATCTGCTTAGTGTGTAGGAGACCCAGGTTCGAATCCTAGCCTTGGTACAAATTTTCATTTTTTCGCTTCAGTCTGCATATATATTTAAGTGAGTAAATGTTTGCGAGCTACCTGTAACAATAGACTGTGCGGCTGGTCTCCGCGGAGGTTCGAGTCCTCCCTCGGGCATGGGTGTGTGTGTCTGTCCTTAGGATAATTTAGGTTAAGTAGTGTGTAAGCTTAGGGACTGATGACCTTAGCAGTTAAGTCCCATAAGATTTCACACATTTGAACATTTTTGTGACAATAGCAATCACCCTGCTTCCCTATTTTACGCTGCAACCTGTTACATCTACATAGTAACCTTTTTACCATGTGCATCTCGGTGAATACAAATTCCACAATTAATCAAGAAACATAGCACTTCCTGCAACATACAAATTGCGTAATGACCACGATGCTGAAACTGGAGAAATTTGGGCTTATATGGAGGAGAAACGTTATCAAATGGTTCAAATGGCTCTGAGCACTATGAGACTTAACTTCTGAGGTCATCAGTCCCCTATAACTTAGAACTACTTAAACCTAACTAACCTAAGGACATCACACACATCCATGCCCGAGGCAGGATTCGAACCTGCGACCGTAGCGGTCGCGTGGTTCCAGACTGAAGCGCCTGGAACCGCTCGGCCACACCGGCCGTCGAGAAACGTTTTATTTATTTATTTGTTGGTATTGGCGTTCAACCTACTACCAGGGTGCTATAGCGCGAAGTCTTAAATCTGTTCTGGTAATGTGTTAGTGCGTTAGTATAAGAGGCAATCAAATGAAAACGAGAAATTGTATGTGACGCAGGTAGGCGTGCGTAAAGAAGTTCCCGCTATTTAGGATCAGGAAGGCACAGCTCTGGCGCCTCTGTGACATTTGTCTGTTAGACGTGCTCGACGTGAGGTCAGCGAGTCGTGTGTTCGTCCGACTTCACTGCGGAGGCCGGGAACGACTAACATCGAGGCGTAGTGCGGTTTTTCACTGTAGAATGAGTGTCAGGAAGTGAAATTCACAGCTGAATGTCTGCTGTGTATCGCGAACACAATATGCCATGTGCGCTTGTGTTTGCGTCGAATAAACGATTTCGAGAAGATCGGACATTATTGGAAAGAGCAGTCGGTCAGGACATTCTCCTCGCATTATTACCCCTTCTGTTATTGCTGAGTTTAATGCTGCCGTCAGATATGACCGACGGCCGAATGGTGGAAGTATTCGGCTCGCATTGGGCACCAGTCACGGTACCGCTCACGCCATCATGACAGATCATCAGAAGTTCCGAAAAATCTGTGCGCATTGAGTTGCCCACACTCTGAAGGAGGAGCAGAAGTTGAACTTAATGGCAACGTCACTGCGACACCTGGAACAGTACCACGATAAAGAGTATCGTTTCGTATCCCGTATTGTCGCGGGAGATAAAACATAGTATCATCATTCTGAGCAGGAGAGCAAGTGTCAGAACCAACAATGAAACCAATGGAAAGTAATGACGACCTTTTTCTTTGGCTGCAGTGGCTCCCTGCTCATTAACTTTCTGGAACACAACACTACAATTAACGCACATTGGTACATGAATACTTAGCAAAAATTGAAAGAAGAATATAATAATTCCTATCCCAAAGAAAGCAGGTATTGACAGATGTGAAAATTACCTAACTATCAGTTTAATAAGTCACGGCTGCAAAATACTAAACCGAATTCTTTACAGACGAATGGAAAAACTGGTAGAAGCCGACCTCGGGGAAGATCAGTTTGAATTCCGTAGAAATATTGGAACACGTGAGGCAATACTGACCCTACGACTTATCTTAGCAGCTAGATTAAGAAAAGGCAAACCTACGTTTCTAGTATTTGTAGACTTAGAGAACGCTTTTGACAATGTTGACTAGAATACTCTCTTTCAAATTCTGAAGGTGGCTGGAGAAAGACACAGGGAGCGAAAGGCTATTTACAATTTGTACAGAAACCAGATTGCAGTTATAAGAGTCGAGGGACATGAAAGGGAAGCAGTGGTTGGGAAGGGAGTGAGACAGGGTTGTAGCCTCTCCCCGATGTTATTCAATCTGTATATTGAGCAAGCAGTAAAGGAAACAAAAGAAAAATTCGGAGTAGGTATTAAAATTCATTGAGAAGAAATAAAAACTTTAAGATTCGCCGATGACATTGTAATTCTGTCAGACAGCAAAGGACTTGGAATAGCAGTTGAACGGAATGGACAGTGTCTTGAAAGGAGGGTATAACATGAACATCAACAAAAGCAAAACGAGGATAATGGAATGTAGTCGAGTTAACTCGGCTGATGCTGAGGGAATTAGATTAGGGAATGAGACACTTAAAGTAGTAAAGGAGTTTTGCTATTTGGGGAGCAAAATTACTGATGATGGTCGAAGTAGAGAGGATATAAAATGTAGACTGGCAATGGCAAGGAAAGCGTTTCTGAAGAAGAAAAACTTGTTAACATCGAGTATAGATTTAAGTGTCAGGAAGTCGTTTCTGAGAGTATTTGTATGGAGTGTAGCCATGTATGGAAGTGAAACATGGACGATAAATAGTTCGGACAAGAAGAGATTAGAAGCTTCCGAAATGTGGTGCTACAGAAGAATGCTGAAGATTAGATGGGTAGATCACATAACTAATGAGGAGGTATTGAATAGAATTGGGGAGAAGAGGAGATTGTGGCACAATTTGACTAGAAGAAGGGATCGGTTGGTAGGACATGTTTTGAGGCATCAAGGGATCACCAATTTAGTATTGGAGGGCAGCATGGAGGGTAAAAATCGTAGAGGGAGACCAAGAGATGAATACATTAAGCAGATTCAGAAGGATGTCGGCTGCGGTACGTACTGGGAGATGAAGCAGTTTGCACAGGATAGAGTAGCATGGAGAGCTGCATCAAACCAGTCTCTGGACTGAAGACCACAACAACAACAACAGCAGCATCAAGTCCAAACGACCAGGAATGTCATCGGATAGCATCCGCCAGGAAGCCTTCAGACATCCTCCACACAGTCCCGATCTCTCCCTATGTGTTTTCCATATTTTTCGAGCCCTGAGGAAAGACATTCGTGGCCCTCGATTTGCTTCAGACGAAGAGGTCCACGCCAGGATACGGTAACCGTTCTGCAGACAACTTCAAAAACTTTCCCACGAAGGCGCTGACCGCCTTGTCTCACAGTGATAGAAATGTATTATAAGTTACGGTGATTCATTTTGAAATAACAAACTGACTTTTTTCCATCTGTCTTTTCTTATTTGACGGCCCTTATTGTATTATAACTAAACAAAAATTACGATACAAGGTAAACCTATGTTAATATAATTAAATTGTCTACGTTCTATTACACACTACCTGACTAAAAGAATGAAGCACTCAGAATACACGGTTGATGTTAACGTAACGTACGTGCTTTCGGCGGGTATGTAAATGAATAGAGCTGGATTTCTCTGTGAGAGATAGGATGCCCGCCAGAGTGCATTAGTATCGTTACCATACCTAGTAGGGTATATAAGGGCCGTGAACAGTGTCAGATGTTGCATGATAATTGTGAAGGACACGAAGATACGAAGATCTCATGTGCTCGTGTTAGATAGTGTTATCAGCAGTTGACTGAATCTGAAAGGGGAGTTATTGTGTGTTCTGTTTGGCTCACTGACAGAATCTGCAATATCCATATGTGGGGCATTTGACCGTGACAGTGGCCTGATTTCGACTGCACGGGAACGTGAGGACAGTCATACTCGTTGTCAATGTTCTGGTCGACCACGTCTGACCATCACAAGCGAGGATCGTCATACTGTGCATCAAGCACATCTTAATCCCTTCACATCAATGCATGTCAACCGAGAACAAGTAATGGGCTCCCCGTAATATTCTGTGTCATCTCACACCACTAGTTGGAGACTAGCGACAGCAGCCGAACTAGAGAATCACGCGTAGGCTGACATTAACACGAAACACAAGTGGCTGTCTTTGGAGTCGTGCTGTGACCAGGTATGGCGTCGCAATGTGTTCAACGATGAATTGCGGCTCTGCTCTACCCCGAATGACCATCGGCAGCGAGTAATGCGTCTACCTGGAGAGAGGTTCAATTCTTCCATTGTTTGTGCTAATCCTGGCATCACGGTGTGGGGATCCACTGGATTGGACTTCAGGTCACGTCTGGTAATGAGTGGGGTAACCCTGATGGCACAACGGTACGTCACGGACACCCTGCGTCTTCGTGTGTTACCTCTCATGTCACAGTACTGTGGTGAGATTTTTCAACAGGACAATACTCTTCCGCACATGACCCGTGTCTCTATGGACTATCTGCGGGATGTTGAGGTACTTCTGTGGCCAGCTAGATGTCCAGATCTGTAATGGATGGAACGTGATTGTATGGGACCTTCTCGGACTTCAACTCGGTCCCAGTGTCAGCCAGTATCCAGGATATCAAGGACCAGTTACAGCAACCGGGTGCAGCTTGCCTCAGGAGAGGATGCAGCAGCTTTATGATATCTTTACCAACCGAATCAGTGCATGCATCCATGCCAGGGGCGGGGGGAGGGGGGTTGGCAACGTCATACTGATAAGCTGGCTGATACTGTCAAGTTCTTTGAAAAATTGACCCTATTTGTAATCACTGAAATAACAACTCATACCGTCTCAACGCATTATGTTTCAGTTTGTTTCTTCCTCTCCTTCTGGATGCTCACTTTCTTTGTCAGGCGGTGGATGTACTAATGACATGTTAATAATTCTGTAACACTTACTATCTAGTATAATTACATCAAATTATCATGTTTATGCGACCATGCCTTCAGCACACATGAGGCGATAAGAGTTTGCAGACGTCTCTACATCCAGTACTCAGTTTCAGCCGCTAGACAGGTGACCCCTAGAGCCACTGCATATTGTTGTAAGGTTGCAGTGAACTGGGAAGTGGTCAAGTGAAGATGTGTACATCTGGCACAGAGCCAGGAATCTCCATCAATCCCTCTCCTCGTAACTGTCCGTTTCATTGGCATTTTGTCTCAAACTAAAATTCAGGTCATTAAAATTGCAACACCATGAAGATAACATGCAACTATCTTCAAGTCAGTATGAAATGTACTAAACATTTGGATATGAAAATGATTAGCATTTAAACGGAAATGTACATAGTAGGCAAGAGCACCACCATCTACATTTTGTATATAAGGAAATATTAGCCACGTGAGCTTCTCATTCACAAATCAGATTTTAATGTTGTTTGTTTGGGAGAAGACCATGTTAGGCCTCGTGTAGAAAGGAGAAACTTCTATCAGCACAAGCCGAAATTCAACAACAGCAGTGTCATGGCATATCGATACTGTGGTTTATTGTTCCGCGATATTTCTGCTTGTGTTGGTCGGGATCCCACGGCTGGCATGCGAATGTGGAATAGATGAGTTAGGGACAACCATGCTTAACTTCATGAAAGACCTCAAAGACCCCTCCTGTCTAGCGCCCGTGTGGAAAGGTATATGTTCGCTCGGCTGTGCAGGATCGTACAGCCACGTCGGGGAACGAGGTTTTTGCAGCAAGAAAAATATCCATTCGGTTAGAACGGTAATGTCTGGAGCACCAGAGACTGTCAGCACGACGACCACTGTTGTGGCTTCTCCTGACGCAACAACAGAGAGGCGCGCCGACACCGAGGCGCCAAACTACAACACTGGGCACAGAAGTGGCACCACGATGAACTTATCCGTGTATGGAGGTTCCAAGGAGAACAAAGTTTGCCAGATTTTATTCGTCATCGTTATGCAGTCCCAGAACCTGGCGTGGCGGTATGGGATGACATCAGACGTTGGACAGTGACTCTTAAATTTACAACATGTTCAAACCGATGGCTGCTCTGTCTTTCAGTTCTTCGTGAGGGTAATTTTCAACAAGATAACACAAGACCGCATGTTTCTCACGCTGCACTGAACCCACTTCGATTGACAGAGTTTCCCTGAACAGCACGTTTTCCAGATCTCTCAACTACTGAAAACGTTTGTTCTCGCGTTGACAAGAGACTGGCCCATCACCACTGTCCAGCCACTATGAATTATGAACTCTGCCACTGAAATGAAGCAGCGTGGAACAACGTACCTGTATCTGTCGTCCAAGCGCAGTTCGACTAGATACCCAGCTAGGTTAGAGCATTGTTGGAGCCCTAGGTGCCATCGACCTAGAGGCTTAAATTTTTTACACTGTAGACGTCATAGACCTTAGTATGTGACATACGTTTTAACTTGATAACTCTACCCGATCCTGAGAAAAAGCAGTCTTAACGGTCGGACAGACAGACAGTCAGTCAGACAGACAGACCGACACCAAATGATTCTACAAGGATTCCATTTTTTCCGATTGAGATCCGGAACCCTAAAAATGAGGAAAAACTCTAAAGTTAGAAAAATATTGCGGAAAATTATCAAAAAATGGCTCTGAGCACTATGGGACTTAACAAATGGTTCAAATGGCTCTGAACACTATGGGACTTAACTGTTGTGGTCATCAGTCCCCTAGACTTAGAACTACTTAAACCTAACTAACCCAAGGACATCACATACATTCATGCCCGAGGCAGGATTCGAACCTGCGACCATAGCAGCAGCGCGGTTCCGAACTGAAGCGCCCAGAACCGCTCGGCTACAGCGGCCGGCGGAAATTTATCACTTTTGGGGCTCACAGCCACACAGAAAGATCCACTGCCAGTGAAGGATAACTGCAATATGAGAAAATTGAGAGATTAATAAAATTTTGGGAAATTTCAACTGTGGAGACTAAACCAGATGACACCTGGAAATGGAAAGTCTTATGTGAAGGATGGACGCTCAAACTCGTCAGGAGTGGGAGTATGGGTGTTGCGATATTTGCTAGCCACTTTAAACTGTGTTAGGAGAATTGGACTATTTCCACTAAACCAGTGGGGAGGATAGTTTTGATCTTGAGGTTTTCGCTGGGATAGAGCAGAACAAGTGTGAGCTCATGCGCATAACAACATACCAGAATTAACGTTTCACGTCACGTGTTAAATCGTCGATATTTTGATCCAGAACATTTATCACTGCCATATTCGACAATAATATATGTCGTCTCCTACAGTCGCATACATTGTTCATCCACTAAAATACTTCAAAATGGATGCTGGATCATGGACTTTTGCCCTCCATGCATTAGGCTTTTACTGGGCATGTAAATAGTCAATTGCATAAAGGGCAGCAAAATGCCATATAGTCGGACAAGCCCACCGTATGTTTGGTTGCAACATCGAAACATTCCTCGCTTCACAACATATACTATTTCTTCCACGACAGTTTGGTTCCTGAAGAGGGACAGCAGCCAGTTAAATAGTTTCAGGGGCAGCAGTATGGATGACTGAGCGATACGACCTTGTAACATTAGCCAACATGTCCTTGCTATGTCAGTACTGCGAACAGGTAAAATCAAGGGAAACTAAAGCTGTTATTTTTCCTAGGGGTACACAGCTGAACGGTGTACCTTAATGATGATGCCATGTTCATGGATAAAATATTCTAGAATTAAAATGGTTCCTCATTAGAATCTACGGGAGGGGACTACTCACAAAAACAAAACTTGCGTTCTACTGTTCACAGTGTGCAATCTAGGTCCTTTAATCGGGCAGGCAGGTTAAAGAATTTAAAGAGAGAAATGTATGGGTTGTAGTTAGATTAACTGGAATTAGTGAAGAGTGGCGCCAGGAAGAACAGAACTTCCAAACAGATGAGTTCCAGGTCATCAACACAAAATTAAATAGGGGTAATTCAGCATATGAAAAGCATAGTAAACACATTAACGCAACCAAGACAGACATCAAGCGAAAACCCATCATTGTAGTACACGTTTACATGCCTACTAGCACTTTAGATAATCAAGCCATTGAAAGAATGTATGATTAGATACAAGAAATTATTCAAATACGGGGTCGTTCAATAAGTAATGTCCCACACTTTTTTCTCATAACATATTTATTGTTAAGAGTCAGAATTTGGTGACAATACAGGGTGTTACAAAAAGGTACGGCCAAACTTTCGGGAAAAATTCCTCACACACAAAGAAAGAAAATATGTTATGTGGACATGTGTCCGGAAACGCCTACTTTCCATGTTAGAGCTCATTTTCTTACTTCTCTCCAAATCACATTAATCATGGAATGGAAATACACAGCAACAGAACGTACCAGCGTGACTTCAAACACTTTGTTACAAGAAATGTTCAAAATGTCCTCCGTTAACGAGAATACATGCATCCACCCTCAGTCGCATGGAATCCCTGATGCGCTGATGCAGCCCTGGGGAATGGCGTATTGTAACACAGTCGTCCACAATACGAGCACGAAGAGTCTCTACATTTGGTACCGGGGTTGCGTAGACAAGAGCTTTCAAATGCCCCCAGAAATGAAAGTCAAGAGGGTTGAGGTCAGGAGAGCGTGGAGGCCATGGAATTGGACCGCCTCTACCAATCCATCGGTCACCGAATCTGTTGTTGAGAAGCGTACGAACACTTCGACTGAAATGTGCAGGAGCTCCATCGTGCACGAACCACATGTCGTGTCGTACTAGTAAAGGCACATGTTCTAGCAGCACAGGTAGAGTATCCCGTATGAAATCATGATAACGTGCTCCATTGAGCGTAGGTGGAAGAACATGGGGCCCAATCAAGACATCACCAACAATGCCTGCCCAAACGTTCACAGAAAATCTGTGTTGATGACGTGATTGCACAATTGCGTGCGGATTCTCGTCAGCCCACACATGTTGATTGTGAAAATTTACAATTTGATCACGTTGGAATGAAACCTCATCCGTAAAGAGAACATTTGCACTGAAATGAGGATTGACACATTCTTGGATGAACCATTCGCAGAAGTGTACCCGTGGAGGCCAATCAGCTCCTGACAGTGCCTGCACACGCTGTACATGGTACGGAAACAACTGGTTCTTCCGTAGCACTCTCCATACAGTGACGTGGTCAGCGTTACCTTGTACAGCAGCAACTTCTCTGACGCTGACATTAGGGTTATCGTCAACTGCATGAAGAATTGCCTCGTCCATTGCAGGTGTCCTCGTCGTTCTAGGCCTTCCCCAGTCGCGAGTCATAGGCTGGAATGTTCCGTGCTCCCTAAGACGCCGATCAATTGCTTCGAACGTCTTCCTGTCGGGACACCTTCGTTCTGGAAATCTGTCTCGATACAAACGTACCGCTTCACGGCTATTGCCCCGTGCTAATCCATACATCAAATGGGCATCTGCCAACTCCGCATTTGTAAACATTGCACTGACTGCAAAACCACGTTCGTGATGAACACTAACCTGCTGATGCTACGTACTGATGTGCTTGATGCTAGTACTGTAGAGCAATGAGTTGCATGTCAACACAAGCACCGAAGTCAACATTATTTTCCTTCAATTGGGGCAACTGGCGGTGAATCGAGGAAGTACAGTACATACTGACGAAACTAAAATGAGCTCTAACATGGAAATTAAGCGTTTCCGGACACATGTCCACATAACATCTTCTCTTTATTTGTGTGTGAGGAATGTTTCCTGAAAGTTTGGCAGTACCTTTTTGTAACACCCTGTATACATCAACATGTGTTGTCCATATCCTATTCTTCTACGTATGACTGACACGTGACTGCAAGACGATCCGTGACAGAAAGGTCTCTCCGTCGGTCTCAAAACGCTCCAACAATTCAGATTAAATGGCCTTTCTTTGAGTCTTGTGGTCCGCTGTGAGTATTCGTGGAACCCATTGTGAGCACCTCTTTGAATATCTGAGAGCCTCGATCATTGCAGACGCACTTCCAATGCTGACTGACAACAGTAGAGCCAATTGCCGAGTTGTGGTGCGCCGGTCGGCACGAATAATGAATGGCATCCGCACGATTCAGCATGTCTGGAGCAGACACAGGACGCCCAGATCGTGGCTGATCATGGAGCACTGTTTCTGCATTTGCTGAGACTGTAACTTTCTTTACCCACCACCCAACTGTACTCCTATCAACTGCAGCATTAACATACACTGCACACAAATGTTTATGGGTGTTGACGACGGTTTCTTCTTCTGCACACAAGAATTCAATAACAGCACGCTGCTTGTAATGTGAGTCGTATGTAGACTCCATGTTGCAGCAACAATGACGTTTGTCTATGTATATTAATGTTTTTTTTTTTTTTTTTTTTTTTTTTAATGTGGGGTGTTATTTATTGAACGACCCTCGTAGTTAAGGGAGACGAAATTTCCAATTTCATAGGTGAGTAGAATCTATTTGTAGGAAAAGGGATGGCAAAATATTGTAATATAGACTGGAGAAAGGAATGAAAGTGAAAGTGGCTGCACAGCGCGTAATTTAATCATGACAAACACTTGGTTTAAGATTCATGAAAGACAGTTGTGTGCGAGAAAGAGACGTGAAGACAGCGGAAGATTTGATGTAGATTATATAATAGTTGGGCAGAGATTTAGGAACTCTAAGACAGTTCCAAGAGTAGATGTGAACTTTGAACATAATTTATTGGTTAAGAACTGCAGATTAAACTTGAAGAAATTGAAATTACAAAAAGGTAGTAAATTAAGGAGATGATTCCTGGATATAAAATGAAAAATCCAGAAGTTTCTGAAAATTTCAAAGGGAGCGTTAGAATGACGTTTGACGGGAAGAGGGGAAAGGAATCTACATCTACATCTACACAGGTACTACGCAAGCTACCGTGCCGTGCATGGCGAAGGGTACCCTGTACCGCCGGCCGAAGTGGCCGTGCGGTTCTAGGCGCTGCAGTCTGGAACCGCGAGAGCGCTACGGTCGCAGGTTCGAATCCTGCCTCGGGCATGGATGTGTGTGATGTCCTTAGGTTAGTTAGGTTTAACTAGTTCTAAGTTCTAGGGGACAAATGACCTCAGAAGTTGAGTCCCCTAGTGCTCAGAGCCATTTTGTACCCTGTACCAGTACTATCATTTCCCTTCCTGCTCCACTCGCCGCAAACTGAGCGAGGGAAAAACGACTATCTATCTAATTTCTCGTATCTTATCTTCGTGGTCCTTACGCGCAATATATGTTGGCGGCATTAGAATCGTTTGGCAGTCAGCTTCAGATGCCGGTTCTCTAAATTTTCTCAATAGAGTTTCTCGAAAAGAACGTCTCCTTCCCTCCAGGATTCCCATTTGAGTTCCCGGAGCATCTCCGTTACACTTAACGCGCAGTTCGAACATACCGGTAACATATCTAGTAGCCCGCCTCTGAATTGCTACGATGTCTTCCTTCAATCCGACCTGGTACGGATCCCAAACACTCGAACTTTATTCAAGAATAGGTCATAGGTCGCACCAACGTCATATATGCGGTCTCCTTTACAGGTGAACCACTCTTTCTTAAAATTCTTGCCGCGCGGTGTATAGCCACGCGGCCTAGGGCGTCTTAAGTCGCGGTCCACACAGCTCCCCCCCCCCCCCCCCTTCCGACGGAGGTTCGAATCCTCCCTCGGCAATGGGTGTGTGTGCTGTCCTTAGCGTAAGTTAGATTAAGTAGTGCTTAAGCTTAGGGACCGATGATCTCAGCAGTTTGGTCCCATAAGACCTTCCCAAAGTTTCCGAATTTCTTAAAATTCTCTCAATAAACCGAAGTCGATCATTCGCCTTCCCTACCACAGTTTTCTCATGCTCTTTCCATCTCGTATCGCTTTGTAACGTTACGCCCAGGTATTTAAACGACTTGACTGTGTCAAGCAGGACAATAGTAATACTGTATCCGAATGTTACAGGTTTGATCTTCCTACTCATCCGCATTAACTTACATTTTTCCACATTAGGGCTAGCTGCCATTCATCATACCAACAAAATTTTTTGTCTAAGTCGTCTTGTATTTCCTACAGTCACTCAACTTCGACACCTTATCGCACACCCGTCGTCATCAGCAAACAACCGCAGATCGCTGCCAACCCTGTCAGACAAATCATTTATGTATATAGAGAACAACAGCCGTCCTATCACACCTCCCTGGGGCATTCCTGACGGTACCCTTGTTTCTGATGAACATTCGCTGTCGACGACAAAACACTGGGTTCTAGTATTTAAGACCTCTTCGAACCACTCACATGTCTGTGAAGTTACTCCATATGCTCGTACCTTCGTTAACAGCCAGCAACGGGCACCGTGTGAAATGCTTTCCGGAAATCTAGAAATATGGAATGAGCCTGTTGCCCTCCATCCATAGTTCCCAGTATATCATGTGACAAAAGGGCAAGCTGATTTTCGCACGAACGATGCTTTCTAAAACCATGCTGAATCGTGGACATCAGCTTCTCAGTCTCAAGAAAATGTATTATATTCGAACTGGGGATATGTTCAAGGATTCTGCAGCAAACAGAAGTTAGGGATATTGATCTGTAATTTTGTGTGTCCGTTCGTTTACCCTTCTTACATACTGGAGTCACCTGTGCCTTTTTCCAGTCGCCCGGGACTTTGTACTGGGCGAGAGATTCACGACAAATGCAAGCTAGGTAAGGGGCCAATGCCGTAGACTATTCTTTGTTAAAATCGAACCGGGATTCCATCCGCACCTGGTGATTTATTTACTTTCAAATCTTTCAGTTGTTTTCTACACCAGGGATGCTTATTACTACATCGTCCATACGGCAGCCTGTCCGATGGTCAAACGACAGTTTGTTTGTACGATTCTCTTGTGGGAAGGATTTCTTAAAAGTGAAATTTAAAACTTCTGCTTTCGTTTTGCTGTCTTTAGCTGCCACACCAGACTGGTCAACAAGGGACAGAATGGAAGCCTTAGACCCGCTTAGCGATTTTACATTAGATCAAAATTTCCGCGGGTTCTCTGCCAGATCTTTTGCTATGGTGTGACGGTGACTGTTGTTGTATACTTCGCGCATAGATCTATTTAAGGGGACCACATCCTGCCTATCCAATCCATGTTAATGTAGGCAAGTATTTGACCTATTTCTGAAACAAGTATTTGATGCAGGACCTTAATATTTTTACTGTATGTTACATGATGCTAATAGAGTCAGCTGTACTAAAATCTACTTTATCCATTTTGTAGTTTTTAAGAAATACTTTTTAAAATTTATTAACAAAAAATATTAAGTTTTTTCTGCAGAAAATATTTTTTGTGAACTTCCTAATAGGGGAATATTAATGAATGTAATACCAGAGGTGGCTTTGTATGTTATGCAGAGGCTCTGAAAATTTCATTCATTTATCTATGATAGTTTCTGATATAATGAGGCATATGTACTGAAAGTTTGTTTGTGGGAAATTGACTTTAAAGAAAAAACTTTTGAAATTTGTTACTTACAGTTAATTAAAACTGTCCTGCTGCATATGATAGTCCTTCTTTAGCCTCTAGCAGGTCTTCCAGCTTCTTTTTCACCTTCCTTCATGTTTGTCTTGCTTTCTTGGCCATATTAGATGCAGACCTGTCTGCTTCGGCTATCCTCATTTTATTGCAATGTTGCAGCACAGTGATCATATTTTCACCAGTATTAATTCCCAGCTTTTTCGGTACCCAACACTTTCCAATATTACC
The DNA here is from genome assembly GCF_021461395.2 of Schistocerca americana. Taxonomy (NCBI): domain Eukaryota; kingdom Metazoa; phylum Arthropoda; class Insecta; order Orthoptera; family Acrididae; genus Schistocerca; species Schistocerca americana. The sequence continues at coordinate 709,706,982 of NC_060130.1, read as the reverse complement.
ACAATTGAATGTAATAACAGCATCATGAACTCCTAGTTTCATTGTATGCATGCCTACAAATACTGTTTTAGGAAGGCGGTTCCAAATTATGCTGTTGAAACATTCTTTTGGGTTCTGTGTCTGCCCATGCAGACATTTCCTTAAAAGGTCAGGATGAGCCAAGTCTCTGAAAATAGGTTTAATTGGTGTAATAACAGCAGCAGGAAGAGAATGCTGGCGAGAATAAGATTCTCCAGTTGCCTGAGCCCTATTGTATTTGTACCACGAATTTTCTCCTGATGGACACAATCCATGACATGGCTTACCATCAGTAGAGGACTTATGGAAGGATATGGCCCAAACATCTCTCTTCATTGCCTCCAGGTTTTCTTTATTTCTCATAATTGCCTGCCCATAGTATACCTGCAAGATTTCTGCTTCAGGTTTAGTTAACTGACCCTGTCTGGTCAACAATTTTCCATCTTCTAATTTTTTTCCTCTCATATCAACAGTTAGTTTTCTCAGCCTGGTTCCCAAACGTTTTTGAACATGGCCCTCGCATTCTATTTTGCTAATAATGGCATCTCCATATGGCTTAGAGTTCACCACATTGTTGTATGCCTTACTGTCACCATTGCCTAAATATTTGGTGTATCACACGCCTCTTGTTTCTACGGAGTGATGAAATATTTGTTTTACTCCATGAACTTCCATACCACCACTTGTTCCTCTAAAATTAGCAACACAGGTGTGATCTTTATGTTCATTGACATTACAACATTTGCAATATTTTGACATTATCTCTACATCTAACACTTTACCGGTGCCTACACTCGTGGCAGTCACTACCCCATTCAGAGAAGTATGTCCTTTTTTCTGCCAACTTCCATCAAGTGCAACTGCAATATCCAAACATCCGTCATTTTCTTCCACTGCTATCCTAGCAGCCAGTTTCATGCTTTCCTCACTGACCTCACATACAGGTTTCTCTAATATTGCAGTCAGTTTTTCAAATTTATTTGGTGGTTGATGCAAGTTCATCACTGAACAAAATGTTCTCCTTGCAGCTATGCCCTTGCCAATGGATTGTAAGGCATAAACTAATCTAGTATTGATTTCGTGAGGGCCACTTGCATCTGGTTTTGAAGAACTCATAAATGAAATCACAGCTGAGTATTTAGTGCAAATTATATCCAAAGCAATTGCTAGGCCTTTTCTCCCACTGGCACTCTCACAAATTTTCACACTCTGTGACTCACCACACTGTCTACATTGTACGAATTTAGAAATTACATCTGATAATATTCTCAAATTTATAATAATATTACTGCACCCCTTGTCACTTACAGTAAATTCGTTGTAACTCTCTTGAAATGGTGAGAGCTTCTTTGATGATGCACTTGTTGAAGAATTACAATTAGAAACAACGTTGCCAGGCGACATAACTCCTTGTACAGAAAGCTTTCTAAACTTGTTTCCTCTAAATTGTCGTTTCTTGAAAATGCGTTTACGTTTCGTCGTCTTCAACAAACACAACAAAACACACGTAAACAAGCACTGCAAATGTAAGTATAACAACTACTCGCAATCACACTTGAACAAAACTAACCGCATGTTTGAAAGCGTGTTGTTTACGAACAACAGAAACAAAAGAATACCGACCGTTGCATTCCAAGGATAGCCAATACACTCGGGAGTAAAAATAAAATCCCTAACGTGCAATGTAGGGGAAATAAAGATCTAAAATATATGCAGAAAAATGGGTGACAGAAAAGTGGGCGTGGCACATAAACAGACGTGGTAGGAAAATGCTCTTTAAATGCTCTAAAACATTTTTTTCAGCTAAATCCCTTTCAGAGTACTTAAATAAAACCTTAATCTATCGAAATACACTCCTGGAAATTGAAATAAGAACACCGTGAATTCATTGTCCCAGGAAGGGGAAACTTTATTGACACATTCCTGGGGTCAGATACATCACATGATCACACTGACAGAACCACAGGCACATAGACACAGGCAACAGAGCATGCACAATGTCGGCACTAGTACAGTGTATATCCACCTTTCGCAGCAATGCAGGCTGCTATTCTCCCATGGAGACGATCGTAGAGATGCTGGATGTAGTCCTGTGGAACGGCTTGCCATGCCATTTCCACCTGGCGCCTCAGTTGGACCAGCGTTCGTGCTGGACGTGCAGACCGCGTGAGACGACGCTTCATCCAGTCCCAAAAATGCTCAATGGGGGACAGATCCGGAGATCTTGCTGGCCAGGGTAGTTGACTTACACCTTCTAGAGCACGTTGGGTGGCACGGGATACATGCGGACGTGCATTGTCCTGTTGGAACAGCAAGTTCCCTTGCCGGTCTAGGAATGGTAGAACGATGGGTTCGATGACGGTTTGGATGTACTGTGCACTATTCAGTGTCCCCTCGACGATCACCAGTGGTGTACGGCCAGTGTAGGAGATCGCTCCCCACACCATGATGCCGGGTGTTGGCCCTGTGTGCCTCGGTCGTATGCAGTCCTGATTGTGGCGCTCACCTGCACGGCGCCAAACACGCATACGACCATCATTGGCACCAAGGCAGAAGCGACTCTCATCGCTGAAGACGACACGTCTCCATTCGTCCCTCCATTCACGCCTGTCGCGACACCACTGGAGGCGGGCTGCACGATGTTGGGGCGTGAACGGAAGACGGCCTAACGGTGTGCGGGACCGTAGCCCAGCTTCATGGAGACGGTTGCGAATGGTCCTCGCCGATACCCCAGGAGCAACAGTGTCCCTAATTTGCTGGGAAGTGGCGGTGCGGTCCCCTACGGCACTGCGTAGGATCCTACGGTCTTGGCGTGCATCCGTGCGTCGCTGCGGTCCGGTCCCAGGTCGACGGGCACGTGCACCTTCCGCCGACCACTGGCGACAACATCGATGTACTGTGGAGACCTCACGCCCCACGTGTTGAGCAATTCGGCGGTACGTCCACCTGGCCTCCCGCATGCCCACTATACGCCCTCGCTCAAAGTCCGTCAACTGCACATACGGTTCACGTCCACGCTGTCGCGGCATGCTACCAGTGTTAAAGACTGCGATGAAGCTCCGTATGCCACGGCAAACTGGCTGACACTGACGGCGGCGGTGCACAAATGCTGCGCAGCTAGCGCCATTCGACGGCCAACACCGCGGTTCCTGGTGTGTCCGCTGTGCCGTGCGTGTGATCATTGCTTGTACAGCCCTCTCGCAGTGTCCGGAGCAAGTATGGTGGGTCTGACACACCGGTGTCAATGTGTTCTTTTTTCCATTTCCAGGAGTGTATGATGAAAACCGAAAATTGATTTTTTTCGACCCGAACCACGGTGTGATCCTCATACCAGACACCTGAATCTCTACTAACCTTCGCTTGTCGTCATTTATGCATTGCCTTTTGAACCGAGAGTGCAACAGAAACTGCTTCCTCAGCATTTCCGAATTTCGTTATTAAACTATGGTGGTCTTTTCCATCACTTATCCAGTTACCAGGCATGTAATTCTCCAGACCACGGTTTACAATATGCATAAACTTTGCCCATAATTCCTCTATATCCATCTTATTGGGACTCTCTCTCTCTCTCTCTCTGTTCGTTTAGTCGGTTCCGACTCTTCGTGACCCCATGAACCAAATCACGCCACCTTTTCCTGTCTTGCACTTTCTCCCGTAGACCTTCCAGGTTGGAACACATTGCTTCTGTGATGCCATCGATCCATCTCATCCTCTGACGTCCTCTTCTTCTAGTTCCTTCAATCTTCCCCAGCATTAATGTTTTTTCCAGCGAGGCATGCCTTCGCATTGTGTGTCCAAAGTAGGTCAGCTTTTGTTTTAACATTAGACCTTCCAGGGAGAAATCTGGTTTTATTTGCTCCAATATTGATCTGTTGGTTCTCTTTGCAGTCCATGGAACTCTAAGAAGTTTCCTCCAACACCACAGTTCGAAGGAGTCAATTCTACGCCGTTCAGCCTTTCTAATGGCCCAGGTCTCACATCCATACATCACAACTGGAAAGACCATAGCCCTCACAATACGGATCTTTGTTGCTAGTGTTATATCTCGGGACCTTATAACCTTGTCAAGGTTATTGGAACTAAGTGATGACAATTCACTGTCTAAGTGAGATGCTAATAACTGCTTATCTGCTGTATCCAGCAGAAACACTCTTCTAGTCTTCTTCACGGAAATGTTAACTGCCGTAATCGTAGTTGCTATAATGACACATTGTTCGCTTATCCCTGTTTCTATACTGCCATTGTCAATGAGGTCCGGCCTGTTTGTAGCTACCAGGTCTAAGATATTTCCATTACCTGTAGGCTGCCGAGCTAGCTGCTTAAGACTGTTCTCAGAAAACGCATTCAAAAGTATTTCGCATGACTGTCCGTCTATAGTCCCTCCTTCTCCGCAATGAATCCATAAACATCCCAGTATACACTCGGTAGGTTAAACTCACCTTCGACTAGTACTGTACAAATATGATGTGGTTATTAACGCGCTGTTAACCCTAGACTTTCTCAGAATAACTTTAGAACTGTCACAGCAGAATCGGGTGGCCGGTAAAAGCATCCAACTACACTATGTGATCAAAAGTATCCGCACACCTGGCTGAAAATGACTTAAAAGTTCGTGATGCCCTCCATCGGTAACGCTGGAATTCAGTGTGGTGTTGGCCCACCCTTAGCCTTGATGCCAGTTTACACTCTTGCAGGCATACGTTCAATCAGCTGCTGGAAGATTTCTTGGGGAATGGCAGCCCATTCTTGACGGATTGCCGTACTGAGGAGAGGTATCGATGTCGGTAGGTAAGGCCTGGCACGAAGTCAGCGTTCCAAAACATCCCAAAGGTGTTCTGTAGGATTCAGCTCAGGACTCTGTGCAGGCCAGTCCATTACAGGGATGTTATTGTCGTGTAACCACTCCGCCATAAGCCGTGCATTATAAACAGGTGCTCGATCGTGTTGAAAGATGCAATCGCCATCCCCGAATTGCTCTTCAACAGTGGGAAGCAAGAATGTGCTTAAAACATCAATGTAGGTCTGTGCTGTGATAGCGCCACGCAAAACAACAAGGGGTGCAAGCCCCCTTCATGAAAAACATTACCAGACCATAACACCACCGCCTCCAAATTTTACTGTTGGCACTACACACTCTGGCAGATGACGTTCACCGGGCATTCGCCATACCCACACCCTGCCATCGGATCGCCATATTGTGTACCGTGATTCGTCACTCCACACAACGTTTTTCCACTAGTCAATCGTACAATGTTTACGATCCTTACACCAAGCGAGGAGTCGTTTGACATTTACCAGCGTGATGTGGGGCTTATGAGCAGCCACTCGACCATGAAATCGAAGTTTTCTCATCTCCCGCCTAACTGTCATAGTGCTTGCAGTGGATCCTGATGCAGTTTGGAATTCCTGTGTGATGGTCTGGAGAGATGTCTGCCTATTACACAATACGACCCTCTTCAACGGTCGGCGGTCTCTGTCGGTCAACAGACGAGGTCGGCCTGTACGCTTTTGTGCTGTACGTGTCCCTTCACGTTTCCACTTGACTATCACATCGGAAACAGTGGACCTAGGGATGTTTAGGAGTGAGGAAATCTCGCGTACAGACATATGACACAAGTGACACCCAATCACCTGGCCACGTTCGAATTCCGTGAGTTCCGCGGAGCGCCCCATTCTGCTCTCTCACGATACCTAATGACAAATGAAGTCGCTGATATGTAGTACCTAGCAGTAGGTGGCAGCACAATGCACCTAATACGAAAAACTTATGTTTTTTTGGGGCGTTCGGATACTTTTGATCACATAGTGTATTAACTTGGTTTCACCTACACCTGTTATATGCGACCAGATAACTTCACTGTCACACTCAACTTCGACCTCAATAGAGACTGTATTTTTGTCAACTGCAATGAACATACCCCCTCCTATGGTCTCTAATCCGTCCTTCCTCGCTAAATATCTTAGAGCTTTCCACTTTTCGGGTTTCAGCCAGCTCTCAGTCCAAGAATAACTTGAGCATAAGAACTTTCCTGGAGGGTAGTAAATTGGGGAACTTTATTACGAATACATCGACAGTTTACTGATAAAATTATGACAGTCGAAGTGTCTTTATTCTGAACGCCCTTTGACTTCCGCTGCTGCATGTCGACTGGCGAGTGTTCATCAGAGCACCTCAGACTACTACCTAACCTAAAAAACCCTCATGTGCACTCCACAAGTACTCTGCTACCCGAATAGATGCTTCCTTTGTGTAGTGCACCCCTGACCTATCAAGGGGAGTTTCACAAATCCCCATTCGATAACGCTGGTTTAGTAATCTGCAGCCAAGACCGTCACAGAGTCGAAGAAGCCTTTGACTGAAACCTCCACTCGGCTCCAAACCAAAGGACCCCCATCACCACTGTGAATAATGTTGCAAATCACGAGCTGTGCTTGAACCCCACGCGCAAGGCCATCAGTCTTAACCACCTCCGCCAGTCGCCTGTACGAACTGAGGACCGCCTCAGGACCCATGCGACAGGCGACGTGAACCACAACTTGAAGACTACTGCACCCTCCACGCTCGATAGCCGCTGGCAAGGCCGCCTCCACATCTCAGATGGGGCCCCCTGACAGACATACCGAGTGCATATTGGCTTTCTTTCCAGCCCTGAACGCTATCTGCCTTAGCGGCTCCATAACGCGCCTTACATTGGAGCTCCCAATAACCAGAAAACCCCTCTCCCCGTGCACCTGCTCGGACCCTGCTGAAGGAGCGGCCACATGTCCACTCACAGGGTGAATGGGAATAGAACTGAAGATGAATGCGTAGCTATGAGAGATGAAATAGTGAATGCAGCAAAGAATCAAATAGGTGAAAAGCCAAGAACAGGTAGGAATGCTTAAGCAACACGAGGAATTGAATTGAAATGTAGAAAGGAGAAAAAATAGATATGTAGCAATGGAAGCATGCAAAAAAGAATACAGACGTGCAAAAAATGAGATTGACGAAATGAAAAATGACCAAGCAGGAATGGCTATAGGACAAACGCAAGGGTGTGAAAGCCTGAAAGACTATGAGAAAGCTGGATGACGCTTATAGATAACTTACAGAGACCATTAGAGAAAGGGAAGCAGTTTATGAATACCAACAGTTGAGATGGTAAGAAAGTATTAAGCAAAGAAGGGAAAGATGAAAGCTGGAAGGAATATATATAAGGGCTGTACAAGGAAAATGAACTTGAAGACAATATTGTAGAAAGTGAAGAGGAAATAACTGAAGATGAGATGGGAGGCATGATACTGCGAGAAGAATTTGACAGAGCATTGAAATACTTAAGCCAAAATAAAGCAACTGGAGTCGACATTACCTCATAATTACTGAGGTTCTTAGGAGAATACACTGTCACAAAACTAAATATATGCAAAATACATCAGACATGTGAAATATCTTCAGGCGTCAAGATGAATGTAATAAACCCAATTCCAAATAGGCACGCACCGACAGTTGTAAATATTTCTCAACCAACAGTATCAAAATTCATAGTTGCGAAATACTGATGGAAATTATTTACAAGACAATGGAAACAACTGTAGAAATCGACATGGCGGAAGATCAGTTTGCACGCGAGTCAATACTGACCCTGGGACCTATTTTAGAAAATATATACTGAAGCACCAAAGAAACTGGTATAGGCAAGCGTATTCAAATACAGAGGTACGGAAACAGGCAGAATAAGGTGATGCGGTCGGCAACGCCTATATAAACAAGTGTCTGGCGCAGTTGTTAGATTGGATTGGTTACTGCTGCTACAATGGCAGGTTATAGAGATTTAAGCGAGTTTGAACGTGGTGTTATAGTTGGCTCACGAGCGATGGGACACAGCGTCTCCGAGGTAGCGATGAAGTAGGGTTTTTCCAGTACGACCATTTCACGAGTGTACCGTGAACATCAGGAATCGGGTAAAACATCAAATCCCCGACATCGCTGCGGCCGGAAAAAGATCCTGCAAGAACGGACCGACGACGACTGAAGAGAATCGTTCATCATGACAAAAGTGCAACCCTTCCGCAAATTGCTGCAGGTTTCAATGCAGGGCTAGCAACAAGTGGCTGCGTGCGAACCATTCAACGAAACATCATCGATATGGGCTTTCGGAGCCGAAAGCCCACTCATGTGCCCTTGATGACTGCACGACATAAAGCTTTACGCCTCGTCTGAGCCAATCAACACCGACATTGGGCTGTTGATGACTGGAAACATGTTGCCTGGTCGGACGAGTCTCGTTCCAAATTGTATCGAGCGAATGGACGTTTATGGGAATCGAGACAACCTCATGAATCCATGGACCCTACATGTCAGCAGGGGACTCTTCAAGCTGGTTGGAGCTCTTTAATGGCGTGGAGTGTGTGCAGTGGGAGTGATATGGGACCCCTGATACGCCTAGATACGATTCTGACAGGTAACACTTACGTAAGCATCCTGTCTGATCACCTGAATCCATTCATGTCCATTGTGCATTCCGACGGACGAGTAATTCCAGCGGGGCAATGCGACACCCGCACATCCACAATTGGTACGGAGTGGCTCCAGGAACACTCTTCAGAGTTTAAACACTTCCCATGGCCACCGAACTCCCCAGACATGAACGTTATTGATCACATGTGGGATGCCTTGCAATGTGCTGATCAGAAGAGATCTCCATCTCCTCGTAATCTTGCGTATTTATGGACAGCCCTGCAGGATTCATGGTGTCAGTTCCCTCCAGAACTACTTCAGACATTAGTCGAGTCCATGCCGCGTCGTGTTGCGGCGCTTCTGCGTTCTCGCGGGGGCCTACATGATATTAGGCAGGTGTACCAGTTTGTTTGGCTCTTCAGGGTGTTTTAGAAAGACAGAGCTACACTCTCTGAAATTCTGAAGGTAGCGGGGATAAAAAAACAGGGAGTGACAGGTGATCTACAACTTGTATACAAGCCAAAATTCAGTTATGAGAGTCGAAGTAGTTGAGAAGGAAGTGTGACAGGGATGCAGCCTATCCCTGATGTTATTTAGTCAGTGCACTGAGCAGGCAGTAAAGGAAATCAAGGTTAAAATTTGGACATGTGATTAATGTTTAAAGAGAAGAAATAAAAGCTTTTGGGTTTGCTGATGTCATTGTAACTTTGGCAGAGGCGGCAAAAGACTTGGAAGGCCAGATGACCCGAATGGACAACGTCTTGAAAAGAGGCTACAACATAATCATCAACAAACGTAAAACAAGCACAATGGAATGTAGCTGAATTAAATCATGCGATGCAGATGGAATTCGATTAGGAAATGAGACACAAAAAGCAGTAGGTGAATTTTGCTATTTGGGCAGCAAAATATCTGATGATAGCCGAAGTAGACGGGACGTAAAGTGGAGGCTGGTAATAACAAGAAAAGGAATTCGGAAGAAGACGAATTTGTTAGCATCGAATATAAATTTAAGTGTCAGAAAGTATTTTCTATAGGTGTTTGTAGTGTAGCCTTGTGTGTATGTGTAACATGGAAGATAAGTAGTTCAGGTAAGGAGAGAATGGTAGCTTTTGAGATGCGATGCTACAGAAAAGTGCTGAACACTGGATGTGTATATCGAATAACTGATGATGTTGTGGTGTCACCGCCAGACACCACACTTGCTAGGTAGTAGCCTTTAAATCGCCCGCGGTCCGTTAGTATACGTCGGACCCGCGTGTCGCCACTATCAGTGATTGCAGACTGAGCGCCGCCACACGGCAGGTCTAGAGAGACTTCCTAGCACTCGCCCCAGTTGTACAGCCGACTTTGCTAGCGATGGTTCACTGACTAATTACGCTCTCATTTGCCGAGACGATAGTTAGCATAGCCTTCAGCTACGTCATTTGCTACGACCTAGCAAGGCGCCATTACCAGTTACTATTGATGCTGTAAAACATGTACCGTCAAGAGCGATGTTCACCATTTATGGATTAAAGTTAAGTATTCCAACAGCTACGTCCTTTTTTGCTAAAGTCTAACTTCCTTGTCCTGTTTCAGACCTCACGCCAGCCTGCGTGAGCTAAAACGCGTGCCTTTCGGCTTCCTCTCATAGCGGGTTGGCTCTCTTGCCAATCCACAACAGATGTACTGAATCGAAAAGAAATTAGTGGCTCAGTGTGACTAAAAGAAGGAATCGGCTGATAGGACACATTCTGAGGCATTAAGATAACGCCAGTTTGTTAACAATTCTACATCTATATCATTACTCTGCAATTCACATTTAAGTGCCTGGCGGAGGGTTCATCGAACCACAATCATACTATCTCTCTACCATTCCACTCCCGAACAGCGCGCGGGAAAAACGAACACCTAAGCCTTTCTGTTCGAGCTCTGATTTCTCTTATTTTATTTTGATGATCATTCCTACCTATGTAGGTAGGGCTCAACAAAATATTTTCGCGTTCGGAAGAGAAAGTTGGTGACTGAAATTTCGTAAATAGATCTCGCCGCGACGAATAGCGTTTTTGCTTTAATGATTTCCATCCCAACTCGCGTATCATATCTGCCACACTCTCTCCCCTATTACGTGATAATACAAAACGAGCTGCACTTTTTTGCACCCTTTCGGTGTCCTCCGTCAATCCCACCTGGTAAGGATCCCACACTGCGCAGAAATATTCTAACAGAGGACGAACGAGTGTAGTGTAAGCTGTCTATTTAGTGGACTTGTTGCATCTTCTAAGTGTCCTGCCAATGAAACGCAACCTTTGGCTCGCCTTCCCCACAATATTATCTATATGGTCTTTCCAACTGAAGTTGTTCGTAATTTTAACACCCAGGTACTTAGCTGAATTGACAGCCTTGAGAATTGTACTATTTTATCGAGTAATCGAATTCCAACGGATTTCTTTTGGAACTCATGTGGGTCACCTCACACTTTTCGTTATTTAGCGTTAACTGCCACCTGCCACACCGTACAGCAATCTTTTCTAAATCGCTTTGCAACTGATACTGGCCTTCGGATGACCTTACTAGACGGTAAATTACAGCATCATCTGCGAACAACCTAAGAGAACTGCTCAGATTGTCGCCCAGGTCATTTATATAGATCAGGAACAGCAGAGGTCCCAGGACGCTTCCCTGGGGAACACCTGATATCACTTCAGTTTTACTCGATGATTTGCCGTCTATTACTACGAACTGCGACCTTCCTGACAGGAAATCACGAATCCAGTCGCACAACTGAGACGATACCCCATAGGCCCGCAGCTTGATTAGAAGTCGCTTGTGAGGAACGGTGTCAAAAGCATTCCGGAAATCTAGAAGTACGGAACCAACTTGAGATCCCCTGTCGATAGCGGCCATTACTTCGTGCGAATAATGAGCTAGCTGCGTTGCACAAGAACGATGTTTTCTGAAACCATGCTGATTACGTATCAATAGATCGTTCCCTTCGAGGTGATTCATAATGTTTGAGTACAGTATATGCTCAAAAACTCTACTGCAAACCGACGTCAATGATATAGGTCTGTAGTTCGATGGATTACTCCTACTACCCTTCTTAAACACTGGTGCGACGTGCGCAATTTTCCAATCTGTAGGTACAGATCTGTCGTTGAGGGTATATATATATGGGAGGGAGGAGGAGGAGAAGGAGGAGGAAGAAGAGGAATAGAAGGTAGAGGAGGAGGGGGGTTTGATTGAAAAATGGCTCTGAGCACTATGGGACTTAACATCTATGATTATCAGTCCCCTAGAACTTAGAACTACTTAAACCTAACTAACCTAAGGACATCACACAACACCCAGTCATCATTAGGCAGAGAAAATCCCTGACCCCGCCGGGAATCGAACCCGGGAACCCGGGCGTGGGAAGCGAGAACGCTACCGCACGACCACGAGCTGCGGACAAGTTTGATTGAAATTGTACAAGGAGACCAAAATCTGTTTACAGGTTAGCTGTTTCAAGTGGATGTAGGTTGCAGTAGTTATTCTGAGATGAAGAGTCGTGCACATGAATGAGTATTATGCCTCAAACCGATCCACAGGATAGACTATCAAGCATCAAACCGATCTTCGGACAAGATCACAACAGCAACACGTCTGTTGGCGTGCCATGTCGCTGAATAGAAACGTATATTATAATTTCAGTGCAGTATGGTTTTAAGACTCAGACTGAAATATCAAGCCACTTCGTATACAGTTACATATCAGATACGAGCTCGATTTTATTTCTTTATTTGTAATAGTACCTTTATTGCAGCCAGGTGTGGCGCCGCAAAATTCTCGGTTTTTGATAGTAATGCCATTTTAGTCCGACCCAACAATCTTTTTCTTATAACATCCTAGTCACGTGTGCCAATGTGCATGCTTTTCAGGTATGTCTGTCAGGACGTTTTAGTTGTGTTTTTGCACTGGTGTATGTTGCTGCTCGTGAGCTATCGTGCACTGTGCTAGCGCGCCGTGCCTGAACGGCCACGCCCCATGTGGCCTCAGCTCGCCAACGCAGACGTTTGGTATACACGTATTCACCGCAGGCAAACCAGGGCGCCCTTGCCTAAGGCCACAGCGGTGTTTTCGGCTACATCCGGTACGTGCATACATCAGCACCACAGTATCAAACAAACATCAGGTATAAACAAAATTGTGATTACGTAGATTTTCCCGGTGTAATATAAAATGTCTAAATACCACAAGAAATTAGTTGCAAATTTTTCGCTTTACTTTAAAGAGTGATATACGTATTGACAATATCCAAATCATGGTTCTGACTTTTAAAATGGTATACGGTATTAAAGGTGTCCTTTTGATTTCGGCCAAAACTAGAGCCCTTCTTGGATCTCTTAAAGATGATTTGGAATCGAGGAAGACTGAAGTATACAAAATTCCCCGTCTTTGCTGAAAGGCTTATATTGGACAAACTATTCGTACGGTTCATGACTGATGTGTGGAACATCTGTGTCACCACGTTTGCTTCAGCCTGAAATATCTGCCGTCCTGAACATTGTCTCAATGACGGGCATAATATGTCGCTTAAAGAGACGCAAATTACTGCTCCACCTTCCCGTTACTGGGATTGTGTACTTAGGGAATCCATCTAAATACGATTATCCGAGACAGTATTAATAGAGATTTCCCTTTGAGCCAGATATGGAATCCTAGTTTATTAGATATAAAACAACAACGGTCTAGTTTTCGACCGGCTGCATCTTAATCTGCGTTTCATCACTTTTGTTAGTTTATACCGCCAGCTGTGCTGCAATTCTTCGCTTTGCAGAAGGCAGCCCTTCCGCTTCTCGTGCACACAAAGCGGTCCGTTCCTGGGGTATAAAGGAGCCGCCACATCTGATGTTACCTCAGTTCCGGCAAGATTGTGCACATGTAATTTCATCTGAAGATGGAGGCCAGTTGGAATGTTGAAATGTCCGTCGTCAGGACGATGAAATCCAGCAGCATACTCGTAGAGAGCATCAACATAAACAAAAATGTTTCTAATAGTGACTAACAAGATTGTTTAATTAGATAAATTCCGTCATCAAATTCGTGTGATCATTGTGATGTCATTCCAAACAACCTACAAATGAGAAATTCTATTCTACTAACTGTGCGTTTCTCGTACGTGAAAAGAGTTTCTGCTCCAGGAACATAGAAAATTCCTCGCGTTGGTTTGTACCATTGTTGGTAATCGCCCAATAGCCAAAAACTGGCACGCTATCCAGTCAAACTCTGACCACTACATACAGGTGTGTAGGAATTAAACTTGAACCGCGTCAGCAGGTTGGGATAGGATAAATGTCACACCATAATTTTAATACTAATAATAGCTGCATCACTCTTTCAAGTAAAGCGAAAAATTTTCAGCTGATATCCTTTGGTCTTTACCAAGTTATATCCAGTTGCCATAAGAGCTTAATACGTATCAAAAGATTGTCACTTCAATATGAAGGTCATGAAATTTGATTACAGGCTATCGCACCTGAGAAAGACCATCGTTTAATCCCTCTGTTGTTGGTTAATTAATGTTACAAATTATTTATTCTCGACACATTTTGAGAAAAAGGGAGGAGAAATTGATATCAAGATGCAGCATGTACCTACTGATTAAAATAACTAAAAAAACAGTTATTACTTTATTGGGCGAATTCTAGCAAATGATACTACTATTAAAAGCATGCGGTTTCCAAAAGTATCAAACAGAGAAAAAACAGTGCTGAAATCGTTGATATACAGCTCCAAATAATTAAATTTTCACTTTATCTTATTTCTGTTTTTGTTTCTGACACGCTCGATGCCATTCCTACCACTTCCGTTCAAGTCTGCAGTTACGAACGTTTGTAATTTTTGGTAAATTGCTTGCGGGAGTTTGTTATCTATAAACAAACCTTAAAACTGAAAATATTTCGAGTAGAAGAACTCATCAGACGTTGCAGTGTAATTAAATGAATCCTATCTTTTTGTATCGACATCATCATTTGTCTACACACTGATTCATTGCGGCTTTCGGAATTGTCGTACAGTGAAAGGATATTCGAATGAACATCTACGTAATTATACTCATAAGAACGATGTTCCGCAAATGCTAAATCAAGGGAAATGGAGAACAATAAAATAGAAAAGAAATAATGAAACCAAATATTTTTGTAGTACTGTTTCAAAAATACATTCAAATAAAAGACTAGTCAGATACTGAAAAAAGAGGGTGTATTATTTCCCATTTTCCGATTAAAAATTTAACTCACAGCGAAATTCCATGGCAACTGCCTTCACTTAGAACTGTTACAGAGTATTAGCTGCATGCCTAGTAGTAGGGCAACCTTTGTGTGGCCCCACTCTCAATTGTCGCCAAATTTATTCAATATGGCGGATCCAAGATTGTGGCGGTAGATATGGCAACGTCGCAATGACGTCATGGCGGCAAGTTCAAATTTTGGCGGGAAAAACGGTCAATTGGGCTACCTCCACTAACCTAAGAAACTGGTGGGAGAAAGGTCACTTGGCCTACCTCCACTAACCTAAGTCATCCAACCGCCACCTCTTCCTTGCAATTGGCGGGAAAAGGACCCATCCTGTGCTGGGCTGCTGGATAGGATGGACGTCTTGATTTTGAAGGCAGTCTTTATTTAAACAATTTGAGGCAGTAACTTCATCCAGTGTGTTCACCATGAGGTCTGGAGTCAAACTGACCTAGTACACCGTACTACGACCAGAGGGCGCTGTCATCCCTCCCGTGACGTAATCCAAGATGGCAGTCTGGAGAAAAATGGTGGGAGCCAATAGGAACCCTCAATCCAGTCGTATTTTAGACTTCAGCCAGTAGGAGGTGGTATCTGGTAACGCCATTGGAGGGGGGTATACGGCAGGGTCAGCAGCTCTGGGACCTCAGAAAGTAAGTACCCCATACCACATCTTTGTCTCTGGTTAGCATTATTATTATTATTATTATTATTGATTGTTTTCGCATCTTGGTCCATATGTAATGCTTCCTCGTCTTTTTGCATCAGCAGCCCTCGATGTGTCCAGGCCCGCAAGGTCGAGTGCCAACATGCTGACCTCTGCCGTGTCCAGACCTGTAGCAACCTCAACGGCCATCTTCTCGAGACCTGCACTGACCCCTGGACCTGTGACAGCAACAATCTCCAGCATGTCTGAACCCGAAGTGACCACGTGGGATCCTGTTGCACTCATGGCACACTTGCTGGAGCAGGACAAGGAGCTGTTGTTGTCTGTCCCACTCATCGATTTGTGTGCAATCTGCTCCCAACACATCGATACATCATATACTGTTATTACAGCCACTAGCTTGTGACTTGGCTGGTTACATAGTTTTAGTTTTTTAAATATATATATATGTTGCTGTTTAAGCCCCTTATCTGTATGTATATGCTGGAGGTCGGGGGACTGCTTATTAGCGTTGTCAGCAAGATAACATGGTTCTAGTTATATATATATATATATATATATATATATATATATATATATATATATATATATATATATATATATATATTGCTGTTTAAACTCCTTTTTTTTAAATGTATGTATATGCTGGGTCGCAACAGGTCTGGTGACTAAGTATTACTGTTATCAGTAACACCTGCTACTTGTTCCTTCAACCACTATCTTGTTGTAGTCCTTTATCTATGTCTGTTAATATTTAAAGGTAAGATAATTCTGGGTATTAATAGTCTTACCCGCAGTAGGTTTACCTCGTAGCTTATGGCTTGTCGCTTGGTTGATTATTTATATATATATATATATATATGTGTGTGTGTGTGTGTGTGTGTGTGTGTGTAATCAACCAAGCATATATATATATATATATATATATATATATATATATATATATATATATATATGCTCGTAGCAGGTCTGAGAATTAACCTATCATTATTGATAATTGTTCGCCAGTTGTTGGTTTGATTGGACAGCGACCATAATTTTGGTATATCCTTTTATATACATTCTTCTACCTTTTGTGGAGGCAAGAAACGTCTGTATTTATGATCATTTGCAGGGCTGACATTCCTTGCCGATGTTCCGCATCCAACTGTGATCCTGTACGTTGCCTATTCTGAGGCGCGCATCTCGCTATCTCTAGCGGAGCCTGTATTGCTCGATTCCCTGGAACTTGGCCTAGCCCTCTCACTCCTACTTCATGATAAATAATACTGTGAGAACGACCTACCCTCGCCTACCTCCAACTGACTATTATTACATCTAAACTTTCACCTCATGCCTGCAACGAATTGAAGCACCGGTATTATTGGCGCGTTCAGGGACCATCTGAACCATTAGTACAATATATCGACCGCGTTTGTACTGCTGAGCGCGCCTTAAGTATGGAGTTTATTCTGCAGGGGATGAGACCTGAGGATCGATCAAGGGTGCAGTTCGCTGGGAAGCCTACTACCTACTCCCAGTTATTTGAGTTGGCTACCTCTATAGAGGCCCTTAGGGTTGCTGATGAGTAGAGAGGCCTTAGTAGATCTGCGACCAGGGCACCTGAATTTTCGTGTGAGATAGCACAATTGCCTCATCAGTCGTTAACTGACCAGACTTGTTTCAGGTTCCCATTACCCTGTTGCTTGGCTGCGATTTTATTCAGCACACCGGGCTTATCCTTGACGTCAACCGCAGGACCTTTTTCTTCAAATTTTGCCGTGACCAGAAAATAGGGTTTTGTTCATGTGAGATTAGTCAGCGGCGTCCCTTGCTGGTCAATGAGGTTACATCTGAGTTTCAGCTCAGTCACCTCCAGAGACCCCAAGCTCAACAACTGTTCGAGGTGCTCCAACAGTATCCTGACCTTCTTACCAACACTTTGGGAGTAACCGATAGGACAGAGTATAGAATTCGCTTGGTTGATGATGTCCTGATGCGCCAAGCCCCCTATTGGTTATCCCCTCCTAAAATGCGGATCCTACCCCAGAAGGTCGACGATATGTTGCGTGATGGAATTAGCAGACCATCTACCTCACCTTACGCTCCCCCAATGTTCTTAGTCCCGAAGGCTCAGGGACGAGATTACCGGCCTGTTGTCAACTACCAGCAACTTAACCAGAAGGTGGTTCTGGAGTACGTTGTTCTTCCTGACCTTCATAACTGCATCACCTCGTTGGCCGGCGCTAGGTACTTTACCATCCTCAATTTGAATCAGGCATACCATCAGATTCCATTGGCAGAAGAATCCAAAAAGGCTAACGCATTTGTACTGACTGGAATCTTTTTGAATTTAACCGAGTCCCATTCGGATTGTCGACTGGAGCCGCTGTTCACTCTCGCCTGTTGGACAGTGTATTTGGTGATATCAAGTTTGAATTCCTTTATAATTATTTGGATGGTGTAGTCATCTACAGTAAGATCTTTGATGAACATTTAAATAATTTTGAATCTGTGGTGTCACCGCCAGACACCACACTTGCTAGGTGGTAGCTTAAATCGGCCGCGGTCCATTTACTACATGTCGGACCCGCGTGTCGCCGCTGTGTGATCGCAGACTGAGCGCCACCACAAGGCAGGTCTCGAGATACGGACTAGCACTCGCCCCAGTTGTACGACGACTTTGCTAGCGACTACACTGACGAAGCCTTTCTCTCATTTGCCGAGAGACAGTTAGAATAGCCTTCAGCTAAGTCCATGGCTACGACCTAGCAAGGCGCCATTAGCCTTACATAGTTTGATAGTTATCGTATGAAATGTCTCATCAAGAATGCTGTAATTCACATCAAAGAATAAAAGATAAGTATTCGAGGAGCTGCATACTTTTCTTATGAGAATTCACTACTTATCCTGTTCCAGAATTCACGCCCGTCTGTGTTAGATAGCGTGCATTTAGGCAGCCTCTATCTACAAGGTGTTGGCACATTTACCAACACATCATTGGCGACGAGACAACGGAAAGGGTCTTGTTCTTTCTAATTGCTTACATTTACTTGTGTCATGGCTTCGCCACAATCTCCAGATGTACTGTCCGAATTTTATCGCTTGCAGACTCAGCAGACGCAGGCGTTATTGGATGCCCTTGGACAGCTCGTCCAGGGTCAGCATGCCATTCAAACCGATGCGGCAGCCGCCGCTTCACCGCTCCCGCAGCCACAACATGCAGTTGCACCGCAGTTTCTCAATTTTGATGCACAGCACGAGACCTGGACTGAATGGTCACGCCAGTTTGGATTTCATCTCGCCGCCTACAGAATTCAAGGTAATGAGCGGCAGCCGTTTTTGCTTTCGTGTGTAGGTGTGTCCACCTACCGTGTGATAGTGAAATTGTTTCCCCGACGCGACGTAGCAACTCTGTCATACGAAGACATTTTGTCTGCTTTAGATGCCTATTTCAAAGAAACAGTAAATGTCGTTGCAAAAAGGTATACGTTCTTTCGTACAAAACGTACGGCCGGTCAAACTAATTGGGAGTGGGTTGCAACTTTGCAAGGCCTTACTAGGGATTGTGCGTTTGAATGTGACTGTGGCCTTCCTTATTCCGATACTATGGTGCGCGATGCAATTGCACAGAACGTTTCTGATGTTCGTATACGGGAGCAGATTTTGAAACTCGTCAATCCCTCCCTTCTGCAAGTGATAGACATATTAGATAGACAAGACACGCTTGACTGTGCTGAGGAATCTTTTGAAACTTCGCCAGCCGTGTGTAACATTCACCGGCCCGTCGGGCGCGCTGCGCGGCCCGGTAAACTGCCCTCGCGCACGTCTGCGCAGCTGCCGCCACGCTCTACACCAGGTGTGCCGCGCCAGCACACAACTGCAGTGAAATCATGCCCGTGGTGTGCTATTAGACATTCGCGTGAAAATTGCCCGTCACGCCAAGCTATTTGCTTTTTCTGTAATAAGAAAGGACATGTTCAAAGTGTTTGCCAGAAAAAGCTCAGATCAGACAATCACAATCATTCCAGGCCCTTTGCTTCGCGTCGAAATCGAACCACGAATACTCCGGCTCGTGGACCTTCCCCCATGGACATTCATGCAGTTAATTCCACCCCGCCCAGTGCCACTTTCTCTAACAGTGACTGTGTTCGTCCCACAAAAAGTGTGCGCCGACGTCGCCGGAAATCACGTCAATTAGCAAGTGATTCTGTACCAGTGTGTGTTCCAATTGCACAAAACAGTCGCTCTTGTCGTCAGCAGGACAATAAACTTTTTGTAGATTTGGACTTTAATGGCAAGCTCATACCATTCCAGCTCGATACCGGAGCTGCAGTTTCATTGCTCAATCACGACACGTACAAACAACTGGGCAAACCACCGTTGCGTGCCGCAAATGTTCAGTTAAAAAGTTATTCAGGACAGCAGATCCCTGTGTTAGGACAGTGCACTCTTCTTGCAACATACAAGGGACAAACAAAACTTGTGTCATTTTACGTTCTTCGTTCTTCTACTGCAGTGAACTTGTTTGGTTTAGATTTATTTCAGTTGTTTAACATGTCTATTGTAAATCAGGTCCTATCAGTGAATCAGACTGTGCCTTCAGACAGTGTTTCTCGTCTGTGTGAAGAATTTGCAGACATTTTTGCACCGGGCTTAGGTTGCGCTAAAAACTATGAAGCACATTTGGAACTGAAAGTAAATGCGCAACCGAAATTTTTCAGAGCGCGCAATGTTCCCCACGCATTGCGTGATGAGGTCGCAAGAACATTAAACGATCTAGAATCACAGGTTGTAATTGAACGTGTGCAAGCTTCTCTCTGGGCCTCACCCTTAGTAATTTTGCCAAAACCTTCCGGAAAACTGAGACTTTGTGTGGACTTCAAGGCAACAGTGAATCCACAACTAGTGACCGCAACTTTTCCCTTACCCCGCCCGGAAGATCTTTTTGATAAACTGTGCCCGGGTAAATACTTTTCCAAGTTGGACCTAGCAGATGCGTACTTGCAAATCCCAGTGGACGCCGAATCCCAGCGCGTCTTGGTGGTTAACACGCATCTTGGTTTGTACCGATTCAAACGACTGCCATTCGGGTGTGCATCCGCCCCTGCATTGTTTCAGCAATATTTACAAACTGTTTGTGCGTCGGTCCCTACTGCTGCGAACTATCTGGACGATATTGTGATCTCCGGAAAGACAGCCGACGAGCATTTAGCACACCTACGAACATTATTTCAGGTATTGCGACAAAATGGTCTTCGCTTGTGGAAGGACAAATGTGTGTTTTTTGCTCGGGACTTGCCGTATTTGGGACATGTCATCAATGCCCAAGGCATACATCCAAGTCCAGAGCACCTCCGTGCCATACAAGATTTGCCTTCACCACAAAATGTGAAGCAGCTACAGAGTGTGTTGGGTAAAATTAACTATTATCATCGCTTTCTGCGCAATGCCTCTTCTATTTCAGCTCCGCTTCATAGCTTACGCCGTAAGGGTGTTCCGTTCGTCTGGACGACGGAATGCGAACGCGCCTTTCGCCAGTTGAAATCGGCGTTGCTTTCTAATACTTGCCTTACGCCATTCGATCCCCAAAAATCCCTTTTGTTCATGGTAGATGCATCGGAATTCGGGATCGGTGCTGTGCTTGCGCACAAAGTTGGCTCGCATGATCGCCCTATTGCCTTTGCGTCCAAATTGCTCTCGTCTGCGCAAAGAAATTACTCGCAGATAGAGAAAGAAGCTTTGGCTCTCGTGTTTGGTGTTACTAAGTTCCATGATTTCTTGTATGGTCGTCACTTTACCATCATCACAGACCACAAACCTTTGACGTCGCTTTTTCATCCGAACAAGCCTGTACCTCCGCGTACAGCGCAGAAATTCATTCGCTGGTCTATTTTCCTCTCGCAGTACCGCTACGATATCTTGTATCGCTCCACTGCTAAGCACGGAAACGCCGATGCGTTGTCCCGTTTGCCTGTTGCTGAGGATAAAGCATTCGATTCTCCCGAACTTGCTTGCATGTTCATTGATGCGGAAACCGATGAAGTGGTCGAATCGTTTCCGATTGATTTTCGTCGTGTAGCTACAGCCACAGCTGCTGACCCTGTCCTTGCTGCCGTTTTGCGTTTTGTTGCTACGCAATGGCCTTTGTCAAAGTCTCGGATCGAGGATCCGTTGGTTCGCCGATTTTTTGCTCACAAGGAGAGACTTTTTGTTCGACGTGGTGTTTTGTTGTTGCGTTCTGATAATGATCAGTCCAGGGTCGTGGTCCCACGTTCGCTACAGTCCTCTGTTTTACGGCTTCTTCACCAAGGACATTGGGGTATAGTGCGAACGAAACAACTTGCTCGTCAGCACTGTACTTGGTTCGGAATCGATGCTGCGATTACGAATATGTGTTCTTCTTGCATGGCGTGTGCCGAACAACAATCCGCACTGCCGCGGAAAGTCTTTGCATGGCCAAAAGCCACTTCCCCTTGGCAACGCTTGCACATCGATTTTGCTGGTCCATTCTGGAATGCTCGATGGTTGGTTCTGGTAGATGCCTTCAGTAATTTTCCTTTTGTTGTCCGGATGTCTTCCACGACGTCCTCTGCCACCATCCAAGCGTTGTCTGCTATCTTTTGCATTGAAGGTCTTCCGCAGACTATTGTTTCCGACAATGGCCCACAATTCATGTCCGCAGAATTTCAGTCATTCTGCCAGGCCAATGGTATTCAACATCTGACTTCCGCGCCGTTTTCGCCTCAGTCAAACGGTGTTGCTGAACGATTGGTCCGGACTTTCAAGTCACAGATGTTGAAGTTGAAAGAATCGCATTCTCAGGAGGACGCATTGTTGCTCTTTTTGTCTTCGTATCGCTCTCAGCCCCGAGATGGTCGCTCGCCGGCTGAGTTGCTCCACGGTCGTCCTCATCGAACCTTGATGTCTTTGCTGCATCCGCCGCATCAGGTTCCTGTGCAGCGGCAGACTCCTGCTTTTGCTCCAGGCGACGTTGTATTCTATCGCAACTATCGAGGTTCACGGCGTTGGCTCGCAGGGCGCATTCTTCGCTGCCTCGGCCGCGCGATGTATTTGGTTTTGGGGGCCTCTGGTGAGGTGCGTCGGCATCTCAATCAGCTGCGCCTCTGTCGTCGCACGGGTTCTGCCGCTCACCGTCTGCTTTCAGCGACGGTGCCGTCCGGTCAGCGCCCTGGGGACCCATCTACTGGCTCGCCTCATCCCCAGGTGTTACCGACGACGCCTTCCATTTTGCCCCATGGAGACGCGCCACCGCAGCCGCCGCCGCCGCCGCCTGTTCTCCCGCCGGCGCCGCCCGCATTCGACGCTTCGCTGCAGCCGCCAAGCGCCTCCCTGGGTCACGCGCCGCCGATCGCTTCCCGTGACCAGCTGTCCTCCGCCATGGAACTCTTGCCCGCTCCGGACCACATGGCGTCTTCGCGCGTCGGGTGCCCCGACGCAATGGAGGTCGACCCTTCGGCCCCTCCTGTCTCTTTCCGGGCGCATACACCGCATGTTGACGTGCACCCTGGACTAGGTTTTCAGGCGTTTCCTAGCTCCCCTCGGACCGAATGACCGGGTGCGGGTGGCACAGCCTCGCCTGTTGTTAGGCTCCCCACCTCATCGCATACGTCAACATGGGGTCCTCCCCACGGCGGGCGGAAGCCTTATAACACGACCGTTCGCCGATTTGCGGGGGAGGAATGTGGTGTCACCGTCAGACACCACACTTGCTAGGTGGTAGCTTAAATCGGCCGCGGTCCATTTAGTACATGTCGGACCCGCGTGTCGCCACTGTGTGATCGCAGACCGAGCGCCACCACAAGGCAGGTCTCGAGATACGGACTAGCACTCGCCCCAGTTGTACGACGACTTTGCTAGCGACTACACTGACGAAGCCTTTCTCTCATTTGCCGAGAGACAGTTAGAATAGTTAGAATTTCCTTCCTCAAGCATTTGGTTTCTCTTGACGGAATCCGCATCGATCAGGAGTGGACCACCAGTCTTAGAAATTTCCCTCCGCCCACCAATAAGAAGGGCGTCGCAAGTTTCATTGGGATGGCCAATTCTTTCAGGAAGTTTGTGCCGAATTTCGGTCAGCTGGCTGCCCCACTTAACAACTTACATAAGAAAGGGGTGAGCTTTGTTTGGGGAGAGAGCCAACAAGCCGCCTTTGACATCCTGAAAATTTCCCTCACCCCCCCCCCCCACCCCCCAGTCTTAGCCATCCCTGACTTCAATCACTGATTCATTGTCCAGACTGACACGTCAAGCACCGGCATTGCTGCTGTCCTCCTGCAGCAAATGGAAAGGGATGGACGCCCTGTTGCCTTTGCCTCTAGGTGTCTGTCCGAGGTCGAAGTGAAGTACTCGCTGCTTTGTTGGCTCTGGAGAAGTTTAAATTCTATTTCGAGCATAGGGAGATCAACCTCGAGATGGATAACACGCCATTAAGCTGGGTATTAGCCAGGCCCAGAAAAATCTGGCGTATCGCTAGGTGGGCGGTACACATATTGGCCTTTCCTTTCAAGGTTCACCACATTAAAGGAACCGAGAACCAGGTCGCCGATGCGCTGAGTCACATGTTTGAGGAGAAAGGGGAAGATCTTAAAAATGACACCTGTCAGAATGCTATTCTCGTTGCGACTGTCTAAACTATTTGTTAACCTCGGGGAGGAGGTCCATGGTTATACCTTACACAGGGGAGTCCTATGTCGGTGGTTCAGCAGGTCCAATCAGGATAGGATTTGCTTGCCCCACAGCCTTGTTCAACCCACCATTAAGCATTTTCATACTGTACTCCTAGGCGGACATTTAGGGGTGGCCAAAACGTTCGCCAAAATGTGCCAGCATGTCACCTGGTCCGCGATGTATAAGGATGTCCATCGATTAGTTAGGCAATGTGAGGCCTGAAAAATCGGGAAACCGGGTGGATGCCTTTTGCCACTCACTGGCAGGGTGATTACGACACGTAGCACCATTAATCATCTTACTTAAGGTTTCACCGCTTTTGCCCCCCACCCCCCCGCCCCCAAGACCCTGGCTAGCGACAATGCACACAGCGTTTTCTGAGAGTGTTAACGGGAACCTAAAGGCAGCCTTAATTATTTATCATGGCAATGCGCAGAACAAGTGGGATTTGTCATTGCTGTGGCTCAATCTAGCTTTTAACACTGCTCAACATGAGGCTTCCTTCACGACCCCCCCTCCTCCATCATGCTTGCTTATCCAATTAATACTCCCCTAACCAGTCTGTGGAATATCGAAGACGTCTTTCCAGCAAATTTGGATCTGCATCAAGTTAAGCGCAATTGTGAGAATGCCAGGCACAATACTAAGCGAGCACACCTCCGGAAAGCTCAGTGCTATAGTCGTGGTGGGTCCCAGTCCATATAAAGATAGGGGATCGGATTTTTGTATGTAACTTTAACGCCCATGTGACCAGGGGAGCACCTAGTGTTGGTAAGTTAGCCCCTCGTTTTATTGGCCCATGCCAGGTCCACAAGCGACTGGGTACAGTCAACTTCCTGGTTAAAAACCTTGCTAACAATAGGTTCATTTGGGTGCATGTTAGTCAAATTAAAGCCTAAGCTGTCATGCTGCTGTCCTTTGATATCTCCCCCCCCCCCCCCCCCCCCCACTTCATCTTTGGAGGATGTTATGCCGTGCTCTCCTTCCCCTCTTACGATGTGCCAGATATATATTTGTGTGTGTGTGTGTGTGTGTGTGTGTGTGTGTGTGTGTGTGTGTATGTTGCTCTTTAAGCCCCTTTTAAGTATGTATGTGTTGGATCGCTGGAGGTCTGGCGACTGATTATTAGCGTTGTCAGCATGATAACGTAGTTCTAGTTTTATATATGTATATATTGATGTTTAAACTCCCTTTTTTTAAATGTATGTATATGCTGGGTCGCAGTAGGTCTGGTGATTAAGTATTACTGTTATCAGTAACACCTGCTACTTGTTGCTTCAACGATTATCATGTTGTAGTCCTTTATCTATGAGTGTTAATATTTAAAAGGTAAAATAATTCTGGGCATTTAACAGTCTTACCCGCAGCAGGTTTACCTGGTAGTTTATGGCCATCAACTGTAGTAATCTGGGCTTGTTGCTTGATTGATTACATTTTTTTAGTTTTATGTACATATGTACTGTGTAAATCGTATATATATATATATATATATATATATATATATATATATATATATATATATATATATATATATATATGTTTGGTCACAACAGGTCTGAGAATTAACCTATCATTATTGAGAATTGTGCCCTGTCATATTCAATTGGATTTAATAGCTCCCTTTGCAACTCATTCTCAAAGACATGGGATGGATGTCATATTTCCCACAATTGCACACAAAGTGGCTTTAGCATGATCTGTGACAGAGCAACTATGTGGTTCCTTCCACTACCAGAACAAAAAAAGTACAGCAATTGTTTAATATCATCTAAACTGTTTAAAAGACCAGCATTAATTTTACCATGTATTGCAATTTCAGAAATAAATAAACAATATTCTTAAACCAATTGTTTAAACAATGCCTTTTGCACGCTATATTAGCATACTGTCTTGGGATCCTCCCAGTGCAGAGCTATACAGAGACTGAGCGATTTTCCCACCCTTTTTCCTGAGCTGCCATCTTGGATTACGTCACAGGAGGTGCAGGGGTGAGAGCCAATAGTGCTCTCTGGTGGTGGTGTTTTGAACTAGGTCAGTCAGCTTCTGGACATCAAGATGAACACAGTGCTCTATCAATGACAACTCAGATTGTTTAAATAAAAAATATAGTGTATTGCATACAAAATACAGACTTACATCCATCCTATCCAGCAGCCCAGCACGTAGTCCTTTTCCCGTCAAATTCCAAATGGGGTAAGAAGGGGAGACAGGAGGGTGAGCAGGAAAGTTAGTGTGGATGGGGGGTGAGGGGGTGAGGTTAGGTTAGTGGAAGTAGCCCCACTTACCTATTTTCCAGCCAAAATTTTAAATTTCCCACCATGATATCAGTGCAGCATTGCCACATCTATGACCGCCATCTTGGTTCCACCATCTTGGAAAAATTTTGCAATAATGCAGAGAGGGGCTGCATCCTTTTTGCCCTACTACTCATCCATTTTTATAATTTGTATGTGTTTACTGATCTGTCTACAGACAAGTCACTAGTAGTTGGAACTATCAAGTTTTTAGTTATCTTATGTCTGTCAGTAATTAATAAAACCTCATTAAAACCGAACAACCTTTCATGATATGTAAAAATGGGAACACATTTACAGAAACCAGCTCTTGAAGGATCACATCATAACTGCAATATAGTTTCAACTGTATCATACACACATTTGTTAATCGGGTTGTGCATTGGCTTCATAGGATTCTGAAATAATACAAACAGCTCCGTTGAGCTGTACACAGATATGCCAAATAACTACAAGCACTATCGAACCCTGCACACAAATGGAAAATGAAATATTTAAAAAATAATCACATTGTATTTTTAATCATCGAGTAATTTTCTTTTTGTTGTTGACTGGATATTTCAAATCCCTTGCACATAATTATTTTTCTTTCACAGAGCACAGGCTGCCGTAAATACAGTTTTAATTTGTTACAAATTACTAAAACATCTTATACTCCATCAAGGGTACAATAATTTTGTTTCAGTTTCAAACCCTAGCTTGTGATGCAGTTAAATCCTGAGCTTCATCCACTATTTTACAGATGCTAGTACCACATCATTATGACAGAAATCTTGTGGAATTTCGAAGAAATAGAGGAGAATGAGTGGTAGGCATAAGTTTCGAGTAAGCCTGCAAAGTGTACTCTTATGGATCAGTTGGAAAAGTACCACCCGAGAATGAAGGTTTGCTTCTGGTTTTAAGCATACTTTCTGGCTGCCAAAATATTATCATCCCCATACTTAGCAGTACTTATGATATAATCTCACAAAGCTAGAGCCAAGCAAAACAAGTAAAGTTTTTAATTTAAGTGTCGATCTACAGGAAACGGAGTGCTGATTACAGAAATTAAAAATAACTACAAGAAAAGATAATAGTGGCTGGCCAGTGCACTTTATTTAAATTCGAGAGAGGTTAAAACTGAAAAAGCGTGGACGGACCAAAGAAATAATGTGAAACACTGAGAGCACTGTTTCAGGTGAAATATGTGGCGCAATATTGGTCCTGTGACACATATTTGAATACATGCATGGTAGATGCTACATGTAACAATGCTTCAGCGCATTTTTAATTTTCTAGACCGCCATGCTTCTAACACACTCGTAGATTTGAGTAAGAAGTCTTTATTTTGGTGGTGTGGTAATTCGTCATGCAATTTAAGATTGTATGATTACTGAGGACTGTGCCTCATCTTGCTTCCAGCGAAGTTAATGTCTGTCAGTCCAGTCTTGAGAACGACGGTAGAATATGCAGAATGTGAATTATGTTTCTTTCACGAAGGAGTGACGTGATCTCAGCAGGGAGCTGGTCAGAGAATGGTGGACCTGTCGAAGGTCTGGAAACCTTCGGCCCTGAGGCGAGCCAGCATGGGCCGGTAGATGTCTGCGCTGAATGGCAGCACCATTCCACGGCGCTGGATCTCACCTGGAAATGAACAAGTACTGCATCAGTTATACTGCTTTTTCAGTAAGGCCAACAAATGTCAGTCCAAATATCATACGCTGTCCGCCTAAAATTAATACATTCTTTTAAATAAAGTGCTATATAAAACATCAAGAAATGAAGAAAATAGGTTATACCTGCATAAAAATGGAATGCTGCCCATAAAATAATAGGCTGGTTGATTTGAAAAAAGTACAATTAACTTAGTGCAAGAATGGCAAAATAATATTAAAACATCTTATGAGAACATATGAGTTATTATTTATTAATATTATTATTGTCAATTTCATTTAGATAAATTACCATGACAAGGAATAACTGGAAAGAGCTTGAGGTAGCACGGATTGAGACAGAATGTGTAACAAATCTGAGCACAGTTTACATTTTCGTCGGAAAGTAGTGGAATATACACGGTCCAGACACATGTGACTACCAGCTATTTCGATGTCAACGTGGAATAACCAGGTGGCAGCACTAGCAGTGAAGAGTAAACTAAGCATGTCGGGGGAATGAACAACAGTGCAATCGTTGTCATAATACGGAAATGGAGTGATTTATCTGATGTCTAAAAGGGTACGATTATTGGCTTTCGGACCAATGGTGCACCATCTCCGAAATGGCCAAGTTTGTAAACTGATTACATGCCGCGTTTGTTAAAATATACTAAGCATGGAAAAATGGCGTTACCTAAAGCCAGCGCCGAGGCAACTGTGGTGCACCATGGGCCATAGATGACGGAGACGGACGAAGCTGCAGAGATGTGTATGGGCGAATAGATGTGCAACTGTTGATCAATAGACCGCCCAAATGAACCAAGGGGCTACAAACAGTGCCACCTCAAGGACCTTTCAGTGAATGTTATTGCATACGGACTTCCGCAACAGGTGCTTGGTTCGTGCTCCATTGCTGACTACTGTTCGTCAGCGATGAAGGCTGGAATATGCACATCACACACCAAGACCGCCAGTGGACGTCCACTGAGTGGCGAAAGGTGGTCTTTTCGCGTGATCCACGGCCGTTGGTGTTATGGCCTTGCAACAATCTTCAGAAGGGTCCAGGCAGGAGGAGGATGCGTCATAGTCTGGGGGACGTTTTCGTGGCATTTCCTGGGTGATCTCGTCAGTCTGGAAGGCATAATGGACCCAACACAAGTACGCATCTATATTTGGGGACTATATCCACCGCCGGCCGCGGTGGTCTAGCGGTTCTAGGCGCTCAGTCCGGAACCGCGCGACTGCTACAGTCGCAGGTTCGAATCCTGCCTCGGGCATGGATGTGTGTAATGTCTTTAGGTTAATTAGTTTTAAGTAGTTTTAAGTTCTAGGGGACTGATGACCACAGATGTTAAGTCCCATAGCGCTCAGAGCCATTTGAAGCATTTTGAACTATATCCACCCCTACATGCAGTCTGTGTTTTCCCCGACACTGTGGCATCTATTAGCAGGGCAATGCAACACGTCACTCATTTAGCAGGGTATGTCGGTGGTTCACTGAGCACAAGGATGAGTTTACCGTACTCCCCTGGCCACCGTACTCCCCAGATTTAAACCCAATCGAGAATTTGTGGAACCACCTCGACCATTTTGTTCACACTGTGGATCCTGTAGAGAGGATATAAAAAGTAGTCTGGCAATGGCAAGGAAAGCGTTTCTGAAGTAGAGGGAGACCAAGAGATGAATACACTGAGCAGATTCAGAAGGATGTAGGCTGCAGTAGGCACTGGGAGATGAAGAAGCTTGCACAGGATAGAGTAGCATGGAGAGCTGTATCAAACCAGTCTCAGGACTGAAGACCACAACAACAACATGGATACTCAACTGAGAAACGTAGTGCAACTGGCAACACCACTGGATTTGGCAATGCTCCACATCCCTGTAGGTACCTTCCAGAACCTCACTGACTCTCTTCCTGCATACCTGCACTACGAAAGGTAGTTATTCAGTCTTTTGACAGGTGGTCACATTAATGTGACTCGACTGTGCATGAGCATCAAGTGAAGGGATAGCTAAACTCTGTTCCAAATGACAAGATGAGTTAATTGTTTTCTTGATACATTTATTACTGTATTAATTCTGAATCATGTGCTATCTTGACAATAGTTAATAAATACTAGTTTCTGGACCCCCTTTATAACCTTTCAAGCATATGCTTTCAGTATGCAAACGCGTTGTTAAGGACACCAATTAAAGGCATTCGGGTGGCTGGAGGGATCTGTGCAGTGACTGACAGTGACTAAACAGCCATGGCATCGTAGCGAGGAAGGGGATGCACAGCTTGTGTCTTGGTCTGTGCAAAAGTCGCGTTTGTAAGGAGTTACATAGCTACACCGATTTATGCGAATAGAGACTGATAATAAAAAAGGAAAACAACGAATCAGCAGCACAGATGTGGAGGACAGCGAAAGGCAAAGTCGAAACGAGAACTAGGTTTTAAGACTACTCTATGCCAGCAGTACAGCTATCCACTAAGTACAATAAATATCAATCAAACAAGGTATTCCTGATGAGCATGTGCCACACATCCGAATGAGTTGGCTGTTCCACCAGACGCACTCATAATCTGTCTCTTTCACAGACTCATCAAAGAAAGCTACTCACTTGTTGCTATGATCATACCGACTATATAGCTGACAACTATCATGATCTGTTGTTCTGGGGGGGTCACAGATTTATTCACTTTTTGGAATGACCTTGTATGTTTTCAGAGCCAACGTAAAGAGAGGTTACAGTGGATGCATCACAATTGGTGTAACAGTGCAAGCTGTTAACAGTGGGTGGATGATTCAGGGAGTGTTTTCATGGGAAGGACTTGGAGCCCCTAGTGCACTGTGTGTTTCCGACGATGTTATACTTTGTCCTAGACGACTATGGCACATTTCAAGGTTACAAACCTCAAAGGTAGCGCGCCCATACTATAAACGCGTAATCTGAAAAACACCACATACATTTTCATTATTTCGAGCGTCCCAGAAGCTCACTAGATCTCGATCCTTTTTACAGCTTGTTGGGAGTCTCTGAATGGTATATTCGGTGACGTCATACGTTTCCTTTCTCCCAGTCAACGTTGGCAGTAGTTCTGTACATCCCATCGTTATTCATACTGCAACATTACTAACAACATCTCATTATTTGGGAGAGCAGCCGTCTTCGGTTGTTTGCACATGGCGCTGTCATTTATCGACTAATTAAGTTATCAGAAGATCAAAACAAACAGCAAAACGATTTAGAAAAATATCTGAATGGTGTGAAAAGTGGCAGTTGACCCTAAATAACGAAAAGTGTGAGGTCATCCACATA
Organism: Schistocerca americana; assembly: GCF_021461395.2. NCBI lineage: Eukaryota > Metazoa > Arthropoda > Insecta > Orthoptera > Acrididae > Schistocerca > Schistocerca americana. The sequence goes on along the minus strand of NC_060130.1, from coordinate 709,675,702 downwards.
AGTACTAAAAGGAACTCAAACTTCGGTTACACGATAAATCAGTCTAATCTAAAAGCCGTAAATTCAACTAAATACCTAGGAATTACAATTACGAACAACTTAAATTGGAAGGAACACACAGAAAATGTTGTGGGAAAGGCTAACCAAAGACTGCGGTTTATTGTCAGGGCACTTGAGAAAAATATAACAGACCTACTAAGGAGACCGCCTACACTATGCCTGTCCGTCCTCTTTTTAGAGTACTGCTGCGCGGTGTGGGATCCTTACCATATAGGACTAACGGAGTACATCGAAAAAGTTCAAAGAAAGGCAGCACGTTTGTATTATCGTGAAATATGGGGGAGAGTATCACAGAAATGATACAGGATTTGGGCTGGACATCATTACAAGAAAGGTGTTTTTCCTTGCGACGGAATCTTCTCACGAAATTCCAATCACCAACTTTCTCCTCCGAATGCGAAAATATTTTGTTGACACCGTCCTACATAGGGAGGAACGATCACCACGATAAAATAAGGGAAATCAGAGCTCGTACGGAAAGATATAGGTGTTCATTCTTTCCGCGTACTATAAGAGACTGGAATAATAGAGAATTATGAAGGTGGTTAGATTAACCCTCTGCCAGGCACTTAACGTGATTTGCAGAGTATCCATGTAGATGTAGATGTAGATTATGACACTATCATGTCGGAGTGCTGCCATATGAAGGTAAACAGAGACAATAAGCGCTCTAGAAAACTTGTCATAATGTGGACATTATACAGACTATATCAGCGTAAAGGTCAAATGTAGCGTAGTTAATATTAACATGACTCTGTTGTGGATCTCCGAATATCTGAGCCAAAACATTATGACCAAGTGATTAACAGCATGTTGTTCCACTTATGGAATGCAGTGATTCTGCGTAACACAGATTCGTCTAGTTCTTGGTAGATTTCTGGTATATGTACTACCAGATATCTACGCAGAGGTCACGCAATTACCATAAATTGCAGCCCAGTGGCTTATGGGCGTGGAGCTGCCATCCGATGGCATCTAACAGGTATTCCATAAGATTCAGATCAGGTGAATCTGATGGCCAAGACATAAGCGTCAGCTCACTATCATGCTCCTCAAACAACTGTAGTACATTTCTGGCACTGTGTCACAGACACTTATCCCACGCGAAGATGCCATCACCATAGAGGAATACATCAGGCACGAAAGATGCATGCCGGCCGCGGTGGTCTCGCGGTTCTAGGCGCGCAGTCCGGAACCGTGCGACTGCTACGGTCGCAGGTTCGAATCCTGCCTTGGGCATGGATGTGTGTGATGTCCTTAGGTTAGTTAGGTTTAAGTAGTTCTAAGTTCTAGGGGACTGATGACCACAGCAGTTGAGTCCCATAGTGCTCAGAGCCATTTGAACCATTTTTGAAAGATGCATGTGATGCACAATAACGTCCACATATTGCACAGCCGTCCTTGTGCCTTCGATTATCTTTCTTACCACAAGTCCCATAAAAACCAAGGTGAATGTCCTCAGTATCATAGTCCCTCCACTCCCACTGCCCCCCCCCCCCCCACCTCCTACTGTTGAATGTTTCGAACAGCTGTACAGCTGAATGACGGCTTAACTGCACACAAGAAACGTGGTTCATCCGACCAGGTGACACATTTGTATTGATACACGGACCAGTCTCGATGATCATGTGTCCACTTCAAACGTAACTAATGGTATTTGCTCAATACAGGAACACGTGCGGGTCGTCTGTTGCAGAGTCCAGTGTTAAGCAACAGAAGCCGAACAGTGTGCTATGAAACACTTGAGTCTGCACCAGCATTGTACTCTGCTGTGAGATCAGCCACAGGCTGCTGCCTATCCTGAGTTACAGATCGGGCGAGCCTCCGACCTTCACATTCTCTGATAAGACATGGAGGTCCAAGATCTTGTCAGCTGCTTGTAGTTTAACCACTATAGACGGTAGCACATGAGCAGGTATGAGCGTTCACCGGTTCTGTGATGGGCGTACCTAGGCCCTCTGCCATAACAACCTGTACTCTGTCAAACGGTATATGTCAGTGGAGTTCCCAATCTGCGGCCCACGTCATCGCTAGAATCATTCCCCATTCGTTTCAGCTCCGTTTATGTTCTTTCTCTACCATTCCGCGGTGAATAGTGATCGCAGGGTTTTGGCTCATCTGTGTCAAGGATTTGTTTCAAATGGCTCTGAGCACTATGGGACTTAACATCTGAGGTCATCAGTCCCCTAGAACTTAGAACTACTTAAACCGAACTAACCTAAGGACATCACACACATCCATGCCCGAGGCAGGATTTGAACCTGCTACCGTAGCGGTCACGCGGTTCCAGACAGAAGCGCCTAGAACTGCTCGGCCACACCGGCCGGCAAGAATTTGGTGCCACAATGACGTTTCACTCTTTCGAAACAGAGTAGCGATATTCTGTGGCCGTTAAAAAGCAAACATATGGCGTGGCAATAATCTAGATTCCCCATTGTATCTTGATTCCTTGGTTCCTACAATACAAATAATGCAATCTTGGCTCCAGGCCGTAAGATACATACAGTATTTCTCGATTACCGAGAAGCATTTGACTCAGTACCACATCTACAATTATTATCAAAAGTACGATCGTATGTTGGGACTCTGTATGTTCATGTTGCGTAATACTGTCCTGAGGTACAAGGGCGCCCATATTTGGTGGCAAGGGTGGTCCACTGCCCTCACCCCTTTCTCAGGGAAAGCAAAAAAATATAGTACAACCAGATGTCTTTCTTTCGAGAAAGTGATTTAAAAGTCGTTATTACACAGGTTTTCACAAGGTAGAAACTGGGACTCCTTTACGGCTATTTGAAAGTCGCCATTCGTCTTCCAAAACATTTAAAGTACTCCATATTCAGAGGTCTCATCCTCTCTCCCTCTCCATCCCCCCCCCCTCCACCCCCTTACAGACTATTGTATGGTCATCCTTGCTTGAGGACAATATTAATAGTAACCTTAGAATCCCTGATAACTACCTACAGAGAGACAGTTTTACAAGACATGGTATGCACTTAAACGGAAAGGGAAAGAAACTTCTCAGCTTTAAAATTTTAGAGACATTGATGACAACAGTAGAACCAAGATTACCATGCCAGCCACAAATAATAGTACAGCAACCACCACCAACTACAGCAGTGAAACCATCAAAAACTACAGCAACAAAAAAACCACTATCAATATCAGAAACAAAACCACCATCATCAGCTGATTCAGCACAGCTCTCACCAGTGGCAGAAAAACCAGCATCGACTGAAGCAAGATAGTCCTCATCAACAGCAACAGTAGGCATAGTCACAACATTAGCTGACAATCCACCATCAGTCATGGCAGAACCACTACGACCACCACCAGCAGCAGCAGCAGCAGACAAATCAGCATCATCACTAATCCCAGTAACAAGACCAAATACTAACAGGGTGAGTAAACGGAAAACAGTGCTTCCCTCCCATCTAAATGATTTTTTAGTGGTAGGCCGAAAGGGGAGGAAGATCTCAAGGTAAACAGACTCAGGCACAGATCAGACAATTTTAATGTCCTTCACTGGAATATATAGTGTTTATCTAATAAGTTGGAAGTAGTAGAAGATGTAATAGAGACTTATCACTTAGATGTAGTCTGTCTTGTAGAACACTGGTTAAAGTATGATGAAATAGATCTATACTGCCCTGAGGGCTACACCCTAGCTGACAAATATTGTAGAACTAATAAAAATCATGGTGGGTGTGTTATATTTCTAAAAAAAGGGATTAAATATGAACCAATAGCAAACGTTAAAGCATTATCTCTAGAAATGTTATGTGAAATTTCAGCTGTTAGGTTAACAGATTTAAATTTAATAGTTGTAGCTTTGTACTCAACTAAGACTGGAGGCAATTCAACAGATGATTTTGTTAACAAGTTAGTGTCTTTATGTGAGACAGTCTGTAAGTTTAAGTGTAGGATACTAATCTGTGGAGATTTCACTTTGAATTTTCAGTTGTCCACTATCTATAACTCATATGTAAATAATTTATTAAATTCTTTTGGTCTTTATATTATAACCACTGAAATAACAAGGCCACATTGTAAAGTATTGACAATATAGTTGTATCAAATGAGTTAATGCATCTCAAGTCAGAGGTAATTAAGACCTGGGTATCTGACCACTGGCCACTACTTCTTAGAAAAGATGTAACAAGAAATTGTAACACTGACTCAGTGCACATGGCAGGAAAGAAAGTATGTGTGATCAATTATGATAATCTAAATATGTTTAAATCTTATATTGATAAAAGTAATTGGTTGCAGGTTTATCGAGAACATGCAATAGATAGAAAGGTGGAAGAACTCATATCTACTCTTTCTGTATATGCTAAGATGTCCTTTCCCATTAAGTTACTAAATAATAAAAAGGCACTTAAAAGTAAATAAGGTCAAGGATGAAAAGGTGTTGAAGATCAAGAGGGAGTGTGATCAATATTATGACTGGTATAGAAGTACAGGTTCTCAAGTATTTAAAGACATGCTCACAGTGAAAAAGAAAAGATTAAAACAGGCCTTAAAGGAAGCTAGGTGTAAAAAAAATGAAGATATAATACTAACATCTGAAAATAAGACACATGCAATGTGGAATATCATTAACAGTCAGTGCAACAGGAAAATGACTTCACAGGCTGAAAGCAGCAATCTGAATGCTGCACAGTTAAATACATTCTTCACTGAGAAGGTGCAGGAAATAATAAAGGTGATTGGCACTTCCAATATAGCCACTGACCATAAATACTACCTGAGAAACACCACAAAGCCTGAAAGTACATTTAGCTTTAAACTGGTCAAGGTACAGGATGTTACTAATGTACTGAGGAAAATGAAGAACAGTTTTAGTAATGATGTTTATGGTTTAAGTTCAGCAATGTTAAAGTGTGATACAAAAGAACTGCCAGAATTGATAACACATGTAGTAAATACATGTATTTTGGAGGCTCAGTTCCCAAAGGCACTAAAGTTTGTTAAAGTCACTCCAATACACAAAAAAGGCAGCTTCTCAAGTTGTGACAATTTTAGGCCTGATTCAATTGTGCCAATCTTGTATAAAGTGATAGAAGCTATATTAAATAATCAAATAGTAAAATACTTTGAAGAAAGCAAAATCTTCACTGATAGTCAATTTTGCTTCAGAACAGGGTTAGGAACTGTTAAAACTGCCTTATCACTTTTAACACAGTGTGTGAAGCAACTAGAAAGCAAGCTTGTTGTGCAGGATAAACTCTTTGATTTATCAAAAGCTTTCAACACTGTGTCTCATGAAATCTTATTGAACAAACTGCAATTCTATGGGTTTACAGGAAGTGCTCTGGAATTGATAAAATCTTATCTAAGTAATAGAGTGCAGAAGGTGGTTTTTAATGGTGCAGAATCAGATTACTTACCTGTGGGCATGGGTATCCCACAAGGTTCTGTAGTTGTCTCAATTCTATTTATTATTTATATAAATGACTTACCATGTAACATAGTTGGGCCATCAACTAGGACTTACTTATTTGCAGATGATCTTGCAGTCTTTATAACTGCAGAAACAGCACATAAGGTGAAATATGATGCAGACCAGTGCATTGTCAAAGTTGAAAATTGGTGTAAAGCCTTTGTGTCAACCGAAAAAAAAAAATACAAGACCTGTATGTATCATGGAATAGTAACACTGAACTTGAGCAGAGCTCAAATGCTGTTAATTTGCTTGGAATCTCAATTGATTCAAAATTATCCTGGGGTAGCCATATTGAAAAAGTGGGAAGCAGCATTAGCAAAGGAATATTTGCTCTAAGGAAGCTGCGTCTTTGTCTAAACGTGCCAGTACTTAAAGTGGTTTATTTTGCTTTAATACACAGTCACATTTCCTATGGTGCAATACTGTGGGGACATTAAAGCAAGGCAGCTAATGTCTTCAAACTACAAAAGAAGGCAATAAGACTGATATGTAGCTTGGCACCCAGAGCTCACTGTAGGCCAAGCTTTAAAAAATTACAGATTATGACCCTGCCATCAATATTTGTACTACAGTGTGTAATGCATATTAAGGAAAACTATCCGAGTTATCAACAGTATGACATGCGACATAATTATAACACAAGAAACAAGCAGGACCTAGTTTCTTTCCAATGTAACTATAAAAAAACACAAAAGTGCTTCTTATACAAGTCCATAAAATTTTTAATGCCATACCCCAACATATCAGGGATCTTCCAATTCAACAATTAAAAAAAAAGTAAAAGAATTTCTTGTTGAGCTCAGCATTTATGAAACTGATGAATTTTTAAGGGAGGCAAAGAATATGGTGTGACTGCACTTTGTGATGAGTTTTTATATGCTTCTATATATGAGTAAGTCTGTAATTGGCTAAATTTACTATGCAATATCAGTTTGTACCAGAAGTTTCTCTGTTTTGTATTTGTGTGAAGGTACCATAATTATTTGTGTAATATTTATATTGCATAATATTTTTGTTGTTTTTCTAATTATTTGTGTAACATTTATACTGTGTAATATTGACTTTTGTAATGCCTCAGATGATCTCTGAGGTCTCTACAACAATAAAAATCAATCAATCAATCAAATCAATTTTGCATGTGATACAGTTACCTGTAACGACTTTGTAATTGTTTCTGTGTGGATCCAGAGCTTCTAAATACTTAATAAAAGAAAACATGGTCCGTAATAGGCTGTACTGTAAACAATCTTGATTTAAATCATGCTGTTAGCTAATACTTACCATACTTCATTTTCAAGCACATGTGTGACATTATGTTTTACATATTGTAATTATCAGAGTATTTTACTTTACCCACACAAAGTAGACGTCACATTCCATAATTACATTAGGAATGGATCCACATCACAAACGTTATAGCCTCGCATGTCACATATTGTTAACTGTTCGATACATGATGTGTGAGATCGTAAAGTTCATGATGTGGATCCATTTCTAATGTAATTATCGAATGTGACGTCTATTTCATATGTGTAAAGAAAAATACTCAGAAAATTATAATATGCAATACGTAATATCACACATATGCTACAAAATGATTTATGGTCAGAATTAAGTAATTGTACAATTTATGTAAAGATTTTTTACATTGCAGTCTACTGTGGAACATGTCTTCTTCTATTACAGTGTCTGTAATGAAGTACTCTCTGAAATAAGCTGCATAAAAACTTACTCAGATCTTGGTAATACTTCAAAGTGGTGCCAAGATTGGCAATTTGCTTTAAATGTTCAAAATTATCATACTGAACACTTTATAAAACGAAAAAACATAGTATCCTATGACTTTAATATCAATGAGCTGAAGTTGGAATCAATCAGCTCATATGAAAAGGAGTGGTCACATAGGATCAGTCGTGGGTGGTGGTGATAGCGGTGGTGGTGGTGGTGGTGGTGGTGGTGGTAGTAGTAGTAGTAGTGGTAGTAGTAGTAGTAATAGTAATAGCAGCAGTAGCAGTAGCAGCAGCAGCTTCATTCATGCATAGATCTCTTTTTACAAGAATATAGGACATGTCAAAGTATTTACACGTTTAGACCAATTTAAAAATAAGCTAATTCATATACACATACATTTACAGACTTCTAGTTAGAGACAATCATAAGATTTACTCCTGGTATGCAATACTTCTTTTAGAAATAACTTATTAAATAATGTAATGCCACACTGTTTACTCATATCTCACTAGAGTCACTGCACACACTATACACACATTGTTTCATAACACTTCACTCACTACACACACAAACACACTCACACACACACACACACATACACTGGTGATATCTGGGACATTTTCTGTACCACAGCTTCCACTTTGCTATCCAGAAAAACTGAGTCAGCATCCCTCTGTAATGAGTGAGATGTTCAGTTCAGAAAGAGGAAGAGGTGTTAGTATTGTGCAATGCATAGGGGGTAGAATTTGATTAATTGCTAGAATACTTGGTCAATGCAGTCAGTCCACAAAGGAGGTTGCTTACAAATCACTCATGTAACCCATTACAGATTATTGATAAAGTGTGTGAGACTCGTGGCAAATAGGACTAACAGGGAATTTGAACATATACAGAGATGGGCAGCATGAATGGTCACAGATCTGTTTGATCCACGGGAGAGCCACAGAGTTGCTGAAGAAACAGACATGGCAGACTCTTAGAGATAGACATAAACTATCCCAAGGAAGCTCACTTACAAAGTTTCAGAACCTGGCTTTAAGTAATGAATATAGGCCAATATGACAACCCCTTATGTATTGCTCCTGTAGGGATCATGAGGACAAGTTTAGGTTAACTGCAGCAAGCATGGAGGCATTTAAAAATCATTCTTTCTGCATTCCATACGTGAATGGAAGGGTGAATAAACCTTAATAACCGATACAATGGGATGTACCCTCTACCATGCACTTCACAGTGGTTTGCAGAGGTTAGATGTAGATATAGATATGACGTACAGTCATTATCTATTTCATGCAAATTGCAAAGATCAGTTGAACCAGAACATTCTGTAGTAAATACAATGATCAGCCAGAACATTATGACCTATCACATCCGAGATGGGTTTGATCGGATTTAGATTTGGTGAGTTGGAGGGCCAGTACATCAATTGGAACTTGCCACTGTGTGCCTTGAACCAATCCATCACACTCCTGTCCTCATGACATGGTGCATTGTCTTGTTGAAAAATGTCCTTGCCTTCGGGAAACATGATTGTCATGAAGGGGTGTACATGGTCTGCAACCAGGGTACAACACTCCTTGGCTGTCGTGGTGCCTTGCACAAACACCACTCGACCCATGAGGCCCAAGTGAATCTTTCCCAGAGCATAATGGAGACCCTGCCAGTTTGTCTCTGGTCCGCCGTACAGGTGTCAAGGAGCTGTTCCCCTTGCAGATGACGGATTCACACCCTCGCATGATGAAGAAGGTATTGGGATTCATCAGACCATGCAATGCTCTGCCACTGCACCAACATCTAGTGCCAATGGTCACATACCCATTTCAGTCGTAGTTGCTGATATTGTGGTGTTAACATTGGCACAAGCATGGGTTGTTGGCTGCGGAGGCCCATCGTTAGGAGTGTTTGATGCACTGTGTGTTCAGACATATTTAACCTCTGCCCAGCATTAAAGTCTGATGTTAGTTTTGTCACAGTTCACCACCTGTCATGTTTTAAAAAGTTGCCCAGGTGAAGACCGACAACTGTAATGAGAGGTGGCCACTCACCCCCATGACATTTGGACTTGGTTTCACCACGTGTTGAAGACACTCACCACAGCTTCCTTGAACACCTGATAAGTTGTGCAGTTTCTGAAATGCTCATGCCAAGCCTCCAGGACATCACAATCTGCCCTCAGTCAAACTCAGGTACGTTGCATGCCTTCCTCATTCTACACATGGACAGCATGCTCACTGATTCTACATGTACCATGCGTGTGTCTAACTAGCAGTCATTCCTTGCCAGGCAACACTGCTATTGCCTGGACGGGTTTACATTGCTAGTAGGTAGGTGGTCATAATGTTCTGGCTGATCACTGTAATGTGAAGAATTAAAGATGAAACTATAAGTCATTTTCCTCAAAGACAAGATCTGTAACTTTCCATTTTTTTTATCTTTCTTCATGTAACTTATGATCAAAATTAGGTTGTTATATAAAGAACACTCACGAGTTCTATAAGAGAAATACCTGGGAAACAGTATGTTCAACTCTTATCTAAAGATGCAACCTGCCATTCACCTTAAGACTAAAGTGATTTAAGAAAGTCACATAAAATGTAAACCTTGTTGGGAGGGCAGGGATTTCATCCCTGGTTAACCACTGCACCAATTTACTCACTATGAATAGTGTATAAGAAAGGATATAAGGTAGTACATATCTCAATAGTTAAATCATCTGTTATAAGCTGACACTAGCACAGACCTAAGCAGTACAGGAAGAAAAAAGGTTGCAGTTATAACATTCTGAATGTTTCAGTGGGATTTGTTGTTGATAGCTAGGTTATTACAGATGGACCCACAGGCTGCATCATTTAGGGAAATGTTTCTGACTTTTCCAGAAAAAAAATCATTACATATATAGTACCCATGATAGCACACATTACAACATTATATAGTCATCATGAAATAATAAGACTTGCTGAATATGAAAAGTAGTACAGATCACACAAATGGTTAATTACTTAGTTTCATGTTCCATGGATCATTTGTACAACAAATCTTAATCATGTGAAATGAGTCATTTTACATTCAAATAACAAATTAATTTGTAAATATGGCTACATCCTCATCATTTTTTAAATATACTGATGTGAGTTTGTAATTCCTACCCATTGCCCTCACACATTCCAGTACCATAAATTTTTCTACAGATACTTTTTCCATTGGTTTTCAAATTTTACTGTACTGTCTGCTAGACAATTTAAATCACTGGGTAAGATACAAAAATTTTGGTTTTAGCATTGTGCACCCATTTTTGTGCTAAAGACAACCTTAATGTGGAGTTATGAATGTTGTGTTTTCTTCTGATATTGTAATTATGTACATTATTGTTCCTTTTGAACTGCAGTGGATTATTCACAACAAACTTCATGAGGAAGTAACTATACTGTGAATTAGTAGTCAGGAAGCCTAACTCTTAAACTGATGTCTTCAAGATGATCATGGGTGAACACCACATATTACTCTTATAGAACATGTCTGAGCAATGAAGACTCCCTTTGTTAAAGATGGATTACCCCAGAACATTATTTTATATGACATTATTGAATGATAATATGAAAAATACATCATCGTACTGATATAACTCTCCCCAAGATTTGCATTGATTCTAAGTGCAAATGTGGCTGAACTAAGTTGTTTTAGGAATTCCAAAATGTGCTTTTACCAGCTGAAATTCTCACCATTATGGACACCTACAAGTTTTGAAGTTTCCACCCTAGTTATCATTTCCTCACTATGTGTTACATGGAACATCAGTGTAGTCCCTCTAGATGTACAGAACTGAATAGGCTGTGTATTTTTGAAATTGAGGGTGAGACCATTCACAGTAAACCAGTCAATGATACTTCTAAGAACAATGTTTATCATTTCTTCTGTTGCTGAATGTATGCTTGGATTGATTACAATACTAGTGCCATCTGCAAAAAGGAACTAATTCTCCTTTTTGTGTATTAGATGGAAGATCATTTACACACATGAGGAACAATAGCAGACCTAAAATTGAGCTTGGGAAACTCCATAAATGATTTCTCCCCCATAAGGAAATCTCCCTGATTACTTTGTTCGAATTACTAGGTATAACTTTCCATGGTCTTTTGTTTACCTATGACATTATCCAGTGATTGGTTATACCATCAACTGCACAAAATGTCAATTTATCTATGAGAATATTGTGATTCATACTGTCAAATGTCTTAGATAGATCACAAACAATGCCAACTGATGGTGTTTTATTATTTAGTTCTTGTAAAATATGATGAGAACACGTAATTGGCATTCTCAGTTGAACAACTCCACTGAAATCCAAACTGTGATTTACTGATGATATTATTGTTGTTCAGTATATTTTCTAGAATACTTTACATTCTCAAGAATTTTGGAAAATTTTGTCAGCAGTGAAAAGGATTGGTAATTAATGACATCTCTCCTATCATCTTTCTTATAGAGGGTTTAAACAATGACATATTTCAATACCTGTGGAAAAAGTGCCTGGTGTTGGTGATGCATTGCATATCTCAGATAATACAGGGCTTATTATATTGGAACAAACCTTTGGTACTCTGTTAGAAACACCATCAAATCAAAATTAGCTTATATTTTTTAGACAATATACAATTCTCTTAATTTTATGATACTTGCTTTTTCTAAATACTTTTGTGATTTTTCTCTTGAACTGTTTGTCCCTATAGTTTCCACCACATTTAGAACTTATTATTAAATATATCTGCTACCTATGACTGATCACTTATAACCATTCAATTAAATTTAATAGTGATTTTGTCCTGTGGCATTGAGCTTCAAAGCTCATTTGTGATTATCATCTAAAGTGAACATATGATGAACCAAGCATGGTATGCAGTAACTCACTACTATTCATCTAGAGTTATTATGTGTCATAGCCCCATATAAAAAACAACAAGAAACAAACGGTACCATTGCTTCCTGTGACATTGTAGCCTCAACAGTGATTGACATATGGCAATGCTCAATTAAATCAGTGGTAATTGTTCCAAAACTTTATTCTATGCATATCATTTAGGGGACTTACACATAATTGTTTCTGCTTCTTTGTTTTGGGAATTGCGAAGTTGATCTCAGAAGGCTGAGTGGACTGTGTTCTATGTTCCAGACTACCTCTTTCTCTCCCCTCCCATCTCCTCCTCCCCCAAAGTTACCTGACATGAGTTGGACAGAAGAACTGTAGATTTCAGTGGCATAGCGAAGGGGGTGGCAGGGACAAGGTGGTCTGTCATGCTCCGGGCACCACTTGCAGAAGGGTGCCAAATAGTCTTGAAGACAAACAATACTTTCCAGAAAATATACTATTATGAGAGTAAATTCTATATATTATATTACTATATGTGTTTCTTGAGGCACAACAACAATAAACTGGGCACTGAGGAGAAGTGTGGGGTGGCAATAATGTGTTGTGCCCCAGGTGTTGATGGTGAGGGGAGGAACAGAGAGGGGGAGTGGGGAAGAGCACGGATAAAGAAGCATGCCCCAGGTGCCAGTTATATTTGCTACATAACTGGTAGACTGTTAGACAACAAGATGATGGAATCGATACAATGATAAAGGGCAGAAGACTCAAGGAATGACAAGGCCCAGTAAAATTTAGTCAGTCAGCAAACAGCTTTATATAACAACCATTGGATGGCAGATATTTCATCCCCATGACACTGAAGTAATGTGCAGATGCATCTTGAGTGTTATTACAAAACTTAATATGATGTTGGCTGGGAGGCCTCAAAGCTTAAGTAGGTAGCCTATTGGTAAGATTTTCTATATTTTATGTTGTTGGTAGCTTTCCTTTGAAGAATGTGCTCCATTTTGATAGCTGTGATGAGTGTATGTTGAGTGCAATGTTCTTCATCTGTCTGCTGAATTACAGAGAACACTGTGTTCAAGAATTGCTATGAGAAGGACCCTCCCTCAATGATTAATCATGATGAGTGATAGAAGAAAGACTTTGGTGTATGAAATATTATCAGATCACTTTCTTGAATGAGTCCCTATTCAATGTGGATTATGATATCTGTTACAAATCCATGAGACAACATTGTGATAGGTGTCATGTACCAACATGTGGCTTGATGCATCAAACTCAACTAGCAGCAGACTAGATGGCTCAGTGTGCCATTATGTACAACATGGGCTCTAAATTATAATCACATATGGATACTTTCAACCACTGGCACTGCACTAAGATCATACTGACTGAAATTCTTGTCATTCTCCATCATAGTGCTGATTCATGCACAAAAAAAAAAAAAAAAAAAAAAAAAAAAAAAAAAAAAAAAAAACAGCCAAATCAAGAAGCTATCTGCCATTTTGAATGTACATTTTCTATTACCTCGCCATTTATAATATGATTTAGTTGACTGTCCACAAACATGGGTATAAGTAGTGAAATCATAAACACAAAAGCTGGATTTAACTACACCGTGCATTACTACATCTCATTCTACTGGTGGTAATTTGTTTTTACGTTCATGTAACATGTAAATGAATTCATCCAATTACCTGCAGTGTATCATGGAATATGAACCACAGTGCAACTTTGCATCTTTCACGTACATATTCACATAAATGCACAGACATAAATAAATACTAAAAATGAATATTAGGACTAACTAGATATTGTACTTCAAACCTTTGGATTTTCGAACAAACACTCAATGAAACACTTTATGAAAGAACTGAAAGGAGCAAAGAAGTGATATTGAGAGCTTTAATTACTGGAAAATATTTAGTTTTGTAAGGTTTCATTTATGTGTGATTTTCAACACATGTTGAAAGCTGGATACCTATTTATATTAACTTGTTACTCAAAACTGCCCATACCTGTTACTATCCCCCTGAATATTTGCTCTTACTTCTGCAATGCAGGATATATTTTTCTTTATTTTGTTTATCAGGAGGTCCATAATTTTGACGATTGAAATACAACAGTGAGCCAATTTGTGAGGAGTCATTCAACACCACTTACATCAATAAAGCACAATGTTATCTACCAAAAGTGATTCTAGGTAACAATGGAAAACTTGAGGGGGTAGTGATGCCACAGAACTACTTCATATGACCAACAAATAAATCCTGGATGAAATAAACTGAATGATTTAGATTTAAGTGTGAATACAGTACTGTTAAGTGTATAGTGACAAGAATATAATAATAATAATAATAATAATAATAATAATAATAATAATAATGTGATTCTTGAGTTTCTCCCGGCGTATTTGATAATCAAAATATCCACGGGTATGCTGCCGGTCTATAGTGTCCAACGGGCACAATATTTCGGCGATCAAACATGTCGCCATCATCAGGTGAACTGACGGACTGAGCTCCTGTGAACGTGCCGGCACGGATCTCCGTGCCGGCACGGATCTCCGTGCCGGCACGTTCACAGGAGCTCAGTCCGTCAGTTCACCTGATGATGGCGACATGTTTGATCGCCGAAATATTGTGCCCGTTGGACACTATAGACCGGGAGCATACACGTGGATATTTTGATTAATAATAATAATGATTTTATTTTCATTTGGACATTAGAGCAATAGACAACATCAAGCATATAATAAAATATAACTGTTAATTCAAAGAAAACAAGAGGCATATCATTAATACTGCAAAATTACATTACTTTTGAAATAATCATTTATGTCATAGAATGGATGAGCAAATAGTCATTCATACAGTTTTTGTTTGAATGCTTGTTTAGGTAGTTCTTGTACATATTGTGGAAGCTTATTAAATAATTTGTGTCCCATCAGTTCACAGCTGTTAAGTGACTTTGACAGTCTGTGCTAAGGAGTATAAATGCATCTGCTCCTTCTCGTGTTGTGTCAATTTATGTTTTCTCTACGTTATGCTTCCGGTAACTTCTTTTTCGTGTGGAGTAAGACAGTAAATATATAGGTTTATTACAGTCATGAGTTTTTGTTCACGGAACAATGGTTTGCAGTGTGCATTATATGGACAACCAGTAATTATCCTAATGGTTTTCTTTTGTAGTATTAAGATGTCATGCACTGAACTCAAGTTCCCCCATAAAATAATGCTATATGTTAGGATGCTTTGGAAAAATGCAAAATACGACATTCTAACATAATTTTGAGGTACACAGTCCATAAGTTGCTGTAGCAAATACATCATTCTAGACAATTTACCACTAATATATTGTACATGTTGACCCAAGGATAATTTTTCATCTATATATAACCCTAAAAACTTAACACAACTAAGATCATCTGATAGAGGCTTGTCTTTTAGACTAAAAACCATCTGCTGCATTTTGTTATCATTCAGTAGGAAGCTATTTGCTTTAAACCAATAGGATGCTTGAGCCATTGTCTCTGCAACACAAGCTTTGAGGCTACTGAAATCATTACTACAATGACGGAAAGTTGTATCCTCTGCATATAGTACTGTCATGGACTTGATGAATGATGGCAGATCATTAATCATTATTAAGAACATATAAGGTCCCCGTGCAGATCCCTGTGGTACATCTATTTTAACTAATTCAATACTGGACTTTCTTTTACCTATACAAACAGTTTGTTTGCAATCCTGTAGGTATGATTTTAATAGTTTAAGGCTGTTGGCTTGAATGCCGTAGCACTCCATTTTTTTCTAGGAGTATTTTATGCTCTACACAGTCAAAAGCCTTACTTCTGTTGGAGTAGATGACATCTCTAACAAGTTATTAAAACAATGTCTAGCAATTACAGCTGATGTTTTGAGTCCCATATGTAATGCATCACTGGCTCAGGGTATTTTTCCAGACAGGTTAAAATATGCCATTGTCAGCCCTCTCTACAAAAAGGGGGAAACAACAGATGTCAATAATTACCAGCCAGTATCCTTGCTTACAGCATTTTCAAAAATCTTTGACAAAGTAATGTACTCAAGAGTGGTTAGCCATCTCAACAGTAATGGGATACTTAGTAAATCACAGTTCGGATTTCAGAAATGCTGTTCCACTGAGATAGCAATATACAATTTCACTGTCCACATAATAGAGTCTTTAAATAGTAAAATGTCATCAATAGGAATTTTCTGTGACTTCTCCAAAGCATTTGATTGTGTGAACCATGACATTATGTTAGAGAAATTACAATTCTATGGTATAAATGGAACAGCATATATGAGTGGTTTAAGTCATATCTACAGAACAGGAAGCAAAAAGTCTCTTTATATGCTTCAAAGGAGTTTGCCACTTCATCTAACTGGGGTGAAATTATATTAGGTGTTCCACAAGGTTCGATCATGTGTCCCGTCCTGTTCTTGATATATGTGACTGACCTCCCTTTTTATGTGAAACAAGATGCTGAACTGACACTGTTTGCTGATGATACAAGCATAATTATTAATCCAGCAAAAGAAAGTCCAATAGAAAATGATACAAATAAGGTCTTTGGAAAAGTTATTAATTGGTTTTCTGCGAATGGTCTTGCTCTGAACTTTGAAAAAACACAGTCCATCCAATTTTCTGCTGCAAAAAGTATAATTCCTTCAATAAACATAACACATCAAAAGAAGCCAGTAGCCAGGGTAGAGCTACTAAGTTTTTGGGTGTACATATAGATAAAAATCTTAATTGGAAAATTTATATTTTGGATCTCCTAAAGCGACTAGGTTCAGCAACTTTTGCAATCAGAATAATTGCCAATTTTGAGGATGTAGAAATTAGTAAGTGAACATGCTTTGTATACTTCCACTCTCTGATGTCATATGGAATAATATTCTGGGGCAACTCATCACTTAAGCAAAAGGTATTCACTGCTCAAAAGAAAGTAGTTAGAATAATGTGTGGGGTTCATAGTCGCACATCATGTAGGCATCTGTTTAAAAGGTTAGGAATTCTTATAACTGCTTCACAGTACATTTACTCAGTAATGAAATTTTTTCTCAACAACATGGACCAGTTTAAAATCTACAGTGACATTCATGATTACAACACCAGAAAAAAGAAAGACCTACACTATCCTTTACTTAACCTATCTTTGGCGCAGAAAGGGGTAAAATATGTTGCTATAAAACTTTTTGATAAATTACCAGATGAAATAAAATGTCTGACATACGGCAGTAATAGTTTCGAAAACAAATTGAAATCGTACCTCCTTGACAACTCCTTCTATACCATAGATGAATTCTTGAATATGAGTAAATAAATCTAGAGATATAATATATGCATTTTGTGCCATTTAGGGGAATAGGATAGATAATAGAAATATTTAGGTAATACACTATAATGTAAACAAAAAAAAAGAAAAAGAGAAAAAAACCTTTTTCCTGTGCACATTTCTTGTGCATTTGACGCGTTCCACATCATAGCGGTTTTCCGTGCTATTGATCAATGGAACATGTAACTAACTAACTAACTAACTAACTAACTAACTAACTTAGATCACAAAAGGTGACTTGAGCAAATCCTTTATCCTCAAACACTTGATGTATGTGTTTGACTACCGAGTCTACAGCATCAACAGTTGACAAGTTTTTCCTAAAATCATACTGTGATTCGCTAATTATTCCTGCATTTTAAAGTACACAGATAATTGTTAGTATATTACACATTCAAACACTTTAGAGAGAGCTCGGACTATGGAAATTGGTCTGTAACTTGAAGGTGAGTCCGTATCTCCATTTTTATATATTGGGACTACCCTCGGCACTTTTAGCTCATCAGGAAAATATCCCTCATATATACACTTATTTATGCAATATGTTAAAGGTCACACAATACAATATATTACTTTTTTTAGAATGTTACAAGGAATGTCATATGTCTACACTCTCAGATGATTTCAGATGTTTAACTAATTTTAGGACAAGACTAGGTGGGACCTCAGAGAAGGTAAACATATTTACTAGTGGTTTATAGACGTTTTTTGAAAGAATTTCGGATTAGCTAATGACAGGTTTGGTGATAACATTTCCTACTTCTTGTACTGATTTAATAAAGAAATAATTGAATTTCTGAAGGCATATATAATTTTTTTATTTCTTTCATCTTTAGTAACACTGTTTATTAGTTTCCATACAGCTTTGCATTTATTCATGGAATTCTCAATACTGCTGAATTTTTGTGCTCTTTTGGCTTCCACAATGGCTTTTTTGTACTTATTCCTACATTGAACATAGGCTGATCTGGCAAGGTCAGTCTTCAGATTTTTATGTATACTGCGCCACAACATAGCTTGGTTTTTCAGATTTGTTAGTTGCGCAGTATACCATGGGTTTTGTTTGTTTATACCATTGCCTTTGGAGCCTTTGTCGATTATTGTGCATTTCTTTATCAGAATGCAGTCATTAAATTGTGTCAAAAATGCTTTGAAAAACCTTTCAAATATTTGTTTTGCTGACAGATCTTTACATAGACTATAATTTGTGTCACCAGACCATTGGCCAAACCAGTCTCTGTTAGTAAGGGACTTACAAAACCTGCCAATTTTATCATTTGTGACTGATGTAGTGATCACCATTTTTGGGACAGACTTATCAATGTTACTCTTATCAGCACAAAACCTACTTATGTAATTTAATGAAGCAGCATCATGATCTGAGAATGGGAATACTGTCACATCACATGATTCTTCTGTACTATTGAAACTGACAAAGACATTATCAAGACATGCTTCATCTCTTGTGGGTCTATTATTGATACAGTGCAGATTGTACTGTCTTAGAAGATTTTTGAGCTCAGTGACATTACATTTGGCTGTTGTTACATCAAAATCTGAATTCAAGTCTCCACCTATTACAGTGTCATAATGTAACCATTTTGTCTTTCTAAATACATCTAACAGTACGTCCAGTTTTCTAAAAATACACTAATATTACCCTTAGGTGATCTGTATAAGGCTACTATCACTAACTTCAAATTGTGACTAACTATACTAGAGGCTTCAAAATTCTGTTCATCACACAAATAGTCTAGATCCAGCCTATTGATGGATTGGCTGAGTGACTAGTTAGTATACAATGCCTCATGACCCGTTTTATGCACTTTTCTACAGTAACCATTTGCTATTTTATAGTTATCAAATTTAATAGCTGCAAGTTCACTCTCTGTTGCCCAGTGTTCACTCAGACAATATCAAATTTGTTCTGTAGTCCAAAATTATTTGCAATAAATTATTTGTCTTTTCCTCCTTGACTATTCAGGCAGGAAATTTTGAGATCTGAATTGTTATTGTCTCTAGAATGAGCAGTTCGGTTAGGAGCCATAATATCTTTTACACTACCTATTTTATGGGCTTCTTCGTCTTGCTGTGTTCCACTAAAAAATCATGTACACGGAGAGGAGGCACTGTTTTCCACTTACCCACAGCACTTGATACTGCTTCTTCTGCTGCAGTTCTCTTCCCTCCTTTTGGCGGGGATGTAGTTATTGTTGATGGTGTAACTTCTGCTACAGTTTGTGGAGGTGCTTCTATAGCTGATACATTTTCTACTACTGCTTCTGATGATGCCAATGGTAACAATGATGGTTCCCATTCTGATGCTGATGTAGGCCTAATTTCTTCTAAAGATATCACCAGAGATGTTTCTTCCTCATGTGGTGTTGGTGCATTCTCCATTTGTTTTGTCATTGGCATTGAACCTGTAGCAGGTAGTACAAGTTTTTTGTGCGTGTCTACCCCTACTGATTTTATTGCTTGGAGAATTTCTTTGGCCAGCACTTTCTTGCCTAGTTGATTTCTATGCAGTCCATGTCTTGTATAATGCTCTTTAACAGAGCTGGTTGCCTCAAGAAAGGTTGTGTGCGCCAAACTGCTGCAGACATTTCTGAGTTTTTGTTTTTTTGCAATGATTTCACTATTTACACATTAGTTGTCAACTAAGTTGAGTTAGTGAGGAATGCTAACAACATATACTTTCACTTGTGACATTTTAACCTAGTGATTCTTTCAGTGCTTTTACAGGAAGGCTACTCCTCTGATTATGACACAGTTCACACCACCTTTTACTGAAGTTTCACAGTTTTTCAGCAGTTCTTGTAAAGGAGCTCCAGGTTTGTAATTCCAGTGACTTTATAGTCTGACTGGATATCGGACATGATTGTAGCTAGTCCCTTACCATGATTCGTTGATAGAAAGTAAATTTCTTCTTTTTCCTTCTCTGTTTGTTTTTCTGTCTTCCATTCCTTGTTGTCATGTATTGTGTTAACACCATGTTTATGTTTAACAGGACATAACAGTAACGAGTTGCCACAGGCACTTTTTTGGTTAACAGATGTGTACAAGCAATTTCCTACAACACTGATTTTTTTTTATATCGTGGCTTCTGACTGTCTGAATTTAATGCCTCGTATCTGTTCATTAGTGGAACACTATAAACATTCGTATTTAACACAGAGTGGGAGCATTTCCTAGGCCTAATAAACACACACTCCTGTTCACAGATTTGGTCTCTGTCGGTATGTCCACATAGTCGATCAAACTTTTCAGCATTTCAGCATATTGTCTGGTTTTAGTTAAGTCATTTTGTAGTTCTTCCCTCACACTTATTCCGCAATCACATAAGTTTTTACTAAGATTTGCTTACATGAAGCAACATGAATGATACCATTTATGGGTCACTACACACATTCTGACACGTTTTATTACTTTTTTTCACATAGTAGACAATTTACAGATGGTATTTGCTGATATATATATCTGTGTGATTTACCAGTACCGGTATGTCCATATGTGCTGCCATAAGCAGGCAGCAAGCCTGTTGATGTACATACTATCTAATAATAAATCAATACTTAAATATACAGATCTAAAACTGGTAGTCTATTTACAATATATGAAGTATATAAGAGCACAATCACTTCAACCTGAGCTGTGGTTATGTTGTTTTATATGAATCAAGATAAATCAGCTCTTTGAAAGCAAACTGTCAGAACACAGGTATCCTGGCAGCTAGTGTCAGTCCATAATGTTTTGAAGTAACTCGAGAAAATCTTCACTGACTTAACTGAAACTCAGTTCATGAACCTTACAGCTAACATATTTCAATCTTCCTCCAAAGATTTTCAGCTACATTCAGTTAAGTTTGATAAACAAAATAAGATAGTTGCTGCAATATATGCTTGTTCCTGTATCTCATATTTGCACTGATAAACATCATTTAACTTTTTACAATGCTGAAATTTATATAATATACATGCCCTTGCTGTATTAAAATGGGATCTCACTGTATACATAGAGAAACATTGGTCAGGATTAAACAATTGCCAGTGATACATTCCTATGTTCTTTGTTTATAATAACTCTTTAGAACTGCTACAATACTGGCAGGAAGATGAATGACTGAAGGATATAGTTTCTTTGATCTAGGTTATGGTTGTGTTTTTTCAAATTGAAAAAAGTGAATTTTTACTAAACTAGAAAATGAGGAGTTTAATTTCAACTAGCTAAAACCAAAAATAGATCTGGGATATATGTACATATCATGTGGTTTGATGTTGCTGTTGCAATGCTGTTTTGCTGTACTGAAAGTGTAACCTTTGGGGCAAAGGAAGAAAGATGTTATGGTTCACACAGACCATATCTCAGTGAGCAACATATTAATTTTTTTATTCACACTTCCAGGCTTGTTACATAATTTCTGAAATACTGTGAGTTCCAGTATTAGTATAAATTATAAAGCAAAACCAGATATTAGCTCTTTCACTGATCGTGCCATGAGAGAAGCTGTTGTTATAGCTGAGAATGGTTTCTTTGATAGGAAGGCAGTGCAAGTAATGGTTCTAGCTGTTCATAAATTCAACACATTTGTCAGATGTAATTAAATTTACAAATGTATAAATATTTTGACTTACACTATCTCATGGTTTTTCTACTAAAGGGTGTAGGAAACTGGCTTAAGAAATGGAAATAAAACACAAATTGGAGTTCCTTGCTTATAAGAGCAAAGTGATAAATCAGGAACTGATTAAAGAAAACCACCCCAATGACAGCATTTGTTAACAAGAAGTGTATAGTTCACTGAATCAGTGATTTGAAGAAGGGAACGAAACTAGAACCTCCTTTTGAGGGGAAATACAAACAATTTCCTCCTGTTTTTATTTTTAACTTTGTCTTAAGGAAACATTTATATGAGATTCTTTACATTAATCTCCTATCTCAGACCTTGGAAAGATGAACTGGATTGTCCTGAATGATGCACCACAATATCTAAAACCAAGGATTTGTTCCCTTCTACAAACTGATTATCAATTAGGCATTAAAACTTGTTATCACAACATCAGAAATTGTTATATTTTCATAAAATGTCAATAGCAAAACATAGACAGGAAATGTCTATACTACTCACAGGTTTCAAAAGCATTATGTAGGAAATTTACATTTACTGTCCTTCATGTTTATCATCCTCTGCAGTAGTGGTTCTTGGTCTGATAAACACCTTCTCCTAAAATGATCTGTCTCATATGGAATGTATGTAACTATCTCACATACATCCTTGATATTCTTTTCTTGTACTGGAATTTTTCAATTGTATGCCATTTCTATAGGAATATGGGCACTATTGTTCTTTTGCAGAAAGAAATTGTTCTTCATCATACTATCAATGAACTCAGATGCAGTTAAATAACAGTTAGGTAAGAAGTATTCACTTTTTATAACTTGAAATGTTCAGTTACATACACACACACACACACACACACACACATTTGGCAAAAAAACAGAAATTGGTTTTTTGGTGTATCTTCACTTCTTCGAACTACTGATTCAATTAAGACCAGCATTATTAACAGACACAGTGTAATAATGCTCATTGTTGACCTGGAAACATTTACAAAGAGAGCAGATACTTTCATTGCTCGTGCAAGAATATTCAACCTTTGTGGAAACTGATTTAACTATTTTACATTAATCTATGGAATTGTTACCTTAAAAAGTTATAAGTCATATCTGTAAGGAAAAAAATGCTTAGTACAGAGTTCTAGTTGTAGTTTTTTGAGTGCTAGAGGACATTCCTTCTCTTCTGCAGTGGTTGTTTTAGAGTTAATTTAAAATATGAAATGACAAAGTGTACCCTAACAAGTACTCTTAGTTTGACTATTCCATTTGGGTGGATTATTACTAAACTGTTCACCTATATAATGAATTTCTTGTTAAATATTAAATCTCATTCAAGAAAAATCCTTCATTATTTATCCATGACTATTATAAGATCCATCAGTTACTACCAAACATAAAAATATAGACAGAGAAAAAAGAAAAGGACAATCACAACAATGTAGTCATAAAATACAGGGACTAGAAGCATCTGTATACTCTTTTCTTAAGGCATACTGAAGTTGTGTAGTGGATTTATGGAGGTTACAATGCACACAAATTCAAGTAACTATACTTACTGTCAGAGACTTATCAGAATCACTCATGAGAGGTTGGGTACAAGTTCCTTCATGATTGTTGGATGTGACAAAACAAGTAAATTATGAATATTGTAAGAATGAATCCGCTAGCAAAGACTTCACATGCAAGATAGTTACAAATAGATCCAAGCAAAGTGGTAAATTACCAAAACAGAAACTACATCTACATCCATACTCTGCAAACCACCATAAAGTGCATGGCAGGGAGTGTGTCTCAGTGTACCATTATTAGAGATTTTTCCTGTACTGAAGAAAGTAGTCAGGGAAAGAATGTAAACTGGAAAATCTCAGACACTTCTTAGCAAAAACGTCCCACATTTTTGAAGATACTGCATCTCGGATATAAGGTCAACATCAACAAAAGCAAAACAAGGATAGTGGAATGTAGTCAAGTTAAATCTGGTGATGCTGAGGGAATTAGATTGGGAAATGAAACACTTAAAGTAGTAACTGAGTTTTGCTATTTGGGGAGCAAAATAACTGATGATGGTCAAAGTAGAGAGAATATAAAATGTAGACTGGCAATGGCATGGAAAGCATTTCTGAAGAAGAGAAATTTGTTAACATCGAGTATAGATTTAAGTGACAGGAAGTCATTCCTGAAAGTATTTGTATGGAGTCTAGCCATGTATGGAAATGAAATGTGGATGATAAATAGTTTGGACACGAAGAGAATACAAGCTTTTGAAATGTGGTGCTACAGAAGACTGCTGAAGAGTAGATGGGTAGATCACATAACTAATGAGGAGGTATTGAAAAGAATTGGGGAGAACATAAATTTTTGGCACAACTTGACTAGAAGAATGGATCGGTTGGTAGGACATGTTCTGAGGCATCAAGAGATCACAAATTTTGTATTGGAGGACAGTGTGGAGGGTAAAAATCGTAGAGGGAGACCTAGAGATGAATACACTAAACAGATTCAGAAGGATGTAGGTTGCTGCAAGTACTGGGAGATGAAGAAGCTTGCACAGGATAGAGTAGCATGGAGAGCTGCATCAAACCAGTCCTGGACTGAAGACCACAACAACAACTGCCTCTTGAAACTGGAATGTTCTGTCACTGCTGTATCAACGATTTCTTTTCCTTGTCTTAATACCACACTAATATCTAACCTCAAAAACAAAAATAATTCTCAGTCCTCAGGTGTTTAGAGGTTATCCCAAAGAAAAACAGGCAGAAATGAGAAATAAAAAGCATAGAGGTAAACAGCACAGTGTCAATTATATGTAAGGTAAAGAGGAGCTTGCAATATAAATAATAAATCCAAAAAATAAATAAGTTGAAAGAGGCCAAAAAAGCAAAAAAAAATTATTAAGCCTTTTCAAGAGTGCACTACTTAGAAGAACAGGAAATTATGACCCAGTCTCAGATGAAAAAAACTATACTGAAATCCTGAATGATTTTAATTTTAAGATTCTGAAAATGCTGAAGGCCAAGCATAAAAGATGATTCCATTATTGTGGAGTTTCAAGGACAGAATAAAGTTTGTGTAGGTCAGATTTTAGCTGAAAATTTATAAAATTGACTTACTTTTGTTTTCTGCAGTAGAGTGAAAAGAAAATATATTTTCCTAAAGAAGCATATGTTTTTTCAGAAAATGACACTGATTTTATGATGTGTTTTGCCTTCAAGGACTGCTTGTGGCAATAAAAATTATAATAATGTTTACATATAATTTTATATTGATTTTTGAGGAATGTTCTGACAGAATGTAAATACTTTTGAATTAAAGGAGACCAGTGGTCTTTAGTAGGCTATTAAAACAACAAGTAGTAAGGTGCACTACTCTGGTAATTCCAAAAAAATTTCAAGAGAAGTTTTGTGCATCTATTATGTAATTTATGTATCTGTGCGAAGGTATCAGCCTTAAGAAGTCATTGTGGTCAAATGGTTGCTAGCACAGTAGTTTATCTGCTCTCTGTAATAATAACATATAACAAAGTAAAAAAAAGCCTGAACAGATGAAGGCATACTGGAAGAAAAGAAAAGAACAAAGAATGAAGAACTGAAATTGGAAAGTGGTCCCCAGATGGCCTATTCACATTTTAAAAAAATCCTGAGTGAATGGATAAATGATAAATGATGAACTTGAAGGGCTGTCATGGTGTCATGGGACATCCACCCTAAACAAATGCAATGAACAATAATGAACAAAATGAGATCAACATAAAAAAAAGGTTAGCATTTGTGTGTTGAGAGAGGGTCATGAACGAGATGAGGGTTCGGGTCCCGCTAACACTTGTTTTATAATCTGTATCTTCTTCAGCAGTGATAACATTATGTAATTTACATAACATTTTAGAGGTAATATAGTGAAAACAAAACCAAGGCCATTTTCATGAAGTTGTAGTGAATTTCATATATTATTTGATAATTTACTATTTGTAATTAAATTTTCAAGGATGAGCGACAGGCGTGGGAAGCTCATGTCAAACCTCAGTAAATAATTATGCAATTAACATTATTCACAATCACTAATACATTAAGTCACAATGTACCTGACTACAAGAGTAATGTACAATTACTCGTCAGATGAGCTCATGACATCACACGTTGCAGGATGATATTTGTCATGCACACATAGAAACATAAATTGAAACTTAATGCAAATAAACATGATTTTTTTTTCATTATAGTACCTGTCAAATAATATGACAAGTGATAAAAAAATAGATTACTAACTAAGTTTGAGCACAAGTCAAACCATTTCCTCCTACACGTTCACAAAGCTCGAGCATTAATCACTTGACCAACATGAACTCTAACATCCAGCACTTAGGCACAGATACATAAGCCAAATAACAGACTCATAAAACTTCTCTTGTAACTTTCTTGAAGTTGTCAGAATAGTGCACCTTACTACTTGTACAATATGCGGTTTTAATGGCCTACTAAAGATGTCCAAAGTTTGAAGTAAATTTGTGATCCCAACACCGTGGCCTCCCCTTGTAAGATGCAGAAGTTAGATTATTTTTTAGGCAAAGAGTTGTTCCAATTAGAATTAGCTACTTCCA
Organism: Schistocerca americana; assembly: GCF_021461395.2. Classification (NCBI taxonomy): domain Eukaryota; kingdom Metazoa; phylum Arthropoda; class Insecta; order Orthoptera; family Acrididae; genus Schistocerca; species Schistocerca americana. The sequence continues at coordinate 709,649,022 of NC_060130.1, read as the reverse complement.
TATTTCCTGTACATCTGTATCTATTTGATCTCCTTGTGCTTAGACTTTTACCTTGAATAGATTTGATCCATTGAGTGGGAAATCAGTTTAGATAAATAAGGGTAGTAATGAAAGGAAAATAAGCTTGGCAGCGGAGAGCCTCTTAAAGCCTTTTGAGGCTGACAGCATTAAGAATGAATTGGACTCACAACGGAATGTGATTTCCATTACAGTTAGAAGTTATTAGAGTTTCATATCAATGTATCACGTTGGAAGAATTGTATGACATACAACTATGGGAGCAGGTGTATAGTTTCATGCTTTTATTAAATACCATACAAAATTATACTGCAAATGCTCAAAAACAGATAAAAGCAGAGATAAAAAAATTAGATAAAGAATTTTCACCCAGCATACTTTCCTATGTAACTTATTTTTTAGATTATTTACTTCACATATATTATTTACTTCACATATATTATATATTTTATATAATACATGCTTAGTGGGTGGTAAGTGGATTTACAATGAGGATGGAAGAATGGTACTTAACAAAGGAAAGATAGACAACTGCTGCTTGTGGCGACTGAAATAAATCAATGGAGAAAGTTGAAAACTTGCGCTGAAACTGGACTTGAACCTGCATTTACTGCCCCTCATGCTCGGTTGCCTTAACTGCTTCAACCCTCCAGACATGGTCCCTGACGGATGAAAATTTCCAACTTATTCTCACACTACTGACATAGTGTCCTCACCCATTATGCCTCTACACCCATAGTGTTCACTGATTCTCATATGAGTCTGAGCATATGTGTGCATCTGCACAGAAAGGATTATGGGGAACCACCTCCAGATGGTTGAAATGATAAAAGTAACCGCTCATGAGAAGCAGTAAATCCAGATCTGAGTTCCAGTCTGGCACAAATGTTCAACTTTTCACACTGATTTGTTTCAGTGCCCACTACCAGTTGTTGTCTGCTTTTCCTTCAATTCATATCCATATAAGACTGTACGATTTTAAAAAATGGTGTCTCTTCTATTGGAAATATCCAGAAGCAGAGAGCAATGGCCCCAATAATCCCTTCTGCACAAATACACTCAAACTCATACGGGAAGCAGAGAGTGTGCAAGTATGGAGGATTAATGGGCAGGGACACTACATTAGTAGTGTGAGGGTAAGCTGAAATTTGCATCAGTCTGCAAACTGTTGTGAATAGAGTTGATAAAGTAATAAATTAAAATGTAATGTCTGTACATGGCATTTTATTGCATGAGCAGTGAAAAATGTAATAACTGATTAACAGCTTTCCATCCTTCGTTTTGTGGGGAGTGTCAGTGTGAAAAAGTCTTGAAAATGTTAGAAATTATGTGTAAAATTTGTTGGAAGTCACTTAGTGCTCTCATTCTCAGGTACTGGATGAATATAGTCCAGGTATCTGCACAGCATCAGCTATGCTGCTTCAAGATAAACTCACAGTTTCTAACTGTAACACTTGCTTGTAATGCTTCAGGAACTCAAATGGGAGTAACTGGAAAAAAGACTATGTCCTTTTTGAGGCACTTGAGGCTGACTGCAGAATGGTTTACTGCCACCAACATACATTTTGTGCAAGTACCATGAAAATAAGATTAGAGAGATTAGGGCTCATATGGAGGCATATAGATAGTCACTTTTTCCCTCGCTCTACTTGTGAATGGAACAGAAAAGGAAATGACTAGTAGTGGTACAGAGTACCCTTCACCACGCACCATATGGTGGATTATGAAGTATGTAGGTGTAGCTGCAGATGTAGATTCTGTTCAACTTTTAACATGAGGTTATACCTCTTAATGAGTAGATTAAAACTGAATTATGATTTTTTAAATTCAGCAAGTAATTACATGAAATCTTGAAAATCAATTTTTCTTTTGCCCCTGCACTGTAACTGGTACTGGGTTCCAGGTTCTGGGATACCCTTTCAGTAATATAGACTGGCATCCACAGCATTAACATTAGTCAGAGTTGTATGACCATGATATGAATTTTGTTCATCTCATAAACTGTTTTGCCACTGTGCACACCACGTGATGGAAAAGATAAATTTTACATAAAAAACTGCTTTGATTAAAACACCACAAACATTTATTGGGAGTCCTATGGGTTCCACACTTTCTGTCTGCAGGAGGAGAAAATATGAAACCAAACATAAACCCAGTTTCAATAGACTGTGCTAATGATAAAGCATTGTTTTTACCAGAACAAAATTTGCTTTTCATTTAAAAAGTTATGGAAAGAGCATGAAGAAAATGATTACTGTGAAGAACTCGGTAATGATATTTACTTTTACAGGAAGGAACACATAGAAAATGTCGTGGGGAAGGCTAACCAAAGACTGTGTTTTATTGTCAGGACACTTAGAAAATGTAACAGATCTACTAACGAGACTGCCTACACTACACGTGTACGTCCTCTTACGTACTCTAAATACTGCTGTGTGGTGTGGGATCCTTACCAGATAGGATTGACGGAGTGCATCAAAAAAGCTCAAAGAAGGGCAGCACGTTCTGTATTATTGAGGGATATGGGAGAGAGTCACTGAAATGATACAGGATTTGGGCTGGACATCATTAAAAGAAATGCATTTTTTGTTGTGATGGAATCTTCTTACGAAATTCCAGTCAACAACTTTCTCCTCCGAATGTGAAAATATTTTTTTGACACCAGCCTACATAGGGAGAAATGATCACGATGCTAAAATAAGGGAAATAAGAGCTCCTACAGAAATATATAGGTGTTTGTTCTTTCTGCATGCTTTACGAGATTGGAATAATAGAGAATTGTGAAGGTGGTTCGATGAAACCTCTGCCAGGCACTTAAATGTGATTTGCAGAGTATCCATATAGATATAGATGGAACCACTAGGAAGAGCTGTTCAGTGTCAAGCATATATGAGATGACTGTTGACTACAAGATTAATTTTATGTCTAGTAAGTGCATGTTCAAATTTTGGGTAAAAATTTAATTTCCATTCAACTAACAAGCCAAAACTCAAAACATTTTTCATTTACTTATAATTTTTGCTTAAGTTTAGTAAACACAATTATTCACAGCATACTTTTTACATATTTTCATAATCAAATTTTTATGGGACCTAACACTGAATAAAAATCTACAAGCTGATGAAATTGGAACTAAAGTCTTAAAAATCAACAAAAATCTGGAAGGTAAATTATTTATCCTCCGAACTGGTAGAGAAAGTGTAATAATCATATATGTTCAATAAAATAAATTTTGATCTGTGTGCCCTCAGATGTTTGTCGTTGTGAATATAGACAAGTGAATATCTTGTCATATCTCGTATGCGGGCATTATATTATCCTGTGTAATAATATTTTGAGAAAATATAGTAAGATTTGATACACTCTCATGTAACAGAGATAAATTGTGAGGCTGAAATGTTGATGGGTCACTGGGTGTTGTTTATAAGTGTACAGCCAGAACAGACATCTTATAACATTTGGCCTATCTACCAATACATGTCAGCAGATATGCATGCCAATATGTTTGGTATAAAGTGTTAGAAAATGTCTGCATACAACTTGTGATGTCACTAACTATGATTTCTCAAATGCATCTAATCTCCTTTCTTCACAATCTGACATGTAAACAACTGATAAGGCACACTGAAGGCTTAGAAGCAGAATAACACGTAACTGGTTGGCTTCTGTGCATTGTGCATCATAACTGAAATATCCTTAAAGAATATAGAAAAGTGCATTCTCGAATAAAAATAATTGTTACCCATAACATAAAACAGGTATTATTTTATTGGAACAAAGAGAGAAGCTGAAAGAATTTTCTTCTGGTGGAACCTTTTGTAAAGTAACTCAGTTTATAAAGTCATAAATTAGTTTTTGGTACTGGTTACTATGAATATGGGGAAAAGTAATTAATTAAATAGTTAATCTACTTCATTTATAGGTCATGATTTCCTTAAATCACTTAAGGCAAATATCTAGATGCTCCTTTTGAGAAACACATGACTAATTTCCTACCCTAATCTGTGCAACAGTCCTCCATTTTTAAAGACCTTCATCAATGGGGCATTATATCTTGATGTCCCTTCTCCACAACCTGAATTGTAAACAACTGGTAAGGCACACTGAAGGCTTAGAAGTAGAACAAAAGGTAACTAGTTGGCTTCCATGCATCACATAGGCCTACAATGAATAGTGCACCTCACTAATCTGGAAAAGTCATTTATTCATTTATTGAGACACTGTAGTCTGTAGATCACATCATAGAGGAGAGTGTTAGAGAATGTGGAAAAAATCATGTTATAATTTAACAGACAGAAACAGTGACTGGATCTTACTTTTGTAAAATACACTAACAAATTATAACTAATGCTGATCTACTAATATTGATAATTATGGTAATTAAATTAATTCTGAATCATTTTATATATGTTTTATAGAAAAACAGCGAAATTGTAAAAGGACCTGATCCTTCTCTCCTACTATCCAGCTGCTGTTTTTATCTAATACTTAAAAGTATTTATGTGACAGATCACAATTTGCTGTGTACTGAAAAAGTCAATAGATGTTTAATATAGGCATTAGAGATTAGTGAAATTTACATTGCTGAGTCCAGCTATCCAGATAACTTGTAGGAGGTGTGACTAGTGAGGTATTATTTTAGTCTGTTTTTGAATATCTGAGACTTTCAGTTTCTTGCCTGATATCTGCTGGTAACCCATTACGGACTTTTGCACCATCATATAAAACTACATTCTGAACCTTAGACAGGGTTTCATAATCTGTAAACAATGTATCTCTCTCTCTCTCTCTCTCTCTCTCTCTCTCTCTCTCTCTCTCTCTCTCTCTCTCTCTCTCACTCTGTGTGTGTGTGTGTGTATGAGAGAGAGAGAGAGAGAGAGAGAGAGAGAGAGAGAGAGAGAAAGAGTGAGTGTGTGTGTGTCTACAAATGAGACTTTCAGGTTGAAAGGCTTGCTTTATCTTGTGAGCCACAATATTTATTATTATCAGACCAAGTTCTACAGTATTACAGTTGTAGTCCCAACTTCTTGGTAAATACACCCTCATACGAGAAGATTATGGTGCAGATGATCTTTAGAGATATAAGAACATAGGCCAGAAGCAATATAATGTTAGAATTAGGGGGCAGTAGCATTGAAACTGAATCTTACAGAAAGTTTCTAGGAATCTACATTTACATCCATACTCTCTAAACCACTGAGAAGTGTATGGCAGAGGGTACTTCTCAATGTAGCAGCCACTGCTTAGCTGTTCTCCCTGCACATTGATGGATGGAGTGTAGAAAGAATGACTGTTTAAATGCCTCTGTGTGCACTGTAATCTTGTTCTTGTGATCCATATAGGAGCAACACAGAGGGAGTTGTAGTTTGTTACTAGAATCATTATCTAGAGCTGGTTCTTGAAACTTTTTATCTGGGCTCTCTTCAGATAGTTTGTGTCTTTCTTGAAGTATTTACCAGTTCTGTTTCTTCAGCATCTCTGTGTCTACTTCCCCATGGGTCAAACAGACCGGTGACTGTTGATGCTGTCCTTCTCTGTATACATTCAATATCCCCTGTTAGTCCTATTTGGTCAGATCCAACACTATTGTGCAATATTCTAGGATGGGCCACACACATTTCTTGTAAGCAATCTCCTTTGTAGACTGATTGCAGTTCTCAAGTGTTCTACCAATGAACAGAAGTCTACCACCTGGTTTATCTACAGGTGAGCCTACATATTCATCCTATTTTGCATCCCTACATATTGTTACACATAGGTATTTGTATGATTTGGCCAATTCCAGTTGTGAGTTATTGATGCAGTAGTCATACAATACCATATTTTTTCGTTTTGTTAACTGTAAAATTTGACAGCCCAGAACATCTAAATCAAGTTGCCGTCTTTGCACCACTTAATAAAGTAAATCTCAAGAAGATCTGACTGAATATCTGTGTAGCATTTTTCAGACAGTACTTCATTACAGATAACTGCATCACCTGCGAAAATTCTGATGCTACTATTAACATTGTCTGCAAGGTCATTCACAAACAGCATAAATAGCAAGGCTTCCAACACACTTCCTGGGGCACACTTGCAATTACTTTCACATTTGTCAATGAGTCACCATCGAAGATAATATGCTGTATCTTCCCTACCAAGAAACCATCAATCCAATCTAAAATTTTACTTGATACCATCTATGATCATACTTTTGATAGTAAGCAAAGTTGTGGTACTGAGTCAAATGCTTTCCAGAAATCAAGGAGTACTGCATCTAACTTAAATGTTTTCTGAATCCATGCTGTTTAGCATGGAAGAGGTCATTCTGTTCAAGATACCTCATTAAAATTGAGTTCAGAACCTGTACTAATGTTTTACAAAAACTGGATGTCAAGAATATAGGATGGAAGTTTTCTGGATCACTTATGCTACCCTTCTTGTAGACGGGTGTGACTGTGCTTTCATCCAGCTGTTGGACATGCTTTTTGTGTCAGGGATCTGTTATTTAAAGAGGGCCTAACTTAGCCACAGATTTGATATAGAATGTGATGGGGGTTCCACTGAGTCCTGCTTTGTTCAGTTTTATTGGTTTCAGCTGTTTCTCAGCACAACTAACATAAATATCTATATCACTCATTGTTGCAGTGGTGTGAGACTTAAATTGGGGCAATACCTCTGGATTTTCATATGTAAAGGAACATTTGAAAACTGAGTTCAGTGTCACTATTTATGATTTGCTAGCTTCAATTCTGTCTACCTCCTTAGCCAACATGGCTATGTCCCTCATGTGAAGGACCTAGGTTTGATTCTTGGTACTGCCAGGGATTTTTCCTTGGTGGGAGGGCTGGACTGGGAGGCACTCTGCCTTATGATGCCAATTGAGGAGTTATCTGATTGAGAGGCAGTGGATCCAAGGTTGAAACCTCGACAAAGGCAGAGAGTGCAGTGTGCTGAGCCCGTGCCCCTCCATACCTGTATTCAGTGATGAATGACTCAGAATGACATAGCAGTCAGTCAACTATAGCATGCTCTTCAGGTCCTAATTGTGGGGTTTCCCTTTCTTTTCCTATTTTTCCCTTTTTACCCCCAATTGCAGTACATGTCTTATTCATGAGTATCTGGACACTAACTCTGGTGCCACCAACAACCTCTAAATATGCCTAGAATTTCTTTGGATTTCGTGAGAGATCCTTCAATAATATTCTCCTACAATCCTTTTTGAAGGCTTCATACGTTGTCCACTTCATATCCAAACACATTTCATTCAGCAAAACCCCTACCTATAGATCCCTGCTTTGTTTTGCATTTATTATGCATTAGTCTCTGTTTCTATAAAAGTCTCTTTACAGTGACCGGGAGGGACCCTCCCATAATGAACTGTTCAACTAGTTATATATCTATGAAGTGTATGGTCAACTATTCCTCCAAACCTAAGCCACAGTTGTTGATTAGATGATCATTTCAGATGGAAAAAACATGTTTTACAGCTGAACAAAAAGGTTAGTAAATACTTCCATGTCTTAAGAATGCTTTGGGACTACTGTAACTCTAAAGGACTCTTTGCACTTATCATGGAAATGTGCACAACCTGTACAGTATGGCAAGCCATTCTTTGGAAATACAAGTTGTTGAGATTTAAGATCACAGAGTTGTCGTCTTCTTTAGGAAACTTTATATCTGCCAACATCCCAAGGAAGGACACATCAATTACTAGTTCTGACCAGTTAAATGGCCATCATCTTCAGATCACATAACAGAAAGAAGCAACTATGTTGACTACTGAAGCAAGATGCTTTGTCACAATCATGTTTACAGTTCCACACTCAAAAATTGTAGTTACAGTAAACAAGTATTAGATACACTATGCACCATTTCATTCTGCAGTATAACAGAGACATCATAGTGGTATAATGAGACAATATAAGGAGTCATCCTTGTCTGGTAACAGCATCGTCCAGTACGCCTTAGATAAGTTCGTACCGACTAAGGTCCAAAGCGAGGGGAAAGATCCACCGTGGTATAACAATCATGTACGAAAGGTACTACGGAAACAAAGAAAGCTTCATCATAGGTTTAAGAGTAGTCGAATCATAGCTGATAAGGAAAAGCTGAACGAAGCGAAAAAGAGCGTAAAGAGAGCAATGAGAGAAGCATTCAACGAATTCGAACATAAAACATTGGCAAACAATCTAAACAAGAACCCTAAAAAGTTTTGGTCATATGTAAAATCGGTAAGCAGATCTAAATCCCCTATTCAGTCACTCGTTGACCACGATGGCACCGAAACAGAGGACGACCGAAGAAAGGCAGAAATACTGAATTCAGTGTTCCGAAACTGTTTCACTGCGGAAAATCGTAACACGGTCCCTGACTTCAGCCGTCGCACGGACGCCAAAATGGAAAATATTGAAATAAACGATATTGGAATTGAAAAACAACTGCTATCACTTAGTAGCGGAAAAGCATCCGGACCAGACGAGATACCCTTAAGATTCTACAGTGATTATGCTAAAGAACTTGCCCCCTTTCTATCAGCAATTTATCGTAGATCGCTGGAAGAACGTAAAGTACCTAGCGACTGGAAGAAAGCGCAGGTCGTTCCCATTTTCAAGAAGGGTCATAAATCAGATGCGAATAACTATAGGCCTATTTCGCTTACGTCAATCTGTTGTAGAATAATGGAACATGTCTTGTGTTCTCGTATTATGACGTTCTTAGATAATACAAATCTCCTTCATCATAACCAACATGGATTCCGCAAACAGAGATCATGTGAAACTCAGCTCGCCCTATTTGCCCAAGAAATTCACAGTGCCGTAGACACTGGCGAGCAGATTGATGCCGTATTCCTGGACTTCAGGAAGGCATTTGATACGGTTCCGCACTTACGTTTAGTGAAAAAAATACGAGCTTACGGAATATCGGACCAGGTTTGTGATTGGATTCAGGATTTCCTAGAAGAAAGAACACAACATGTCATTCTTAACGGTTCAAAATCTGCAGATGTAGAGGTAATTTCGGGAGTACCGCAGGGAAGCGTGATAGGACCTTTATTGTTTACAATATACATAAATGACTTAGTTGACAACATCGGTAGCTCCGTGAGGCTATTTGCAGATGACACGGTTGTCTACAAGAAAGTAGCAACATCAGAAGACTCGTACGTACTCCAGGAGGACCTGCAGAGGATTAATGCATGGTGCGACAGCTGGCAGCTTTCCCTAAACGTAGATAAATGTAATATAATGCGCATACATAGGGGGAGAAATCCATTCCAGTACGATTATGCCATAGGTGGTAAATCATTGGAAGCGGTAACGACCGTAAAATACTTAGGAGTTACTATCCGGAGCGATCTGAAGTGGAATGATCACATAAAACAAATAGTGGGAAAAGCAGGCGCCAGGTTGAGATTCATAGGAAGAATTCTAAGAAAATGTGACTCATCGACGAAAGAAGTAGCTTACAAAACGCTTGTTCGTCCGATTCTTGAGTATTGCTCATCAGTATGGGACCCTTACCAGGTTGGATTAATAGAAGAGATAGACATGATCCAGCAAAAAGCAGCGCGATTCATCATGGGGACATTTAGTCAGCGCGAGAGCGTTACGGAGATGCTGAACAAGCTCCAGTGGCGGACACTTCAAGAAAGGCGTTACGCAATACGGAGAGGTTTATTATCGAAATTACGAGAGAGCACATTCCGGAAAGAGATGGGCAACATATTACTACCGCCCACATATATCTCGCGTAATGATCACAACGAAAAGATCAGAGAAATTAGAGCAAATACGGAGACTTACAAGCAGTCGTTCTTCCCACGCACAATTCGTGAATGGAACAGGGAAGGGGGGATCAGATAGTGGTACAATAAGTACCCTCCGCCACACACCGTAAGGTGGCTCGCGGAGTATAGATGTAGATGTAGATGTAATTGAAGATGAATGCTACAGTAATTAACCTGTGAAGTGTTGCAAGTTGTATGAAATCACAAAATCTCAACAACACCACAGGGCCTGCCAGCATACTTGTCAGATTCTATGTAATGTTTGCAACTGAGTTAGCTCCACTTAACCATAATTTACAACAAATTCCTTAATCAATTCACAGTGGTTACATTCACTCACACAAAAGGCAACTAAACTAATCCCAAAAATTCCAAAATCACTGCCTTACATCACAGACCCATCCATAGCAGAGTTCAAACATGATGTCCTACTTGGAAGACACTCACTTTATCTATAGCAACAAGAATGGATTTCAAAACCACTGAATACATAAAATACAATTTGTGCTTCCCACATTTCACAAAGAGCTAAGGTAGGTTTGCAAATAGATTGAAAACTTCTTGACATATAGAATTCAGGATGGATGAATACTTATTCACACCCACAGATGTGTTTTTAACTGTACACTAGAAAAATGAGTTGAGATTATTACTGTTCACTGGTCATATCACATACACTGAGATTGGATGTGGTGAGATGATATAAGTCAAGAATGCCTTTAAGCCAACAAAACCACCATTATCAACACCTCACACAGTTTGAACAAGGTCATGAAGTAGAGCTACTAGCACCTGCACATTTCTTCTGCAATACTGCAGAAAGACTTGGCAAGATCCTGCACATGATTGCTGGCAACAGTAGTCACAAAAATATATGGTTGCAAGAAGGCCGGGTACATGGCTTTACTGAAAGGGAAGACAATCATGTTCAGCATATGGCTCTGGCATATTGTACTGTATCTGAGAAGCAGTTGGCAACATAGTGACACTACGAAATGTTACAAATCTGGTACTTCTAGTACAGCTCCAAGTCAGATGCTCTGTTGGATGCAGTCCACTGACCCCAAACAACCACCATTTGTAACTTCAGTGGTGTCAAGTGAGAGCTAATAGGGAGGCAGACAGGAGGTCTGTTGTGTTTCCTGATGAAAGCTGGTTCTGCCTCAGTGCCATTGATGGCCATGTGCTGGCTAGACAGAGGCCAGTTGAGGACCTGCACCCAACATGTCTGCATGCAAGACACCTTGAACTTACATGTGGAGTTATGGTCTTGGATACGATTTTGTATGGCGGCAGGAGTACTCTCATTGTCATCCCACACACTCTGACTGCAAATTTGTATGTCAACTGGTGATTTGACCTATTGTGCTGCTATTCATGAACAGCATTCCAGGAGGTTTTTTCCAACAGGATAACACTCACCCACATACCGCTGTCATAATCCAATGTGCTCTACAGTGTGTTGACATGTTTTCTTAGCCTGTTCTAACAGCAGATCTGTCTCCCATAAAGCACATATGGGACATCATCGGACGACATCACCAGTGTCACCCACAACCAACATTAACCACCCCTTCATTGACTTACCAAATGCAACAGGATTGGAACTCCATGCCACAAACTGATGTCTGGCACCTGTATGACACAATGCATGCACATCTGCATTATTGCATTCAACATTCTGGCAGTTCACCAGATATTAATGTACCAGCATTTCATGTTTGCAATGTCTTATCTCACACTTAAATTAACATGTGCTCCTGCAGTGTTAATCATTGAATATGTTACCTAGACAAATGTATTCCCAAAATCTCATAATTCTACATTAATCAGTTTTTGGTGCTGGATTTTTTCTGTCAGTATATTATTGATGTAGGAGATCATTTGGGTTTCAGTGTTAGACTTTCACTGATGATTTGGTTATCTATGAGGAAACATTATCTGTTAAAGTTCATTGTCTGACCTGGACAAAATATCAGTCTGGTACAAAAATGGAAACTAGCTCATAATACAAATAAATGCAATGCTGTGTGCTTCACAGAATATAAATATGTAATAGCCTTTGGCTGCTGGTTTAATAAGACATAATTGGAGTCAATTATGTCAATCAAATACCTGTGATAACATCAAATACAACTATAACACAGGCCCAGCTGTATGTAATGACATTCACCATTTTCATGGTAAGCTGCTGGGAAACTACTGTTGTTCTATAAAGTTAGTCTTCTACAAGACAATTGTATGGACCATAGTGGAACATTACTCACTTATGTGCAAGCTATTTCAGTTTGGACTAACATAACACATCAAGCATGCACAGAGATGGGCAGTGTTAATAATCACAGGTCTCTTTGCCTCATGGGAAAGTAATGGAACTGTTGAGAAGGTGCTCTAAGGTCCATTTCATTCTATCTCAGAGATACTCCATTAGGTTGACACCACAGATACCAGAGAGAAAATCAATTTAATTCATTCTGTTATAATCTTCTGTCTAATTTGTGGAAGGAAACATTGTAAAACTAAAACAGGAAATTACTAATCATGGTCATTATAGTCAATAATCTAACAAAGAGGTACTGAATAGAATTAGGGAGAAAATGAATTGTGGCACAGCTTGACCAAAAGAAGGGTCAATTGATAGGACACATTCTGAGATATCAAGGAGCCATCAGTTTAGTATTGGAGAGAAGAGGAGTGGGAGGGGGAGGGGGGGGGGGTGAAAATTGTAGACGGAGACCAAGGGATGAATATAGTAAGCAAGTTCAAATGGATGTAGGTTACAGTAGTTATTCAGAGATGAAGAAGCTTGCAAAGGATTGAGTAGCATGGAGAGCTGCATCAAACCATTCTTTGGACTGAAGAGCATAACAACAACAGCACTGAGCCAATAGTAATTGAAGCTGTGCTGTCCATTACTGTATTTTGACCAATAATCTCGTAATTCAGTGCTCTGGTCATATTAGACAGTCTACTATTTGTTATCACTGTGTGTGGCCTTCTTCTGTCTGGCAGTTACACACATGAACTACTATTGTAGCAGGACTCCATGTATAATTTATTTTCACCAAATGATGTTGGTGTAACATTGAGTTACCAAATCACACACAACTGCTGCTGCGATGTGTACCTCTATCTCTCTGTAGTAATAATCTGATATTTCTGGTATGGTGGTCTACACATTCTGCAAATGCAGGTTCATTTTAGGCATTCTTTCTGGGTGTACACTGGTAAATTCCCAAAAGTTTTTTGTAACAAATGAGGCATACTCACCTTGATAAAAGTGAGAAATCTAATGTCACATAACAGATTGTGCTGCAAAGTATTAATCGGGCAAGCATAAATAAGTCAATAATAAATTAAAAGTTAGGTTCTGATTTAATACTACTTCTGAGCCTATGTGCAAGAGGATTCATTTCATGGTCCCTGTAGCAGTATGACTGTTCCTCTAAAATATGGTAATATAGCTGTCTTCTCGTCCATAACCAAGAAAATGAAAATTATCTTGTTTAGATGACACTGTCAGTTGGAGTTTAACAAAAGTAGTTTGAATAATGAAATTAAATTATACATTGGCAATGAATTGGTAAAGAAAGAATCTAGTGTAAAATTCCTTGGCATAACAATCCAAAGCAGCCTGGAATGGGACACACATATTGACTCCCTAGTAACTAAGTTGTCAAAAAATATATTTGCAATCAGTACTATTAGCAAGTTCTGTAAAGACACTGTAGTCCTAAAGACTAAATACCATGCTCTTTTCTCCTCTCACTTGAACTACAGTATTGAAATTTGGGGGGCAACAACCAAAGCTAGTCTAGATAAGCTATTCATTCTTCAAAAAAGAGGTGTGAGAATAGTCTGTGGAGCAAAGTACACGGAATCTTGTCGCAACTTGTTTCCAAAAACAGGGGTGTTAACTGTTATAATCATATACATTCTAAAAGCCATATTGTTTGTGAAAAGACTGTACCCAAACACTTATTCAGATTTCCACCAGCACAATACTAGAAATGAAGAAAGATTTTACATTGGCAGCCACAGAACAGCACTTTACGAAAAGAGGCCTCAGTATGCAGGTATAAAATTAGCTAATGCAGTGCCTAGTGCAGTCACAGCTCTTCCTATAATTAAACTGAAACATCAGCTTAAGAAATTTTAAGTAGAACAGCCTTTCTACACATTAGAAGAGTACCATACTTATATGAAGAACAACAAATGCTTTGTGAAATTATGTGAAAAGAAATCAGTAAACATCTTATTGTAATTTTGTTGTAAATTAATGATGTATTCAGAAGGATGTGTCTTGTGTATTGTACAAATAACTTTAAACATTGCGGTTTCTTTGTACATGTGCAGTGTACCTTTCAATGTTGAATAAAGCTATTATTATTGTTATTATTATTATTATTATTATTACTATTATTATTATTATTATTATTATTATTATTACCAGTAATTCTTAAAATAAGACAGATAACCTAATAAACATGTACAGTAGTATGGAAGACTGAAGTTGTTTGGCAGAAAGCTTTGTTTGTGCATTAACATTAGATTTGGTCCTCAGAAATTTTCAAACCCTAAAGCAGTGGATTTACATGTCAGGTGGCAATACAGGCACACCCTCCAGACAGGAAAGAATGTTAGAGATTAACTTCTCCTCAACACTGTTATCATTAAAGATAGACACTACCTACAAAGTAATAGTGTTGGATGTACGAACTGGGTGTTCTTCACAAACCTGTCTGTTACCAAGTCAGTATTAAGGCAAGTAACCCGTAGACTACACTATGGCTAAGCTATTATTTGCCATGTCGTTTAGCACAGTGAACTTCTATGGAGTGCTTACAGATTGAAGTTTTGTTATAGAACAGATGCTTTTGGGCACCTCAGTTAATACACTACGCAGTTTAGTGTTAAAAATGCCTTATTTTAAGGATGATTGTTGAACAGATGTCCTGACATCACAGAGTGATTCTATTCACTCCATTTATATGCAAGGTCTGTAATGTACCATTACAAGCCCAAGAACATGCATGCTGGCATGTGACTTTATTTTACTGACCTTATAGAAAATCCGAGTCCTACATGCAGTAAGAGTGACTAGGCCACCAATCAAGTTTAACAATCCAGTGTGGTGCCTGATAAAGCTGGTCTCAATATGAAGCACATCTATTCCCGGATTTATGGGTGCCTTGTCTGGCAAAAGGGGTGCAGAAGGTGGGGGGGGGGGGGGGGGGGGGGGTCAGCACTAGGAGATGCTAGGGTAACAGCTACACACATGGTAAGTTGGTAAATTCTAAAGTTGCACTGGGATGATAATAAGTAATGATGAAATGTTCAGGAACATTGTATCTACACTTGTTTTAGACACAATGTCTTTCCTTTGCACCTGAAAATAATCCTGGAAAATTTATCAGTATATTGGAGATCTCCTGAGGTAATATTACCAAATAGTCACATTTCACACTCCAAATATGGCTTTTTGTCAAAAAGTTATGGTTTTCCTTACAAAGAATGAGATGTTGGTAAGTTCCAAATAGTCCAGTTGGTTTCCAAAATAATTCGCTAGACTGAAGCTTACTGAGCTTACTAAGGAGAACATCATCCAGGTGGTGTCTGGGCAGAAAGGTAACAATTATTGGTACTGTTGCCTCATGAAAAATGTAGAGGCAAAGAACGTTGTGACTGGAGGCTAATTTTTAATACTAGGGAATTCTTGGAGAGATCCTGTGCCTCAATATCAAACAGCAGTGTAACTGTGGGATAGGAAACAGAGTAGTGAAGTGACACTTGTAGAGTTCAGCTGTATGCTTGAGGAAGTATGCTGTTGGAGACTATAACATGGAACCTTATAGCCAAGAGTAAGTTTGAGTGCACTGTCATAATTAATATGTTAAAGAGAATTTCATATTATTTCACATGGAAGAAAAGAATGGTGGGTGAGTAAGTGGTTTGTGCACAGGGAAAAGGGCAGTGGGAAGTGGGGGGAGGGGGGGGGGAGAGCAGGGAGGGGTCAGCACTAGGAGTTGCTACTGCAATAGCGATACACATGGTAAATTGGTTAACTGTAAAGTTGCACTTGGGCTATGAAATGTCTAGCAACATTGTAGTAAAATCTGTTTCATATGGAGTTGAGCCACTTTACGTGTGAATGGTAGTAATTGTGTGTGTGAGTACCAAGAATAAGGGTCACTGACTACTAAATGACCAAAAATATATAAGCCTCTCTGTGGCTAAGTAGATGTCAGACAAAGGTTCAGGTTCAGTCCTTAGCTGGTTTGGGGAGTTTTCCAGTCAATTAGCTCTTCTTTCATCTCTGATAATGGGTTTTTTTTTTTTTTTTTTTTTTTTTTTTTTTTTTTTTTTTTTTTTTTTTTTTTTGGAAAATACACTCCTGGAAATTGAAATAAGAACACCGTGAATTCATTGTCCCAGGAAGGGGAAACTTTATTGACACATTCCTGGGGTCAGATACATCACATGATCACACTGACAGAACCACAGGCACATAGACACAGGCAACAGAGCATGCACAATGTCGGCACTAGTACAGTGTATATCCACCTTTCGCAGCAATGCAGGCTGCTATTCTCCCATGGAGACGATCGTAGAGATGCTGGATGTAGTCCTGTGGAACGGCTTGCCATGCCATTTCCACCTGGCGCCTCAGTTGGACCAGCGTTCGTGCTGGACGTGCAGACCGCGTGAGACGACGCTTCATCCAGTCCCAAACATGCTCAATGGGGGACAGATCCGGAGATCTTGCTGGCCAGGGTAGTTGACTTACACCTTCTAGAGCACGTTGGGTGGCACGGGATACATGCGGACGTGCATTGTCCTGTTGGAACAGCAAGTTCCCTTGCTGGTCTAGGAATGGTAGAACGATGGGTTCGATGACGGATTGGATGTACCGTGCACTATTCAGTGTCCCCTCGACGATCACCAGTGGTGTACGGCCAGTGTAGGAGATCGCTCCCCACACCATGATGCCGGGTGTTGGCCCTGTGTGACTCGGTCGTATGCAGTCCTGATTGTGGCGCTCACCTGCACGGCGCCAAACACGCATACGACCATCATTGGCACCAAGGCAGAAGCGACTCTCATCGCTGAAGACGACACGTCTCCATTCGTCCCTCCATTCACGCCTGTCGCGACACCACTGGAGGCGGGCTGCACGATGTTGGGGCGTGAGCGGAAGACGGCCTAACGGTGTGCGGGACCGTAGCCCAGCTTCATGGAGACGGTTGCGAATGGTCCTCGCCGATACCCCAGGAGCAACAGTGTCCCTAATTTGCTGGGAAGTGGCGGTGCGGTCCCCTACGGCACTGCGTAGGATCCTACGGTCTTGGCGTGCATCCGTGCGTCGCTGCGGTCCGGCCCCAGGTCGACGGGCACGTGCACCTTCCGCCGACCACTGGCGACAACATCGATGTACTGTGGAGACCTCACGCCCCACGTGTTGAGCAATTCGGCGGTACGTCCACCCGGCCTCCCGCATGCCCACTATACGCCCTCGCTCAAAGTCCGTCAACTGCACATACGGTTCACGTCCACGCTGTCGCGCCATGCTACCAGTGTTAAAGACTGCGATGGAGCTCCGTATGCCACGGCAAACTGGCTGACACTGACGGCGGCGGTGCACAAATGCTGCGCAGCTAGCGCCATTCGACGGCCAACACCGCGGTTCCTGGTGTGTCCGCTGTGCCGTGCGTGTGATCATTGCTTGTACAGCCCTCTCGCAGTGTCCGGAGCAAGTATGGTGGGTCTGACACACCGGTGTCAATGTGTTCTTTTTTCCATTTCCAGGAGTTTAATAAGTTGCATCATGGTTTAGAGTTAATGTTAAACTAGAGGTCTCCTTACAACTGTCTTGGTAACATTGTTCTAAGGCCAGAGGAATGCAAGGTCATTTCTCTGTAATACTGGTGCCAATCCTGACAAAACACAATGGTCCTGAAACCAATCTCCAATTTGAGGATTGTTTTACCTCTATACGCAACAAAGAATATGTATAGGTTTAAATTTGAAGAGATTGCTTTTCTAGCACCAAAGACTTATGAACATTATTCCTTATGCTTCATGGTGAAAATAGAGGAGTTAAGTGTTACTAGGAAAGGGATGTGTCATTTTCAGTCTATATCAGTAAATTAAGGTTATGTGCATGAGTACGAGACTTTCTTTTGCATTCAAAGTGATCGCACGGCTAAGTGCAGTTAACATGAAGAAATTTGTCTCGCAAGGTGTAGCAAGACCAACGATAGGTGTTTAGCTACTGTACTATAAATGGAATGGAAGGTGACTTATCTTGGTGTACTACTGTTATATTTCTGTCTGATGTCACTGATTCATTTTAGCATATACCGAGCTAGTTGGCGCAGTGGCTAGCACACTGGACTCGCATTCAGGAGGACAACGGTTCAATCCTGCATCCGGCCATCCTGATTTAGGTTTTCCTTGATTTCCCTAAATTGCTCCAGGCAAATGCCAGGATGGTTCCTTTGAAAGGGCACGTCCGACTTCCTTCCCTGTCCTTCCCTAATCCAATGAGACCAATGACATCGCTGTTTGGTCTCTTCCCCCAAACAACCCAATCCCCTCCTTTTAGCATACTTAGCAGTCAGAAACACTATGTTGTGAGTGTCACAGCCAGGTGCAAAAAGTCAGCATTCCAGGAACGAAGGTAACTGTGCATGTAGAATTTCTTCATATTTGATATTATTATATCAATCACTTGACGAAATTAGCGATAAATATAACATCGCCGACATAAAGAAATTTGATCTTACCTAGACGTGAGGAAACATGAATTCCAGTCACAAGTGCATGCAACTAATAAGAGAGATAAGAATGAAAAGTTTATGAAATACACATTGTGCTAGCAAGATTTTTGTGCACGAATGTAAAATTTTTCCTGGGTCCAGTAGCATGTCATGCCTGCTTTTTAAAATGCACTCTAAGGAGGGAAAAAAATACGCTCCACAAAAGAATTTTCTGGATGGGACGGAAGTTGGTAGGGTGCGTATCAGGCAGCGCAAATGTCTGCCTGAGCACAGCTAAAAGGGGACAGGCCAACAAAATGTGGACCACCGTCAAAGCTGCCCCGCAGCGACATAGAGGCGGGTCCTCACGACGCAGTAAATAACTGTGCATCAGCCGGGTGTGGCCAATGCGGAGCCAACAAAGCACAACTGAGTCCCTGAGAGTGTCTCACATGGATGACCGCCACACATTCGTCATCTCCTTGATAGCATGGAGTTTATTGGATGTGGTCAGATTGCGCCATGCAGCGTCCCAAAGCGCGAAAACTTTGCGGCGTAAGAGTGCTCGCAAATCAGTCCCTGGGAGGCCAACGTCCAGAAATGGTTTACTGGTGGCCTATTTGGCCAGGCAGTCTACATGTTCATTGCCTGGTATCCCAACATGGCCCGGGGTCCACACAAAGGCCACAGAGCGGCCGCAACAGGCAAGAGTATGGAGGGACTCCTGGATAGCTAGCACCAGACGAGAGCAAGGGAAACACTGGTCGATAGCTCGTAAACCACTCAGGGAGTCGCTACGGATAACGAAGGACTCACCTGAGCAGGAACGGATATACTCTAGGGCACGAAAGATGGCGACCAGCTCAGCAGTGAAAACGCTGCAGCCAGCCGGCAATGAATGTTGTTCGTTGTGGTCCCCTAGAATGAAAGCATAACCGACACGACCAGCAACCATCGAACCATCAGTGTAAACAACGCCAGAGCCCTGATACGTGGCAAGGCTGGAAAGAAGGCGGCAGTGGAAGGCCTCTGGAGAGACTGAGTCCTTCGGGCCCTGTGTCAATTCAAGCCAAAGGCAAGGGCGGGGCACACACCACGGGGGTGTACGCAGGGGGGCCCAGAAATGAGGTGGAAGAGGGAAAACCCCAAGCCTGGAGAGAAGCTCTCTGATGCGGACCACGATCGTACAACCCGACCGGAGCCGATGTTCTGGGAGTTGGACGACCGACTGAGGGAACAGGAGACGATAATTAGGATGCTCGGGCAGACTACAAACACGCGTAGCATAAGCGACCAGTAAAAGTTGGCGCCGTAACCGCAGTGGAGGGACACCTGCCTCCACAAGTATGCTGTCCACAGGGCTGGTCCAGAAAGCACAAGTGGCAAGTCGGATCCCGCTGTGAAGGGTTGAGTCCAGCAACGCAGATGGGGATGCTGAACCATAAGCCAGGCTCCCATAATCCAGACGGGACTGGATTAACGCCTGGTAGAGCCATAAGAGGGTAGATCGGTCAGCGCCCCAGCTGGGGTGGCTCAAGCATCGCAGAGCATTAAGATGCCACCAACACATCTGTTAAGCTGCCGAATATGTGGGAGCCAAGTCAACCGGGCGTCAAAAACCACACCCAAAAACCGATGTGTCTCCACCGCAGCAAGAAGTTCGCTGGAAAGATAAAGCCGCGGCTCAGGGTGAACTGTTCGTCGCCCGCAGAAATGCATAACGCAAGTCTTGGCAGCCGAAAACTGGAATCCATGTGCTACAGCCCAAGACTGCGCCTTGTGGATAGCGCCCTGCAGCTGACGTTCAGCAGCTGCAATGCCAATGGAGCTATAGTAGAGGCAGAAGTCGTCAACATACAAGGAAGCTGAGACAGACGTTCCCACCGCCGAAGCGAGCCCGTTAATTGCAATTAAAAACAGGCAGACACTTAGGACAGATCCCTGTGGTACCCTGTTCTCCTGAACTCGGGAGGAACTATGGGAGGCCGCGACTTGCACGCGGAAGGTACGATGCGACAGAAAATTTCGTAGGAAAATCGGCAGTGGACCCCGAAGACCCCAACCATGAAGCATAGAGAGGATGTGATGGCACCATGTCGTATCGTACGCCTTCCGCATGTGGAAAAAGGCAGCGGTGAGGTGCTGACGGTGGGCAAAGGCCGTACGGATGGCTAACTCCAGGCTCACCAGATTGTCGGCGACAGAGTGGCCTTTACGGAACCCACCCTGAGACGAAGCCAGAAGGCCCCAAGACTCGAGTACCCAACTCAACCGCCGGCTCATCATGCGTTCGAGCAACTTGCAAAGAACGTTGGTGAGGCTAATGGGGCGGTAGCCAGGTTTCAAAACGGGGATAACAATGCTTTCCCGCCATTGCGACGGAAACTCACCCTCGACCCAGATACGGTTGTAAAGGTCGAGGAGGCGTCGCTGGCAGTCCACTGAAAGGTGTTTGAGCATCTGGCAGTGGATGCGATCTGGCCCAGGAGCTGTATCAGGGCAAGCGGCTAGGGCACTGTGGAATTCCCACTCACTGAATGAACCATTGTAGGATCCAGGATGGCGGGTGTGAAATGAAAGGCTCCGACGTTCGACCGGCTCTTCAATGGAGCGGAAGGCCAGTGGATAATTCGCAGAAGCGGAACTCAGAGTAAAATGCTCAGCCAAGCGGTTTGCAATTACGTCGGAGTCAGTACAAACTGCTCCATTCAGTGAGAGCGCAGGGACGCTGACAGGGGTCCGATAGCCATAGAGGCGCCTAATTTTGGCCCAAACCTGCGATGGAGAGATATGGAGCCCAATGGTGGAGACATACAGTTCCCAGCACTCCTGCTTGCGTTGGCGAATAAGGCGGCGGGCCCGTGCACGCCGCCGTTTAAAGGCGATGAGGTGTTCTATTGAGGGATGTTGCTTGTGACGCTGGAGCGCTAGCCGGCGATCTTTAATCGCCTCAGCGATCTCAGGCGACCACCAAGGCACAGTCCTCCGCCGAGGGGAACCAGAAGGACGGGGAATGGCAGATCCTGCGGCAATAACGATGCCGGTGGTGACCGAGTGAATCACCGCATCAATGGCTTCATTAGAAACAGTCGCAATAGCGGCCATGGAGGAGAACAAGTCCCAATCAGCCTTATTCATAGCCCATCTGCAAGGGCGCCCAGAAGAGTGACGCTGTGGCAGTGACAGAAAGATTGGAAAGTGGTCACTACCACACAGGTCGTCATGCACACTTCATTGGACAGATCGAAAGGTCAATGGCTGAGTACGTGCCATGCGCCACACTGAAATGTGTGAAGGCACCATCATTTAAAATGGAAAGGTCGAGTTGTGTCAATACATGCTCAACGGTGGCGCCTCGACCTGTTGCCACTGACCCACCCCACAGAGGGTTATGGGCGTTGAAGTCGCCCAGTAACAGGAAAGGTGGCGGCAATTGGGCTATCAGCGCAGCGAGGACATGCTGTGGGACATCACCATCCGGTGGAAGATAAAGACTGCAAATAGTAACAGCCTGTGGCGTCCACACCCGAACAACGACAGCCTCTGAAGGTGTTTGTAGAGGGACAGACTCGCTGTGAAGGGAGTGAAGGACGTAGATGCAGATACCACCAGATACCCTTTCATAAGCTGCCTGGTTCCTACAATAACCCCGATAGCCACGGAGGGCTGGGGTTCGCATTGCCGGTAACCAAGTTTCTTCAAGAGCAATGCAGAGGAAAGGGTGAAGGCTGAGAAGTTGTCGGAGCTCAGCAATATAGTGGAAGAAACCGCTGCAGTTCCACTGGAGGATGATATTGTCCATTGCGGAGAAAGGCGTGAAGGGACTGGGGAGGGAGATTACGCCGCTGGGTCACCTGCTGCCTTCGACTGAGCACCTGTGCAAGTGCTATCCATTGCGTCTGAGGGACCAGCGAGATCCAGGTCCTCAGCGGACGCCAGAATCTCCACCACATCTTCAGACGCAGAGCTGAAACGTTGCGGTGGGACGGGTGCCACCGCAATGTCGGGATTCTTGGGAGCCTTTTTCTTTGTCTGCTTTGCGCGCTGTGCCTTTGGTGGTTCTGGCTGGGAGGGCCTCACTGGGTCAGTCTCAGGGACGAACGAGGACCGTGAGGCCCTACGACCAGCGACCGGTGGTTGTTTCAGCCAATTGCGGGTGTCTGCTTTGGCACTGGGCAAAGCCTGGGATGGGAGGGCCCCAAAGGACCCCTTCCTGGCAAGAGTAGCCGAAGAAGTCTCACGCTTCTCCGGCTGGGAAGTGGGAACTAATGTCCTCGATGGTTGGGGTGGTGTTGCTCCTGAAGTAGATGGAGCAGGAGCAACAGAGAGTGAAGTGCCCCAAACAACCAAGGGGGCCGGTGGATTCTGACGTAGCAGAGAGCCAACTATACGTGACGACACAGGAGATGGTAGAACCGTTGTTGCAGCAGCGATATAGGTTGATGGCACTGGGACAGGATGTAGCTGCTCAAATTTCCGCCTAGCCTCGGTGTAGGTCAGGCGGTCCAGGGTCTTGTATTCCATTATCTTCCGTTATTTCTGGAATATCCTACAGTCCGGCGAGCAGGGGGAATGGTGTTCTCCGCAGTTAACACAGATGGGAGGCGGGGCACATGGAGTATTGGGATGCAAAGGATGTCCACAATCTCGACACGTGATGCCGGAAGTACATCAGGATGACATATGCCCAAACTTCCAGCATTTAAAACACCACATCGGAGGGGGCATATATGGTTTCACATCACAGCGGTAAACCATCACCTTGACCTTTTTGGGCAAGACATCACCCTCGAAGGCCAAGATGAAGGCACCGGTGTCTACCTGATTATCCCTCGGACCCCGAAGTGAACACCTCGTCGTTCTAGGTTGGTGCGTAGTTCATCGTCCGACTGCAGAAGAAGATCCCTGTGGAATATAATACCCTGGACCATGTTTAAACTCTTATGGGGCTGGACTCGCATTCGGAAGGACGACGGTTAAATCTCGCGTCCGGCCATCCTGATTTAGGTTTTCTGTGATTTCCCTATATCACCTCAGGCAAATGCCGGGATGGTTCCTTTGAAAGGGCACGGCCGATTTCCTTCCCCATCCTTCCCTAACCCGAGCTTATGCTCCGTCTCTAATGACCTCGTTGTCGATGGGACGTTAAACACTAATCTCCTCCTCCTCCTCTTATGGGGCGTGATGGTAACTGAAACATCCCCCAACTTATTGCAAGCGAGCAACCTCCGTGACTGGGCAGAGGATGCTGTTTTGATTAGAACTGACCCTGAGCGCATTTTGGACAAGCCCTCCACCTCACCGAACTTGTCCTCTAAATGCTCCACAAAAAACTGAGGCTTGGTCGACATAAATGATTCACCATCAACTCGCGTACAGACGAGGTACAGGGGTGAATAATCTCCACTGTCTTCTTTAGCCATATGTTCCTCCCATGGAGTGGCCAGGGAGGGAAATGATCTCGGATCGTATTTCCTGCCACTGAGGGTAGACCTCGATCGCTTAGAGACCGCTGGTGGGGGCCCACCAGCGAGAGATGATGTACCACGCTTCATTGCGGGTCATCCGCCCTGATGCCACCCACTCCAACCAGGGGCTCTCCCCAAGGGCGCCACCCAGCCACAGCAAAGGCCACCTGGCAGGATGGCCTTTGCCGGGAGTCCTGATGCCCCAGAGAGATAGGCATCGACTCCTTGGCATACGTGGGGAGGTAGCAGTGCAGGCATCAGCAGTGCGATCCCTGTGTAGTCAGGGGGCTACCACCAAGAGGGTACATGACGACCCCACCACAGCGGACTGGCTACCGTGCTGAGGGCGAAGATGGAAGTGCACAATGGAGGGAATGTATGCTACCCAGAACACACTGCAGCTGATGTGGCCGGAAACTCGATGTAAGTCCAACTCCATGACAATATCGGGTGTGCCAGATCTTAGGGCAAGATGGATTTAAGATGCACCACGTAAGGCGTCCTTCCCCAAATGGTACGCACTAACGGAAAATTTGGGAAGGTAGTGGTCAAACCCCTTAGGGGACCATCACATTAAAAGCCGAAACAGTTGAGACTCCTTTTAGTCGCCTCTTACGACAGGCAGGAATACCGCGGGCCTATTCTTACCCCCGGACCCACAGGGGGGAATCCCGAGCTGGTTGAAGGGCCCTGCACGTAATGCTCCAAATACTGGGGAGAGATCCGGCGACCTTGCTGGCCAAGGTAGGGTTTGGCAAGCATTAAGACAAACAGTAGGAATTCTGGCTGTATGCGGGCGGGCATTATTTTGCTTAACTGTAACCCAGGATGGGTTGCCACGAAGGGCAACAATATAGGGCATAGGGCATAGAATATCGTCGACGTACAGTTGTGCTGTAAGTGTGCCGCGGATGACAACCACAGGAATCCTGCTATGAAATGAATTGGCACCACAGACCATCACTCCTGAATGTCGGTTCGTATGGCAGGCGACAGTCACGTTGGTACGCCACTGTTGTCTGGGGCGTCTCCAGAAACGTTTTTTCCTGGTCATCGGAACTCAGTTCGAAGCGGGACTCATTACTGAAGACATTTCTACTCCAGTCATCGAGATTCCAGGCCGAATGTGTCCGACACCACCGAAAATGGGCTTGTTGGTGTACAGACGTCAATGGTAGTTGGCTCAAGGAGCGCCGTAAGTTCAGACCCCTTACTGTGAGCCGCCTAGTAATGGCCCTCGTCATCACTGAAGCACTAGTTGCACGTTGGATCGGTGATAATGATGAACCCGGGGCTGTCTGATGATTGCTCGGTCCTCTCGTCCAGTCGTCTCTCTGGGTCGACCAATTCCTTCTTGACGCTGTGTTCAGCCAAGGTTCACCCATTCCTGCCAACATCGTTGAATACTGGCATCGTTCCTGTTCAAATGTCGAGCGATTTGCTGATTACTCCAATCGGCTAGTTTGTCCTCTCTCAAATGCTGATATCGGTGTATAATGTTCGCGTGCCTGTCTGTGAGGGATAGTTACTGTCCACATGAGTACACGGAATGAAATTCGCGAAGACCGGTACGGTATCGACACGTTCGCAATTTACTATCCTTGCCAGCTGCTCAGTGACACTGCGTTGCAGCGTCACTCATTCGTACATCGGCTGCCAAAGTTTACAATGTTGTATTTTCCGTCGATACCTGCATGAATATCAATTTGTGACCAATTTACATAATTCCTTCGTGATGCATCTTTTTTGTGTTTGAGTGTATATATTGAACGGTAAACTGTATCGAGGCATTGACCATATTATGTACGATTTTTGGGATATTTTTCTCGGGCTTACAAACGAATTCTGCACTCAGCTTCTCAGAGTTACGAGAATTTAATCCCAGTAAATTTACGAAGGACTTCGAAAAGTAAATTCCACTTTATTATGACAGACAAAGTAAGTTTTATTGGATACTGCACTACACTTGAAAGTGACGGGGATATGTGACACTATTTTTCAATATAGCCACCAAGTCAACGTAAACAACGGTCGGAACGTTCTACTAATTTTTCAGTTCTTGGACGATAGAAATCGGCTCCTTGATCGCGGAGCCATTCGAGAACCGCTGCGTGAACGTCCTCATTGGCGGAAAATATCTTTCCTTTCAGTTTCTTGTTTTCCCTCGATTCCCTGAATATTATCGTCTGTGGTCAATGTCGATGGCCTTCTTTCCCGACTAGCATCATCCACGTCTTGGTCCAATTGTTCGCATCATTTCACTACGGCTGGATGCGGAGACAGCATTTCGTCTATATACCGCCAGAATTTCACTGTGCATTTGTGTGACATTCAGACGTTTTGCCCATAAAATCGTAGTGCCCGCGTACTTCAACTTTATGGGGTACATTTCCCGCTGTCGTGTCATTCCACTCGCTCACAGTGATGTACCTATTATCCTATCGCAGCAGACTTATGTCTTCAGGACACCTGTGACACGTACTCTCTTCTGACAATGCCCCACTCTTGTTGCACAATGATCTTGGCGTAGGACAACATGTGTAACTTACTTTTCGAAGTTCCTACATATAAGTTTTAGAAAGAAGCCAGTTTTCCACCTAGCTCGTTATACAGTACCGCTATTAAATAAGTAACCTCTGAAGAACTATGCAACTGCTGCTTCATTAATCAGTAGTACCAACACAATGAAATAGTGTAAATCATTTTGCTCTGAACACTACTCTACAAGAATAGAAAAAAATCTTACATGATGACGAGAATGGAAAACGTGTTTGGTAGGGCAAGATATTCTTAAAGGTAGAGTACTAGAGCCACAGAACGTTATGTATGTGTGTTCTGTACTGCAATATATAACGAGAGTCAAATGAAAACCCAACACCCGCCATAACGACACCATGGAATGGTTACATTCAAAAGTAATCATCACACGCGTCAGGACATTTATCCCACTGGGAGACACGATCAATTTACGTTTCGTAGAACGCGGTCGGTCGCTGACGGTCCACAACCGCACTCACTCGTGCACTTCCTCGTTCGACTGAAACCGACATACATTCCTGTCTTTCATCAGGTCGCCAATGATGTGAAAACCACACGGTGAAAAATCCGAGCTGTACGGACGATGTTGCAGCGCCTTCGTACGATTGGCAGTGTGCAGGCACACGTTATCGTGCAACAGGGTGCTTCTGTACGACAGCAATCCTAGGCGTTTTGGCTTCGTGGCGTGTGACAGTTTCTTCAAAGTGTCTTCATAGCGCTGCGCATTGATTGTGGTTCCACGCTCGAGGATATCGTCGAGGAGAGGGTCTCTACAGTCGAAGGACAAGGTCATCATGGCTGGCTCTGAGCACTATGGGACCTAACATCTGAGGTCATGAGTCCCCTAGAACTTACAACTACTTAAGCCTAACTAACCTAAGGACATCACACACATCCATGCCCGAGGCAGGATTCGAACCTGCGACCGTAGCGGTCGCGCGGTTCCAGACTGAAGCGCCTAGAACCGCTCGGCCTCTTCGATCGGCCCAAGGTCATCATGTCCTTACCGAAACTTGTGTGGATGGTTTTGGATTTCTTTGGCAGGGGAGATGTGGGATGTTTCCGCTGTTGGCTTTGCCGTTTGTCCCTGGGCTTTCGGAATGCTTAAATTTTTAGACAACATAGTTGTATGGAAATAAACAGCGATTAATTTACTTATAATCAATTATTCAAACTGACAGTCATAATCGCATTATTTATTTTGCCGCCAACTGGTTTCAACCCGGTATGGGGTCATCTTCTGGGCAAGTTACACTGTAAAGTTATAATATTAGTAAGTAACCATGTACGTAATCTACAAGCAACTAGTCATATTTACATATATAAACAGATTTTTATACCCATTTGGTCGCTCGCTGGAGTCGTCACCCTGCCTGTGCACGGTTGGTAACTATGCATGATTGGCTCTCTGCATGAGCTTAAATAATGGCCAACAACACGTGGGCAGACGGTAACGCCCTCCACGGTGACCAACGGTAATTACACACCTAAACAAAAAATCGTAAATTTTAAAGTTTGTTTTAGTTGTAATATAAAACGTAATAAATAATAAATATAACTAATTAAACCTCGGGAAATTTACAATTATTTAAAATTCAGGTAACTGTTGCCCCATTCATTTTTCACATCATTTGTGGATAGAGTAGAACCCTCTATCTTTTGTGGTAGGGACGCCGTTGCCATGGGCGATAGTATTATCAAGCGCACCCTAGCCTGTGTGGTTGGGACGCTGTCGTCATGGTAGCCGCTTCGTATAAGTCGTCTGCTGTAATACCATCTTTGCGCGGCGTTCGTTGTTATGGTAACGGCGTACCGCCATGTTGTTGTCAATCCGGATTGATTACTTACTAATATTATAACTTTACAGTGTAATTGCCCTGAAGATGACCCCATCGCGGGTTGAAACCGGTTGGCGGCAAAAAATGGTTCAAATGGCTCGGAGCCCTATGGGACTCAACATCGGAGGTCATCAGTCCCCAGAACTTAGAACTACTTAAACCTAACTAACCTAAGGACATTACACACATCCATGCCCGAGGCGGGATTCGAACCTGCGACCGTAGCAGTCGCGCAGTGCCGGACTGAAGCTCCTAGAACCGCTCGGCTACCGCGGCCGGCTGTTGGCGGCAAAATAAATAATGCGATTATGACTGTCAGTTTGAATAATTGATTTCGGAATGCTGTCAGGTGGACTCCTCCTGCTTCACGATAACGCCCGTCGCCACACTTCCAGTCGGGCGAAGGCTACGCTTCACCGATGTGGTTGGGAAACACTGCGATATCCTCTGCACAGCTCGGATCATTCACCATGTGATTTTCACATCCTTGATGAACTGAACCAAGACATGTCTGGACGTCGGTTTCTGTATCTGACGAGGAAGTGCCAAGAGTTGTGGAACGATCAGCGGCCGACTGCGGTCTAGGAAACAGGAACTGATCATCTCGTCTCTCAGAGAGATAAATGTCTTAACGTCGGTGGTGATTACTTTTTAATGGAAACATTCCATTGTCCCCTTGCGGCGAGTGATTGGTTTTCATTTGGCTGCCCCTCATAGATATTTGCATGAATGCACAGTGATAGTTTTCAGTGATAGAGTATTTCAATTATGTGGTTTTGACGATACATGTTATACACAATTCAAAATAATGCTAATGTTACCGCAAATCTGCGAAATCATTTTTTTTTTAAGTCTTGCTGCTGCCAGTTATGCTCAAGTCACGTCTGATGACATTTTAAAGTACAATTAACTTGCTCTCGAAGGGCCTGCAAAGTGCAAATTTAGTAGGGGCTAGACTATCTAAAGAAACATTATCAAGGGATTCAGATGTAATAGTTACGCATGAAATAAAAATATATGCACAAGATAAGTGAGAAATGGGAGAATTAAATCAACCCCGAAACAAATACTTGTACATATACTTATTTTATAGTTTTTACTTTCGACACTTAAGGGTAGAGCGGGCTATTTAAGTTCTGAGCGATTGTGGAGTCAGTCAAATACCATGCAGGAAGGTAGTGGGGCAAAGGGAGTACCTCTTGGGAACACTTGGGAGGAGATTTACAATTTCTGCATTTCCCTCACAACCAAGAAAAACCCATGGTCAGAAACAGAGAACTAGGAGCAGTATGTCCTAGACAGAATTATTAAAAGCTT
The DNA here is from genome assembly GCF_021461395.2 of Schistocerca americana. Taxonomy (NCBI): domain Eukaryota; kingdom Metazoa; phylum Arthropoda; class Insecta; order Orthoptera; family Acrididae; genus Schistocerca; species Schistocerca americana. Next base: position 709,619,315 of record NC_060130.1, on the reverse strand, counting down.
AGAGTGCATGTTACTGTGTTTATGTGATTAAAGTTAACGACTTACCAGATACTGCATGGTACCTATGACAGTGCCAATCGCAGGCTAATCGATTGTCGTATTTTCATACATATACCAATGCTGATACAAGATCATATGAATATTTGTGCCACACATGAAATCAAGTTAGAGCTGTTATGCGTCAGTTATGATTTACTCCACCCAGTTCTAGGAGGTTAATATACACTATGTGATCAAAAGTATCCAGACACCCCCAAAAACACACGTTTTTCATATTAGGTACTGTGCTGCCACCTACTGCCAGGTACTCCATATCAGCAACCTCAGTAGTCATTAGACATCGTGAGAAATCAGAATGGGGCGCTCCGTAAAACCCACGAACTTCGAACGTGGTCATGTGATTGAGTGTCACTTGTGTCATACGTCTGTACGCGAGATTTCCACACTCTTAACCATCCCTAGGTCCACTGTTTCCGATGTGATAGTGAAGTGGAAACGTGAAGGGACACGTACAGCACAAAAGCATACAGGCCGACCTCGTCTGTTGACTGACAGAGACCGCCGACAGTTGAAAAGGGTCGTATTGCGTAAGAGGCAGACATCTATCCAGACCATCACGCAGGAATTCCAAACTGCATCAGGATCCACTGCAAGTATTATGACAGTTAGGCGGGAGGCGAGAAAACTTGGATTTCATGGTCGAGCGGCCACACATCACGCCGGTAAATGCCAAACGACGACTCGCTTGGTGTAAGAAGCGTAAACATTGGACGATTGAACAGTGGAAAAACGTTGTGTGGAGTGACGAATCACGGTACACAATGTGGCGATCCGATGGGAGGGTGTGGGTATAGCGAATGCCTGGTAAAAGTCATCTGCCAGCGTGTGTAGTGCCAACAGTAAAATTAGGAGGCGGTGGAGTTATGCTGTGGTTGTGTTTCTCATGGGGGGAGGGGGGCTTTGCACCCCTTGTTGTTTTGCGTGGCACTATCACAGCACAGGTCTTCGTTGATGTTTGAAGCACCTTCTTGCTTCCAACTGTTGAAGAGCAATTCGAGGTTACATGACAATACCATCCATGTAATGGACTGGCCTGCACAGAGTCCTGACCTGAATCGTATAGAACACCTTTGGGATGTTTTGGAACGCCGATTTCGCGGCAGGCGTCATCGACCGACATCGATACCTCTCCTCAGTGCAGCACTCCGTGAAGAATGGGCTACCATTCAACAAGAAACCTTCCAGCACCTTATTGAACGTATGCCTGCGAGAGTGGAAGCCGTCGTCATGGCTAAGGGTGGGCCAACACCATACTGAATTCCAGCATTACCGACGAAGGGCGCCACGAACTTTTAAGTCATTTCAGCCAGGTGTCAAGATACTTTTGATCACATAGTGTATTATAGCCAAAAATCGTACTATCTCTGCAGTTTACAAGGTGAGGTCCCCAGCGGTGGGATAGTCTTTTTGAAATCGTCTATATTGTGACGGAGGTTAATATCCCACCTATCACACCCTGCAGCCATTCACACTGGTAGGCCCTTGCTTGCGAATTATTGACGAAAAAAATTTCGGAATATTGCGTGATGCTCAATAGCATTAACATATTAGTATCATATTGACTGGTGTAATGGATATGATGAGGCCTTGACATGCAGAACGTTATGGATTTGAAGCCTATCAGGTACTTTAAATTTTTATTTTATTTTTAAGTTTTTATCGAAATGACGTATATAATTATTTTTCTCCCATTAATTGATTTAAATGTATTTTTTATTTCTATTCCTTTGTCATAGCATTTTAATCATCGTATATACTTCTTCATTTGCTCTCATTTTTCGTCCTATCATTTCTTTCCTGCTTGAAATCTTTGTTCACGTGATTTTAATTAATTTTATATATTAATTTAGATTTGATTTCTTTAGTTTTATTATCCTATATTTTCGTACAAGTTACTGCATTCATTATTTATATTCCTCATTTTTCTTGATTTTCGTTTTACATATAATCCCTTCTTTCGTTTAAATCTTCATCTGCATATTTTGTCTATAGTGCAATAGGAATTTACGTTATGTTTTAAATGTTTGAACAACGATTGCCATCCAAGAAATTCACATTTCGTGACGAAAACTACATTTTTGACACTGTTGCACAATCAATATAAACAGATTATTTCGTCTTTTGTATTTTAACCGATAGATTGGCATTTTCAAATATTTAAATATTGTAATAGATAAATATGATTAAACTCACATTCACAAAAATTCCGAGCGGAAAAAGGATGATATAAAGAAAAAATGAGAGGAAATGAAAAAAAATCATACAATGATTGAAATATCACAAAGGAACAGAAATAAAAATTGCATTTAAGTCACTTAATTGAATAACAATAATAACAATAATGAGCGTATGGCATTGGTGGCCGGGAGACCCCTCCGGGGGCGGTTCGGCCGCCGCTCCACAAGTTCTTTAACGCCACTACGGCGACTTGCGAGTGAATGAGGAGGAAATGATGATGAAAGACAGACAACACCCAGTCAATAACAATAATGATCGAAGTCATTTTGACAAAGATATAAAAATAAAAAGAATGTAAGGCATCTAAGAAGATTTGAGCGCACAATCTTCAGTATGTGAAGGTCTTCCCTTAGCCATTACAATACGAAAACAGTTTACAAAAGTCTTCTGTTTTATTGCTATTGAGCAGCAAGTAAAATTCCGATTTTGTGTTTCATCTATTACTCGCAAACGATGACCCACCCTGGTGACTGGTTGCAGAGTGTGATACGTGGGATCTTAACCTACATCACCATACAGATGGTTTCAAAAAGTCGATCCCACCGCTGGGGCCCGTCTCCTTGTTAGTGTTCAAAACAATTTACCAATGTAAATACGGAAAAACGTCTTGAAGTAGTCAGAGGCTCTCTTAAGCATTGTTTTCTCTCTACCTCCAAATCATAATTATCAGTTGGGCCATGATTCCAGGCTCTACTTACATGAAAGGAGAACTTCGTACAGCTAAACCGGCTGCTCGATTTTACTTAAGGGGGGTAGGACGTCAAACGGGTCGACTTGGAGCAGGAGAGGCATCACAGGACATTTTAATTTCCACTTTCTATACTTTTACAAATAAATTCATAAAACTTTGTCAGCATCACCAGGAGGGATTCAGGATTCACACTCATTGCAGTGGAAGATCGAAAACATAACAAAATAAATTTTTCTTACGTGTGAAATTTCATCACTCTTTCACTTACTAATGGCTGCATGTGTTGTTATAGGTACACTTTTCTTCATAAGTTAAGAGAGATTCTTCGATGAATTTTGCACAGCATACAAACCATACTTACAGGTGTATGAAACTCTAGAATTTATTTAATTTATAAACAAACGAATGAGTTGTTATATTTTAAACTTTATGTTTAGAAAAAACACAAATTTTCTAGTTAATTACCTCAATTTTTACCACAGTTTTTAATAGATTTGTAAAATTCTAGAGTTTCATACACCTTTCAGTATGGTTTGTATGCTGTGCAAAATTCATTGAAGAATCTCTCTTACTTATGAAGAAAAGTGTACCTATAGCAACAAATGCTGCCATTAGTAAGTGAAAAAATGATGAAATTTCACATGTCAAAAAAATTATTTTGTTATGTTTTCGAACTTCCACTGCTGTGAGTGTAAATTATGAGTCCTTCCTGGTCATGCTGACAAAGTATTATGAATTTATTTGTAAAAGTATAGACAGTGGAAATTAAAATGTCCTGTGATGCCTCTCCTGCTCCAAGTCGGCCCGTTTGACGTCCTACCCCCCTTAATCGCAACGAACAGGGTTGCTCGGTTATTCATTGTCCTCACACAAAGTCCTCTTAGGTTCCTAGTACTTAGAAGACTGCTTAGACGTCTCGGAATTTAGGGAATAGTAAAAGTAAAAAGGAAGCACGTACCGTCGAGCAGCATCTTGGTGGCGATGGCGGTGGGGATGCCGACAGCGCGAGACATGGCGGAGTGCCCCGCCGGCGTGCCGTACAGCACCATGTTGATACCACGCTTCTCGCGCCGCCCGTCCGGCCACAGGATGCCCACATCGTGCCGCAGGATCACCAGGTCGCGCTCCGTGCGTTCTGACACAAAAAAAACCTCTGCCTAATCCACCTCCTCTTAAGCGTAAGCTGCACCTTGTCCTGAAATTTTTTATACTAGGTAGGTGCAAAAGTTCGTAGCGTTTTTCTTTTGCGTGCTGGTATTATGCGGACAGTATATCCTGGCAGTCGGCCGTGATTGTAAACAAACGAGAATTTAGACTGCCCGAAGGAAGGGAAGCGGTGCGGGGACAAGAGCCCCACCTCCATCTGGAAGGGCTGCCACCCTGCGTCCGCGTTCTGTGCTTCCACGAAAGCAAAACTGACATAACATTCAGGGAAATGAAATTAGCGTTTCGCGTCATTGGCCGGGAGGCCCCCGACGGGGCAGGTCCTGCCCCCTTGGTGCAGGTCTTATTACATTCGACGCCACATTGGGCGACCTGCGCGCCGGATGGGGAGGAAATGATGATGAAGACAACACAACACCCAGTCCCTGAGCGGAGAAAATCCCCGACCCAGCCGGGAATCGAACCCGGGCCCGAAGGACGGCAATCCGTCACGCTGACCACTTTTTCATCGTTGCATTTGGTCTGGGCGGACGTCACATGACATCTGTGAAAGTTGATCTTTGATTCCTTTACTCAGTTTTTTAATTACAGAGGGCCACTGCCTCTCTGACCGAACACGCTGAGCCACCGTGCCGGCGTCCACTCAGCTATCGGGGCGGACACGTAACATTCATAAGGATCGCTGATTCCTTTTGTGGCGGTGGGAGTTGCATTCGAATCCCTTCGTGCAATCATTCAAAAATAAGAAAAAGGAAACAAGGAATCCACAGCTCAAAGCAAACTGGAGAACACAAAGCATTTGGTAGTGGTTACAGCGCAATTGTTTGCTGCGGTTGGCAGTGGTAGTTCAGACCAGAGCTCTACCAGTATCTTACGCAACCATAATTAAAAACACTCCCAGCCTAAAACTGCCACTATTTAATGTCCCCATAATATTTCGGTTGCTATTCGTTTATTTACCAATTGTCATTTTTTATTTCTATCTCACTGTTGCTATTTGAGTTTACAAATTGTCGTTTTGTCATTTGGAGATAGTGAGCGGAACTGTGGATGCTACAAAATGGAGTTCCAAGTGGAGAAATCAGAACATTTCCGACATATTCTTCCGTTTGAGTTCAACAGAGGCATGGCAGGAGCGATGGCAGCTATAAACATTTGTGCCGTGTATGGGAATAATGCCGCTGGACAGAGCACTTTCTAAGGAGGATCGTTTCGATATTAGTGACTCACCACGTTCGCGAAGATCTTCGAAGTTTAATGAAGATGGCTTAATGCATTAATCTACAATGACGCACGTCAGTGAACTACAGAACTGGCGAATGTGATGAAATGTGATCATTCCAGCATCGTGCAACATATGCATGCAATGATGACGGTTCAGAAATCAAGTGTATGGGTACTACATTCTCTAAGCCAAAATCACAAAAATCGGCGGATGGCCATACGTGCATCTCTGCTTGCTCGTCATCAATTGCCTTGTGAACTATCCTGAATCGTTACTGATGACGAGAAATGTTGACTCTGTAGTCTTTATGCTAACGTACGGAAACGAAAGAAATAGTTGAGCCCAAACAAAGCAACAACTCCCCCTATAAAGACCTGCAAGCGTCCACAAAAGATAATGTTATGGATCTGGTGGAACTGCGACGGTGCGATATACTACGAATTGCTTCCCCAAGCATCACTGCTGACATTTATTGTCAACAACTGAGACGTCTTGCAGACGCAATCCAAGAACAACGACCAGGAAGACTGCGTGAAATGATGCTACTCCATGATAACGCCCATCTGCATTCTGCTAGACTTTCTTGTGCTGTCAGATGTTCACCGTTGTCGCTCTCTATCAAAGAACCTTCAAGGAACTTCCTTTCCGGATGAAGATGCGGTCCATACATGGCTCCACGAGTTCTTCGCCTCAAATCCACGTAATTTTTACATTTGCGGGATCGAAAAGCTACCCCAGCTTTGGCAGACTGTTGTAAACAGTGAAGGGGAATATATTATTGATGACTAAAGTCCCTGTTACGAGCATCTGTTGTGTTTATTAAACCTATAGGAAAACGCTACGAACTTACGTACCAGCCCAATAATTATAATCAAGAAAATTATGACTCTAAAAATGTTTTGTGGTAACAGATATTTACAAATAAAAAATTAAATAGTCAGACGTGTGTTATCAATCACAGAGCGGGTTGCTCTGAATGGCAAGAGACACTGCCAAATACTTTGGTTTTAAAAACCTTAGCTAATAGTGCCCTGGGGAATGTAATTAACAGTTAAATTAATAGGGTATCTAATTCTAGTTTATTAAGTTCGCCATAAAATTTAAATTACACCTAATAAATTCATAATTTAACTCCAAAATTGTAAATAACTGTATTTACTAATAATATTCATTATTATCAATCGTATAACTGCGGCTGCTGGCTGGTGATGTGACAACCGACTGGTTTTAATAACCGAGTGTCCAGCAGATTGCTTTTTTGTTTTAAAGTTCAGTTGGCTTTTTTTTCTGTCGAATGAAACAACCGAATGAAACTAACCTCTGCAGCAATGTCAGCTGTATGGAAGTTTTGATTCACTCTCTCGGGTTTTAGTGATTTCATTTACAAACTTTTTCAGCCTTTTTTAGAGACAAATGACGTATCTCGCTTCCAGAATGCGTGAATAAAAATTATAAATTTAAAATGAAGTATTTTCAAAATTCATATATTTATTTAGTTAAATACGAATTTTTCGTACTTTGGCACTAAATGTGGGTTTCTGTTACTTTTTAATGGTTAATAGCTGGTGGTATATTACAAATTTGTGTTGTCAGTAGTTGATGTTCATGCAAAAACATTCTTATACCACAGCGAAGAAACATTCGTCTTTGATATGAAACTAATATCATTGAACAGCATTTCATGACACAAAGAGAAATTAGAAGTTGCTTTTATAATGTGTTTTTCAAGTGCTCATTTTTGTTTAAAATCTGGCTAACTGCTGATCACAGTTAGTAAAAGCTCACTTAAATGTTCATCCACTGCCGTTTCAACCATTCGGTAAGACTAGGCGTCCGCCCGACGCAGCAAAATTTTAGGGGCGGCAAAGGCCGGTAAAAATTAATTTCAAAACAAAATACTAAAAAACTGCAAATGAGGAGAAAAAAATGGAAAAAAGGAAAAATTAAAACACTGAATTGTTTTTAAAAGCATAAAGAACAGTTATTTAGTAAGTCTTTACATACTTTCACGAAAGTGGATGCTGAAAAAGATGAAATTTATTCCTCATTCTAAAAATATTTCAGTTAAAACAGAAACAAAATATCACCAGGATTATCCAAATGACCTACTCTGATGCGTTGGCATCTCTACCATCAGTATAGCATAATTCCTAATTTCAAGGAAAAATTCATTCGCACCATAAAATAGATCCACACCTTTATTAGCCCATTTTCTTGCAATTAAATAAAATAAATAATTGACGCCGAATTTGTTTGTGCTGGTATATTCAACTGAGTTCTAGTTTAAAATGTCGGCACATTCTTCGTATTTCAATTATTTTGAGAAATTTAAAAAACTGAGGACAAAAAATAAGAAATTGAGCACATTTGTTGTCCTCAGTTAATTTTATGGGAACTAAGGACAAAGCATGAAAACTAAGGACTGTCCCCGGAAAATGAGAACGTTGGGCCACCTTAGTGTAATGATTAAAAGTATAATAGGAGACTTGTATTGTGATGTTGTTGGTGTGTGGTGTGGAAGTTGGGGGAGAGAGGATATGGGGGACCTCAATGGTAGAAAGGAAAGAGGGGGCATCTGTTATAACTTCAAGTTGAACAAATATATTTCAAAGAAGACGCAATACATCAAGTAAACAGGGTAAGACGTGTGTACACTTTAACAGTCAATTCATAACTGAGTCCAAGTCTAGCGGCCGCTGGCTGGCTGGCCGCTTAGGTGGCGCGGCTGCTGCATGGTTGGCAGACAGCGCCTCATGTAGAGGACGCGCGTAACTGCGCGGCGGCACTTTGAAAGATCGGCGAGTCACAACAGCATCATTTTAAATTCTAACCTAGCGCGTCAAAACACCTAGCAATGGCTCTGAGTTCATCAGTAAGTTTAGATCAGTATTTAAGTTTATTGTATTTGAACATTGGGTCTGTTACACACAGTCCTCCCCAAAATTGAAGTCAGTATCTTGACACACTCTTTTGTTACTGAGTAATTTCCTTCTGAATATTTGAATCAAAATTCAATAGTCGAAAATCCACGTCCTTTCAGTCTTCCTTCTCTTGCAGTTCCAACAGCTTTAATTCTGCATCTGATAAATCCTTTATAACCAGCAGTGAAACGTCACTTCTGTTTCCGAAATACTGAGAGCAAACGGATTTTCCAGGAATGAAAATCAAAGTTTAAATGTTTTCAGATGAGTAAACCTATAACTTATTTCTTCAGCAAGGTCAGACATTTCACATAAATAATTTGCCTTTTTCATCTGAACTTCGGAACGAGTATCAGTAATTTTAGCCACATATATGATTTAACGAATATTTCAGCCTCAAAGTCCTTCCGAAACAGTCTTCATTTGTTACGAAACTTAAACACACACTGTGCATGTACAGCATAGTAAGTTGACAAGACCCTCTCTATACTGAGACAAGGACCTCTGGCAGTTCGCGAGCCACATTGTGACGACTACAGCGCTATATTTTTCTAATTATCAGATCTTAGTCACCGTGTATGTAAAAATAAAACCACAAAATACTTAGTCATTTCAGTTTTGATTTCAGAAGGGCCTCTCCATTTTTCAAATCATGAGCCAGATCACAGAAAAATTAAATAATTAGAAATGCCAACTGTTTTTTCTGTGACTATTCAAAGGCATTTCATTGTGCTACAGAAACCAAACATTATGGCACCAGTGATCTGGCTGGTTTTCACCCTATGTGACTACTAAAGCACATATTACGAGACCTAAAGAGTGTACGCAACGAAACAATCAGTTTTACTGACTTCATGTTCTGTAGCTCGTAGTAACATCATTGTAATTAGTGCGTAATTATTTATAGGCTTTTTATTTGTTTTTGGGAATTTTTGCTGTTATTTCTCTGCAGTATTTGAAAAAATACCCATTAACATAGTTTGCGAGGTGGTGTAGATCATTTGTTACTGTACGCCTACATCTGCAACTACATGAATACTCTGGAAACCACATTTAAGTGCCTGGCAGAGGGTTCACTGAACCACCTTCACAATTCTCTATTATTCCAATCGCGTATAGCGTGCGGAAAGAACGAACACCTATATCTTTCCGTGCGAGCTCTGATTTCCCTATTTTATCGTGATCATTCCTCCCTATGTAGGTCGGTGTCAAAAAAATATTTTCGCATTCGGAGGAGAAAGTTGGTAATTGGAATTTCGTGAGAAGATTCCATCGCAACGAAAAACGCGTTTCCTTTAGTGATGTTCAGCCCAAGCCCTGTATCATTTCAGTGACACTCTCTCATATTTCGCGATAATACAAAACGTGCTGCCCTTCTTTGAAGTTTTTCGATGTACTCCATCAGTCCGATCTGGTAAGGATCCCACACCACGCAGCAGTATTCTAAAAGAGGACGGACAAGCGTAGTGTAGGCAGTCTCCTTAGCAGATCTGTTACATTTCCTAAGTGTCCTACCAATAAAACGCAGTCTTTGGTTAGCCTTCCCCACAACATTTTCTGTGTGTTACTTCCAATTTAAGTTGTTCGTAATTGTAATTCCTAGGTATTTATTTGAATTTACGGTCTTTAGATTAGACTGATTTATCGTGTCACCGAAGTTGAACAAATTCCTTTTAGCTCTCATGTGGATGACCTCACACTTTTCGAATGGTTCAAATGGCTCTAAGCACTAGGGGACTTAACACTCGAGGTCATCAGTCCCCTAGACTTAGAACTACTTAAACCTAACTTACCTAAGGACATCACATACATCCATGCCCGAGGCAGGATTCGAAACTGCGACTGTAGTAGCCGCGTGGTTCCGGACTGAAGCGCCTAGAACCACTCGACCACAGCGGCCGACCACACTTTTCGTTATTTAGGGTCAACTGCCAATTTTTGCACTATTCAGAAATCTTTTCTAAATCATTATGCAATTTGTTTTGATCTACTGATGACTTTTATTAGTCTATAAATCGTTTATATAGAACACCAAAGGACCTATAACACTACCTTGGGGAACACCAAAAATCACTTCTGTTTTGCTCGATGACTTCCCGTCAGTTACTACGAACTGTGACCTCTCTGACAGGAAATCACAAATCCAGTCACATAACTGAGCCGATATTCCATAAGCATGCAATTTCACTACATGCCGCTTGTGTGGTACAGTGTCAAAAGTCTTCCGGAAATGCAGAAATACGGAATCAATCAGAAATCCCTTGTCAATAGCACTCAACACATCTTGCGAGTAAAGAGCTAGTTGTGTTTCACAAGAACGATGTTTTCTACATCCATGTTGACTGTGTGTCAATAGACCGTTTTCTTCGAGGTAATTCATAATGTTCGAACACAATATATGTTTAAAAATCCTGCTGCATATCGGCGTTATCGGTATTGGCCTGTGAGTAAGTGGCTTACTCCTACTACCTTTCTTGAATATTGGTGTGACCTGTGCAATTTTCCAGTCTTTGGGTACGGATCTTTCGTCGAGCGAACGGTTGTATACGATTGTTAAGTATGGAGCTAATGTATCAGTATACTCTGAAAGGAACCTAACTGGTAAACAGTCTGGACCAGAAGACTTGCTTTTATTAAGTGATTTAAGTTGTTTCACTAGTCCGAGGATATTTACTTCTATGTTACTCATGTTGACAGCTATTCTTGATTCGAATTCTGGAATATTTACGTCGTCTTCTTTTGTGATGGCATTTCGGAAAGCTGTGTTTAATAACTCTGCTTTGGCAGCACTGTCTTCGATAGTATCTACATTGCAATCTCGCAGAGAGGGCATTGATTGTTTCTTGCAGCTAACGTACTTCACATACGACCAGACGCTCTTTGGATTTTCTGCCAGGTTTCGAGACAAAGTTTCGTTGTGGAAACTGTTATAAGCAGCTCGCATTGAAATCCGCGCTAAATTTCGAGCTTCTCTAAAAGATCGCCAATCTTGGGGATTTTGCGTCTGTTTAAATTAGGCATGTTTGTTTCGTTGTTTCTGCAACAGTGTTCTGACCCGTTTTGTGTACCAAGGAGGATCAGCTCCGTCGTTTGTTAATTTATTTGGTATAAATCTCTCAATTGCTTACGACACTATTTCTTTGAATTCAAGCCACATCTGGTCTACACTTATATTATTAATTTGGAAGGAGTGGAGATTGTCTCTCAGGACGGCGTCAAGTGAATTTTTATCTAATTTTTTGAAAAGGTATACTTTTCGTTTATTTTTGGAGGATTTGGGGGTTACAATATACAGTCTCGCTACGACAACCCTGTTTTCACTAATTCCTGTATCCATTTTGATGCTCGTTATTAACTCAAGATTATTTGTTGCTAAGAGGTCAAGAGTGTTTTCACAACCGTTTACTATTCGTGTTGGCTCATGAACTAAATGCGAGAGATAATTTTCGGAGAATGCGTTTAGCATAATTTCGGATGATGTGTTATGCTTACCTCCGGAATTAAACATGTATTTTCGCCAATATATCGAGGGTAAATTAAACTCACCACCAACTATAATCGTATGAGATGGGTACGTGTTTGAAATCAAACTCAAGTGTTCTTTGACCCTGTCAGCAACTGTATCATCTGATTTAGGAGGTCGGTAAAAGGACCCAATTATTATTTTATTCCGGTTGCCAACAATGACCTCTGCCCATACTCACTCACAGGAACTATCTACTTCAATTTCGCGTCAAGATAAACTACAGCAACAAACACGCCCACGCCTTTCGGAACACCGTTAGGTGCTTCGCAAAAATTTTGGCTGAGTTTACCTCCAGCCTTAGCCAGCTTTCAGTGCCTATAACGGTTTGAGCATCAGTGCTTTCTATTAGCACTAGGAGCTCTGGTACTTTTCCAACACAGCTACGACAATTTACAACTGTTATACCGATGCTTCCTGTATCTAAGTTCTTCCTCTCTTCGGCCTGCACACTATGTGGATGAAGCCCTTTTTGTGTTTTCCCGAGACCCTCTAACCTAAAAAACCACCCAGTTCACGCCACACAGCCCCTGCTACCCGCGTAGCCACCTCCTGCGTATAGTGGACACCTGATCTACTCAGCGGAACCTGAAACCCAACCACCCTTTGGTGCAAGTCGAGGAATCTGCAGCCTACACGGTTGCAGAACAGTATGATTCAGACCATCCACTCGGCTGTGTACCACAGGTCCGTAATCGGTCCTATCGACTATGCTGCAAATGGTCAGCTCTGCTTTCATCTTACAAGCAAGACTGGTAGCCTTTACCACTTCTGTAGCCGCTCGAAACCAGAGAGAATCTCTTCTGATCCAAAGTGACACACATCACTGGTACCGACGTGAGCAACCATCCGCAGTTGGCTGCACCCTGTGCTCTTCATGGCATCTGGGAAGATCCGTTCCACATCTGGAATGACTCCACCTGGTATGCACACGGAGTCCTTTCCCTTCTTGGCAGCCATGTCGCTAAGGGTCCCCATAAAGGGCCTAACGTTGGAGCTCCCAACTATTAATAATCCCGCTCTATGTAATTGTCCAGATCTTGCAGGCTGAGAGGTTTCCTCTGAAACAGGACAGGTGACAGCATCTGGCTCAGCAACAGTGTCAGCCACAGACAGCACCTTGAACATGTTTGTCAGACAAACCGGGGAGGTTTTATGTGCGGCCGTCTGGGAAGTCTTTCGTCGCCTGCTGCGCCACAGGGCGATCTCCAACTCGACCACAGGTGAGAGTTCAACATCAGTGCGAGCAGTAACTGGGCTGGCCACCGGTGAGGACCGATCGGAGGACTCGGACGTGCTGGGCGTCCGTTGAATTCCCACGGCCGGCCCACAACAGTGTGTAACCGAAGCCATCACAGCCTGAAGCTGAGAGCGAAGTGTCACCAACTCGGCTCGCATCCTCACACAACAATCGCAGTCTCTGTCCATACTAAAGAGTGTGGAAAACTAAACTATGCAGATAAACGGACTATCGGCACGTGCTGCGCAATTCTACTGTAGACCCTGACGAAAATGCAGGAACTGTGTCTAATAAATTAGATTAACATGCTACTGAAGCACTCAGGTGAAACTAAAGGAACTTGTAATACCTCACAAAATCGGTTTACTTTCCGACGCAAACGAAAATGAGAGAGCTGTGGCTATTAGATGTTAAATAAACACGCAGCAACTCAATAAACTAAACTATAAAAGCACACAGATAATATTATGAAATTCGCTGCTGGTTAGGAACTCGTAAAAGTCACAACATCGGTTTCTTCCCTGTTGCTGCTTGTGTCTCGGCCGGCTACTGCTGCCTGACTGTACGCCCTCTCTTACCACTAGATTAGTATGCTTTTGTTTGTCTCCAGCAATTTCCTGTTTGATGATATGTCAGACTACTTCGCTTCGCTTTTATTCTGTGCTTTGTATATGATTTCTTTGCAGTAGTCAGCAGCTTCTTATAAATCTTTTGTACCTATGACAGAAATATAAGAACTCTGGTTCATTACAACTCTTCTTCAAAGAACTGAGGTACCTCAGCGTTGGGTGGACTCCTAATACCTGCTGTAATCCATTTGATAAGACTGATGTGGGTAGTTTGGGATATACCTTTTCAGGCTTCAATTTAAACAATTTTGAAAATTTGGAGAATCTGAAATATAAGAACTCTGGTTCATTACAACTCTTCTTCAAAGAACTGAGGTACCTCAGCGTTGGGTGGACTCCTAATACCTGCTGTAATCCATTTGATAAGACTGATGTGGGTAGTTTGGGATATACCTTTTCAGGCTTCAATTTAAACAATTTTGAAAATTTGGAGAATCTTCCATTTACAATGGTTTGTCTATACACTTCATCCCTTATTTAGTTAGTAAGACTCTTGAAGAAACTTCTATTTTGATTTCTAGTAAATATCTTTTGTAGGTCTGAAGTTTAGGGACTTTTTTCAAACCTCATTTTGCTATTGTTATTGGGCAGAAATGGCCTGAGAGTGCAAGATTTTTACAGCTACATCACTCTTTTCCCTATCCATATTTGTGGGCACTTGTTGATTACCGATGCAGTTGTTGTAGCAACCCTTGCTGCACTATTGGCCAACAGGGACACGCCAAAGCTCTGAAGGATATTTACACTGAGGTGGCAGCAGTAATGACACAGCGATCTGCACATATACAGATGGCGGTAGTATCGCACAGACGAGATATACAGGTGTTACAAAAAGGTACGGCCAAACTTTCAGGAAACATTCCTCACACACAAAGGAAGAAAATATGTTATGTGGACATGTGTCCGGAAACGCTTACTTTCCATGTTAGAGCTCATTTTATTACTTCTCTTCAAATCGCATTAATCATGGAATAGAAACACACAGCAACAGAACGTACCAGCGTGACTTCAAACACTTTGTTACAGGAAATGTTCACAATGTCCTCCGTTAGTGAGGATACAAAAAATGGTCCAAATGGCTCTGAGCACTATGGGACTCAACTGCTGAGGTCATTAGTCCCCTAGAACTTAGAACTACTTAAACCTAACTAACCTAAGGACATCACACACATCCATGCCCGAGGCAGGATTCGAACCTGCGACCGTAGCAGTCGCGCGGTTCCGGACTGAGCGCCGGAACCACTAGACCACCGCGGCCGGCGAGTGAGGATACACGCGACTGAAATGTGCAGGAGCTCCATCGTGCATGAACCACATGTTGTGTCGTACTTGTAAAGGCACATGTTCTAGCAGCACAGGTAGAGTATCCCGTATAAAATCATGATAACGTGCTCCATAGAGCGTAGGTGGAAGAACATGGGGCCCAATCAAGACATCACCAACAATGCCTGCCCAAGCGTTCACAGAAAATCTGTGTTGGTGACGTGATTGCACAAATGGTTCAAATGGCTCTGAGCACTATGGGACTCAACTGCTGTGGTCATCAGTCCCCTAGAACTTAGAACTACTTAAACCTAACGAACCTACGACATCACACACATCCATGCCCGAGGCAGGATTCGAATCTGCGAACGTAGCAGTCGCACGGTTGCGGACCGCGCGCCTAGAACACGTGATTGCACAATTGCGTGCGGGTTCTCGTCAGCTCACACATGTTGATTGTGAAAATTTACAATTTGATCACGTTGGAATGAAGCCTCATCCGTAAAGAGAACATTTGCACTGAAATGAGGATTGACACATTGTTGGATGAACCACTCGCAGAAGTGTACCCGTGGAGGCCAATCATCTGCTGACAGTGCCTGCACACGCTGTACATGGTACGGAAACAACTGGTTCTCCCGTAGCACTCTCCATACAGTGACGTGGTCAACGTTACCTTGTACAGCAGCAACTTCTCTGACGCTGACATTAGGGTTATCGTCAACTGCACGAAGAATTGCCTCATCCATTGCAGGTGTCCTCGTCGTTCTAGGTCTTCACCAGTCGCGAGTCATAGGCTGGAATGTTCCGTGCTCCCTAAGACGCCGATCAATTGCTTCGAACGTCTTCCTGTCGGGACACCTTCGTTCTGGAAATCTGTCTCGATACAAACGTACCGCGCCACGGCTATTGCCCCGTGCTAATCCATACATCAAATGGGCATCTGCCAACTCCGCATTTGTAAACATTGCACTGACTGCAAAACCACGTTCGTGATGAACACTAACCTGTCGATGCTACGTACTGATGTGCTTGATGCTAGTACTGCAGAGCAATGAGTCGCATGTCAATACAAGCACCGAAGTCAACATTACCTTCCTTCAATTGGGCCAACTGGCGGTGAATCGAGGAAGTACAGTACATACTGACGAAACTAAAATGAGCTCTAACATGGAAATTACGCATTTCCGGACACATGTCCACATAACATCTTTTCTTTATTTGTGTGTGAGGAATGTTTCCTGAAAGTTTGGCCTTACCTTTTTGTAACACCCTGTATAAGGGCAGTGCACTGGCGGATTTGTTACCTGTACTCATGTGAAAAAGCTTCCGACGTGATTATGGCAGCACAAGAACTAACAGAATTTTTGCAGAGAATGGTAGTTGGAGCTAGATGCGTGGGACAGAGATCCACAGTGTCAGGAGTGTGTCGAAAATACCAGATTTCACTCATTAGCCCTCACCACAGGCAAAATAGTGGCCGACGGCCGACACTTAACTATCGAGAGCAGTGGCGTTTGCATAGAGTTGTCAGTGCTAATAGACAAGCAACACTGCATGAAATAACCGCAGAAATCATGTGGGGCCTACGACGAACGTATCCGTTAGGACAGAGCGGCGAAATTTGGCGTTAGTGGGCTATGACAGCAAACGTCTGACGCGAGTGCTTTTGCTAACAGCGCGACATAGCCTGCAGTGCCTCTCCTGGAGTCGTGACAATATGGGTTGCATCCTAGACGACTGGGAAACCGTGACCTGGTCAGATGAGTCCCAATTTCAGTTGGTAAGGGCTGATGGTAGGGTTCATGTGTGGCCCAGACTCCACGAAGCCATGGACCCAAGTTTGCAACAACTCACTGTGCAAGCTGGTGGTGGCTCTATAATGGCTGTGTTTCCATGGAATGAAATAGGTCTTCTGGTCCAACTGAATCGATAATTGACTGGAAATAGTTATTTTCGGCTACTTGGAGAACATTTGCAGCCGTTCATGGACTTCATTTTCCCAAACAACGATGGAATTTTTATGGATGACAATGCGACGTGTCACCGGGTCGCAATTCTTCGCTACTGGTTTGAAGAACATTTTGGATAATTTGAGCGAATGATATGGCCACCCAGATCGCCCGACATGAGCCCTATCGAACATTTCTGAGATCTAATCGAAAGGTTATTTCGTGCACAAAATCCTGCACCAGCAACACTTTCGCACTTGTGGACGACTCTAGAGGCAGTATGGCTCAGTATTGCTGCAGGTGACCTCCAACGACATGATGAGTGCATGCTACTTCCAGTTGCTGTGCTACGCCGGGCATAAGGAGGTCCGGCACGATATTAGCACGTATCCCATCACTTTTGTCACCTCAGTGTATTAGGGTGCTGCTAGTTTTATTTATGACATTTGTGTTTATGTTTACGTCTACATACAAGATAATGTTGACTTCTGTTTTTGTGACTTTATCTAGACCCTGTGTTAATTTATCGTAATATGTGTCCACATCGAATAATCGATACATACACAACATTTCTTGTTGATGTCGAGCGTCTTTATTTAATACTTTGTGAGTGCTTATTGTAGAATTTTTAAACTACTGGAGATACTCTTTAGGGAGGGGAACTTGTCTGGTTTTATCGTAAAAAACGCCTACTTCTCTTACCCATAACAACGGTTTTTTACTATGTGTGGCACCATATCCAACCAATCTGCTTTCATGTATCGGCGGTAGCAGTCTTCGCTTACCAATCGTGTTTCGGTGTAGGCCATGCCTAGTGAAACCCTATCTACTGACAATTTCAACAAGTTCCAGAACAACTGGCAGTGGCATAAAACGGCTCAAGTCATATTCCGCAGACAGAACAACAAAATGGGTCAATACGACAGACCAGTGAATTAAACCATCATTCGTCATCATATTGGAAAGTAATCACGTGTGGCGCCTCACACAGGTCCATCGTAGGGCCATTGCCTTCTCTTGTGTACATTAATGACCTGTCATCAGTCATTGCCAGATACATTGTTTGTTTCGTTTCCAGGTGATAAAAGTATTGCAATAAATAGCAAATCGAGCACAGCTTTAGGAAGTGTTGATTATGATATTTTCATGGACATTAATAAAAAGTTTGTATCCAACTCACTACCATTAAACTTTGAGAAGACTCACTACACGCAATTCAGACCACGTAAGATATTTCTGCATGTGTATAACGTATGAATTAGCGCAGATAGGAGAGGTTGACAATGTTAAACTCCTGAAATTACAACTTGATAATAAATGCAGACGGGATGACCATACCACAGAACCGTTGAAACGCCTACACAAATCCTTATTTACAAATCAACTGTTATCAGATATAGATGACATAAAATAAAAAAAAGCTGGAATACTTTGCTTATTTTCAATCCTTAATGTCGTATGGTATCACATTATGGAGTTAATCTTCAAGCCAAACAAAAGTTTTCACAATCCAAAAGCGTGTAATATGCAGTATTTGTGGTGTGCGTTCACGAACATCGTGCAGAAGTCTGTTCAAGGAACTGG
The DNA here is from genome assembly GCF_021461395.2 of Schistocerca americana. Taxonomy (NCBI): domain Eukaryota; kingdom Metazoa; phylum Arthropoda; class Insecta; order Orthoptera; family Acrididae; genus Schistocerca; species Schistocerca americana. Next base: position 709,600,825 of record NC_060130.1, on the reverse strand, counting down.
ACATATTAACTAATCCTTCCCGGTATATGTATTCGTTAACGAAATTTGATGTAAATGATATGTCCTTTTTTCAAGAAACATATCAGTTCACAAAATCACAACTAGGAAGAAGAACAAATTACATAAAGTCTTAAAGGCATTCACTTTAGTCCACAAAAGGGGTCCACTATTCAAGAATACGCATTTTCAATAACTTGCCAATAATCATAAAAAGTTTATCTGCAAATAAAGTTCAGTTTAAGAGGAGCCTGAAAAATCCTCATCCTACTTCAGTGGTGCATCTTTAAACAGAGCCACATGAGGTACTGTATTATTATTATTATTGTTATTATTATTATTATTACGATATTTTTACTAACATCACACAATATAAAATAAATCTGATATGTTTTAGACCTATGAGGAGCTTCTCAATGCGGACTGATAGAACAAAGAGTTCATCTAATCTAATCTAATCCAATCTAATCTAATGGGACGTACTGCATACAGGGTGGAGAAAAACAGTGAGATCAGAGCAGGGTAGGAGACGTCGAATGGAGAAAAATTTTCTAAATAAGCAAATAAGGCATTTAGCGCTGAGAATATGGCGACGTACCGAAGGAGAGCTTCTTGGAGAGGTAGTAAGAGAGAGTGTCCAGCGGCGTGCCGAGGCGCTTGACGGGCGCCTCCTCCAGCAGCCCCAGCGCTTCGAGCGCGTCCGCCCTTGCGGTGCCCTCGCCGCCCAACCGCTCCACGAGCTTCGTCTTCAGGTTGTCGTAGAAGATGGACGGGTCCGTGAGGCCCAGCAGGTGGCAGATCAGCTGGCGCTGTGCGGGAAACACACGTTATCTGCGCTGCCGCTCACTGGAAACGGCTTCGAGTTCGTAAGAAACTAGCATTTGTCCCATATTGTAGATCTTCTTCTACTTCCGTGCTTGTGCCATGTATTAACAACAGAAGAAAAATATCAAATACAAAAATTAATAGTTCAGGAAGGAATGTACTAAATTAACACTTATCACTCTGTAAATATGTCAACTCTTATCGGAATTCACCCTTTTCTACTCACAAACAGCCCGCCCTCCAAATATGGTACGATTGACATCTGAATATCTCTCTCTCTCTCTCTCTCTCTCTCTCTCTCTCTCTCTCACACACACACACACATACACACTCACACGCCGGAGGTTCGAGTCCTCCTTCGGGCACGGGTGTGTGTATTGTTCTTAGCATAAGTTAGTTTAAGTTCGTTTCAGTAGTGTGTAAGTCTAGGGACCGATGACCTCAGCAGTTTGGTCCCTTAGGAATTCACACACATTTGAACATTTTTCAACACACACACACACACACACACACACACACACACACACACACACACACTGCAATATCGATATTTATCCGCCGATGCCGAGCGGTCTAAGGCGCTGCAGTCATGTACTGTGCGGCTGGTCCCGGCGGAGGTTCGAGTCCTCCCTCGGGCATGGGTGTGTGTGTTTGTCCTTAGGATAATTTAGGTTAAGTAGTGTGTAAGCTTAGGGACTGGTGACCTTAGCAGTTAAGTCCCATAAGATTTCACACACATTTGAACATTTATCCGCCGATACCAGGCAGGGACTTTCAATTAAAAATGTCCTACCTAACACAGGAATTACATAATGTGTATACAAGTACAGGTTGTGATGCAGGAACTAGGACGGATAGCCAAAGCTGTTAAGGTGACAGCTTGGGTAAAGCGGAAAATCCGGGTAAGAGTCCCCGTCCGGCACAGATTTTCGTTGTCATCATTCCGTTATACAGCTGACGGTTGCGAATACATTTCATGGTTATAAAAATGAAAGCATTGACATACAGGCATAATAGCAAAAACAGTGGTAGCGAACAAAATATGCTCTTCAATACCCATAGCATAATGGAAAGGACAAGAGCACCAGAAACAATAAATAACAAGCAAAAAATATACGAAATAATGTAGCGATTTTTCAGTCTGATACCATAAGGAAAATAGATGACAAGCTGTTAAACGTGTGTCTTATGTGGCATTATAAGAAATAAATAGCTGCTGGTTTTATTTAAGGTAATTATAACAGTAATATTGTCTTATTTTCCAAAATGTTCGCCCCGGTAGATGAGTGGTCAGCGCGACCGAATGTCAGTCCTAAGGGCCCGGGTTCCATTCCCGGCTTGGTCGGAGATTTTCTCCGCTCAGGGACTGGGTGTCGTGTTGTCCTAATCATCATCATTTCATCCCCATCGACGCGCAAGTCGCCGAAGTGGCGTCAAATCGAAAGATTTGCATCCAGCGAACGGTCTACCCGACGGTAGGCCCTAGTTACACGACATATTTTTTTTCAAAAATAGTTTTGTAAGCATAATTTTCTATACACCACAAATAACGGACGGATAGTATTTCTTTGCTCAGCTCCGGACTGAGTGTCATAGCCTTATACACTAACGTGAATTAATATTAAATTATCACGCCTGTTATACAGAAATAGTTTTAATCCGAATTTATGTGAACGACTACAAGTTCTTTTCATGTCGCATAAAATTTTCGGGCAGGACAAAAAAAGGAATACTGGATATAGGACATGAAGTTCTGAAGCATGTATGGGGAAAAGAAAAATATAGAACATTGTCCACCACAAGGCGAAAATTTTCTTCAGCTTAAGAAATTCTTCGAGCAAGGATCATTACACACAAGAAGAAACCGAGCGAGGTGGCGCTGTTGTTAGCACCCTGGACTCGCATTCGGGAGGACGACGGTTCAAATGCGCGTCCGGCCATCCTGATTTAGGTTTTCCTAAATCGCTTCAAGAAAATGCCGGGACGGTTCCTTTGAAAGGGCACGGCCGACTTCCTTCCCTAATCAGGTGGGACCGATGACCTCATTGTTTGGTCCCCTTATCCGAATCAACCAACCATCACACAGATAAAGATAAGCTCTCCAGTGAGTTTGATCCGATCAAGTGAAATGTGCACCTGGAAGGGCAACGATGCAGTTTAGAAAATATTTGAGATGCTGTGTGTCAAGGGCGTCTCTGTTCCATATTCTTTTTAGTTCTTCACAATCATGAAGATCATAAACGATTATAGTAGATTTTTTTTTCTTTTCTTCAATTGATTAGACTATAGGAATCTTCCTCTTTCCGAAGTGCAACATAGTAAAGTGTTGCTCTCGTCGCCTGGAACAAATTTCACTTGCTCAGACTATACACCTGATCCTAAATGATATCTTCCCTCAAACAATGTTTGTGTACAGAGTAATGTTGCCAACACTCGCACGTTTTCCGTGATTTCCCTAAATCGCTCCAGGCAAAGGCTGGGATGGTTCCTTTTGAAGGGCACAGCCGACGTCCTTTCCCATTCTTCCCATCCTTCCCTAATCCGAAGGGACTGATGACCTCGTTGTTTGGTCCCAAGGAGCTACATTTTTATGTTGAATCCGAATCGCAATTCCACTTCGTATTCTTCACACAAAAATTTGCCGCAGATAAAGCTTACGTTAGAAGCGGCAACAGCTTCAGTATTCGCCAGCTGTGGAAGTAGAAATGATCTGATGACCAATCTACCGCCCTAACTCCAGTTCTCGAGTAAACAAAAACGTATTAACCCAGAACGAGTTGCCACACATTTCAAGTGCAAACATTTTAGCTTAGGCTTGACTGTGACTTTGGTGAATATCATCTTAACCAATACGTTATTTTAACTTGTCACTTTTATTACATTCTCCACGAAGTGCTTCGGAGGATTACACCACGAACATCAGGTGAGTATGCCGGTGAGGAAGATGTACTCGTATTTATATTGTATCTATTGCTTTTGGGTAATCTGTGGCACTAGGAGGGAAGGTAGAGGCAAGTTGACAAGTAGGGCGTATGGTTAATCACTTAGCTCAAGTTCGTACTTCTAGGTGGCGCAACAATAGGAATACCAGTGATTCTTCAGCTGGTTAGACCCTAAAAGCTTGCATAGTGACGCCGCGGCCGCTAGTTCAATGTGCGTTCCGTATCTGTTCTGTACATTGCTTGACGTGTTACAATTTTCGATATCCTCAGCACAAGCTCTTGTGGAATACCTGACAAGGTATTTGGCTATCCTTTTTTATGGACGAATGAAGAGACAATATGCGTTATTACGGTCACCATTTACTCGTTTGTCATTCTTGTTTATTCTACACCAAAAATCAAAGACTTCAATATAACCGACTGGGGCAGTTGGCGACTTCTTCATCTGTTGATCACGTTCTATTTGAAAGTAGATACCATCAGTGTTGCAGTTAAGGTGTTCAAAGAAAGTGAAATCGACCCTTATGATCTCGTTTAATGAGCATGATCTTGCTGCAGCGAAAACCACACACAATTTTTTAGTTACTGACAATATAGAAACTGGAAATGAATCTGCTCAGGCCGCAGCACTTAAATACCAACCCAGTACAACTCCTAATGAATGTTCTAAGAAACATCAGGTTGAGCGTTATGAAGAAACAGGACCTTCAACAAATGCTGCTCCCATTAATCAGATGTCTCTATTGGCCCCCTGGCTCAGCGGCTGTTGTGGCAGAACACCTGAAGTAAAATTTGGAAAATATTTCGAGTAGATTTCCCGACCATGTTATAGTTCTGGGTGGGGATTTTAATTTACCAGATATAGACTGGAAGACTCAAACGTTTATAACGGGTGGCAGGAACAAAGAATCCACTGAAATTTTTTTAAGTGCATAATCTGAAAACTACCTTGAGCAGTTAAACAGAGAACCGACTCGTGGCGATAACATATTAAACCTTCTGGTGACAAACAGACCCGAACTATTTGAAACAGTTAATGCAGAACAGGGAATCAGCGATCATAAAGCGGTTACAGCATCGGTGATTTCAGCCGTAAATAGAAATATTAAAAAAAGTAGGAAGATTTTTCTGTTTAGCAAAAGTGACAAAAAGCAGATTTCAGAGTACTTGCCGGCTCAACACAAAAGTTTTATCTCAAGTGCACATAGTGTTGAGGATCAGTGGACAAAGTTCAAAACCATCGAACCATATTTGCGTTATATGAGTATGTGCCAAGCAAGATCGTAAGAGATGGAGAAGAGCCACCGTGGTACAACAACCGAGTTAGAAAACTGCTACGGAAGCAAAGGGAACTTCACAGCAAACATAAACATAGCCAAAGCCTTGCAGACAAACAAAAATTACACGAAGCGAAATCTTGTGTGAGGAGGGCTATGCGAGAGGTGATCAACGAATTCGAAAGTAACGTTCTATGTACTGACTTGGCAGAAAATACTAAGAAATTTTGGTCTTATGTCAAAGCGGTAGGTGGATCAAACCAAAATGTCCAGACACTCTGTGACCAAAATGGTACTGAAACAGAGGATGACAGACTAAAGGCCGAAATACTAAATGTCTTTTTCCAAAGCTGTTTCACAGAGGAAGACTGCACTGTAGTTCCTTCTCTAGATTGTCGCACAGATAACAAAGTGGTAGATATCGAAACAGATGACAGAAGGCCAGAAAAACAATTAAAATCGTTCAGAAGAGGAAAGGCCGCTCGACCTGATGGGATACCAGTTCGGTTTTACACAGAGTACGCGATGGAACTTGCCCCCCTTCTTGCAGCGGTGTACCACAGGACTCTAGAAGAGCGTAGCGTTCCAAAAGATTGGAAAAGGGCACAGGTCATCCCCGTTTTCAAGAAGGGACGTCGAACAGATGTGCGGAACTATAGACCTATATATCTAACGTCGATCAGTTGTAGAATTTTGGAACACGTATTATGTTCGAGTATAATGACTTTTCTGAAGACTAGAAATCTGCTCTGTAGGAATCAGCATGGGTTTCGAAAAAGACGGTCGTGTGAAACCCAGCTCGCACTATTCGTCCACGAGACTCAGAGGGCCATAGACACGGGTTCCCAGGTAGATGCCGTGTTTCTTGACTTCCGCAAGGTGTTTGATACAGTTCCCCACAGTCGTTTAATGAACAAAGTAAGAGCATATGGACTATCAGACCAATTGTGTGATTGAAATGAAGAGTTCCTAGATAACAGAACGCAGAATGTCATTCTCAATGGAGAGAAGTCTTCCGAAGTAAGAGTGATTTCAGGTGTGCCGCAGGGGAGTGTCGTAGGACCGTTACTATTCACAATATATATAAAAGACCTTGTGGATAAGATCGGAAGTTCACTGAAGCTCTTTGCGGATGATGCTGTAGTATATCGAGAGGTTGTAACAATGGAAATTTGTACTGAAATGCAGGAGGATCTGTAACGAATTGACGCATGTGCAGGGAATGGCAATTGAATCCCAATGTAGACAAATGTAATGTCTGCGAATACATAGAAAGAAAGATCCCTTATCATTTAGCTACAATATAGCAGGTCAGCAACTGGAAGCAGTTAATTCCATAAATTATTTGGGAGTAGGCATCAGGAGTGATTTAAAATGGAATGACCATATAAAATTAACCGTCGATAAGGCAGATGCCAGACTGTGATTCATTGGAAGAATCCTAAGGAAATGCAGTCCGAAAACAAAGGAAGTAGGTTACAGTATACTTGTTCGCCTACTGCTTCAATACTGCTCACCAGTGTGGGATCTGTAACAGATAGGGTTAATAGAAGAGATAGAGAAGATCCAACGGAGAGCAGCGCGCTTCGTTACAGGATCCTTTAGTAATCGCGAAATCGTTACGGAGATGATAGACTCCAGTGGAAGACTCTGCAGGAGAGACGCTCAGTAGCTCGGTACGGGCTTTTGTTGAAGTTTCGAGAACGTACCTTCACCGAGGAGTCAAGCAGTATATTGCTCCCTCCTACGTGTATCTCGCGAAGAGACCATGAGGATAAAATTAGAGAGATTAGAGCCCACACAGAGGCATACCGACAATCTTTCTTTCGACGAACAATACGAGACTGGAATAGAAGGGAGAATCGACAGCGGTACTCAAGGTACCCTCCGCCACACACCGTCAGGTGGCTTGCGGAGTATGGGTGTACATGTAGATGTAGAATGGTACCGAAGTTATTTTCGATTTTGAATCAATACTTAAAAAAAGTCGCTTACGAAAAACTGGTAAGTCACAGTATGCAAAGCGTAAGTGTTTTAATAAACTTATCTAAAGAAATCAAAATTGGTTGATAAGGAAGCACACAAGGTGGAAAATGAAAATGACAAACAACAAAAAGAAACTAGCAAAGAAGTTATAGTGCAGTGTCCTGCATGTGTTGAATCCTTTCAGTAAGTAGTATTTGTAAGGAAGTACACAGTAATCATTATTTAATTAATACACTTTCCTATATTTTCTAAGAATAAAAACATTTTACACTTTTATCGGTATTATCATCTTGCAACGTGTTCAAAGTTGTGACTGACACTTTTGCAGTAGCTTTTAAAATTAGCAAAAGAATTATGATTGAGGTAAAGTGAAAAAAACTTCTACCAGTAGATACAGTACAATAAAAGGTACTTTTATGATATTGTAAAAAGAAAACCAAGCGATCTCCAAAACTAAATTTATTAAAAGTGCTAAATCGCAATCGTCAAAACGTCCCGGTCTCCCCTATCTATATCTACATCTATACTAATAATAAAACTGTAAAACCGCAGTGTCTATCTGTTTACGCCAAACCTACTTGACGAATTTTGATGAGGTTATCGAAGGTAACTTGAGCTTAGTTTGGGGTAGGATATAGGCTTTATTTCATCAAAATTGGACCATGAGAAAATATATTGTGTTTTAAAATTTGCCGCGCGTGCGGGTTGAGGCGCCATGTCACAGACTGCGCAGCCCCTCCCGCCGGAGGTTCGAGTCCTCATTCGGGTATAAGTGTGTGTGTTGTTCTTCGTATAAGTTAGTTTAAGTAGTGTGTAAGTCTAGGGACCGATGACCTCAGCAGTCACAGACACACACACACACACACACACACACACACACACACACACACACACACATACATACATACACACACACACATTTAAAATTTTATCTAAAACACTCGTGTATGTCGCCGCACGAGATTAGCCAAGCGGTCTCAGGCGCTGCAGTCATGGACTGTGCGGCTGGTCCCGGCGGAGGTTCGAGTCCTTCCTCGGGCATGGGTGTGTGTGTTTGTCCTTAGGATAATTTAGGTTAGGAAGTGTGTAAGCTTAGGGATTGATGACCTTAGCAGTTAAGTCCCATACACATGTGAACATTTGAACTCGTGTATGTCAGTTTGTCTGTTTGAACACGCTGATCTCCAAAACTACTAGCCGAATTTTCGTGGGGTTTTCACAAGTAACTTTAGTATAGCTTGGGGCAATTTATAAGTTTTATTTCTTCATAATCAGCATACGAAAAATAAAGATATTATAATCTAGAATTTTATCAAAAATTGTATGCTCACTTTGTAGTTTAGATATATAATCAACGCGGTGTAGTACACCAAAGATGGCGCTGTCAGTTTCGTAGTACACCAAAGAACCAACAGATGACTGTTAGGTTTAACTCGGTGACACATGGGTTTTCGGAAGTTTATATCAGTGACAGAATTAAACACAGCAATGTTATCTTTTCATATACAGCCGGCCGGAGTGGCCGAGCGGTTCTAGGCCTGCAGACATTTATTTAAGGATCTAGGGATATTCACAGTAGCTTCTCAGTATATATACTCTCTTATGAAATTTGTTATTAACAACCAAACCCAATTCAAAAGTAATAGCAGTGTGCATAACTACAATACTAGGAGAAAGGACGATCTTCACTATTCAAGATTAAATCTAACTTTGGCACAGAAAGGGGTGAATTATACTGGCACTAAAGTCTTTGGTCACTTACCAAATAGTATCAAAAGTCTGACAGATAACCAACAAGTATTTAAGAAGAAATTAAAAGAATTTCTGAATGACAACTCCTTCTACTCCATAGAGGAATTTTTAGATATAAATTAAGAAAAAAAAGAAAAAAAACAAAACAAAAATATTAAAAAAATAAAAAATAAAAATAAAAATAAAAAATAAAGAAAAACAAAAAACACAAAAAATAAAGTTGTTATATTAACTTAAGTATGTTGTTAAATTAACCTAATTATGTCATGTATTGGAAAATTCGACTCGTTCCACATCATTACGAAATATCATATTCATGATCCATGGAACTAGTATTAATCTAATCTAATCTAATCTAATCTAATCTACAGTATGGAACCGTGCTGCTGCTACGGTCGCAGGTTCGAATCCTGCCTCGGGCATGGATGTGTGTGATGTCCTTAGGTTAGTTAGGTTTAAGTAGTTCTAAGTTCTAGGGGACTGATGACCTCAGAGTCTGGCATCCCGGGCTCCTCTTCAAACTCCAGACCTATGCTCTCCCCATCAACTTCGTCCGTCCCGTTGCTTCCTTCCTCTCCCATCGTCCCTCCTATGTGACTATCCACAATTCCAACTCCCGTACTTTCTATCCCTCTGCCGGCGTGCCCCAAGGTTCTGTCCTTTCCCGTCTCCTCTATCTCCTGTACACTGCTGATATGCCCAAACCTCCCCCTCCTGTTCATCTTCTTCAGTTCGCTGATGACACCGCCTTCCTAGCACTTTATCCTACCCTTCAACAGTCCCAACGTACCCTCCAAACCCACCTTGACCAATTCACCGCTTGGTGCAACCAGTGGTTCTTCTGTGTTAATCCCTCCAAGACCTGGGCGATCATCATAGGCCGCACCACCCGCTCCTTCTGCCTCCATGATTTCTACCTCACCATTTATGGCCGTCCTATCCACCTCACTCCTATCCTCAAATACCTTTGCCTCACACTCGACCGCCACCTCACCTGGACTCCCCATCTCCTTACCATCCAAAACAAAGCTCACAACCGCCTCCACCTCCTGAAACTCCTGTCCAGCCAGACGTGGGGTCTGCATCCCTCCACCATCCTTCACACCTACAAATCCTTGATCCGCCCCATCCTCTGCCAGCATAGCTTGGATTTCCGTCCCTCCCCGGTCCTATAAAGTCCTCCAAATCATCGAACACCATGCACTTTGCATCCGCCTTCCGTCCCCCATGCGCATCCTCTACGACCTTATCCTCTTCCCCCACCTTCTCCTTTTCCTTGAACACATCCGCACACTATATATTGTCCGCCACCTTGATCCCCCTCACCCCCTGGTGTCTCCCTTCCTCTCCACCCCCAACCAGTTGCCGCGCCTTTACCGTTGTGTCCCATCCTCTCTCCATCTCCACACTCTCCATCTCCTTTCCCAATGCAATTTCCACCGTCTACCCCTCCCGGATGATGAGCTTTGCCCTGACATCTGCCCTTCCTACCAACGCTAACCCCATCTTCCTGTCTCCTCCTCAGGGCTCCCTCTCCTCCCCCTCCCTTCTCCTGAGCGGCTTACGCCTCCTACTCCCCCTCCATCTCTTGTGCCTCCTTTCAGTGTCTCTGCACTCCTTCCTGCTCTGTCTTCCCTCTTCATCTCCCGCCCTACGTGTCTCCTGCCTCTTCGTGTCCCCCACTGATGCCCCTCCTCTCTTCCTCCCACCGCTTCCACTGCTGCCCCTTGCTCTCCCCTCCTTTTCCATCCTCTCTGCCCTTACCCTCGGCAGGTCCCACCTGGCAGTTTTATTCTTCGTCGTGTGTGCTCCAAGTGGGTTTTAAGTGTGTTGTTCCGGAGTGTTTTTACTACTGTGGCCGACTTTTAATGTGTGCATGTCCATTCAGTGTCTTCTCGGAGTTTTGAAGAATCGCCAACTATGTTTTTTAACTTTCTGGTGACTTTTTTTTTTTAACTGTCCTCCATGAACGTCTCTGTGTTAGTCTATTTTTTACCTCCATTTTCTCCCATTATTCTGTGGCTGAATGCGAAATGACACTTCTTTAGAAACTGGCGGCGCCGGGCATCCTCGCTCCGGCCTAACCTCTTTATTAGCGAGTGGACGTGGTGTGGGAGTCTGGTGTCCTTATCCAATGCGCAGGTCCAGGTAAAGCAGCATCGGGCTGGCGCCAGGCTAATGTGTTTATTACAAAAACAGCGTACCTTGTGAGACGGGACGACGAATTTCTCCAGATGTCGCGTTTCTTAGATGCCGCCGCGCCTCGCCAAAACGGCGCCCACTAAACCGTTTTATGGACGAGACGGAGCTTGTTTTCACTATGAAGCTTCCCTCATTTTGTGAAATGCGCCAGGGGTTAGGCTGCAGGACCTCCAGTATTGTGTGCTGTTTTCTCGGAGAACATAATGTCTACTGCACTGCAGTGATTGGTTGAGGAAGATCGGGTCTCCTTGCTAGAAAACATGATTGGCACGGTAACCACTGCTGGACCATGATAGGTTTATTCAAGAACATCGGGGGGAACGGCTGTTTTTTTGGAAGATTTTTGAGCAACGGGAGAGGCATGGACTTGCTTCTCGACCATCGCGGAGTACAGTCGTTAGAGCTCTTCCTTTTCTATGAAGAGAGCAGTTAGTTGAAAAGACGACGTCCAGACACCCGGGCGAAACTGTATATTTTTGCGGACGTGAGACAAACACTGGCGGACGTGGGGTCATCTCCCGCAGCACGATGTGCCAACAGACCTAGCAGCTTTGGCAGCACCCTCATGCGGAAGACAGCATCTCGTCTTTCACCAGCCATATCGGTAACGTTGCGCACCTTCGGCAAATTCAGAAGTATATCAATCGTTTACACGGCCATCTTTTTTGTATAGCAGCCTTGTACTCACAGTACTCACTCCCAGTGTCCATTGCATGCTTAATTATATTTTGACGTGAGAGACCAATCAGTGGAACAATACAGCAGAGTGTGCTTGCGTAGACTGGCATTCTTCTACTCACTGTAGCTAATCTCATCTACACGTAAATTCCAGTTAGGTTCCCCAAGTCTGTTACCAACCAACCTGAGTTCGTGTTAATGAAATGTTATACCGTTGAAGTTCCTGTTAACATGTTCGTTCTCTCTTGACCTTGATATTAGTTAATAAATCTCTTTGTGATACCGTAGGTCCTTGTTATTAATTTTTCAGTGACACCCATTCTGATTCCTTACGATGTCATTTATTTTGTTGCGGGTTTGATGGCATTAAATTAATTTTATGTCAGGTTAGTCAGCTCAGTAGGTGATCCACACAGGGGCCACTATTTACGAATGTCTGATTTTCTTGCACTATTGATAAACGTGGTACCTCTTGGGTGTGGTGGTTACGACTTATTAGTTGCTTGGCAGATGGAGAACTGCTGCCACCATGTGTAGCTTGCAGCACGCGCTATAGACGTCTACTAGAGGCGATACGCATAAAAGTCAGTCAGAACTTACTTCAATGCATAAGTCTCCTACCATGAGTATCTTAACCTTCACATGGTGAACGGTTGGATACACATGGCTTAGGTTCTCTCACTACCTACACCAATGGCATGCAGACTTCCGGCAGCGTTTGGACATTGTCTTACTGCTGGATTCCTATTTAAAGTCCACTGTGACATTCTCACCCTTCTGCTGCATGAAGGTGGACTGGAACTTATAAAAGTCCGAGCAAGGGCTGCAGCCGTATGTTTGTGCACAATGGCGAAACTGTAGACCCGTCAACATACTTCACTTATAGCCAGTGTGTTGGAGAAATTGCTACGGGCATCCATCCTGCCGCCTGCTGCAAATATGCACATCGTTCTCTCTGTTTTCCACATCTCGGCGTTCATACTCATATATAGTTACATGTACCATGATCTCTCCATCTCTCGAGCTCCAAAGGCGAGAGACATCTGCTGCTGAGATCCATCCCTCGCAAGGTACTGAGATTGAAAGCCTGGCTACATTATGGCCTGTGGTATGGAGAGCAGTGGAACAGCTCTTGCTCCCTATATGCGTGCGAGCAACCTGATACCAGATGTTCAACCGGAAATATGCGACGAGACGCAGGTTGCACGCCATCGGGCTGACGGATTCTCCCCTCTGCCCATAGTGCCACCTCCCGAACACTGATAAAAACTGTTTAAATTGTGGAACAGCGGTTGGCGCAGAGATGCTGGTACAGAAGATTCTCGCCTGTTACCTTTGTGCTCCACCTTATACAATTCACTGCTGCTCGTGCTATGCCCTGAGGATACTTACTTCCCGACTGCGGAGACTCACACACTCACATTGTTTAAAGGCATGTCCATTTGCTGCTTATTCCCAATGATGAGAAGATGGTTCTCGACTACTGGCAATATCTCCAAGATAACCATGGCACTTAAGAGCACACCCCTCGCTATCAACAACTCATTGCAAATTATTTGTGCAGTGCCTTCGTAAACACCCCTCACAGTTGGGGAGTATTTGGCAGAGGATGACCCCCAAAGTGGACCATGACACGAGGCAAAATGTTTATCCATTTGGTAGCAATAAACATTGTCCGAAGATGCGAAGCACGCATGGAATGGCGTGCAGGATTTGTTTTTCATCATTATTTTGATCTCCTTCGACTGGATGGTCGTTGTTTAAGCAATTTAACTGTAGCAACTTCCATGATCTTATTTCTTCTTAGATTTTTTGAGTTCACCCATGTGCTCGAGGATGGATGTGCGAAGTAAATATTATTAAATTTTATTTCATGTTGAAGTAATTTGTTATTAAATTGTTTGCAATGACTTCTCTACAACAAAAACACGTTTTATTTAAATTACATCCCAAATTTAGGAGATGATGAAAAAAAAACTATAAAATAAAATCGGAGGGGGAGGGGCGCTCAGGGGCGGGAAGGGTGACGCATCATGGCCGGGCCTCAGGTTTCGACTCTGGCCACCCTGTCTCCATTAGCCTGAAGCAGATCTCTCTACTTCCCCAAAAAAAATGAATAAAGCATCGGACTTCGGATCCGAAATTGCAGGTTCGAATTCTGGCACGAAACAAAAAAAAAGTGGGCAGAGCATCCGTCTAGCAAAAAGAGAGAGATAGATAGAGAGAGAGAGAGAGAGAGAGAGAGAGAGAGAGAGAGAGAGAGACCGGTAACGGAAACGCACGCTTGTGCAGTGGCGCTCGATTCTAACGTAAGCCGGTTCGAATCCTGTCGGTGGATGAAATTTTCACTGCCAGTAGTTGGCCTACTTCGGGAGTAGAGGAGACTGATCACCAATCTTGGCGTCGATAATCTGGATTAAATTTCAAATGTGCCTCTCCCTTCTACCGATATACAACGCAAACATAACATTTTACTATACAGTCCATATGCATCCATTGCACTCACCTACACTCTAGAAATGGACATACGACACAAATCACACTTCCGCAAGGAAAGAGGGCATTGTGCGCGGCAGAAGAAAAACCTTTCCGTCTCGGCAGCTCAACCAACCCTTTGGGTCTCCCGGCAAATTATAACATACGGCTTTACTGTAGAAGCTTACCAAATTTAAATAAATATTTACTCTGTAAAGATTTCACTGCTTTTCGAGATCTGAATGCCTGTAAACGCATATAAGCCATAATTGCATTTATTAATGTGTCACGTACGTATAAATAAGAGCTTGAAAGCCTTCGACTGTTCAGAAAATGTTCCCGATTAAAAAAAGTGAAATTTAGCCTTTACCCATCACATTTCATGCTTTTGTTCCATTTCACCTATGTGACACCTTGTCATTAAATTTACGATGCTTAAGTGTTCTTCCCATATATATTCATGAACCCACTGTCTGCAGTTTCTATATGGTACTGATGACATGTTTATATGGTTGTAAACATTTTGTAGCAAGTCTAATTCTGTAAAAAAACATAAAATACAATAGAAAGATAAAATGCTATATATGTTGCAGAGTATTAAAATTTAAAGAACATGAGAAGTAAAACGTTTAAAAATCTTATCAAATAGAGCAATCAAATAAACTACACTCATCGGCGAAAAAATTAAAACAATACAGTAGTTCCAAATAAGATACTTCATTTTCTTCTTTATCCTAGCCTGTATGCCGCATCTTCACGGGATGAGCATGTTAATCATTGACTTTGGCAATGTTAGTGGTGGAGGGTTGCTAGATGCTTTTTCTGGCCCTATTCTTTCCCGTAATATATCAAAGGAGCTTGATGGTAACTTTGGGCTGTACCCTGACTTTTAAGCACCACTAAATATAAAGCATCGGCAAGAAAGAGAATGGTCAGGAAACTACTGAAGTATCAGTGACGTACTCAGCCACACACACTGGGAACAGATCTACTTTTCCCGTGTTAGTCCACTAGGCAGTGGGTACATCTAGAGCAAGTCTATGCCAGGAAGCTAGATGGATATCGACCTTAACGAGAGAGGTTGGTTAAAACCAACTCCATTGAAAAGGTACTCTTTAATTCCGGGTTCCCTCCTCCGATATACTGACGAGGGAGTGTAACTGAAACACAAGTGACCAAGATTCAAACCATTAGAGCTGTCACTAGCTACATAGGAGTGCAACGAGACTGAAATTTAGCAACAGGTTCCAGACGACCTCTGTTTCTCCTAGGAACCGCGCGACCGCTAAGGTCGCAGGTTCGAATCCTGCCTCGGGCATGGATGTGTTTAATGTCCTTAGGTTAGTTAGGTTTAAGTAGTTCTAAGTTCTAGGGGACTGATGACCTCAGATGTTAAGTTCCATAGTGCTCAGAGACTTTTTTTTTTTTTTTTTTTTTTTTTTTTTTTTCTCCTAACTGCAACCTCATGCAGTTAGGATTAGTTGAGTGGAAGACAATGTCCTATTTATCTTTATTTTGTTTGTCTTCCTATAATGTAAATAAATAATGTTTATTAATTGTTTATATTCCGTTCTATTATTTTCTCCTCTGGCTTGAAAGAAATACACTGCCTGACAAAAAGCTGAAGCACCCAGAAGAAGTAGTCGGATGTGAATGCAAATTTGTACATGTACACACCACTGGCGCGTACGTAAATGATTAGCGCTGTAATTATCTGTGACAGATACAATGTCCACCGGAGTTTCCTAGTATTTTCCGTGTTTTGTGTTATTACCCGGCCTGGTACGGTTCATAGAGGGTGTGACGAGTGAGATGTTGAGTGATCACTGTGAACACAGAGATGACGTGTTCTCGTGGGAGAAAGCGTGCTCATGAGCTGACAGAGCTTGAAACGGATCACATTGTGGGTTTACATTTGGCCGACTGGTCGAATCCTGCAATATCTGTATTTGCGAAGCATTCGAATGTGACAGTGCTGGAATGCATGGAAACGTGAGAGAGGGAATACTCGTTGTCAAGATTCCGGTCGACGACAATTGATCACCACAAAGGAGGAGTGTCGTATTGTGCACTAGGCACATTTGAGCCTGCCATCCGAGAACAAGTAATCGATTTAATGGACTACCTGCAAAATTCTGTATCACTCCAAACCATTGATCGAAGAATAGCAGGAGCCAGATAAGGAATTACGGTCGCACATGCATTGGCTGCCGTCAACACCACAACACAAGCGGCTGCGCTTGGAGTGGTGCCATAAACATAAAGTTGAACTGGTGGATCGCGTCGCATTGTGTTAAGTGATGAATGACGGTTTTTGCGGTATCTGTGATGACCACCGTCGGCTAATATGGCGGCGACCTGGAGAGAAGTTCCGTTCTTCCAATGTTTTGAGAGGCACAGCAGTGTTACTCCTGACATCATGATGCGATAGTCATCGGGTGTGACTTCAGATAACAGCTGGTAGAGATTGAGAGAACTCTGACGACACAACCGTACGTCACGGACATCCTGCGTCTTCATGCTACCTCTCACGTGACATTATCGTGGTGACATTTTTCAGCAGGACAATAGTATTCCAGACATGGAACATGTCTCCACGAACTGTCTGCGTGATACCGAGGTACTTCCATGGCCAGAAATATCCCTAGATCTGTCCCCGATCCAGGAACCAGTTCGAACATCAGCTCCGTCTCAGTACCTGGGATATCAAGATGCACTTAAAACAGTCGTGGGCCAGCTTGCCTCCGGGGAGTATACAACGACATTATGACGGCCTCCATAACCGACTCAGTACATGTATTCAGGTCAAAGGGGGCACGACGTCATATTAATAAGCGGGATCATACTGCCAAGTTCCTTATACACTGAAGATCCAAAGAAACTGGTACACTAACTTAATAGCGTGTGGGGCCCCCGCGAGCACGCAGAAGTGCCGCAACACGACGTGGCATGGACTCGACTAATGTCTGAAGTACTGCTGGAGGGAACTGACATCATGAATCCTGTAGGGCTGTCCATAAATCCGTAAGAGCACGAGGGAGTGGAGATATCTTCTGAACAGCATGTTGCAAGGCATCCAGGATATTTTCAGTAAAGTTCATGTCTGGGGAGTCTGGTGACCAGTGGAAGTTTTTAAACTCCGAAGAATGTTCCTGGAGCCACTCTGTAGCATTGCTGGACGTGTGGGGTGTCGCATTCTCCAACTGGAATTGCCCAAGTCCGTCGGAAAGCACGGTGGACACGAATGGATGCAGATGATAAGACAGGATGCTAACGCACGTGTAACCTGTCAGAGTCGTATCTAGACGTATCAGGTGTCCCATATCATTCCAGCTGCAAACGCCCCACACCATTAAGGAGCCTCTGCCAGCTTGAACAGTCCCCTGCTAACATGCAGGGTCCATGGATTCATGAGGGTGTCTCCATACCCGTAAACGTCCGTCCGCTCGGTACAATTTGTAACGAGACTCGTTCGTACGTGTTTCCAGTCATCAACAGTCCAATGTCTGTGTTGACGGATCCAGGCGAGACGTAAAGCTTTGTATCGTGCAGTCATCAAGGGTATACGAGTGGGCTTCGGCTAAGAAAGCCCATATCCATGATGTTTCGTTGAATGGTTCGCACGCTGACACTTGTTGATGGCCCAGCATTGAAAAACTGGTTCAAATGACTCTGAGCACTATAGGACTTAACATCTTAGGTCATCAGTCCCCTAGAACTTTGAACTACTTAAACGGAACTAACCTAAGGACATCACACACATCCGTGCCCGAGGCAAGATTCGAACCTGCGAGCGTAGCGGTCGCGCACCAGCATTGAAATCTGCAGCAGTTTGCGGAAGGGTTGCACTTCTGTTACGTTGAACGATTCACTTCAATCGTTATTGGTCCCGTTATTGCAGGATCTTTTTCTGGCCGCAGCAATGTCGGAGATTTGATGATTTACCGGTTTCCTGATATTCACGGTACACTCGTGAAATGGTCGTGCGGGGAAATCCCCGCTTCGTCACTACCTCAGAGATGCTGTGTCCCATCGCGCGTGCGCCGACTTTAACACCACGTTCAAACTCACTTAATTCTTGACAACCTGTCATTGTAGCAGCAGTAATCGATCGAACAACTGCGCCAGACACTTGTCTTGTATAGGCGTTGCCGACCGCAGCGCCGTATTCTGCCTGTTTACATATCTCTGTATTTGAATACGCATGCCTATACCAGTTTCTTTGGTGCTTCAGTGTAAATCTGACTCGATTATGAAATCACCGAAATACCGTCACATACCATATCACCCCATGAGATTTTTTGTTTTTCCTCTTTCCCTTCTGGATGCTTCACCGTTTTGACAGGCAGTGTATATTCATAGTTATTTATCGTTCATCCTTGAGCCATCATTAATTATTTCAGTATAATTATTGTTAAAAGTGACTTAGAAAATTTCAGCCGTGGTTCTGACACGAACAACAATAATATTCTGAATTCGGCTGCCTATAAATAGAACCATGGACCTTGCCGCTGGCGGGGAGGCTTGCGTGCCTCAGAGATACAGATAGCCGTACCGTAGGTGCAACCACAACGGAGGGATATCTGTTGAGAGGCCAGACAAACGTGTGGTTCCTGAAGAGGGGCAGCAGCCTTTTCAGTAGTTACAGGGGCAACAGTCTGGATGATTGACTGATCTGGCCTTGTAACACTGTGCTGGTACTGCGAACGGCTGAAAGCAAGGGGAAACTACAGCCGTAATTTTTACCGAGGGCATGCACCTTTATTGTATGGTTAAATGATGACGGCGTCCTCTTGGGTAAAATATTCCGGAGGTAAAATAGTCCCCCATTCGGATCTCTGCGCGGGGACTACTCAAGAGGACATCATTATCAGGAGAAAGAAAACTGGCGTTCTACGGATCGGAGCGTGGAATGTCAGATCCCTTAATCGGGCAGGTAGGTTAGAAAATTTAAAAAGAGAAATGGATAGGTTACAGTTAGATACATTGGGAATTAGTGAAGTTTGGTGGCAGGAGGAACAAGACCTTTGGTCACGTGAATACAGGGTTATAAATACAAAATCAAATAGGGGTAATGCAGGAGTAGGTTTAATAATGAATAAAAAAAATAGGAGTGTGGGTAAGCTACTACAAACAGCATAGTGAACACATTATTGTGGCCAAGATAGACACGAAGCCCACACCTACTACAGTAGTACAAGTTTATATGCCAACTAGCTATGCAGATGATGAAGAAATTGATGAAATGTATGATGAGATAAAAGAAATTATTCAGGTAGTGAAGGGAGACGAAAATTTAATAGTCATGGCTGACTGGAATTTGAGAGTAGGAAAAGGGAGAGAAGGAAACATAGTAGGTGAAAATGGATTGGGGGGAAGAAATGAAAGAGGAAGCCGCCTGGTAGAATTTTGCGCAGAGCATAACTTAATCATGGCTAACACTTGGTTCAAGAATCATAAAAGAAGGTTGTATACATGGAAGAAGCCTGGAGATACTGACAGGTTTCAGATAGATTATATAATGGTAAGACAGAGATTCAGAAACCAGGTTTTAAATTGTAAGACTTTTCCAGAGGCAGATGTGGACACCGACAACAATCTATTGGTTATGAACTATAGATTAAAACTGAAGAAACTGCAAAAAAGGTGGGAATTTGAGAAGATGGGACCTGGATAAACTGAAAGGACCAGAGGTTGTAGAGAGCTTCAGGGAGAGCATTAGGAAACGATTGACAAGAATGGGGGAAAGAAATACAGTAGAAGAAGAATGGGTAGCTTAGCTTTGAGAGACGAAATAGTGAAGGTAGCAGAGGATCAAGTAGGTAGAAAGACGAGGGCTAATAGAAATCCTTGGGTAACAGAAGAGATATTGAATTTAATTGATGAAAGGAGAAAATATAAAAATGCAGTAAATGAAGCAGACAAAAAGGAATACAAACGTCTCAAAAATGAGATCGACAGGAAGTGCAAAATCCTTAAGCAGAGATGGCTAGAGGACAAATGTAAGGATGTAGAGGCTTATCTCACTAGGGGTAAGATATATACTGCCTACAGGAAAATTACAGAGACCCTTGGAGAAAAGAGAAGCACTTGTATGAGTATCAAGAGCTCAGATGGAAACCCAATTCTAAGCAAAGAAGGGAAAGCAGAAAGGTGGGAGGAGTATATAGAGAGTCTATACAAGGGCGATGTACTTGAGGACAATATTATGGAAATGAATGAGGATGTAGGTGAAGATGAAATGGGAGATATGATACTGCGTGAAGAGTTTGACAGAGCACTGATAGACCTAAGTCGAAACAAGACCCGGGGTTTATACAACATTCCATTAGAACTACTGTAAGCCTTGGGAGAGCCAGTTCTGACAAAACTCTACCATTTGGTGAGCAAGATGTATGAGACAGGCGAAATACCCGCAGACTTCAAGAAGAATATAATAAATCCAATCCCAAAGAAAGCAGGTGTTGACAGATGTGAAAATTACCGAAATATTAGTTTAATAAGCCACTGCTGCAAAATACTAACACGAATTCTTTACAGACGAATGGAAAAAGTGGTAGAAGCCAACCTCGGGGAAGATCAGTTTGGATTCCGCAGAAATGCTGGAACACGCGAGGCAATACTTACCCTACGACTTGTCTTAGAAAATATATTAAGGAAAGGCAAACCTACGTTTCTAGCATTTGTAGACTTAGAGAAAGCTTTTGACAATGTTGACTGGAATATTCTCTTTCAAATTCTGAAGGTGGCAGGGGTAAAATTCAGGGAGCGAAAGGCTATTTACAATTTGTACAGAAACCAGATGGCAGTTGTAAGAGTCGAGAGACATGAAAGGGAAGCTGTGGTTGGGAAGGGAGTGAGACAGGGTTGTAGCCTCTCCCCGATGTTATTCAATCTGTATATTGAGCAAGCAGTAAAGGAAACAAAAGAAAAATTTGGAGTAGGAATTAAAATCCATGGAGAAGAAATAAAAACTTTGAGGTTCGCCGATGACATTGTAATTCTGTCAGAGACAGCAAAGGACCTGGAAGAGCACCTGAACGGAATGGACGTTGTTTTGAAAGGAGGATATAAGATGAACATCAACAAAAGAAAAACGAGAATAATGGAATGTAGTCGAATTACATCGGGTGATGCTGAGGGAATTACATTAGGAAATGAGACGCTTAAAGTAGTAAATGAGTATTGCTATTTGGGGAGCAAAATAACTGACGATGGTCGAAGTAGAGAGGATATAAAATGTAGACTGGCAATGGCAAGGAAAGCATTTCTGAAGAAGAGAAATTTGTTAACATCGAGTATAGATTTGAGTGTCAGGAAGTCGTTTCTGAAAGTATTTGTATGGAGTGTAGCCATGTATGGAAGTGAAACATGGACGATAAATATTTTAGACAAGAAGAGAATAGAAGCTTTCGAAATGTAGTGCTACAGAAGAATGCTGAAGATTAGATGGGTAGTTCACATAACTAATGAGGAGGTGCTGAACAGAATTGGAAAACTTGACTAGAAGAAGGGAGCGGTTGGTAGGGCATAATATGAGGCATCAAGGGATCACCAATTTAGTATTGGAGGGCAGCGTGAAGGCTATAAGGCGCAGAGGGAGACCAAGAGATGAATTCACTAAACAGATTCAGAAGGATGTAGGTTGCAGTAGGTACTGAGAGATGAAGAAGCTTGCACAGGATTAAGTAGCATGGAGAGCTGCATCAAACCAGTCTCTGGACTGAAGGCCACAACAACAAAGAACATAAATAGAGAAGACAGTTGTGAATATTTCTTGGTCACCACATTGCCCACCAATGCCTCAAGTATTTTTCAAACTTCTCCACACTAATTTATGGAGGGATGCTTTAAAACATTGTTGATAGTAAAACATCCTTGAAATAGGAATGCTAAGCACGGCGTCTTCCCTATTACTGGCTCCCATTCCATGTTCACCATTAACAAAACGTACACAACATTATACACAATATCCACTCCTCACAATTCTCCCCATGATACAGCTTCACGTCAAATAGTGCAGCCAGAAGTGGGAGGTTGAGGATGGAAAAGCACTTCTATTAAGGCCGTATCAGGAGCGTAGTTACCTATCTCAGCACGGTCAGGCATCGAAAAAATGGTTTCACTTGAAATGTGGCATTATATTTTGACTATACGGCAAAAATCAGCCGTTTGTAACCGAAACTTAGCACTTCTTTTAGTTCTCTCTTTGCTGTGTAACGATAAATGCTACATACCCAAGTGATCTCAGGACCTTTAGGGTGCAGCACGGGATGCGGGTTGGGGTCGAGCAGCCCGAGCAGTAGGATGCCTTGCATGGTGTCGGAGAAGCCTGAAAGCGAAACAAGGATTAGAGCTTGCCGGTGGTGGACAGCAGGTGCTGAAGAGGAAAGGTAGACTGGAGACGCACCCCTGTAGCGCAGCGTGCCGCGGAGCATGGTGTGCGCCTCTCGCACGTCGTACAGCTCGGCGTATTTGGTGGAGTCGCGGTTCGGGAAACCTTCCAGCGCAAAGCCGGGCAGGAAGTCCAGGTCGCGCACCTCGGACAGCAGCGCGCCGCCCTCCGGGATGTCCACCACCTGGAACACACATCACTATCGCTAATTTCACGCAATTTCTCGTGCTTCCTAACAGCGTTTGTTAAGCCAGCTGTGAGTTTGTTGTTTCTCTAATATTTAGCCAACGTCAGTGGTTGGTACTTTCGGGTATCCACCTTTCACTAGCAACAGCTGTTATCTTCGAGAATGACATTCATTCATGATGACGAAGTAGCAGAAAAACAATAAAATATGTGTAGTCGTAATAGTGTTTGTAACTAAAGCAACTACACTACTAGCCAATAAAATTGCTACACCACGAAGATGACGTACTACAGACGCGAAATTTAACTGACAGGAAGAAGGTGCTGTGATATGCAAATGATTAGCTTTTCAGAGCATTCACACAAGGTTGGCGCCGGTGGCGACACCTACAACGTGCTGATATGAGGAAAGTTTCCAACCGATTTCTCATACACAAACAGCAGTTGACCGGCGTTCCCTGGTGAAACGTTGTTGTGATGCCTCGTGTAAGGAAGACAAATGCGTACCATCACGTTTCCGACTTTGATAAAGGTCGGATTGTAGCATATCGCGATTGGGGTTTATCGTATCGCGACATTGCTGCTCGAGTTGGTCGAGATCCAATGACTGTTAGCAGAATATGGAATCGGTGGGTTTAGGAGGGTAATACGGAACGCCGTGCTGGATCCCAACGGCCTCGTATCACTTATAGTCGAGATGACAGGCATCTTATCCGCATGGCTGTAACGGATCGTGCAGCCACGTCTCGATCCCTGAGTCAGCAGATGGGGACGTTTGCAAGACAACAACCATATGCACGAACAGTTCGACGACGTTTGCAGCAGCGTGGACTATCAGCTCGGAGACCATGGCTGCGGTTAACCTTGACGGTGCATCAGAGACAGGAGCGCCTGCGATGGTGTACTCGACGACGAACCTGAGTGCACGAATGGCAAAACGTCATTTTTTCGGATGAATCCAGGTTCTGTATACAGCATCATGATGGCCGCATCCGTGTTTGGCGACATCGCGGTGAACGCACATTGGAAGCGTGTATTCGTCATCGCCATACTGGCGTATCATCCGGCGTGATGGTATGGGGTGCCACTGGTTACACGTCTCGGTCACCTCTTGTTCGCAATGACGGCACTTTGAACAGTGGACGTTACATTTCAGATGTGTTAGGACCCGTGGCTCTACCCTTAATTCGATCCCTGCGAAACCCTACATTTCAGCAGGAAAATGCACGACCGCATGTTGCAGGTCCTGTACGGGCCTTTCTGGATACAGAAAATGTTCGACTGCTGCCCTGGCCAGCACATTCTCCAGATCTATCACCAATTGAAAACGTCTGGTCAATGGTGGCCGAGCAACTGGCTCGTCACAATACGCCAGTCACTACTCTTGATGAACTGTGGTATCGTGTTGAAGCTGCATGGGCAACTGTACCTGTACACGGCATCGAAGCTCTGTTTGACTCAATGCCCAGGCGTATCAAGGCCGTTATTACGGCCGCAGGTGGTTGTTCTGGGTACTGATTTCTCAGGATCTATGCACCCAAATTGCGTGAAAATGTAATCACATGTCAGTTCTAGTATAATATATTTGTCAAATGAATACCCATTTATCATCTGCATTTCTTCTTGGTGCTGCAATTTTAATGGCCAGTAGTGTAACAAATTTGCCACTCATATAAAGTTTTCTCTTCTAGCAATGTTAAAACAAGATCGCACTCGTGGCTTACCTTGCCATTCATAGTATACCGCGCTGTGCCCATAACGTTCCTTAGGACAGAGAGAGGGCTCCAGCTAAACTTGTACCTCAGTGGGTTGTCGGAGCACTCGGGAGCCGGCAAGCCTGTGGAAAGGAATGTCCGTAGTATCTGAAGACTTGAAATGTGCTCACATAGAAAATTCGAAGTTTAATTGTTAAATAGGAAAGACTATGTCCTATTGATCGGGCGGTGCTACACAAGATTAGTCGGCACTTGTGTGAACATTGCAGAAACCATCGTACTGGAAACCAGCTGTTGTGATAGTAGGTGGCCGCGGTCAGAAACAGTGCTGACAGAAAGAAGAAACTCTGGTGATCGAATTTTAAGGTAAGACGGGGACTTTATGTCCTAATGACTATTTTGTGACTGCTGCTTTGCAGGTTCAAGTACATCTGACTGATAATTTAAAAAAGAACAGGCTTATTGTAAGGACGTGACTCTTCAAACCCTTAGATGTGTTTTAACGTTGCTTTATTGTGAACTGTACATTGAATTTATATGGTATTAACATCGAGGAAATCTTGCTGAAGAGTTTGAGAAGATCTGTACTATAAAGTTTATACGCATACCGAGGAACTGGAAACATACATCTATACATAGTTCTTTTTCTTTCTGCTCCATTGCCATGGACGATGATATATCCCGTCGTGTACAGAATTGAATGAACTGTATTTTTCCAAGATAGGTGATGGACCATGTACCGAGTAGCAGTCAATCATTGCGACTATTTCATTTACTTTTTCTTCTTCTCTCGCACCATGATTTGGCTTTATTATAATGCTTACATCATCGACAATGTGTACTCTTTCAGCTCTATCAGTGTAAGAGAAGTGGTTCCAATATTGAATACGGATAGTAATATTCAGAAAAAGGTTCATCATGAAAACTGCATGAGCCATCTAGCATGACACTTTGCTTCCTATCAGTTATACATGAAGTGAACCACTTGCTCATTGTTCCCAGAAGGCAGTAATTCTAACTGCCTCCAAAAGAATTTTTTAATTTGAAAAATCAAATTCCTTAGACAGATCACAAAAAATCCCGCTAGCTGAAATTTTGTCATTCCGATATTTTAATATTTGGTTGCTGAAGTATTAGATGATATATTTAGTAGAGCAGCCTATCTGTTATCCAAATCTCGGGCAACTCAGTATCTTATATTTGCGTATATAATCTACCATCCTTATGTACATTACCCTTTTTAAAATTTTTGAGAAGAAAGTCATTAATATCTATTCTAACAACTTTGTTAAAGAGAGGATTAAAAATGACATACTTTAGTCTGTGTAAAAAAAATGCCATACGAAAATATTGCACTATGTGTGTGAGTGACTACAATTCCTATATCAAAAGAATAGTATTTTAATATTTCGCTCGAAATGTGAAAATATCTTGAGAATTTTTTTGTTGAAAGATTGTCCTTTACTATTCCGATTTCCCTGGAATAAGTTAGAGCGACATCAGATTGGTTGAAGCTTGTGGTATTGATTGTCATATATACTGTAATGCTTATTCTTTCAAGTTGCCCATATCAAAAATCTCATTTAATCTAGGAATATATAGTTTTTTCAAAGAGGCTTGCTACACATGTTTTGGTCATGAACAAGTTGATCATTATATTTAATAACTAGATCATCATAATTCTTTACAGACTTCCTACTTCCTCTTCTAACTGTGCTCCCCATTTAATGATTATATTTTCTGAATTTTTAATCTCTGAGATAACATGAAACCATTTTGATTTTTTATAGATCATCTTACTAAAAAATAATACCTTGGTACCACAAGTGCAATTGCACATTTGTGCTTATCCCGATGTTTTCGCACTGCTCGCTCTTCCTACAACAAGACACTTTAATGCCCTTTGTTATCCAGGGTTTTTATGATGCACTATGGGTGCCATATTTCGTAGGTTTCATATAGAAATAACTCTTTAAAGCAGAGAAATTTATGGGGAAATTTAGAGTTTATACCCATTATCTTACACACCTCACTATAACTAATACAGCCCTATGTCAATTAAGCTCGACCCCTATTGCAGCAACTGAACGTCTGACGAATTTAATCTGCGGAAGCCTCCATTGACGTGATACTGACTAAAATAGAGTTGGCCGACCGGGTCATGACAGGCGCAGATTTCAGAACAAATGGAAAAATGTGGAAATGAGCTGGAAACAAAAAAAAAAAAAAAAGAACTGAAAACAATACTGATGAATAATCCAGTGAGATGTTCAAGTGACTCTACAACGGCAGCGTACCTCCGCAGTATGAAATGAACGATTCCACTTTGCCTCCAGCTTGGTGAATTTCTTCGAAGCACTCCATGGCAAGAAGATGGTCTATTCCAGGATCTAGACCAACTTCGTTAACAATTGTTATTCCAGCATCGACGGCTCTGTAAAAGCATTGACAGAATTTTAAACAGGGAAACAATCTGAAATAATATCTAAATCAATTTTAAGACCTCCCTTCTTCGTATCAAATTTTAAGGAATTATTGTACATGGTTAGTTTACAATGATTTACCACCTTCCACACTAATACAACAGCATTATTTACAATATAGAAATATCATCAGTTTTCTGAAAACAAATATTTTTACGCGAGGTGAAAGCTTGATATTTATTTCTTACTTCACAGTTACAGTCTGGACTGCTAAAATAGTCACTATTATCTCATACGTTTGTTGATAAATTTGTTGAAAACTATCGACAGATAAAATTATATACTACAACTCAATTCCACATATTCAAAATACGATGCTTGCACTCATTAGACGTACTAATTCGGCTTTCAGTTACATTAGCTGCATTGAAAACTTCAGTGGCGAGCTATAGGTTGAAATACTCATAAATTTTTTGTTAGAAATTTTACTTGGATTTCCCAAGGTGATATGATATGTAAAGTGCAGTCTACTGTCGAGGATTTTTAACAGACTTAATTGCCGCACTGGTATGGATCAGAGAGATATCAACGACTTTAAGAGGTTCTAAGAGATAGCTTGGACACTCCCTTGTTTTACTGAGCTGTAAAGACTTTTCGGCTGACAAAGGTGACTATTGAAAACTGGGGGAAGGGCCCCTAACTACATCTTAGTGAGGGCTAAAGAAGCCAAGAAGGGTAGGTCCGAATGTCATATCCAGACTTCCATACCGAACAGTGTAAGGGTGAGGATAGGTTTGTTTTTGCTTTCTTATTCTTGAATTGAGAACAACTGTGTGAGGTGAAATTAAATGTTTAATGTCGCAGTATTTCTCACCAAATTACAGCTTTTCTTTCAGTTTTCAACTCGCCAACATAAAATCAGCGCAATGGATAACGCATCTTGCCAACATCAAAAAGTGAAATACGTTTATACACAACAATGTTAAATATTATCTCTCTGAAAGAACATTAATCTTAAGCACAATATTATGAAAGTTTAATTGGAAGTTTCTTTACGTTAATCCTAAGCACAATAATATGAAAGATTAATTGGACGTTTCTTTACAAAATTGCTCCTACACATACGTTATGATGTTGGTCAGTACTACGAAAATTGTGGTCTCACCGCCAGACACCACACTTGCTAGGTGGTAGCCTTTAAATCGGCCGCGGCCCGTTAGTACACGTCGGACCCGCGTGTCGTCACTATCAGTGATTGCAGACCATGCGCCGCCACACGGCAGGTCTAATCCAGAGAGACTCCCTAGCACTCGCCCCAGTTGTACAGCCGACTTCGATAGTGATGGTTCACTGTTTACATACGCTCTCACTTGCAGAGACGACAGTTTAGCATAGCCTTCAGCTACGTCATTTGCTACGACCTAGCAAGGCGCCATATTCAGTTACTATGAATGTATTCTGAACAGATAATATTGTGAATCATGTACCGTCAAGAGCGACGTTCATCATTAATGGATTAAAGTTAAGTATCAAACTAATTACGTCCGCTTTCTGAATTCTAATTCCTTGTCATGTTCCAGACCTCATGTCAGTATAGTTCTTCCCTCCTCACGCCAGCCTGCGTGAGCTAAAACGCGTGCATTTCGGCCTTTACTAGTAACACGGTGTTGGCTCTTCTGCCAACACGACAAAAATCGCCCAATTCCGGTTCAAACTTCGGTACTATTTAGGATGACAATCAAGTCTACGGTGGATGGTTGGTCAAGTGACTAATTTGAGCGCAAGATTACCCAAGGCCGCTCGAGTTTACAGTGGACTCGCTGCGCGGGATTAGCCAAGTGGTCTAGGGCGCTGCAGTCATGGATTGTCCGGCTGGTCCCGGTGGAGGTTCGAGTCCTCCCTTGGGCATGGGTGCGTGTGTTTGTCCTTAGGATAATTTAGGTTAATTAGTGTGTAAGCTTAGGGACTGATGACCTTAGCATTGAAGTAACATAAGATTTCACATACATTTGAACATTTGAACAGTGGACTCAAGCTGGTGAATGCCTCTGCACGTGGTATTTACCTTAAACTGTGATTTGCTGCTGTCTGCAAGGCTGCTCTTTCCCACTGAAATTCCTACAAAAGTAATCTGGCTATTGCTGAACTTTCCAGCAGAAACTTTCCCTACGTTTCTCGTTATGTGAGAAATCATGTACTCAGCCATAGTCTTATTATGTGGCGATGTACACGTGCATGGTTGGAGCAGCGTGCATATTAAAGTGCCCTCTCAGTTCTCGCAAGAACAATTTACTAATTCGGCTGGTTCGTTTCTCCACACCTGGAGCTAAACGTTGCTACAGCTAATTTTAGCTGGAGTGCAGCCGCTGTGAACGCAGTGTCCACACCAGTTTCTTCTCTGCGTCGTACGGAGCTTTAAGCGCTCCATTCTGCACTTGATGCCAGTT
Organism: Schistocerca americana; assembly: GCF_021461395.2. Lineage (NCBI taxonomy): Eukaryota > Metazoa > Arthropoda > Insecta > Orthoptera > Acrididae > Schistocerca > Schistocerca americana. The sequence continues at coordinate 709,571,525 of NC_060130.1, read as the reverse complement.
CAGAGAAGAGTCCCCCAAAGTTTCTCTCTTTTCCTCTCATTGCAGAACTGCCTCCCTCCACTTAAGTTCCTTTTCCACGTCATGGCTTTGTTCGGCCAATAGGAGCGTTCCTCTTACTTTGTAGAAACACCCTCTACCAATCGCAACGTCCCTTCTATCAAACTGCGTCGAAACTTCGGTAGTTTTTTCCTTCCTAGTGAGTTTCCACCAATCAGACGTTTTGTGCCCGTTCTAGACACCTAAACTACACTGACCTTTCCGTGTGTCGCACTTGCTCGACGAAAATGCGTCACTTGCTTTTGTTCGTATCCCGTTGGAATTTCGTAATGCAGTTTTCTAAAACTTCTTCTCTGCTCTTGTACCGATGCCCTCGCTACAGGCGGCCCTCCAGCTTGAATCACCAGGCCCGGGGTCGCTGTCCTCCTTCCTGCCACCCCTTTAAGTGGTTGCCGGGGTAACTCTCACAGAGCAGCTTTGCTGCGCCATTGTGGAGCTGGCTTCTCAAAACTAAAAGCAACTCGACTCACGTTCCCTGTTCTACCTTCCACTCAAAGACATGCATTGTATAGGAACGGTGTGTTAATTACCGTCGATTGACTGTCATTCCTTTTTTCATTATATATTGATAGGCAAAAGTTCTCATAATTGTCGATTTACGTTAGGTGTCATCTTCGCCTTCTCATTGTGATTTGTAAAGGTCTCATGTAAGGTGCGAATCTGACCATTTATTCTGCCACATTACAACAGGTGTTAGAAACCAAAATGTAACAAGCTTAATTAATCGCACAGAGGTGTTAATGCCTTTAAGACGTTCTAACGGACACCATTGACACATTTGTGTTTAATTCAACTATAAAGGCACCTCGGCAGAAAAAGTGCTTTCGTATCCGAAGATGCACAGCAAAAATAGGTACGATGACAGAAATAAATTAACTAATCAGGCAAAAGTCAGAAAGGTAGACTATGAGAATTTGAGAACGAGGTCTCATGCGAAAGCTGGTACCTCAAGAGGGCACCACAAATAAAGACAGCTGCTACAAGACGCAGCAACAAATCGGAGACTTCAGTGTAGATACGTCCACAACTGCTGGATCGACTTCAACCTAATTTGGTACACATCTTACTGACTGTCTGGAGAATCACTAGCTTCCTATTGGGGTGGGGATGGTAACGTCATGATAGAGAAAGGGAGAGGAAAAGACGGACAGACAGAGAGTGGGAAGGAGGAGATGGATACAGGTAGAGGGGACAAGGCAATGGGCAGAGGAAGGGGGAAGAAGGAGATGAACTTATGTAAGATTGGAATAAATACATATTCGGGCAGCACAGGATACTATGCTAGTTTTTTTATCTTCCTTGGATAATATTGCGCAACAAGAGAACGTAGATATAGCGACTAATAAACTTAAGAATTATCAAGTGCCACGAGAAGATAGGATAACGGCAGAGATGTTGAAGACAGGAGGTGATACAATTTAGAATATGATATACACTCTCATAAGTGAAGTACAGAGAAAAGAGGACATCCCAAAAGAGTGGAAGCCGGCGACCATTATCCCACTGCACAAAAAGAACAGTAAAAGGAAGTGCAACAACTACAAAGGTACATCTCTGATAAGTGTACCATATAAAGTGCAATCGTTAAGAATTCTTAAAAAGCTGAAGCCTTTTGCTGAAGATTTCGTTGGAGACTACCAGGCAGGTTATCGGGCAGGAAGATCAACCGTGGATTAAATTTTCACTATGAGATATCTGGGATCAGTGCTGGGAATTCAACCGTCGATTCCTGGTAACTTTTGTAGATTTGTCAAAGGCTTATGATAGTATACACGGACAGCATCCTGAGGGGGTTTGTCCTACTAAGGACGTCAATTAACTTGGTGAAGATGTGTACAGCGGTAACAACAGTCAAGGTGAAATATCAGGGGGAGCCGTCCAAGGAATTCAGCGTCAGAACAAATGTGAGCTAAAGCGCTGCCATTTCACTATTTATGTTTAATTTGGTCTTGGAGAAAGTAATTCAACAAATGAAAAGAGAATGCGAAGGGGTGAAACTCAAGAGACCAACACTGTCGTTGGAATATGTAGGTGACATTGCAGCCAGAGCGGAGACCGAGGAAGAGATAGCAGAAACTGTAGGGGACTTAATAACGTGGAGAAGTATCCAGAGCAACCCATAACAATGCCACATTACAGGTAGGAATATGGAGCATAGCTAAGGTGGAAAATTTTAAATATATCGGCACTTGGTTCAACATGTATAATAACTTAAAACAAGAAATTAATCAACGTACTGTCAATGGGACTAAAACTTATTTCAGTCTGAAGCAGATAATATCTTCCAAAAAACTATTAATTAACACCAGCCGTAAAGCCTATAATGCAGTGACATTACCAGTGTTGTAATATGGGACAGAAACCTTAATCACTACAAAAAGGATAAGAAAACCTGTTGATCTATGAACGGAAAATCATAAGAAACATCTTTGTACCAATTCGCGAAGAGAACACCTGCAGACGTAGAAGGAACGAAGGTCTGTACGCCCTGATGAGACGAACGAATATAAGCAGAAAATGAAAGCACGCAGTAAAAGCTTGGCAAGGCACATTGCCGGGAGACCAGATACTTGCCGCGCTCAAAGCTATGCTTACGAGAAAATCTAATGGTACACTTCTAATTGGAACACCAAGAGAAGCGACGGGAGGATGAACTGCACGACGGTCTCCAGCAGCTGGGTGTGAATAAGAAGTGAATCCAAAGTGCACAAGATCGCCGTCTACGGAGGAACATTTTAAGTTGGGCTTATGAGCTTCAGGGTTCGTGATTGCCAATGTGTATGTATGTAACACTGCTAAGGGATGAACCCTTCGACTCAGATGATTTAGCTGCTGAACATTTCAAAGAAAACTTGAGTCTCATTTCAGATAGGTTGTCCACTCATCTGTTCTCTGCAGACCTCCGCGATATGCTCTGCAGAGGGTACGTGTCATTGTGCCAGTTATTAGGGTTTCTTCCCATTCCATTCACATATGGAATACGGGAAGAATGACTGACTGAATGCGTCTGTGAGTTCTGTAATTATTCTAATCTTGTCCTCATGATTCCTATGTCAGTGATACATATGGGGTTGTCGCAAATTCCTAGAGACATCACTTAAGGACGGTTCCTGAAACTCTGTTAGTCGACATTCTCGGGCAAGTTTACCTCTATCTTCATGTTCTTATATGTATAATCTTGAGACGGTTTATGTGCTATAAGGCAAATACTGTTTTCTATGTCTGGATGATTTGAAAATGGGTTGAGATAACCCGAAACTAGTCATGAATTAAATTAAAAACGAATCTTGCAACTTTGGCTGTTTCTATATCGTACTAATTTCGTGAATCTGTCTTACTACTTCAGGATATGCTTGACAGCTTGTGGTAGCACACTGTATCTAGTGTATACAAACTGCTACAATGACTCATTTCTGTTTGACGCGAGGTCACTACTGTTGCCACTGGTGAAGACGGAAAAAACTGCCTTGTTTCTATAATGGGAAGCACAATTACCACCATAAAAAAGCGCACAAGAGGGCTGTGGGAAATATTTGTACCATATAGTTTATAGTCCTAAATCACAAAAATAAAATTATCAAAAAGTAAACACCGTCAATCGATCACAACTCTGATACAATACCAAAATTAATTTCGCTGAGTCACTACAAAAAAAAGGCACCCGTCAAAGGGATAAACTTGATGATGTTTCTTTCTAATGTAGTTTTACGAAACGTAATTTCAATATTTTGTGATGTCTTTCCTCCATACATGGTTGTATACGTGCGGCAAACAAATCCAAACTTCGCCGGCGCCCGATAGTAAACACCCAAACTTTCTACTACTCTTCAACTTTTGTGGTCCTGTCCTCCTCAGTTGCGCGTAATACTACGGTATATTGATAAGTGAAAGCCTGGGCAAACCCTTCAATCACACCTAAGCCAGCCAGCTACCAAGAGGGACAAATGCCAACAATCAGGAATATATAAACTTGAATGTCAAAGTTGTGATGCAGTATACATAGGCATGGCATGCAGGAATTTTGAAACAAGATACAAAGAACATATCAGATGTTGGAAGTATGAAACAAACCATTCCACATTTGCAGAGCATTTAAAACACTACAACCATCATCCTACAAACATGGAACAAGAAATGAAAATAATGAGAATAAGCAACCATGACAAACATCTTATACAAATGCAAGAAAACTTCCACATCCAGAAAGCCATAGCAGAAAACAAACATGTGATAGATGAACAAACACACATCAGCACAGGCTCCCTACTACACTTAATAAAGGAAATATATATATATATATATAACACCAAAATACAGACAGACAGACACACACACACACACACACACACACACACACACACACAGCCCCACCCAAAAAAAAGAAAAAAAGAAAAATTACATAACACCAAAATACAGACAGATACACACACAGAGCACAAAAAAATACATATCACACCAAAACACACACACACACACACAAACATACACAGGACAAAAACAAAAATAAATAACTAAATACAATAAAATTAAATTAATACCACACCAAAACACACACACGCACACACACACATACACAAAAGCACACACAAATGCATACACGAACAGACCACAGATACTTCAATAGTTACACTCATAAGTTTGGCAGTAATATTCGATCTTTGGCAAAAACATTTGACAGTCGGCAACAGAAACCAAAACATTGCATTAAAACAAGCGTTCAGTGCATAGTGCTGTGGAATGTGGAAAAAACAGCAAATTGGCGCTCATAGGAAGAAGAACAACACCAAAAATGCAACAGGAGCGTAATATGTAAGAAACTGTCTACGCAACCTGTAAGTACAGTTCAAAACATTACTCCTTAATAGGAAATACCAACCACCAGAACTGTTTATAACCTACAGGCACAGTGACAAAAATGCAAATAAAATAGCTAACGTATGTACATATTCCAGGCCACTGATGATGCCTTGCAGAAAATAAAGGCGAAACGCGTATGGCACTAAAATTGTGTTTTATTCAGTTGCTGCCAGACGGTCCATAAGTGAAACTTATCAATATACCGTAGTATTACGCGCAACTGAGGAGGACAGGACCACAAAAGTTGAAGATGTCAATACAGCTATGTCAAGCATTCCCTGTCAACGTGTACAACAGGTTCAAGAAAATACATCTGAGACTCCATAAGACGATACAGCATATAAAATTCAACAGAACATGCAAAAAGGACGATTTAATTCCAAGTTACATTAATGTAAAGGTTAAAAACAGTTCTACAGTGGCACAAAAGTCGAAATCATTTGCAGAACGATATTGGTTACTACATGAAATTAAGATGCTCTATTCGAAAAAACAGCACCTAAACATGATGCTCTATGAGACTCATCTAGAATTGGCAAAAAACGTAGGAAACGCCGCAGTTTTCATGGCACTAGTAGAAAAAACTGAGCACAACACATACATAGCAATGAAACATTTACAAAACATACATAAACACAAGATAATGAAACTAACAGTAAAAAAGACGCAAAAATACATTTACATTTTAAATGTGAAACCACATGAACACCAACACACATTCCATCCACGCTTAGTTAACCTAACAGAGACAGAACTGCACGAAAACGAAAAAATGCTCTTGGAAAAAGGTTTGAAACACTGCACCAATAGCAAAGTGAACAATCAATACATAGAAAATCTCATAGTAGAAACCGAACACATCCTTACACGTGAAGAACAACAAAATAATTGTGAAATAAACATAGGATTGACAAGAGAACTAGTAAAAGAAGAAATAAAAGGCATAATAAAACAAACACAGCAGACACACAATAAGAACAACCAAACAGAAGCAGCTACTATGAAAAGGTTAAAACAAAAGTTAACAAACAACAACGTATTAATAACAAGAGCAGACAAGGGAAATGTAACAGTACTCATGGATAAAGAGCAATACATCACAAAAACCAAGGAATACATAAACACCAACGCAATACAAAAACTGAAGTCAGATCCAACTACACGATCCCAGGCAAATGTGAAACGAACACTGAAAAACATTGAACACACACTCATAGACAAACAGAAATACTACTTAACACAGAAAAACCCACAAGCACCAACACTCCGCAGCCAACCGAAAGTACATAAAGACGGAATGCCAATGAAACCTGTTATCAACTTCAAGAAAGCCCCAACATACCGCATAGCCAAACACCTCCAAAAGTTAGTTACAAACCACTATAAAGTAGAAAACAACAGAACAGTGATAAACACAGGAAACCTAATAGAAAACATACAGAACATACAGATACCACACACAGCATCACTGATTTCATTCGATATAGAAAATATGTATACCTCCATCCCTATCACAGAAACAATAGAAATCATAGAACAAAATCTCTCATCCCACAGCAACCTCACCACAGACGCAATAAAAGAAATAACAGATATGCTCAGACTGACAACTGAACAAAACTACTTTCAGTTTGAGGAAGAATATTATCTACAAACTGATGGACTGCCCATGGGATCCCCAATATCAGGAACACTAGCAAACATTTTCATCAGTCACCTTGAAAATCAGATATTTGATAAGATAACCACAAATGATAGTTTCAAAATCATATATTGGTACAGATACGTGGATGACATTATTTGTCTGGTAGACGAGCCAAGTGAAAAAATAGATGAACTCCATTCAGAAATAAACAAAGCTCAGAAGAACATAAAATTCACACTTGAAAAAGAAAAAGAAAATCAAATAAATTTTCTTGACATTACAATTAAAAAAGAAAATGGAAAACATACATTTAACATCTTTAGAAAACCAACAGCCACGGACACAATAATACATTCCACATCCAACCACCCCCATAGCCAGAAACTTGCAGCACTAAGACAAATGTTACATAGATTAAACAGAATCTCACTCAGCAAGAGAAACTATGAACAAGAAATGAACACGATCATACAAATAGCTAGGAACAACGGGTATGACACACATGTGGTACAAAGGCTCAATCAAAAAATAAAAACACAAATAAAAAACAAACACAACATTTCCACAATAGAAAATAACTCACAAGCTGAAAACTTACAAACACACTCAACAAACACACACAATGACAACACCACACAGAAAAGAACCAGATGGTACACCATGACCTACACACATAAACTAACACACAGAGTTGCAAACATCCTAAAGAGACAGGGCTTCAAAATAGCATATAAGCCTGGGCAAACCCTTCAATCACACCTAAGCCAGCCAGCTACCAAGAGGGACAAATTCCAACAATCAGGAATATATAAACTTGAATGTCAAAGTTTTGATGCAGTATACATAGGCATGACATGCAGGAATTTTGAAACAAGATACAAAGAACATATCAGATGTTGGAAGTATGAAACAAACCATTCCACATTTGCAGAGCATTTAAAACACTACAACCATCATCCTACAAACATGGAACAAGAAATGAAAATAATGAGAATAAGCAACCATGACAAACATCTTATACAAATGCAAGAAAACTTCCACATCCAGAAAGCCATAGCAGAAAACAAACATGTGATAAATGAACAAACACACATCAGCACAGGCTCCCTACTACACTTAATAAAGGAAATGATAACATAAAATATATATATATAACACCAAAATACAGACAGACAGACACACACACACACACACACACACACACACACACACACACACACACACACAGCCCCACCCAAAAAAAAAAAAAGAAAAATTACGTAACACCAAAATACAGACAGACACACACACACAGCACAAAAAAATACATATCACACCAAAACACACACACACACACACATACACAGGACAAAAACAAAAATAAAAAACTAAATACAATAACAAAAATAAATAACTAAATACAATAAAATTAAATGAAATTAAATTAATACCACACCAAAACACACACACACACACACACACACACACACACACACACACACAAACGCACACACAAATGCATACACGAACAGACCACAGATACTTCAATAGTTACACTCATAAGTTTGGCAGTAATATTCGATCTTTGGCAAAAACATTTGACAGTCGGCAACAGAAGCCAAAACATTGCATTAAAACAAGCGTTCAGTGCATAGTGCTGTGGAATGTGGAAAAAACAGCAAATTGGCGCTCATAGGAAGAAGAACGACACCAAAAATGCAACAGGAGCGTAATATGTAAGAAACTGTCTACGCAACCTGTAAGTACAGTTCAAAACATTACTCCTTAATAGGAAATACCAACCACCAGAACTGTTTATAACCTATAGGCACAGTGACAAAAATGTAAATAAAATAGCTAACATATGTACATATTCCAGGCCACTGATGATGCCTTGCAGAAAATAAAGGCGAAACGCGTATGGCACTAAAATTGTGTTTTATTCAGTTGCTGTCAGACGGTCCATAAGTGAAACTTATCAATATACCGTAGTATTTCTACTACTCGTTCACTTTCCGAAGAGCTATAGCACCGATGAGAGCCGCTGTTTCGATGTAAGTCTATTGGCCTTACTCAGTACCGGCAGCGAGTTTGGAGCGGCCAACCTTCAAATCGGAGGCAGACATAAAACGTCGTCCGAAATCGTTCTGAATGCGTTCTCAGAAAATTATTTTGAGCCTTTAGTTCAGAAGTCCATTCGAAGTGTAAATGTCTGCGAAAACACTCATGACCTCTTAGCAACAAATACACTCCTGGAAATTGAAATAAGAACACCGTGAATTCATTGTCCCAGGAAGGGGAAACTTTATTGACACATTCCTGGGGTCAGATACATCACATGATCACACTGACAGAACCACAGGCACATAGACACAGGCAACAGAGCATGAACAATGTCGGCACTAGTACAGTGTATATCCACCTTTCGCAGCAATGCAGGCTGCTATTCTCCCATGGAGACGATCGTAGAGATGCTGGATGTAATCCTGTGGAACGGCTTGCCATGCCATTTCCACCTGGCGCCTCAGTTGGACCAGCGTTCGTGCTGGACGTGCAGACCGCGTGAGACGACGCTTCATCCAGTCCCAAACATGCTCAATGGGGGACAGATCCGTAGATCTTGCTGGCCAGGGTAGTTGACTTACACCTTCTAGAGCACGTTGGGTGGCACGGGATACATGCGGACGTGCATTGTCCTGTTGGAACAGCAAGTTCCCTTGCCGGTCTAGGAATGGTAGAACGATGGGTTCGATGACGGTTTGGATGTACCGTGCACTATTCAGTGTCCCCTCGACGATCACCTGTGGTGTACGGCCAGTGTAGGAGATCGCTCCCCACACCATGATGCCGGGTGTTGGCCCTGTGTGCCTCGGTCGTATGCAGTCCTGATTGTGGCGCTCACCTGCACGGCGCCAAACACGCATACGACCATCATTGGCACCAAGGCAGAAGCGACTCTCATCGCTGAAGACGACACGTCTCCATTCGTCCCTCCTTTCACGCCTGTCGCGACACCACTGGAGGCGGGCTGCACGATGTTGGGGCGTGAGCGGAAGACGGCCTAACGGTGTGCGGGACCGTAGCCCAGCTTCATGGAGACGGTTCCGAATGGTCCTCGCCGATACCCCAGGAGCAACAGTGTCCCTAATTTGCTGGGAAGTGGCGGTGCGGTCCCCTACGGCACTGCGTAGGATCCTACGGTCTTGGCGTGCATCCGTGCGTCGCTGCGGTCCGGTCCCAGGTCGACGGGCACGTGCACCTTCCGCCGACCACTGGCGACAACATCGATGTACTGTGGAGACCTCACGCCCCACGTGTTGAGCAATTCGGCGGTACGTCCACCCGGCCTCCCGCATGCCCACTATACGCCCTCGCTCAAAGTCCGTCAACTGCACATACGGTTCACGTCCACGCTGTCGCGGCATGCTACCAGTGTTAAAGACTGCGATGGAGCTCCGTATGCCACGGCAAACTGGCTGACACTGACGGTGGCGGTGCACAAATGCTGCGCAGCTAGCGCCATTCGACGGCCAACACCGCGGTTCCTGGTGTGTCCGCTGTGCCGTGTGTGTGATCAATGCTTGTACAGCCCTCTCGCAGTGTCCGGAGCAAGTATGGTGGGTCTGACACACCGGTGTCAATGTGTTCTTTTTTCCATTTCCAGGAGTGTAATTCTGACCAAATAGGGAGTATCATGACGGATACAGGGATTAGTGACCACAAGGTCGTTGCAGCGAGACTGAATATAGTAACATCCAAACCCACCAAAAATAAACGCAAGGTACATCTGTTTAACAAAGCAGATGAAAATTCGCTTGAGGCCTTTCTAAGAGACAATGTCCACTCCTTCCAATCTGAATATGTAAGCGTACACCATATGTGGTATGAATTCAAGGAAGTAGTATCGACGGCTATTGAGAGACATATACCAAATAACTTAATAAAAGATGGTATTGATTCCACATGGTGCACAAAACAGGTTAGGTCACAGTTGCCGAAGCGACGAAAAAAGCATACCAAATTTAAAAGAACGCAAAATCCTTAAGATTGGAGAAGTTTTACAGAAGCTCGAAATGTAGCGCGAACTTCAATGCGATATGCTTTTGCTACTTACCACAGCGAAACTCTGTCTCGAAATCTGTAGAAAATCCAAAGAGATTCTGGTCGAATCTAAAGTACACCAGCGAAACTACGCAATCAATACCCCGACTGCGCGATAACGCTGGTGGTGTTACTGATGACAATGCCACTAAAACAAAGTTACTAAATACGGTTTTCTGAAATTCCTTCACCAAAGAAGACGAAGTAAATATTCCAGAATTCGTACCAAGAACAAGTGCCAACATGAGTAACACAGAAGTAGATGTTCTTGGTGTAGCTTAAACCCCTTAATAAAGGCAAGGCTTCCGGTCCTGATTGTATACCGGCCGGGTTCCTCCAGAGTATGCTGATTTAATAAGTCCATCCCTAGCAAACATACACAACCGATCGCTCGTTGAAAGATCCATACCTAAAGACTGGAAAGCTGCACAAGTCACACGAATACCCAAGAAAATAAATAGGAGTAATCTGCTGAATTACAGATCCCTATCGCTAACGATGATTTACAGTAGGAATTTGGAACATATACTGTGTTCGAGCATTGTCAGTTATCTCAAAGAAAATGGTTGATTGACAAACATCAAAATAATTTACATGCTAAATTTTTTTTTAACATCATGAACAATACAAGGGTTTAATTTATTAAAGGAAGGAATAGTGTGAAAAGCCACCAATCGGAATATTCCTTCCTGGGGACAGAGTGGTAGTACTGACGCTGCAGAAGCCATCTTTGTGACCAGGCGGGAGATGGCCTGAGTGGGTGGAACGGAACCAGGACCGCATCCACGGTACGGTTCTGATCGGAGGGATCACAGTCTTCTATTTGTCCCTGCCTCCCCCCCTCCCCCGCCCCCCCCCACCCCCACCACCGTCCTCCAAATATAGCTTTATAACTTATCATCACCTCCACCTTCAACGTGCCATGATTATAATAACAAGAACACTAACAAAAAACAAATCTTTAAATATTATAATAATAGTAGTACATTGTTTAAGTACCATAAAAATACGAAGTATTGTAATAATAATAATAATAATTTGTGTACATCAGTTAATGTTACATTGCTTTTGCATGGAGTCCATGAAATTATCATGGACCGATGACCTTAGCAGTTTGGTCCCTCAGGACCTTACCACAAATTTCCAAAAAAACATTCCACAAACACAAACACACACACACACACACACACACACACACACACACACACACTTTTGCTTATTCACTTTTTGATTTTTTGGGCTTTCTCTTTCGGCGTCGCCTAACTCAACTTCCTGTGATTTGCCGGTTCTACCTGTGGATCCATTTTAGAGGCATAATTTCTATCCTGATAGATTCTCTGAAATAAGTTACCTGTGAACTTTGGATATTGATGTATAAGGCGTGTTCAAAAAGCAATGGGAATTTTGTAGTTCTGCATGTTGTATTAGTCCGATTCGCGTGATTTTTCCGTTGTTTTGTTGGCAAATTTGTCTGAAAGGCCACTGTACAGTGTTAGACACATCTGATATTTAGTCTGTTGCCAACTGTCAAACAAGTTGCAAGTGTTATAAATGTGCTAATAAATGTTAAACGTTGCTTACGGTTAGTCTGCTATGAGTAAACAACGGTTTTACGAGTATATAAGCGCTTTGAAGAAGGCCCTGAAGACGTTAAAGGCGACGAGCACCGTGGACGCCCCAACACATCATCAACCGATGAAATCGCGAAAAAAGTGAAAGGAATGATTATGAAAGATCGACGAATCACAACCAGACAAGTCGTTGACAGTGTTCGCACATCATTTCGCTCATGTCATAACATTTTTTTCTGGTGTTTTAGGTATGAAACGTAGGACAGCAAAATTTGTCCCAAAATTGTTGGATTTCGAACAAAAATAGCAGCGATGCAAGTTGCTCAGGAGTCGTTAGATGAAGTCAACATCGATCCAGAACTATTGAAACGTGTCGTGACATATGATGGAACATAGGTTTACGTATATGAGCCAAATCTAACGCTCAGTCTTCCCAGTGGAAGCATTCTGGATCGCTAAGGCTGAAAATAGATAGAAAATTGCGTTCAAATGTGGTTATGCTCACTGTGTTCTTCGATTTTAACGTCATAGTGCAGCATGACTTCTTGCTGCAGGGGTGAACGATCAACAAGAAGTATTATTTACAAGCTCAATGCCGTTTGCGTGAAGCATTTTTGGCCGAAAACAGTACTGCAAGAAAAACACAGCCTCCTTATTCACCAGGGCAAACGGCCTTGCCGCAGTGGATACGCCGGTTCCCGTCAGATCACCGAAGTTAAGCGCTGTCGGGCGTGGCCGCAACTTGGATGGGTGACCATCCTGCCCGCCATGCGCTGTTGCCATTTCTCGGGTTGCACTCAGCCTCGTGACGTCAAGTGAGGAGCTACTCGACCGAATAGTAGCGGCTCCGGCCAAAGAAAACCATCATAACGACTGGGAGAGAGGTGTGCTGACCACACGCCCCTCCTATCTGTATCCTGACCTGAGGATGACACGGCGGTCGGATGGTCCCGATGGGCCACTTGTGGCCTGAAGACGGAGTGCTTATTCACCAGACACGACCTCATGTGACTTTTAACATTTAGAATTACAAACGTACATAAACAGTTACAAAGAATTTTTTAGATGTAGACAGCAGAGATATTGCTATAGGTGTTTCCCAGACTATGATATACTTTTGCACAGAGAGTTTTTATCCTAATAATCTGGATCACAATTTGCTTATATATATTTGCAATGGTACTTATTTCTATGTGTTACAATTTTTAAGTATACTGTTTAAGCATCTGACGAAATTCATTGCTTCATGCTCAAGTCTTTCGTGCAATATTTTATCCTCATATTTTTTGTAATGTGAATATATCTCCAGGTCTTCTAACACATCCACTTGATGCCCTTTGTATAGAGGGTATAGTAGTTTTGACATTTTGCTCTACTTCTCCACGTTTGTTATTTTCGATGTATACTGTGCACAAGAAATTGTGTGTAATGTTCAATATGTGTGAGATTCTGCCCGAATGATCCACAAGAAAACTGTACGTAGAAGTTCTTCCAAATTACGCCACTAACTATATATAAATATTAATAATCAAGTAAACTTACTCGTCTTTATATATTATAGTACGGACAATAGAACAATGAAGAACCTCATACATCAAAAACATCATAAATAAATGGCATAGTGCACAATGGATAACGTATTAGAAAATGGGAATCATTTCTCGAAAAGTGTCGTGGAAAAAAAATATCGTGACTGGTAGCAGAAAACAAATCAAATTATTGGTGAATACATCACATAGTCAGCGGAAATTTAAACCGCGATGGCTTCTCAGCGTTCGTCTATCAATGACTGAAACGATCTGCTTAGATTTTTACTGCACCACTCTGTCAGGGGTCAGGATTGGCTGAGAATCGTTGAGGAGAAAAGAAAAGGTACTGGAAAGCTAGAAATGCCTGCACTTACTGCTGGTGCAGGCTGGCCATCTCGGGCGTGCAGTAGGAGGCGGTGATCATGTTGACGCGGCAGTGGATGCACGCCTCGGCGACGACGTGGTGCAGGCGGTAGGGCAGCAGCGAGACGACGCAGTCGGCGGACGCCACCAGCTCGCGCAGCGTCTCGGGCCGGTCCAGCACGTCCACCAGCACCGGCCGCACCGACGCGTAGCGCGACGCCACCGCGTCCGCCTCGTCCTTCAGCGCCGACGCTGCCACACAGCACAGCCTGCTTATGCAACAGCTACTACTCTACCACTATTCACGCTACCGCCTAATGCTGCTCAACACCGTTATGTACTCGTTTCAATCTCCACTCTCCGACAGCGTTGGGTATGAGCTTATAAGTCCTTCTTATAAGTTCTTCTTTCCTGTGCTGTGTTAGGCACGAGGAGAAGTTCATTTTGCAAATGACAACTGCAATGTAATTACAGAAAAAGGCACAAGAACTCCTGGTACAGAAAGCTAATGAAACCCTCACGGATGTTTACAGCTACTCATTAGGCAATAAAGTAATACCTAACACAAAGAAAACAGACAGCACGAATATGATGTTAAAACTGTGTGCCAGACCGGGATTCGAACTTGGAACCTTGCCTTCAGCAGGCAAATGTTTTACCAACTGAGTTACCCGAGCACGACTCACGCCCCCCACCCCACAGCTCTGCTTCCGCCAGTACCTCATCTTGTACCTTCCAAACTTCGCAGAAGTTGAAACTTCGTGGCAGATTAAAACCGTGTGCCGGACCGAGACTCGAAGTCGGGACCTTTGCCTTTCGCGGGCAAGTGCTCTACCAACTGAGCTACCCAAGCACGACTCACGACCCGTCCTCACAGCTATAATTCCGCCAGTACCTCGTCTCCTACCTTCCAAACTTCACAGAAGCTCTCCTGTGAAACTTGCAGAACTAGCACTCCTGGAAGAAAGGATATTGAGGAGACATGGCTTTGCTACACCCTGGGGGATGTTTCCAGAATTAAATTTTCACTCTGCAGCGGAGTGTGCGCTGATATGAAACTTCCTGGCAGATTAAAACTGTGTACCGGAGTGGTACCCGAATACAGATTTGAGACCTGGTGTTGCGCACAGCTGTTAAGTGGTTCAATTGGCTCCGAGCACTATGGGACTTAACATCGGAGGTCATCAGTCCCCTAGAACTTAGAACTACTTAAACCTAACTAACCTAAGGACGTCACACACATCCATTTCCGAGGCAGGATTCGAACCTGCGACCGTAGCGGTCGCGCGGGTCCAGACTGAAGCGCCTAGAACCGCTCGGCCACCCCGACCGGCAGTTGTTAAGTGCCAGGAAGTTTCAGATCATTGTACACCACGCCGCAGAGTGAAAATTCATTCCAGAAACATCAGTATAAGTTTGAAGAGGGGAAAATAATAGTGCCATATTTAATGGTGATGATACATAAATTATGTAACAAACCTACAATTTTTTAGGAATAAATATTGACTATTTTTGAAGTGGAATGAGTATGCAAAGCTGACAAGAAAGAGAATGTCATCAGAAAACTATGTCCTTAGACTTCTGTCATCAGTGTCTAATGGCAAAGTGCCTTGTATTTATATATTACTCCTATGTACACTCAGTTCTTATGTACGATACGATTATTTTGTGATCAAGCGCTCAAAACATTCGAAATAAAGAAAAGGATAATAAGAACAATAACTAAAGACAGTAATAGGGCTTATCTGTTTAAATAGTTGAGAATTGTAACTGCACCATCTGAGTACATCTAGCAAACCACTATGAACATTAAGAAAAAAAACATTAATTTTTCCGCTAACAGTTCTACTCATGGTCATCGAGCCATATTGAGATTTAACTTACATGTACTAAGAGCAATTAACCAAAAAAAAAAACAAAAAACATTATTTTCTACTGAGGAATGAAACTGTGCCACATATTACCAAAGGAAATGATTGAAATAGCTAAAACCAACGTATTTAAAGATGAAATTACAGCATGCTTCTTAAACAATACATAATGTACAGTGAAGGACATCTAGATAACACAAAATAGGTGTTAATTAAAAAAATTGAGGATTCGTAAACATTTTAAAAAAATAAAGCGTCTTGTGACATTATCACATATCTCAGTGTGGTATTTAATTGGAATCTGCATTCTTATATGTGGTAATGTTTCATTATGTGCCAATATTTTTTGGGTATTGTATTGTGAGCAGTGGACCTATGTGTCTGAGAGAAAAGTTTCGCGTTATTCGCGCTAGGACGATGCACTGATGGTTTAGTCTCAGGGACCTGTTGTCGGCAGAGGAAGACGGTCAGTTTTCGTGGAAGTGAGGTTGCTGGCTGCTTCATGCTATGGTGGACAGAGCCAGCACCCTGGCCTAGCTGTGGGTAGGAGGCGTTGTGCCACCACAGATGTCCCTAGGGAATAATTGAGTGCGTAATTTTTGCCTTTACTGCACAGACATCAAAAGCAGAAAACTTTGATAATGCAATTGAATTGAGTCACGTCACACCGTGCTTGGCACGAAAAGCCAACCAATTGAGGCATCACTGCTACAGGCTGGAACCAACCTAGTGTTTGTTAATGTGCGTTTTGTACACGAAGAGTGGAAAGTTTCTGCTGCATGCCCCCGGTTCTTCCGTGAAACAAGCGATATTTTCGTCCATCACACTGGCAATAGCATAGAGTCGTCCCTTCAACATAGTGTTCTTTGGAAGTGGAGAGTGGACGGCTGTGAACTTAGATTCAGGATATTCGTCTTTGGACTGTCATTGAACTAGAGTCGTCTCCAGCCACTGTGTGGTGCTGACTGGCAAAACTACTTGATTTGGGGAAATGGAAGTTTTGCAAATTGCGGAAGCGTGATCTACGTTCTGAGCAGTTCGTTATTTGCTTACTTTGCCACGCAACTGGTGTTGCTTAATTTGGTTGTAATTTGCGGCATCTTGTTAAATCATTAACTTTGATTTTGCGAGCTGTCCAGACGAGCAGATTTTGTTGCGCTTTCCGCTATGGCCGAGCGGTTCTAGGCGCTTCAGTCCGGAACCACGCTGCTGCTACGGTCGCAGGTTCGAATCCTGCCTTGGGCATGGATGTGGGTGTTGTCCTTAGGTTAGTTAGGTTTAAATAGTTCGAAGTATGGGGGACTGATGACCTCAGATGTTAAGTTCCATAGCGCCTAGAGCCATTTGAACCATTTGTTGCGCTTTCTCTATACAATCTTCCAGATTTTGTAATCTGATTTGTGTTTCAGAGAACTTTGCTCGCTGGTAATTTTACTATAATTTATGTTAAATACTAGAGGAAATAGGCCGGCCGGAGTGGCCGTGCGGTTCTAGGCGCTACAGTCTGGAACCGAACGACCGCTACTGTCGCGGGTTCGAATCCTGCCTCGGGCATGGATGTGTGTGATGTCCTTAGGTTAGTTAGGTTTAATTAGTTGTAAGTTCTAGGGGACTGATGACCTCAGAAGTTAAGTCGCATAGTGCTCAGAGCCATTTGAACCATTTTTGAACTAGAATAAATAAACAACTGTTACTCTCAGTCTCGACTTTAATATCCCTGACTGTCCTACGACTTCTCCTTGTTTAGACGACCCACAAATAACAAATAAAGCGGTTGGCCAAACATGCAGACCACCGCGAGAAATGCACAAGCAAATGAAATCCTAGCGAAACCTGTTGGTTGAGGTGTTGTGTTTGATCACGAACTGTACCTGTGGAATGTCGTCAATATGTTGCGAGTGTCAGTCGTGGTGAGAAAAGTGTTCTGTGTTGCTTTGAATGTATCATGCCGGATCTGAGTGAATTCGAACGTGGACAAATCGTTGGTGTTCGTATGGTGGGGCTTCCGTAACCAACGGAGCCGATGTATTAGGTTTCAAGATGAACCGTATTGAAGATTTGTAACGCATACAGGGAAACCGGAAAAGCATCATCCGCTAATCCACAACGCAGACGAAAGTATTGAGTGACTGTGACAAACGGTCATTGAAGAGAACTGGGACGAAAAATAAGAGGACGACAGCTGCAAAATACACTACAGGACAGAATGTCGCACTTGCGAACCCTGTCAGAACTAAAACAACACGAAGCTGCGAATTGCAGGGCAAGCTGTAATTAAAAAACCACTCACGAGTGATGCAAATACCAGCAACATGAAAACGTGATGCGAAAGCTGTAAAACCTGGACTATGAAGCAATGGAGGAAAGTCATTTGGTCGAATCGTTTCCAACATACAGACGAGTTTACGTGATACATGGCGGGGGTTCGATGATAGTGCGGGCAGCCAAAACGTGGTATTACTCGGGCCAATGGTTACCCTGCAAGGTCGATTTACTGCCAAGGGTTGTGTGACCATTTTGGCTGATAAGGTCCCCCGACGGTAAAATGTTTGTTCCTCTATGGTGCTACTGTGTTCAGAGACGACAGAGCTCGCTTCGTCCAAGACTGGTTTTGTGGAGATGAACTGTCGCATTTCCCCTGGCCACCACAGTCACCAGATCTCAGTATCAAGTCTTTGTGGTCTACTTGGAGAGAAGAGAGCGTGACCGCTATCCACCTCCATCATCGTTATCTGAATTTGCCAATATTTTGCAGTAAGAATTATACACTACTGGTCATTAAAATTGCTACACCACGAAGATGACGTGCTACAGACGAGAAATTTAACCAACAGGAAGAAGATGCTGTGATATGCAAATGATTAGCTTTTCAGAGCATTCACACAAGGTTGGCGCCGGTGGCGACACCTACAACGTGCTGACATGAGGAAAGTTTCCAACCAATTTCTTACACACAGACAGCAGTTGACCGGCGTTGCCTGGTGAAACGTTGTTGTGATGCCTCGTGTAAGGAGGAGAAATGCGTACCATCAAGTTTCCGACTTTGATAAAGGTCGAATTGTAGCCTATCGCGATTGGGGTTTATCGCATCGCGACATTGTTGCTCGCGTTGGTCGAGATCCAATAACTGTTAGCAGAATATGGACTCGGTGGGTTCAGGAGGGTAATACGGAACGCCGTGCTGGATCCCAACGGCCTCGTATCACTTATAGTCGAGATGACAGCTATCTTATCCGCATGGCTGTAACGGATCGTGCAGCCACGTCTCGATCCCTGAGTCAACAGATGGGGACGTTTGCAAGACAACGACCATCTGCACGAACAGTTCGACGACGTTTGCAGCAGCATGGACTATCAGCTCGCAGACCATGGCTGCGGTTACCCTTGACGCTGCATCACAGACAGAAGCGCCTGCGATGGTGTACTCAACGACGAACGAATGGCAAAACGTCATTTTTTCGGATGAATCCACGCTCTGTTTACAGCATCATGATGGTCGCATCCGTGTTTGTAGACATCCCGGTGAACACACATTTGAAGCGTGTATTCGTCATCGCCATACTGGCGTATCACCCGGCTTGATGGTATGGGGTGCCATTGGTTACACGTCTCGGTCACCTCTTGTTCGCGTTGACGGCTCTTTGAACAGTAGACAGTACATTTCAGATGTGTTAGGATCCGTGGCTCCACCCTTCATTCGATCCCTGCGAAACACTACATTTCAGCGGGAGAGTGCACGACCGCATGTTGCAGATCCTGTACGGGCCTTTCTGAATACAGAAAATGTTCGAGTGCTGCCCAGGCCAGCACATTCTCCAGATCTCTCACCATTGGAAAACGTCTGGTCAATGGTGTTCGAGCAACTGGCTCGTCACAATACGCCAGTAAATACTGTTGATGAACTGTGGAATCGTGTTGAAGCTGCATGGGCAGCTGTACCGGTACACGCCATCCAAGCTGTGTTTGACTCAATGCCCAGGCGTATCAAGGCCGTTGTTACGGCCAGAGGTGGTTGTTCTGGGTACTGATTTCTCAGGATCTATGCACCCAAATTGCGTGAAAATGTAATCACATGTCAGTTCTGGTATAATATATTTGTCCAATGAATACCCGTTTATCATCTGCATTTCTTCTTGGTGTAGCAATTTTAATGGCCAGTAGTGTATAAGATTCCCTTGAAAACCACACAGGACCTGTGTTTATAGATTCCGAGACTACTATTTTGAAAGCCAACAGGCTTCTTACACCATGGTAATGTGTAGTAATTTTTGTGTTTCTATATTTTTGTCCAACCTCTGTATAACTTGTCGTACACCTAATTTGGTGTTTTGACTGTGGCTCTGTTTTCGTTGTGTACGGTGACGAAACTCAACGACATTTATAGTAAGAATTCGGAGAAAAGAACGAGCGTTAGACTCGCTCGCCTTGTATAATCGAAGATTTGTTTTATAACTAGCATTGCACTTAACGGAATCTGTTAAACTTCGGTTACACGATAAATCAATCAAATCTAAATGCCGTAAATTCAACTAAATACCTAAGAATTACAATTACGAACAACTTAAATTGGAATGAACACATAGAAAATGTTGTGGGGAAGGCTAACCAAAGACTATGCTTTATTGGCAGGACACTTAGAAAATGCAACAGATCTACTAAGGAGACTGCCTACACTACGCTTGTCCGCTCTCTTTTAGAATACTGCTGCGCGGTGGGAGATCGTTACCAGGTAGGATTGACGGAGTACATCGAAAAAGTTCAGAGGAGGGCAGCACGCTTTGTATTATCGCAACATATGGGAGAGAGTGTCACTGAAATGATACAGGATTTGGGCGGGACATCATTAAAACAAAGGCGTTTTTCGTTGGGACGGAATCTTCTCACGAAATTCCAGTCACCAACATTCTCCTCCGAATGCGAAATTGTTTTTTTGAGTCCGACCTACATAAGGAGACACTATCACCACGATAAAATAAGGGAAATCAGAGCTCGTACGGAAAGACATGTATGTTCGTTCTTTCCGCGCCCTATACGAGATTGGAATAATAGAGAATTCTGAAAATGGTTCGATGAACCCTTTGCCAGGCATTTAAATGTGATTTGCAGAGTATCCATGTAGATGTAGATGTAGATTCGGTACAGTTAAAAGAGAAACGCTGACACGTCTAGGACATCAGTTAGTACATTACTCTTCAAGACTCCTTGCACAATGCCACTGTTCCAGCAACCAGTCGTCACAGTCCTGCATGTGAATCCACATATCCTGTAAATAAACCAGTGGTCGTTGAATTCCGCTGCTTCATTTACCTTGTGTTTTGGTCTTCAGTCCAGAGACTGGTTTGATGCAGCCCTCCATGCTACTCTATCCTGCGCAAGCTTCTTCATCTCCAAGTAGCTATTGCAACCTACATCCTTCTGAATCTGCTTAGTGTATTCATCTCTTGGTCTCCCTCTACGATTTTTACCCTCCACGCTGCCCCCCAGTACGAAACTGGTGACCCTTTGATGCCTCAGAACATGTTCTACCAACCGATGCTTTCTTCTAGTCAAGTTGTGCCACAAATTCCTCTTCTCCCCAATTCTACTCAGTACCTCCCCATCAGTTACGTGATCTACCCATCTAATCTTCAGCATTCTTCTGTAGCACCACATTTCGAAAGCTTCTGTTCTCTTTTTGTCTAAACTAGTTATCGTCCATGTTTCACTTCCATACATGGCTACGCTCCATACAAATACTTTAAGGAAAGACTTCCTGACAGTTAAATCTATACTCGAAGTTAACAAATTTCTCTTCTTCAAAAACGTTTCCCCTGCCACTGCCAGTCTAAATTTTATATCCTCTCTACTTCGACCATCATCAGTTATTTTGCTCCCCAAGTAGCAAAACTTTTCTATTACTTTAAGTGTCTCATTTCCTAATCCAATTCCCTCAGCATCATGTGATTTAATTAGACTATATTCCGTTATCCTCGTTTTGCTTTTGTTGATGCTCATCTTGTATCCTCCTTTGAAGACACTGTCGTGCTCTCATCGCAACTCGTATTTTTTTAACGTTCACACATGACAACTCGTGCATCCTGCATCCGGTACATTTTAAATTTGCGTCTCCCCCCCCCCCCCCCCCCCCCCCCCGCCTCCTCCCTCCCGTTTCCCAGATAAAATAATTTTTCTGTGTGTTTCTCTACAAAGCATAGACGTATGGTTCTGTACAGCAATATCTTTCACAGAACGAGGTTACAATGAGTATTATGTCTGTCTGGAACGTGGCTGCACCTCTTCACAAGACCAAGTTAGTTCCTGCCATGCTGCGATCGCAGCTGCTTTGTCGAATAACAGAGTACAAGAGAAAAATTATTAAACCGATTGTAAAAAGTAAATACAATGTGTGATAAGTACTGTTATGCCCCAGGATATTATCCCCAGTGAACATAAAAAATTCATCCAAGTTCTACCTTGGCAGCTCCCATAAACTGAACTGGCTGTGTCAACGACCAGTAGACTTCAAGCTAGGAGGACATGCTGTGCGAGCTGCGGCAAACAAGAAAGCTGTCGCAACATGGGGCAACGACCGAGTGCCCATATCTGCAAGCGAAGCATAATGATATCATAGAACCCGAGAGATACTGTCATACTAGTGGCAAAGCAGAGTTTCGTAATAAAGGCTAGGTATAACACAGCTTTAAGTAATCAGGTGTCAGGGCAGCGGAAAAGAGCCTGTGAAAGGTGAAGTTGTGAAAGTCTGAAGTCACTAGGAGAGCTGACAGCTAGGTGAAACCAGCACATGTGGTTTCCTAGCCATGCCCAACATCGCAGAATGGACTGGAAGTGCTAATATAAATATCTTGCCTTTCTTAACTAATTACTGATTAATGAGTGCTGATTGGCAACTGCCTAGAGCATTATCTCAGCCCTTACGTCAGTATCAGCTATCTAGTGAGAGGGGAGGCTATAGAGGTCGACCCTCGGCCTTCCTAGCTATCTTCGATCGTCTACAGAACCACGAAATTGGCTGGAAGGACGCTGCTGCTCCCAGCTGCACTGCCAACATCCAAGACAACAATAATAGGTCGTGGAGCTCACCATCACCCTTCAGATCTGCTGGAGGTTTGATCTGCGTGACCTGGACACTGTCCTTCATCTGCCTTTCAGTGGGTGGCCAATTCTGCAGCTCATCCCATTCCTGTGGTAGACACTGACCCTGCTGGTCCTGTTTCCTGAATGGGGACTGAGAAGCCAGCCTGCGAGCCAGCAAGGACTTCAGGTGGACCTTGGTCGAGACTCCTGAATGCATATCTTCGATGTCCGCGAGAGCACTTTGGAGATCGATACGCAGAGGTGGAGGCCACTGGATTCCGCGGTCGACTATTGCCCAGTGGGGTAGTAGACGCCCAACTCTTCGCTACACTAGTCGTGCTGCTGCGAGACGAGCGTGTGTCGGCCTTCCACAGCTGATGAGGCGCCACTCTGCCGGATCGGGAATGCCGCGGCGCTTTGGAAGACAATCCTGTATTTCTGCGCAATAAATGTGTTAGTGACAATTATGTTTCTTTGGTGCTCTCGAGTGTAATTAGGATTTCACCATCACATCCTGTCCTGCTCTTTCATGACGACTGTAATAGTCTGGGACAGGACCCATACTGCATAGCTAAAGGAGGTATGTTTGTATTTCTGTATCTCTTGGGCTTTTAAATCAGTAGAGAGTTGAGTAGTGTGACACATAATGGCCCTCTGCTTCTAAGAACGACGGAGTGTGTGTTGTTTGTATCTCAGTCTCTATTTCTGACGTGTAAAAACGACGGAGCTCTCACTTTTGCAGTAGTATAGGTTGCATTTGTGGGTAACACATGCAATCACCAGTTTTATCTACAGTAAACAAGACTATTACTCCTCGAGAGGAGCTGCCAGATCACACAGATAAACCGAGCGACGTGGTGCAGTGGTCTGCACACTGGACTCGCATTCGGGAGGACGACGGTTCAAACGCGCGTCCGCCCATCCTGATTTAGATTTTCCGTGATTTCCCTAAATCGCTTCACGAAAATGCCGAGACGGTTTCTTTGAAAGGGCACGGCCGATTTTCTTCCCTAATCTGATGGGACGGATGACCTCATCGTTTTGGTTCCGGCGGACGTTCGAGTCCTCCCTCGGGCATGGGTGTGTGTGTTTGTCCTCAGGATAATTTAGGTTAAGTAGTGTGTAAGCTTAGGGACCGATGACCTTTGCAGTTAAGTCCCATAAGATTTCACACACATTTGACATTTTTTGACCTCATTGTTTGGTCCCCTTTACTGTATCAACCAACCATCACACAGATAAAGATAAGCTCTCCAGTGAGTTTGATCCGATCAAGTGAAATGTGAACCTGGAAGGGCAACGATGCAATTTAGAAAATATTTGAGACACAGTGAGCCAAGGGCGTCTCTGTTCCATATTCTTTTTAGTTCTTCACAATCATGAAGATCATAAACAATTATAGTAGATCTTTTTTTGTTTTTTTTTTTCTTTTCTTCAGTTGATTAGCCTTTAGGAATCTTTCTTTTTCCGAAGTGCAACATGGTACAGTGCGGCTCTCGTTGCCTGAAACAAATTTCACTTGCTCGGACTATTTACCTGAACCTGAATGATATCTTCCCTCGAACAATACTTGTGTACAGAGTGATGTTGTCAATACTCGCAAGTCAGTTCAGAACTCCCTTAGAGAGTGTGCAAAACAATGTGTGAACCACAATGAAGGATTTATTAAAAACCTTTGACTACATGTCTATTGTGCATGTGTTAATTTAAAAGTCATACACCAAAGTATAAAAGATATTTTTTGTTTGAGATTTAGAATCTCGTCGATGGCGAAGTCACTGCAGGCGGTTTAGCTATAGTAGGTCAATTTGACATCTATCTTAAAAACAGAAATCATCCAATTAGAGAGACTACAGGTTGTTATAAAAGAAAATTCTGTTTCCAGATATAATAAATGAGGCATAACTTGTCAACTATACTAGAATTTTCTTGAAGTATTGCGGAAAACGGCGAGCCACCTCTACCAGGCTCTCTGGAGCTTTGCGATCTATTGATTATTGACTGTTGTTGATGTTGTTGTTGTGGTCTTCAGTCCTGAGACTGGTTTGATGGAGCTCTCCATACTACTCCATCCTGTGCAAGCCTCTTCATCTCCCAGTACCTACTGCAGCCTACATCCTTCTGAATCTGCTTAGTGTATTCATCTCTTGGTCTCCCTCTACGATTTTTACCCTCCACGCTGCCCTCCAGTACTAAATTGGTGATCCCTTAATGCCTCAGAACATGACTAATATGATGTTTTTCAATTAATCTAAAAAGAATGTACTCACAGCATCGGCAGTGTACAAATTTTAAAAGGACAGGCCTAGCATGTGCTACAAGTAGTATAGGAACAGCATTCAAAAATCTCACGTGATACGTTAATTTCATATTAAATAACCCTTACGAAACCATCCCGTCTTAAAAGAAATATTATGGAAATTTTGTAGTGTTAGGATCCAGGTAGACAAGGCAGACTGTTCCAATGTTCACGCTTAGACGTACGAAAAGCTGCAGTTTAGGTAAACATTGGAGATTCTCCTGTCAGTTTTGCTGTATCTTTCGGTCAGTTTTTTCCGAGAGGTAACAAGGGATCAGTCACGCTATAAAATTTTCGCTTTACTTGCATAAGAGAGTTCACATTATTCTCTGTAGGTATCACATCACTTAACAGAGCACCAGATAACAGACCGTGTTGGGTGATGCAAAGAAATACCGAAAACATCCGCAAGCTGTGCTTCTGGCACTGGATTTTATAGACAATGAAGCTTGGTTTTATTGATGCCGTGTTTCAACTAAACCATCCGCCAACCTACTGCTGATTCTTTCGTTAAACGATACTCCAGCACTCGCACAAACCTTTGTTCTGAGTATTCAGCTATAATTGGCTTGAAATGTTTTGAGAAACCTATCTATGTCTGATCTTACCCTGTGTGACTGCCGGGGTTCTATATATGTATAGTCGGTTGAAAGGACGGCAATTTCCTAGGCGTCAAGAGCTCTTCCGGGCGTGGCAGTACAGTAACTGTGGCCAGATGAGGATAAGAGGTTTTGAATGGCGAAGAGCGCTGCTGAGTGTCTTGAAATAGTTACGAAAAAATGAAATAGCTGGATCTTTTCTGTTCAATATCCCTAGTATGATTTTTACTAGCTATCCGACATGTAGATGACGCTATGAGTGATAGACAGATGCATGCGATTCCTGTACGGGTTTCGGTGATTGCAGGTGATGCGATCTCTCATATTTGGATACCAACCAAAAGCTAAATACTAAAAGTCGATGAACGATTATCGATTGAGAACAGCGTCTGTTCCTGAGGGCTGATAACACTTAACTTAAGATCTAACAAATAATTATTTACATCAGCTTCTGAGCGACAGAGGAAAGGTAACAGGAAGATATGTCTGTGGAAATATCATCAGTAGACGTGAGAAAATGTGTGGGTGCATAAAGTATTTGGACTCATTTTGTTCGTAAACTTTTTGAGTAACTGATGTGGAAGCCTTGGACGTGTAAAAGTGAAAGACAGTTACATGGGAGGAATAAATATTACTCACCAAGGACGATTTCGACGTTCTCCTCCCTGTCTAGATACTCGACGACTGGCGCGCTGACGAAGCCAGCTCCCAGCACGACGATCTTCTTGGGCGGGGTCGACGAATCCGCACTAGCCTTCTGCCTGCTACGGCTAGGATACAAATTTGCACTGATGAAAACAAATTGCATCACATTGTTGCTGTTCTCTTATGATTTAACGAGCTGAGATAGCGAAGCCACTACAAAAAGATAAACTTTTGGTTTGATAATATTAAGCTCAGGTGATCTCGCCTATTCTAGATACGCCTCGTCTATGTCCGTTAGGAAATGACCAGTGTAGGATGCAGAGATCGTGGAGTCAACATACTTCACTCCGTACCTTTTTGAAATTGTGAATAGAACGGTGGAGTGTGAACGAACTGTTTCATGAATGCCTGCACTAAACTATTCTCTTTTATGCCGTCGTTACATTCACCAGTGAAAGATCAAGAGCAGTGAAAATGGTTTACGTATATTTCTGCAATATTTCTGTGTAGGTGCCCCTCGTGTAGTGCCAAATGGAGAGCATCTCAGATGAATTCGCTCAGTATTGGCCAGCTACGGTTCTGGTTTTCCTATTGTCGCCGTGTGAGTGCCCCCTGTAAGCTCTGGGAGTGCTTACAAAACAACCGTCTGGCATGACAGGTCAACTATGTTCGTCGCGGGATACTGGGATCTTGGCCTAACAGCCAACCGAGAAAGGTGGAGCAGTAATTAAGGCAGTGAACTAGGATTCTGAAGGAGGGCAGTTGTAGCACTTCCTACCATCAGATTATACTTTCCGCAAGTCGCCTAAGGTAAAGACCGGGATAGCTCCCCTTAAGAACGTCACGGCCAACATTCCCTATAGCTCTCCAACCCGAGTTGATGCTACATCTACATTGTCCTCGCCTACGACGGAGCTTTAAACCATAATCCCTCTTTTCATTTAGATTAAGCACCCGAATCTTGATAATAGTAAAAACCTTTGCAAAAGAACCTTCAACCACAAGGCATGCTACATGCCAATGAGATGTAGTGCATATTGTATAACTCATTATATCATCCCCCCACACGCTATGATATCGCTGTTGAGGAGGTCAGCGCTACGTCAGACGGAGTCTGAAGGGCTGGAGGTGACTGACGCCAAGCTGTAGTTCGTGAAACCAACGTCAAGTTCGTGGCGTACTTCACTACGACCAAAAAAGATCTTATGATGTAGCTCTTCTTGTTTCAGTCATCGCAGAACATAGTTATCTGTTATTTAGTAATTTATTTGTAATTTATATCCCTTATCACTTCCTATACTTCCTAAAATAATTGGTTTACTTATTAAGCAGCAGTTTAGTCTTACGAGTACTTACATCAATTAATCAGCACAGTGTTATTACACGTTGCTGTTAATTAATACTAATATTACAAACATTAATATTACTCTGTATCAATATTTTCTTTGACTTTAAATGTAATACCGTTTGGTTAATATTACCTTCATTGCATTTAGTGGGATTTATTTCCTGCAGTCGCGTTTTTTATAACATCAAATCAATGTCAGGACTTCTTTCTTGGGCAAGTTGGTAGGAGCGTTATACAGTTGTGCTGAATTTTATTAAGAACGACATGGTATCATTATGGAGTTGTTTTCCTTTTTTGTTACCTGTATTTTATTCTCATTTCTTGCTGGTGGGAACATACTCACAAGCAGCTGTTTACTATGTGGAGAAACCACCATTAAACCATAGCCGGTATGGCAGCTTGTGGTTTCTATGGTTTGCTACTGTTGTAAAGTCGTAAGTTGTGTGAATGATTATTATGTCCTACTTCTTCTGGCTAGTATTTTTCTAGAACATCCGTCATACTGGAGTGAATTTCCTTAACTGCTATTCCACAAAAGTTATGTAAAAATACGTATTTGTGTGTTATTAGGTTGGTTATTTCTCGGAGGTACCTGATTAAGATTTCTTTCGTGGTACTTTGTAAACTGCATTTTAAGTAGACTCTTCGGTTTCGTGTTAGTTTTCGCAGAAACTGTTTCTTTTCGTTTGAGTCGGTGAAGTCCGCCGGACTGATTGATGGAACAAGTAAGTTCACTGCTGGGTGCCAGAAATGAAGAAAAGCTCGAGATGACAACCAAATGGTAGATGGGCAAGTGACTTTAAAAAAAAAACTCGTAAGTGCAACACAGGTCCGTATTGCTGAGGTCCTTAAGGCATCGAAGAGCGTAGATGAGGCCTTTATTCATCAGTGGATATTAAATGGCTGCTGCTGATGACGACGATCGTATAGTTGTATTTGCATTTAAAGCCCTAAGACGTTTGCTGCCAATGTCTGCTCATGAAATAATTTGCCTGGCATGTTCGCTGTAATGCCTAAGGAATAAACGACAGCTGACTACTTACAGAGACCTTAAACGCACCAAATAATCGTAAATTCATGCCGATGTGCAGAACATAGTTAGGGATGCGCCTCCCTTCTCTTCCCTGGTCATAACTGAGAAACTTCATGATTTTTTCTGATAGACATCTTTGACTTTATGACAAATACTCTCTCCTAAAGATAGAAAAAATGACTAACTCCCTTTCATGCATTATGAAGAGCAGGAGATCATGGTTCAATATCTCTTCGACGAGCAGGTCATCAGGTACGGAGCACAATCTTATAAGGGAGAGTCAACTATGTAACTAGCATGGCGCGGACGTTGGTAACGCAGGTAGGTGTATACAGGGTGTTACAAAAAGGTACGGCCAAACTTTCAGGAAACATTCCTCACACACAAATAAAGAAAATATGTTATGTGGACATGTGTCCGGAAACGCTTGCTTACCATGTTAGAGCTCATTTTATTACTTCTCTTCAAATCACATTAATCATGGAATGGAAACACACAGCACCAGAACGTACCAGCGTGACTACAAACACTTCGTTACAGGAAATGTTCAAAATGTCCCCCGTTAGCGAGGATACATGCATCCACCTTCCGTCTCATGGAGTCCCTGATGCGCTGATGCAGCCCTGGAGAATGGCGTATTGTATCACAGTCGTCCACAATACGAGCACTTAGATTCAAATGGTTCAAATGGCTCTGAGCACTATGGGACTTAACTTCTGAGGTCATCAGTCCCCTAGAACTTAGAACTACTTAAACCTAACTAACCTAAGGACATCACACACATCCATGCCCGAGGCAGGATTCCAACCTGCATCCGTAGCGGTCGCGCGGTTCCAGACTGTAGCGCCTAGAACCTCTCGGCCACACAGGCCGGCAGCACGAAGAGTCTCTACATTTGGTACCGGGGTTGCGTAGACAAGAGCTTTCAAATGCCCCCAAAAATGAAAGTCAAGAGGATTGAGGTCACGAGAGCGTGGAGGCCATGGAACTGGTCCGCCTCTACCAATCCATCGGTCACCGAATCTGTTGTTGAGAAGCGTACGAACACTTCGACTGAAATGCGCAGGAGCTCCATCGTGCATGAACCACATGTTGTGTCGTACTTGTAAAGGCACATGTTCTAGCAGCACAGGTAGAGTATCCTGTATGAAATCATGGCGGTGAATCGAGAAAGAACAGTACATACTGACGAAACTAAAATGAGCTCTAACATGGAAATCAAGCATTTCCGGGCACATGTCCACATAACATCTTTTCTTTATTTGTGTGTTAGGAATGTTTCCTGAAAGTTTGGCCGTACCTTTTTGTAACACCCTGTATATAGAAGTGGCTTCTATTCGGAGTCGGAAGGAACAGCGCGAACCTTCACCTCTGTGTTATCTGTCCGTTAGAAGTGCGCGACGACAGGCCAGCAAGTCGTGTGTGTGTCCTGCGTCACTAGGGAGGTCGGAAAAGAGGAACAGCGAGGTGTGGCGCCCTTTTAGTCTGCGGAAGGAGTGTCAGGAAGTGAAATCCATTCGCGAATATCTGCTATGTTTGGCGGACATAGTACGCCGTGTGAGGGGCTGTTTGCGTGAAATAAACGATTTCGAGAAGGTCGGGTGTCACTGAAAGACAGTAGTCGGATAAGACAGGCTCCTCGTGACATTATTCCTTCTGCCACTGCTGCGGTGGATGCTGCAGTCAAAAATGATCGACAGCGAACGGTGGAAGACATACGGCTCTTGTTGGGCATAAGACACGGTACCGCTCACGATATCGCGACACAATATCTGAAGTTACGCAAAATCTGTGCGCAGTGGGATCCCCAGTGCCTGACGGAGATGGAGAAGTTAAAGAGAATGTTGGCATCACTGCAGCACCTGGAACGATATCACGATGAGGAACACCGTTTCCCGTCCCGTACTGTCGGTGGAGATGAACATATTTCGAGCCGGAGAACAAGCGTCAGAGCCAACATTGCAAACATCTGGGCTCACTCTCACCGAAAAACACCAAAGCCGTGCACGCCAGCTCCCGGAAAGTCATGATGACCTTTCCCTTTGACCGCACGGCCCCGCTGCTGTTGAGTTTCTGGAACGCGGCGCCACAATTAACGCACAGTGCTACGTGGACACATTGCAAAAATTGAAGCGTACCATCATGTTCAAACGCCCAGGAATGTCGACAGACAGGATCATTCTGTTACAGAATAATACCCACCCACATGTTCGCAGGGTTGTGTCGACCGCGCTGCAGAAGCTTCCTGGGAAGCCCTTACACATCATCCGTACAGTCACAAATAAAATGTAAATGTCGTGTGACTAGGGCCTCCCGTCGGGTAGACCGTTCGCCGGGTGCAAGTCTTTCGATTTGACGCCACTTCGGCGACTTGCGCGTCGATGGGAATGAAATGATGATGATTAGGGTAACACAACACCCAGTCCCTGAGCGGAGAACCCAGCCAGGAATCGAACCCGGGCCCTTAGCATTGACATTCTGTCGCACTGACCACTCAGCTACCGGGGGTGGACCATACAGTAACGATTTCTCCCCATGCGATTTCCATATTTTTGGAGTCCTAGAGTAAGAAATTCGTGGCCGTCGATCTGCTTCGGACGGCTGGGTACAATCGTGGTTCCGTAAGCAGCCGCATTCGTTTTTCTGTGAAAGCATTGACCATCTCGTCTCACAGTAGGATAAATGTATTAACAGTTATGGGGATTACTTTTGAAATAAGAAACAGTTTACTTACTTTTACCATCTCTCCTGTTTTCATTTGACTTCCCCTTATACAGGGTTATTATAAATGATTGAAGCGATTTCACAGCTCTACAATAACTTTATTATTTGAGATATTTTCACAATGCTTTGCACACACATACAAAAACTCAAAAAGTTTTTTTAGGCCTTCACAAATGTTCGATATGTGCCCCTTTAGTGATTTGGCAGACATCAAGCCGATAATCAAGTTCCTCCCACACTCGGCGCAGCGTGTCCCCATCAATGAGTTCGAAAGCATCGTTGATGCGAGCTCGCAGTTCTGGCATGTTTCTTGGTAGAGAAGGTTTAAACACTGAATCTTTCACATAACCCCACAGAAAGAAATTGCATGGGGTTAAGTCGGGAGAGCGTGGAGGCCATGACATGAATTGCTGATCATGATCTCCACCACGACCGATCCATCGGTTTTCCAATCTCCTGTTTAAGAAATGCCGAACATCATGATGGAAGTGCGGTGGAGCACCATCCTGTCGGCGCTGTCTGTCTCCAGTTGTGGCATGAGCCAATTTTCCAGCATGTCCAGATACACGTGTCCTGTAACGTTTTTTTCGCAGAAGAAAAAGGGGCCGTAAACTTTAAACCGTGAGATTGCACAAAACACGTTAACTTTTGGTGAATTGCGAATTTGCTGCACGAATGCGTGAGGATTCTCTACCGCCCATATTCGCACATTGTGTCTGTTCACTTCACCATTAAGAAAAAATGTGGCTTCATCACTGAAAACAAGTTTCGCACTGAACGCATCCTCTTCCATGAGCTGTTGCAACCGCGCCGAAAATTCAAAGCGTTTGACTTTGTCATCGGGTGTCAGGGCTTGTAGCAATTGTAAACGGTAAGGCTTCTGCTTTAGCCTTTTCCGTAAGATTTTCCAAACCGTCGGCTGTGGTACGTTTAGCTCCCTGCTTGCTTTATTCGTCGACTTCCGCGGGCTACGCGTGAAACTTGCCCGCACGCGTTCAACCGTTTCTTCGCTCACTGCAGGACGACCCGTTGATTTCCCCTTACAGAGGCATCCAGAAGCTTTAAACTGCGCATACCATCGCCGAATGGAGTTAGCAGTTGGTGGATCTTTGTTGAACTTCGTCCTGAAGTGTCGTTGCACTGTTATTACTGACTGATGTGAGTGCATTTCAAGCACGACATACGCTTTCTCGGCTCCTATCGCCATTTTGTCTCACTGCGCTCTCGAGCGCTCTGGCGGCAGAAACTTGAAGTGCGGCTTCAGCCGAACAAAACTTTATGAGTTTTTCTACGTATCTGTAGTGTGTCGTAACCATATGTCAATGAATGGAGCTACAGTGAATTTATGAAATCGCTTCAATCATTTGTAATAGCCCTGTATATTGGGCAAGGATGGGGATGGAAATCAGCCATGACTAAAACAAAAATCCCCGCATACACCTTAAACGATTTTGGGAGACTGTAAAACGAACGCAGGACGGCCGAACTCTCCTCCTCTTCAGTGGGAGATGAAGTGAATACGTAGTTCTACAGTAGTGGTAATCGGTATAAAGACATGGATATTTGCAGGAAAATTGACATTGTCGGTTGGAATTGTTGTGCACGATGTATATAATAGTTTTAGGCCCAGTATACCAATAAATATAATGAAATGGTATCGCATTTGATGACAGTATACAACAAGATATCAACGATTCAGGTGGTAGAGGGTGGAACACGGTATAAAGGCAGTCGGTTCTGAGCGGTGTTAGCGTGTGCGTACGTGCCCTTACTGCAGATAGGAAACATACACTATTAGTGACATTGCGTGTTTTGTACATAAACCACGCTTGT
The DNA here is from genome assembly GCF_021461395.2 of Schistocerca americana. Lineage (NCBI taxonomy): Eukaryota > Metazoa > Arthropoda > Insecta > Orthoptera > Acrididae > Schistocerca > Schistocerca americana. The sequence goes on along the minus strand of NC_060130.1, from coordinate 709,537,997 downwards.
GACAGTGTCACACTCAAAACAGTTGTCATGTGATGAAAAAGCACTCTCTAATCGTCAGATTGTCGAGAAAAAGTCATAAAGTAAAACAAGTGGTTTCCGGCGTTCCCCAAGGGGTGTTATAGGCCCTTTGCTGTTCCTTATCTATATGAACGATTTGGGAGACAATCTGAGCAGCCGTCTTAGGTTGTTTGCAGATGACGCTGTCGTTTATCGACTAATAAAGTCATCAGACGATTAAAACAAATTGCAAAACGATTTAGAAAAGATATTTTTATCATGCGAAAATTGGTTATTGATTCTAAATAACGAAAAGTGTGAGGTCATCCTCATGAGTGCTAAACTTCGGTTACACGATAGATCAGTCAACTCTAAAGGTCGTAAATTCAGCTAAACACCTAGGTATTACAATTACGAACAAGTTAAATTGGAAGGAACACGTAGAAAATGTTGTGGGGAAGGCTAACCAAAGATTGCGCTTTACTGGCAGGACACTTAGAAAATGTAACAGATCTACTAAGGAGACCGCCTACACTACGCTTGTCCGTCCTCTTTTAGAATACTGCTGTAAGGTGTAGGACCCTTACCAGATAGGATTAACGGAGAACATCAAAAAAGTTCAAAGAAGGACAGCACGTTTTGTATTACCGCGAAACAGGGGAGAGAGTGTCACTGAAATGAATTTGGGGTGGACATCATTAAAATAAAGGCGTTTTTCGTTGCGGCGGAATCTTCTCACGAAATTCCAATCACCAACTTTCTCCTCTGAATGGGAAAATATTTTGTTGACACCGAGCTACATAACGAGAAACGATCACCATGATAAAATAAGGGAAATCATAGCTCGTAGGGAATGATATAGGTGTTCGTTCTTTTCACGCGCTATACGAGATTGGAATAACAGAGAATTGTGAAGGATGTTCGATGAAGCCTCTGTCAGGTACTTAAATGTGATTTGCAGAGTATCCATGTAGATGTAGAAACTGAACTGTTCAAGTACAGGGAATGATAATTTCGTTAGACTGGGCGCACGATATGGACAGCACTGAAAATATTGGCAAATTAAAAGATTATCTGAGACATAGGAAGCATTACTTTCGCGCAAAGCAAGGCCCACAAACTGTTGTTCTTCTCAGCTTGTTGCTGATCTACAGTTGGCGGTAACTGCCAGACGTGTACGACAAGTTTTGTCACTAGACAAACATTTTTCATTCAAGAAACGACTGCAGAAACTCGCTCTAATACCCAAACATAAACTGGCTAGACATGAGTTTCCACTTCATGGATTTTAGAATGGGATAAAGTGTTCTTCAGTGATGAGAAGAATTTCAATTTAGATGGGCAGGATGGATTTCAGTACTACTGGCATGATCTGAGAACGGATCAGCAGGTAAGAATGAGCAGAAGTTTTGACGGTGGAAGAGTTATGAGTTGGGCAGCCTTCTGCGCTAAAGGTAAGTCTCGCATTGCTTGGCTAGACACTAGAATGAACACTGACATGTACACTGAGATGCTAGAGACAGAATTGATTAGAATATATGAGGACCTAGGGTATGGTAGTCTAATGTTTTAACAAGATAATGCATCTGTGCATGTTTCTGCTACAACCAAAAAGTGGTCTGAAGATAAAGATTTTGACTTCTTGCCCTGACCTGCAAATATCCCGGATTTGATTCCTATGAGAAACATTTGGAGGATACTTGCAAGGCGTGTTAATTGCAATGGAAGGCAATTTGAGGCCGTATGTAAGCTGAAAAGAGCGGTACGAAAAGAGTGGAGGATAATTTCACTGAAAGAGCTACAAACCCTGACAGAATCAATGCCGAAGAGAATCTCTGAGATAATTAGAAAGAACGAAGGTTGGACAAAGTACCAATAATCCAATAACACAACAGGACAGTGAGTGCCTTTATACCAATTTCCATGCAGGAAATGCAAAGGTCCTACTCTGTTACTCATGTTATGAAAGAAAATATGTAATTTCGTCATGATTGTTTATGTTTTATATGTATCTACTGCTTTCATAGTAAATTCGATACGTTTATGCTTGACATTGTACTATTACTTTCGCGGAACCCTACGTTTATACTGATTTTTACTGCTGTGTGTAGGTATTTCGATGCAAATATGACAATACGCTTATCGTCATTATCATCATCATCATTGTGGCACGTTGCCTGCTCCTTGGTTTATTCATCAGCCAAAACAGCACATGAACATCAGAGACGCACCCCACAACAAAGACAAAGGATGTGCTACTTTGGAAAATCATATTGTGTCTAAACAGATGTCGAACCGAGTAAGTCGATCATTAGGAATTCAGGCATGCCCATATATTAGCAAACACAGACCAGATGTCCCATGGAAAAATCTAAATGGTCTAGGGATGGACAACATAAAAGCTGTAGCCGAACCACTTGTCCCTCTCAAGGTAGTGAATGGCTATTTCTCTTTTCCGAAGGCTACCACTGAACTGCAGACAAAAATAAGATATGTTTCACAAAATTCCTGGAAAACTGTTGCGTGTCCAAAACTTGCAGAGACGGTATTTGGATTCAGAATTTTCTTACCATCTTCAGACGTCAGTTTTTCGCAAAAATAAGACTTAATGATTATTTCAAAGAGGTAAGAATAATAACTACAAAAAATTCTTTCTGAAGCTTTTTACTCACAATACAGCCACATTCTTCATCGCACGTATCAGCTCAAGATCTGCTGTGGATGATAACGTTACAGTGCAGATGACTGAGATTATAATTGAACCGTTGCAGCCCACAATAACAGGTATCAGCAACCACCCACTGACTGTATGCGTTTTACCATTGGCCCGGAAAAAGAGATTTTTCAAATAACAACCTTAAAAAGATATTTCTACAGCACCCCCTCACTAATATCCCATTTATATTTTTCATACGCTGTCAAAGGTATCAGAATATATAGTCCATCATCAGCTTTCTGACAACTTAAGAACGAATAACCGACTGGACGAATTCCAGTCAGGCTCCACAAACATCGTAATACGACATCTGCTGTAATAAAAGTAGCAGGCAAACTGAAGATACGAAATGGCTGACAAGATGCGACTATCACATGGCTTTAAGAGTGCAGGGACATCACGCCCTTGATTTCATAGTTTCATGTGTAATCCTCCAAATGCAGTACAATGGTTTCTTTCGTACACGGTATTGCGACAACAATGCGTAATGTCTGGCACTGCAAGCTCATGATGGAAACAGGTAGTATCAAAGGTTTCGCTTGGTTCAGTATTAGTTCTTGTATTTTTCTCTTCGTATGTCAGTGATGTGTCACCAGTTCTGTATCACTATTAATACTACATGTATGCTAAGAACTTTCAGTTATACGTAAGTCCAAACCCAATAACTTGAGAGTAACAATATGGGACGTCAATGTTGATCTGCGTCCACTAGCACAATTGACACCGAGTATAGCGTTAAAGCTCAAGCAAAAATTCAAGCGATTCTGGCTGGTCATTCTACGGTCACTAGTCCGAAATTTCAGAATGCCTCCGATCTGTCGTCCCAAATGGATCAGACATAAATTTTTCATCCTTAGCGAAGAGTCTGGGAGTGATTTTAGGTGAAAACCTAACCTGTTATGAAAACACAACTATAACCTACATTCTCATCTTTCCACACACCTCAAAAATATAATAAGTTGTTCCTTTGAACTTATACATTAAATCTGTAAGAACACTTCTGTTTCCAATTGATGAAGACAGTGATGGCACTCTTCAAGGACTTTCTCAAGAACCTCTTGACGCTTACAGTGGTCATAACATACCTGTAAGGTTCGTTATTCTGATCACGGATATCCATCTTATGTGCTGTTATCCTGGCTACGTACTGGCAAACACAGAGATTTCCACACACTTTGCTTAAAGTCTGAATAACATCTACAGTCACTCATATCTCTCCTCGATCTCAACAATCTTATCGGAACAGCACAGTAGCAGCACTCGTCCTTATCAGAGCAAAATACTTTCTATTCCAGTCCATGACGAAGCTGAAGCCATCTCCGTAGCAGGAACACGACCCTGCCATACTCTTCCTCACATTATCTAATAACTGACTTACATCTCCATACTCAGAACACAGCTAGTAACTTTCCTCTGTTAACAACAGTAACGTCTTCCCTAGATCGTGAACGCATCTCTACACCACTACAACTGAACACCTGCCTTCACCATCCAAAAAACACTAGCTGAAAAAGTCTACCTTGGGACGTTCCGGCGTTACTGATATGGGTAAGTATTCATACTTTAGTGTCAACGTCTATGATATCAGTATCGATGTCAAATATTCGATAAGTTGATAACGTCATAACAAGTGTCAGAGTATAGGTATCTGAAGTCTAGAATGGGATGTGGGAAAATCATAACATTTTACAACTAGTTTAACGAGAATTAATATGTATGCGGTATCCATGTAGTACACAGGAAACGTAAATTCAGTAATAAAAATTACATTCAATGTGCTGTCTATAATAAACGTATCAGGCTGCAGTAAATATACCAGCAACAGTAGTACATACCGACTACCTTGTAAAAGTGTTCAGGTAGTGATTGCTTTCTTGTCCTTTACTACTTGTGTTTGAATTTTATATTCGAGTTAGTTCATAAAAATGTTGCATAATTTTCATTCTTCGTCTTGTATTTTAAATAAGTACTTTTATATTAAATAAAATCCTAAAAATACACTCATGTTCAGAAAAAAACAGAACACCTTGAACGACTAGAGATAAGACGTTCATATTCACAGGTCATGTACATTAGTATGTTCTGCAGAAATGGTTAGCATTTCAGTCACTTCGGTTCAGCATGTGTCCTGTTGCCTAGTAGCCACAGGATCCGCCATAGGCCCTGATAACTAGTTCCATGCGCAATGGCATCGACGAGTATAAGACGCGAATGGCGTCCGGTGGTGCAGCCACCCATGCTACAGTCACCTGGTTCCAAAGTTCATCTGTGGTGGTTGGCATTGGGTCAAAGCTTTCCACCCGTCATTTCACCATATTCCACACATTTCCGATTGGCGACAAGTCTCGTGATCTGGCAGACCAGGACAAAAGGCTGACATTCTGTGACACCAAGAAGGCACGTGTTGGCGCAGCAACATATGGTCGTGCATTGTCTTGCTGAAAAATGTCGTCTGGTACGTTGTGCAGAAAGGGTATGGCTAGGTAGCCGGCCGATGTGGCCGAGCGGTTCTAGGCGCTTCAGTCTGGAACCGCGCGACCGCTACGGTTGCAGGTTCGAATCCTGCCTCGGGCACGGATGTGCGTGATGTCCTTAGGTTAGTTAGGTTTAAGTAGTTCCAAGTTCTAGGGGACTGATGACCTCAGAGCCATTTTTTTTTTTTTTGGGTTATGGCTGCAGGTCGCAGGATGTCGTTCACGTAGGTCACACTGGTCATAGTGCTCTGGACATGAACCAACTGTGATTTGTGTTTGTATCCAACAGCATCCCACACCTTAAGGTTTTGAGCTGGCTCTGTATGTCTTGTGCGAATGCAGTAAATGTGATGCCGCTTCCCCTATCTGCGGCGAGCCAAAACGCGGCCATCATTTTCAAACAAACGGAACCTGGATTCGTCCGAAAACATTATCTGATGCCATTCTTGTTCCCAGTGAGGTCCTTCCATACACCATTGCCGTCTAGCGTGTCTATGCACATTCCACAAGGGTAGGGGGAGAAGTAGACGACGCGCACATAACCCAAACCGTAATAAACGGCGACGTACTGTCACCTCTGATAGTGTACGATGTATTACATTGTTCCACTGTCGCGCTAGAGCTGTGGGCGACGCAGATCTGTCCTGCAATGCCAGTCAGATAAGGTGTCGATCTACTCGGAGTGAGGTGTGACTTGATCAATCTCGTCGTGTTCTGCAGCCTTCCGCGAACCATTCTGCACGCACCCGTTGCAGTGCCGGAACACTTCATTCCACACGATCTCCAATTTGTACCCTCCTTCAAACTCACTGATCTGATAGTACGTTTCGTGCGTACGTCTGCAAGATATCTTGCACATCTGCTCAAGGCACATTGGTCCATTACCTTTGGTTTATAGCGACAATGAGAGAGACAGACACATTTTAACGGTAGGTGGCGTTGCGCTACGATAGCGATGTTGACGTTGAACCCACAAGCCGACACGATTCAACTGCTAATCTTTTCTGCAGAACATACTAATGTACATGTCCTGTGAATACTAACGCCCTATCTCTAGTTGTTCAATGTGTTCTGTTTTCCTGAACCTAAATGTAAGAAAACAATCAATATCTAGAGATACTCTCAGTATCGACAAATTTCCGAACTTTCCGAGGTATTTTGTAGTTTCGTACTGCTGTCAAATATCGTATCTAATTTTGTATTGGAACGTGCCCAAGTCTACACTGATAAGCCGAAACATTTTGAAAACTGCCCACCGCGACACTGGATGCCGCCTGATGGCGTCGCGGGCATGTGATGCGGTAACTAAAGTACGTAAGCGGAACAGACATCGACGGCGGAATACCCTAACGAAGATATAGGCTGCAAATGGGGAAATTCATTGACATAAGCGACTTTGACAAAGGGCAGATTATTATTACGCAGAGCCTGTGAACAAATATTTCAAAAACGGCGAAGTTGGTCGAATGTTCACGTGCTACTGTCGTGAGCATCTACGGAAAGAGGTAGAAGGACATTGAAACTACCACTAGGCGTTAAATTGTTGGACTTCCACGGCTCTTTACAGAATGTGGGCTTCGGAGGCTTGTCTGCTCTGTAAAGTAGGATAGATGGTGACCTGTGGCATCTCTGCCGAAAGAGTACAATGTTGGTGCACGCAAAAGTATTTCGGAGCAAACAGTTCATCGTACATTGTTGAACATGGCGCTCTGCAGCAGACCACACCTACGTGTTAATATGTTGACCCAACGACATCGTCAATTATGACTGCATTGGGCACCGTCCCATCGGGATTCCACAGTCAATCAATGGAAACGCGTCGCCTCTTCGGGTGAGTCAAGTTTTTGCTGCTCTAGGTCGATGGTCGTTTCCACAAACGCCGTCATCAAGGTGAACGGCGGCTCGAAGCGTGCAGCACGGCAAGGACGCAGGCTTGTGGGAGCTGTATTATACTATGGGAGACATTCTCCTGCGCTTGCGTGGGACCTGTAGTAGTAGTCAAAGACACGCTGACAGCTGCGAACCACCTGCATCCCTTCATGCTTGATGTCTTCCCCGGCTGCGATGTTATCTTTCAGCAGTATAATTGTCCGAGTTTCGGAGCCGGAACAGTGCTACAGTGTTTGAGGAGCATTATAGTGAAATCACGTTGATGCCTGGACGACCACATTCGCCCGATGTAGATCCTATGAAACCCATTTGAGTCGCTATCTGTCACCATCATCGCGTACGCAAGTCAGCGGCCCGTCACTTACGCGAATTACATGACTTCTGCGTAGACATCTAACACCACATACCCCCATAAACTTACCAAAAAACTGTCTGATCCCTGATACGCAGAATCAGTGATTTATTTCGTTCCAAAGACGGACAAACAAGCTACTAAGCAGGTGGTCATAATGTTTTGGCTCATCAGCGTAAGTAGTTATATAAAAGTTTTGTGCGAGTGAAAATCTAATGGGATATGATAGAGGGATTCAAAGCACAAATCTGATCAGGTTAAACAAACAAATAAATTAAAAGCAAAAAATATTCCAGACCTGCTCGCGTAGCTTAATGGGGAAGGGAGGAGAATCAGTCTCGGATCGAATACACGCGCGATACGTTCACTGAACTAGGTATTCGCTGGTTTATATGTTGTTTTTAAGTGGTTTTTTACAGCAAGCGAATACTGAGCTCGTTCTCCATATACATTTCAGTGTAGAAACACAGTGAAGAACATCTGACCATAGTAACAAGATGCCAGGTCCACGATGTGCCGGGCATCAGCAGTAACGCTCAGGAAAGCAGAACAGAGACAAGAAAAACATTCGCCATCATTACTAATGAGTATTTCCACGAATAAAGCTACATGACAGAGTTAATACGATATTTTCTTTTGACTGAATCTGCCTAACGATAAATTTAGGAAAACTGTGAAGCCTATTCTGCGTGTCTACGCACGTAAAAACTGGGAGTGAACTACCTTGCATACGAAAGAAGATGTTGAGTGTCTCTAAATACGTCTCGTGACGTCTCACCAGCACGATCATTTCTACCTAAAGTATTACATAGTTGTTTTACATAAAAGAATAATTAGTAGCAATAAACCTGTTTGCTTACAAACAAGGTAGGTTACTTTTTTTTCACGTACGCAGCTTCAGATACTTTAGGGAGGATTTTTTATTCCCACTTTTATAAATACACGTAGAAGAGATTTCCTCTTCATCTAGAATTTTTAGGGGCCGGTATTAATAAAATAAGCTTTGAATGTTGCTGTGACTACGTCAGGTGAGTACACAATACTGTCAGATACGCTAGTGAAGAATAACGTAGATCCTTCCCCCCCCCCCCCCCCCCCCTTTCCTGCCCGGCCCTTTTGTATCGAGAGGCCCACAATTAAAGAATACAGTTAGTTAAGAAATCATCAAATAGATTAGAGCAATAAACGGCTACTCCTCACATTTCCCAGACGTCAGATTCAATCATTCAAGAATTTGTGGAACTCCACGTACAGTTGACAGAGACAATGGTTTTCTACTATGAAGCATAGGAAAGGGCAGTCTCACCTACACGCTGTTGAAGACTCATTGCTATACATGACGCTTACGCTATAGGCAAACCTCGAAGCTACCTGGTATTAAGTTTCTCGGCGCGGGAGAAGGCATTCTTTCCAACAACTCACTCAACTACACTGATCGATCATACACTGAAGCGCAAAAGAAACTGGTATAGGCTTGCATATTCAAATACAGAGATATGTAAACAGGCAGAATACGGCGCTGCGGTCGGCAACGTCTACATAAAACAGTAAGTGTCTGGCGCAGTTTTTAGATCGGCTACTGCTGCTACAATGGAAGGTTATCAAGATTTAAGTGAGTTCGAACGTGGTGTTAAAGTCGGCGCACGAGCGATGGGACACAGCATCTCCGAAGTAACGAGGAAGTGGGGATTTTCCCGTACGGCCATTTCACGAGTGTACCGTGAATATCACGAATCCCGTAAAACATCAAATCTCCGACGTCGCTGCGGCCGGAAAAAGACCGTGCAAGAACCAACGACGACTGAAGACAATCGTTCATCGTGACAGAAGTGCAACCCTTCTGCAAATTGCTGCCGATGTTAATGCTGTGTAATCAACAAATGTCAGCGTACGAACCATTCAACGAAACATCATCGACATGGGCTTTCGGAGCCGAAGGCCCACTCGTGTACCCTTGACCACTGCACGTCACAAAGCTTTACGCCTCGCCTGGGCCCATCGACACCGACATTGGACTGTTGATGACTGGAAACATGTTGCCTGGTGGAACGAGTCTCGTTTCAAATTGTATCGAGTGGATGGACATGTACGGGTATGGAGACACCCTCATGAATGCATGGACCCTGCATGTCTAAGGGGACTGTTCAAACTGGTAGAGGCCCCGTAATGATGTGGGGTGCGTGCAGTTGGAGTGATATGGGACACCTGATACCTCTAGATACGACTCTGGCAGGTGACATGTACGTAAGCATCCTGTCTGATCATCTGCATCCATTCGTGTCCATTGTGTTTTCCGACGAACTTGGGCAATTCCAGCTGGACAATACGACACTCCATAAGTCCAGAATTGCTACAGAGTGGCTCCAGGAACATTCTTCGGAGTATAAAAACTTCCAATGGTCACCAAACTCCCCAGACATGACCTTTATTGAGCATATTTTGGATGCCTTGCAACATGCTGATCAGAAGAAATCTCCATTCCCTCGTACTCTTATGGATTTATGGACAGCCCTGCAGGATTCATGGTGTCAGTTCCCTCCAGCAGTACTTCAGACATTAGTCGAGTCCATGCCACGTCGTGTTACGGCACTTCTGCGTGCTCGCGGGGGCCCTACACGATATTAGGCAGGTGTACCAGTTTCTTTGGATCTTCAATGTAATACACTAAGGCGACAAAAGTCATATTATACCTCCCAATACCGTATCGGACCCCCTTTTACCCAGCGTAGTGCAGTATCTTAACGTAGCTTGGACTCAAAAAGTCGTTGGAAGTCCTCTACAGAAATACTGAGCCATGCTGTCTCCAGAGCCAGCCACAATTACGAAAGTGTTGCCGGTGCAGGATTTTGCGCACAAATATTCGATGGGATTCACGTCGGACGATCTGGCTGGCCAAATCATTTGCCGGAATTGTACAGAACGTCCTTCAAACAATCGCGAACAATTGTGGCCCACTGACAGGGCTCATTGACATCGATAAAAATTCCATCGTTGTCTGAGAAAATGAAGTCCATGAGTTCCGGCAAATGGTCTCCAAGTAGCCGAACATAAATGTTTACAGTCAATGATTAGTTCAGTTGTATCAGAGGACCCAGTCCATTACAGCCAACACCATTATGGAGCTTGCACACTCCTTGTGGACAACTTGGGTCCATGGCTTGATGGGGATTGCGCCACACTCCAACCCTACCATTAGCTCTTGTGAACTGGAATCGGAACTCATCTGACGAGGTCACGGTTTTCCATCGTCTAGGGTCCTACCGATATGGCCACGAGTCCGGTAGAGCTGCCGCAGGCGATGTCGTGCTGTTAGCAAAGGCACTCGCGTCGGTCGTCTGCCGTCATAGCATTAACACCACATATCGCCGCACTGTCCTAACAGATACGTTTGTCGATGTCCCACATTGATTTCTGATGTTATTTCGCCCAGTGCTGCTCGTCTGTTAGCACTTCGCTGATCTTGGTCGTTACGTGAAGGCCGTCGGCCACTGAGTTGTCCGTGGTGAGAGATAACGCCTGAAATGTGATGTTTCCGGTACACTCTTGACACTGTGTTTCGGAACATTGAACTCCCCAACGATTTCCGAAATGGAATGTCCTATGCGTCTGGATCCAACTACTACTCCACGTCCAAAGTCTGCGGCCATTTTCACGTCGGAAACCTTTCCACATAAATCATCTGAATACAAATGACAGCATCGCCAATGCACTGCTCTTTTATATCTTCTATACGGGTTACTACAGCCATCAGTATATGTGCATATTGCTATCCCATGACTTTGTATCCTCAGTGTACATATAGGGGACGGTGAAAATGTTTCCGTTCTAAGCCCGTATTGTCCAGAATCTGCATGTCAGACAGGTAAAATCACTGTGAACATTGAGGCAATCATACCACCGGCGCACCGGGTTTGGTAGAACACTGTGTCCCTCTGCGTGAAGAAGTCCTTAACTGCCTGCTGCATATTGTCGTCCACAGGAGTCTTCGGCCTTTCAAGGCTTTTTCTAAGGGACCGAAGGAGTGATAATCACATAGGGAAAGATCAGGACATACGGCGCATGCTCGAGTGTCTCCCACTTGAGTTCACATACCTTCTGCCTTACAACATCTGTCATACGGGGACGTGCGTTATCATGAAGCATCAGCACCTTTTGTTCCAGTTTTCCCGGACTTTTCGCCTCAATTCCACGCAATAATTTCCCCAGTGTTACGCAGAACCGTTCCGCAGTGGTGGAGAGATCAGTTTCCTTTAAATGAATATGCAGTGAGCCCTGGTAAAGAACAGGATGAGCATCACCTTTCCAGCGAAAAGTTGACTCTTGAACTTATTGGGACGAGGGGACGATAGGGCGACACCACTGAATCATCGACGCTTTCGACTCCAGTTCCCAGCTGTGGTACCAGCTTTCGTCGTTTGCAACAATGCGCGCAAGGAACGTGTTGCCTTCAACACTGAAACGCGTCAGGTTCTTCAGGCAGACGGCCATCCGTTTTGCTTTTTTCTTCAGCATTTAGCACCCAGGGCATACACTGGCTGCAGAACTTACGGTAATCTAACTCCGGCCTAACTCCAGCCGGATAATGTGCTGCACGCTATCGACACTGATATATATATATATATATAATTCTGATTTTCAAGCGCGCGCGCACACATACACACACACACACACACACACACACACACACACACACACACACACACGCACTAACAGCGTACTTTGAGAATTACGGCCTAAATTTTCGTGAGGGATCGATTGCTGGGGTTAATATCTAGCAAATATGTTTTTTTTTCCTCAAATATGAAGCTGAGTTCGTGATGTTTCTTTGTTAGACCTAGCTTGCGTGAACTGTGAGCTTAATTGCAAAACAGGAAAATTTGTGACACTAGTATCTTATGAGTGAACGAAACATTTCCATCTGACCTGTGAGTCTCACTTACAGTAGTTGAAAAGTGAAATTGCACTGCACAGGAGGCAGCGGTGATGGTATATGGTGTGCGCAGTGCGCGTCGCGTTTTGGGCTCATACCCTTCTCGTTCTGTCGTTCACCCTCTTCGTCTTCCAAAGCGGTTCACAGACTTGGCAGGTTAGCTCATACCGTACTGCAGTCCGTCAGAACGGCTCTCACTAAAAGCTTCAGGCTGACGTTCGTCAGAAAACGCACTTCACCGCAGTTACTAGGCTTTTTCCTGTTCACCAGCGGAACCGTTATTATTAGACAGCACTAACTATACGAAGATTTACGTTGCTGTTTTAATAGTAACTCAGTAGCTGCACGGTCAGCGCGGCGGATTGCTAACGGAAGGAGCCCGGTTTCGACTTGCGGCGTCATTAGAGATTTTCCCCGCACGGGGAGGTGTTGTGTCGTTACTTACGTTCGTATCGTCAAAACTGGCATTCCGCTATTGAGATAGCTCGGTGGTCACGCGCCGAAAGCCAACAAAAAGAAAAAGCTGCCAGGGCAACAGCTCATGAGAAGCGGTAATTGTGGGTTCGAGTCCCAGTGTGGCACAAATTTTCAGCTTTCGCAAATGCGTTACCACAATGCCTTGTGCAACTGGAAGTCACGTATTCCCGTACATCCGTTCTCTTTCTTTCTCCATTTTTTATTTCTTATAAATGTTTTTATTTTGCTACTGTAATTTCAGGTTATATGCCACTGTCAAGCATCTACAAATTTATAATAGGTCGTAAAGATTCGATGCCATATTACGGCATAGCGATAGGTTAAAAATAACAACGTCCTTGTAGGGCTGTCTCATTCTGGGTGGTAACAGTGTAAACGGCTATTGTCAGTGACGCATGCTATTGTGTTATAAAAACGTAATTTCATTTCAAGAGGCTGTGGAAAGCCTGTCCCATACAGTATTCTATCTCCCAGGAGTACTAGTCCTGTATGGAAGATATTCGGCAGCATAGTAAAAAAGGAATTATGAACAGATGTTGAGTAAGTCCGCAGCAATATGACCGTGTAGTGCAAAAGAAAATTACAGATATTCAAGAGAGGACAAGGCGCACTTGTTACAAAAAGTGGTGCTTGCGCGTTTCGAGGATGCTCGATACAATTTAGAGGATCTGCATGATAGCGACCTACTATGCTATGCACATTACACTGCGCGCAACGTAAATTACAGTAATTTGAAGGGAAGCAGTGGATGGTTTCATAACTTCGAACAGTGCTACACAATTGGAAGACGTAAGATAACGAAATTTCGAACAGCAAACTGCGGAATCTGTAGATGAAATAAACAAACTTATCCCATCGTTCAGTAAGGCATTTGTTTTCAACTCCGACCAATCGGGATTTGAAGAGGAAATGCATATGAAAGGATCCCTGGAAATTAGAGGTACCAAGAGAATTGTATCAAGATCAACTAACATCAATGCTTTAACACATTTGTATACAGTTATGCCGACAATTAATCTGAATGGTAAATTGGCTGGAAAGTTATTTATTGTGTTGCGAGATGTTGGAGGTGTTATGACCCCTACGACTGTTTCTCGTGTGCGTGATCTTGCGATGGCAGTAACGAATATTTACGTCACAGCATGCAAGAGTGGGAACGTTGTCGAAAGAGAACTACAGCTGTGGTATGAGCATTGCTTTTGGCTAATTGCTGGTCAAAATAACTTGCTTATGCTTGATTCCTGGTGTGTGTGTAAAAATCGAACTTGTTTAAAGCAAACTGTTCCTCCCGAAAAATGTGTGACAATGCAGTTCGTACCACCTGAAATCACTAGACATATTCAGGCTCTGAATGTTTGTTTTTTGTTCTTTCTGTGCCTATAAAACATATGATTGCACATCTGCACCTATGCCTTAAGGGATAGACAGTTTCGCAGTAAGTTAGACGACAAACTGTTCCGCATTCGGTTGCATGCCATCACATTCCATCAGTTCTCATCACCCAGTTACACCACCATCATACTATATGCATTCTTTAAGAGTAGATACCTAGCTGAACGTCTTGTGCCGCCAAGGAGTTGGCCTTCGATCTTGACTACGAACCTTTGTGATCACTGTGGCACCCTATTTTTCATTCGGTGTTCTTGGTGCAAGTTCATGGTTTTTTTGAACATTTCTTAAATTTCGACGATGTCCATATTGTGGAAGTGTAATACATACGCCCCACAGAAGATTGATCCCTGCAACTCCCAGACACTCCTTTTATGTCGCCCTCGTGATGTATATGGTGAGTCTTCAGCAGCTAATATTATTCCTGTCATAATAGTTAACACAACACTTTGAAACGAGCCTTACTAAATACTGAACTTGTGACCTCGCAGTCCCCTTTAAGTATCTACGTCCGCGCAGCTTGTTTAGTGCAGCGGTAATAAACTACACACGCAAACCTTCCTCGCGAGTAAATATATTTGTTAGTGAATACCGTATTAAAATCCTTACAATACTCCGTCCGAACAGGCCTCGGTAAGCCCAACGGTACTGACCGACCGCCGCGTCATCCTCAGGCGACAAGCATTACTGGCTGCGCATGTGGTCAGCAAACCATTCTCCCGCCCATTGTCAGTTTTCGTGACCGGAGCCGCTACTTCTCAGTCAAGGAGCTCCTCAGTTCGCCTTACAGGGCCTGAGTGCACTCCGCTTGCCTTGCCAACAGCGCACAACGAATCGGATAGTCACCCATCCAAGTGCTAGTCAAGCCCGACAGCGCTTAACTTCGGTGATCCGTTGGAAACCGGTAGCAAGCCGTTGTCAAGATCCCTACAGCAGTTCGTGAGATTAGAACATACAGACAGAAAAAGGCAGGGGAGGGGGCTTTAAATTGTAATATGTGTGCATTATCAGAAATACTTTATTATACTATATTTGTTGTCTATATATGATATAGGAACTTTATGAATGTTCAGTTTTTAAAGATTCTGACAATTCCAAATACTATTAAACATAGATTAGTCTTTAAGATGTTTACGCTGATCCAGAAAATTATTAATGAAAGCTCAGCTTTTGTTATATCTACAAAAAACTGCTTATTAAAAAAAAGTTTTTATCCCTGTTAACGTTTTTCCAAAATTAACTCACTCATATATTTAGGCATAAAGGGAAATATGGTTTTGTGTTTGAGGCGAGTACTGAATTCAAAATAGAAGAAATCTACAACACAGAACTGTTTACCTGTTCTTCTCGCGTAAGTCGATGATGTATTCGAAATTTTTCGTAAGCTTCCCGTTGCTTGCGATGATGGCCTGTAAGAAAAATTAATCGATATTATTTTACTGTAGGCAGTAAGACCAGTTAGAAACTAGTATCGTACAATTGAGAGCGGATGTTGACGTAGACAATGTGTCCGTTTATGTTAACCTACTTGGCGTCACTAAAAGATACACCATAAAAAATCATCGCTTGCTGATGTTTACTCACCCCATAGACAGCGGGCGAGAAGTTGTGCTCTTCGAGAGGCGCTCGGGCGTTCGACTGCAAAATGTCGTACGTAAAAGGATACAGCAGGTCCCCGAAGAAATCTGTGGACTCGCGAGGTAGCTGCGTTGGCATATTGTCGATGGAGCAAACCAGCACTCCTGGCCCCTTGAAGCTGCAAAAATAACTGAGAATCAGAAAAGCGACTGAAAATCTGCAGTAACTAGTAAACTTTTGTCGATATTGAAAGCTGCAAGGAGCAACACGAGAAACTGCCAAGGAGAAAAACAGTATGCGTTCAGTAGACGGGGACCATCTGTCAATATCTCTATTATTGTTCGACCTGTTACGTAATGCGTTACAGTCTTTGAAAATAGCATATGGCATTTAAGGACGTTGATAACATAGGCAGTATCGAAAGGAGGTGAGTGGAATATTTATGAGCTGCCGAGGTAGCATTTACAAGTAAAGTGATAAAAGACTGAATATTAGTAAGAGAAAAGTTTTTAAGGTACGGATTTAACAAAAATAAGTCTTCACTCTGTAATTAAGAAAAAAACGGTGTGAGGATATAAACTAGTGGCTGCTTTAGGTATCGCCGAACGCCAGGATCACTTATCTACAAATATCACCCCAAAAACAGGATCAGGAAAAATAAACGCAAGAAAGTAAAAAGCGTGAAGAATAAAACGACAAAAGCATCATCTATAGGTAAAAGCAGTTCAGATTCACTGCAAATAGATGAAATATGAATATAGGCTGCTTCTCTTAGTTTCTTTAGTACATTAATTTTAAACAGTTGCGGGTTCATGGACTACAATAGCCGATTGCCATGGTGGGGATTGCACCTCTGAGCCTTGTCACTTGCTCCCAGCTAAGGTGTTATGGGTGAGGAGTGAATGTCATTCCCTATAATTCTCTTTGCGTGGTTTTGTTGTATCGCCAGTACTCGGTCGTCATAGCCTCGTCTGTGGCAACGCCGTGCCCCACTGGAAGGTGAGGTTGCCATTTGCACAGGAGAGTCTATCTGAGTCGCATTCCTGTAAAAAAAAGTGGTTCAAATGGCTCTAAGCACTATGGGACTTAACATCTAAGGTCATCAGTCCCCTCGACATGGAACTACTTAAACCTAACTAACCTAAGGACATCAAACACATCCATGCCCGAGGCAGGATCCGAACCTGCAACCGTAGCAGCAGCGCTGTTCCGGACGGAAGCGCTTAGATGCGCTCGGCCACAGCGGCCGGCCGCATCCCTGTACCTTACTCCCCAAACTTGATTACATGGTGAGGAAAAAGGCTATGGATTTTTACCTACTGTTAGAATGAGAAAAAACCCTGGTTGGGCAGATTGGTCAAAAGAAAGAAGGAAGAAAGGTTAGAGTTTAACGGCCTGTTGGCGACAAAATCGTTAGAGACAGAGCACAAGCATGAAACTGGGAAAGACTGAGAATGAAATCGGCCGTATGCTACTCAAATAGACCATCTTGGCATTTACCTTAAAAATTATGGAAACTACGGAAAACCTAAACTTTGATGGCAGGACAAGGATTTGAACCGCCATTCTCTCGAATGAGACTTCTGGTTATTATGGCCACTTCGCTGGGTGTGACGAATGGAGTCGAGGCGTCATTTACCAGAGGAACTGCAATGGAATGCCGCCGGCAGATGGCAGCAATTCAAACTCAGACCGAGAGAGAGGTAGATAGTTAAATATTCGTCTTGCTGTTGTCTGTATCCTGTAGCATCAGCTTCTAAACTCATTTCTGCATACGGAAAGTTAAAGTAACTCCGCTCAGTCGCTGCAACGTGCGCTTGTGATCGGTACTCCCTGTTATCCACTGGATCGTAACCGCATTAGAAACGCAGTCTGCCCTCGTTGCAGTCCCGGAAGGATAATATCACAGAATCCTGGGCAACAATGCTTCTTGCACATACAGTTTATTCGAGGGGAGCATCCACATATGTATCTCTTAACGCTAGTCGAATGGGACGGTCTAGTGTCAGCACACTAATTTTATAATGATTTGCAGATCAATAGAGAATCGATCTCTTGAAGAGAATTTACAGACTTGCTCGCACTGTGCAAGTATAAGCGTTTTGATTTTTGTTTATAAACTGGACCATCTCATCATCGATCAGACAGCTGTAAAAAGGATGCATCTGCACTCATTTCTGCTTAAGTACGTGACATACTCATTGCCACATATCCCAGTATTTGGATCGGAAGAGGATGTTCAATTGAATGATCACCTCGCTTCTCTGATCTGACGCCTCGATTTTCTTTTCTGGGGTATTCCAAAAGCCTCGTCTATGTGATACCAGTTCCTGACGAATAAACGGGAAGTTCTTTGCCGGGATACTTGCAGCATCTAATGAGATTCATTTGATGCCTGATGTAGTTGACAGAATGCGCCAGAATTCCCTACGAAGCTACTGCCTACGTTGAATGTGGTGTTCGCAATTTTTAACACCTTCTCTAATGTACAACATTGTTGAGTAAACAGTACATTATTTTTGTTGAACTTAAGGCGCGTGGGGATTGATTGTCCTCGTTGTTACTGACATTCCAAAGCTTTCACGGACTCAGGATTTCTTCAGAGACCTTAAGTTCCTGTTTCAAAGTTGTCGCATTTCGACTCCTCTATCACCTCCTTCAAGTTGGCCGGAACCTTTTCACTCACCCCGTATATTTATGACAGAAGAAGAAATTCGAATGTGATGAGCCTCGATGCACTCGAATAAGAACTAAACTAATATCAAAATGTTACATTTTAATTTGTACGTTTTCACATGAGTTTTATTCGATGTATAAGAGAATGAGCCCCCCCCCCCCCCCCCACACATACACACGTGAACCATGGACCTTCCTGTTGGTGGGGAGGCTTGCGTGCCTCAGCGATACAGATAACCCCACCGTAGGTGCAAGTACAACGGATGGGTATCTGCTGAGAGCTCAGGCAAACGTGTGCTTCCTGAAGACGTGGTCGCGCGAGATTAGCTGAGCGGTCTTAGGCGCTGCAGTCATGGACTATGCGGCTGGTCCCGGCGGAGGTTAGAGTCCTCCCTCGGGCATGGGTGTGTGTGTTTGTCCTTAGGATAATTTAGGTTAAGTAGGGACTGATGACCTTAGCAGTTAAGTCCCATAAGATTTCACAAACATTTGAACATTTTTGAAGACGGGCAGCAGCCTTTCCAGTAGTTGCAGGGGCAATAGTCTGTATGATTGACTGATCTGACCTTGTAACATCAACCAAAACGGCCTTGCTGTGTTGGTACTGCGAACGGCTGAAAGCAAGGGGAAACTACAGCCGTAATTTTTCCCGAGGGTATGCAGCTGCTGGCCGCGGTGGCCGAGAGGTTCTAGGCGCTTCATTCCGGAACCGCGCGACTGCTACGGTCGCAGGTTCGAATCCTGCCTCGGGCATGGATGTGTGTGATGTCCTTAGGTTGGTAAGGTTTAAGAAGTTCTAAGTTCTAGGGGACTGATGACCTCAGATGTTTAGTCCCACAGTACTCAGAGCCATTTGAACCATTTGGTACGCAGCTGATGGCGTCCTCGTGGGTAAAATATTCCGGAGGTAAAATAGTCCCCCATTCGGATCTCAGGAGGAAGTCGTTACCAGGAGAAACAAAACTGCCGTTCTACGGCTCGGAGCGTGGAATGTCGGATCTATTAATCGGGCAGGCAGATTGGAAAATTTAAAAAGGGAAGTGGATAGGTTAAAGTTAGATATAATGGGAATTAGTGAAGTTCGGTGGCAGGAGGAACAAGACTCCTGGTCAGGCGAATACAGGGTTATTAATACAAAGTCAAATAACAGCAATGCAGAAGTAGGTTAAATAATGAATAAAAAATAGGAACACGGATACGTTACTGCGAACAGCACAGTGAATGCATTATTGTAGCCAAGACAGACATGAAGCTCACGCCTACCACAGTAGTATAAGTTTATATGCCAACTAGCTGCGCAGATGATGAAGAGCTTGAAGAAATCTATGATGCGACAAAAGAAGTTATTCAGATAGTTAAGGGAGACGAAAATTTAATAGTCATGGGGGACAGTAATTCGATAGTAGGAACAGGAAGAAAGGGAAAAGTATTAGGTGAATATGGACTGTGAGAAAGGAATGAAGGAGGAAGCCGCCTGGTAGAATTTTGCACAGAGCATAACTTTATCATAGCTAACACTTGGTTTAAGAATCATGAAAGAAGACAGTATGCATGGCAGAGGTCTGGAGGCACTGGAAGATTTCAGACAGATTATATAATGATAAAACAGAGATTTAGGAACCAGGTTTTAAATTGTAAGACATTTCCAGGGGAAGATGTGTAAGAAACTGCAAAAAGGTAGTAATTTAAGAAGAAGGGGACCTGGATAAACTGAAGGAACCAGAGGTTTTAGAGTGTTTCAGTGAGAGCATTAGGGAAAGGTTGACAAGATAGGGGGAAAGAAATACCGTAGAAGAAGAATGGGTAGCTTTGAGTGATGAATCAGTGAAGGCAGCAGAGGATCAAGTAGGTAAAAAGACGAGGGCTAGTAGAAATCCTTGGGTAACAGAAGGGATATTGAATTTAATTGACGAAAATATAAAAATGCAGTAAATGAAGCAGGCAAAAAGAAATGCAAATTCTCAAAAATGTGATCGACAGGAAGTGCAAAATGGCTAAGCAGGGATGGCTAGAGGACAGATTTAAGGATGTAGAAGCATATATCACTAGGGGTAGGACAGATACTGCCTACAGGAAAATTAAAGATACCTTTGGAGAAATATGAATATCAAGAGCTCAGACTGAAACCAATCCCAAGCAAAGAAGGGAAAGCAGAAGGTGGAAGGAGTATATAAGGGTCTATACAGGGGTCATGCACTTGAGGGAAATATTATGGAAATGGAAGAGGAATAAGATGAAGATGAAATAGGAAATATGATACTGCATGAAGAATTTGACAGAGCGCTAAAAGACCCTAATCGAAACAAGGCCCCGGGCGTAGATAACATTCCATTAGAATTACTGATAGCCTTAGAAGAGCCATCCATGACGAAACTCTTCCATCTGGTGAGCAATATGTATGAGACAAGCGAAATACCTTCAGACTTCAAGAATAATATAATAATTCGAAACCCAAAGAAAGCAGGTGTTGACAGGTATGAAAATGACCAAACTATCAGTTTAATAAGTCGTGGCTACAAAATGCTATCCGGCCGTTGTGGACGAGCGGTTCTAGGCGTTTCAGTCTGGAACCGCGCGACCGATACGGTCGCAGGTTCGAATCCTACCTCGGGCATGGATGTGTGTGATGTCTTTAGGTTAGTTAGGTTTAAGTAGTTCTAAGTTCTATGGGAATGATGGCCTCAGATGTTAAGTCCCATAGTGCTCAGAGCCATTTGAACCATTTTTGAACAAAATACTAACACGAATTGTTTACAAACGAATGGAAGAACTGGTAGAAGCCGACCTCGAGGAAGATCACTTTGGATTCCGTAGAAATGTTGGAACCCGCGAGGCAATACTGGCCCTTCGACGTATCGTAGAAGACAGGTTCAGGAAAGGCAATCCTAGGTTTCTGGCATTTGTAGACTTACGGAAAGCTTTTGAGGAGGTTCACTGGAATACTCTCTTTCAAATTCTGAAGGTGGCAGGTGTCAAATACAGGGAGCGAAAGGCTATTTACAGTTTGTACAGAAACCAGATGGCAATAAGAGTCGAGGGGCATGAAAGGGAAGCAGTGGTTGAGAAGTGAGTGAGACAGGGTTGTAGCCTATACCCGACGTTATTTAATCTGTATATTGAGCAAGCAGTAAAGGAAACAAAAGAAAAACTTTGAGTAGGAATTAAAATGCAAGGAGAAGAAATAAAAATTTTGAAGTTTGCTGACGACATTGTAATTATCTCAGAGACAGCAAAGGATCTGGAAGAGCAGCTGAGCGGAATGGACAGTGTCTTGAAAGGAGGATATAAGATGAACATCAGCAAAATAAAAACGTGGATAATGGAATGTAGTCGAATTAAATCAGGTGATGCTGCGGGAATTAAATTAGGAAATGATACACTTAAAGTAGTAAATGAGTTTTGCTATTTGGGGAACAAAATAACTGATGATGGTCGAAGTAGAGAGGATATAAAATGTAGACTGGTTATGGCAAGGAAAGCGTTTCTGAAGAAGAGAAATTTTCTAACGTCGAGAATAGATTTAAGTGTTAGGAAGTCTTTTCTGAAAGTATTTGTATGGAGTGTAACCATGTACGAAAGTCAAACATGGACGATAAACAGTTCAGACAAGAAGAGAATAGAAGCTTTCGAAATATGGTGCTACAGAAGAATGCTGAAGATAAGATGGGTAGATCATGTAACTATGAGGAGGTACTGAATAGAATTTGGAAGAAGAGAAATCTGTGGCACAATTCGACTAGAAGAAGGGATCGGTTGGTAGGACGTGTTCTGATTTATCAAAGGATCACCAATTTAGTATTGGACGACAGCGTGAAGGGTAAAAATCGTAGAGGAAGACCAAGAGATGAATACACTAAGCAGATTCAGAAGGATGTAAGTTAAAGTAGTTATTCGGAGATGAAGAGGCTTGCACAGGGTAGAGCAGCATGCAGAGGTGCGTCAAACCAATCTCTGGACTGAAGACCACAACAACAACAACAAGAGAATCAAACACCTCATTCTGTGTAACCAGGAGCTTACTGCTCGTTCAGTAGATGGTGCAGAGAGGACTGCTTACCTTTTGGTGTCCTTGTTACGATCTGCATCATAGAGGCAGAAGGGTGTGTCGATAGTAGTGCACTCGTTCATGAACTCTATGGAACCGCCGGGGTCTGCGCTGATGTCGCAGATGGCGAGCATTCGGTGCGGCAGCGCGGGGGAGCCCACGGAGCTCTGGATCCACGGTGTGTCGGCGGGCCGCAGTAGGAACTTGGCGTCCGGGATCGTCAGCAGCTTTGGAGACCCCACCGCCCAGTAGATGCCGTTGATGATCACCGACGCGTACGGCGCTATCTGTAGCATCACATTACCAATATGAGCGCTCGACCGCTCGAAAAGTGGTGCTTTGTGAAAGATTATACTTTGTTTCCAGCTGTTTCCTAAGAACGCCTAGAAAGCTTGATTGTCTACAAGTTGCTTTAGTTTCCAATACTGCACGATAATGAACACATGCATACAGTGGTAACGCAGATGCCGTACTGCATGTTTATCTCTCATTTCCAGAATATCCTCTACACTGCTGATAAGGCTGAATCACCTCATTTCGTTCGCCTTCCACAATACCGCTTTCTTAGCCCCTTACCCAACTAGCCAAAGATCACAACAGCCCATCCAACAGCCTCTTAGCCAGTTTACCTCCTGTTGAAATTAGTGGTCCTAATGATAAACGATTCCCAAATCCAGGCTATAATAGTGTAAGAACCACGGTCAGCTTCGATTCCTATGACGTACACCTAGCCATTTATGACTGTTCTATCCATGTAACTAACACGCTAAAATGCAATGGACTAATAATTGACTGTTAACTAACATGAGAGCCCCATCTACTAAGCATACAACAAAAAGTCTACAGTAAACTAAAACTACTCAAACTACTAACTGGCTGTACAAGGGGTTGCGTCCCTCAACCATTCTCCACACCTACAAACCCTTGATCTGACCAGTTTTCTCCTACGCCAGCGGCGCCTGTATATTTTGCTCATCCAATTTCCATCACTTCCTCCAAATCTACGAACGCCGTGCACTCGGTTGTTCTTACCACAACCGATTATCTTCCCCTAATTGAATCCTTTACCATCTCATCAAATTTCTCTCTCTCTCATCGCTCACATTAAACATCTCCGTATGCCTTATACGTCTTATAAACTCGGTTCCAACAGCACCATCGTTTCTCCCTTAGTTAATGCCCTGTGATGCTGCCAACACAGCAATAACACAACCAACCAACCCTACACATACACACCCTCCAATACCCCCCAACACAAATTCGCTTCCTCCTACCAGGTTTCACATTAGACCCAACCCACAATTCCTTACTATACCAGAGCTGCCTCTTCTTCCCGCGCTACCCTCCCTTTCCCCTCCATAATCACGGCATGACCTCTAAGTTATCCCTACATCAAGTCTCATATCAGCTATCGCCGTCCCTTCCTCCTTCCCTCCCAGACTGAACATCCCTGCTTACAACCAAGCAACCCCACCTCTCACAGCAGCGTTACCAACTTATCGCCGGCAGCGGTGGTCTAGCGGTTCTAGGCGCGCAGTCCGGAACCGCGCGACTGCTACGGTCGCAGGTTCGAATCCTGCCTCGGGCATGGATGTGTGTGATGTCCTTAGGTTAGTTAGGTTTAAGTAGTTCTAAGTTCTAGGGGACTGATGACCACAGTAGTTAAGTCCCATAGTGCTCAGAGACATTTGAACCAACTTATCCTCTTCCCGTCTAGGTCCTACCACTATTAACGAATTTTAGTGGGGTGCTTAATTTTCGTTATGACCGGCCTTCCCTTCTTTTTCTTATCACTGTCTTCATCGTCTTCATAATCACCGTCACCGTCAAACTTTGACTGTTGTGTGCAAAACCTGTTATGTAGGATAGTCTGCTGAAGCTCTCTGTTTCCTTCTTTGGAGGAAGAGGAGAATATTCTGTAGCATTTAAAGTAACTCTTTCAGTTACTAGCGTGGGGTGCATTGCTTTTCAGAGACGTGACTATTAAACAACACTAATGAAAAGCGTTAAAGAGTTCTTCGAAATTTTAGTAGTTGGTTTTAGTTTTGAGAATACTATCCATTCTCCACCTCTGTACAATACGTGGACATGAGCCGTAGAGAAAAACCGACTACATAATAACGAGAAACGCTGTACAATCACACGTGCCATTTCCATTTTGAGCAGTTTCAAATAGCTGAATCTCGGAAACCATTGACAGCAGAAAACCTATCAGCCATTTCTCGCCATGAAAAATGAAAAATCAAGATATCTGGATAATTAAAGTAATTAGCGTTCCCAGGCAATTTGGACAGACACATATTTTCACTTAGAAAAGGCACCATAGCACGTACGAAGTGCACGTTGCATATAAGGAAAACAGGCTTGGCATACATGAAAGTGATAACAAATTTTGACTACAACAGATAAATTCTATATGCTACGTATTACTTTATAGTGTTAGACTGTTTCATTAATTTCTTGATTGAATTCGAGATAAAATAAAATTCAAACCATGCTTGTATTTCACCCGAGTACGTTGGAATCGGATAAGCTGTACGAGATGTGCGACTACTTGGTTGAAGTTTAAGTGAATGGCAATAATGGTTAGAGGTCGAATGGCACTTCCATGTATTCTTCAAAAATTTTAAAAGTTGTTGACTTTTAAGTAAACAAAAACATCCTCTCCGAATTACTTCCAGAGTTCCTACAAAGTAGCAAGTGCACATGTGGCATTAAAGTGTTCCCGTTAATTCAGTTCTCCAGTGAACGTTATGAATTCGTCATTCTGAGGTAGATGCTAAAGCAATACAAACCCGAAAAATACACTCCCGCAGCCAGTGTAGTTAAAATATGGTGCCTCAAGTGTACTCCAATCGACGTTGATCTGGTCTTGCATTCAGTCTGAAGATTGTTCATTCTCCGTACTTGGTTGCCAGGGTGCAAGAGATGAAGATAAACAGTTCTATATAACTAAGTTATTGCACCATTGTTTGGGATTAAATCACTTCTCATAGTCTTGTGGACTGTACCTTTGAACTACGTGGTTATTTCGAGTGATAACTAAATGAATCGTACAGTGGTAATTAGTGTACACGAAATTGACTGCGAAATTGAACGGGTATAAGGTAACAATCCTGATCCTCCTACTTCTTTTCTAAACTGAGCCAGTGCTCCATTTCAGATGTTATTTCTTATTGTCTGCGACGTCACATGGCTGAACCCCTTCTTTTACCCTTCATACAACGTGCCGTAACATACTTCGTACACTTTGAGGAATCATATATTCAGCTACAAACCACGTTGAAGGGTATACGTTCATCGTTCGTTTTCTGTTAATTTACATTTTAACAAAATTAACATTCTGTACTTATAGTTAGGAAAATTTCTGGAGATGCGTGATTTTTCTATTAAAATTAGCTGACATTGAGCTGACGATTACGGATACAACAAATAAATGTATCATCCAAGGTAAGCTATCAATCTGGTTAAGAGTGGAAGTTACGGGACCTTCTATATTTCCACATGTGTTCCTTGGTCGTAATGCCCTCACGCGCAAGGGGGCTTAGAGCCGATATATTAAAAAAATTTGTCACAGTTATAAGCATTTCTGCCTGTTTTTCGGAACTCCTTTCATCCCCAATATCCCTCAGTAATGAAGTACGTCTATTCTGTCTATTAATATGTAAGGAGCAATAAGATACATGAAAAAATATTAGATGAAAATGAGTTGTTTGTCTTGCAAATGTTGTAACTAATAACTATGTTTAATATAATTAATTGCACATACATATTTTTAGGCAGTTGGTGAAGGTGGTAGGACTCACTTTTTTGCTGAAGGTGGAGATGAACTTCTGTGGGTGCTTGTTGTACTCTTCCGAATCGTAGCCACCGCCATCCTTCCTCTCCAGGTGGTGCCGCCTCCTGATCTCGCAGCCGTACACCTTGGTCGTAGCTGGGCAGCAGGACAAAAAAGACTTCAGTCGTAAGTCCCCCAGTTAGCTATGTAGGGTGAAGCACGTAACTTTTCACGCACATTAATTTTTACCAGTACAAGACATTGGCAACCGGTTTTCGTCAAGACGAACAGTGACCAGGGGCTCATGAAAGAAACAGCAATGCCTTCTCACAACCTCATTAAAATCCGAGATACACGCACCAACTTTGTTTTTTAAATGGAGCCATGCTATTTTTTACCGCCAGAATAACAGATCTCTATGAGACAAATTCAGCGATGTAACCCTTTTAGATCTAACAAGAAATCACAGAGCAATTGTGGTGTCTCTGCCAGACACCACACTTGCTAGGTGGTAACATTAAAAAACGGTCGCGGTCCGTTAGTATACGTCAGACCCGCGTGTCGCCACTATCAGTGATTCCAAACCGAGCGCCGCCACAAGGTAGGGCTAGTCTAGAAAGAGTCCCTAGTACCCGCCCCAGTAGTACAGCGGACTTTGCTAGAGATGGTTCGCTGTCTACATATGCTCTCATTTCCCGAGACGACAGCTTAGCATAGCCTTCAGCTACGTCATTTGCTACGACCTAGCAAGGCGCCATATTCAGTTACTATATGTCTTCTGAACAGATAATAGTGTGAATCATGTACCATCAAGAGCAACGTTCATCATTAATGGATTAAAGTTAAGTATCAAACTAGCTACGTCCGCTTTCTGAATTCTAATTCCTTGTCATGTTCCAGACCTCACGTCAGTATAGTTCTTACCTCCTCACGCCAGCCTGCGTGAGCTAAAACGCGTGCATTTCGGCCTCCTCTAGTAACACGGTGTTGGCTCTTCTGCCAACACAACATTGGCGACGAGGATGGGACGGTGTTCTTATCTATACTGCCTTGGTTTGTGTAACGGCTTCGCCACAATCTCCAGATGTACTGTCCGAATTTTATCGCTTACAGAATCAGCAGACTAATCAGGAGTGGGTTGCAACCTTGCAAGGCCTTACTAGGGATTGTACTTTTGAGTGTCAATGTGGACTCCCATATCCAGATACTATGGTATGTGATGCAATTGCACAGAACGTTTCTGATGTTCGTATAACGGAACAGATTTTGAAAGTAGCCAATCCCTCCCTTCAACAACTGATGGGCATATTGGATCGGCAGGACACACTTGACTTTGCTCAGGAATCTTTTGAAACTTCGCTAGCCGTGTGTCAGGTTAACTGGCCCACCGGGCGAGCTGCACGGAGCAGTAAACAGCCCTCGCGCCCGGCCGCGCCGCAGCCGCCAGGCTCTCAGCCACGTGTGCCACGCTGGCAAGCAAATGCAGTGCTCAAATCATGCCCACGGTGCACTACTAAACATTCGCGTGAGAACTGCCCGTCACGCCAAGCTATTTGCTTTTACTGTAATAAAAAAGAACATGTTCAGAGTGTTTGCCTGAAAAAGCTCAAATCAGAAACTCCAAACCATTCCAGGCCCTTTGCTTCACGCCGGAATCGGAATCGAACCAAGGATACTCAGGCTCGCGAAACTTTGCCCATGGAAATTCATGTCGTTCATTCCACTCTGCCCAGTGCCACTCTCTCTAACAGTGACTGTGTTCGTCTCACAAATAGCGTGCGTCAACATTGCTGGAACTCCCATCATGTCGCAAGTGATTGTGTACCAGTGTCAGTTCAAGTTGCACGAGACAGTCGCTCTTGTCGTTAGCAGGACAATAAACCTTTTGTAGACTTGGACATTAATGGCAAAGTGATACCATTCCAGCTCGATACCGCAGCTGCAGCTTCACTGATCAATCAAGACACTTACAACCTGCTGGGTACACCTCCGTTGCGTGCCGCAAATGTTACGTTAACTAGCTATTGAGGCCAAGAGATCCCTGTGTTATGACAGTGCAGCCTTCTTGCAACATACAAAGGACAAACAAAACTTGTGTCATTTTACGTTCTTCGTTCTTCTTCTGCAGTGAACTTGTTTGGTTTCGATTTATTTCAGTTGTCTAACTTGTCTATAGTAAATCAGGTCCTGTCAGTGACCCAGACTGTGCCTCCAGACAGTGTTTCTCGTCTATGTGAAGAATTTGCATACATTTTTGCACTGGGCCTCGGTTGCGCTAAGAACTATAAAGCACATTTGGAACTGAAATTAACGCGCAACCAAAAGTTTTCAGAGCGTGCAATGTTCCCCAAGCATTGCGTGATGAGGTCGCAAAAACACGACACGATTTGGAATCACAAGGTGTAATTGAACGTGTGCAGGCTTATCTCTGGGTATCACCCTTAGTAATTTTGCCAAAACCTTCGGGAAAATTGAGACTTTGTGTGGACTTCAAGGCAACAGTGAATCCGCAACTAGTGATTGCAACTTTTCCTTTACCCCATCCGGAAGATCTTTTTGACAAACTGTACCCGGGTAAATATTTTTCGAAGTTGGACCTCGTGGATGCGTACTTGCGAATACCGATGGACGAAGAATCCCAGCCCGTTTTGGTGGTTAACACGCATCTTGGTTTGTATAAATTCAAACGACTGCCATTCGGGTGTGCATCCACCCCTGCATTGTTTCAGCAATACCTACAAACTGTTTGTGTGTCGGACCCTACTGCAGCAAACTATCTGGACGATATTGCGATTTTCGGAAAGACGGAAGAAGAACATTTATCCAATCTCAGAACATTATTTCAGGTCTTGTGACAACATGGTCTTTGCTTACAGAAGGACAAATGTGTGTTTTTTGCTAGTGACTTGCCATACCTGGGACATGTACTCAATGCCCAAGGCATACATCCCAGTCCCACGCACCTCCGTGCCATACAAGACTTGCCTTCGCCGCAGAATTTGAAGCAGCTCCGGAGTTTGATGGGAAAAATAAACTATTATCAACGATATGTGCCGCATGCCTCTTCCATTTCAGCTCCGCTTCATCGCTTACGCCGTAAAGGTGTTCCGTTCGTCTGGACGACGGAATGCGAACGCGCCTTTCGCTGGTTGAAATCAGCGTTGCTTTCCGATACTTGCCTTACGCCATTCGATCCCCGGAAGCCCCTTTTGTTGATGGTGGATGCATTGGATTTCGAGATCGGTGCTGTGCTTGCGCACAAAGATGGCTCGCGCGATCGCCCTATTGCCTTTGCGTCCAAATTGCTCTCGTCTGCGCAAAGAAACTATTCACAGATCGAGAAAGAAGCATTGGCTCTCGTATTTGGTGTTACAAAGTTTCAAGACTTCTTGTATGGTCGTCACCTTACCATAATCACAGACGACAAACCTTTGACATCGCTTTTATATCTGAACAAGCCTGTACCTACACGTACAGCGCAGAAATTCATTCGATGGTCTATTTTCCTCTCGCAGTACCGCTACGATATCTTGTATCGGTCCACTGCTAAGCACAGAAACGCCGATGCGTTGTCCCGTTTGCCTGTTGCTGGGGATAGGGTATTCGATTCCTCCGAACTTGCTTGCATGTTCGTTGATTCGGAAACCGGTGACGTGGTGGAATCGTTTCCGATTGATTTTCGTCGTGTAGTTACAGCCACAACTGCCGACCCTGTCCTTGCTACCGTTCTGCGTTTTGTTGCTACGCAATGGCCCTTGTCAAAGTCACGGATGGAGGACCCGTTGGTTCGCCGATTTTTTGCTCACAAGGAAAGACTTTTTGTTCGACGTGGTGTTTTGCTGTTGCGTTCTGATAAAGATCAGTCCAGGGTCGTGGTACCACGTTTGTTTGTTTCCGACAATGGCCCACAATTCATGTCCGCAGAATTTCAGTCATTCTGCAAGGCCAATGGTATTCAACATCTGACGTCCGTGCCGTTTTCACCACAGTCAAACGGTGCAGCTGAACGATTGGTCAGGACTTTCAAGTCACAGATGTTGAAGCTGAAAGAGTCGCATTCTCGGGAGGACGTGTTATTGCTCTTTTTGTCCTCGTATCGCTGTCAGCCCCGAGATGGTCGCTCGCCGTCTGAGTTGCTCCACGGTCGCCATCATCGAAGCTTGATGTCTTTGCTACATCCGCCGCATCAGGTTCCTGTGCAGCGGCAGACACCTGCTTTTGCCCAGGCGACGTTGTCTACTACCGCCACTATTGAGGTTCACGGCGTTGATTCGAAGGGCGCATTATTCGCTGCCTCGGACGCGCTATGTATCTGGTTTTGGGGGCCTCTGGTGAGGTGCGCCGGCATCTCAATCAGCTGCGCCTCCGTCGTCGCATGGGCTCTGCCGCTCGCCGTCTGCTTTCAGCGACGGTGCCGTCCGGTCAGCGCTCCGGGGACCCATCTACTGGCTCGCCTCAGCTCCAGGTGTTACCGACGCTGCCTTCCATTTTGCCCCATGGCGCCGCGCCGCCGCCGCCGCCGCCGCCTGTTCTCCCGCCGGCGACGCCCGCAGTGGACGCGTCGCTGCAGCCGTCGGGCGCCTCCCTGGGTCACGCGCCGCCGATCGCTCCCCGTGACCACTTGTCCTCCGACATGGAACTCTGGCCCGCTCCGGACCGTATGTCGTCTTCGCCCGTCGGGTGCCCCGGCCCGATGGAGGTCGACCCTTCGGCCCCTCCTGTCTCTCTACGGGCGCATACACCGCATGTTGGCGTGCACCCTGGAGTAGGTTTTCTGGCGTTCCCTAGCTCCCCGCGGTCCGAATCGCAGGGTGCGTGTGGCACAGCCTCGCCTGTTGTTAGGCTCCCCACCTCGTCGCATACGTCAACATGGGGCTCTCCTCAAGGCGGGCGGAAGCCTTATACCACAACCGTACGCCGATTTGCGGGGGAGGAATGTGGTGTCTCCGCCAGACACCACACTTGCTAGGTGGTAGCATTAAAATCGGCCGCGGTCCGTTAGTATACGTCAGACCCGCGTGTCGTCACTATCAGTGATTGCAGACCGAGCGCCGCCACAAGGCAGGTCTAGTCTAGAGAGAGTCCCTAGCACTCGCCCCAGTTGTACAGCCGACTTTGCTAGCGATGGTTCACTGACTACATTCGCTCTCATTTGCCGAGACGACAGTTTAGCATAGCCTTCAGCTACGTCATTTGCTACGACCTAGCAAGGCGCCATATTCAGTTACTATATGTCTTCTGAACAGATAATATTGTGAATCATGTACCGTCAAGAGCGACATTCATCATTAATGGATTAAAGTTAAGTATCAAACTAATTACGTCCGCTTTCTGAATTCTAATTCCTTGTCATGTTCCAGACCTCACGTCAGTATAGTTCCCTCCTCACGCCAGCCTGCGTGAGCTAAAACGCGTGCATTTCGGCCTCCTCTAGTAACACGGTGTTGGCTCTTCTGCCAGCACAACAGTAACAACACACTGAATGTAGGATCTCTGTGCTGTTTTTATGACCGCTGAGCGGCCCGCCACCCCGAAGTTAACGCCACTCTCCAATGAACCTTGTTCAGCCGATTAAGCTTGGAAGTCATGATTATGGTTTAGACGTGTGGTTGTCAAACTTTTTCGCTCAAGAGCTAATAATGACGTTGTGGGGCTGCATCTATGGTCGCACGTGTACCAATCCTGTTATTAATTGGTAACCTTAAAAAATTAGTATGAGGAGCCTCCAATAGGCTAGGTGTTGATGAGAGGAAAACGACACTTTTAACCCTAGATAACTAAACCTTCGCAAAATTTACGATCCCTGTAGTATATAAAACAGAACTTTTGTACTTAATTTGGTAACCTATAAATCATACGATAACCCCCCGCCCACGCCCTGCCAAATACTGATCGTTAAATTTCGGCACCAATCGGAACACTTCGTGTCGATTGCTTTATTTCAGACTGGGGTCGCTGAGGGTTCAAAAATGGCTCTGAGCACTATGGGACTTAACTGCTGTGGTCATCAGTCCCCTAGAACTTAGAACTACTTAAACCTAACTAACCTAAGGCCATCACACACATCCGTGCCCGAGGCAGGATTCGAACCTGCGACCGTAGCGGTCACGCGGTTCCACACTGTAGCGCCTAGAACCGCACGGCCACTCCAGCCAGCCGCTGAGGGTGGCAGCAAAATTGTGGCACTGTGACTACTTGACCAATTGTTATTGTGTTGTCTGTGTGAGCGGGAGATTGATTAATATCAGTAATCATACTTATATAGCTTTATGAAATATGAGACTCGACCACAGATGTTCACTAAATGCTTTGGAAGCCATTTTTCTTTCGTCAGTTGCGTTGCATTGCAACAACCTTAATTTAATTTCCTGTTCTTGCTACAAATATGTACCGCATATGAAGATTACCGTCTCTGTAATGCGCATTGAGGAATCCATATTTCTTCTGTTGGAAATTTAGACCATAGCAGCTGATCGGTACGAGGCACACTCCCCCCTGAGTTGTCATCACCGGAAGAAAAACAACAAAACATCACTTCCTCTAATCCCTCAGTGGCCGCACTACTTACCTCTGCCGCTGAGGTAAACTGTCAACTTTACTTAGCTCAAGGCTGAATTCACCAATACCAAGCAAAATTAAGCGCATCCTAAGATATCGCAGTTTCTGTAACTATTTTTCAGTGTTGATGAGAGGAAAACGACACTTTTAACCCTAGATAACTAAACCTTCGCAAAATTTACGATCCCTGTAGTATATAAAACAGAACTTTTGTACTTAATTTGGTAACCTATAAATCATGACTTCCTTTGAATAAATTAGGATTAGTACATTTGACGATGAATACTATAATAAAATACTGCTGAGAACCGCTTGGCCGCACGAATACTTGATTCGAACCGCATGTGTACCGTGGGCCGCAGTTTGACTACCACTGTTTTATACTTTACAAAGTTTTAAACGTGTTTCACACCAAATAAAATGTTATATTGCTGGACAGGCATTCAGCTGGCAATAAGATGAAACAATCAACTTTTTTTACCTTCCACAGTGTTGAATAAATGGTGAGAATCAATTACGTTATCTGATGCTCGCAAAGGAAGGGGTCTTAGTGAAAAAATAATTGCAATTTGCAGAATAAAATCTGTTATCGTACATTAAAATCAAATTATTTATTCCTGTTTTGTTTACATATGTGCACAAGTAAATAAACTGTACATTAAAATTATACATGAAATAAATGAACCCAATAATTGAAACAAAGGCATTATTATCAGGTGTCACATTTCTGTCGGTGAATTCTTTTAAAGAATATATTCAACGCGGGACCATTTGCATTACGACACTTTATACACGCTGCATCGCTGGTAAACTCACTGCAGTTACAACATCTGGCGTGATAGCTTTATACGCAGCAGTAATTCGCTCTGACATGTCCTCCCTAGATTTTGGAATCTCGTTGGAGATCACATGCTTTACATGACCCTAGAGGAAGATGACTAACGGCGTCAAATTAAGCGATCATGCTCTGAATAGGAATGGCTCTTTCCACCCACGGATTTGGAAATAAGGGGTTTAATGCATCTCAAAATGCTGATGATTTATGGGAAGACATCCGTCATTTGACGAGTTCTCAGTGCATATTTTCTAATGACAAGGGTAAAGCATTTACCGAAAAATATGTAAACATTTCCCTTTTCAAATAAATAAGGCCGATCATGTGCTATCCGATTATGCCACACATCACATTCAGATTCCACTGTCGTTTGTTGTAGACATGACGAAGCCAGTGTGGGTCTTCATTTGGCCATCAGTGCTTATTTCTGAAATTAACATTCCCGTAATTCGTGTACATGACCACATCAGTAAACGATATTTTCTCCACAAAATTATTGTCTTGGTGGATGACCCACTTAAGTATTCAAAACGATGCTGAAAATGACGAGATAGTGAACGGCCGGATGTGTGTCCAACGACAATAATATTTCGGCAAACAAGCACGTTGCCATCATCAGGTGTGCTGATGATGATGGCAACTTGGGCGTTTGCCGAAATATTGTGCCCGTTGAACAACGACCTCCAGGAAAAGTTGAAGGATTACTGCCGTGTAGCTCTTAATGTAGAGAAATATTGACAGGGTGATATTTATGCCTATAAAGGCTTACAGAACGCTTCTTTGGCTAATAACAGCCTCTCTGTGTATTTGTCGAGAACTAGTATGCGGATTTATTGCAGCAGCTGCAACAATCGTCACTTCTCCAGCTTCGTTGGTGGCAGTCGTCCTTCGTATATATTTTCTTGAGATAAATCTTCCAGTCTCGCGCAGTCTTTTGAGGACATTGAAGAAAGAGGGACGAGTTGGACAGCGTCTGCCTGGGAACCATTCTATTTGGAGCTCTGTTGGTCTTGATGCATTTTGTTGACACTCATAAAAAATTAAGAGCGTATCGACCAATTCTTCATTGCACTGTACTTCTTAAAATGGTTCATACGTTACTAACTATTCGACTCTGTAGATGTTTTACAAGCAATAAATTTTAAATTAAGTGCAGCAATCCTCATAAAAAGACTTGGTCTATGCAGACATTGACTTCAGATAACTCCCCTGAAGAGCAACACAGAACTGGCGACGTGGTTCTTGTCTGGATGACACAGATTTTCTTTGAAACTAGCGTAAACATCACGTATCAATTACTTCTACATCTACATCTACATCCATACTCCGCAAGCCACCCGACGATGTGTGGCGGAGGGAACCTTCAGTACCTCTATCGGTTCTCCCTTATGTTCCAGTCTCGTATTGTTCGTGGAAAGAAAGATTGTCTGTATGCCTCTGTGAGGGCTCTAATCTCTCTGATTTTATCCTCATGGTCTCTTCGCGAGATATACGTAGGAGAGAACAATATACTACTTGACTCCCCGGTGAAGGTATGTTCTCGAAACTTCAACAAAAGCCCGTACTGAGCTACTGAGCGTCTCTCTGGCACAGTCTTCCACTGGAGTTTATCTATCATCTCCGTAACGCTTTCGCGATTACTAAATGATCCTGTAACGAAGCGCGCTGCTCTCCGTTGCATCTTCTCTATCTCTTCTATCAACCCTATCTGGTACGGATCCTACAACGGTCAGCAGTATTCAAGCAGTGGGCGAACAAGTCTACTGTAACCTACTTCCTTTGTTTTCGGACTGTATTTGCTTAGGATTCTTCCAATGAATCTTAGTCTGGCATCTGCTTTACCGACTATTAATTTTATAGGGTCATTCCATTTTAAATCACTCCTAATGTCTACTCCCATATAATTTATGGAATTAACTGCTTCCAGTTGCTGACCTGCTATATTGTAGCTAAATGATAAGGGATATTTATTTCTATGTATTCGCAGCACATTACATTTGTCTACATTGAGATTCAATTGCCATTCCCTGCACCATGCGTCAATCGCTGCAGATCCCCCTTCATTTCAGTACAATTTTCCATTGTTACAACCTCTCGATATACTACAGCATCATCCTCAAAAAGCTTCAGTGAACTTCCGACGTTATCCACAAGGTCATTTATATATATTGTGAATAGCAACGGTCGTACGACACTCCCCTGCGGCACACCTGAAATCACTCTTACTTCGGAAGACTTCTCTCAATTGGGAATGACATGCTGCGTTCTGTTATCTAAGAACTCTTCAATCCAATCACACAATTGGTCTGATATTCCATATGCTCTATGCTCTTACTTTGTTCATTAAACGACTCTGGGGAACTGTATCAAACGCCTTGCGGAAGTCAAGAAACACGGCATCTACTTGGGAACCCGTGTCTATGGCCCTCTGAGTCTCTTGGACAAATAGCGCGAGCTGGGCTTCACACGATCGTCTTTTTCGAAACCCATGCTGATTCCTACAAAGTAGATTTCTAGTCTCCAGAAAAGTCATTATACTCGAACATAATACGTCTTCCAAGATTCTACAACTGATCGACGTTAGAGATATAGGTCTATAGTTCTGCACATCTGTTCGACGTCCCTTCTTGAAAACGGGGATGACCTGTGCCATTTTCCAATCTTTTGGAACGCTACGCTCTTCTAGAAACCTACGGTACACCGCTGCAAGAAGGGGGACAAGTTCGTTCGCGTACTATGTGTAAAATCGAACTAGTATCCCATCAGGTCCATCGGCCTTTCCTCTTTTGAGCGATTTTAATTGTTTTTCTATCCCTCTGTCATCTATTTCGATACCTACCATTTTGTCATCTGTGCGACAATCTAGAGAGGGAACTACAGGTTCTCGGTGGCGGAAGTTTCCATAGTGTGTGGCGTTAACTTCCGGGTTGCGGACCATTCAACGGCTGAAACAACAGCACAAATATCCCTATATTTATTGTGTTTACACTTCGTGATTTTTTTCTTTTTTGGTTTTCAAAACAATTATACCTCTGAATTTGTCTCATCGAAATCTGCCGCTCGGGCAGAAAAAATAGCATATCACTATTTTTAAAAAAGAAGTATTGATGCCTATATCTCGGTTAGTAATGAAGTTGCGAGAGAGCATTGCTGTTTGTACCTTGAGCCATTAGTCACTGTTCGTCAAAGTGAAAACAGATTACGGCCGGCCGGAGTGGCCGTGCGGTTCTAGGTGCTACAGTCTGGAGCCGAGCGACCGCTACGGTCGCAGGTTCGAATCCTGCCTCGGGCATGGATGTGTGTGATGTCCTTAGGTTAGTTAGGTTTAATTAGTTCCAAGTTCTAGGCGACTGATGACCTCAGAAGTTAAGTCGCGTAGTGCTCAGAGCCATTTGAACCATTTTTTGAAAACAGATTACAAATGTCCTTAACGGGTCAAAAGAAATTTGAGGTGAAAATGTTAGGTGCCTGAAAGGAACTTTATACCACAGATTTCACACAAATTATTTGCATTACCAGACTCTATACAGTTTCTGACTTCGAGAATTCAGCATACTATGCCACAGCACCATGCAATCAGAGTAATGAAATATCGTATCATGAAATCGAAAACGTCTTGGTTACGTTCCGGCAGAATCTCCCGTCATGTAGTTTGTGTCACAGTGGTTGCTATAGACTCAGACGGTCAATGCTAACCCAGGCGCGTCAGATGGACGACAGTTTAGGTTAACTTGTAGGCCAGGGAAGTACGGCAAATCGTCGCCCTTACACATAAATAATTCACAAGCCACTGTAGGGGCATGACGTACTGAGAAAGGAAAAGTGGCAGTCTACATACTGGGTGCACAGTCTTCTTTGATTACGGATAATCTAATATAAGTTTTTTAAATTTATCCAAGACATCTTCGCGAGAGGTAAATCATTTTTATTCGAAGTATCTCCACTTAAGTTTCCCGAGCATCTATGTTGCACTTTTGGTGGGCTATACCGAGCTATACCTAGCAGCGCGTCATTGACTTCGTTCGTTGTCTATTGTCCCGTTAGGACTCCAGGTGCTGGAACAATATCCTAAAACTGGTCCCACTAACCTTTTGTATGTGATTTGCTTTACAGACACACTGCACTTTCTCATAAACCCTTCTAAGAAATCTAAGTCTTACATCCACCCTCCCTAATGTGATTTTGGTGATCGTCCATTTCCTACCACTTCTTAGTATCACCCATAAATACTGATATGATGTGACGTGTTCAAGATGCTCTTCACTATCTTGTAATCGGAAACTATCGGGTTCACAAATTGCTGAGTCATGTCCTACTGAAATACGGCCTTTGTGATCGTCTGTGGGAAGGACAGTAACTCGCGGTACTGATGCAGTGGTTACTGATCAGACTGCTCCCTCTGATCGTATGTTGTGACGAATGATTCTCAAGAACATCATACGTGGCGTTTTCCCACTATGCTACTCGACATGCGGGATGCTAAATACCGAAAATACGTACTATATTTTGTGATACAACAAGCCAACGACGGCATTCTCGAGGGTTCTGCTGGGCCTACGTGTCTTCCGTATGTTCGCAAACTTATTGCTGGTAGATTGTTTCACACACCCTCACAGTATACGGCCATTCTGGCAATTCTTCCTATGTGTTCGAATTTTCACAGAAGTTGCCGTTTGTACAGTTCATATATTTTCGTTACTATGTCTCAGTTTGAACAGTATGAACGCCAAATAATTGCTTCCTCATTGCTGTCGAAATTTTCTGCCACAGTGCGAGCCATATACAGAGTGGGTCACCTAAAACTTGCACCACAAGTATTGCAGAAATGGAAAGTGCAATTGATGTGCGGTTTTCACATAAATGGATTGGTAGTCAGGGGTTCGTATTGTTAGCCAATAGGCAGATTGTAATAATACTTAGAAAGCGCATTTTTTGTGCAAAACACACACTTTTAAGTGGAACAATGCCTGTTGACATTAACAGCCCAAAGGTAGGGTAAATTAGAATTTCAGTGGTGTTTGTTGCAGGAGACTAGTGCGACTCGTTTCCAAGATACCGTCATTCTACACCGACAATTGTACAATACATTTGGCAGCACACACTAAAGAAAAACACAAGTGTATACATTAGTTATGTGGATGCTTCGTCGACCTGACAGCCGTGTATGACACTGTCTGGCGGCAGGGTCTGATCTACAAACTACTGCAAGTTGTACCAAGTCGAGAAATTGTGGACCTAATATCCAGCATGCAACAGAAACTAAATAATGGACTACCACAGGGATCTGTTTTAGCCCCATCACTATTCAATTGATACATTAATGATTTACCAACCAAAGTATCAACTAAATTCATCTATGCTGATGACATTACACTGGTAGCACAGAGCAGTAATTTCGAAGATGGTGACCGAATTCTTACAGAGGATCTGGAGAAGATGTCAACTTTCTATAAGACCTGGAGATTGATCCCAAGCACATCAAAAACTGAAGTCTCCTGTTTCCATCTAGCAAATCATGCTGCGAACTACAAATCAAGAGTTCTGCTCAATGGACAAACGTTGAGGTACAATCCTTTCCCAAAATATCTCGGAATCACTCTAGATAGAACCCTGAGCTACAAAGAGCACATCACCAAGCTTTCTCATAAAGTTGCTGCAAGGACAACATACTACATAAGCTCAGTGGTACCACCTCGGGAACCTCTGCTGACTGCGTTTAACTGGCATCAGTCTTGTGTACTCTGCTGCCGAGTACTGTGCACCTATCTGGTTGGAAAGTGTACATGTGAAGAAGGTAGACACAAAACTTAACGACACAATGCGCTGCACTACTGGTTCCATCAAATCAACCCTATGCCACTGGTTACCTGTACTGAGTCACATCCCTCCACCTCACTTAAGGCGGAAACAGCTCTACTGAGGGAGGCCAAGAAAAGCTATGCATCGCCTGCTCTACCACTGCACCAGGAATTCTCTCATCCGCCACAGCAACGATTGCGATCAAGAAGACCAGCAAGTGTTACTGCACGACAACTCATCGCGGATGGTTTCGATCTAAATGAAAGCTGGAAACATGATTGGTCAACAAAAACATTGGGAACAAGAGCCCATCACCTTGATCCCACAAAGAAGCCAAAAGGTTTTGACCTACCGAGGAAACTTTGGTGCCGCCTCAACAGGTTAAGGACTGGACATTGTTGTTGTAGCTACTTCAGGTACAAATGGGGCTGGATCAGTTCACCAATGTGTGAATGTAATCAAGAAGAGCAGACAATTGAACATTCAGTCCAATGCTGTCCACTTCATTCATACCCTGGAATTCCCGATGACTCTCACACCCAGCTTAATTAACTGGTTGAAAAACATGGACTTTAAGGTTTAATCTTGTCTTACATCATATGTATATTGTATAAAATCATTTGCCTTATATCAACTGTATATTGTATAAAATCACCATACGATTAAATAAATAAATTTGGATTCTGACCAGTAACGAGACAACTGACCATCACAGTTCGTGTTCAAAATGACCACCATCAGTGGCAATACATGCTTCCAGCGCGGTATGGAACGATTTCTGCACACGTGCTAACATTTCAACGGAGATGTCCGAGTAGGCTGCACTAATACGTAGTTGCACGTCATCTGGTGCTGTTGGTATGTCCTTGTAGACAGCGCCTTTCAGCTTTCCCCACAGAAAAAAGTCTATAGGTGTATAATCCGAGTAACGCGCCAACCAAGGTGCAGGTCCTTTGTGTCCAATCCACCAATTTGGAAACAATTCGTGAATACATACTGTAGTACTTCGCACACTACGGACTGGACAGCCATCGTATTGGTATCATAGGTTGCTCCCAGTCTGCGGAGGAACGTCTTCTAGCATACGTGGAAGATGATCTCTTAGGGGGCTGCAATACTTGTGGGCGTTCAGTGTTCCGTCTATGAAAAATGGGTCTATGAGCTGATGGGCCACTACCCCACACCAAATGTTTGCACTCGATGGACTCTGGTGTGCCACCTACGAAGCCAACGGCGATTGTCAGCAGACCAATAACGCATGTTTCAGCGGGTTACCTGGCCATGTTTGGGATACGTGGCTTCATCACTAAACAAGATAAATGATACATCTGGGGTATCCTGTCTTAGTGCCCATGTATAGAAGTTAACACGATAATCTTAATCGTTTCCATGCAGCTCTTGATGGACAGAGATGCGATGAGAATGGAAGCTATGTCGTTGGGGAATGCGTAGGACACTTGCCTGACTCATGCCACTTCCTTGCGCAATTGCGCGGGAGCTAACGTGCGGACCAACTGAAACAGCAGCAAGAACATAATTTCCCCCTCTTCCTTCCGTTGCGTTGTCCAGGTGCTATACTACCGCTTTCACGTAACTGGTTGAAGAGGTTGATAAATAACTGCCGAGATGGCTGACGTCTATTGGGATATCTTGCCGCATACACCGTACAAGAACGAACTGCATTCTTCCTACACTCTTCATACACCGTGAACATGAGCGTGTCGGATTTTTCTGCGCTGGTAAGGCCCATCGTCCACGCACTACCTACTGCTTGGACACACTAACTGACTAGCAAGTCGCAATACACTCGAAGAACACATAAGCAGGTTGAATGGCACAAACAATTGTCGGTGTGGAAACTTTTAAAAATACGGTATCTCGTAAGCGACTCGAATTAGAATCTGCAACAAACACCACTGACATTCTGATCTATTCTACTTTTAGTCTGTTAATGTCAGTAGGCATTGTTCCATTTTAAAATTATATGTTTGCACAAATATATATTTTTAACTATTATTACAGTCTGCTTATAGGCTAACAGTACGAGCCCCCAACTACCATTCCATTCAGTGCAAACCGCACATCACTAGCATTTTCTACGAGGGTCGTTTGAAAAGTCCGTGCAAAATCCGAGAGATGGCACTACCGGCGCGTATCGACGTCATGTTTAGTTAGTAGCATCTTTGGAAAGAACGTACACCAGGTTTCAGCCATATTGGTCTATTTCTTTGTGTTTGGCATTCGTGTAAATCAAGGAAGTCGAGTGATTGTCAAAAAATGGACGAAAAAGAATTTCGTGTGGTAATTGAACATTATTTTATGAAAGGCAAAACGCCTCAGGAGAATAAAGAGAAACTTGATAAACATTACGGGGACTCTGCACCTCCGATTAGAACAGTTTATAAGTGGTTTCAAAATTTTCGGAGTGGCCATATGGGCACAAGTAATGCTGAACGTTCTGGGCGCCCTGCGGAGGTTACGACTCCAGAAATCATTGATAAAGTCCATTATATGGTGATGGATGACAGAAGAGTTAAGGTGCGTGAGATTGCTAGTGCTGTGGGCATCTCGAATGAACGGGCACATGATATTTTGCATAAACATTTGGACATGAGAAAGCTATCCACAAGATGGGTTCCGCGACTGCTCACGCTTGACCAAAAACGGAATCGTGTGCGTCGTGTTGCAAGGATGATTTGCAGCTGTTCAGGAAGAATCCGCAGGACTTTAAATATCGTTTCGTCACTGTGGATGAAACATGGATACATTACTACACTCCTGGAAATTGAAATAAGAACACCGTGAATTCATTGTCCCAGGAAGGGGAAACTTTATTGGCACATTCCTGGGGTCAGATACATCACATGATCACACTGACAGAACCACCGGCACATAGACACAGGCAACAGAGCATGCACAATGTCGGCACTAGTACAGTGTATATCCACCTTTCGCAGCAATGCAAGCTGCTATTCTCCCATGGAGACGATCGTAGAGATGCTGGATGTAGTCCTGTGGAACGGCTTGCCATGCCATTTCCACCTGGCGCCTCAGTTGGACCAGCGTTCGTGCTGGACGTGCAGACCGCGTGAGACGACGCTTCATCCAGTCCCAAACATGCTCAATGGGGGACAGATCCGGAGATCTTGCTGGCCAGGGTAGTTGACTTACACCTTCTAGAGCACGTTGGGTGGCACGGGATACATGCGGACGTGCATTGTCCTGTTGGAACAGCAAGTTCCCTTGCCGGTCTAGGAATGGTAGAACGATGGGTTCGATGACGGTTTGGATGTACCGTGCACTATTCAGTGTCCCCTCGACGATCACCAGTGGTGTGCGGCCAGTGTAGGAGATCGCTCCCCACACCATGATGCCGGGTGTTGGCCCTGTGTACCTCGGTCGTATGCAGTCCTGATTGTGGCGCTCACCTGCACGGCGCCAAACACGCATACGACCATCATTGGCACCAAGGCAGAAGCGACTCTCATCGCTGAAGACGACACGTCTCCATTCGTCCCTCCATTCACGCCTGTCGCGACACCACTGGAGGCGGGCTGCACGATGTTGGGGCGTGAGCGGAAGACGGCCTAACGGTGTGCGGGACCGTAGCCCAGCTTCATGGAGACGGTTGCGAATGGTCCTCGCCGATACCCCAGGAGCAACAGTGTCCCTAATTTGCTGGGAAGTGGCGGTGCGGTCCCCTACAGCACTGCGTAGGATCCTACGGTCTTGGCGTGCATCCGTGCGTCGCTACGGTCCGGTCCCAGGTCGACGGGCACGTGCACCTTCCGCCGACCACTGGCGACAACATCGGTGTATTGTGGAGACCTCACGCCCCACGTGTTGCGCAATTCGGCGGTACGTCCACCCGGCCTCCCGCATGCCCACTATACGCCCTCGCTCAAAGTCCGTCAACTGCACATACGGTTCACGTCCACGCTGTCGCGGCATGCTACCAGTGTTAAAGACTGCGATGGAGCTCCGTATGCCACGGCAAACCGGCTGACACTGACGGCGGCGGTGCACAAATGCTGCGCAGCTAGCGCCATTCGACGGCCAACACCGCGGTTCCTGGTGTGTCCGCTGTGCCTTGAGTGTGATCATTGCTTGTACAGCCCTCTCGCAGTGTCCGGAGCAAGTGTGGTGGGTCTGACACACCGGTGTCAATGTGTTCTTTTTTCCATTTCCAGAAGTGTATACTCCTGAGACCAGACAACAATCCAAACAATGGGTTACCAAGGGAGAATCTGCACCAAAAAAGGCGAAGACCAATCTTTCGGCGGGAAAGGTTATGGCGACTGTCTTTTGGGATTCGCAAGGGATAATCCTCATCGACTATGTGGAAAAGGGTAAAACTATTACAGGTACATATTATTCATCGTTATTGGACCGTCTGAAAACCGAGCTGCAAGAAAAACGCCGGCGATTGGACCGCAAATAAGTCCTTTTCCATCACAACAATGCACCAGCACACATCTCAGCAGTTGTAGTCGCAAAATTAATGGAAATAGGATTCCAACTCGTTTCACTTTCCCCCTATTCTCCCTCGGATTACTATTTGTTCCCCAGTTTGTAGAAATGGCTGGCGGGACAAAGATTTTATTCAAATGAGGAGATGATTGCAGCAACTAATAGATATTTTGCAGACTTGGACAATTCCTATTATTCGGAAGGGATCAACAAATTAGAATAGCGTTTCATAGAGTCTATAAGTCCAAAAGGAGACTATGTCGAAAA
Organism: Schistocerca americana; assembly: GCF_021461395.2. Classification (NCBI taxonomy): domain Eukaryota; kingdom Metazoa; phylum Arthropoda; class Insecta; order Orthoptera; family Acrididae; genus Schistocerca; species Schistocerca americana. The sequence continues at coordinate 709,493,766 of NC_060130.1, read as the reverse complement.
ATAAAAAAGGTTTACCCCAAACACGTAAGTAGTTTTAATTTTTGCACGGACTTTTCAAACACCCCTCGTATTTCCGCAATATTTGCGGTGCAAGTTTTAAATCATCCACCCTGTAAATGATGTAAGACTTTATTAATGGAACACGTTAGTGTATGTTTAATTTGAAACACCGGAAAATAATATGCAATAATTCGAAATTCATAGTTCAGTTACAGAATGAATGCGACTGCATGTTTTAAAGCGACAGCAAGTGAGTGGACAAAGTAGCGTCCTCTATCACGCCCTGTTAGGTGTGTATCCAAAGAGCTTTAATAGCATTCAACGTTACATAGCGAGCTACCATAGGGAAAGATTGCATCAGCGATCAAGATTTAATGTCGACACCAAAGTTTTTAAAGGTGGCGAGTGTTCATTCATGATGAGTGTGTTAGGCCCCAGTGTGCAATTGTAGGCTGTTTAGGAGTTTTAGTACTGTCTATAGCATTGATTTGATTTTTCACGGTGCCATTACTGTTTTCGTTTGTATACATTACAGGATGTTCAGAGATAACTTTAGGTTATAAGTTAATGTGATGTGTATCCGCAAAATACAATACATGGTCACAAATTATGATTCATCCTTCTAAAACGCTTCCAAAAGCAGCTAGATTAGATTAGTACTTGTTCCATGGATCATGAATACGACACTCCGTAATGATGTGGAACGTTTCAGGTTAATAACAGGTGTCGATACAGGATATTACATTACACAAAATATTACATGACACTTAATATTTTTAATTTTTTTTTGTGGGGGTAATTACGCACTTACTATATCCAAAAATTCATCTAATGAGTAGAAAGAGTTGCCATTAAGAAATTCTTTTAATTTCCTTTTAAATGCTATGTAGCTATCTGTCAGACTTTTGATGATATTGGGTAAGTGACCAAAGACTTTTGTGGCAGCATAATTTATCCCCTTCTGAACCAAAGTTAGATTTAATCTTGATTAGTGAAGATCATCCTTTCTCCTAGTGTTGTAGCCATGTACACTGCTATTACTTTTGAATTCGTTCGGATTGTTAATAACAAATTTCATAAGTGAATATATATATATATTGTGAGGCTACAGTGAAGGTCTCTAGCTCTTTAAATAAGTGTCTGGAGGATGATCTTGGATGAGCTCCAGCAATTATTCTGATTACACGCTTTTGTGCAATGAACACTCTTTCATTCAATGACGAGTTACCCCAGGATATGATGCCATACGAAAGCAGAGAATGAAAATAGACGTGGTAAGCTAATTTACTGAGATGTATATCGCCAAAATTTGCAATGACCCTAATAGCATAAGCAGCTGAACTCAAACGTTTCAGCAGATCTTCAATGCGTTTTTTCCAGTTCAATCCCTCATCAATGCAAACAACTAGAAATTTTGAACATTCTACCTTAGCTACCGATTTCTGATTGAAGTCTATATTTATTAATGGTGTCATTCCATTTACTGTGTGGAACTGTATGTACTGTGTTTTGTTAAAGTTTAATGAGAGCCCATTTGCAGAGAACCACTTAATGATTTTCTGAAAAACATCATTTACAATTTCACCAGTTAATTCTTGTCTGTTGGGTGTGATAGCTATACTTGTATCATCGGCAAAAAGTACCAGCTTTGCATCTTCGTGAATATAGAATGGCAAGTCATTAATATATACACTCCTGGAAATGGAAAAAAGAACACATTGACACCGGTGTGTCAGACCCACCATACTTGCTCCGGACACTGCGAGAGGGCTGTACAAGCAATGATCACACGCACGGCACAGCGGACACACCAGGAACCGCGGTGTTGGCCGTCGAATGGCGCTAGCTGCGCAGCATTTGTGCACCGCCGCCGTCAGTGTCAGCCAGTTTGCCGTGGCATACGGAGCTCCATCGCAGTCTTTAACACTGGTAGCATGCCGCGACAGCGTGGACGTGAACCGTATGTGCAGTTGACGGACTTTGAGCGAGGGCGTATAGTGGGCATGCGGGAGGCTGGGTGGACGTACCGCCGAATTGCTCAACACGTGGGGCGTGAGGTCTCCACAGTACATCGATGTTGTCGCCAGTGGTCGGCGGAAGGTGCACGTGCCCGTCGACCTGGGACCGGACCGCAGCGACGCACGGATGCACGCCAAGACCGTAGGATCCTACGCAGTGCCGTAGGGGACCGCACCGCCACTTCCCAGCAAATTAGGGACACTGTTGCTCCTGGGGTATCGGCGAGGACCATTCGCAACCGTCTCCATGAAGCTGGGCTACGGTCCCACACACCGTTAGGCCGTCTTCCGCTCACGCCCCAACATCGTGCAGCCCGTCTCCAGTGGTGTCGCGACAGGCGTGAATGGAGGGACGAATGGAGACGTGTCGTCTTCAGCGATGAGAGTCGCTTCTGCCTTGGTGCCAATGATGGTCGTATGCGTGTTTGGCGCCGTGCAGGTGAGCGCCAAATCAGGACTGCATACGACCGAGGCACACAGGGCCAACACCCGGCATCATGGTGTGGGGAGCGATCTCCTACACTGGCCGTACACCACTGGTGATCGTCGAGGGGACACTGAATAGTGCACGGTACATCCAAACCGTCATCGAACCCATCGTTCTACGATTCCTAGACCGGCAAGGGAACTTGCTGTTCCAACAGGACAATGCACGTCCGCATGTATCCCGTGCCACCCAACGTGCTCTAGAAGGTGTAAGTCAACTACCCTGGCCAGCAAGATCTCCGGATCTGTCCCCCATTGAGCATGTTTGGGACTGGATGAAGCGTCGTCTCACGCGGTCTGCACGTCCAGCACGAACGCTGGTCCAACTGAGGCGCCAGGTGGAAATGGCATGGCAAGCCGTTCCACAGGACTACATCCAGCATCTCTACGATCGTCTGCATGGGAGAATAGCAGCCTGCATTGCTGCGAAAGGTGGATATACACTGTACTAGTGCCGACATTGTGCATGCTCTGTTGCTTGTGTCTATGTGCCTGTGGTTCTGTCAGTGTGATCATGTGATGTATCTGACCCCAGGAATGTGTCAATAAAGTTTCCCCTTCCTGGGGCAATGAATTCACGGTGTTCTTTTTTCAATTTCCAGGAGTGTATTAAGAACAGCGGAGGACCCAAGACCGAACCTTGCGGCACCCCATTCTTGATTGTTTCCCAGTCTGAGAAATCATCAGTTTTTTGCATATTAGGTGACCCGCTTTTTTCAACTTTCTGCACTCTTCCAGTTAGGTATGATTTAAACCATTTGAGCGCTGTCCCTTTCATACCACAGTACTTGAGCTTATTTAGGAGGATTACATGATTTACACAATCAAAAGCCTTTGAGAGATCACAAAAAATCCCAACGGGTGACTTCCAGTTACTCAGAGCATTTAATATTTCATTAGTGGAAGTATATATAGCATTTTCCGTTGAAAAACTTTTCTGGAAACCAAACTGACGTTTTGTTAAAACTTTATTTTTACAAAGGTGTGAAGCTACTCTACAATACATTACTTTTTCAAGAATTTTGGATAAGGCAGTCAGAAGAGAGATTGGGCAGTAGTTGTTGACATCCAACGTATGCCCTTTTTTATGCAGTGGTTTAACAATGGCATACTGCAGTCTATCTGGGAAAATACCCTGCTTCAGAGAGCTATTACATATGTGGCTAAATACCCACTTATCTCTTGGGAACAAGCTTTTATTATCCTGCTGGAAATGCCATCAATTCCATGTGAGCTTTTATTCTTGAGAGAGTTTATTATCTTCCTAATTTCAGAAGGAGAGGTGGGTGTAATTTCAATTGTATCAAATGGTGTTGGTAAGGCCTCTTCCAATAACTGCCTTGCTTCTTCTAATGAACATTTAGGTCCTACTTTCTCTACAACATTTAAAAAATGATTATTCAAAATGTTTTCGACTCCCGGCTTGTTGCTTGTCAAGTTTCCATTCACTTTGATGGTAATGCCATCATCCTGTACTCTTGGTTGCCCTGTCTCCCTTGTAATAACATTCCAAATTGTTTTGATTTTGTTATCAGAGGTATTAATCTCAGACATGATGCACATGCTTCTGGACTTTTTAATAACCTTTCTTAATGTAGCACAGTAGTTTTTATAATATTTGGCTGTTTCTGGGTCATTACTATTTCTTGTTGTTAGATACAGTTCCCTTTTGTGGTTACAAGATATTTTTATTCGTTTAGTAAGCCAAGGTTTTTTGCATGGTTTCTTATAATTAGATTTAACTACTTTCTTGGGGAAACAGTTTTCAAATTCTCTTACAAGTGTATCATGAAATAAGCTATATTTAAAATTTGCATCGGGTTCCTTGTACACATCATCCCAGTCTAACTGCTGAAGATTTTCTCTGAAATTTCTAATTATTGAGACATTAACTGAACGCATAACTTCGGAGAGTAGTTTTGAATTACTGAATGGAGCTATGTCATATACTGTAACTAGTTGAGCACCATGATCAGAAAGGCCATTCTCAACAGGACAAGAATTTATGTTTTTAAACTTATCTTGGTCTATAAAAGTGTTATCTATCAATGTGCTGCTGTCCTTTACTACATGAGTAGGAAAATTAATGACAGATGTCATTCTTCCAAGGTCATTCTTCCAGATCATTCTTCCTATTACCCTATTTCAGTAAATCAACATTGAAGAGCCCACAAATAATAATTTGCTTTCCCCTATCTGACAGATGGCACAACATGGCATCCAAGTTTTCCAGGAATAAATGAAAGTTTCCTGAAGGGGACCTATATACTGTTACAATTATAAAAGAGCCCTTCTTCAGTTTACGTTGACAGGTACATGCTTCTATATGTTGCTCTAGACAAAACTTATTTGTATCTAAGCTTTTTACTTAGCGATAACTTTTGACATCTATGGCAACTGCTCCTCTCACCTTATTCTCTCTACTCATATGTGCAGCTAGTTTATAACCACTGATATTTACCTTTTCCATATCAGACACAATGTGATGCTCAGACAGGCATAGTATATCTATTGCATTACCAGATTCAATGTCATCTAAACAAACCAGGAGCTCGTCTACTTTATTCTTCAATCCCAGAATATTTTGGCGAAAAATGATGACATTATTTTTTACTTTACTTTTGTGGGAATCTCCTTTTTTCTTTAATGGTTCAAATGGCTCTGAGCACTATGGGACTCAACTTCTGAGGTCATTAGTCCCCTAGAACTTAGAACTAGTTAAACCTAACTAACCTAAAGACATCACACACATCCATGCCCGAGGCAGGATTCTAACCTGCGACCGTAGCGGTCTCGCGGTTCCAGACTGCAGCGCCTAGAACTGCACGACCACTTCGGCCGGCTTTTCTATAATCCACCAATATTGTGGTTAAATATGGCAACACTATTATTTACTTTCCTGTTGTGAGAATCTTGTGAGCTTTGGACCTCTTTAGCACCTTCCTGCCTGAACTTCTCATTGGACACTGATATTAGTTTAAAAAAGAGGTACATCCATGAGTACTAGCGTCCCCCCTTATGGATTTCGCTAACAATCCTGCCAGTTTACCCTTCCCTTTCCTATTGAGGTGTAGGCCATGCCTTGTGGAATCCCCCCTATCAATAGCCTCGACAGGAACCAATCCAATGTCTGACAGAGTGGCCGCCCTACGCAACTGATCCAACTCCATTACCCTCCTGACAGAGCGGTTCAACTGGGGCTGATCATGCCACACGAAAGCAGGCACCAGCCCAACATTGGTATGGGTCGTAGCAGAGGCTATTTTCACCAAGTCACACTCAATACTGTAGCCCTGATCCCTATCAATACTGTTTCCCACTCCACCCACTATCATCACATGATCCTGCTTTGAGAAACCCTTGCACAAGGAACCTATATCCTCTACCACCTGACTAAGACATGCACTTGGCTTGAAAAAGTTTGTGACCTGGTACCTGTCACCTAACTTTCCTTGCAAAATCTGGCCCACAACTCTTCCATGGCTGCTACCTAGCAACGGAACTTTCCTCTTACTTTCTACTTTTTTTGAAACAGTTGGTTTCCGTTGCATCTTAACTAAATCTACTTCTACTGGAGCCTCTTCCTGCCTTAACTGTGGTAGCAAGACAAATCTATTGGTTGTGCCAATTGGGAAACTGTCAGACACTGTCCTCTTTCTGTGGCCCCTGTTCCCAGCTACCACTTCCCATCGCTGTTTACCCTCCCCCCCCCCCCCCCTTAACCTCTTCAGTTCCTCCCTCGCTCTGTCCAAATCAGCCTGAAGGGCTCTAATTTTCTCCTCCTGTTCAGCTATAATCCTATCTCTAGAGCAAACCCTGCAAAAGAATGGAAGAGTCCCGTCTGCTTCCCCAATTCCCACGCCGCTAGAATTTCCCCAATGAAACCACCTGTCACAACAGCTGCACAAAACCTCTGAACTAACTTTCCTACTGCAGCTCACACACTTAGTATCCATGGTAGTTTAGAAATTAGTTAAGAGATTTACTAAGTGATAACGATAATATATTAAATACAGATGCAAAAGGACACTAAATATGTTTTGGAAATTAATATGTAAGTAAACTATTACCAAATGCACTTAAATTTGTGGTATAACGCTAAATATGCACGATAAAAAATTAGGCCTAAACAGCCGAAAGTAACCAAAACGAACTTTTTGCTGTTACTGGAAGAATACTCAAATAAAAGAAAAACCTTTAATGTCAAGCTTGAAGAGCACACTAATGACCGTATTTAATTAGTTAATCTATACCAAATGCACTTAAGATTGCGGTTTAACGCTAAGTATGCACACTCGGAAAGTAAGGCAAAGCCGCGAAATATAAACAAAACGAACTATTCGCGATTACTGGAACAATACGCAAATAAAAGAAAAACCTTTAATGGTGAGCTTGAGAAGCACCCTAATTAACATATTTAATCATTGAAACTACAGCAAATGCACGTACAATTGCGGTATAACGCTAAATATGCACACTCGAAAAAGTAGGCCTAGGCAGCAGTAAGTAAACAAACGAACTTTTCGCGATTACTAGAAAACTACGCAAATAAAAGAAAAACTTTTAATGGTGAGCTTGAAGAGTAAACTAAAGAACGTATTTAATTAGTTAAAAGTGTTCAACTACAATAAATTACAACCTAAATTACTTATCTTTCACGAGAGCTCTGTTTCCGTACGTGCGGCCTCATCTGCAGCTGTGCGGACAAAATATGTGAAAGCTTATCTTGCAGCTTATTAATCTTAGAGTCCAATATTATATATGAAAGCTTTTTTTTCTTGTTGTAACACTGTGCATATTAATTTAAACCATTAACTTTTATTATTTTTGTGTTCGCACTACTTAACAGTGATGTTGCTATTGGCTGACTACCAGACTGACAGCCAGAAGTCATCTAAATAAAATACAAAGAAATTTCGCGAGATTTAATACTGGTACGCTTCACCGGCGTGTGAGAACTGTACAGAATGCAGAAAACAAATTGACTATCAATCCGAATAATGTCTCACAAAACCGACTGCTATGCCAGAAAAGCTGCAGAGCCCAAAGAGGTACCCATCCTCCCTAGACTCTATTGTGGAGAATTACATAACTTATCACAAACATGAGAAGAAGCAAAGATCAGCGGAATGACTTCAACATTCAGAAGCAATTATGAAACTCGAAACAATACTAGACACCGAACAGTCATTCCCAACAGTTTTTGGAACAAATAATCACACATTTTTGTCATTATGGTTCTCTATAAATGTTGAAGCTTACTGTAAGACTTATAAAGGCTGCGTTGGATTACTCAAAACGTATGGAGAAGAATGCTCTCTCAAGAAATCTGTTTCCTGCACAACGGTCGTCTGTATACCGCAGCTGGCCACACAGGAACTGTCGCAGAAAATAAGGTGAGAAATTTCGGTAATGTACCTTATAATTTTGATGACACCTAAAGTGACATTCACTCTTTTTTTTTTTTAAGTTGGAGGAATTCCTGGGTGGCAAAATTATTATCGATAATTTTGACGTCATAGAGGCTGTAATGTTAGCTGCTTGAGAAAATATAAGTATCCTGACCATTGCACTAGCGTGGAAGAACTCTCACACACTTTCACTTGATCTGCATAAGCGATTATTGTGTTGGAAAGAAACTAAAGGTCTCCCATTCTTCGTTATGAACAGAATGATTCAAAAATACTTTTGGAAACAGATTGCCGGCCGGTGTGGTCGAGAGGTTCTAGGCGCTTCAGTCTGGAACCGCGCGACTGCTACGGTCGCAGGTTCGAATCCTGCCTCGGGCATGGTTGTGTGTGATGTCCTTAGGTTAGTTAGGTTTAAGTAGTTCTACGTTCTAGGGGACTGATGACCTCAGATGTTAAGTCCCGTAGTGCTGAGAGCCATCTGAACCATTTGCAAACAGATTCCTTACACCAAAACAAAAAAAAACTTTCACCTAAACACATGTCTGAAAATCTTTCGGTTGATAGTTATTAATTAAGTTTCCAGCTACAAGCCAACACCTTAATTTCATTCATTCATAGACGGCTTTGTCTCAGTGTTTCCATTGTATTCCATACTGTTGTGTTGTGCCATGCAGACTTGTTTGCATTTGTCATTAGTCAGTCTCCAACATTTCAATTGTGTGCATGTTCTAGGTCAACTGAAAGTGTTCCGTTCAACCATGGCAGGATAGTCATTTCAGGAGCAGGCAGACATGATTTTTATGTAGTCCTAGCGAATGGTAAAGGATGCGAGGTTGCACATTTGTATGAGATGGTGTTTCCAACCAGGTCATCCAGCCTTTGCTGCTATTTATCGTCGCGTTACTGAGAGTGGATTGAAACACTGCAGACTATTGATCGAGGAATGACAAGACTTGCTCTTACGCCTGACCAGGAAGAAAACGTCGATCCTGGCATCAACATGGAACAAGTTGCCCTTGGAATGTGGTGCACGTCAAAGTTCAGAAAGCTGATACTTCACAAGAAGATCATGCATCCACATCGTCTTCTAAGCGTGCAGGGACTTTCGCCTTCCGATCACCTACCACGAGAGAACTTTTGATGATGGTTATTGTAATATCTCTTTATATTCGATGAATTATTCTGATACAATTCTACCCTTGAATGACGTTTACAAATTTTCTATCTTCATACTCGCAGAATCCATGCGAAAAGTAGTTCATACAATAGCTATGCCATGAGCGCATAAGTATTCTTTGTAGTACTCTCTCTGGTAGTTGTTAGAAAAAAAAAAAAAAAAAAAAAAAGGGAACGGGAGCTTCCGAGAGTGTCTTCGTGCCGATTAGCCTGTGCTTGGTTTGGAAGAACTGTAATCTGATTATTGAGATTTATTACAGAAGATAACTGATATGAACTGTACGATTAAATGGAAATATATATAGATGGCTCCTTCAAGTAAATGGTGTGTATTTTAAATTTGAGAATTAATGATATTTATCGATATATTGCGTAGTTGTTAATCAGAAGGGACTTCCGAAAGACTGGATACGAACCTGCACTTAATAATCCAAGAGCTCCATTGCTTCTTCGGAAGGTTAAACTTCATCAAAGCCAAATATCCGCTTGATCTGAGGTTTCCCGACTGATTATACAACGATCCCAAAATTACGAGGCATTTTATTTGTGCAGATTAGCAGACTGCCGCAAAGCACGAGCCTGCAGAGAAGAAGAATCATCGCCTGATTTCATTCTAACAAGTAAAATTTCAGAATCATTTTGAGTGACTGAGCTATGACTGTATTTCCTATCATGAATGATTGATTGCTCGAACGAATTGAGAGCTACAGAATTACGTAGATAGGAGGAAAAATTACAGTGGCGCCAGTGTGACAGGACTCTCTTGGATTGTTATATAATATATGTATTTTTTTGTTTCATGAAAACCAACGAGAACGAGAGGTAACTAATCTGAAGAGAGATTCGGTGCTCATAGTAAAAGATTGCTGATACCAAGAAACGATTTCAACTATTGGACAACACCGAGACTACAGAACAAGGCCAGAGAAATCTAATTTTTTTTTCATCCTGTAGTTAAAATAGTTTGAAATCAATTTAGAAAGAACTTTTTTCCAGATAGTAGTTAGATTGTAGAACTGTATATTGTGTGATTTTCGTATCTGGACATTGAACTTTATACCATCTGTGAAGTAATTTGAAAGTTAAGTGTGTCTACGACAGTAAATTTGAAACTGTATTTAGTGATTTGAACCTGATATTGACAGTTATTTAATGGTATTGACTAGAGCGGCATTTAAGATGTCATTGAATCAGCAACGAGACGTGCAACAGCCTTCAGCTGTTTGCACAGAAGCAGAGGCCACGGATAGTAATTCTGAGACTGTTGTGGCTAGCGGTAGCAATATAAATAATCCCGCTGGTTCAGAAAACATTCATACAACAGCTGATCAGACTGTTGTTGACACATTAGTTGTTATTATGCAACAGTTGTCTCTATTAGCCGAAGGCCAAGCGGAGGTGAAACGAGACTTATCCGTTATACAAAATGAATTCAAAAATCAACTAGCCGAAAATCAAACAGAATTACAAAATCAGTTAAGAGCAACCTTTACCGAATTAGATCAGAGATTAAATACCCAGACACAGGAAATAAAGGAACAGGCAGAAAGGACCGAACAGAATCTTATTGCTCGAATTGAGCAGGTCCGCCAACAATGCCAAGAAAACAATAGTAAATTAAAAGCGGAACTAACCGAATATGTATCCGTCAAAATTGACACGATACAAAAACAAGTAGAACTGTTTCCTCAAGTAATACAAGCTCAAGAGGACATACAGTGTTCCGTAGCTATGATACCAGAAATAACAGAATCCCAAGACAATCTAAAGAAGCAATTTGACGAAGTGAAGGAAAAACAGGAGACAGTGGAACATAGAATGAATGTACTTGCGGGAAAGTTTTCAGAAATGACATTAGAGCGGCAAAATTCTCCTTCGGAAACGATAGAAGAAACTGTGAAAGTAGCTTTACAGTCAATTTCAGAGAGTTCCGAGGATAATTTTTTTAACAAAGGGTTAAAGGAAGTTCGAGAACAACTTGGCGAAGAATTCTCGCGTTGGAAAGAAAATATTGAAAGATCACTAAATCTCTCGCAGCAGGATTTAGAAACAGCGAGAAGTAGGAAACAAAACTCTCAATCTGCGCGTGACATTCCGTCCACGTCAAGATCCGATGTAGATAGAACTGGAACATCACAAGTTAGATTGGATATAACGGAGAGCCACAGGGAAAAGTACGAACAGGATGATTTTTGGAATCGTAGTAGTGTTGAGGAGAAGATGATTAAACAGAGACAATTTCAAATCTTTAACCCTGACAAAAAGAATGTTCATCCTGTAGTCTTTATTCGAAGTTTCAATGGTCTATTTCCACGATCTTGGACAGAATGGCAAAAGATTAGTTTTGTATCTGGATATATACAAGGAACAGGAGCATTGTGGGCATCCGAACAAACATCTTCTTGTAAATGTTACAAAGAATTTGAGCAGGCTTTTCTAGCAAAATATTGGTCTGCTGGAATACAAGAAAGACTTAGGCAGGAAGTATTATATCCTGAGCCTTTCTCATTTTCTAGAGGATCTCTAAAGAGATATTTTGAGAAATACATTAATAAATCTTTGTATTGGGATGTACCGATTCCTTTGCCGGATATACTTAGACTACTCAAGTCCAGACTACCCACCAGTATAAGGAATCAGCTGTTATATACAAATGATAAGGATATAGACTCATTTATGACTACGCTTGATCGTATTGATATAATTGAGGAGGACAATAAAAGGGCAAGAGAAATGCCATATCAAAGAAGAGCAATAGAAGCGAATCCGAGCTGCAACTCGAGTGGGAATGGCAGTAATGGTAGCAGTAACAATAATCATAACCAACTACACTCTCCGAGGAGACTTAGAAATGGACAAAATGCAAACAATAATTATTACCATAATGAAAACTTTAGTAATGGTGCAGCGAGGGGCTATTTCAGGAACAGTAGGAATTTTAATCGATATGATCCAATGTATGGCAACACAGGACAGTTCTACCAACACCAGCAGAACAACAACAATAATTACACAAATCAAGCAAGACAATGTAGACCGAATGCACCACAACAACCAATAATCACTGAAGTAGCTGAAGAGATAAATACCAATCGGACCAATAATCAGTCAAACTAAACATGACCGCATCGTGCCCCGGAGGAGCGGTCAGGGGATCTGTTAGGGGCGAAACAGTAAAATTACAAATGTTAAGATATAATGATGGTGAGCTGTTGACTGAAGAGTTAACAAAGGATTTAATAACGTGTCATAATGACAGATCGAGTGTTCCGGTATCGGAAGTATGTGTTGAAATAGAGGAAGTTCCAACGAATGTGATATTGGACACCGCCGCTTCCGCCAATGTCATCTCAGGCGCTCTTTTTCGGAGAATTATTAGGAAGAAGAAGGTACCAATTTTGCCAGTACAGAACTGCAAAATCATCGGAGCTGTTGGAGCACGCTCTCCCAATGTCAAAATACAAACACAATTAGAGATGAAAATGGGAAATGTAGCAATAAAATGCACGTTCCTTGTAGTGGAGAAGTTATTAGTGGACTGTATTCTTGGTATTGGGAGTATGCAGGAGTACGATTGTCAGATAGATTTTTTGGAAGGAATAGTTAAATTTAGATTAAATGGAGAAGAGATAGCACTGGATTTAAATAGAAAGGAAACGGTGCATGAGAAATATTGTCGCGGTGCCATAATTCAATTAATTGACACTACAAACGGTCGTTGGAAGGAGCTTTCAAAGGATTTGATACAACAGGAGGACTTTAACCAAACAACAATGATAAAAGCTAGTGAATCAAATCAGCTTACCGGAGAACAAAGGCAGCAGCTTCATTATTTGTTAGAGGCATATGAAGAGATTTTTGATGAGAAACCAGGAATTATTAAAGGGTATATTTGTCACCTACAAGTGAAGCCACATCAGACTTACTGTTACACGCACTACCCGATCCCCTGGCGTTTAAAACAATCTGTTCAAAGGGAGATAAATAGAATGTTAGAATGGAACTTGATTGAGCCATCAACTAGTCCATATTGTTCTCCGCTCTTAGTCGTCCCAAAACCTGGAGGTAACGTTAGATTAGTTCTGGATGCGAGAGAGATTAATAAAATAATAGTACCTGTAAGAACTCATCCGGAAAATATAGATGAATTAATTCAAAATTTCCAGGATGTTTCGTACTTAACTAGTGTTGATTTGAGAAGTTCGTACTGGCAGGTCCAAATGGATGAAGAATCTAGGAAATATACCGCATTTATCTATGCTGGGAGAAGTTACCAATTTAGAGTTGTCCCATTCGGACTTAATATTAGTGCCGGGATATTTATTTCAGCGTTGGATTATGTTCTTGGACCAGAATTGCGTAGTCGCATAACTGTGTTTGTTGACGACTTATTAATAGCCACGAAAACATGGGAAGAGCATTTGCATATTTTGGAAAGGATTTTTGCTGTTTTCAAGAAAACCGGAATTACAGTAAACTTACAAAAGTCTCAATTTGCTTTACCACAAATCAAGTTCTTAGGACATATGATAGATGCGAAAGGTATCCTGCCTACTGAGAAGAAGATAAGTGCAATTCGCAATTTTCCATCACCACGGAATAAAAGACAGCTGAAGGGATTTATAGGTATGGCATCGTTCTTCCGTCGTTTCATAAAGACTCAAGCCATGAATTCTGAGGCATTAAACCGGCTTCTACGGAAGGATGTGCCATGGCAATGGACTGAAGAATGTGAACTAGCTTTTCGAGACATTAAAGACCAACTCGTTAACGCATCCTTATTATATCACCCTGATATGAATTGTGAGTTCTGTCTGTCCACGGATTCATCGGATGTTGGATTAGGTGCTTGTCTCTTCCAAATAAGGAAAATAAAAGGGGTACCAACATTCTGTCCGATAGCATTTGCTAGTCGAGTGTTATCGCCCTGTGAAAGAGCTTATACGACCACAGAACTTGAAGCACTTGCGGTTATCTGGGCATTCAAGAAGTTTAACTATTATTTATATGGTTCGAAAACGATTGTGTATTGTGACCATCAATCACTAACCTTTTTGCAAACATGTAAATTATTACATCCTAGATTGTCACGTTGGACAATGACACTACAACAGTACCAATTTAAAATTATTCATGTTTCTGGCAAAGAAAATATTATTGCGGATGCGCTGTCAAGATCCCCAGAAGGTTTAACGCCGGAAATGGAATCAGTAAATACTTCGGATTTTCCAGTATTACTGTTGCAGGACAATATCTACAAGACTTATTATGTACATCTTTGTAGAGATATGGGAAATTTACAACGAAAAGACCGTCGATGGAAGAAGATAATTCAGCTAAAGGAACAACAAAATTCAAGGGCTAATTTAGATCATTATAAATTAGTAAATGGAGTATTATTCTTCAGACGTGGGAAGGACAACAATCCACGGTGGTGTGTATGTATCCCGAAGGAATATGAGGAAAAATTAATTTGGTTTACCCACTTATCATGGGGACATTTTGGTGTAATTAAATGTGCCAATAAAATAGGAGCATACTGTTATTTTCCGAATATTCGGAGAAAAGTGCACCAAACAATACAAAACTGTTTACTCTGTCAAAAGGCAAAACCGGATAATAGAGGTAGTAAGCATGTTCTGCATTCAATTATTCCACGAGAGCCAAGGGCGTTAATTTCGTGTGATATCTGCGGCCCTCTCCCACGATCAAGAGGAGGAGTAAAATTCATTGTTGGATTCTTTGACGTCTTTACAAAATATGTAAAACTATATCCATTAAAGTGTGCTACTGCCAGAGCTGTTGTAGTGAGATTGGTGCGTGACTATCTTCCGCATGTAGGTTTACCGAAATCCATAATTACAGATAATGCCAGAATTTTTACTGGATTTAAATGGAAGCAAACACTAACACAACTTGGTATTCAACAAATTTTGACATCATGTTACCATCCACAAGGTAGTCCAATAGAACGAGTTTTTCGAGAATTAAACCGATTTATGCGTACATACTGTCACAGTAAACAAACATCATGGGCTGATTATTTGTCAGAATTTGAACAAATATTTAATAATCTGACACATACCTCAACTAACTTTACTCCAACAGAGCTTATGTTTAGTCAGACTGAAAAGAACTTCTGGATAAACCATCTGCCAAAGTATGAAGACCAGAATTTAAAATGGGAGGAAAAGATTCGACTCGCACTTGTCAATTTAACTAAAAAGGCAATACAACGGAAATTGACATATGATAAACGGATTCACCGGATTCAGACGTTTCATCTTGGAGAAAAGGTTTTATTGAGGCGACACATCCATTCCTCGACACTGATGAAGAACATAAAGAAATGGAATCTTATTTATACTGGACCATATGTTGTTGTAAATATACCAAATCCTGGATCATACTTGTTGGCATATCCCAAATCGAAAAGAATAAAGGGATTATTCCCGCATAATGATAAACGGATTCACCGGATTCTGACGTTTCATCTTGGAGAAAAGGTTTTATTGAGGCGACACATCCATTCCCCGAAACTGATGAAGAACATAAAGAAATGGAATCTTATTTATACCGGACCATATGTTATTGTAAATATACCAAATCCTGGATCATACTTGTTGGCATATCCCGAATCGAAAAGGATAAAGGGATTATTCCCGCATAATGATATTAAGAAATTTAGTGAAGGATCGTAGATCTGTGATACCAAATATGGAGAAGAATTTAGTGTGGAACTTGACTATGAGTCGAATGTGTATATAAATATCAAGAAGTTTATGTTGTCTAGAGGTCAAGAGACAGTGAGACTACTCCTGTGCTAGGTTAAGAGACAGTGAGATTACTCTTGTGATAGGTTAAGAGACAGTGAGATTACTCCTGTGATAGGTTAAGAGACAGTGAGATTACTCCTGTGATAGTTTAGCACAAAATTTTTAAGATAGGTAGAAGAATTTGTTAATTACTAGTGTTTGTAAGTGTGGACTATGAGTAGAAGCCACAGTGATATACAATGAAAGTGCATCTACATTTCCTTAAGACACGGCACTTATGTGAGAATTGCGTGTGAAACTTGAACAGTGTGGGATATGTAGGTAAATACGCTGTGAGTATGATGTGCGCTGTTCGAGATAGAAAACAAACTCTCTGGTTGCGCGAGAGAAAATTAGTATAACTTTTAGATTTTTCATTATGCCTTCTTTACCAGGAGAATTAATTTAAGAATTTTAATGAACATATTAAGAATAGCAGTTTGTGTGTTTCATATTATGGACATAATTGTTGAAATATGTTTCCATAAATGTTCATGAGAGGATGAAGAAGATTCTGCGAGTGGATGATTTGTTAAATGAACGTACGTCATCATTAATGATATTTATTTTCAAGTGGATCTATAAATCAATTAATTATAAGAACAATGAAATTCCTTTTGTGGAGTCAGTGTCATATGCCTATGTTTAAAATTTTTCATCAGGTGTAAACTTAAATTTTATCCTTAATTTCGTAATTGAAAGCAAACCTCGGACAGATTCAATGCTCTACTTCCACCTGCACTATAACAAAACGAAGATTAGATTAAAAATTTTTTTTGAGAGGAATACATTCGATATGAGCTACAACAAAATTTAAATGCCCACAGTCTATTTGGCAATGTTTTGGACAATCAGCAATTGTAATGCAAAACAACTTTGGTATTGAGGACTACAAAAAAAATTCGCGATTGTCAGGACTGATGGATGTTCCAGTCTAGTACAGATGGCAGAATATAAGAATCCACTCCGATTTTGAGTTCACCGATGAAATATGGACTTCGTTGCCTTAATCCACTCTCTTCCAGGGATTTATGCAGTCAGAACCTTTTCTTATTTCACTTTAAACCTGTTTCATGTTCACGTCCCTGACCATCTGTTCCTGATATCATCTTCCTGTTTCTACGGCACGTTACCAGCTTCTGTCCTATAACATAAGCCATCGCCTGTCCTCCGTGCCGCGTCCACCAAACGCTGTACGTCGCCTACCCGGTGTCCGTACCCAGTGTTCCTGTTCCATCGACTTCACAACGAGATCGCCGGCTACATCGTCGAAAGAAGAATTTTGAAAATATTTTTTTGAGCAATATTGTAAAATTTTTTTTTGGCTATGAGGCACTTTTCCTTCGATCTAATCTATAGAGCTTCTACATATTTCAAAATTACTGGATTTAGACTTTCCTATCTTCTTTAATACCTGAGCTGGGGTCTATTCTTCCGGGTTTTCCAGGGTTTCCCTGTGAAGGCCAGTTCCCAAATGGGTAGACCTTTTTCGTAATTACACCAATCTACATCTTCCCTGGTTATGTACTCGGGATGCGGGTATACCCCGGTACATGTAAAAGCTACAGCTTAGGTATTCCCGTAACTTATTGTCTTAACATGTTACCCATACTCTCTACAGTAAAATTCTACTAATTCAAAATATTCCTCTTTTGAATAAACAACCCAACAAATTTTTTCTGTTAGCTCGCAAAGTGTATTATCATTAACTTTGCTCGCTGCGAGGGGCAATTGTAATATCTCTTTATATTCGATGAATTATTCTGATACAATTCTACCCTTGAATGACGTTTACAAATTTTCTATCTTCATACTCGCAGAATCCATGCGAAAAGTAGTTCATACAATAGCTATGCCATGAGCGCATAAGTATTCTTTGTAGTACTCTCTCTGGTAGTTGTTAGAAAAAAAAAAAAAAAAAAAAAAAGGGAACGGGAGCTTCCGACAGTGTCTTCGTGCCGATTAGCCTGTGCTTGGTTTGGAAGAACTGTAATCTGATTATTGAGATTTATTACAGAAGATAACTGATATGAACTGTACGATTAAATGGAAATATATATAGATGGCTCCTTCAAGTAAATGGTGTGTATTTTAAATTTGAGAATTAATGATATTTATCGATATATTGCGTAGTTGTTAATCAGAAGGGACTTCCGAAAGACTGGATACGAACCTGCACTTAATAATCCAAGAGCTCCATTGCTTCTTCGGAAGGTTAAACTTCATCAAAGCCAAATATCCGCTTGATCTGAGGTTTCCCGACTGATTATACAACGATCCCAAAATTACGAGGCATTTTATTTGTGCAGATTAGCAGACTGCCGCAAAGCACGAGCCTGCAGAGAAGAAGAATCATCGCCTGATTTCATTCTAACAAGTAAAATTTCAGAATCATTTTGAGTGACTGAGCTATGACTGTATTTCCTATCATGAATGATTGATTGCTCGAACGAATTGAGAGCTACAGAATTACGTAGATAGGAGGAAAAATTACATGTTGTAAGTACTACCTATCTGTTGTTTGTCAGTCAGTGTTGTTTACAGACGATTCAACGTTTGGAAGAGATGAAATAACAAATCTCCACAAACAATCCTAGTGCTACAGTTCAAGCTAGACATCTGCAACAGTTTAAGATTAAAGCGTGGGCTGGATTTTTAGGTGACTGTCTGGCTAGTTTTATAGATTTTCCACGGTTCTAGGCGCTTCAGTCTGGAACCGCGTGACCGCTACGGTCGCAGGTTCGAACCCTGCCTCGGGCATGGATGTGTGTGATGTCCTTAGGTTAGTTAGGTTTAATTAGTTCTAAGTTCTAGGCGACTGATGACCTCAGCAGTTAAGTCGCATAGTGCTCAGAGCCATTTGAACCATTTTATAGATTTTCCCAAATGGATAGGTAGAGGAGGAACATTTCCATGGCCTGCACGTTCTCCCGACTTCAGACCTTCGGATTTTTATCTTTGGGGGCACCTTAAACAGTTGATTTATCCATCAGACAACCCGGATGCAGGAATTCTTCATCGACGTGTCATGGAAGCCCGAGAAAGCATTCGACGGCATCGGGGGGTATTTGAAAGTGTGCAGTAATGCATGATTCGACAGGTGCATGTACTGTCAATTTGTTGCTTGTCTCTACGGTTTGTTCGCAGTCGAGGCAATGTCTGGAAAAGATGAACATAAATTTGTGTTAAACATAAATTTTCATTAAAGTGCCATTAATAAACCAAAGCTTTTTGGGCATATGTCTATGTAAACTTATTTGTTGTCCTCAAAGTTTGTATAAGAGGCAGTAACCGAACACTCACCACAACGGGACCGTGGAATGGTTCCATTCAAAAGCAATCACCAGACACGTTAAGACGTTTATCCCACTGGGGGAGGAGAAGTTCAATTCTGCTGATGGATCCAGAAGCACACAGACTCTTGCACTTCCTCGTCCGATTGAAAACGACGCCGACGCATGTCTTTTTTCAGGACGCCAAAGATGTGAAAATCACGCGGTGAAGGATTCGGGCTGAACGGAGGACGTTACAATGTTTCCCAACCAAATCACCGAAGTGTGGCCTTCGTCCGAATGGCAGTATGGGGGCGGGCGTAATCGTGCAACAGAATGATTCTGTCAAACAACATTCCTGTGCGTTTTGACTTTATGGCGTGTCGCAGTTAATGCAAAGTGTCTTTATAGCGCTTTGCACTGATTGTGGTTCCATTCTCGAGGGACTCGACGAGCAGAGGGCCCCTTCAGTCGAAGGAGGAGCTAATCATGACCTTACTTCTGTGAACAGCTTTGGATTTCTTTGGAGGCAGATATGTGAGATGTTTCTACTGTTAGCTTTGGCGCTGGCCCTCGGGCTGCAGGAATACTCTCGGACAGAATCATCCCGTTGCACGATAACGCCCGCCCCCACACTGCCTATCTGAGAAACACTGCAACATCCTCCGTACAGCCCGGATCTTTCACCGTGTGATTTTCACATCTTTGGCAACCTGAGGAAAGACATGCGTGGACTTCTGTTTCAGTTGGACGACGAAGTGCAAGAATGGGTACGGTTGTGGAACTATCAGCGGTCGACCATGTTCTACGAAACAGCAATTGCTCATCTCGTCTCCCAGTGAGATCAATGTCTTAATGCATGTGGCTATTACTTTTGAATGGAACCATTCTATGGTCCCATTGTGGTGTGTATTCGGTTTTCATTTTATTTATTTATTTACACGTCTAATTCCGTAGGTCCAAATAGAGGAGCAAATCTCCAAGGTCATAGAACGTGTCAGTACATGAAATTACAACATAAAAGTAATAATAGATAAAATATTATGTTCATGGACCCAAAAAAAGTCAAGCCATAAGTTTAAGTAAACGCAGTCAACAATATAACATAGGAATCAGCTTCAGTTTTCAAGGAACTCCACGAAAGAATAGAAGGAGTGACCCATGAGGAAACTGTTCAGTTTCGGTTTTAAAGCGCGAGGATTACTGTTAAGAGTTTTGAATTCTTGGGATAGCTTATTAAAAATGGATGCAGCAGTATACTGTACATCTTTCTGCACATGAGTTAAGGTAGTGCGATCCAAATGCAGATTGGATTTTTGTCTAGAATTAACTGAGTGGAAGCTGCTGATTCTTGGGAATAAGCTGATGTTGTTAACAAGAAACGACAGTAAAGAATATATATATATTGAGAGGCCAATGTCCGAATGCTCAGACTAGTGAACAGGGGTCGACAAGAGCTTCGCGTACCTACACCATTTATTTCCCGAACTGCCCGTTGCTGAGCCAAAAATATCCTTTGAGAATGGGAACAGTTATCCCAAAATACAATACCATATGACAGAAAGTGAATCGGACGATCTCTTACTTTAGGTACCGTCCGAATAGTAAAAATGGTAGCAAGATCCTGAACTTGGGCTTTACACGACAGTTTACTATCTATCTGAGGAGCTAGAAATCTGAACTGTTCAGTTTCACTAATAATATGCCCAATCTGTGAAACTAAAACATCAGGTTTTGTTGAATTTTGTGTTAGAAACTGTAAAAACTAAGTCTTACTGTGATTTAGCGTTAGTTTATTTTTTACAATCCATGAGCGTATGCCATGAACTGCACTATTTGAAACCGAGCCAGTGTTGCACGCAACATCGTTTACTACCAAGCTAGTGTCATCAGCAAACAGAAATATTTTAGAATTACCTGTAATACTAGAGGCCATATCATTTACATAAATAAGGAACAGGAGCGGCCCCTACACCGATACCTGAAGAACCCCTCATTTGACCGTGCCCCACTCGGACCCCACATCACAGCCATTCTCAACACTGTGAATAATGACCTTTTGATGTCTGTTGTTAAAGTATGAGATGTACCAGTTGTGAGCTACTCCCTGTATTCCTTAACAGCCCAACTTCTGGAGCAATATTTTGTGATCAACACAATCAAACGCCGTATTTAAAT
The DNA here is from genome assembly GCF_021461395.2 of Schistocerca americana. Classification (NCBI taxonomy): domain Eukaryota; kingdom Metazoa; phylum Arthropoda; class Insecta; order Orthoptera; family Acrididae; genus Schistocerca; species Schistocerca americana. The sequence continues at coordinate 709,472,410 of NC_060130.1, read as the reverse complement.
CAAAAAACATGCCTAGCGTTCGAAACCTCTTGTTTAATCTATGCAGTACCTCCCAGAGACATGAGAATATAGTATTTTCAGTTGTTAATCCATTTCTAAGCCGAACTGTACATTTGATAGCAAATTATGTGATATAAAATCATCAATTTTCCGTACGTGCATAGCCTTTTCAATAACTTTAGCAAACACTGATGGCATAGAAACAGGTCTAAAATTGTCTACATTATCCTTTCTCCCTTTCTATGAAGCGGCTTTTTTACTGACTACTTTTATCGTTCAGGAAACTGACCATTCTTAAAGGAAAAGTTACAAATATAGCTAAGTACAGGGCTAATATGTGCAGCACAGTACTTTAATATTCTGCTTGGCACTCCATCGTATCCATGAGAGTCCTTAATCTTCAGTAATTTAATTATTGACTCAATCTACTCCTTCTCAGTATCACAGAGGAGTATTTCAGGCATCGATCTCAGAAAGACATTTTTCAATAGTGTTATATGATTCCCTGCAGAATCTAAGTTTTTATTTAATTCATCAGCAATGTTCAGGAAATGATTATTAAATACTGTACAAATCTCTGACTTATCAGTAACAGAAATATTTCATTTGACTGCCCCGTACATTTTTCAGTCGTCCAACGAAAGCTCGTTGTCAGAGACTGCTTCAGTTCCACGTTTCTTGAAGTATGTAATAAAAACTGCTGAAAATATACCAAAGTGTGATTGGACGTGTTAGTAGTCCGTCGCAGGCAGTGCTTACCTCCGTGTCGCGCGACCTTGGGCAGCATCTCCGGGGGCACGTACTCGTGCGGCAGCTCCTGGAACACCTCCTGCCCGCCCTGCGACACGTTGCCGCTGCCCGTGAACACGAACGTTAGCGGCCCGATCGACTGCGGCATCAGCCCCAGCGCGATCTCGTAGCCCGCGTCGCGGATCGCCTGGCGCGCCATCGAAGAATTGCGGTAGTTGTGCGCTGGGCCCACATGCTGTCGACACAGCGTTAACCACTCACGTCTGTTGTACTTTTGTCTCTAACTGAATGTGTATTAGGGCGTTCGCAACTCTTTAGCGTATATGAATGAGTTACCTGAATTTTATTATGCTGCGAGCAGTTTGGAAACTGATGTGTATGCAGGTTTCGGGCAAAAAATCAGGTAAAAATCCAAAACTCATTCCTTTTTATTATTTAACAACTCTTTAATAATCGAAGCATTTTACAGGATATTTGAGGAGCTCATGGACAGTGTTCCGGGAACGGCAGGTCACACACAGATCATTTTTTAAATATGCATTCATTTTAATATCTTTGTGTTAGGGTTCACAGTCAAAATAAATTTTTTGAATGACGTCATCTTTCCGCCGTTGACTGTAATGTTTTGTTATTCACAACACGATTGAAATTTCAGCACTTGTGCCATTGTCAAGTCCTTCTGCAACATAGCAACAGTTGTTAAATATTTCTTAAAATGTATTAGTGGAAACATTACATATAATACTCAAACATATAAGCATTTACAAAGCAGTTCATTAGCGTAAATCAGAAATAAAGATGTTGGTCCAGTCTAGAAGGCGTCCCACGAAAAGTGGTCATTATTCACGTATATGACAGGAAAGATCTACATCTACATCTACATCTACATTTAAACTCCGCAAGCCACCCAACGGTGTGTGGCGGAGGGCACTTTACGTGCCACTGTCATTACCTCCCTTTCCTGTTCCAGTCGCGTATGGTTCGCGGGAAGAACGACTGTCTGAAAGCCTCCAATTTTACATTCGTGATCTCCTCGTGAGGTATAAGTAGGGGGAAGCAATATATTCGATACCTCATCCAGAAATGCACCCTCTCGAAACCTGGCGAGCAAACTACACCGCGATGCAGAGCGCCTCTCTTGCAGAGTCTGCCACTTGAGTTTGTTAAACATCTCCGTAACGCTATCACGGTTACAAAATAACCCTGTGACGAAACGCGCCGCTCTTCTTTGGATCTTCTCTATCTCCTCCGTCAACCCGATCTGGTACGGATCCCACACTGATGAGCAATACTCAAGTATAGGTCGAACGAGTGTTTTGTAAGCCACCTCCTTTGTTGATGGACTACATTTTCTAAGGACTCTCCCAATGAATCTCAACCTGGTACCCGCCTTACCAACAATTAATTTTATATGATCATTCCACTTCAAATCGTTCCGCAAGCATACTCCCAGATATTTTACAGAAATAACTGCTACCAGTGTTTGTTCCGCTATCATATAATCATACAATAAAGGATCCTTCTTTTATGTATTCGCAATACATTACATTTGTCTATGTTAAGGGTCAGTTGCCACTCCCTGCACCAAGTGCCTATCCGCTGCAGATCTTCCTGCATTTCACTACAATTTTCTAATGCTGCAACTTCTCTGTATACTACAGCATCATCCGCGAAAAGCCGCATGGGACTTCCGACACTATCTACTAAGTCATTTATATATATTGTGAAAAGCAATGGTCCCATACCACTCCCCTGTGGCACGCCAGAGGTTACTTTAACGTCTGTAGACGTCTCTCCATTGATAACAACATGCTGTGTTCTGTTTGCTGAAAACTCTTCAATCCAGCCACACAGCTGGTCTGATATTCCGTACGCTCTTACTTTGCTTATCAGGCGACAGTGCGGAACTGTATCGAACGCCTTCCGGAAGTCAAGAAAAATAGCATCTACCTGGGAGCCTGTATCTAATATTTTCTGGGTCTCATGAACAAATAAAGCGAGTTGGGTCTCACACGATCGCTGTTTCCGGAATCCATGTTGATTCCTACAGAGTAGAATCTGGGTTTCCAGAAACGACATGATACGCGAGCGAAAAACGTGTTCTAAAATTCTACAACAGATCGACGTCAGAGATATAGGTCTATAGTTTTGCGCATCTGCTCGACGACCCTTCTTGAAGACTGGGACTACCTGTGCTCTTTTCCAATCATTTGGAACCTTCCGTTCCTCTAGAGACTTGCGGTACACGGCTGTTAGAAGGGGGGCAAGTTCTTTCGCGTACTCTGTGTAGAATCGAATTGGTATCCCGTCAGGTCCAGTGGACTTTCCTCTGTTGAGTGATTCCAGTTGCTTTTCTATTCCTTGGACACTTATTTCGATGTCAGCCATTTTTTCGTTTGTGCGAGGATTTAGAGAAGGAACTGCAGTGCGGTCTTCCTCTGTGAAACAGCTTTGGAAAAAGGTGTTTAGTATTTCAGCTTTACGCGTGTCATCCTCTGTTTCAATGCCATCATCATCCCGGAGTGTCTGGATATGCTGTTTCGAGCCACTTACTGATTTAACGTAAGACCAGAACTTCCTAGGATTTTCTGTCAAGTCGGTACATAGAATTTTACTTTCGAATTCACTGAATGCTTCACGCATAGCCCTCCTTACGCTAACTTTGACATCGTTTAGCTTCTGTTTGTCTGAGAGGTTTTGGCTGCGTTTAAACTCGGAGTGAAGCTCTCTTTGCTTTCGCAGTAGTTTCCTAACTTTGTTGTTGAACCACGGTGGGTTTTTCCCGTCCCTCACAGTTTTACTCGGCACGTACCTGTCTAAAACACATTTTACGATTGCCTCGAACTTTTTCCATAAACACTCAACATTGTCAGTGTCGGAACAGAAATTTTCGTTTTGATCTGTTAGGTAGTCTGAAATCTGCCTTCTATTACTCTTGCTAAACAGATAAACCTTCCTCCCTTTTTTTATATTCCTACTAACTTCCATATTCAGGGATGCTGCAACGGCCTTACGATCACTGATTCCCTGTTCTGTACATACAGAGTCGAAAAGTTCGGGTCTGTTTGTTATCAGTTGGTCCAAGATGTTATCTCCACGAGTCGGTTCTCTGTTTAATTGCTCGAGGTAATTTTCGGATAGTGCACTCAGTATAATGTCACTCGACGCTCTGTCCTTACCACCCGTCCTAAACGTCTGAGTGTCCCAGTCCATATCTGGTAAATTGAAATCTCCACCTAAGACTATAATATGCTGAGAAAGTTTATGTGAAATGTATTCCAAATTTTCTCTCAGTTGTTCTGCCACTAATGCTGCTGAGTCGGGAGGTCTGAACCCGAAGCAAAACACTTCAGATGGACCTGTACCCTATTATAAATGGTTTACGAGATATAACATATCTGACACATATTGTTATTTATTTTCTGTATTATTCAATAAATTTTCAGATTTATTCATGAATAACAGTTAATGAATATTAAAGCATGCATTTTACAAAGTAAAGAAAGGCGTTTTTCCGTGCGACGGAATCTTCTCGAAATTCTAATCACCAACTTTCACCTCAGAATGCGAAAATATTTTGTTGACAGCGACCTTCATAAGGAGGAACGATCACCACGATAAAATAAGGGAAATCAGAGCTCGTACGGAAAGATATAGTTGTTCATTCTTTCCGCGCGCTGTACTGGATTGGAATAACAGAGAACTGTGAAGGTGGTCCGATGAACTCTCTGCCAGGCACTTGAATGTGATTTGCAGAGTATCTATGTAGATGGAGATGTAGATCAACACAGTTTAACCGCTGCTTCTCTCTAATACACTCTCAATCCCTCGCACTGCTTCCATCACTACACACCATGGACAGCTACACTTTCAACAGGTAGTTTAATGGCACAAGACCATCCCGAGCGAAGAGGCTGAAAGCAACGAGATAGGTTGGGCTAGAATAAAACGTCAATAAAACGTGAATAAGAAACATAGTGTGTGCAACTAGATCAAGACAAATGTATATTAAATGTGTTCTATTCTGAAAACCATCGGCGGCCGAGGTGGCCGAGCGATTCTAAACGCTACAGTCTGGAACCGCGCGACCGCTACGGTCGCAGGTTCGAATCCTGCCTCGGGCATGGATGTATGTGATGTCCTTAGGTTAGTTAGGTTTACGTAGTTCTAAGTTCTAGGGGACTGATGACCTTAGGTGTCAAGTCCCATAGTGCTCAGAGCCATTTTTGAAAACCACCCGGAATAGGGCATACGCCAATACAAAGGTTTTTGCTTCAAATGAGCTTTCCTATCACATCTCTGAGTACTGACTATTTCTCCTAGGATATCCTGTATAAACATGGAGATATTCGAGACGTTGTCAAGAAAGTGTAAGAGGACTGGTCAAATAAGACTAGCAGAATTCCACAGGGCATAATTCCCGTTCACTTCAGACTGTGTTCTGAGTGAGTAGAAAATGAAGAGCCTGTGTAGAGTATTACTATTTGCGTCGTCCGTAAATGTGTATTAGTATGTGTTGTGCGATGGTCATCTCTAAACGTGTATGAAGAGAATTTTGTGGTTCTTGGCCCACTGATTCCTACATTACGTGTTATTAAGACTGGACATTTAACAGCTGTGCTTATGTTGTGTAATAACTTGGTAATGACCTAAGCGCCGCAATTTCAATCGTGTTGTGAATAATAAAACATTACAGTCAATTGCCAGAACTTGAGTATTGCGGATACCCAACCCAACGAACGAAGAAGATTCTTGGAATCCTAAAGATGTTTGTGAGCGCAACAGCCTACATTGCAAGGAGCAAATGAACAGAATGGGCAGAATGCAGCAGACTGACCATGAAGGGCGTGTGGTGTCCGAGCGCGAGCAGCCTTAGGCCCAGCCCGTGCAGGATGTTCACCATTCCCGCCACTCCCGCGTATTTGCCGAACGCCACCACTCGTTGCCCCGACTCGTCCATCAGTCGCTCGTAATCAATCAGGCGGATGTTCTGTAACGAAACATAAGAAGAAATAGTCCTTTGGTTCCTCCATGACGTTCCAGAGATGTAGATGAAATCCTTGTACATAAGTAGAAGAGGAAACACTCAAATGAGCACTATCAAAACTGATACTAGAGAAAGAGATTCAGTCTTATAACCTCTGACCTTGTGGTACTGAAAATAAGACGACGAAATATCAAAATTGTGCAGAATCATTAATTATTTTTAAAATGTAGTTGATAGCTAAAATATTCTGCATAAACAAGCAGAGAATGAAATCGGATACACAACATTACAAAAACAAAAATCCGATTGTTTATCCAAAATTAGAAAAATGAAGAAAATAAAATAATGTCAAATACTCAAAACGTAGAACGTAAAGCAATGTAACAGCAGGTAAAAGAAGATCAGGCAGTTAAAAAACAGCTGAATAACGTCGTAATTTTACAGTCTCCTGCCCACAGGCAAGAGCATAGGCCCGGCAATATTTTCTCCCAACTGGCTTTAACCGTTTGAACATAAAACGCTAGTTTTGTTAATGTAAACACATTTCGTAATTTTAGAGTCCAACCTCTGACCCCGGTTTTGAATATGTTGTTGACACATACAGCAACACATTAGCAAATAAGTGTTGTGATGCATGTAAAGAAACATAAGGGGCAGTCAAATGAAAACTTGACAGATGGAAAAAGTAATAAAACTGTTTATAATTTCAGAAGTAATTTCCATAGTTGTTAATACATTTATCCCTCTGTGAGACTAAACGGTCAGTGGCTTCATTGAAAAATGTTTGCGATTGCCTCGGAACCACGATTATACGTGGACTTGCACCTTTTCGTCCGACGCAAATCGACAGCCACGAGTGTCTGTCTTCAGGGCTCCAAAAATATGGAAATCGCGTGAGGAGAGATCAGTACTGTATGAAAGATGTGTAAGGGCTACCCAGCAAAACTTCTCATGCGTGGTGGAAACAACTTTGGCCACATACGGGCTGTCGATTTGCTTCGGGCAAACAGATGCAAGCATGGGCACAATCATGGTTCCGTAAACAACAGCAAACATTTTTTCATGAAGGCACTGACCGTCTTCTCTGACAGTGGGATAAAAGTGCCAACAGTTATGGCGATTACTTTTAAAATAACAAACAGTTTATTTGCTTTTTTCCATCTCTCTAGTTTTCATTTGACTGTCTATTATACCGTCTCTAATGACCTCGTTGTCGACGGGACGTTAAACACTAACCACCACCACCACCACCACTGTCTATTATATTATGTTTAGGTGTTGGCTGAACGTTATGTCTCGTTGCCTAACTAAGCTGAAAATTCTCTTCTAATACGATACTGCATACATGTCCAGAGAAACAATGCATCGTAATTCGGAATAACACAGCCACTGCAATATCGTGTTAATCCTCCGACACGGGTTCAAGCGACTTTCAAGTAAAATATCGCGCCTGTACTGAAAAACACGTAATGAATGTACAAGTACAGGTTGTAGGCACATGGTTGATGACATATGGAAGTTTGAATCTGGGCGTAAGCCGTGATCAGACAGCCTTATGATAAGGCGAATGCTCGCAATATGCGGGACACACGTGTATGAGTCCCTGTCCGGCACAAATTTTCATTGTCGTCATTTCATTGTACAGCTGATGCTTGTCCATATTCGCAATTGCGAATACATTTCATGTATTCTTCTCTAAGATCAATACCAGACGAGAAACAAGATTATTTACTGTATCTACCTTTTCCAATATGGCGTCAAGCAGAGGCATGTTTGACTCCTGCGCCTTGATTGTGTGAGAAAACAGGCAGTACGTCTTGTTGGGCAGCAGCTGATCAATCGGAACCTGCTTAACTCCGAATATCACGGATGCCTCCGAAATATCCTCTTGAATAACAGCGCCCGCTGATGCATATGCCTGTTTCCATGCAAGGAAAGAATGTATTTATTAGTATACAGATACTTTTAAGAGTAAAATATATTCTAAATATGGCAATAAAATATCAGAATGAGATACCCCATGAAGAAAGTGATTCTTTGTACCGTTTAAGAGCTTACGATTGTCAGTCTCTTCCATCAAGACAAAAATATTCTATACCACAAGAAATAAAATTTACAGTCTATGTTTGAGATTTTAATTTGGATAGTGTCGGTAATTTCGTTTAAGCTCTTCCTCATTTTATTATATTTTGTTTATCGTCAAATCGATTGCTGCACCAAGTACCCTTTATGTTAAAATTAACAGCTATATTACAGTTTCCTTCTTTTACCAATACGTCAGGCTTGTCTGTGAACGTTAATACTTTTATATTTTTTCCTTTAACTTGAAGTAAAGCTTCGATTTTCTTTCCAGTTTTCAAATGCTTAGCACGATGCAAGTGAAACAGTGTGACTGAAATGAGCAGATGAGTATTTAGTTTTTAATACGTGTTTGGTGCTCTCAGCATTACATCTACATTTGGGTACATGCACATTTTTGTAAATATGCTTCTACCTCTTGGTTCTACAATCATCAAGTTTTTCTACAACTTATATAATTTCATAATTACGTAATTTTTCTCTGCGTGTCTAAGTACCATGAATAAGACTTAGTTTTCTTATTCCCCCTTTCGTTTACCAAGATGAGATCATAATAAATTTTTGAAAAGTTTCATCTCTAGGCATGAATTAATTGTCATTCAGTATTCATTCTCTTTTATAGATATTATTCCAGTGAATCAGAGTAACCCCCATAGCAACAATATAAATCACGGTAAGACGCAATGTTAAAATGTAACGCTACATCGACGTATATCTTTCTCCACGTGTACAAATATCATGAATATATTATAGTTTTCATACCACTCATTCTGTTCATTACTATGGAGCTATATACTTTAAATACTGCCCTTCGCTTGATGTGAAAAATGATAAACATAAATTACAGATTAAAGTTGAAGTGTGATCAGCTAATTCGTTGATATTCTTAAAGAGAGTTCTACAATGCCCAGTGAAATGATGACGTTGGATTAATTGTATTTAGTTCATCTATGGTGACAAGTAATACGCAGAACGCAATGAAAAATAAATTACAAACTAAACTAAAGAATTTATAACTGACAATAATTTTATACTGAAATAATTAGCGGCTAATATCATGTAAGTTCAAAGAAAAGAAGCAGGATTTGTGGCAGAATACTCGGTTCAACTGAAAATACAGGATTTAGGATGGACACCATTAAAACAAAGACGGTTTTCGTTGCGGCGTAATCTTTTCACGAAATTTAAATCACCAACTTTCTCCTCCGAATGCGAAAATATTTCGTTGACGCTGACCTACATAGGAAGAAATGATCATAATAATAAAATAAGGGAAATCATAACTCGTACGGAAAGATATAGGTGTTACTTTTTTTCGCGCGCTGTTCGAGAGTAGAATAATAGAGAATTATTGTGAATGTGGTTCGATGAACCCACTGCCAGGCACTTAAATGTGATTAGCAGAGTATACATGCTGATGTAGATGTAGACCTCCACAGCAACATCCTTATAAGCTTTTGTTTTTTTTTTTTCTTGAAATACGTTCATCTTTTATATACCAACGTAAACCTGTTTTTAATGATCTTACATCTGGCATTTCGTGGGGAGCGAATATTTTTCTTAATTTATGGCCAATTTTGAGCTTGATGTTCTGCAGTATATGTTGACGACATAAACTCAATCATAAAAGACCGAAATCTGAGTAGTAATTAAATAAAGAACAATACAGTCAAATGGCGGTGTGCTCATTTAAAAATTATTGTATGACTGCTGCTCAGCGACATTAAAGACTGTTTACCCTCATAAACTTTTCGCGCTGTTTCTGACCAACCTGTATATCCTCTGTCATATCTGTTTATGGAGGAATTCTAAAAGATCTCCTTGCATAAACAAAACAGAAAGCGTCCTCAATAGTGATTCTGACATTTAATAACAGACGTAAATAGAGAGATCTATACGATACATTTTTCAGCCACGTCCAAGTGGCTCGTGCAGCATAAAATTTCATTGTATTGTCTTGCAGTTAGGTAATGTAAACTTTTGCTCCAAGATTCTTAAAATATAGCTATCAGCGGTTCAGTTTCTCCATGCCACTTGAAAAATATCCGCCAAATGTAAATTGCTTGTCTCAAGCGTGTTTATGCACAATCTATGGAACACAATGGCGGTCATGTTAGCGTATATCCGCAGCGCTGTGGAAGTAAGCAAAATTCCTTTTTGTATTTAATCGTACAAATGCCTTTGGAAAATGTATTCAGTCATATGTTACTCGGTTCTCAAAGAGTAGAACTCATTTATATATCAGATTCTTATATTGAAGCGGTCAGTTTTTGAACATGCATACACGCATCCGAGATACAAGTTAACGAAATACTGATATGCATAGAATGATATCACCTACTTTTTCCGTGTTCTGGCCTGATTTGGTCTCTTTAGGATTTAAGCTACAATGAAGATACAGATTTTGAAGCTGCTTAGATAATTGGGCGCTTTCGGTTTCGGTCTCTTATATCGGGGATACGTCAACACACTGTCCCTGGTGCGGAACCAGAACGTGGTTTCCAGTCAGTTGGCATACTCGTGCAAAGGACTGCTTCACCAACAGGCACGTACACCTAACTTACGCTAGTCAGTAACTCACGTAGCATAAAATCAAATATATCTGAACAATGTTTTCCAGGTAGCTAGAATACACTGCTATTATCTCTTAGAAAGAGGATACAGTAAGTCAGAATTAAAGTACTTCAGTAATTCACTAACGATCTCGTGAGCGACATGAATATTTTTGACGCAACAAGGTTTACAAGTTTCGTTACAGGCGGTTCTAGGCGCTTCAGTCTGGAACCGCGCGGCCGCTACGGTCGCAGGTTCGAATCCTGCCTCGGGCATGGATATGTGTGATGTCCTTAGTTTAGTTAGGTTTAATTAGTTCTAAGCCTAGGGGACTGATGACCTCAGATGTTAAGTCCCATAGTGCTCAGAGCCATTTGAACCAGTTTCGTTACATGATGACGCCATTTCCGCCAATGCGCAACAGAATCGAAAGTAACTGGTGCTGTGAACAGACTGTGCGACGAAAAACAGCCGAATTTCTGGCCGTGAAACGAAAGACTAGTGGTATCGACTGACTGGAGTGCGAATATATTCACGCACATAAGCTGTGATATCTTTCACAGCCATGGTACGCGAATCATGTGGATCATTTTTTCGCTAAATGAGACGCGACAACGCTGTAAAACGTGGCACTGATTATACGGGTACGATGAAACACGGATACAGACCAATATTCTTAACATCGGTTTGCTGCAGAATTCTTGAACATACTGTATTCTCAGTTGGAATATAATAAATTTCCTTGTGAGAGAAAACTTTCTGTTCACAAATCAGCACGTATTTAAAAAGCATTGCTCTTGTGAAACTCAGCTTGCCCTTTTCACGCACGCTATCTATCAATCATGGATAAGGGCTACTGACATTTAATATTCCTAGATTTCTTTAAAGCTTCTGGCATAGTGCCACTTCGCAGAGTGTTAACAAAGGTCCGAGCGTTAGGAATAGGTTCTCAGATATGTGAATGGCTCGGATACTTTTTGATTAATAGAACCCAATATATTATTTCGGAAGGACAGAATATGATAAATGGGCTCTTGTTCTCGACATTCATAAACGATCTGACGGACAGGGTGAGCAGCAGTCTGCAACCGTTTGATGATGATGACGCTGTAGTATACGGGAAATATCGTCATTGTGTGACTGTAGGAGGATTGGGGATGTCTTGGACAGAATTTCTATTTGTGTAATGAATGGCAGTTTGCTTCAAAGGCAGGAAAAATGTAAGATAATGCAGATGAGTAGGAAAATAAGTCCTGTTATGATGGGATACAGTATTAGTGGTGTGCTGAATGACGCAGTTACGTCGATTAAATAATTAGGAGTAATGTTGCAAAGTAAAATGAAATCGAAAGAGCACGTAATTTCGGTAGTAAGGAAGATGAAGGATCTATTTCGGTTTATTGGGAGACTTCTGGGAAACTGTAGCTCATTTATAAAGTAGACAGCGCACTGACAATCTGAGTGACCCACTCTTGAGTACTGCTCTACTGTTTGGAATTATTACCAGGTCCAATTAACGAAAGACCTCGAAGAAACTCAGAGGTGCGTTCCTGGATTTGTTAGGAGTAAGTTCAGTCAACGCACGACTATTATAGAGATGCTCCGTGAATTAAATGAGAATCCCTGTAAGGAATAAGACGTTCTCTTCGCGAAACACTATTGAGGAAGTTAAGAGGATCGCCATCTGTGACAGAACGATTTCACAGCCACCAACGCACGCCTCGCGAAGAACCACGAAGACAACGGAAGAAAAATCAGGGAATCACTATTAGTGGTACAAAATACGTAGGTTGGAACTTAAATAGTGGCAACACTGCTGTGGAGACACTATGCAATGGAATCTACTATTGTCGCTGATAGCACACGTTGTTGACGTACCTACCTTACCTCCGAGCAAATGGAGTGGCCCGTCCCACGTCACCGACGTGAGCACAATCGAGAGAAAAACAATCACTTGTGAACGGTCGGTCCAACGTAACGATGTCGCTATGTTTTCGAAACAGGTACAACGGAGTTGGATCAAGACTGAACTTGCCAGAGGTCGTACAGCACGACAGTGTCATCAAGGTCTTCAAGAGGCGTGCGGGGAATCGGCATTGCCACACAGAACAGTGGCACGTTGGGTAAAAGCCTTCAACGAAGGTCGGCAAACTGTGGCAGACAAGTATCGGGCAGGTCGTCCTAGCATCTCTGAAGAAGAAGTGCATGCTGTTGCCGCGTTAGTGGACAGTGATCGACGCCATACGATTCGTAAGCTCGCCCACGCGCAACCCACTCATCATTTTGCACGACAATGCGCGGGCGCATACAGCGCAAGCTGTGGCTTCTCTGTTCGGTCGATGGGACTGGGAAGTAGTGTACCATCCACCATACTGCCCGAACTTAAGGCCTTGTGACTTTGATTTGATTCCGAAGATGAAGGAGCCACTTCGTGGCTATTGCTTCAGAACTGTTCCAGAGATTCGACAGGCAGTAGACTGCTCCATTCGCACCATCAACAGAACAGGCTCTGCTAAAGGTATACTACGCCTTCCACATCGCTGGCAACGGGTTCTACATAACGCCGGTGACTACTTTGGACAGTAACAGGTGCAAACGTGTAACTCTTTTGTATCGGTTGTGAATAAATAGTTGCCACTATTTAAGTTACAACCCTCGTATCATCCGCTGTGCACCTTCGGAATGTGTAGATATAGATGTCGAGGTTTAGACCGGCGTTGCCTGTAGGTGGTTTTAGCTTATGTGATATCCAGCCTCTTGCATTCAGAACGTCAGTACGCTGTGGGATGCTCACATATAACAATGCAGGATGCAGAACGGTTCACCATAATGTAGACCAGCAACAGTCGGTAGTATTGCCTCCCCTTGATTTAAAAGCACAATCTGGAGGTCAACGATGGCCTGTAACTATCTCAAACGGGTACGTCATATCACCTGTGGTACGTATGTTGTCAGGAAATATTGTTTAGTGCACAGTGTAAGGGCTGTATCCTTCGTACACTAGCCCAAACATGGGGAGTCGAGTATTATTTTCCTGAATGACAACTCACAAGGAGACAGCACGAGCGTGGGGTCGGGGATTTGTCCGAATTTTTTTGTGGTGAAAGAGGACCCCTAACACCTCACGTGGTTAAAATATTAGGACGCACTACCCGGAAAATCCCAGGAAAAATCGATCCAAAGTTTCTTAGGTGCCTTATCAGTATAAAATGTTAGTCCATTGTCGAGCCGTCGTCTAGCCTAGATGTTTAGCCGGCACGGTAGCTCAGCATGTTCGGTCAGAGAGCGGGTTGGCCTCTGTAATAAAAAAAAACTGAGTGAAACGATCAACAAATGAACTTGACTGGATGTCATGTGACGTCCGCAACGAACAAACACAACGATCAACAAGGAACAAAATTGAGAAAAAAAAAAAGATGTTTAGGGCTCGGACTCTTACCTCAGAGGTCTCGGGTTCTATTCCTCCTCTGGCACTCTTTTTTCTTCTGTTTAATTTTCATTTGTTATTCCACCAATGATTCAGAAAGTTTCCCAAACCTACATTATCTTTAACAAATTAGTTACATTATTGAATTAAAATTATTTTCTTTTTGTCCAACAACACAATTCATGGCGGTGGGTTTTCCATTTTTCATTGTAAAGTATATAAGGAGAATCACTGGGTTTTTAATCAGAATAACAAATTCGATTGGGAGACATTCAGTTTTTATACATATAATAATTATAAACAAGAACTGCAGTGGTAATTATCGTAAAACCAAACAAAGCAATAATTTTTGCGACATCTTGCGCAACATATAAAAGCGGATTTTTTTACAGTCACAGGGCGTTTGCAATAAGTCTGTACAAAAATATGCCCCATTAACATCTACGAAAATGTTTTGAGTTTCTGATAATTTTGAGGCAAACCAGGCATATTGAATCATATCTCGGAATATTGGTGACGATAACTGATGGTGAATTATAGAATGAATTTTTACACAGTTGGTTGGTTGGTTTGGGGAAGGAGACCAGACAGCGTGGTCATCGGTCTCATCGGATTAGGGAAGGATGGGGAAGGAAGTCGGCCGTGCCCTTCCAGAGGAACCATCCCGGCATTTGCCTGGAGTGATTTAGGGAAATCACGGAAAACCTAAATCAGGATGGCCGGACGCGGGATTGAACCGTCGTCCTTCCGAATGCGAGTCCAGTGTGTAACCACTGCGCCACCTCGCTCGGTTTTTATACAGTCTTCCCGGGAATTAATTTCACGATTCTCCTGTAACAATGCGCTGCAATTTTGCAAGCAACAGAAGAAAAAAAAATTGCCAGAGGAGGAATCGCACCCGAGACCTCTGGCGTAAGGGTCCGACCGCTAAACATGCAGGCCAGCCGGCGGCTCGGCAATGGACTAAAATTTTATACTCACAAGGCACCTAAGAAACTTTGGATCGATTTTTCTCGGGATTTTCCGAGTAGTGCGTCCTAATATTTTAACCACGTGAGGTGTTAGGGGTCCTCTTTCACCACACAAAATTTCGGACAAATCCCGGACCCCACGGTCGTGCCGTCTCCTTGTCAGTCGTGAACTGGACGCCACTCTAATCACGGTGGGTAAGCCACCACTGTTGCTGAATATCGCAATGCATTTGTGTCAAGCCTGGTTTATACCGATGCGAACACGTGTGAACCAGGATCAGTGTACGATCATTCTCTCTAAAGCAAACGGTGGGAGAGCACGAGTGAACAGCGTAATGGCTTTGAGTATAGGCTAGAAATGAAAAGACATAGAAAATATGGATAAATTGTCCAATGAGAAACATGATACCTGCATAGGGTAGGCGCGCCGATTTGACGGCTGCACGATAACTTTGACGCCGGCGCGAACTAGGCGTCGCACGTTGGTTGGCGCCAGCGGAGCGCGTCGTTCCCATACTGACTGGTCCTCCCGCCGGATTGCTATCACCTTGCCGCGGACCGTCTTCTGTAACAACGTGCATACTACTCTAAGCGACACATCAAACACTACATAGCAAGGTTGACAATGGCGGTTAACAACAGAAACACACACACACACACACACACACAAATGAAATGACCGTATGGCATTGACGGCCGGGAGTCCCCACCTGCTGAAGTTCGGAACTGCAAGACTTTTCAGTTGACGCCGCATTGGGTGTCTTGTGTGTCGATGATGATGAGATGATGATGAGGACAACATTACACCCAGTCCCCGAGCGGAAAAAATCCCTAACCCGCCAGAAAAACGATCCCGGGCCCCCTGCATGACAGTCAGATGGATTGAGTGCTCAGCTAAGTACACACGCATACTGTACATTAAAACATTTATGTATAATGATAAATTGTCTTGTGAATCGGTATGTGAATACTCTACACGTCCAGGTAAGAACATCTTGTTTTATAACTCAACATAGCCATCAAGTACTCTATGTCATTTGCCACAACACTACAACACCTAACCGAAATCCTCTGCAAGTAATTCCAGGCTCCTGCCTTTCAAGACGCAGTCCCGGCGCCTGAAGCAAAGGCAAATCACAACAGCTCGTTCGTATGTGGTATTGCATACCCTACGCGCTGCAGGCGCAGTGGTGCGTTGCACAAGTAAATATAAATACGAGGGGCGTTTGAAAAGTCCGTGAAAAGTCCGAGAGATGGCACCACTGGCGCGTATCCAGGTCATGTTTAGTTAGTAGCATCTTTGGAAAGAGCGCACACCAAGTTTCAGCCATATTGGTGTATTTCTTTGTGTTTGACATTCGTGTGAATCAAGGAAGTCGAGTGATTGTCAAAAAATGGACGAAAAAGAATTTCGTGTGGTGGTTAAACACGTGAAAAGCAAAACGCCTCAGGAGACTAAAGAGAAGCTTGATAAACATTATGGTGACTCTGCACCTTCGATTATTCTTACCTCTCAGACAAGGTCAAGGAGAAGGCACGAACCTTATTTCGGAAGTTGGACATGATACGTGACAGTACACCACAACTCACCACAGTAGGTACGGTAGAACCCTTACGCAACCACAAATATAAAGTACCGAAGGCAATAGTATTTGAGCCTCTGTAAATGACATCCCTACGTAATTCTCCATAATTTAAGGACATATAGTCCTTTAACACTTCTACACACATGTTTTCCAACACACACCAAAAGCAGCGAATTAAAGGACCCTTCTGTGTGCCCAAACTAAAGCTGAAAGAAGAATAAATAAATAAAGAGAAAATTTTTACCCCTTCCATTCCCTACAGAAGTAAAAATCAACGAAGTTGATCAGACTTCACCACCACCAGCAGTTTATAAGCGGTTTCAAAATTTTCGGAGTGGCCATATGGGCACAAGTGATGCTGGACGTTCTGGACGCCCTGTGGAGGTTACGACTCCAGAAATCATTGATAAAATCCATTATATGGTGATGGATGACAGAAGAGTTAGAAGAGTTAAGGTGCATGACGTTGCTAGTGTTGTGGGCATCTCGAATGAACGGACACACAGTATTTAGCATAAATATTTAGACATGAGAAAGCTATCCGCAAAATGGGTTCCGCGATTGCTCACGCTTGACCAAAAACACAATCGTGTAAAGTGTTGCAAGGATGGTTTGCAGCTGTTCAGGAAGAATCCGCAGGACTTTAAGCATCGTTTCGTCCCTGTGGATGAAACATGGGTACATTACAATACTCCTGAGGCCAAACAACAATCTAAACAATAGGTTACCAAGGGAGAATCTGCACCAAAAAAGGCGAAGACCATTCCTTCGGTCGGAAAGGTTATGGCGACTGTCTTTTGGGATTCGCAAGGGATAATCCTCATCGACTATCTGTAAAAGGGTAAAACCATTACAGGTGCATATTATTCATCGTTATTGGACCGTTTGAAATCCGAGCTGCAAGAAAAACGCCGGCGATTGGTCCGCAAAAAAGTCCTTTTCCAACACGACAATGCACCAGCACACACCTCAGCAGTTGTGGTCGCAAAATTAATGGAAACAGGATTCCAACTCGTTTCACATACCCCCTATTCTCAAGAATTGGCTCCCTCAGACTACTATTTGTTCCCCAATTTGAAGAAATGGCTGGCAGGACAAAGATTTTATTCAAACGAGGAGGTGATTGCAGCAAGTAATAGCTATGTTGCAGACTTGGACAATTCCTATTATTCAGAATCGATCAACAAACTAGAACAGCGTTGGACGAAGTGTATAAGTCTAAAAGGAGACTGTCGAAAAATAGAAAAGGTTTACCCCAAACACATAAGTAGTTTTCATTTTTGCACGGACTTTTCAAACACCTCTTGTACACTGCCTGAAAAATAAATATGAAGCACCTAGAAGATATGCCCGAGCGGGAAGGCCCGGTGGATTAGTGTCGAGGTCCGGTGTACCGGCCAGGCTATGGATGGTTTTTAAGGCGGTTTTCCATCTATCTCGGCGAATGCGAGCTGGTTCCCCTTATTCCGCCTCAGTTATACTATGTCGGCGATTGCTGAACAAACACCATCTCCACGTACGCGTACACCATAATTACTCAACCACGCCAACATTTGTGGTTACACTCGTCTGGTATGAAACGTTCCCGATGGGGGGAGGGGGTCTAGGGGCCGAACCGCACAATAACCTTGGGTTCGGTGTGGGGCGGCGGTGGGGTGTGTGGACTGCTGTGGCCTGTTGTGGGGTTGTGAACCACTGAGGGCTACGGCGGCACAAAACCTCTCGATCGTTTATGTCCCCGGTTTAAATACTCAATACAATACGCCTAGGAGACATGGTCAGATTACACACTCACACACATGCACACATACACATACACACATACACACACACACACACACACACACACACACACACACCACACACACACACCACACACACACACACACACACACACACCATTGGCGGTTATCTAAATGATTAATATTCCATTTCGCTGTGACAGGCAGAACGGCACCGAAGTATATTAGTATTGTTCATATCAACTGATGTTTCCAGGCGTAGTAGGACAGACAAATGGTGTGATAAGCGACAGATGTTGAGTGATCACTGTGAAGAAAACAGAGAAGTTGCTTACTGGTATGAGACAGCGTTATCAGCAGCTGATAGTTTGAAAGGGACCTCATTGCGGGTCTCAATTTGACCAAATGATCGAATTATGCAATATCCAGATCTGTGGTGCATTCGGATGTGACAGTTGCCCGATGTTGGACTGTATAGGAACATGAGAGCAGGCATACTCATCGTCAAGGTTCCGACCGACAATGTCTGACCACCGCAAGGGAAGGTCGCCGTATTGAGCGCAAAGCACATCTTAACGTCCTCACACTTGAGTCTGCCATCCAAGAACAAGTACTGGACTCCCTGAAACATTCTGTATCATCCTGTACCATTGATCGGAGACTAACAGCAACTGGCCTCGGAAACTACCGTCCCACGCGTAGACTACTGTTAACGACACTACACAAACGATTTGTTAGGTTGCTGTAGTAATTTGTAAGGATGGACTGCTGATGAGTGGCGTTGCATTGTGTTTAGCGGCGAGTAGCGGCTCTGCACCACCCCAGGTAGCCACTGTCGGCGAGAATGGCAGTGACCTGGGTTGAGGCACCTTTCTTCCAATGTTTTGTAGACACACAGCGGATCGGGTATCACTCGAGGTCACTGCTGATAATGACTGAATGAATTCTGTCGAGACAACGATACGTCTCTGACATCCTACATCCTACATCCTACGTTCTCATACGACGGTATCGGCTGCCATTTTCCGACAGGAAAACGCTGGTCCACACATGGCAAGTGTCACTATGAACTATGTGTGTGATGTTGAGGCATTCCCATGACCAGCAAGAACCCTAGACCTGTCCCCAATAGAACATGGGTGGGGCCAGCTCTGACGCCAAATCCGACCCAGTGCCATTGTCTAGGATATCTAGGGCCTGTTACAACAGCTGTAGGCCAGCTTGCCTCAGGAGAGGATAAATGGTTTTATCAATCCTTTCCCAATCGAGTCAGTGAGTCCGACCAGGCCGGAGGGAGTGCAACGCCATACTAACAAGTGGGTTCATATTGCCACGTCCTTTCTAAATTCGGCTCGACATCGTAATCACTGAAATAACATCACATATTACCTCAACCAGCGAAGTTTCATTTTGTTTCTTCCTCCCCTTTTACGTGCTTAATTTTTAATTTTATTTTTATTTTTTATTTTTTTTGCAAGCAGTATAGTTTTCACCAAATAACAAATCTTCACGTGGCATGCAGCTTTAATCTCTCTATTATCTGATTTCAACAAAAAAAATTTCCTGGCGAGAGATGTCTGTGTACCTGCTCTGCTTCTACTTTCGCTAACTGTGTGGTACTGTAGACTGAGAGGCACCTTACCATCTTTTCCTGCCACAGTAGTTATTCGCCTTCATGGTTGTTGGAGACACGTCTACTGTTCCATCCAGACAATGCTCGTCAGTCACAGGGTTTAATGTATTCAGTTTTTGATCAACAACTTTTACAGGATATATAAACTTATAGATTAAAAGACCACTGCATTGTACACAAGTGTAGGATCACATCTGACTGCGCTCTCCGTAATACGCATACTCTGGGTAAAGTGACCACGGATGTAGATATATAGATATAAGACAGTAATAACTATTGAAGAAATAAATGAAGTACAACATTATTTAAAATTGAACGTTGTAGAATTGTAATGTTTTCATTGATCGCATTAAGTACCAGGTGACCATCTTCAATAATAAATATAATATATGAAATGATGAGTGTGTATGAGTGTAGAATTTATCCAGTTGTGTCGTTTTGCTCGTTGAAAAGATTTGCCGTGAAAAGATATGAAAAGTGACGAAGTTTGTTAATAGGTTGAGATTTGTAACTAAGTGAGCAAGTTGGCGTAACTGAACTCACATATGGGAGGATCCGGTCCAAACCCATGCTCTTTTATCCAGGTTTATGTTTTTCTGCTGCTTTGCAAAATCAATTCAGGCATTTGCTGAGCTGCCTGTTTCAATAGGCCACAGATGGAATACTTGTGAAAGCAGATTAACATAGCCCAAATGCGCCACAATATAAATATATGAACATCGAGCAGCGTTGTAATCAAACTTCTGGTGAGGTACTGTATCAGACCATCCAAGCGGAATATGCTACGACCACCACTTCTGTTCCAGTTATCCACTAGTAACATCACGGAAATGTATGTTAGTAATTACACTGCCGCGATGCCACGTAATTAACGGAAACATCGAAGTTAAAAGCCAATACCTTATTTACTAATTGCAGCAAACGAGTTCGTTAAGTTAACGAAACCCTTGGATCTCATGTGGGAACAGTTTGAGCGGTACAAAAAACCATGCGAGTAAAGGAAAAGGTAAGTTAGCGACCAAGAAATTTAGCAGTTTTGTGTAGTACAGCTAGTTATGAAATTCAGTTCTCAATGTCATTACAAAACCTTTTCGGAAGAGAAACATAGTCAGCTGTATATCTGCAGTGGCGTAAAAATAGTTTTATGATTACATATTGGGAAATTACCAGAATGTTCTTATTATCGGCACAATCATTTTGAGAAGTTATTCGTTAATTTAGGCGCAAAGAAAGTTTGTTTCTAACTATCGCAAGTTTTTCACAGAAAAATGTGCAATACAAATTTCATTTTGATATAACGAGAAATAGCGTCGCTGTATATAGGATTTTCGATCCCTTAAAGAGAGTGATCCTTAACTGAAAAAAATTTTCAGGTATGAAACAAGAAACTATTATAATTTGAATTTGCTCTATTAGTGGTTTTTCATTACTGATTTACACATAAGTTAGTTAAGAAATTTGTTTAGTTACCATTTTAACATTTTCATTGCTTTTATATTAAAAAATTATAAACTTAACTTCTACTAACTCAAATACCAGAAAGAAAATAGTTCTTCTATATTGGAAACTGTGAAAATCAGTAAGAATGTTAGTTTTCGAAGTCCTACTTAGTATTAAGTTCAATTTTGACTCGGGGAAAATATATTCCAAAGTAGTTCAAATGGTTCAAGTGGCTCTGAGCACTATGGGACTTAACATCTATGGTCATCAGTTCCCTAGAACTTAGAACTACTTAAACCTAACTAACCTAAGGACAGCACACAACACCCAGTCATCACGAGGCAGAGAAAATCCCTGACCCCGCCGGGTATTCGGAAGTAGTTTCAATTTCAAAACGAATAAAATAATATCAAGTCAAGAGCAGGCTCACTGCTTAGAAAGCTTTGAGTATGCACTAAAAATTGTATAACACTCACTTTTAAAGGAGATAAAATGGTTTTTTTCTGTTGAAGGCTCATTTTCCTTTGCTGCAAAAGCGAGCATACACTCTTTTTGTATATATTGTAACTTACGTAACAAGTGAAATATTATTGCTTCAATATTTTTGAGACAGTTTAATGTTTCTTTTCCACACAGTTTATTTATTTTGTTAGTAGTAAACCATAAGAAATCTTTTAACACGCCAGAATTACGATATAGCCTCTCAGCTTGGACAGACGTCACGACTACACTGAAGTACTGTCTAGCCAAAATACAGTGTCAGGTACACAAGCTTGAGACTTTCACATATCTCTAAGGGGTACACTCTATGACTGAAAGCTACAAATGTTGACAGAAGTAGAGGGGTAAATTCACTGAGTCACGGTTCACAGCACTGGGCAGACAGACTCCCAATTCCTTGATTGTATTCAGTGCAAACGGCTCCTGATGTGACCATATATCTGAACGATCTCTTCTGGACGCTTTAAAATGTTGCCGCAAGTTTTACACTTCGCATCACACCTACCAGTTTCGTGAAGTGTCTCCGCACATCTCTTTTTCCAGTCCACGCCTCACTAGACTAGCTTAGAGTTGTACCTCATATTAAATAAAGAATCAACGAAAGATGAAATACGTCATTTCATCAACCACTCCACACATACCGAGAGTACCACACTGAAGGAAAAAAATCGCAACACCAAAAAACAATTAATTTGGCGTACAGAAATTTCGAGAATACATTTGTCTAGGTAACATATTTAAATGATCAACATTGCAAAATCATAGGTATATAAACCATTGCAAAAGCGAAATGCTGGTACATTAATCATCTGTGTAACGGCCAGAATGTTGAAACCAACCATACAAAAGTGCATGCATTGTGTTGTGTTGTACAGGTGGCGGATGTCAGTTTTTGGGATGAAGTTACGTGACTGCAGCACTTGGTCGGTCAGTACAGGGACGGTTAATGCAGTTTGTGGATGACGCTGGAGTTGTCTGATCATGTCCCATACGCGCTCGACGGGAAATAGATCTGGTCATCGAGCAGGCCAAGACAACATTTCGACACTCTGTATAGCTGTTGGGTTACAACAGCGGTATGTGAGCGAGAGTAATACTATTGGAAAACACGCCCAGGAATGCTGTTCATGAATGGCAGCACAACAGGCCGAATCACCAGATTGACGCACAAATTTACAGTTAATGTGCATGGGATAACCATGAGAGTGCTCCTGCTGTCAGACGAAATCGCGCCCCAGACCATAACTCCAGATGTAGATCCAGTGTACCTAGTACGCAGGCGGGTTGGTCGCAAACCCTAAAGTGGCCTCCTACTAACCAACATCACTGGCGCCGAGGCAGAAACTGTTTTCATCAGAAAATACAACAGACCTCCATTCTGCCCTCCATTGAGCTGTCGTTTGACACAACGAAAGTCGCAAATGGCAGTGGTTTGGTGTCAGATGGATGCACGCTACAGGGCGTCTGGCTCGAAGCAGTCCTTGAAGTAACCGATTTGTTCGTTGTGTCACTATGGTGCCAACTGCTGCTCAAATTGCTGCTGCAGATGCAGTATGATGGAGCCAGAGCCATACGCCGAACACAAAATTGTCTTCTCTCTCGGTAATGCCACGTCGCCCTCCGGAGCCCAGTCATCTTCTGACCGTACGTTCTCGTGACAAGCGCTGCCAGCAATCATACAAAGTGGCTAAATTTCTGTCGAGACTTTCCGCAGTACCGCAGAAGGAACATGTAGCTTCTCGTAGCTCTATTACACAACCTCATTCAAACTCAGTGAGATATTGATAATGGCGTCTTTGTCGCCGTAAAGGCTTCTTGACTAACATCAACTCACCGTGTCCGCTCTCAACGGTTACTAATACTTTCGACCGTCATAGCATGTATTTAAAGGAAACGTGATTTGGATCCTCATCGTGGCGCTACTAGCGCCACTCTTATGCGACTGGCACGAATTTGAATAGACATCATCTTTCAGATGTAGAAGCACGGCTACCAACATCCGCTTATGTCGCACAACTCCTTCTTGGTGCTCGGATTTTTTCCATCAGTGTATATCAATATAAAAATTTGACATTTATACAAGCAGTCGATATTTCCAATATGTCGATATATCCAGAATGAGATTTTCACTCTGCAGCGGAGTGTGCGCTGATATGAAACTTCCTGGCAGATTAAAACTGTGTGCCCGACCGAGACTAGAACTCGGGACCTTTGCCTTTCCGTCCCGTCCCGAGTTCGAGTCTCGGTCGAGCACACAGTTTTAATCTGCCAGGAAGTTTCATGTCGATATATCATTGCCATATCTATATGTAGATGAATATTCAAATTTGTTGCCTCCCCACAAATATGTATCAGGAGATGAACCCATATCTCCCATTTACAGAAAGATTTATACATGTCATCTCCTTCAGATACGTTAAAATGTAAATTCCATTTTAAGCTAAGTTTCGTCTACGGTAAGTATTTTATTCATTACAGTAGACTGCTATGAAGAAAGAGAAGAAGAGTTCGTATCCAATTTCATAATTACGGCCTCTAACGCACGCTTGTGCGATTTCGGTGAACCCGTAGGTGGCGGGTTAGAATCCCATTGCGAAGAGAAATCTTCATTCATAAAGTTTGGCCAGCAAGAGAGTGGAGAGGTGTTGGTGTATGGATCAGGATCACAAGCTCACGTGCTAATAGCCTTGCTTCAATCCAGTACCTTTCACAAGTCCCTATGGGGTATTGATTGCGAAGAGTCCGCCCCTTGAGAACGTTAAGTTTGGTAGCCTCTCTGACGTTATGCTAGAGAGGTATAGAGAATTTCAGCATTGACTTTGATCATTACTATTTCTTTTTTTCCATTCTTATTCGTGACTACAGCAACATGCCACTACTTCGTACGATAGAAGTATTCTTCATAATTATGAACAAGGCACAGGAACAATATGGGAACAGGGGAGAGTGCAGCTAATAGCCTGTCGTTTGTAAGCTCACCAGAGATGAAATAAAGATACAGGCCACACCAAACCGCCTCACCCAGGACCGTGCTTGGGACGCAGTGTCAGATTACTGAATTATTCCTAACGTTCATAAACAGCTACGAAGCTGATTAGGGGCTGACGTAAACAGCTAGTTACTCTCTTTAATCAGAAACGAACTCTGTCTCAAAGGAACTGGAACCAGTCGTTGATTTGCTGAAGAAATTGCCTCGTTATTCGCCTCATGTGTATTCCACAGGGAAACTAGATTACATCGATGCGAAGGGGTCCGAACTCAACCTCTCTGATTTGAATCAAGACATTTATGAAATTAAATGTAATAATACTATACCAACAGCCGTTATACTGACATTGTTTTATTAGACAAGCAAATTTCGACGTTCCACTCACGCGACCTTCAGGCTTGTCGCATGACTGACACCATGTACCACTCGTGCATCTATAAGACAAAGATATCTACAGAACCAGATACGAGTATTGGCGCCTTTTCTTACACATACACGAGTGGTACTTGGTGTCATCCACGCGACAGGGCTGAAGATGACATAATTGTAACGTCGAATATCACTATAGCGGCTGTTGGTGTAGCAGTATTACATTTCACCGACCAGCCGCTGTCCAACGCTCATGAACACAGGATAAAGTTACATTTCTTACCTAATGCATCACCTTTATCGGGGCTTTGTTTGTCCACTACAAAACACACTTTACTTGTAGTGATTTTGTGCACGTTGGAAGCGATTGCTTTTTTTCGTTTGATATATTAACCAGTGAAGTATTACACTGCCGTGCAAGACTTAAATACAAGATAGATAAAGCAACATAACATATTAACTACTTGGCGGAAATCTAAAGTGCGACATCTCTCAGTTGTGCTCAGAACGTTGAGCGTCAAATGGGGAGAGGTCAGCGAGACTACAGCGCCAAGTGGGCCTGGCTCTATGACCCAAGGCAGTTGAAGGAGCGGGAAAACACAGTGTGTCAATCAGCGTTACGGTGCACGGCGATGGAGTTTTTCATTATGTGGCCCGAACACAATATTTGGATGACTTCGCATGAGGAAGAGTCATGGGCCAAATGGAAGAAGGACGAAGTGTGTTGACTGTAGCCTAGGAATTTGGTATTGCACACAGCGTTGTTTCATTTGCATGGGGAGCATTCCGAACCACAGGCACTCTTGCCCAGAGGAGAGGAGGTAGTCAACTACGGTCAAATGCAACAGCAGATGACCGCTACATTGCCCTACAGGCCTGAAGGTACCGACTTCAAACAGCGGGTGCAATTGCAACCGCATTTAACAGGACTCCAAGACAGGCAATGTCACACTCCGCAGTGGCACGGTGACTGCGTGGTGGTGGGCTCTTTGCCCGACGATCAGCAAGTTGTATTCTGTTGAAACCCGAACATCGACGCCATCGTTTGCTATGGTGCCAAGAGCAAAAGGACTTGTTCTTTACTGCTTCGTTTTTACTATTTTGTTAGGAACTGCACCAACGAGGAGGTCGGTCTCGTGCTCGTCTCGGATGAGAGTAGATTCAGTCTGAGTAGTTATTCTGGACGTACTCTCAATGGCGAGAAGTGAAAACGTATAATACACCCAGGAATACTATCGAATATGATCATTTTAATGGTCCATGTGTTAAGATACAGCGAAACATAATGTTGCATCGGCGTGCTGACCTCCAAATCTTCGAACACGGTACACTCACCGGAGGAGGAGGAGGAGATTTAGTGTTTAACGTCCGGTTGACAACGAGGTCATTAGAGACGGAGCACAAGCTCGGATTAGGGAAGGAAACCGGCCGTGCCCTTTCAAAGGAACCATCCCGGCATTTGCCTGAAACGATTTAGGGAAATCACGGAAAACCTAAATCAGGGTGGCCAGAGACGGGTTTGAACCGTCGTTCTCCCGAATGCGAGTCCAGTGTGTTAACCACTGTGCCGCCTCGCTCGGTGGTACACTCACAGGTCGACATTATTCTACTCCTTCCCCATGTACATCTTTCTACATCTACATCTACATCCATACTCCGCAAGCCACCTGACGGTGTGTGGCAGAGGGTACCTTGAATACCTCTATCGGTTCTTCATTCTATTCCAGTCTCGTATTGTTCGTGGAAAGAAGGATTGTCGGTATGCCTCTGTGTGGGTTCTAATCTCTCTGATTTTATCCTCATGGTCTCTTCGCGAGATATACGTAGGAGGGAGCAATATACTGCTTGACTCCTCGGTGAAGGTATGTTCTCGAAACTTCAACAAAAGCCCGTACCGAGCTACTGAGTGTCTCTCTGGCACAGTCTTCCACTGGAGTTTATCTACCATCTCCGTAACGCTTTCACAATTACTAAATGATCCTGTAACGAAGCGCGCTGCTCTCCGTTGGATCTTCTCTATCTCTTCTATCAACCCTATCTGGTATGGATCCTACACTGCTGAGCAGTACTCAAGCAGTGGGCGAACTAGCGTACTATAACCTACTTCCTTTGTTTTCCGATTGCATTTCCTTAGGATTCTTCCAATGAATCTCAGTCTGGCATCTGCTTTACCGACGATCAACTTTATATGATCATTCCATTTTAAATCACTCCTAATGCGTATTCCCAGAAAATTTATGGAATTAACTGCTTCCAGTTGCTGACCTGCTATTTTGTAGCTAAATGATAAAGGATATTTCTTTCTATGTATTCGCAGCGCATTACACTTTTCTACATTGAGATTCAATTGCCATTCCCTGCACATGCGTCAATTCGCTGCAGATCCTCCTGCATTTCAGTACAATTTTCCATTGTTACAACCTCTCGATACACCACAGGATCATCCGCAAAAAGCCTCAGTGAACTTCTGATGTCATCCACAAGATCATTTATGTATATTGTAAATCGCAACGGTCCTACGACACTCCCCTGCGGCACACCTGAAATCACTCTTACCTCGGAAGACTTCTCTCCTTTGAGAATGACATGCTGCGTTCTGTTATCTAGGAACTCTTCAATCCAATCACACAATTGGTCTGATAGTCCACATGCTCTTACTTTGTTCATTAGACGACTGTGGGGCACTGTATCAAACGCCTTGCGGAAGTCAAGAAACACGGCATCTACCTGGAAACCCGTGTCTATGGCCCTCTGAGTTTCGTGGACGAATAGCGCGCGCTGGGTTTCACACGATCGTTTTTTTCGAAACCCATGCTGATTCCTACAGAGTAGATTTCTAGTCTCCAGAAAAGTCATTATACTCGAACATAATACGTGTTCCAAAATTCTACAACTGATCGACGTTAGAGATATTGGTCTATAGTTCTGTACATCTGATCGACGTCCCTTCTTGAAAACGGGGATGACCTGTGCCCTTTTCCAATCCTTTGGAACGCTACGCCCTTCTAGAGACCTACGGTACACCGCTGCAAGAAGGGGGGCAAGTTCCTTCGCGTACTCTGTGTAAAATCGAACTGGTATCCCATCAGGTCCAGCGGCCTTTCCTCTTTTGAGCGATTTTAATGGTTTCTCTATCCCTCTGCCGTCTATTTCGATATCTACCAGTTTGTCATCTGTGCGACAATCTAGAGAAGGAACTACAATGCACTCTTGCTCCGTGAAACAGCTTAGGAAAACGACATTTAGTATTTCGGCCTTTTGTCTGTCATCCTCTGTTTCAGTACCATTTTGGTCACAGAGTGTCTGGACATTTTGTTTTGATCCACCTACCCCTTTGACATAAGACCAAAATTTCTTAGAATTTTATGCCAAGTCAGTACATAGAACTTTACTTTCGAATTCATTGAACGCCTCTCGCATAGCCCTCCTCACACTACATTTCGCTTCGCGTAATTTTTGTTTGTCTGCAAAGCTTTGGCTATGTTTTTGTTTGCTGTGAAGTTCCCTTTGCTTCCGCAGCAGTTTTCTAACTCGGTTGTTGTACCACGGTGGCTCTTTTCCATCTCTTACGATTTTGCTTGGCACATACTCATCTAACGCATATTGTTCGATGGTTTTGAACTTTGTCCACTGATCCTCAACACTATCTGTACTTGGAAAAAACTTTTGTGTTGAGCCGTCAGGTACTCTGAAATCTGCTTTTTGTCACTTTTGCTAAACAGAAAAATCTTCCTACCTTTTTTAATATTTGTATTTACGGCTGAAATCATCGATGCAGTAACCGCTTTATGATCGCTGATTCCCTGTTCTGCGTTAACTGTTTCAAATAGTTTGGGTCTGTTTGCCACCAGAAGGTCTAATATGTTATCGCCACGAGCCGGTTCTCTGTTTAACTGCTCAAGGTAGTTTTCAGATAAAGCACTTAAAAAAATTTCACTGGATTCTTTGTCCCTGCCACCCGTTATGAACGTTTGAGTCTCCCAGTCTATGTCTGGAAAATTGAAATCTCCACCCAGAACTATAACATGGTGGGGAAATCTACTCGAAATATTTTCCAAATTATCCTTCAGGTGCTCAGCCACAACAGCTGCTGAGCCAGGGGATCTATAGAGACATCCAATTACCATGTCTGAGCCTGCTTTAACCGTGACCTTCACCCAAATTATTTCACATTTCGGATCTCCGTCAATTTCCTTCGATACTATTGCACTTCATATCGCTATAAAGACGCCTCCCCCTTCACTGTCCAGCCTGTCTCTGCGGTATACATTCCAATCTGAGTTTAGAATTTCATTACTGTTTACATATAGTTTCAGCCAACTTTCTGTCCCTAGTACTACGTGGGCATTGTGACCGTTAATTAATGAGAGCAGTTCTTGGACCTTTCTATAGACGCTCCTGCAGTTTACTATTAGCACATTAATATCGTTATTCCCTGTTGCATTTTGCCTACTCCTACCTTGCCGCGTCGTGGAGGCGTCTTGTCGGGCCTAGGGAGGGAATTCTGTAACCTAAAAAACCCACATGTGCACTCCACACGTACTCCGCTACCCTTGTAGCCGCTTCCTGCGTGGTGTAGTGCACGCCTGACCTATTCAGGGCGACCCTACATTTCTCCACCCGATAGCGGAGGTTGAGAAATTTGCACCACAGATCTCCGCAGAATCGTCTGAGCCTCTGGTTTAAGCCTTCCACTCGGCTCCAAACCAAAGGACCGCGATCGGTTCTGGGAGCGATACTACAAATAGTTACCTCAGATTCCACCTCGCGAGCGAGGCTTTCCGCCTTCACCAACTCCGCCACCCGCCTGCACGAATTGAGGATGACCTCTGAACCCAGACGGCAGGAGTCATTGGTGCCGACATGAGCAACAATTTGCAGGCAGGAGTCATTGGTGCCGACATGAGCAACAATTTGCAGTCAGGTGCACCCAGTGCTCTCTATCGCCGCCGGCAGGGCCTCCTTCAACTCTCGGATGAGACCCCCCGGCAAGCAGACAGAGTGAACACTGGTCTTCTTCCCCGGCCTTTCCGCTATTTCCCTAAGGGGCTCCATCACTCGCCTAAAGTTGGAGCTCCCAATCACTAATAAACCCCTTCCCCCGTGTGCCTGCTCGGACCTTGCTGAAGGAGCGGCCACATGTCCACTCACAGGCAGAGCGGGTGAAGCCACATGGCCAGCCTCCACATTGACCCTCCGCCTCGTGCGCCGCGAACGTCGCTGAACCCGCCACTCCCCTTGGGGAAAGGGTGGCCCAACCGCGCCCGGTACCCGTGAAGATGTCTCGACAGCAGGGACAGTGGGTGAAGCATGTAACACCTGGAGTGTACCATGAGACGCACCAGACTCCCCACTGCCGCTACACTTCGAGGCAGCAGCCTGAAGACGGCTGACCGCGGCCATCAACCCGCTCAGCTGTTCGCGAACAGTGGCCAGCTCCTCCTGCGTCCGTACATAGCAGTCACAAATCCTATCCATCCTAAGAAATCAATTTACTGTAGAGAGTTAATCAACTTTTAACTAGACTGCTAATTCACTAAAGGCGGCTGATAGTTGACCAAACTGTGGTTATTAGACACTTCTTGTAGAAAACAATGAAAATAGCACTACCTGTCTCTGGACTGTATTCAAAACAAACACTAGCACTACTGGCACTATGGCTGACTAAAGGGACTCTCTCTGGCTGTATTCAAAACAAACACGAAATCTATGGAACACTATTACTAGCACTCGACTTTCCAGGGGTGCACTCGGTCCTGGTTTCATTTTTATGGATGACAATGAGCGAACACATCGAACTGCGCAGTTGAAGCAGCTCTTGGAAGGAGAGGATATTCGGCGAACTGAATCGCCTGTCCGTTCCCCCTGACTTGATCCCATCGAGCACATGTAGGATGCGTTCGGGAGACAGACTGCAGGACACCCACATGCACCAATGACCAACCACGCTGGTGAAGGACTGGAGCGGACTTCCACAAAAACTCCTTACCAACGTCGTAGCCAGCGTGGGAGCATGTTTAGAGCATGCATTGTCCTCAGTGATGGACACACATCCTATTAAGAACACAATTTCCCGCCTTTTCTAATGTCCAGGAGACCATCATGAATTGTAGTGACTTCAGTGTAATTATTGTCTATGAATAAGTGTCATTTCTGTTCTCCTCCTTGCATATTTCTTTCATTTACGTTCTGTACTGTACTGTAGCAGTTCTTTCCATTTATGGTCCTCGTTTCATCTAGCTACGTTACCTCGCAGAGACAAAAGATGCGAAAATTACTTCCGTCCTTAAATTTTGCACAACAGCGTTGTTAACTTCTTCTGAAACCCCAAAAAAAGCGGTGAATTTATTCACAACCTCCCTATAGCAAATCGTATGTGGGTCACTGTGTATTGCTGTCGAGCAGTCTCAGTAATCCCCACTCCGATTTCTTCAAAACACTTTCAATCTAGTCAGGGGTAAGATTTAAGAAGCTCGTGACGTATATGGTAATGTATTCATGAAAATAAAGGAAACACGAGATAAAGTTTTTTACTATGATGTTGGCCCATCTTCAGTCTGCCGTCACAAAATCAGTTACTTCCAAATGTATTTTTATCTTTGATCGTGCAGAGCAAAAAGTATCCGCGTCGCGTATGATGATTTACATGTTCTCTGGAACAGAGCTTCCTGAATCCATACTATATCCTACTATACCCCATACGCATAGTAAGTAAAATATCTTTATTTGATTTCTTGGTGATGGAATTTCAATCGGCACCAGCGTATATCTAAGAACCTCGGACAAAACATTAGTCACCCCATACCCCAGGTAACATCACGCTAACACCATATTAGATCGCCTCTAGCCTCAGTTCAGTGGGGTATGTCACATTCAGCTGAAGTTGCTCGTTGGTGGCTAGAGTCCACAGAGCTACCAAACTGCGGGGTTACTGATTGCTACGTGTCATCACCTGTTCAAAATAGTTCAATATGTTTTCTATGGAATTAAAATCGGGTGATTTAGCGGGCGAAGAAACGTACGCAAGCAGCCCTGTGTATACGCCTGTTTTCACCTTGGAAGACGGGAGGATCCGCAGCCTACTCATCATGAAGGTAAAGATAGTACAACACTTCGTCGCCAAGGTGTTGAAAGAAGCATCCTGCTTCTTGTTCATGCTAACTTGAATGAGTGGCCAAATCGTGGTACGAGACCGGTCACAAGACACGTCTCTATTTTTTAATTTTTTTATGCGGTTCCCTGGGACGGCGCGATTAAAGCTGCTTGGTGATGGAACGAGGCGGCACGTAGTTTAAGGAAGGGCGATCAGAAAAATTGCAAATAAATGTAACTTAAGATTTAATAAATAAAAAAGAATAATGAGAGCGCCTATCAATAAACAGCGCAGCACAGAGAAAAAAAGGTTCGCAAGTACTGTTAGGCACTCCTGATTAAAAAAAAAGAGTGTGCCACAAAGAAGTTCTTCAAGTTTGGTTTGAAGACTGAAGGTTTGGCAGTCAAATTTTTCAGATCTGCTGCGTTCGCTGACTGAATCAATACTGCACACAAGAAATCCCTTGATGAAGTTTGTATACAAGGATGGCAGAGTTAGAATTCCGAGAACCGTGATAAACGGTCTAAGCGAAGTTCGCAACCTGAAACCGCAAATCTTACCACCTTTTTCTGGGCTAAGAATATTCCTGGTTGCCCCAAAATATGATACCGTAGGAGATAACAGAGTGAAAGTACGCAAAATATACTGAGGTGACAAAAGTCATGGGACAGCGCTGTGTACGCATACAGATGGCGGTAGTATCGCGTACACTATGTATAAAAGGGCATTACACTGACGGAGCTGTCATTTGTACTCAGGTGGTTCATCTGAAGAGGTTTCTGGCGTGATTATGAGCGCACGATGAGAATTAACAGACTTCGTTTGAGGAATGGGAGTTGAAGCTAGGCGCATGGGCTATTCAGTTTCGGATATCGTTAGGGAATTCAGTATTCCCAGATCCACAGTGTCAAGAGTGTGCCGAGAATACCAAATTCCGGATATTACCTCTCACCACCGACGACGCAGTGGACGACGGCATTCACTTAATGATCCGAGAACAGCGGCGTTTGCGCAGAGTAGTCAGTGCTAAGAGACAAGCAACGTCGAGTGAAATAGGCTCAGAAATCGATGTGGGACGTGCGACGAACTTGTCTGTTACCACTGTGCGGCGAAATCTTGAGTTAAGCGGCTATGGCAGCAGACGACCTACGCGACTGCCTTTGGTAACAGCACATCACCGTCCCCAGCGCCTCTTCTGGGGTTCTGATCATATCGGTTGGGCTCTAGACGACTGGAAAGCTGTGGCCTGGTCAGACGAGTCCCGATTCTACTTGGTAAGAGCTGATGGGAGAGTTCGAGTGCGGCGCAGACCCCACGATGCCATGGACCCAAATTGTCAACAAGGCACTGTGCACCCTGGTGGTGGTTCCATAATGGTGTGGGCTGCGTTGCCATGGAATGGACTGGGTCTTCTGCTCAAACTGAACCGATCATTGTCTGGAAATGGTTATTTTCGGCTACTTGGAGACAATTTGCAGCCATTCATGGACTTGATACTCCCAAAAATGGATTTTTTATACAGGTAACAATGCGCCATCTCACCAGGCCTCAATTGTTCACCATTAGTTTGGAAAACATTCTGGACAATTCGAGTGAATGATCTGGCCACCCATCGAATATTTATAGGACATAGTCGAGAGGTCAGTTCATGCATAAAATCCTGCACCGGCAACAATTTCACAATTATGGACCGCCATAGAGGCGGCGTGGCTCAATATTTCTGCACGGGACGTCCAGCGATTTGTTGAGTCTACGCCACGTCGAGTTGTTACACTACGCCAGCAAAAGGAGGTGCGATCCGATATTAGGAGGTATCCCATGACTTTTGCCGCCTCAGTATAAACTAGATCTTACGTTTCAGCGTCAGAGACAGCGGAGATTAATCTAACATGGGCTGTAGTAGCAAGAACTCGTGCAGAAGATCTGCAATATGGTACTTCCAAGAAATCTTTCCATGTGCCCTCAGTTCTAATAACTAAAAATGGATGATGTATTACTGTGTTAACATTTGCATGATAAAGGCCATTACAATGTGAAATGGAACCAGAAATTTTTTTTTTTACCCATCCTATCATTACTGTGTCAACATATAATTCACACCTATATAGGAAAACTTAATCCCAACAGCTGATGCCATCAGTTTTTTAAGGGGTAAGAATTCGGTATCCTGTTGAAGCTTTCTCTCTCGTACTTCCACGAAATAACAAGACTTTTGCTTAAATTTGATAGTGCTGAAGTTTAATATTGAAATGCGTAAATAGGCCAGATGATGGCGCTTTTTGTCACACATGCATTACACGTCTTATTGCCGGCTGTTTGTTAATTAATCTGCGATATAAACTCTTAATCATCTCTTTTCATAGTTACTGTTTTTCACACTGAAAACAATATCAACATTTAAAGCTTCTGGTTCATTAATTAGTTTCACAAATGGCAAAACTGCTTCACACGGAAGTAAAGTCAGCGTTGAAAAGTTCTCATAAGCCACGAGGTTTTGTACAGAGGTCGCTGGTTTCACGTAGTGGAATATTTGCGTTGACCGAGCTAATGGTATTACTTCATGAAAACAAGCTCCATTGCAACACCAGATCAATTAACTGTTCCACGCAGGATGTCCGATAGCCAACCAAGATAGTATTTCTCTTACTCACCCTTTTTATATAAAAAAACTGCTTTCCTTTGCGATGTGTGATTGTAGAGAATGATGTGCAATTGATAATGGTTTCGTAATGAGATTCAGAAAATGATTAAATATGAGATACTTCATTTTTGTAGAACAGGTACTGAAGCTATGCACTGTAGTTTAAAACGTAAAATTTGTTTCTACATAACATTATCAGAAGATGGATCTCGCCAAAAACTTCCCTCTAACAAGGAGAGGTCCCCAACGGTGAGAGCCGGCCGGTGTGGCTGTGCGGTTCTAGGAGCTTCAGTCTGGAACCGCGTGATCGCTACGGTCGCAGGTTCGAATCATGCCTCGGGCATGGATGTGTGTGATGTCCTTAGGTTAGTTTGGTTTAAGTAGTTCTAAGTTCTAGGGGACTGATGACCACAGCTGTTAAGTCCCATAGTGCTCAGTGCCATTTTCAACCCAACAGTGAGATCGACTTTTTGAAACGATCTACACGGTGGTGTAAGCATCACACCCTGCAACCATTCACCCTGAAGGGCTCTGGTTTGCGAGCAATCGACGAAAAAAAAATCGGAATTTTGCGTGATTCTCAATAACGATAAAAAATTATTAGCTTCTCTTTTAGTTGCACGGTGTAACGGATAGGGGAAAGCTTTCGCATGCAGAAGGTTGTGGGTTCGAATCTACTTTCCATTATTTTATTTTTAAATCTGTATCTAAATGACTTTGATCATTATTTTTATTCAGTTAATTGGTTTGAATGCAGTTTTTTAAATTCTGTTCCTTTATTACACCATTTTAATCGTCGCATGAATTTCTTAATTCTTTATTGAATGGCGACTCCATGGAGTGCTGTGTGCACTACGACCATATATGTTAAATTAAAAGGAAGGTCAGCGTTGGCCGTAATATTGATGGTTTATTGATAGCAAAATCGATTTTCAATCACATAGTGGTCATCTTCAGTGCTGTGGTGTACAAATTAAACTCATAGACACTGGTATCAAGTTATCAGTAACTAAAACTGAGAATCAATCACAATAACTCATTATCAGTAACCAAAACTGAGCAGCGATCACAATAACTCATTGTGAGTTTTGGTTACTGATAACTTGATACCAGTGTGTATGAGTTTAATTTGTACACCACAGCACTGAAGATGACCACTATGTGATTGAAAATCGATTTTGCTATCAATAAACCATCAATATTACGGCCAACGCTGACCTTCCTTTTAATTTTTCATTCTTTGTCATTTTTGCTTTATATCTTTCTTTTTCCGCTCGGAATTTTTGTGAATATGAATATAATTATATTTCTCTATTATTATAGTTAAATATTTGAAAATGGCTATCTATCAGCTAAAAAACGAAAGACAAATCTATTTATCTTGACTGTGTAAAGGTGTGAAAAATGTATTTTTCGTTAGAAGATGTGTAATTTTTTATGGTAATCGTCATACAAAACATAGCCTAAATTCTTATTGCACTATGAAAAAAATAGCAC
This sequence comes from Schistocerca americana, assembly GCF_021461395.2. Taxonomy (NCBI): domain Eukaryota; kingdom Metazoa; phylum Arthropoda; class Insecta; order Orthoptera; family Acrididae; genus Schistocerca; species Schistocerca americana. The sequence continues at coordinate 709,436,152 of NC_060130.1, read as the reverse complement.
AGGAGAAGATTTAAATGAAAGAAGTGATTATAAGTAAAACGAAATTCAAGCAAAATGAATACAAACAATGTCTACAGTAACATACACGAAAAAAACAGGATGATGAAACGAGAGAAACTGAATCAAAATTAATACATAAAATTAATTGAAATCACATAAATAAATATTTCAAGCGGAAAAAGAATGACAGGAAGAACAACTAGAGCAAATTAAGAAGTTGATATGATCACTAAAATGATGTGACAAAGGAATAGAAATAAAAAACTACATTTAAACCAATTAATTCCATAAAAACGATGATCAAAGTCAATTCGCTAAAAATTTAGAAATGGAAAAAGTTATAATACTAGCCTAGATGTGTAACCACAACCTTCTGCATATCGATTAGACCATACAAACATTTATTATCGTATTACTTTTTTAATAATATTGAGAGTCATGTAAGATTCCGATTGTTTTCGTCAATTGCTCGCAAACAAGGGCCCACTAGGGCTAATGATTGCAGTGCAAGGTACCGGGGATCTTAACTTACATCACAGTATAAATAGTTTCAAAAAATCGATCCCAATGCTCGGTACCTCTACTTGTAAGATATATAGCCATAGATGGAGAGAAGTAATCGGAAACCGCTGACTCGAAATTATTTGTTTATTTATTTTGAAGCCAGCTATCGTGATCCTTACACTGATCAGATACAATTCTCAGATGGCAAGATACGTAATTGCATTTTATCGCACACTTTTCCGTTTATGATTTTAACCTAGCTATCTAACTATAACTAAGTTTTTATGCGCCACTATGAAATAGAAATACACTCCTATCATAGGAATAAAGTCTCCTACACCATCTTCCAATTTTGGCCACTTCTACACTTTTTAGTCGCTTTATATACCCTCCACTGCTAGTGCTGCTACCTACCACCTGTGAGTAGTTACTGCGTGTGGACGTCGAACATATTCGGTGGTCACAGTAATGTGACTGGACCCTGTAATTGTGCTTCATTATTCTACTTAGTAATTAGTAAAGTTTCTCGAAACTATGGTACTAAATATTCATTACAGGCATCTAAAGACACCACTACTATGATAACAAGATATGTTGCTGCAAAGTTCCACTGCCTTATTGTTCAGTCCTCTTACAGAAAGGTGATTCTGCTTTTCTGTGTTTCACTTCACTCATAAAGTACTCGTACTGTGTGTTCCGCTGCATAAGATGCATGTGGGCAGCGGGGTCCCACGCACGTGCGACTCTGCCCACTTTCATCTACATTTATGAGACACCACCGCAGATAGACGACAGATGGCTTCTTCCATTAGTTTCTCTTGTGTGACGACTCAAACAGTCAGGAAAGCCGGCCAGAAAAACGAAGACAAACGTCCTGCTGATGGAGCTAACTGCACGACCATGCGAAAGAAAGAAAGTTACGTGTGCCAATCCCGTGACCAACACTGGGGTTTACAATACGTGCACTACAGCTGCTCGCTGCCAGTCTCTTCCTGTCCTGCCCGAGCTGCCTACCTTCGTTTCTACCATATTACGCTACTTTTATGGTTATCATACTTGCACTAATTGTCGCATTCTACACTGTCTGACAAAAATGTGAAGCTCGCAGAATCGAAGAAGGAAACGAAATAAAACTACACAGGCTGAGAAGTGTGATATTATTTCAGTAATTGCAACATCTACCCAAACTTATAAAGAACTTGGCAGTATGAGTTCACTGAGCAGTATGAAGTTAGCAGTGACCAGTTTTGAACGGGGATCATAAAATTGTTGTATCCTCTATTGAGGCAAGTTGGCACATAACTGTTGTAATTGGTCCATTGTACCCCGGATACTGGCACTTGGACGGAGTTGAGGCTCGAGCTGGCCCCACACATGTCCTAAAGGGGGCAGACCAGGCGATATTGAAGGCCGCAGGAGTACCTCAACATCACGAAGACAGTTCCTACAGACGTGTGGCCGAGAACTGCGCTGATCTAAATAGCACCACGAGACTGTTGTATGAGAGGTAACTCATGAGAATATAGGATTAACCGTGAGTAGCTGTTGTGTCGTGAGAGTTGACTCAGTCACTACCAGCCGTGACCTGAGGTTATATTCGATGTCTCCCTACACCATGATCCCAGGAGTAAACTGCTGTGCCTCTGAAAAACTTCAGAAGAATGGGGCTTCTTCCCGGGTCGCAGCCACTCTCGCCAACGATGGTTATCTGGGGTAGTGCAGAACCGCGATTCATCGCTGAAAACAGTTCGGCGCCGTTCATCAGCAGTCCATGCTTCCCAGTCAAGGCACCACTCCAAACGCAGCCGTTTAAGTCGTCTGTTAAAGGCAATCTACGCATGGGACGGTAATTCCCTAGTCCGATTGCTCCTAGTCTCCGACCAGTGATGCGGGATGACACAGAACGTTTTCACGTGACTATTACATGCTCTAGGATGGCAAGCATCGATGTGGAGGGGACAGGATGTGACTGGTGCAGAAGACGGCGATCCTCGCTTCTGGCGGTCTTCTGGTCGACCAGAACCTTGACGGCGAGCGTACCTGCACTCACGTTCCCAAACAGTGCAACATCGACTCGCTGTCACATCTGAATTCCGGACAAATCTAGATGTTGCACGATTCGACCAACAGTATTTTTCGACGGTCTGAGATCTTTACCAGATTGGGTTGATGATATGCATTAAGAAGATCAAGGAAGAACTGCACGATTCGTCACGGATTCCTGCTACAAGCAGGATGGTGTGCAGTGTGGAAAGCATTACTCACAAAATTCCGAAATTCTAATTCCTAACAGAGTCTGCGAGCTAAGACTCCTTGTTGAGAATAAAACTCTTCGTTGCGAGGTGAGCGTAAATGTACAATCGGATTTACCTGAGGTTTGACTCGTCAGATTTGGGTAGCGACCGATCTTACACCGCTGCAAAACAGTTCCCTTTTAAGATGACCACAAGTTTATAATTTCCTTGCCGACTTGTGAGCTGTGTTTTGATTAAAAGTACGTAGCTGGAGGTGTTTTGTAAAAAATGAGCTGTGTTTTTTATTGGTTCAAATGGCTCTGAGCACTATCGGACTTAACATCTGAGGTCATCAGTCCCCCAGAACTTAGAACTACTTAAACATAACTAACCTAAGAACATCACACACATCCATGCCCGAGGCAGAATTCGAACCTGCGATCGTAGTGGTTGCGCGGTTCCAGACTAAAGCGCCTAGAACCGCTCGGCCACATCTATCGGCTTTTTATTGGCGCTTCCATATTTTTGTTATCGATTACATAGACTAATATCTTAAAAATCTTACAATACCATAAATTATTTCACTAGCTTGTACTAATTTTGTTATTAAATTAAACACGTAAGTGTTCTGCACGTTTTAATGACATATACTACCATTATATTGAAATTTAACGAGACAGTAAAGTAAGTAGTAAAGTCGTATGGTACCAATGGCTGGGAGATCCCTAAGGGCGGGTTTAGTCGCCTAATTGAGAACGTTTTCTCTATCCTTCGCACGTACAGGCACCTCTCTTGCTACAGCATGATGTTAACTTTGAAATATGATGGACAGTTTGCCCAAAATCAAACACATTTTCACGACGAGTTGCTACCAACTCTAAGACACATAGAAAATACTTTTTGTTGTTTTTTATCTAGTGCTTTTGTACGGCTGAATGTGTAAGCCTTGGTGGTTTAAAATTTCAAACAAAGGTTTAAGGTATGATTTCCACTCTACTTTTTCTTTTACTTTACACTGTTATCTCATCTAGCAACTATTAATGTATGTCGAAAAAAGAAAAGGTCAGGCAGTGATGTAGATTTTACGCGAAACTATCGGTCAGTCATCCCATTACAATGTGCATAAGCAGCTTCGTATGCTGTATAAAGCGAAAGCCATGCTACGTCCAGCATGACCTTTCTCTACAAAGCACTGTATAGTTCAAACCAACATTCTTGTTGATAATTACTTTACTTATCGCAGTAATTCCCAAGCCAGTTACGCAGCAAGGTAAATCTAATTTGGATGGGAATGCAAACAGTGGCCTCAATAAAAACTTAAATATTTGTGAAATATTTAAATTTACTGTAATAGAGCACCTCTTAATTCAATAACTTAACGCGGTATGCAGCCTGTGTTTTAACCAGATAAGCACTGAATCCATACATCCATACATTTGTAAAAATGAATGTTCGTATGTTTGTATACATGTATGTTTCACATATCTTAAACCACATAACCGGTTTCAACAAAACTTGATACACGTATCACTTACTGTTTGGGAAGAATCGTTGTGAGAGTAACCCACGACACTCGAGTACCCATACTTTGTTCATCCAGTATTTGAGAACGATAGCACTTAGTGACTTTCACGAACATTACACACAATTTTAAACCCTTACGAAAATTTTTCTCGCTGACAGCCCCCACTTAATGATGAAAGGAAAAAACTTTATCGCTTATTACATTTTCCATTTACATGCAGTAAAACAGCCACATGAAGCATGACGTTTTAACGTATTGCTTATTTACTACGTTCTGTATTCGCGACACATTTTTCAAACAGTAGTAATATATACCAGTCAATGTAACAGCAGAATTATATCATTGTGCCACAAACATTTCAGGAGATATGACATCATAAACACTGAGGTGCATGAAAAACTGCTACATCATGCATGACCTTTCAGTTTATTACTTCTTTGTTTCTAACTCTATTTGCAACATATTTCGCATACAGCAGTCTCATATACCCACTGAATGTACCGCAAAATGGTATCATTGTACGACATATAGTTTAGAAGACATGACGTCATAAACGTTCAGCTGCGTGGAAATGTAACTGAGGCGTGAAATTGACTACACCTACAAGTGAAATATGTGTACAAATACGTGTGAAATGATTTAAATGTATGTGAAATATATTTGACATGTGCATACGCAAGCAAAGGCACAGGTAACTAGCTCATGCTTAACTCTTGGAACGATTTCAGTCTAATTTGGTAAGCATACTAGATACAATCTGGAAAGAAATACTGTGGAGTTAAGAACCACCGGCCTCCTATTGAGGTGGGAATGGTAGCATGGAGAAAGAAGGGTGGAGGAGAAAATGGGCACGTGGGGAAGGAGCGGATAGACAGAGGGGTAGGAGGAGATGGACAGAGAGAGAGGCAGGAGGAGACGGACAGAGAGAGGGGTAGGAGGAGATGGACAGAGAGAGGGGGTCAGGAGATTGACAGAGAGAGAGGGTCAGTAAATGGACAGAGAGAAGCAGTAGGAGATGAACAGAGAGCGTGGTAGGAGGAGGTGGACAGAAAATGCCGCAGGAGATGGACAGAGAGAGGGGTAAGAGCAGATGGACAAATAGGGAGGAGGAGATGATTACAGAGAGGGGTAGGAGGAGATGGACAGGCAGGAGGAGATGGACAGGGAGTGAGGCAGGAGGAGATGGAAACAGAGAGGGGTAGAGGGAGATGGACATAGAGAGAGGCAGGAGGAGATGGGCAGAAAGACAGTCAGGAGGAGATGGTCCGAGAGTGAGGCTGGAGGATGTGGACACAGAGATGGGTAGGCAGAGATGGACAGAGAGAGTGGTAGGAGGAGATGGACAGAGAGTGAGTCAGTGGGAGATGGACAGAGAGAGGGGTAGGAGGAACAGAGTGTGAGAGGAGGAGATGGACAGAGAGAGGGGTTTTAGGAGATGGGGTAAGAGAGAGGCAGAATGAGAGGGACAGAGAGAGCTGTAGGAGGAGATGCAGAGAGAGAGGGGCAGAAGGAGATGGACAGAGAGATGGGTAGGAGGAGATGGACTGAGAATGAGTCAGGGAGAGATGGACAGAGAGAGGGGTAGGAGGGACAGAGGGTGAGTCAGGAGGAGATGGACAGAGAGAGCAATATGGACAGAATGAGTCAGGGGGAGATGGACAGAGAGAGGGGTAGGAGGGACAGAGTGTGAGGCAAGAGGAGATGGACAGAGAGAGGGGTATTAGGAGATGGGCTGAGAGAGAGGCAGGAGGAGAGGGACAGAGAGAGCTGTAGGAGGAGATGGATAGAGAGAGAGGCAGCAGGAGATGGACAGAGTGTGTGGCTGGATGAGATGGACAGAGAGAGGGGTAGGAGGGACAGAGGATGAGAGAGGAGGAGATGGACAGAGAGAGCAGTATGGACAGAATGAGTCAGGCTGAGATGGACAGAGAGAGGGGTAGGAGGGACAGAGTGTGAGGCAAGAGGAGATGGACAGAGAGAGAGGTATTAGGAGATGGGCTGAGAGAGAGGCAGGAGAGGGACAGAGAGAGCCGTAGGAGGAGATGGATAGAGAGAGACGCAGCAGGAGATGGACAGTGTGTGTGGCAGGATGAGATGGACAGAGAGAGGGGTAGGAGGGACAGAGGGTGAGACAGGAGGAGATGGACAGAGAGAGCAGTATTAGGAGATGGGCTGAGAGAGAGTCAGGAGGAGAGGGACAGAGGGAGGTGTAGGAGGAGATGGACTGAGAATGAGTCAGGGGGAGATAGACAGAGAGAGGGGTAGGAGGAGATGAACAGCGAGAGGTGTCAGGTGATAGACAGAGAGAGAAAGGGGGAAAGACGAGATGGACTAGTAGAAGACTCTATTAAATACATTCTTTGGTGATTTTATAATAAACAAATCGTTATATGGTAAAAGATAAAAATTAAATGTCCTGAGAAATGTGAATATTTCCCAACGGTTCTGTGAATTGGTAGACAAATAATTATTGCATCCTCAGTCCTCTCAGTTGAAAAGAAGTAACGAACAACTAGCGAAAGAAAGAAAGTATGGTTTCCTTAAATCACTTTAAGCTAACGATAAAATGATTGCATCGATGAAGGTACGGCTTTTCCTGCCACTATCAATGCTCAGTTGAACTTGAGTTTCGTCTCTAAGAATCTCGTCCTTGACTGGTGTTCAGTTTGATAGGGTGTTACAACCATAAGTTTCTTTTATTCGAAGGGTAACCTAATACTATTACTAAACAAACAAATAATTTCAGCTGTCATCGGATTAGTTAGCATATGTGTCATGCTTGGGTAATTTTCACCTCTCCCCAAGCTCACTTCACTGTTGTTCATTATTTTTACCTCAGATACAGAACACCACTTCAAACGCTTTGCGTGCAAAGTTACAAATGTGCAAACAGATTTTTTTGTCTAGCGTATAGCGTCATCAACTATTTTGTCATCAGAGTACAATTAGTTGTATAGAAATTAAAATATGAATCTGAGCAAGCATCACAATAGTAGCTGTCGGACTCACAATGAAAGGAATCTTATCCCAGTCATTTATGGCATTCCAGGGCAATTTGTGATGCTACTCCACGGTCACTTGCTTCCCTCAGAGTCATTAAAAAGGAATCAGTATCTTTTCTATGTATAATGAATTCATAATCAACAGAACTCAGTCCAATTTAATGTTTAACTGCATGTTTTCAGATGCAGTCAACAGCAGCGGCGCCGCAACAGAGAGAAGTTCACAGAGCCAACACTCATCAACACAGCTTAGTGCAGGAAAACCGCAGTATTTGTTTGTTTCTATATTCTTCAACATTTTCACTAAGGATTTACTCATCACTTTGCATGTGCAGGTTGTGCATTACGCGTTTGCTACCGTGTTTACCCACAACAGAAATATAAATTGTAACACATAGCAAATCAACATAGCAAGATTAGTACAAGAAACAGACCTTGGTTTGATGAGGTAAAATGTCTCGATATAACCCTCGAAAAAATACCTAATATATCAAGATCATGTTACAACAAGAAGAAAAAAACTTGTTTATTGCGAAATCATTAAAACCTTTCTCCGTCAACAAAGAATAAAATTTTGTAAGACTGGCATGGCTAAGTTCGTGGACCATGCGATTTTAATTTTCTATATAAAATTTATTTATCTTGATCTCAAATTTATTGAAGGATGAGCGGTTTCGATCAATCAGGTAATCATCATCAGATCGACGAGAGAAAGAAAAACATTGTTCGTAATCTACTCTAACGACATACAGTTTGTACCATATATGAAAATTAACAGACAACATTGCAGTAAAATCGTTGTTACAAATGTGGTATAAGCACATACTGTGCAATTAAAACTGCGGTGCATTATGCAATGCTACCCTTTAAGACGCAAGCACCCATCCACTGGAGGGCGCGAAATTTAAAAACAGAAGTGCCCTCTTTCGCACGATTCAAACATATAATTTCCATCCTTTCAAAGAGTGATCAAAGGCATCTTCAACTGTAAACGTAGTGACCACATGCTGAGAGAGCGATTGAGGCAAAAGACACTAACAATAACCATTAAATATGAACTTACATTGTATACAAATATTAAATAAAATTAATCACTCTTCTGCAGCGAAAGTTGCCTTCATACTTCCCACAAATTGTACCAGTGTTAAGAAATATTCAACTCCATCAATTATTCAATTATAGTTGCTGTATTCACTAAGAGTAAATCAACCTACTGGAAATTCTTTCTAAATCATATTTGCAACAAATATTTATACAATATATAAATATGAATAAAAGAACATTGTATGTTTCTGTGACGTGAGAGAAACCACTGCAACTTACCTGAACGTATCTAACATGTTGCCTCTGTACAACTGTGTTCTTAGCACTCGCAAAGATGATCTGGTTCATAGTGCCCTGAAACAGTTAAAGATTTCTCTTTACACAATATTTAAGCTCACATTCATCTGAAAGCTTAGAGTACTAAATTCTCATACATCATTTATCGATGAGTCAAAACATTATGACGACCTCCTTAATAACTTGTTAGTTCAACTTTGGAAGTCAGTACACCAGCGATCCTACGGGGCGTGGATTCGACAAGTCCACGATATGTTTCCGAAGGAATGTGGCATCAGATGACTTCGGACAAGTCACGCGGTTGCCATAAAATGCAGTCCGATGGTTCGCCGACACAGGGCTGAAGCCCGTCAGCGTCCCAGATGTGTTCCATCGGCTTCAGACCAGGCGAGTTTGATGAGCAAGAAATCAGTATGCGTTCACTATTACGCTCTTCAAACCAATGTAGCACGATTCTTGTCTTACGACACGGACAGTTGGAAGATCCCGTCGCCCCAGGGAAGACATCAAGCATAAAAGGATGCAGGTGGTCCGCGATAATGTTCAAGTAATCCACAGCTGTGTGGTGCTTATATTACTATCACAGGTCCCATGAAAGCCCAGGTATATGTCCTTCAGAGCATAATACTACCCCACCGGGCTGCGCCCATGGTGCGGTACACGTTTCGAGCAGCCAGTCGCCTGAATGACTGTGTATCCGGAAACGACCATCGACCTGGTGTAACAAGAAACGTGATTCATCCGACAAGACATTTTCAGGATATTCAATTTCCTTATAGAGATGCCTTGGTGTATTATTATTACCATTCTAAAGCTCCTATCTCGACTAATGTACACTGCCGAAAAAAAATTAGTACACCCTTTTAGAGGTTTCCAGTTAACTCAAGATGTATCGTTGGAACAGTGCACATGGAGTACATGAAATGATTAGATTTGTAAGTCGGCTGTTTAGGTTTTTATGTAGATAGCACCACATACCGTGAAAATCACGGACTGTGCTGTGTGCACTGTGGCTGGTTTGCATTGTTGGAATATTTGCTATTGCATGGTGGGCAGTTGAATGTGAACAGCGCGTAGCGTTGGCGCAGTTGGAGGTGAGCCGCCAGCAGTGGTGGATGTGGGGAGAGAGATGGCGGACGAGCTGGACGTGTGTCCATCAGAAAGAGTAAATTTGTAATACTCGATATCATGGACTGATATATATATATATATATATATATATATATATATATATATATGATGACTTTTGAACATTATTAAGGTAAATACATTGTTTGTTCTTTATCAAAATCTTTCGTTTGCTAACTATGCCTATCAGTAGTTAGTGCCTTCAGTAGTTAGAATCTTTTATTTAGCTGGCAGTATTGGCGCTCGCTGTATTGCAGTAGTTCGAGTAACGAAGATTTTTGTGAGGTAAATGATTCATGAAAGGTATAGGTTATTGTTGACCAGGGCCATTCTTTTGTAGGGGTTATTGAAAGTCAGATTGCGTTGCGCTAAAAATATTGTGTGTCAGTTTAGCGTTGATCAGAATAAGTAAAGAGAGAAATGTCTGAGTACGTTCAGTTTTGCTCAGCTGTTTGAAAATCAAATAACGTAGAAGTTTTCCAGCACTGTCATTTATAAAGTTTTTTCTAAGGGGACATTACAGATTTACAGATTAATAGCACAAGTGGTTCCGGGGTACCAGGTATCGACCCATGCTGAAATACCCGTATTAGTACGTGGCGTAGCCTCCACTGGCGGCAATGCTGTCATCCAGTCGATTGTACATATGGCGAATATTGTCCTGGGATACATTATGCCACACCTACTCGACCTGTTCACGCAGTCCTGTGAAGGTTGTTGGTTGACGAATCGCACGAGTCACTTCTCGTCTCATCATAATCCACACGTGCTCGATTGCAGACAAGTCCAGATATCGTGTTGGTCAGGGAAGTTGCTGCACGTCTTGAAGACCACGTTGAGTTTCACGGGCAGCGTGTGGGCGTGCATTACCCAGTTGGAACAACACATCACCGTCCTATTGCAAGAAGGGCTAAAGGTCAGGTCTAACAATATTCTGCACGTACCGAGCGCAGGTTAGCGTCGCCCCCAGAACGAGAGTTGTACCTTACCGCACCCCAGACATTAAGGCCTGGGACGGGGCCAGTGTGACTTGGATGAATGCAACACTCACCAGGTCTACGTAGTACACGCAAACGACCATCACTTGCCTGCAGGTAGAATCTGCTTTCAAAGCTGGAAACCATGGTGCGCCATTCCGTCTTTCAAGTCATCCTCTGACAGCACCAGTCGTGCCGTGCATGTCGATACTGGAGCTTGAGTGGAAGACGGACTGGAGGTGTGCGTTCCCGTAGTCCCACTGCCAATAATCAGATCGCAATAGTTGGTGTTGACACGTCTCGGCAAACAAATCCT